>NC_134111.1:34633214-35897857 GCF_040939455.1 Microcebus murinus
CAACACTGGTACTGACTAAACAGAATGCATTAATCAAAATGGACGTGAACTGTAAACAACTGGCACAAGTATACTTCCGTATATTGGCTTGATTTTAGCCATAGATACATCATTTTAGGCAGCTTTTCTTAAATTTGGGACCAGTTTTAACAAATTACATTTAAGGGATGTCCATAATATATTATTTAAAGGAAATAGATTAAGCTGCAGTATTTTATCTATTTATTAAATGTGATTTTATTTTTGTGAAAAATAGAAACAAAAAATACACTGTTTGCATGACAGGGGGTTGGTTTGTATACTTTTTCAGAATTTCAGAATTTTCAGAAAATTTTGAAATTTTTTGAAATTTTTAATAGTGTTTAACTCATAATTCAAATTAATTTTTTGATTTATCAATTGCATATCATTCATTGTGTTTTCCTATATGCCTTGACCTTTCCTTTAACCAACTGGTCTCTTCCTTCCTGCCTCACAAAAGAGATGATGTAGCAGAGAGAACAGAAAAAAAAAGTAGTCAGTTTTTGGAATTTTGAATTTTACAAGTTTAACATGCAGGAAGAAATGGAGAGAAGTCAGGAAATGGAGAAGAGAGTTGGAGGAAGGCATGAAGTTAGAAGATGCCACTCTGACCACTTCCCCTATCAGGGAAAAAAGATGACAAGTATTAAGTGTGCACTAAGATTTTGATAGAACTGGGTAAGAGAGAGATTCAGAATCCCACTCCTCAGCTATCTGGGGGCAAAGCCAGATCAAGCCCAGGGTAGGGCAATGACAGACTGCAGATGGGTCTGAATATCTAAAAGGTGTAAAGACTGGGGCACCTCTTCAGAGACATGGCCGTGTGTATGTCTAGGCAGGTAGGTCAAAGTCAACTTTACAGAGTCAGGACATACAGGACAGTGTAGGAATAGCAGCACTTCAGCAGCCTGGAGGGAAAATCTTAATACATCTTATCAGACAAAGGATGTCTTCAACTTAATACTGGAGTTATCTTGTTAGAGTAGGAGACTAGAGACAGGGCTGAGACTGAATGCAGGGGCTTATAGATTGGGTGCAGGTGTTAAAGTAAACAACCCTCAAGCAGAAGCTAGCTGGAGGGGCTGATAACCACAGGCAAGAATCCACTTCAGCCCAGTTTGTCAGCTATCTAGATTACCTTACATGACCTTTGGCTAATTAGGTTATCATTTACATTGAAGCTTTAAACTTTCTCCACCCTTGAAATCACCATGACAGTTCCAAGACAAACCCTATAAAGTATGAAAATGGAGGGAACCCAATTCTAGCAATCACTACCTAAATTACTACCTAAATTCTTAGTAAAAGCCAATCTTGGTGAAAAGTCTTGAATATTCCTCCCCTCAATTAGTAAAACTACAAAAGATCTAAAAGCACTTCCTCCTAGTGAAGCTGCTCTCTTTGGAGCTTGCATACTCTCCCCTCTGAGAGTGTACTTCCGCTTTTAATAAAAAGCTGTTGCTTGTTTGGCTTATGTGGTGCATCCTTAAATTATTTTTGAAATGATCACCAAGAACTTAGAAAAAAACCTCCATTTGGAGGCCAGTAACAATCTGACCTGTTCTACGGGGAAAGACCTATATGCATTCAAAACCCAGACTACATTAGACAAGAATCACCTCAGTAGATGCACAGTGGAAAGATAAGGACAAAAACAAGCTTTGGTACTTTGCCACCACAAGCTTTGGTACTTTGCAAGCCCTCAACTATGGACTCAATCTGAGGAAGAAGGTAGGGTGTGACTGAGGGAAAGAACCGATCCAATACTATGAGAGCTCCTACTGTAAGTTAAGTTGTAGAAAGATAAAGTTACAGTTTTGTATACTTGAATTTGTAGAGTGAAATTTGTGTCTCCCACCACCTGAATCTTTGTATCCATTCACTTTCTCTAAATCTCAAATTCTTGCTGTTGCACACCCCCTATGGTGTTTTTATGGAGTAGGTCATCATGCACTTCTTCTCTGATTAATGTTCAAGTACAGTGTGTTATTAAAGAAAAAGAAGAAGTAGTGAAAAAAGGAGAAAAATATAATTTAATAGAAATTTTTTTAAAATGTTAGCAGAAATTGTTTAAATTAATAGAATGTTTGGAATATAAAGTTGGGAAAATCATCCAGAAAAAAATAGTATAAAAGGCAAAAAAGAGGCCAGGCGTGGTGGCTCACGCCTGTAATCCTAGCACTCTGGAAGGCTGAGGCAGGCGTATTGCTCAAGGTCAGGAGTTTGAAACCAGCCTGAGCAAGAGCAAGACCCCATCTCTACTAAAATAGAAAGACATTAATTGGCCAACTAAAAACATATATAGAAAAAAACTATCCAGGCATGGTGGTGCCTGCCTGTAGTCCCAGCTACTCAGGAGGCTGAGGCAGAAGAATTGCTTGAGCCCAGGAGTTTGAGGTTGCTGTGAGCTAGGCTGATGCCATGGCACTCTAGCCCAGGCAACAGAGTAAGACTGTGTGTCAAAAAAAAAAATAATAATAATAATAATAATTGGTATTTTCCCCATATACATAAAATAATAGGTAAAATAAATCATTTGTTGAAGTTGCATATCTCTAAATTAAGCATCTTTCTTATTATTAACTGCAGTAATCATTTGCATTATCTGCATTTAAATTTAAAATTGTTTGACCAAATAAAATAAAGCCTTTTTTTAAAAGCGTATTGTTAAATGCTTTTGTTGCACTTGCTTCTTTTCATACTCCCAGTTTTCAGCTATTGAAGCAACTATTAACTCTGCTTATGCCTATTAGTGGCTAGATGCAGTCTTTCAGAATTTTCTTCCTAAGACAGCAGGACAAAATCAATGGCAGTTTCAGCTCTCTTGAAGATTGATGCAGCATTGCAATGCTTAGCAAAACCATGTGATCTTTTAATCAATCACTGAAATAAATCTATGCAACTGGTGTCAGGAACCAAAGTCATTTTGCACTCACCTTTCCCATTCTCTAGAATCAGAAGAAATGAAATCTAAATTAGACTTGCTGAGCCACACTATGCATAGCCTCTACTCCCAAAGGGATTTAAAATTTGTCACTGCTCAAAAGACTTGTCTTGCAATGAAAAAAATGGAGGTTGGCATATTTGTCTATAAAGATGAAAGTGATAGAGCATCTCCTATGGCCCTGGCTCATAAATAGGCTAAGGCAGAATATTATCATATGAAAACATAATTTCTAATCACTGGCACACACACAGTAGCTGTATATTTTCACAGGATCCTGGAACGATTTTGCAGAAATCTTATGATTCACTACTCTGCTTCACATAAGATTTAATAAAATATTTTTACACAGAATATTTTCTTTTTAGTCTTAAATATCCCAATGAAAGACGTTTCTTTAAAAATATAATTTATGGCCTTACCCTCTTCACTTCTAGGAACCTCTTCCACATAAACTCAACTCTTGATTTAACCCAGCTAATGGGGAAGATGAGTGAACCAGTGACTACAGACTGTTCAATAACTGAAAAGGTAATTTAACCTTGCTTTGCAGTTTTGTGGGAGCATTGCATAGGAAGAACAATGTAGTGATATCTTAGTGATGTTTTTAAGAGCTTTTATTAGCTGACCCACCCAAAATTCAAGTGTGTATTAAAGGAGTGGCCACATTCAGAGTTTCTCAAATTCAGAACTAAAATAGCACTTAAATCATTTTCTCAGCCTCTGTAATTGAACATGTAGCCTCTCTCTGAACACTTTGTTAGTTGCCTAGGATTTATAAGTACAGGAAGCAGCAGAAATGTAAAGTCGATTGAATAGATGTAGCTCCCAACCATACATGTGCAGCCAAACAAGAGTCACTTGATGAGCCTGGAGGATACCTCAAGCCCTCCTCCAACTGTATCTATCCTTTTGCTTTCCATTCATCTTAGCATGCCATAGCATACAACATCTAGGCTGAAAAGCATGCTGGAGTCTTCTAACAGGTCAGAGGAATGGGAAAGAAATGAGGAACATGTGCCCCAGTGTTGGGAAGCTAATATGACTGTGATCTTGGCTACAGATGAGAGGAGTTGGTAAGCATCCAAATCCCTCAGTCCAAAGAGGCGTGGTTAACTTGAGCTTGATCCTGGTTATCATAAGTACCCCGGAGCATGTGCTGTTATGGTTGAGACAAAATAGTAGTAGTTTAAAGGCAGTATTTTCTTTTATGAGGAGAGATGGTGGCATCACAATTCTAGATTGTCCCCAGCAACAGTTAGGGATATATCCAAACAGAGTTCCAGTTCCCTGGGGGAGGAAAGTTTTGGAAGGGTGTCATGGTTAGCCCAATCAGCAGCAGAAGCCAGCACACATAGGTAGACTAGACAAACAAGTGGACCTCAGGGGAAAAAGCTGTGGTTCTCTGGACAGAAGATTGTCCGAGCATTGCCTTAATTACACCAGACATTGTACTAATAAGATCAATCAGATCCCACCAGCTGGTCTCCTGGAAGCTACTATTACACTCTCTGCTTTAGTAAAAATTGACTCAGAAACTGGGCAGAAATGAGTTTTTAGGTTGCAGCCTCAGAGCTGAAGATTCAGCAGAGCTGAGAAAGTCGCCAGCACCAGTTATTTATGTTAGCCACATGTTTGGGATTTTCTCCCACCCAATCACTGTGCCTTCAGGTGCCCAGGGGTATGTGACATGGATAAACCACGAGATTCCTTCTAGGAAGCATTTCTCTCTCTGATCAGAGTTTAAGATCATATCATCTGTTATTTTTAAGTCCTATGTTTGAAGATGATTTATTGTAATTGCAAAGCATATGCTACTTTGTGTTTTATAAATGGAAACTGGGTGAGATGTATCCTTTGAAAGACATTCTTTGGGGCTATGTTTAATCAAACTCTAGCACTCAGAATGATTGTATTCTTGGCAGAATTTCAAAATAAAGGCCACTCTGAGGAGAGGACATAAATTTATATTATAGCAAGGAGTATTTAAGCAAGATACCAAGATGACAATGCCAATTACAATGACTTTGGAATACAAGGTCACACAATGTTGTAAAATTAGGTCAGAACATTTTCAACAATAAGGTATGTTTAAGGGTGGTATAACCTAGAAAAAGACAAATAAGGCCTTATGATTCAATGACCTTTTTTTTTTTCTAGTTATAAAATACATCATTAAGAAGACATTTAACCAATGTAAGTGTATACATTGTCTTTATGGAAATCAGTGATAAAAAGCAAGTGATATGTGGAAAGTATTTTATAAACTTTGCCCAAACCAGATTATTTACATACTGGAAAACCTATATCTAAAGCTTTTATAACAGGAATCAGACATAAGCAGCAAAATGACATGATTCTAACAGAACTGATTTTGATTCAGAATGAATAAGTGGTCTCCTGCTCAGTTATGAAGCTCATCTCTTTCCGATTTCATGAACGGAATCAATCAGCATTCGGAAAGGTGGTCTCCACATGTCTTTGTCTACTTAAGAATGCCTTTTCCATCTGGAAAGAAAGCTAGCCTGAAACATTACTCCAGTTGAAAGCAATTCTTTTATTTATTTATTTATTTATTTATTTATTTATTTATTTATTTATTTATTTATTTTTTGGTAATTTTTTCTTTGGAGCCATGACATAGTAAAGAACTATAGTATTCAGTATTGTGGGAAGATATTTTGGAGTTTCAACAGCACACTGGCAAAAACCTCATATCCTTCAGAGCATGGTCTGCATTCTTTGCAGTTCTGTACAGATTCTGAAACACAATGCTATAATTACACACTTGGATTCTGTGTTTGTTCTCCAAGCCTTGAGACATAAAGGTATTAAGTTTTCTTCCCCAGTAACAATAAAGTGTTTCTTATATTTGATTATTCAGTGTGGCAGAGACTACATCTTGTGCTGGATTAGAAAAAATGATTTTATCCATTAACACCTTTTACCCATTTAGTAAGGAAACAAAATCCTGTTAAATCCATGAGAGTCTGTACCTTAGGGATCCTTTTGTTTTGGACGAATGGCTGCCCCTGAACCACTTTAATTTTCCTTTAGAGGTAGGGCACTTAACACAAGGAGTAGTCTTTGAAATTGTATACTAGAAAGCTGAGAGGCTATGTCTACACCCGCCTTAGTGAAATAATTTCAAAGTCATCTTGAGTATAACTTCTGGGCAAACCAATTAGTGGTCCATTTGGATGTGAGACCAGAAATTTATGATATTTATGGCAAGATGTAAAAAAAGATGCTTTTAGCACAACAGGTGTAGGCATTTGAGTGAGAAAGGAGAATTTAGCCTTCTTATTTGTAGTGCAAGTCTTGCTACTTCAATAACTGCCCAAATCCTGTAACTCAGGACAAGATATCTCCAAAGTCCCTGAGAAGACTGCTGCTTGTTTGGACCATACAGCAGCAGAACCACCTGCTGGGTGCTCATTCTTTCCTGTCCTAAAGGTAAGAGTCTAGAATGGTAAAAAATCATGAGTTTGGAAGGCACTTCAAAGACCTAGTCTAACCATCCATCTAATTCTTATATCTCCTTTGTAATATCTCTGCTCCACGGTTATCCAGTAACAGAGAATTTATTCTCTCCCAGAGTGGTTCACTTCATATTTGTAGAGCTCCAACTATTAGAAAGGTCTTGCTTGTTAGGACTTGAATCCTTTCTGTGTATAGCTGCTTCTACTCGCTGTTGCCAGTTTTACCACTTGGGTATGACATAAGCAGATGTAATCCTCCCTGATTGTGGCAGTTCCTCAGATGTTGGAAGACAGATATCCTGCTATTCCTGAGGCTTTGTTTTTTACTCAATGGTAAACACTGCCATCTCTTTTGGTCATTTTTCATCTAACATAGTGCTAAAACCCTTGCCAGTATGTTGCTTTCTCTTAAATAAATCTGAGTTTGTTTATAACTTTTTAAAAAATGTGATATTAGCACCAGAATCCATTCTAGGAATGGAACAAGCAAGAATCAGAGGAGAGCTAGACTCTTGCTTCCCCTTGAGGAGATCCTACACTTCCATCAGTGCAGACTAAGTTCACTATTTTGGTCAATTTCAATATTCCATTGACTTTTCCAGAGCTTCTTCTTGAACAAAAGTTTTTATATTTATGGTCTGTTGATAAGGTGCATTTTTCCCATTCTGTACCCGGACAGTTGTTTTAGGCTCAAGAACAAGACCTTGTATTTTTCTTGATTAAATTTTATCTCTATAGAATCAGACCATTACTCAAGTTTCTCTGAATCTTTTTGCATCCAGATTTAGTCAATTAATACATTCTCCCTCCATACCCCAGTTTCCTTATCAATGGGAATCAAAGCTACCTCATAAGGAAGTTGTGAAGACTGTGTGAGCTAATTCATGGAAGATGCTTAGAATGGGGCAAGTATGTAATAAATGCTCAAGAAAGTAATTATTATAACTTTGTAAGCAAGTCCAGTCTACAAAAACGTCTCTTAATTTTAAAGTACATTTGTTGATATCATGAAATAAGGCCCAACATTTTACAGTAAAAATATTTTAGTCAAAGTTATATTGTACACAGTTTAAGCAACATGATATACGTGAATATTAGAGGATTTTACAATTGCAGAGTCCAAAGATAAAAAAATATTTTTAAAAATCTCTATACATTTCCAAGTAAGGGAGGACTATATAATTAGACAAGTTGAGGCTCATTTTGAATTGCCTTGAAAACTCCACATTCCCACCTCCTGGAGCCATCTACTACGAGCAAACTCTATATCTACCAAAATGATAAATTGCTTTGCATCTTGTCTAGGTGAAATCATTACCCAAAGCTGTAGGGGTAGATCCAAGTTGTTAATGACAAAGCACCCTGTGTGTGAGAAAGTTGAAACTTTCTTCAGTGTCAATTATTCACCAGAAGAATTAGCAGGATGGCAGAGAGGAAAATGCTTTTTGGTTTGTAATATTCTCAGACCTGGGTTCACAACTTAGCACAAGAACATTTTACCTGTGTGACCTTGGTTACTAGCCCCTCAGTCCCTTTATTTTTGCTTTCATGGTAATGGGATAATAGTAACTTCTAGAGTTGTAAGGACTTTGAAGTAACACATGTGAAATACCAATTATGATTGATACTAGCAGTTATTATCAATCACTCATATAAATGATGATGATGACAAGAACTAACAAGAATTTATTTGATGCCTACCAAGTTTCCATCCGCAGAATTTGAAAATCAGCCATGGCAACAATCCAATCCAATTAGAAGACAATAGTGAGAGAATATAGAAAACATGACTATATCACATTATGGTTAAGTGTTTTGGAATCAGTGTGGAAGTAAAATCTACTTGAAATAATAACTTTTTACTTCTTAATTGAAAATATTGGATAGAATAAAGTCAGACGAGCTTCTAGAATGGCCTCATATTCTAGCATATAATTTCATTGAAACGCAGGGATATTAAAAGTTTTTAACTTCACTCAACCTTTTTTAAATGACTGTTACATGCCAGGTAAGCCAGACTCTAAAAAGACAATGCCCTTGGTGGTCATAAAATGTGTCTCATTACACTCTTTCAGTGTCTAAGCATTCTTTCTGAAGTCGTGGAATCATAAATTGAAAATATTTTTATTTCAAAAGTCACTGAATCATGGAATACTGTTAACATTTTCTTTCTATCTCTATACAGCATATTAAGCATGAAATGGAACCCAACATCAAACAGGAAAGGTCCATCCATTGAATAGCTTTTCTTTCTCTCAATAAGCAGTGAAATCTTTGTTTGCTTTGCAGAATGGAAGTATATGTTGGAGTATATGTTGTGGAGTATATGGAGTATATGTTGGAGAATTATCAAATGTGAAGAATTCAGTACAATTTAATCTCTGAACTATGCTATTTGAGATATGCAATTTCATGTAAAAGATAGACATGGATTTACCTTAATTTCTACGTAGATGTTTTCAGAAAATTTAAAGGAATCCTTCGGTAAATGTACCTTTAAAATGGAGAATAATTTTTAATTGTAAATTTTCAGTATTATGATTTGGTTCTTTATATATTGTTATTAAGTGATACATCTAATAGTTATCAGAGTTAATTGCTTTAGCATCTCTAAAAGTTTATACTTATAAACCTTCTAAATATCAGATAATTTTAATTAATGAATACTTTTTAAAATATATTTTTATTATTTATTGAGAAAAATGTCAAAAATCTTAGATACTTAATTTTTTTAAAAGAAAATCCAAATGGGTTGGGCTAGCACATGATTTACTATATCATAGTGAGGACAGGATTTTTTAAACCACTGTATAATGAATTTTGCCACAATGCTCAAATGTTAAGACTGGCCACCAAATACTGGCTGAAGAAATTAGAAATCAACATAAAATGCTATAGAAGAAAAATATCAATGCACAAAAACTGGGTAAGCAAACTCTTGGGTATGAGGCAATCAATCAAGGACAAACCACAAAGTAAATCATACATATGTCTCAAGGACAATGGCTTGTGTTATTATCTCTTGAAAGTTTTTGCTTTTTTTGAAGTTACCATTTTCTGAAAAAGAAATTGTCAAAATATAGGAGGGCCATCAGGACAAGATAAAGAGGATTGTCTAAAAAAAAAGAGAGTGCTCTTTTTGTTGCCCTATAGAGGCCATTATGTATGTTGCAAATGCAGAGACTCTCTACAGAAAACACTGTGCTTCAGTCCTCAGATTCAGTTCTTGCAGCTGGAAGCCTGAAGAGAAGATGAGTTCCCCAGTGGTGATAAGCCATATGAGAAACAAACTCCTAAACACCAGTCTTTATGGTTGGCTCCCCATTTCCTGACCTGTGAACACGAATCAAGAAGCACATGAGCACGAGCCTCCGAGGAGGATGAAGATACTTGCAAAGCAGCTAGACACAATCAGCAAGGAAACTTCCCTAGTCAGAAGTGCAGAGCAGGCAAAGTGGCTGGAAACCCAAATTGAACAATGACGGTTCAATTTTTATGTGGATATTAAGAAAGCTAAGCCAACTCTCTTGGTTAGGGTGAGTTTAGATGATGGGCAATATAGAAATAGAATTAGGGAGGGTTCCAAGAAAGATAATAAGAATATTTTGTGTGCTTATAGGAAGCATTTCCAAGCAAGATGGGTCATGAGAGGGACTCCATCAAAATAAGTTTGTCAAGTCAATTTGGGTAATGCTGAGTATTTTATCCTCTCATGGAGAGTCACAAAGCTTAGAAGAGAAGTTCTTCATCAAATGAATCTTAATTATATGTAATTATTTATCATATTAAATTATTTTTAATATTAAATTTACCATTTCATATTAAAGACTTTTTTTATACTTAGCCAGGTCTAAGGAGGGTAGATAATTTGATTCTCATAAGCAGATACAGACATCAAATGACTGGTCCAAATTCATATCACTAGGTGCAAGGTGGTAGTAATGCCTGCACCAGAAATTCAGGCTATTGTCCAGGGCACTTGACTGGAGCTGTATCAGCTCAACACAGAGAACCTTGGAAAAAAAATTATTAAAGGCTTTTTCTTTTTCTGCTTTGCTGAAAGATAGTTGATAGAATAAATAGCTTTGAAAGGAATACTAAATTAAGAGTCAGGAGACATAAGTTCCATTACTGGCTTCACCACTGGCTAGCTGGGTGGGACCTGGGAAATGACATACCCTCTCTAGGCTTTGGATCCATTGAACTAGGTGACAACTGTTCAAGGCCCCCCCAGCAGGCCTCTTGCTTCTTCTGAGAACAGAATCCCTTCTCCTGTGAGGATTCTTGGCCTTGTGGTTTGAATACAATTGACTCTACTTCCCTTTGTCCTGTCCCCTCTCATCACAAGCCTGGCATTGGCCACTGACCCGGTACACCCTTCCTTCTGCATCCACCCCAGTCACAGAGGTTTGCTCAGCAATTGACACATGACCCTAACTGGGCCAGAGTTCTTCCAGGAAAAGACAATCTCTTTCTGCTGGGGTTATTATGTTGGTAAAATGTGACTGTATGCCTAGGGTAATCCTTTTTTTTTTTCTTTTCTCACCATGTGGAAAGAGCTTTTCTGAGAGAGGGAGGAAGAGTCTGGATGACATCAGATATCAGCTTCTAGTGCACCTGACATACCTGTATTCTTGGACTTACAAGTCACACAAGTCAGTAAATACAGTTTTTTTTTTAATTTAAAATTAGCTTGAATTGGATTTACGCTAATTGCAGCCCAAAGAGTCTTAATTAATACAGTCCATTATAGCTTGAACATTTGATGATTTTAGGAGATATTTATGTTACTTAAACAAGGATATATCATTTTCTTAGAAAGCTCATCTACAGAATATAAGGGAAGAAATTTCACACTTGATTTTTTGGTGTTGTTAATTATTTGGACATTGAAAAATCATGATGAGAGAAATGAATAAAACACTTGTTCCTGAGCTGAATTTGTAGACATCCATAAGTAGCCTCAAGAAATTCATTTGGAGCACTTTCTTCAGGCCTTCCATATTCGTGTTCATCTTGAGTTTGAATATATAGAGTGAGCTTTGTGTATACTGTCTGAAGACATGGGGAAAAATCAAATTAAATTGAGTATTTCAGACCCCATATTAATTATAGATGAAAGTATAGAGTACTTCATTTGCAAGGGGAGAAGCCACAAGTGTGTGTGGCTCACATACCTGGATCTCCAAAGACACGTGAAATGGATCAAGCGGAAGACAGGATGTTATCACATAAGACCTCTTTAAATTTCATGATACTAAGCACTAAACTTCCAAGGTCTAGGTTAGTACCTAGTGCAGAGTCATGCCTATAATGGATACTAAATAATAAATATTTATTGATGACAAAGATAAGAAGGTTTGGCAAGGCTTCTTTGTCCTTTGGATATAAGAAAATTGAGCCAGCCGACAGGATGTTTGCAATTAGTCCAAGACTCCACAGAGAAAAAGAGAGAAATGGAGAAGGAATTAACCATCTTCCACATTTTCACAATGCTTAGTCCTTCTATTCAGCAGCTTTTGATCCTTTCATTAATTCATAATGTACAATTTTCTGACCACCGTGTTGAGAATTCAGCAGCTGCTTGTAAACTTCTGGAGACTTTACTTGATAGGTTCTCTTTGTTTTCATTGACCATCTTTAAATTTAGGGTTCCTTCTTATGTCTCTTAACTTAGCTTTTACATTTTTCAAGCTTCTATAATACATAATTGTTGACTTTTCTTTCTCTTAGGGTTTTAGCTTCTTTTTCTTTCTAATTCTTAGATGAAGATTAAAATATATATCTCAAGATATAGATGTATTGTAAGACTCCAGTCACTTCATATAAATCTTATTTATTTACTGAACATTTTAAGATAATTTGCTTGCAACTTTTTCATGTGTCATTTTATTATAAACAAATAAATAATGTAAAACAAAGAACTGGGAAATGCGTAATGCTTACTTTCAGTTTGTAGTAGAATAAACATGATTCATGGACAGACAGATTGGGAAACACTGAGTATGTGAATATGTGCATGTGTACCTGCCTTAATCAATACTACTTAGAATATGAACTAAGTGATACTGCTCCATTTATAGGAAAATAAATAAAGCAAAAGAGACACTCTGGATCCTAGAGGGATTCTTTTCCCAAAGCAATCAGACATCTGGTGTCTTGGTCTGATAAAAATCAATGATTCTTTCAGGCAGTATATATTTAGATGTGGGTGTGGGAAGCAGTGCATAATGAGAAAGCAATTGGTGAGGGTAGAAGACAAGTGCAAAAAAAATAATTAATGAGAAAAATTGTAACTTTTTCTCCCTATAATAAATCATGCCAATGTGTAGGTTCTAGCATAATTATGTATGCATATCTCTATTACTATGAATTCCAGAAATGGTAAACAGGAACAATTTCCTTACTATCTGACTCTTGCTGGTAGATCATATACCTTCCCTTATGTATATTTGTCCAAGCCTGTGTTTTAAGTTTCAATGGATAGGAAACATCTCATTGTTTTCAGTAATAAGTAGTAATGCACCATGTACACATGAGTACTTGAAAAACACCATATTACTCCTTGATTTATGAGTCTGTAGAATATTACTACCTAATGGAAACCAGTTTTAAAATGGGGGGCAGGGCAGAATTTGTTATGGTATCATCACAGATAACTTGACCTTTTTTGTATTGACCACTGTATGTCTGCATTTGCCTACTCAAAAATATTTTAGCAAGTAAGCCCTTAAATATATTTAAGAAATAAAACCATGTATCTATTACCCTTTTGAAATATACATAAATAGTCAAATAAATGAAAATAAGCCTTGATTATTGTTGTTTAGGTTAGAAGCAAGCCATTGTTTGCAAGGTGACTGAGGAGTATTTAAAAATGCATGTAGTTATCCTCATAACAGTCCTTACAAAAGCTCCCTCCAGAATATTCTGGGGTCCTCAAATATACTAAAGATAATAGAATAAGATATATATAAAATGTAAATTCAAACCATTTTATTAGGATCACTCACTGTAAATGATATATGACTGATATTATTATACACTTTATGTTTCCAAAAATTAATCCTGGATTTCCAGGTATTTTAAGCATCTAAAACAATACAAAAATATCTGGAAAGGAGGACAAAGTGAGGCTGGCTATGGAAACAATTAACCACTGAGCATTGAAATTCAGACATTAGGAAACAATTACTACTGCTGGAGCTGCCTTTAAAGCACATCCCATTTGAGCTATTGTGCACATGTCTACACAGGATTTAGCAGGTAGAAAAAAGATTTATTGATTTCCGTTTGGAGGATTGCTGCAGACTTGCTGCTTCAACAGGCTTTCAAACTAGGTTTGAGTCTTACAGAACAAACTAAACCCTAGAATCCTTTCTTGTCATTGCAACCCCCAAAGTGACAAGCATAATAAGCCCGGGTTAAGGAAGGTTCTAAACTGCATGTGGAACAGCTGCTGTGTGCTGCTGCAGAAGCTCAGAGGGAAAAATGCTTTGGGGGAGAAAAATTGGTTGTTAATGCATCTTCAAACACCTAAGTGGTTTCTATAAACAATAGAATATATTAGTCTCAGTGTGTACCTAGAAGAATCACATTCTCTCTAGTACACTGGCCTTTGCTTTCATGGCTTTATCCAGTGAGAACAGAGAGATCCAGGATATTTAAGCCCCTGTTTAGAGAGTGTGTAATCTCTCAGGTTAGAAACTGCTGTCTATCCAGGCCTGTTTAGGTGTCTGAAATTTTGCTTTGATTATTGTAAATAACATATCCTGAGTTGAGGAGCACTTGACTTTTGTGAGAAAAATTTCTACACAAAAGACCAAGACTGGAAAGGTAAAGTACATTTTTAAGACACATAATGAAGAGATCTATGAAAATCTTAAGAGACAAGAAAATGTTGAACAGATTAATTCAATGAAATCATAGAATGGGAATGTCCTTTTGAATCCATCTTCCTAATTTTAGGGATGAGCCCACCTAGCTGCTTAGAAACCACAACTTAAATTTCTAATATTTCAGTCCAGTGTGCCTTTCTTTTCCTCACTCAGAGTTAGGGTAGGAAGACACAAAGACAGGACTGACTCAGATCCAGTGAGAGGCCAGGGCAGCCTGGAAATCAGAAATCATGGACCATCACCAGGAGCTAGTGTGATCTCAGACTGGGCACAGTAGTGTGATCTCTGCTTTGACTTCCCTCATGTTATCCAACACTTAAATTCTTGCTACATTTTCAGAGAGAGTAGGGAGATTCATATCAACAATCTTAGAAAAAATAAGTTTATCAAAAGTTGCTTAAGTTACTTATATGCAGGCCACCCAATTAGCCTAAGAGGTATCAGGGGCTGTCTATCCAGCCTGAGATCCCACTCATCCCCCAGCTGTGTCTCATGATCTTCTCCCCAGGTCTGCTGTATTTCCAGAAGGGCTTCAGAAAGTATCAGATATGTCCCTATGGGCCATGCCAAATCAAGCAAGCTTTTACAAGAATCAGTCTGTCTCTCTCAGAACCTCCCATTAATTACTGACCAAATGGTGGACTTAAGTGTCGGATGGTAGAACCTGCCTCTTGGCATTTATTCCATTCCATTCACTGTCTCTTAAGGCTGACATTGTTTTCTAAGATGAAACACAAGGAGTGACATTCAAGACCTATTTTCCTTAAAGCATGTCTGTAGGAAAGGATTGACTCTCCATAACTTCTAGCCAGGAGTTAAAAGTTTCATTTAATGCATCTGCTATAATGAGGGACAAAGAGAGTCAAAGGCAGAGTGAGAGGGAGTGGTGTGGGGCTTCAGAAAGTGGTTGCTGTGAGCCCATTAGGGAATAGGGAGTGTAAAAAGCTTCTTGCACACATAACCTCATCTATAAAAACCAGAACCACTTGGCATCTCTCTGAGTAACAAATGGATCTAAGAGCTGGAGAGAAGGGATGTTGGCAGGAAATAGTCCCCAGGGCTATGTGCATTTCAGACTGTGTGCATTTCCCTATACTGCATAGATCATAGATTACAGAGCTGTGTTCACATATCTTTTCTACCTAAAGACTAAATTTTGCAGGTTCTGGTTTGTCTCTCAATCACAATTTCTGGTGGTAAGAGAATAAATCCTGACAGATGAGATTATGGAGAAACTATAAATTTTTGCTTTTGAGATGCAGGGAAGAGGCAAGAGGTGTGAAGAAATATTAAGAGGAACAAGACAGAGAGGATAATAGAGGTCTTCAACCTTGGGAAGGCTCCTCTCTCAACTTTCAGGACTTTTGCTTTAAACGAAAACCTCTGTTCTATACAAACGATTTGAAATTGACCTGTATGTTTAACCCTTCTTATGCCCTCCATTGTGTCTAAAACCATAAGCTATAAGCATGCACCTTGCACACACAGGCAGCAGCGTACAAACTGAGATTCCTACAAACCGTACCTAATTTTTTTTTTTATCCCAAATTGATTTCCACCAGAGCACTGAATTCACTGGTGAGCCAATAAATCTACAAGAAGAAGGGACCTTCAATGGATATTGCAGCCACAGAAACCTGAGTTAAATTTTAAACTCTCTTTTGCCCCAGGGTGAACCCATTGCTCTGCTTTGCTTCTCCCTTTCGAACATAGAGGGAGCAGATGAACTCAGTGCCACAGAAACTGTCTACAAAATAGGACATCCCCACAAAATGACATCTCCATTTCCTGTCCTATCCATTAGCAAAAGTAAACTGCCATCCATGACTCACACTGTATTGACTGTTGACCCTGCCCCTTCCCCAGATACCAAAAAAATCCCAAACAGGCAAACCCTTACCTGTTGAAAAGACAGGAACAACAGGCAAAACTTCAAAATGCTTTTTTTTTCAAGCCCGATATTCATTAGTATTCAAAAAAACCATGGTAGGTGGGTTGTTATTCCTGGCAAGGTTTACTTTGAGAGTGAAATGGACACCTAGTAGTGGACAAGATGTTAAAGGGCAGGCAAACCTTTTGATCCTAACCTTTGAGTCACTTAAATTGTTTACACCAGTTGTGCTTCTTCCCAAGTAAATGGAACAATTTATTGTTATTTGATTTTAGTCAGTCTTACAGCTGCTACTGCGAAGTCTTTGAAATTTGAATTGCCCTAGCATCTTAGTGGAGCCTTTATAGTCTTGAAAATATTTAGGATTCCACCCCAGGCTTAAAAATAAACTGCTTAAAACCTTTTGTCAAGTTTAAGCCTCAAGTTATTGTATCCCTTGCGGTATTTTCACAGGCATGGTTTTCTAGGCTTTTATTTCCAACACCGTTCAATTTCTGAGCCCTAAATGTGCCAACAACCATCTATCTGTAGCTCTATTCCAGCCCAGTTTTTCCAGTTTTGGTTGTAATATTCATCTCTGGCATTCAGGACCTCGGCTAACTCCTCTGAACCCTTTCCTGGGCCTGTGCTGACTTCTCTAAGCAGCAGCGGACTGGGTGTCTCTTTTCATCACGCCCTTTTGCTAGAAAAAGTAATATGGCAAAGACAATAGTACATATTACGTTGGAGTAACAATAGTTTACCCCAGGGAGTATTAGCGTCACTGTGTGTACTTTAGCAGCTACTTTTCATAGCATTTTATAATTTTTTTTTTTTTTTTTGCCCCTTGAGCTGCATCCCAACGCCTCTTGCTGACGTTGGTCAGGGCAGTGACCTCCCTAAAGGCTGGCCAGGCCGTCTCTTCCTTTCATTAGCGGTGTGACCCTCTGCTCCCGCAGGCGCCTGGCACGGAAGTGCAACCTTCCCGCGGGGCCCTCCTGTCGTCTCACCTACCTGAGAGCTGAGACTAAATGAAATATAAAATATTAACTATAAGAGAAAAAACGAAGGATGCTGCCTCCAATACAGCCCTGTGCCCCCCGCTCCTCTACGTCTCACTCATCCCTCGGCTTCTCCGTCTCGCCCCACCCTCGCCCCTCCATGGGATCCACAAGTTGAATAGCAGCTCTCCATAGCGAATTCCCCCCACCAGACTCACCACCGCCTGTTCCCCCCTGCCGGGGAGCGCAGAATGACCACCAGGAGGCCAGGAACAAAACACTTAAATGTTGCATTTATTAAGGAAATGTTAAATAAGGGGGGAAAAAAGTCAAAACGGTGTCACGGATGTCAAGAGCACTTTAGTGGCGTAAACCGTGCAGTCACGAGCTACGAGGAGTTCTATTCTGGGTCTCTGTCCCGGGGTCAGCTGGAACACTTGCCCACCCCTTCTCCCCCCACCCCCCAAAAAAGACCCAGTTGGAAATGCACTAAAAGAAACAACTCACCCAGTTCATATTCGCAGGCTCCCCCTCCCCCCACCCCTTCTCCCATGACAAAACTCTACCCCCAGGCAGGCAAACAGGCCAGTGGGGCAGAAAAGGACTTATCAAATATACAAATTCAAGCAAACAAACAAAAACCCCTTAAAACGGCACGTTACAATCAATCAAAGGTATTTATCGCCTCTCCCCGCCAGGGTTGGAGGGAGCAGGAGAGAGTGGGCGCGCATCCGGACGCGGATTTGTGCGTCCCCATTAGGACTGTTGTGTGGCGTATAAACAAGTCACTTTTCTGGTCACCAGGCGATCGGTGCCGCGGGGTCTCTCCCCTGACCGCCCTCTTCGCCTGTCCCCAGCGCTCGGCCCACCTGCGGGTGGAGAACGGCCTTCGCCCCGTCTGTCTCCCCACATCTCACGCAAGCGGCAGCTTCCAAAGTTCTGCGCCCTCATCACTCTGTTCTTGCCACTTGCTGCCGAGTCCAGAAGTCAGACGCTCTTCTCCTACAGGCATGGGGACTTTCAGAGGGTGAGCGAGAAACGGGTCGCTTCATCCCGAAAGGTGTTAAGTCTAGAGAGATAACTGACTCCGACAGGTTTGCTTCGCCCAGTCTCTGATGGTGAGGGGCGCAGCCGGGCTGGCGAAGTGGGGAGGCATGGCATGCGGGCGGCGGCCGCGGGGGCCGGGGGACCGGTCAGTAGGGCCCCACGACCACCGCCTCCACCTCTTTAGACGGCCTCCGGTCCTTCACCAGGAAGTTGATCATGCCCTCGGACTTGATGAGCAGGTTACAGCCGAGGAAGAAGATGCCGAAGACCACGGTGAGCGAGAGCACGCACATGACGGCGATCTGCACCACGCGCATGATGTACAGGCTGCGCTCGTCCGGGCCGCCCTCGGCGAAGCCGTCGTCGGTCACCACGGACGCCTGGGTGCAGCAGCGCACCGCGCGCTCCAGCGCCTCGCTGCTGTTGGCCAGGAACAGGCCCGCCACGTCGGTCTGGTTGCCCGGCACCGGATTCATCGCGGGAGCCGGCGAGCGTCCGGGGAGGCGCGGGTCCGAGGGCAGGGAAGGCTGTGCGCCGCGCGGGAGGAACAGGTGCCGGGCTGAGCGCTCTCACTCGCTGGCTTGCGCGCGCAGGGGCTCCCAGCTCTCTCCTTTCCAAAGTCCCCGGGCCGTGGGAGTTTCCCAGGAGCCTCTCCGACGCGCGCCGCAGCCCGGCTCTTCTACGCCCTGCACGCCGTCCGCTCCTGCCCGGGCGGCGCTCGCTCCCGCCGCTCGCTCGACTGGGGGCTGTCGGAACTTGGCGGGGCTGGGCCAGCCGGGCCGTGGGAGGCGCGGGCCGCCGCCGCGGCTGCCGCGAGCGAACAGCGGCCCCTGCCGGCCGCGCCGCCGCCCTGCGCCCGCCGCGCCTGGGCGGGGGAGCGAGCACACACACACAGGGGCGAGCGCCGTCTGGCTCTCCGGGCTGCGCCTCCCTTGCAACTCCAAAGGCCACGCGGCGGTCACCGTCCTCTTCCGGCTTGATGGATGAATAAAGCGTTTTCGGGGGAAGGGGGTGCGGTCACGGAAAGTTTCAGAAGAACTGGGACGCACCAGCTCTGGGTGTCCTTTGCCTGCCGCCACTCTGACCTCCGAGCGGGCGGAAAGTGGCCACGAAGCGCAGGTGCCAGCTGGTGCTGGCCCAGGCGGAGGCACCGGCCCGCCGCCTGCCTGCCTCCGTCTCGCCTGCGACGGATTTCTAGTGGAGTGAGGTGACTGAGAATTTTTTTTTTTTTTAAAGCAATGAATTAAGAAAGCCAGGTAAGAAGGAACAGAAGAAGAAAGGAAGGAAAGGCAAAAGGGAAGGAAGGAGAAAGAAGTAAGGGCTCCACCCACACCCCACCCCACTTTACAAAAGCGATTGGGAGACAGAGCAGGGCAGGTTTTATAGTGACTTTTGAGGCCAAGGGAAGAGGGGTGGAGGAAGGAGGTGTTCCTCCGTGGCCCTTGTGTGGAAGCGGTTCCCAGGAGCAGGGTCACCTCTCTGGTAAGGGAGGTGGCCAGAGTGGCCGCTTGCTTGTAGTCTTAATTGCAGATGAGTTTTTGGATGTGCTTCCAGCATTTGTGTCTGTTGGCAGTAAATCGGTTGTTTAAGGGCATTGCTCACCAACATCCATCGCCTGGAACTCTGGCCAACTGCGGAAGCCGTCCTCGTTTTCCATAAGCTGATGCTGTCACCCTTCGTCATTTCAAACCAAACTACAGATGTGTTAGGGGCCTTATTGAGGCTTTGGCTCATTATGAATTGGCTGTTGGTTTCTGTGAAACCTGTCAGATGAAGTTTCTTAAGCTCTAGAAGAATACATTAGGGTTTCTCCTCCCTTCCCTTTTCCCTCCCTCCTATCATCCTTCTCTTTCTTCCAGCTGGAAACCAGTAACTTGAAGGCCAGTCCAAACCTTTAAGAGAATGCATATACTAAATTTCTATGAAATGTTATCATCACACATAAATGATAAATATTTGAGGTGATGAGTATGCTAATTACTCAGATTTGATCATTGCACAATGTATACATGTAGCACAATATCACTTTGTACCCGATAAATATATACAGTTTTCAATTATTTGTCAACTAAAATTAAAATAAAACTAAAAAAAATGTGGTAGCTGTCTTGCCATTTTCAATTCTTCTTCTTCTTTTTTTTTTTCTCACTCTGTCACCCAGGCTGGAATGCAGTGGTTCAATCATAGTTCACTGTATGTAACTCCTTGGGCTCAAGAGATGCTCTTGCCTGAGCCTCCCCAAGTAGCTAGGACTATAGGTACATGCCAAACCACCATGCCTGGCTAATTTTATATTTTTGCAGAGATGGGGTCTCACTGTGTCACCCAGGCCGGTCTCAAACTCCTGACCTCAAGTGATCCTCCTGCCTCAGCTTCCCAAGGTGCTGGGATAACAAGCATGAACCACAGCACCCAGCCTTCACCTCTACTGTTAATTCCACTCTATTTGCTTGGTACATCTTTATTTTTGTCTTTTCAAACATCATTTATTCCATGGTCAGAGGTTTCCTTAAATGTTTTTACACTACTTCCTGACTATCATAAAATAGAATGAAATGCCTTTTAGTTAAGAGTTTCCAATTTTTTGGATGTTTATTGTATATCAGTTGCAATAAGTTTGGTTCTTTTAAATAGCTATTGTTTTGGGGGTGGGGATGAAAACCCCCACTTCTGGGCTTCACCCACAATTTTCCTGGTTTGTGGCTCTAGTTTCACATAATTTAATCTGGCCTGCAAAATGTCCCCACTTTCAACAATTTCTTCTTAGAACAAATTTATTATTAATTGGTTGGAAAGAATTTATTTAAATATTACTATATAATCAGTCTATCTTAATGTGGGTAATACTTAAAAATAATAAAATATAATGTATGTGTGAAAGAGTTACACAAATATAAGAAAATATAAAGCAATACTGAAATGAATGGTAGCAGAAAGTAATAGAAATTTTAAAAAGCCAAAGGTCAGAGAACAGAGGCTGAACTCCAGGGTTGTTAACTTGCACAGGATTATGTGTTTAGTAGAAGTTGGATGTGGATGAATAGAGGAAGACTAACTCTTTCTTTATGTGACAAAAGAGAGTTAGTTTATAGTACATTTGTAAGGTCCAGTATGGCAGGATGCTAAAAATGTTAGTTGAACCACCAGAATTTATTTATTGCTATTAACAGTATTGCTGTTTTAGTCAGAAGTCAGTGTTAAAATGATCAAACCTTAGAGTCCAGGGATGTTTTATATCTCATCAAAACTTTAGATCAGGGAAACATACCCTTAAAAGACATAAGGTACCACTATCACTTTCTTTTTTGTCTTCAGCTTAAGCTGTTAACCAGCCACAAAATCATTGTATAAGATAATGATTATCCCCCCTTAGCTCATTCAGAGCTCTGGTTTTATTAAACAAAACAGTGGGATTGTTTCCTTTATTTCCTCCCCTACTCTGATTTTGTTGAATAAAATTACTTGAGATATTTAGATGGAAATTAATTCTAAACCTAGTAGTACAAAAATTACATCTATCACTTATTAATCACTAATTAAGACACACTTAAGGGTGTCTGGGCTGCTAGAGATTTTTTACAAAAAAACTTTGTCTTTTGCTTTTGTATTTTGAGTGAACAGTTTCCTCTCAGCTTTACTCCTTTTGTTCACCCGTTTCCTAGGAAAATTTTACAAGTGTGGAAAAAGAAACCTTTAAGAAATGCTGACATTGAAAAACTTAATTTCCAAAAAAAATAGGTAGTAATATGACATGGAGTGAGGGACATACTGATGATTCACATTAAAGAAAAGGTTTTTAATACATAGAAAGACTCATTATTTATTTAACCAGTGACCTCTTCTACTTCATTGGAAATAAGTAGGTTTGATTTTTTAACATTAAATACTTAGCATTTTTTAATGTACCTACTACTACACAAGGACAGAAACACATGCCTACCCAGAAAATGTATCCATGACATAAATAAATTCTGCAAGGGTATTCCTGGCCAATATTGATGGCAGCTGTAATCTATAGTTTGAATAGCCTTGATGTAGGACCAAGTATTTTGAATACCAAAAGCCTTTTCCTTGATTCTCTTATTTTGTGTATTATGAAAATATTAAGTAGACATTTAAAAAGAGAATTTCAGATATTGAAATTATATTTATTGCTTTGGGGCAATCTTTTAAAAAATAAGTTATACTGTATTACACAATATAAGTAGGAGTAAGAGTAAGAAGAACTCCTATTAAGAAGCCATTCATAACAGCAGCCTCGGGAGCTGAAACACAAAAAGAAAGCCAGAAATAAGCAAAATAGGTCATTCAGTCACCAAAATAGATATTGTGAAAGCTAATTACATAAGTTCATATACTTTACCCTTAGATTCACCCTTCAAATTATCTCTCAGAGCCTAAGCACATTTACTTTTCACACAGTTTTAACTTTCTTTTTAAATCTGTTTTTCTTGAAGACAGTGTATCAGTATCATCATGTGGGTTGGAGAGGAGGAAATGGCTAGAGTTTGGTGCTTTTATAACCACAAGGAGTAATGCCAGAAGGAAAAACAAAACAAAACATTAAACAGCATACATAGATTTTCTAAGAGTATAAAGGACATTCATTAAAGAGACAAACAGTCCTAGATGTGGAGGAGTCTAGTAAAATGTGTAAAAGCATGGCTTTGAATCCTGCTGTTTTACTCACTAGTCACGTGATCTTGGGGAAGTTTTAATAATTAAAAAAAATTTTAACCTCTGTGTACCTTATTTACTTATCTGTGAAATGGGGACCGTATTTACAAAATTTTGAAAAAATTGATCTGTTCTATGGAAATAATTGGGAGCAGTATCCAGCACATAGCAAGATTGCAAATAAATATATATTACAATAGTTCTGGAGGAGGCATTTGTAAGTAGTAAAAGAAAAAAAATTGTTCCATATTTTCTTTTTAAGATAAAGCTGGAAAGTGAGTTATACATTTTAAAAAGACTTCCATATAAAGTGATTGACCTTGCTAAGTAAAAAATGCTAAAGATGTGGAGAAATTGGAACCTTTGTGTATTGCTGGTAGGAATGTAAAATGGTATAGACATTGTGAAAAACACTATAGTGGTTCCTCAAAATATTAAACATAGAATTGTCATATGATACATCAATTCTACTTTTAGGTATATTCTCCTAAAAATTGAAAACTTATGCTAAAACATATATCATGTACACTAATGTTCATAGCGGTATTGTTTGCAATAACTAAAAGGTGAAAGCAATGTCTATCAACAAATGAAGTGATAAACAAAATGTGGCATATTATTCAGACTTAAAAAAAGAGTAAAATTCTGATACATGCTAACAACATGGATGAATCTTGAGGACATTACAAAATAAGCCAACTACAGAAGAACAAGTATTTATGATTCCACATATATGTGTTCCCTAGAGTAGTCAAATTCATAAAGACAGAAAGCAGAGTAGTAGTTACCAGGGATCAGGAAGAGGGGTATTAGAGAGTTATTATTTACTGAGTACAGAGTTTCATTTGGAAGAGACCAAAAAGTTCTGGAGATGGATGGAGTAATAGTCGTACAATGATGTGAATGCACTTAATGCCACTGACTTGTACCCATAAAAATAGTTACAAAGGTAAGTTTTATGTCCTATGTACTTTGCTATAACTAAAAATTCTAAGTGTTTTTAATTAGCTCTAGCACAAATATATAAGTTTTGGAAAATACAGAAAACTAAGAAAATAATCTCCAAAAATTTATTACTCACTTAGCTCAAAGATAACTACCTTTAGAAATGTAGAATATCTTCCATCTTTTTACTATGCTTATTTTAATGAAGTCATGACTATGCTGTAAATATAATTTTATACCTTGCTTCTCTCCCATAACACTATATTTTCTCCAACACAAAAAAATTATATGCACATTTTAAATGAGTATGGTAGTTTGTTATGTGAATGTACCATTGTTTATTAAACTGTTACCCTATAACTGAGCAGTTATGTTGATCTCAAATATTGTTATTGAATTAATTACACACAAAGAACACTTTTGCTCAGAAAAGTTTCTATATTAAATTATACTGATAGAGTGAATTTATAAAATTGTAATGTTTAGTGAAAACAATATTATTTTTACAGAAAGCAGCAAACAATGAGTTGTTTGCAAAAAGGGGTTGTACCAATCTTTACTCCCATTTGTAAAGTGCAAATATTCATTTTGTCATACCTTCTAGAGCAGTAGTTCTCAACTTTGGCTACATGTTAGACTCACTTAAAGAGTTTTCAAAAATTTCGATACCCAAACCAAACCCACAGTAATTAAATTAGAATTTCTGGAGGTAGAACCCAAGTGTCAGCATTTCTTACAATTCCCCAACCTGGTTGAAAATCACTGCTTAGAGAAATATTTTCCAGGCTTGCCTTATCTTAAGATCACCTAGGATGGGGATGGGAGGTGACTGCTTCCAGGTCTTATTGCAAACCAAATGAATCAGTTTCCCAAATTGCTTCCTGGTTCTCTCCTCTGGGATTCTGCTTGGTGGGTCTGGAAGGGTTTCTACAAATTTGTATTTTACCCAAGTATTCAAGAAACCACTGTTATTAAGCACCAAGTATTATGCTTTTAAAAATTATAGTTGCAAGTTTGATAAGAAAAAAGTGGTACCTTCTTTGAAGTTGCATATTATTATTTTAGTGGACAATATATATCCTGGTTTGTAAACTTTATATTCAGGTTCTTTATCTATTTCTCAGTTGTAGTTTTATCATTTATATGGATTTATAATACTTCCTTTATTACATATATTAATCCTTTGTATGAAATATTTGTAAATCTGTTTCTAACTCATTTGCCTTTTAAATTGTGCTATATTCTTTTTGGGCATGTGGAATTTTCTTACATATATAAATTCATCAATGTCTTCATCTGTGATTTCTTTCATTGCTTTTAATCTTAGAAAAGCCACTCTCATCCAGAATTTAATTATTTTATATATATATTATTATTATTTATATTTTTTAAAAGTATTTTTGATATTTGCATTGCTTAATATTTTACACTATGGACTAGGTGGAAGGTATTTTAGTGCAAAATAAGCTTTTCCCAAGCGTAAACAGTCCATCAATATGTATAATAGCATACTAAATAATGCTGACAACATTTTAAAATTTACTACTTAAGGGATTTCAGGTATCTTTTTCTTTATAGTATGCAACCTTCAATTTAATTAAATTTTTAAACTTTAAGCTTGTAAAATGCAGATATTGTGTCTAATTTATCTTTTAAGTATCTATTCTCTTAGGCTACTCAAAATTATTACTTGATAAAAGTAGTTCAGAGGAAAAACAACTGGGGAGTGAAGGGAACAATAAAAGCTGAACCAAGTGCCTCTCTCTTCTTATTATTTAAATACATTCCCTGGATCTCTTTCCTCTGACATCCGGTGACAGTCACTTCTTTCTGTGAGAGAGAGGGAATGAAGTTTGCCCTTGAGTTACTCAGGTGAGTTACTCCATTGAGTCAAGGCTTTCTTTAAATGCACAAGCATGTGGAATAATACGGGGAGCAGCACCTACATTGCTCTCATTTGTTAATATCTATTTACTATTGTTGAGGTAAAGGGCCAAGAAAAGCATGTAAAAACTCACCCCAAGCTTGATTTAAAACTTCCGACCAGTGAGCATACCTGGAAGTTTTCAGAGTGATACATCGTAGACCTATGCTCTCCTATTTTTAGATGTGCAGTGTGGACAATTTTTGCCTCCACAGAATTTTTGTCATTATTTCACTCTGATTTTCTGCCCACTCTTTAAGTCTGCATGATTTAGACTTTAGAGTGAAAAAGCCACTGAGCTGCTTAAAGCCTTTTGTGTCACTAATGCATCCCTTCCCATGATAAAGAAAAAGGAGCTGCACCAACCTCAAAATGCAGAAAAGCAGGTGGCCTGCAAGAAGGTTTGGAAGCCACAATTTCTCCAATTTCTCCACTGCAGCTCAATTAATCTGAGGCAGGATTATATCTATGTTCATAGAACAGGTTTGCATTATTTTACTCCAATAGCGATATAAAAATACGAAGGAGAAGTCATCATGGAAGCAAAAGAGGAAAACAAAATCTCTCCAATAGCATGTTCAATTTAGACTTGTATATTTGAACTCGCAAAGATTTACATCTTCTGCACATATATAGACACAATGGAGGGAAACAATGACAGTCACTTATATTCAGGTAACAAGCAAGGGTGGCTGTATTTCTGTGTTTATGCACAGATCACAGTGGCAAACAATAGTCCAACGCTCACTGTATGCACACCTGTGATTCTGTAGTTAAAAACTATTAAAAGTCAATGTGATTGATGTCGTTGGACAAGTCACCTACCAACATCACTCTGCTCAATTTCCTTTCCTTATCTCTCAACCCTTTTTCCTTCCCCTCTAAGATTTTTATGGCAATTCATTAGTGTATTTATTCAGGAAACATTTATGGAGCATCTTATGTGTATAACACTGCCTAGAGGTACAGAACTAAGTAAGGGTCACAGTCTCTGCCTTCCAGGAGTTAGGAAGCAGACCAGCAAAGAGGCAATTACTGTAGGCTGTGATAAGTTCTATGGGAGATACATGAACAGCATCTAATCCGGAATGGGGCATGGGGAGGATGGTAATGAGGACATGATACGTGAGCTGAGTTGTGAAGGATGAACAGGAGAAGAGCTGGCCAGGTAAGGCTTGCCAAATGCACTAAGGTGTAAAAGAACATATATTTCACTTTTCTGCATGCAAGTAGTTCTGCATTTTTGGAGTATTGACTACTATAAGTTGGATAACGATTAAAGAATTTGGAGAGGCCAGATCATGAAGGGATTTTTATGTCATCTTATGGAATTTGGATTTCTACTTGAAAACCGTGGGGAGACATTGAAGGGTTTTAAGCAGCAGACTGAAAAAGTCAGATTTGCATTTTAGAAAGAATCTCTGCAGGCAGTGCTAAAGGAGTACTAAGGTAAGTGAAACCTCTGGGAACAGTATAAAGTCTTATGCATTAAATGTTAAATAAATCACACCAGAGATGCCTGGTAGCCTAGGAAAGGAGGTGGCTTTTCATTTCTAGAACTTCATTTTATAATTAACTGAAGACAGCATCCAGAGTATGAACATCCACTTTTGGTTTTAATTTCTTCAGTTGTGCTGGACACATTTGTGAAAGAGAACTTTGTCCCCATGCTGAACCTCCCTGAAATGACCAGAGAAGGCATTTTCACCTGCTGAGAATCTGTTCTTTCTCTGTGATAATAACTTTTCTGGTCGCAGTCTGTCTCTGCATTCAGGATGTCACATTCACACACAGTGAGCAATGACTCTCAGTCCTGCTTGCTAGAGTGTTTTATTAGGCACTATTTGTTTCTCAGCAACCCAGAGCTGTAATACATTGCTCCAAATGAAGCTTTTGTGATGTTTCACACATATTTTTTTTTCAGGCTGCTGAGTGACCCACTTTCACTTTGATAGTCACCAACCAACTCCATGGCCTACCCAGATAATGATGTCTTTGGTGGTTCTTGAATCCAGCTGGTGGTCTGACTGCATTTTATATCTTGCTAGAAAGCCTGCCTTGAATTTAATGTCTATGGAGCTCATGTAGTGACAGTGTTGAATCCAAATTCAGGATGATGCATCTGTGATACGTCCACAGCTATTTCTAATATT
Organism: Microcebus murinus; assembly: GCF_040939455.1. Taxonomy (NCBI): domain Eukaryota; kingdom Metazoa; phylum Chordata; class Mammalia; order Primates; family Cheirogaleidae; genus Microcebus; species Microcebus murinus. Next base: position 34,661,177 of record NC_134111.1, read on the forward strand.
AGAAGACTTAGACAATGGAGAACTCCAAGAAAAAAATAATGAAGCTTGCTATGGTTTGACTATGTCTCTTCCAAAATTCAGGTGTTGCTAATGTGATAATATTAAGAGGTGGGGCCTTTAGGAGGTGACTAAACTTTGAGGATTCCTCCTGCATAAATGGGAATAGATGCTCTTATAAAGGGGCTTGATGAAGGGAATTTGTTCTCTCTTCCCTTTCTGCCTTCTGTTATGTAAACATGTAGGAAAAAGGTCCTCACCAGATAGTAGCACCTTGATCTTGGACTTCCCAGCCTCCAAACTGTTAAAAATACATTTCTGTTCTTCATTTATTACCCAGTCTATGGTATTTCATTACAATAGCACAAACCAGACTAAGATAAAAGCCCGTTCTACCTCTTTAATGGTTGATTCCTAAATGTTAAACATCTCTTGATATCCCCGATAGTACAAAGATTGTTTGACTAGCACTAAGACATTTAAAGAAAAATAAGAGACAGTTGGTGGGGCATATTTACTCATTCTCAGTCCAAAGTTATATATCATTGTTGTGGGCAGAATGTCAGTCATTACTACATGCAAGTGGAATCACTAATCTTCAAACTGTTGATTAATATAGGCTGGGGTAAAATCAAGGCAACCCACCATTTTGGAGACAAACTTTAAAGACATAGTAGGTAAGAACAGGTGTATACAAATGGTTCCTAGTACATATTGGGTCTTAAATAAGAAAATAAATTGTGTTAATATAGCTTATCAAAACTGCTGCAAGGTAAAATTTCTTATCATGGATAGTTAAATTATGTTACTCAAAAGAGGAAGCTTTAGTAATGCAACATCCACAGTGCTGATCCAAAGCAGGCAAGCCTGCCAATATGTTACCTATCTATCTAGAATACAAAGTGTCCTGGCATATGGAATTACTTCGTTCAGTCCTTGTGACAGGAGTACCTCTGTTAAGATGGCTGCCTCTGGATAATATTCTAATGACATTAAAAGTTAACTATATTTTCCATGAACTTATTGGAAATTTTTAAAAACTTCAATTTTTGAATTGTTAATAGAGAAAATGATTACATATAGGTAATCTAAAAGAAAAAACTATTAGTGTTTTGTCTGTTTAACAAGTTTTCAGTAATGCGCTTGGATAAAAGAGAAATATATAATTCAATAGTTAAAAGAGAAAAGAAAACAATTCTCTTAAAATATTAATCTATAAAATAAACAAAGAATAATTGTCAAGGAATGTGTAACATTATTATAAGAAATAAACACAATGTTTTAGAGAGTTATATGAAGGTACACCAGAAGGAATGGAGAGACATGTCTCATTCATGAATGGGATGAAAAATACCATAAAAATGGTGCATTCTTTATAAGTTAAGTTAATGTAATTATCATCAAAATATTAATGAGATTAAATTGTAGAACTATAAAATTTATGTTTATGGGAGTGATTATCATACATTTGGAAAAAAAAGAGTGATGAAGGAAGATTTGCTCTACTAAATTTTAAAATGAGCAAGAATGGAAAGAAAGATCACAGTGGAATAGAACACATGACCATGAAAATACTCTGGTGTGCTTAAATATTTAGATGAGAAGAAAGAAGAACTTTTACAAATCAATAGGAGAAAGGATGAGCTATAGAATAAATGGAGCTGGGAAATTGCTTGGATTCAATTCAATTAGATTCCTATTTCATGCTATGTATCAAAATAAAATACATTTCTTAAATAAGTCATGATAACTAGACTAAAATATAAGTAAAGGGATTTTTCCTAATAAAAGCTATAGATTAGAATAAACAATTTTTGACTATACTAAAATTAGAAAAAAATAAAACCTCAGCATATCTTGTGACCAGAATGAAATTAGTATGAAAGGAAATTTAAAAGAATAATTCTACAATTACAGTGTGGTAGGTAAAATAATGTCCCTTCCAAACATGTCCATGTCCTGATCCTCCCATCTCCAGAATTTATGAATATGTTACCATACATGGCAAAGGACAAGGTAGCAGATGGAACTAAGGTGGCTAACTAGTTGCCTTGAACAGAGATTGTCCTGAATTATCTGCATAGAGCTAATATAGTCAAAAAAGTCCTTAAATATGGAAGAGGAAGGCAGAAGAGGTCAGAGTGATAAGATATGACAAAAAAATCAATGGGTGTGGTGGCTCACGCTTCTATGCCCAGCACATTTGGAGGCTGAGGCAAGAGGATAGCTTGAGGCCATAAGTTCGAGACAAACCTGGGGAATATAATGAGGCTTTGTTTCTACAAATTTTTTTAAAAATTAGCTAAATGTAAGATTACAGGTGTGAGCCTATATCTACCAGGGGGGCAGAGGGAGGAGAATAGCTTGAGCCCAGGAATTTGAGGTTATAGTGAGCTATGATCAGGTCACTGCACTCTGGCTTAGGTAACAGAGTAAGAACCTGTCTCTAATAATAATAATAATTAATAAAAATTAAACTGCTGTTGCTGTCTTTGAAAATGGAGGAAGAAGGCCATGAGCCAAGAATGTAGGTGACCTCTAGAAGCTAGAGAGGGCAAGGAAACAAATTCTTCCCTAGAGTTTCTGGAAAAAATACAAGCCTGCCAATATCTTGATTTTAGCTCAATGAGATCTATTTAGGACTTCTGAACTACAGAACTATACAATAATAAATTTTTGTTGTTTTTAGTCACTAAGCTTGCTGTAATTTATTACAGCAATCATAGAAAACTAATAAACACAGATCTGGAGGTGGTTTTCAAAATTAGAATATTGCATACAATAAAAATCATACCGTGTATCTTTTCAGATCACAGCAGAATAAAATTAGAAATCCATTCCAAAATAAACACTCAATTCTACACAAAGTAATGGATATTAAACAACCTGCTGGTGAACAACTATTGGGTCAATAATGAAAGTAAGATGGAGATCAAAAGCTTTCTTGAACTGAACAACAAATGGGATACAAGCTATCAAAATCTATGGGATTCAGCAAAAGCATTCCTAAGGGAAAAATTCATAGCCTTAAATACCCACATCAAAAAGAGAGAAACATCACAAATTAACAGCCTAATATCACATCTCAAGGAACTAGGAAAGAAAGAGCAAACTGAACCCTAATCCAACAGAAGAAAAGAGAAAACAAATCTCAGAGCAGAAGATGATATGAAAACCAAAAATAAAAAAAAAAGGATCGAGGAAACAAAAATTGGTTCTTTGAAATCATAAACAAAATTAATAGACCTCTTGCTAGATTAACAAAGAATAGAAGACACCACATAAGCTCAATTAGAAATGAAAAAGGAGACATTACAACTGATACCAAAGAAATAGTAAATATCACCTGTGAATACTACAAAAATCTCTATGCACATAAACTCAAAAACATAGAAGAAATGGACAAATTTCTGGAAACACATAACTTCCTAAGATTCAATTGGGAAGAAATAGAACTCCTGAATAGACCAATAACAAGAAACAAAATTGAAGCAGCAATAAAAAATCTTCCAACAAAAAGAAGGCATGGACCAGATGGATTCACAGATGAATTTTACCAGACTCACAAAGAATTGGTACCAATTCTGCAGAATTTATTCCATAACATTGAGAAGGAGGGAATCCTTCACAACTCATTCTATGAAGCCATTACTACCTTGATACCAAAGCCAGGAAAGGACGCAACAAAAAAAGAAAAGAATACAACTATAAAGCTTATGAATATAGATGCAAAAATTCTCAATAAAATACTAGCAAACTGAATTCAAGAGCATATCAAAAAAATAATCCACCATGAACAAGTGGGCCTATCCCAGGGATGCAAAGATAGTTCAACATATGTAAATCAGTAAATGTGATTCATCACATAAACAGAAGCAAAAACAAAGATCATATGATTATTTCATCAGATGCAGAAAAAGCATTCTATAAAATTCAGCACCTTTTCATGATAAAAACCCTCAACACACTAGGAATAAAAGGAGCATATCTAAATATTGTAAAAGCCATGTATGACAAACCCACAGTTAGCATTACACTGAGCAGAGAGAAGTTGAGATCATTCTTACTAAACTAGAACAAAACAAGGATGCCTACTGTCACAACTTTTGTTCAACATAGTGCTGGAAGTCCTAACCAGAGTAATCAGGCAAGAGAAAGAAATAAAGAGTACCCAAATTGGGAAGAAGGAGGTCAAAATATTGCTTTTTGCAATGATATGATCTTATATCTATAAAATCCCAAAGATTCCATTAAGAGACCTCTGGAATTAGTAAATAAATTCAGCAAAATCTCAGGTTACAAAATTAATGTACACAAATCAGTAGCATTCCTGTACACTAATAACAGTCAAGTTGAGAGTCAAATCAAAGACTCAATATCATAATACCTAGAATATACTTAATCAAAGAGGTTAAAGATCTCTACAAAAAGAACTACAAAACACTGAGGAAAGAAATTGCAAATGATATAAACAAGTGGAAAAATATATCATGCTCATGGATCAGTAGAATCAACATTGTTAAAATGTCCATACTACTCAAAGTGATTTAGTGATTCAATGCAATCCCCATCAAAATACCAAATATGATTGGTCATATTTCACCAATCTAGAAAAAATAATTCTACATTTCACGAGGAACCAGAAAAGAGTCCAAATAGCCAAAGTAATATTAAGCAAAAGGAACAAATCAGGAGACATCACATTATCAGATTTTAAACTATACTACAAGGTGATAGTAACCAAAATAGCATGGTGGTATTGGCACAAAAATAGAGACATAGACCAATAGAGAAGAACAGAAAACGCGGATATAAAACCATCCACATACAGCCAACTAATCTTTGACAAAGCAGACAACAATATATACTGGAGAAAAGAATCCCTATTCAATAAATGATGCTGGGAAAATTGGATAGCCACATGCAGAAGAATGAAACAGGATCCATATCTCTCACCACTCACAAAAATTAATTCATGATGGATAGAGGTCTTAAATATAAGGCATGAAACCATAACAATTCTAGAAGAAAATGTTGGAAAAGCTCTTCTAGAAACTGGCCTAAGCAAAGAATTTATGAAGGAGACTCCAAGGGCAATCATAGCAACAATCAAAGTAAATAAATAGGACTTGATTAAATTAAAAGAAAAACTTCTTCACAGCCAAGAAAATAATTAATAGAGGAAATAGACAACCTACAGAATGGGAGAAAATATTTGCAAGCTATACATCTGATAAAGGATTAATAACCAGAATCTACAAAAAACTCAAGTAAATCAGCAAGGAAAAAGTCAAACAACCCCATTAAAATGTAGGCAAGAAACATGAATAGAAGCTTCTCAAAAGAAAATAGACAAATGGCCAATAAAGATACAAAATATGCTCAATGTCACTAATCCTCAGGTAAATGCAAATCAAAATCACAAGGAGATATCAATTTACCCCAGTCAGAATGGCTTTTATTAAAAAATTCAAAAACAATAGATGCTGGCATTGATGCAGAGAGAAAGAAATGCTTATACACTGTTGGTAGAACTGCAAAGTTGTTCAATGTCTATGGAAAATAGTGTGAAGATTCTCAAAGAATTATAAATTGACCTGCCAATAATGCCAGTACTGGGTATTTAGCCAAAGGAAAAGAGTCATTTTATCAAAAAGACACCTGCACTCAAATGTTTATTGAAGCACAATTCACTATTGTAAAGTTGTAAAATCAGCCCAAATGCCCATCAATTCATAAGTGGATTAACAAAATGTGGTATATGTATACTGTGAAATACTACTCAGACATGATGAAGGATGATGTAATGCTTTTTGCAACAATTTGAATGGAATTGGAGACCCCATTATCCTAAGTGAAGTATCTAAAGAATGGAAAAACAAGCACCACATGTACTCACTATTAAACTAGAACTAACTGATCACACATGTGCATAGAGTGAAGTAAACATCAAAGGAAATCAAGGAAGGGGATGCGGGGGGAGGGGATGGGCAAAAACCTACATAACAGATGCAATGAATGGTGCAATGCACCACTATCTGGGTGACAGGCACTGTTTTTACCCTGGTTTAAGCAACACAGAAGTGATCCATGTAGCCAAAAACATTTATACCCCCATAATACTTTGAAATAATAAAAAAATAAAATAAAAAAAGAAAGATACTGACCCCCAAACCATTTTATTTATAAGTCTTACAAGTTAAATCAGACTTTCAAGAAATAAATGATTCTCATGCTCTATAAACTGTTAGATAATAAAGAAGGATAGAGAGCTTCTTTACACATTTTGCAAATGTGGCTTCACCCAACCTTACAAGGCTTATACCAAAACTATTAATAAACCATAGACTAAATTTGCTTATGAGTAAATATAAAATTATAAAGTAATACCTATTAATTTAATACAAAAATATCTTAATATATGTCTATACCACAACTAACTATGCTGTATTCTAGGAATAAGTAGATGATTTAATATTATAAAATCTATTAATATGTACCTATTTTTTAATTTTTTTTTTATTTTGGCATATTATGGGGGTACAGATTTTAAGGTTTCAATAAATGCCCATTTCCCCCCCTCCCCCCAAAAGTCTGAGTCTCCATCATGACCATCCCCCAGATGGTGCACATCTCACTCATTGTGTATGTATATACCCGCCCCCCTCCCCCCTCCCACCTCCCCAATACCCTATTACTGTAGCATCTATGTGTCCACTTAGGTGCTACTCAGTTAATACCAGTTTGCTGGAGAATATATCTGGTGCTTGTTTTTCCATTCTTGGGATACTTCACTTAGTAGTATGGGTTCCAGCTCTAACCAGGAAAATATAAGATGTGCTATATCACCATTGTTTCTTAGAGCTGAATAGTACTCCATGGTATACATATACCACATTTTATTAATCCATTCTTGGATTGATGGGCACTTGGGCTGTTTCCACAGCCTTGCAATTATGAATTGTGCTGCTATAAACATTCGAGTGCAGGTGTCTTTTTTGTAGAGTGTCACTGGATCATTTGGGTAGATGCCCAGCAATGGGATTGCTGGATCAAATGGTAGCTTCAGTTGTATCGCTTTAAGGTATCTCCATATTGCTTTCCACAGAGGTTGAACTAGTTTGCAGTCCCACCAGCAGTGTAGGAGTGTTCCTCTCTCTCCGCAACCACGCCAGCATTTATTGTTTGGAGATTTTTTGATAAAGGCCATTCTCACGGGGGTTAAGTGATATCTCATTGTGGTTTTGATTTGCATTTCCCTGATGATTAGAGATGTTGAGCATTTCTTCATATGTTTGTTGGCCATTCTTCTGTCTTCTTTAGAAAAATTTCTGTTCAAGTCCTTTGCCCACTTTTTAATGGGGTTATTTGATTTTTTCTTCCTAATTTTCGTGAGTTCTAAGTATATTCTAGTTATCAGTCCCTTATCGGATGCATAGGATGCAAAAATTTTCTCCCATTCTGTAGGTTGTCTGTTTACTTTCATGACTATTTCTTTGGCTGTGCAGAAGCTTTGTAGTTTGATCATGTCCCATTTATTTATTTTTGTTGCTGCTGTGATTGCCTTTGGGGACTTCTTCATAAACTCTTTGCCCAGGCCAATGTCTAGGAGAGTGTTTCCAACTTTTTCCTCTAGAGTTCTAATAGTTTCATATCTTAGGTTTAAGTCTGTTATCCAGCGTGAGTTGGTTTTTGTGAGAGGTGAAAGGTGTGGGTCCTGTTTTAGCCTTCTACAGGTGGCTATCCAGTTTTCCCAGCACCATTTATTGAAGAGAGATTCTTTTCCCCAGCGTATGTTTTTGTCTGCTTTGTCAAAGATGAGATGGCTATATGAGGATGGTTTTATATCAGGATTCTCACATCTGTTCCACTGGTCAATATTCCTGTTTTTGTGCCAATACCATATTGTTTTAATTACTACAGCTTTGTAGTATAGTTTGATATCTGGCATATTAATGCCTCCCATTTTGTTTTGTTGCCTAGAATTGCTCTTGATATTCGGGGTCTTCTTTGGTTCCATACGAAGCGTAAAATTATTTTTTCTATATCTGTGAAGAATGCTGATGGGATTTTAATAGGTATTGCATTGAATCTGTAGATCAGTTTGGGTAGTATAGACATTTTGATGATATTGAGTCTGCCGATCCACGAGCATGGTATGGATTTCCATCTGTTTACATCCTCTGCTATTTCCTTCCTCAGTGTTTCATAGTTCTCCCTGTAGAGGTCTTTTACCTCTTTGGTTAAATATATTCCTAGGTACTTTAATTTCTTTGTTGCTATTGTGAAGGGAATTGAGTCTTTGATTTGGTTCTCAATTAGATTGTTGTTGGCGTATATGAATGCCTCTGATTTCTGTGTATTGATTTTGTATCGTGAGACTTGACTAAATTCATTGATCAGTTCCAGGAGTTTCTTGGTTGAATCCTTGGGGTTTTCTAGATACAATATCATATCATCAGCAAACAGTGAAAGTTTGATCTCTTCTGCCCCTATTTGGATACCTTTGATTCCATTTTCCTGTCTGATTGCTGTAGCCAAGACTTCCAGCACTATGTTGAACAGAAGTGGAGATAGTGGGCAGCCTTGTCTGGTTCCAGTTCTAAGTGGGAATGATTTCAATCTTTCCCCATTCAGTATGATGTTGGCTATGGGTCTGTCATATATGGCTTGTATCATTTTTAGGTATGTCCCTTCTATGCCTATTTTCTTAAGTGTTCGTATCATGCACCTATTAATTTAACATATGTAAACATAATTGACCTAATTTGGAGGCTAATTGAAAAAAGCTAAATTGTTGAAATACAACAATAATTATCCTTTAACTCAGCAATAACAGATTATAATATGTTAAAAATGAATCACATCGCCATAGAATAAATCATATAACGTACACAAAGTGAACATAAGAAGAAATGTAAAGTGTCACAAAGGAAAACTTAACAACTTTACTAAGAAACATAGATGAAGATCTTAGTAAACAATTATTATACCAAATTTCTGAATGAAATAATATAGTAAAGATCTTAATTGTATTTATAACTGCAATGTGACTTCAGTCCAAATCCCAAAGGGATTTACATTGATACTTATGAAAGTAAGGGAAATCATTTTGAAAGAGATGCTAATGAGCACAGACTTTCCCTGTGAGAACTAGAACAGTGTGGTACTAATAGAAGAAAAGTTAGGCCAGAAGATTCTATTAGAAAACTCAGAAACATACCCAAACCATATGATATTTATTTCTATATTAATTAAGAATTTCAAATCAAAACACATTTTACTATATATGGAGCCAGAGAAATTGGTTGTTTATGAAATAATAAAATTCTAATTCTAATTTAAAAATTAAATGTAAAAAAATGACTAAAATGATAAACTACATATAAAGGCAGAAACACAAGTAAAATGTTAAAGGAGTTCAGAGAATTCTTGAAGGGTGATGTTGGTGATGGGATAATAGTTTATGAGTCTTCTCAAATCCCCCCATTCAAACACATAGAGAAAGTAAGACATGAAAATCTAACTTAAAGATAACATCTATGAAGGAATGAGGTGACAAGATATCCCCATTAACCCTAACATATGAATGAGTAGAGACAAACCACCAACAGCTACAAGACCAAGATAGCATCACATTTGTGCAGGAGGGAGCAGAGGAGGAGAAGAAAGCAACAGGGTACCTGGAGGACATGAGAATGCTGAATCAATTAACAGGTACTAATACAAAAGCTTGGTGAAACAAGAGAAGAACATTAGTTAAGGTGTTGGTTTGAACGAGTCAACGATGGGTGAGTGCAAGTGGTCTACATAAAAGACTGAAAGAGCAGGCAGGAAAGGCTGAGATCATAAATACTCAGGAAAAACTAGCTAAATCTCCCTTTGAGGTCAAAGTCCCACCCTCCTGGGAATAGAAAACAATTTCAGTGGAACAGGGACAACAGAAGAAAAAGGAAACAATGTTCGTATAAAAGTGGGGATTGGAGCAGATCTAGAAAAACTAAAAAAAAATAAGTTGCAACCATCTTGACCCACTTGATATTTATAGGACACTAACCTCAACTACTGCAGGATGTGCTTTTCTTGTGCACGTGACATATTCACCAAGACAGAGCATATGCTGGGCCCTAAAATTAGTTTCACTAAATTTAAAAGTATTGAAATTTTATAGAGCATATTCTCTAATCATGATAAGATTAAGTTAGTGTTCATTTATGATAAAACATCTAAGAAAACCTCAAATATTTGGAAATTTAATAATCTAATTCTAAACAATCCATGGACCAAAGGAAATAAAAGAAAGCAAAATTTTCAAACTGAATAATAATGTGAAAACAATATATCACAATGTGTGTGACGTAGCAAAAGCAGTATTTAGGAGGACACTTACAGCTTCAAATGCTTCTAGAAAAAAAGGGCCTAAAATGAATTACCTAAAATACCACTAGGAGAAGCTAGAAAGATAAGAACAAATTAGTATAAGAAAAGAAATAATAAAGTTGAGAGCAGAAATTAATGAAATAGAAAGCAGACAAATAATAGAAAAATTTAATGCGAAAATGTGTTTTTAAAAATTTCAATAGATTAAAACAAATTCAATAGAAGTACAAGTTGAATTCCATTACATGTATATATATTATATTAGTGAAGTCTGGGCTTTTAGTGTACCCATCACCCAGATAGTGTGCATTGTTCCCAATAGGTAAATTTTCATCCCTCACCCACTCTCAACCTCTCCCCTTTTGAGTATCCAATGTCCATTATACCACTCTGCATGTGCTTGCATAGCCATGGCTTAGCTTCCTCTTATAAGTTAGCTTTTGCTTATAAGTGAGAATATGCAGCCTTTATTTTGTTGTCCCCAAGTTAGTTCAACTAGGATAATGGCCTCCAGTTTCATCTATGTTTTTTAATTTCTTTTAAATACGGGGTCTCGCTCTATTGCCCAGGTTATTGAAGTGGCACCATTGTAGATAACTGCAACATCTGACTCCTGGGCTCAAGTGATCCTCCAGCCTCACCCTTCCAAGTAGCTAGGGCTACAAGTATGCATCACCATGCATGGCTGATTTAAAAAATTTTTTTGTACAGACAAGGTCTTGCAGTTTTGCCCAGGCTGGTCTTGAACTCCTACACTCAACTATCCTCCCACCTTGACCTCCCAAAGTGCTAGGATAACAGGCATGAGCCACCATATCTGGCCCAGTTCCATCCCAGTTGTTGCAAAAGACATGATTTCGTTCTTTCTTATGGATGAGTAGTACTTTATGGTATATATACATATACCACATTTTCTTTATCTACTCATCAGCTGATGGGCATTTAGGTTGACGCCATATCTTTGTGACTTTGAATTGTGCTGTGATAAACATATGAGGCCAAGTATCTCTTTGATGTAATGATTTCTTTTCCTCTGGGTAGATATCCAGCGGTGGAATTGCAGGATTTGAATGGTAAATCTACTTTTAGTTCTTTGAGAAATTTCCATATGGTTTCTACAGAGATTGTACTAATTTACATTCCCACCAACAGTGTATAAGCATTCCCTTTTCACCACATCTACACCAGATGCTATAGCTTTTGGTTTTCTGCCAGTTCAGCCAAAAGGAGCCCTGTCTGGCAGAACACCAGAGGCTATAGCAGCCCTGTTGGTGTTGTCTATACTGATCAGTCTTTGGCAGCACAGATGAGAATAGAGAAGGGTGCAAGACAGAGAAGATGCAAACAGAAGAAACCAACACTGATGTTCAGAGGAGATTTTAGTGTTTGACTTTCCCCAAGCCTCATAAACAGACTCTATTGCAACATATTCCTCATAGCATTGCCCCATTTTCTTTAGCTCAGCAACTTCACATAAACCATGGTTTCTCTTAAGACAATGCTTTCTGAACCTTTTCTTTTTAAAACCACTTGGGTACGGCACTCACCTGCTGCGAAACCTTGCCCACAGCCGGCACTCATAGTCTACACAGTAGTTTGTGCTGTGCATTGACGACGGATCTGTTTTGCTCTTGTGTGATGAGGAAAGCTTTAAAGCTCTGATAGCTTGTTTTACTTTATAGGCAGCTTTAGGAAAATAATAACTCCTACTAAGGACTTGGTAAAAGGTCACAGATTCATAGTAACTTACTAGCTGAACGTACATACTGTAACTACAGAGATAAAAGTAAAAGCTTTTAGCTGTCAACTAAAGTCGACGCTGGGCTGTGCGCCTTCATATCACGGCTGTCTGCTAAAGTCAACGCTCGCGTTCATCTGTGGCTATCGACTACAGTCGACGCTGGTGTTGAAGTGGTTGCGGAACTCCTAATGGCAGAAGGGAAAGAATAATTCCCAGGAAATCTGGGAACATAGCTTAAAATCTACTGTTCACACAAAATTTCTTCTAAGTTTCTTTCTGTTTGTTTCAGCTAAATAATTAATGTGAGTTGTACTAGATAGAACATTTGTTTGATCTTATATAGAAAATTCATTTGTATCAATGCAATTGGCCAGGTACTCATTTGGAAACATACGTAGAGATTATTTTGTACTATATACACTGATTTAGCCTGTAAGGATAGTAAAGATACAGATTACATTACAGGCGATGTTTCAGGTCATGCAGTGACATCTAGTGTGTGTAGGAGACAGTATGTTTGAATCACAATTTCACCTGACTCTCAAAACATAAAACTGGTTTTTCTTTTAGTCTTTTTAGTCTTTGGTCTTAAAGCTGTAAAGCAAAGGGAGTGATCCCTTGGTTGAGGCAAGAAAGTGGCTAACTTTAACTAATTACTCCAACTAATTACAACTAGATTCTTTCTCTCCCAGGGCTATAACATGCAAAGCTTTGGCCACCAAGAGACTCTCAGACCTAACTCTGGCAAAAGGTCTTCCATTTTTTTTGGCTCAGGGGATTATAAAGGTTTTTAGGAAGAATCCAAGCTTTATTTCATTAATCGAGGGTGGGAGATTTGCTGTAATTTAAAATGTTTAGTTTAGATATTGAACCTAATTTGGTTTTTAACTATACTTATTTTTAATATTAAGTATATTTTAACCTCATTTTTACCCTGTACTGTGTTATTTGATTTCATTTATTTGCTAAATGTTTTTGTAGCAGTATCAGGACTTGTCTCACAGAAGCTGTGACCCTTTTAGGGTCTCAGGGAATTTAGAAAACAGAGAGTATTTAAAGACAAGCACAAAATATTTCAGCTTGAGAATGACTCGAATGCAAATCTCACCATGATTTATTTTAAGCCACAGTATTACAATACCATTTTTAGTCTCATCCCCATTTGCCCACCCAAATCAAAGGGACAATCCTAACAAAAGGGGCAAGTATAAGTTTTCTGAGTATATATTGTTTCCAAAATCCTTGTCTGGTCCTTTGACATTTTATTACTTACAATAACACCTCATAGGCCATAGCCAGACCTTTTGGCTTCCCAAGCTGGACTGATTTATTCAGCGAGTGATTACTGAGTGTCTAGGACATGTCAGGGGCCATTCCAGGCTTTGACAAAGACCCTGCACTTGGGGTGCTTGTATTTTATCTGGGAAGACTGAAAACAAACACATATATAAAGCAACATTGGTAACAGGGAGCATATGTTGAGAAAGTACTATTTTATATAGGCAGCCAGGGAAGACTTTGTTCAAGAGATAACTCACATTTGAGTGAGTTAGGGAAGGTATTTGAAAGAGAATGTTTGAGGCAGATACAACCCAAAGACAAAGGCAAGAGGGCTTCTGGCATGCTTTAGTAATAGTATAATGCCTGATGTGCCTAGAGTGGAGGGGGAGGAAGGGGAGGGGAGGGGAGGGGAGAGAGAGAGAGAGAGAGAGAGAGAGAGAGAGAGAGAGAGAGAGAGAGAGAGAGAGAGATGTTATAAGTTCAGGAAAATAGCAGGAAGTCATAAAGGCGAGTTAGGTGATTTATGCCATTGGAGGATTCTAAGCAGTGAAGTGGCAGGATCTAAATTTCTAAATTATATTGTAAAAGAATCACTCTGGCTGTTGTCTTTTGTCAATGGCATTAGCAGAAAGACTAATTATGAAGTATAATAATAATACAGAGAAAGAAGACAAGTGCTCAAATAAGCATATAACCTTGAAAGTGGCAAGAAAAGTAACCAGATTCCTGCATCTGTTTTGAAACAGAATTGACTGACAGTTTGGATGGGAGATATAAGAATATGGTAAATGATGACTACAAGATAATCACATTGGCATCTGGCAGGATCCATGTAGCTGGAAGGATAAAATTGCTAGTTCCTGAGAAGGAGATGAATGCAGCAGGAGCAGGTTTGTGGGAAGATTAAGAGTTCACCTTTGGAAATGCTAACTTGAAGAAATATACATCTAAGTATAGATGGCAATAGGAAATTACATCTATAAAATTTCAGAGTTCAAGAGAAAGGTTTCAGCTGAAGAGATAAAGTTAGAAGACCCAAGGTATTGATGGTATTGGAAGCCAAGAGAGTGGATGAGATCACTTAGGGAAGTGTAGATGGAGTAGACTCAGGTCTATCATGGAGCCTGGGCGCTCCTGCGTTTCCAGTAGTTCTCAGCACATTAGAAGCACCTGGGGATCTTTTACAAAATTCCCTGTCAACTCACCCCCAGAGATTCTGATTTAATTAGTCTGGTTGAGGCCCTGGGCTTTGATGTATTTAAAAAACTTACCAGGCAATTCTTATGTGTACCCAGAATTAAGAAACACTGGTCTGGAAGCAGGAAGGATTAGGACGTATCAGCAAAGGAGATGGTGACAGTGTAGTCTGCGAGGTAAGAAGCAAACAAGAGAGCTGGGGTGCAGATGAATCAAAGAAATTGTTCCAAGAAGGAGCGGGTGATCAATCAAATACTGCTAAAAGGAGAAAGCAAGCCATGGCGTGGTGTCTGGCACTGTGGAGAGCTCTGTGGGACAAGAACATATTCTTTAAGAGATAAGGATGAAAGACTGATTGGGAGTCTGCAAGAGAGAATGAGAGAACTAGACAGAGTAATAACAACTGTCCAGAGGTTTTGCTCTATTTGGGAGCAGAGAAATGGGTAGGAGGTGGGAGTGCATGTGGAATTGAAGGAGGAGGATTTTTGAAATCTGTCTCTCTTTTGATAGATGCCATTAAAGTATGTTTGTATGGTCATGGGAATGATCCAGCAAAAAGGAAGAAATTGACGAGGCAGGAGAAAGGAGAAATTTCTGGGAAAATGTCCTTGAGTGTTGAGGAGGGGCTTAGATCCAGTGCAAAAATTAAGGGGGTGGCCGTGGTTTGGAGCCCAAGCAGGTCATCCATGGGAAGTATTAATATGAGAGAAGGCAGAATGTAGGAGAATGGATTCAGGAAAGTTTCAAGACATGGTGGAACTTCTTTTCAGATTGTTTTTGTGTTTCTTTTGTCTCAGGGAAATAGAAAGCCAGGGAAGGGAATGTGTTAGAGATGCGAGGAAAGAAAATAACATAATTCTAGGACAGAGGAAAGTCAATGGACCAAGACCACATGAGATAAGGGTCATGAAATTAAATATATGCCAGTTAGTGCAGTTCTGTATTTTTCACTAGCCACAGTCAGCTGTGTGGGTACAGAATCAGAATAAATGAAGTGAATAAGCAAGATAATTGATTTTTACCAGAGTTGAGGTCTTGCCAAATGAATACAACAAATAATATAAATATAAGAGCTTTATGGGTGAACACAAAGTATAATGATGAACAATGCAATCTCACATTGGTAAAAGATGAAACAGGGAGGAGATGAGTAGCAGAGGAGGTGGTCAGATAAAACAAAACAGGTCCCAATGAGGTTGAAGATGAATTGAAGTTTAAAGTCCAGAATGATGGAAAGATAAGAGTTTGTGCTCAGAGAGGAGATGGCTTGAAAGTGAGATTATGGAGAAGGTGCAGCTACTGGTAATGTAGGTATGCCTGACCTACTGAATGACCACAGGTGAGAGGGGCTTAGATATGATGGCTGGGGTCCGTGGAGGGATTGGAGACAACTGAACTGAGAGGCCAGGGAATTGGAAGGCTTATCTATGAGGACATGAAAACCACCAAAACACATGGCAGGGGGACTGTTGGTGAGAATGATTTGAGGCAGGTTCAGGCCTTCCAGGAAAAGGAGGATGACCCTAGAGTCTGTAGCTGACTGTCACAAAGCAACGTGACAGGTGGTGCAGACTTCAAAACTGGGTTTTTAGGGAAGGAAGATCAATTGTTTGGAAGCAATAATGAGGAGCAGAGAGAGCACCTACACCACTATCAGGCACAATGAACAATGTCTGTGGAACAGAAAACAGCCACCACTTGAGAGGGCTACAGACTTTTTACACTATATGACAGTGAAAGCCGCATTTGTAAATTCATTGGCAGCAGTGAGATGCCATGGTAGATAAGACTGTGAGCTCTGGAGACTAATTGTTTATATCCCAGTCACAGTTCCTTTGCTTACTTTAATAGCTCTGTGACATTAATGCCTTAATGCCTTGTCTTCTTCATCTTTAAAATGGGGAGAATGGCAATATCTGTCTCGTAGGATTACTGCTCAGAGTGAAGGAGATAATACATGTTAAAACACTCAGGATGCCATCTGGCACACATTAAGGAAAGTATGCAGCCAATAAATGTTAGCCATGATGATGATGATTACTCATTTTTAATTTGCTTTTGAGGAGTGAAAAAGATTATTATTGTTATTATTATTTTTTTTACTCATTTTTAACTTGCCTTTAGAAGGGAGAAAAACAGATGCCTGGCAAAGAATGAATAAAACTGCTTTCTGCCCAGCTGAGTTTGCTCCAATTTTGTTTGAACATTTGGTCTCCATATGATATATATTAGGATTCTATAGCATCAGGTGGCTGTAATATTAATAATTCTCAACACATGTTATTTGCTAATTTTAAAAAAATTTCTAAAATACTCTGAGAAAATAAATTTTAAATATGGGACCATCTGCTGGATGCTGGGACCCTCTAACATAGTAATGAATTTTAACCAATAGAGTAAAATAAATGCCCACTGAGTACATACTGATAGAAATATATAATTGGATTAAAAAGTTCCATTTTTTGTTTATTTTCAGTCTCTCATAATTTTTTTAGGTGAAATGTATTGCTCATAGACAACTTACTCCTGGTCCTTTTCTCTTTCCAACTTGAGAGCTTCTGAATCTTATTTAGTTACTTTTACAGATTTACATTTATTGAAACTGCGGATCTCTTGAAACTTAATTTTGTCATTCTATTTTAAGAATTTTAATTTCCATAATTCCTTTTTGTTTTTCTCCCCTTGCTCATTACCCTGAACAAATAAAATTCTTCTGCTTCTTTGAAAGTTATACATTCAAATTTTATTCATCTAGTAGTTACCCCCACAACATTTTTCAGACTCCAACTTATGTTGATTCTTCCATATTAATCTCTAAAGCTTATCAATATTTATGTCTATGTCCTGAATAATAAAATTATCTAAGCAAGTTTTCACTTTCCTCATGTCACTATTCCCTACTTTCTTCTTCATTCAGTTTGGTGCTTGAGTTTTGTATGTGTTTATTTTTCCATTGGTCATTTGTCCAGAGAACAAAATACTTCACTAATTCCCTTCCTTTACTTGCCATACATGTTTCCATACCTATGGCTGTTCCCACCACTTTCAAGCTCAGTAAAAGCCCAGAGGTGTGGGGAGTGGGATCTAGCTGAGCTGGAGGCAGCCAGAAGTTCAGGGAAATTAAGGCACAGTGAGCCAGATTTTGGCTAAGGACAGACAGAAAAGGAGCTGGCAGGCAAATCCTTCTCATTTTCTATACTCTGAGATACTTGTCTATCTGAATTATAATACATATGACCACGCCATCATCTGTAATTTTCTCTCTCTCTCTGTGTGTGTGTGTGTGTGTGTGTGTGTATGTATGAGAGTGAAACGCTGTCGTGAACTTGGAAACATACTACCTACACTTTCCCACTTCCCTTTCTTCACTTTCCTTTTGCACTTACTCTTGCCACCATAGAACTGCAGTTTCCAAAACTCTTTAGCCTGTAAGCTCTGTCTTGAACTTTGTTTTCTAGGGAATATTTATAACATTATATCACTTCCAATTTGAGATATCTTTTTATTTTTCTCTAATTCTGGGGGATTCATTTTCATTGTTTCTTCAAATAATCCTGTTTAAAATTAGAAAAAAAAATCCTAAAATTCATATGGAACCAAAGAAAGAGCCTGAATAGCCAAAGCAATTCTCAGCAAAAAGAGAAAACCTGGAGGCATCTCGTTACTTGACTTCAAATTATACTACAAGGCTATAGTAACCAAAATAGCATGGACTGGTATAAAAGTTGACACATAGGTTAATGGACATAATAGAGAACCCAGATATAAAACCAAATACCTATGACTAACTGATTTTTTACAAAGCAGACAAGAACATGCAAAAACTGGGGAAAAAACAGCCTATTCAATAAACAGTGCTGAGAAAATTGGATAGCCACATGCAGAAGAATGAAATTGGATTCCTATCTCTCACCATATACAAAAATTAAGTCAAGATATACATTTTACGTTTAAAGACTTAAATGTAAAACCTGAAACCTTAAAACTTCTGGAAGGAAATCTAGGGAAACACTCATCTGGATATTGGTATAGGCAAAGAAATTATGACTGAGACCACAAAGCCAATGCAACAAAAACAAAATGAATAAATGGGACTTATTAATAATTAAACTAAAAAGTTTCTACTCACAAAGGAAATAATCAATGGTAAATAGACAACCTACAAAACGAGAAGAAAATATTTATAAACTATATATTTGACAAAGGACTGATATCCAGAATCTGTAAGGAAGTCAACTCAGTAAAAAAAAAAAACCACATTAAAAATGAGAAATAATATTAACAGGCATTTATCAAAAGAAGATATACAAATGGCCAAAAAACATGGAAAAATGCTCAACATCACTAATTACCAGGGTAATACACATTAAAACTACAATGAGATATCACTTTAACCCAGTCAGAATAGCCATTAATAAAAAGTCAAAAAACAATAGATGTTGGTGGGGATGTAGTGAAAAGGGAATGCTTATACACTGTTGGCGGGAATATAAATTAGTACAACATCTATGGAAAACAGTATGGAGATTTCTCAAAGAACTAAAAACAGAAATACCATTCAATCCAGCAATTCTACTACTGAATATCTAACCAAAGGTAAAAAAAGTCATTATATCAAAAAGATACCTGCAATCATATGCTTATAGCAGCACAATTCATAATCACAAAGATATGGAATTAACCTAAATGCCCATCAACAAAAGAGTGAATAAAAAGTAAATGTGGTACATATATACACACACACACACACACACACACACACACGCACACACACACACACACACACACACACACACACCATGGAGTACTTACTACTCAGCCATAAAAAATAATGAAATCATGTCTTTTGCAACAACTTGGATAGAACTAGAAGCCATTACCCTAGGTGAAATAACTCAGGAATGGAAACCCAAATATTGCATGTTCTCACTTATAAGTGGGAGCCAAGCTACAGGTATGCAGAGGCATACAGAGGTGTATAATGGACATTGGAGACTCAGAATGGAGTAGGGTAGGAGGGAGGTGAATGATGAAATATTACCTATTGGGTACAATGTATACTAATCAGGTGATGGGTATATTAAAAGACCAGACGCCACCACTGTACACTTAATCCATGTAACCAAAACCCACTTGTACCCCCAAATGTATTGAAATAAAAAAAGATACTGTTTATTTTTCCTTTCAAAACTTTTATTTTAATCTTATATTTTCATATATTATATCCCCATTCTGTCCTCCTTTTATCTCTTATTTATCTCTATTTGAAGAGTTTCTTACCTTAATATTCTAGCCTATGAAATCATTCTTTAGGTCTATCAAATCTATTTTTTAAAAAAACACACACACTGAGTTCCTTATTTCAGTGACGATATTTCTTAAGCTCACTGTCACCAGTTGGTGTTTTCATACTGCATGTTCCTGCTTTTATCTTGCCTATGATCTTTCCCATCACTCTGAAAGTAAGTGGTTATTTTATATTCTTTTTCTGTTCCATTTGTTAAAGTTCTGCTTATATAGTGGCTGGCCAAATCTATCAGTCACTTCTTGCTAGTAATTTTAACTTTGAGGGTGGAGTAAAAGCCTGGACCCTGTTTTCTGCTCCTCCAGGAGAGTTGGGGGGGGTGGTGTGTGAGACATGGGCCTTTTATGGATGAGCATTTCCAGGGTTACAATCTGAATTCAGATCATCCCTCTCTTCCCTTCCCCACCCTTCATCACTCCTCACTGTGAAGAAACTTACCAGGATTTCTGCTGTAGTCCTTGCCCTTATGCAGGGGCTACCATTAATGTTGCGATTGCCCATGGGTTTGTAAAGGAGTGGAAATAAGGGACACTCAGATGCTTGTGCTTTGTGCTATTGGCTCCTTCTTCCATGCTTTTGGGTGCCTGCTTTGATCCTGCTACCTCTAGCAGGTGCTGTGCTTAGAATGCTGTGTTATTGCCAAATAATCCTGCTCAGTAATCAGGGCAGGGCAATGTGGGAAGAGAAAAGTATACAGAAAGAACAGTTTCCTCTGCATGCCCACTCCTCCCCCATCGTGTTCTGTGGCCCCTGGCCTTCTCCCCAAAATCCAGATCTTTCATCACCTTCCATTGAAACCCCTAAAGTGTTTTCATTAGATGCTGAGCATCACTCTAAGATCTATCAATCTTCTGATTTTTTTAGTCCATCTCCAAGTTTGGGTTTGGGGGAAGGGATATTGCAGCCCAAGTTGATTCACCATCTTCTCTCCATTAGCAGTGTTAAAGAGGTGTAAACCCTTCAGTGACTTCCTTTACACTACATTCTGAAGTGTAAATAACTTCATAGGTCATAGATCCCATCCCTGCTCTGGTCCTTCTTTCTCCCAGCCAGATGCCCCACTCTCCTACTGTCCTGCTCCTGCAGCAGGGAGCCTTTTGCTGTTCCCTGGGCACAAGCTGCTATTTTAGGCTTCAGTGTTCCTGTGCTATGAAAACTTTCCTCCTTTATCTACAAAATTTCTAGAAAATGTTTACCTGTCCTTTCACCTTCAGCAAGCATTGAACAATCATGATAATTTGTTTAGTCAACAAATATTTGCTGAGCAACAACCATGTACCAAACACTGGAATACACACTAAAGCAATGATGGTGATCATTATTAGCCCATGCCTTATTAGCATGTCATCTAGTGAGAAAGCCAGCTTGGTAATTAACTTGAAGTTGTAATAAATGTGACAGGTAGATGGTCAAGTATGTAATCCTATGGAACCACTTAGTGGTGCCCAATGTAGTTAAGGAAACTAGGGAGAACTTCCTGCTCAAAATAACCTCTTGTATTAAGAGATAGCGGGACAAAAGGGATCCAAAACATGTTCCCTGCAAAGGGAATAATAATATTGTATGTTCAAAGTCAGTATAGCAGGAGAAAAAGGTACATGAGGAATTAAAAGATTCATTTTGGTTGGAATATATGTCACAAGGGTGGCGAGAGGCTGGATAGATGACAGGTGCCAGCTCAGTGCAGACCCTGTTAGACATGTTAAGGAGTTTTACCTTCTGTATCCTACCAAAGGGCTATGACAGCAATTGCATGGTTCAACTTATTTTTGAGGAATCACTCTAGCTACTGTATATAGGGAGAACTGAGGGGTTGGAGTGACTATAAGAGAAAGACTAGTGATGAAACTGTTGCATTTTAGTACAAGTAAATGCTGTGACTAAGTAGTCGAGAACAAAGTTCTCATTCCCCTCTTCTCATTCTGACTAGATTTATACTATTATTGCCATACTTATTGCATTGTATTTTAATTATTTGTCTACAAATATGTCTCCAAAATCAGATCTGAACTGTTTAATGTAGCTACTACGTTTTTTTTTTTTTTTTTGAAATACGGATTCTCAGTGCTGCTATATGATACATCCTAGGTAAATCCCTGCAGAATGAATGAGTGAATGATATCACCGGGTGATTAGTTTGGCAGGATGGATTAAGAAGGTGAAATGGGAGAGGATAGTGTTGACTTTTGATAGGAATAAAGGAACTTTATTTATAGTCATAGGTTAAAAAGAGAAGTATGAACATAGCTTTGAGTAGATTGCTAGTTAGTTGGTGGGATGAGGGGGGATTTCCTGTCAGGTTGCTTTTCAATGAAATATGAAGAAAGAGCATCTGAAGGGAGACGGGGAGGATAATAGGGTATTTGAAATGAGAAAAGATGAGACATAGCCATTTTAGAAACGGACTAAGGTAACATTCTCTCTAGAAAACTGTAGTAGTAGGAGCATCATGCCTTGAGTCCCATTCATGCTGAAAAAAAAAAATAATTAAATAATCTAAATAGTTAAACATGAACTCCATTTGGTTTTTTTTTTTTTACTCAGATTTATCGGACATTAAAAAGGACCAAATTCAGGGCCCACAGATGAACTTCTCCACACCCTTTCTTTCTTCCTGGTTCTCTTTTATGCAGTACTCAGGTGGCCGTTTTTTTCCTCCTCATAAATAATTTGCCTTCCTGTAGGATTCAGTTCTATCATACTTTACCTTCCACCCACTTCTCAATTCTTTATTTTGTAAACGAGTAACCATTCTTCCCTCCTAAGGTCTTAGTATCTTTCTCCCACTATAATCAGTCTCCTCTGCCCAGGCTTTGATTCTAGGTGAGAGGCTAAAAGTCTAGAAGGAAAATGGGTGCAGTTTACTATCACAGGGAGCGAGCAGTAGTGGATGGGTTAGTCTGGGAACATTCCCACCTTCACTTTTAATGTGCCATAAAAATAGCACAGATACTGTCCACGTCTTTCAGAGACTGTGGGTCTCAACCATGAAAATACATACTCTTACCTGTACAGCTTTTAAAAAATTCGGGTATCTATGTAGCTTCTTCAGGAATTCAGATTCAATAGACCCTGAATGTTTTTAAACTAGATCAGATGGGTCAATCTAATATGCACTGTGAGTTAAGAATAGTTTTCTTATCCAATAAAAGGAAGAAATGATTGACTTCAGGGCTTGGGAAGGAAAATATAGTGTGAAACTAGAACGCTTTGTGGTGCCAGAAAGCAAAGAAATGCTCAAAACAGATAGAGGTTTGTCAGAAAAACATGAGAGACACAGCTGAAGGAACTAACAGCCAACACTAGAACAATTTGAGAAATAAAATAACTCAGGGTGACATTGAATTTTAACCCATACAATAAAATGCATTTCTGTGAGTTCTTACTAATATAAATATATAGTAAGTAAGTAATTGGGAGATACAGATAGTTTTCCTTATAGTAGAATTTCAATTAAAAAAGTAGAAAAAAAGGGAAATAAAGAATCAATGTTAGGCAAAAAACATAATAATAAATATTGCAGATAAAAATCCATCATTGTGTGCTAAAATTATTAGGCAAAAGTTTAAAGAGAAACAAGATAAGTGTCCCTTAGGATAGCTGTCAACTACAGAAGGAAAATAATAAATTTACAGTGGAGGAGCCCAACACACAGTGATGTAATGAAGGGATCAAGGTGAAGATCATTAACATAAGACATATCAACATCATGAAACCCTAATACACACGAAGAAGGATGCAGCATCATTTAAAAAATTATTCTTGCCAGAAGGCAATACCTTCTCTAAGGTGATGATAAAACATGGTGCCTCGGGGAAGTCACACGTGTTTCTTCATTTTGGGATGTACTATTCCCAATTCGAGGCCCATGCCCAACAAATACAACTTGTATTCTTCACGTGGTTGGTTCTTTCTCATTTTTCAGAGAAAAAAATTTTCTATTCCTCTATGATTTCAAGCATGCTCTTAACTAACCAATTTGAATTTGTCTTTCTATGATTTTTGCTCCTCGTTCTTCCCTTGTAGCTCTTATCATAGTGAGAATCACATACTGTCCGTCTACTTGTTTAGTTATCTGCACCGTATGCTCCTTGATAAATTCATAAATGAACAAATTCATGTATATTTTGTTCATCAAGGATACTCAATGCTAACATGGTTTCTGAAATGTATACAGAAATGATGAAGATTTCATGAAAATGAAAATGAATGAGTAAAGAAACAGCAAAATCCTATTTCTCAAGTAGAAATCCAAAATATACTAAGAAAACAGATTCAGAAGGCAAGGTTATGAATCAGGTCTATTACTTATTGACTTTATACTCTTATACAAGTATTTTTCATTTTTTTTACCTTTTTGTATTATGATTCCTGAATCTATAAAATAAAGGGTTTGCATGATTTCCTGGTATGGGAGAAAGATAATTATTTTAAATTGTAAAATCGTTACTCTAGTTTTGGTTCAATAAGTATCTAATATATTTCTGGAACAATAGCTAACTTCTTTGGGCCTCATTTTTCTTATCAGTCTCAGAGATGGAAAATGGGTTTCCTATGAAGTGAGAGCCCTATTGAATAGAATGAGAGGCTTTCATTTGCTCAGCACAATACAGTACTGTAATTGGTTAGTGATTTCTGCCTTGGGCACATAAGGGTGCATAAAAATCATACGCTAGCCAGATTATTTCCATCCTTGGAATAAATGACTGTGTTCCATAAATTTCTGATAATCATGTCATTCTATGCATGTTAAATTGCATCCTTTTATAAGTGTTCCTAAGCCATAGACTAGGAGTTAATGGGTAGGCCTATTGTATCCAAGGCTCCTAGGACTTTTAGAAATCCATTAAGCCTAACTTTACTCAAAATTGCTGCTATTTTACACATCCAAATATGATTCTGTTGATGAGCTGTAAAATAGATATTTTCCAAAGTTTAAATGGCTTTATTTAATAACCCACAGGGTTGATAACATGCTTATTATAAAATTTTGATTTTTGATATTGTTAGCAGAGTTAATCAATCAGTCCTGCAGTTAATCAATCAGTCCTAACATTTTCCTTTGAAAATGTTAAAAAATTGCTTGAGTTCTTTGCTGATTGAAAATAATTGAGCATAGCATGATATATTGCACCAAGGTAATAGGATAGGGAAAATTTAAAATAGGAAATAGCAGGTAAGTTAACAGGATAGTGGAAGTGGTACTTAAATTTCCAATTGGCTAACAATGATGCAATGATGGATTCGAGCGCCACCTGCTGGCCAGAAGTATTCTCTTGCTCTTTCTGTCTCTGTCCCCTCTCTGTGAGTTTGCTGCCCCCTTACAGGCTTTTTGCTTGTATGTTATCTACATATGTAGACTTTATTCAGATAAAATTTCATCTTCAATCTATTGGCAAATCAAGCTATTCAATCGCCAGCTCATCATTGCTATAAAAGATACAGCAATAGGCTTCAATGGGAAATATTTCATGTGATAAAAATTCTAAAACTTATGCTCTCATCTATTTTGTATTACAAATAGAATGCCACTATCAGAAGCTTAAGTTGAGGGAGTTAGAAAAAATGAAATAAAGAAGACACTGTTGAAATCTATGACATTTTATTGCTCTGGGCTTGTTTTAGCACTTTAAGTTCAGTATTATTTCTTAGATTAACCTAGACTACCTTTAGTGTTCTGGATCTATCACAAATCATGGCTAGCATCCCAGCATAACATAATGTGGCCTGGAGATCTTTGTTTTTTAGAGCATGACTGCTTTGATTGGCTATTACTAGCTGCAGATGTGGTCCATCTTTAATCTCTCTCCTGGTAGGACTGGCTGCAAAGGCACCAGATGCTAAATTAAACTATTAAACATATGATGATGACAATATGAGCTGGACACCCACCCGTCTTACTAGAAAAAAATTCACTCATTTAAAAGTGATGTATAGCAACATATTTGAGTTATTATTTAATTATGTGAATAGGTATAATGATTTGGATTTCAACCAGTAATGCACCTTAAAGAATGAATAGTTGTTGCAGCTCTCTCTTCAGAGGTCATAAAAATAAGACAGACACCAAGCAATGCAGGCTGATTGAGGAAATGATTTGTTGGGAAGATCAGCATCTAAATTTAGTAAACTCAGGGGGATGATTTGAGGTTTATAATTCTCCAAAATTTGGGGATGACCAAAGAACAGAGATCTCTTTTCAAGCTTAGTTTGGGTTTTCAAAAGTTTATGGATTGTTGGTATCATTGAGAATCTAAGGATTTATCCTAACATGCAATCTGAAGGAATCTGAACTGAGTTTGACTTCAGGAATCAATTCTTCTTTCCTTCCTTCCTTCTGGAAGGCCCAAACTAGCCTAAAGGCCCAAACTAGCCTAACCAGCTTTTCGCTTCTGTAACTATGCTTGCTCTTAGGTAATTAAGACCCCTACCCCTCCCTTTTTCTTTTTCTTTTCCCGTAAGTGTCCCTTGCAAGTTCTCGGAATTGGGTAGTGGTCGTGCAACTGGTTGTGCAAGATGGAGCTACTGGAATTTCCCCACCCTAAACTCCCCGGCCACCTGCGTGTGGTCTCGCCCCATAAAAACCCTAAGCTTGAGAGCTTCGGCGAGGCAGCTTCCCCATCTCGGTGATGCTGTTTAGCCCCTGTGCTGCGCTGGAAATAAATCCTCTTGCTCTCTTGCATCAAGCCTCTGGACTCTGAGTCTTTTGGGGCGGTCGTCTCTCTCTCCCAAACGGGCTGTACATTTCTACGGCCCAACACTTCCTTCCTTCCTTCCTTCCTTCCTTCCTTCCTTCCTTCCTTCCTTCCTTCCTTCCTTCCTTCCTTCCTTCCTTCCTTCCTTCCTTCCTTCCTTCCGTTCTTCCTTTCTTTTCTTTCTTTTTTTTTTTTCTGGTCAGAGAAGGAGAACTCATTAGTGGTTCCCAGGGATAGATTTCATCTTGATGCTTGAGAAATAAAAGACAATGCTGAGGGGTTGGCATACTGGCAGCTGACATTTCTCTGCTGTTGGCTTCCCTACTGCTTTTCATTTCCCTTATAACTTATTTCAAAGACATTTTCTCTTCTATTTTGATAATTTCCAAAATAGTTTAAGTTTTAGTGACACATTATTATCTTCGTGGGAATTAATCATCAAATCTGAATAATTCCCTGTCCATAGACAAAAATACATAGGCAGAAGAGACCATGAGATAATATAAACACAAATAGGTTAATTTCTTGATAAATTTGAGTTCAGGGAGATAATTGAATAGAAATTGCTTTTAAATTGCAGAATTTATTAGTAAATTTTTATGACATCCGTTCTAGTTCCAAAATTTTCCTTTTGGTGCATAACAGATTTAATTATAATCCTGTTTTATACTTTTAAAAACTTGTGATTATTTTCTTTTCAAAGCAAGACAATGCTATTTAGGAAATATACCTGAAACCACCATATAAAAGATACTCAAGTTTATTTAGTATATGTTGCAGGTATCTCAGAATATAGTTCTCCTTATGAAGGTGCTCCAAGCGGTTTTTAAAGCCATCTAATTACTTCCCACAGGAACACTATGTAAAGTGGATGATAAACACCATTAGGTTATTTTCCTAATAGAAAATTTTTATTATAAAATTTCAATTACTTGCCTAAGTTTTTATTGTCCAAGAACATGAACTATATCAATTTTTTAAAATACTATATTTTCAGAATAGTTTTAGGTTCACAGCAAAATTGAGAGGAAGGTGCAGAGATACATACTCTCCACCCCTACACAGGCATAGCCTCCCCCATCATCAACATCCTCCACCAGAGTGGTACATTCGCTACAATTAATGACCCTACAAGGACACATCATTATCATCCAAAATCCACAGTTCACATTAGGTTGCATTCTTGGTGTTGTATGTTCTATGGGTTTGGGTTTAGACAAATGTATAATAACACATATCTATGATTACAGTACCATACAGAGTATTTTCACTGCCCCCCAGAATGTCAATATAGTTGGAATCATACAGTACGTAGCCTTTCCAAATATGTGCATTTAAGGTTCCTCCATGTGTTTTCATGGCTTGACAGCTCATTTTTTTTTTTTTAGTGCTAAATAATAGTCCATTGTTTGGATGTACTAAAATTCGTCCATTCACCTACTGAACAATATCTTGGTTGCTTTCATTTTTTGGCAACTATGAACAAAACTCCTATAAACATCTGCATGTATTTTTTTTGTGTTTGTGGACGTATATTTTCAACTCCATTGGGGTGAATACCAAGGAGCATAATTGCTGGGTCATATCATAAGAGTATGTTTAGTTTTGTAAGAAGCCAGTAAACTGTCTTCCAAAGTAGCTGTAACATTTTCCATCCTTACCAGCAGTGAAAGAGAGCTCCTGTTGTTCCTGTTGGTGTTTTGTATTTTGGCCATTCTAGTAGGAGTGCAGTGGTATTTCATTGTTTTAATTTGCATTTCCCTAATGACATAAAGTGTGGAGCATCTTATCATGTGCTTATTTGCCATCACTATATCTTCTTTAGTGTGCCACCCGTTAAGGTCATTGTCCCATTTTTTAATTGGATGTTTTCGTATTGTTGAGTTTTAAGGGTTCTTTATATATTTTAGATAACAGTCCTTTATCAGATATGTGTTTTCCAGTATCTTTTTCCAGTCTGTGACTTATCTTTTTATTTTCTTGGTAGTGTCTCTCGTGGAGCAGAAGTTTTTAATTTTATTGAAGTCAACTTTATCAAATCTTTGTTTTCATGGATGTGTCTTTGGCATTGTATCTAACATTTGGGGGATGGTCATGCTTGAGGCTCTGACTCGAGGCGGGAGGAGGGGCATGGGCAATATATGTAACCTTAACACTTGTACCCCCATAATACGTTAAAATTTTTTAAAAAAGGGAAATAAAAAAAAGTCATTGACAAACCCAAAGTCATCTATGCTATCTCTTAGTACAGTAGTTTTACAGTTTTGTGATTTACATTGGGTCTGTAATCCACTTTGAGTTGATTTTTGTGAAGATGTAAAGTCAGTTTACATTTCCTTTTTTGCATGCTGATGTCCGGTTGTTCCAAACACCATTTATTGAAAAGACTCCTTCTTCTTTATTGCATTGTTTTTGCTCCTTTGTCAAAGATCAGTTGACTATGTGGGTCTATTTCTGGGCTCTTTATTCTCTTCCCTCCATTTGTTCATTTTGTTAACCAATACCACACTGTCCTGATTATCGTAACTTTACAGTAAGTCTTGAAGTCATGTAGTATCACTCCTCCAACTTTCTTCTTCTCTTTACATATTGTGTTGGCTATCTGTCTTTTGCTGCTCTAGATAAAGTTTAGGATTAGTTTATGTAGATATTTGCCAATATCTACAAATAACTTGCTAGGATTTTGATCATGATTGCATTAACTGTATAGATCAAGTTAAGTAGACCTGATATCTTGATAATATTAAGTCTTTCTATTCCTAAACCATGACATATCTCTCCATTTATTTAGTTCTTTAATTTTTTCATCAGAGTTTTAGAGTTTTCCTAATATAGATCCTATACATATTTTGTTAGATTTATACATAAGTATTTCATTTTTTGAAGTGCTAATGTAAATGGCGTTGTATTTTTATTTTAAATTCCTTTTGTTCATTGCTGGTATATAGGAAAATGATTGACTTTTATATATTAACCTTGTATCTTATAATCTTGATTATTAGTTTCAGGAGATTTTTTTGTAGATTCTTTTGGATTTTCTGCATAATTAATGGTGTATCTGTGAACAAAGACAATTTTATTATTTCCTTCCCAATCTATATACCTTTTATTTTATTTTCTTGTCTTATTGTATTAGTTAGGACTTCAAGATGATGTTGAAAGGAGGTGGTGAGAGAATCTTGTTCCTGATCTTAGTGGGAAAACTTCAAGTTTCTCATCATTAAGTATGTTATCTGCAGGGTTTTTATAGATATTCTTTATCAAGTTGAGGAAATTTCCCTATATTCATAAATAACTGAGAATTTTTATCATGAATGGGTGTTAGATTTTGCTAAATGCTTTTTCTGCATCTATTGATATGATCATGTGATTTTTTTGTTCTTTAGCCTGTTATGTAATTAATTATATTACTTAATTTTTTTCTTTTTTTCTGTCTTTTTCTTTTGAGATGGCATCTTGCTATGTTGCTCAGATTGGTCTTGAACTCCTAGGCTCAAGCAATCCTCCAGTCTCAGGCTCCTGAGTAGCTAATATTATAGGTATGCACCAGTGTGCCAGGCTACATTATTTGATTTTTCAAATGTCAAACTAGCCTTGCATCCTGGAATAGATCTCACTTGACAGTGATGTATAATTCTTCCTATATATTGTTGGGTTTAATTTGTTAAGGATTTTTGCATCTATATTCATGGAAAATACTGGTTGGTAGGGCTCTGTCTTTAGGGAGCCTGTGATTCTGGTCTACAAACTTCACAAGTGTTCCCCCCACCCACCCACCCACCTGCCCTTTAGGTAGGACAGAATGGCCAGAGTGGGCTAGAATTGGTTATTTCCCTTCCTCATGATCAGTTAGGTTCTGATAAATTGTCATCATGTTAGGGTCTGATTAACAAGGTTTGCCCTCAGGAGAAACTAATTAAGAATAAAATGCTCTGGCATGTTTCAAAATGGTCTTTTCTTCTTCCCCTGAGGGAAGCAGGAGGCTGTTTTTCTTGTATATTTATCATGGGAATCTGCTCAAGCTCCTGGAGGTAGAACTCACTAAAGCATGGGAGCCCCTCATGACTCGTTTCCCTGAAGTTTGTAACTTCTAGACTTGTTCATAGGTAGCATCCAACAGTTTGTCAGTTACAGTTCAGTCCAGTTTCCTATGCCAGCACTGGTTCTGGTTCAATATGTTGTGATTCTCCAACTGTAACTGCCTGTCTCTCTAATTTAGGGACAATAGTTTTCTTTGTAACTTCATTTCTTTCACTGATCTAAGAAACATTGTTTATTTTTCAGTTTGTTCAGCTTTCCACTTGTTATGATGAATTGGTGACTTCTAAGCACCTTACGTGCAGAACCAGAAACCAAGAGAACTACATCTATTTTTAAACCAAGCAAACGAGATATTTGTTTAGTTTGCTCTTAATTAATTTATTCAATTAATATTCATTGAGCATCTAATAGTTTAGAAGTCTACTTTATAAAATAAGTGATTTCTGTTCTCAGGATACTTATACTTTGGGGGAAAGACATACAGACACATAAAGTCAGAAATTTTAAAATAGTGTGATGAAGGTTTTTAGTCCAAAGATTTTATATATAATTATTTAATTATGAAAGTAAGACAAAATTATGGATGTAAAATAAAAATAAGTACAATTGTAAGGCATACATAACTAATATATAAATGAATGCATACTTATGAAAAAGTATGATAAAGGCTTTAACAGTATTCCACACCCAATTTTATGTGCATTTAGTTGAAAGCTACCTATATCTGACTGGAAATTCACTGCACAAACTTCTTACTGGAGGTGAATATTGAGCTGCTTTCCAAAGGAGTAGAATTTAGTAAACAAAGTAGGAGCAAGAAGAACCAGTGGTGCGTGTGAATGCTCAGAGGTGTGCATTGCCTGCTGGAGCCAAGGAGCCACAGGTAAGTTCTCTCTGGGTACAGGAGAGGCAGATATGAGGGTGCAGGGGCTGACACGGGGCATGAAGATGAACACTGAACTTGGCCTTGGAATCTTTGGAGACACGTTAAAGGATTTTTAAACAGATTGCAGCTGGGTTTTCCAAAGAGCACTCTGGCAGAGATAAGCCCTATTTAAGGCTGTACCAATCACCAGGCAAGAGCCTGAACCAAGGTTGTAACTGTCAGACTAGGCAGGAGAGGAGGGATTTGTTTATAGGATCAATTCTTTATGAGGGAGGAATGTGCCCTCTCTTTTGAGTGGCTGGTGAATACTGGTTTCATTTACTGAGTGGGGGAATATGTCAGGGAAAATCCAGACTGAAAAGTAGTTAAAGAGGTAAAAATAGACTTTATTTAGGACTACTGCAATAAGAGAAAAGAGATCTCACTATAGAACTGGGCTCAATTCCAAATTCAGCATGGGTGAATAGGAATTTATAGCCAAGTGGCAGAGTTGGGGTCTGAAGGAAATCAAAATATTTTCCCCCCAAAATATATTTCTTTGACATATTTTGAGATGGATTTCAGAGAGCCAGCAAAAAGAAGTAGCCTGCAAAGCTGGCTTTTGTGCAGAAAATTTACAACTGTGGAAAATCTGCATTGATGCAGCCAGGCCTTCCCTTGTCTGAATATGGGAAAACATTAATTGAGTCTGACACCTTTAAAGGTCTGAAATAAACTTTTACCATCTATTCTTTCTGAGGGCTGAGACCTTAGAGGTTTCATTTACATAACAAGATCACCTTTGCTAGCCAAGTCTCCTCTTCTCTCCCTCCCATAACCTATCTGGCCACTAAAACCTGGTTTACCAGTATAACCTGTTTTTGGCTATTCTCTGAACCCAAATTCTTTATGTAACCTCAAGATGATATAAACTCAAAATAAAATCATAAGCCCTGCTTGCCTACTGAGTGGACCCCCTCTTGGCCAAGAGGATCCCAGAAATATCTTAAAACTGAGTTCCTGGCCATGAAAGGAAGGGAAGTTGGATATATCTCAATATATCTTGTTATACTTCTTCCCTTTTGGAGTTTAGACACTACAATTGTCCAGTGTTAATGTTAAAACAGAGACCATAAGACTGACAAAACAGACTCTTTATGACAATAAGATACTAAATTATAATATTAACAGCACCTAAGGCCATGCAAAGCAAAGATTGAATCACACTCAGCAGGCCACCAATTTGCTTAACAGATCACTGAGTATATTATGGCTTGTCTCTGATTAAAAGACTTCCTTATCTTAAAACATTCTAAGCCTTTAGACAAATCTTTATTTCATTAACCAATTACAAATCAAAGAATATCGGAACCCACCTATAACCTGTAAGCTCCTGCTTTGAGATGTCTTACCTTTTTGGGCCAAACCAATGTATACTTTCTATTTATGATTTTACATACAATGCCTGTCTCCCTAAAATACATAAAACCCAACTGTAACTAAACTCGGGACCGCTTACTCAAGGCTTCTTGGGCTTAGCTTCCTGGGCTGACAGTCACACATATTCAGCTCAGAATAAAACTCTATAAATTATTTTAGAGAGTTAGTGTTTTGTCTGTTAGTAGTTCTATGTAGGCTTATGCCCCTTGTTGGGAGAGTGGATCTTCATTCTGAAGATTCCTGTGTATGCATTATAAGGACCAAGGCCCTTGGCTCCATAAAGGTTCACTGAAAAATCACTGATGTGAGGCAGATTGATTAATTGGAGAAAAAGGCATGCAAATTTCATTTAAATATGTATACACAGAAGCCATCAGAATGAAAACTCAACTTCTCAAGGTGGTACACAGATTTTAAAAGAATAGGGGCTTGGATTGTAGCCAAACAGGTTTTTTAGTGTCAAGATAGGTTATGGGAGGGAGATAGGAAACTTGTCTAGAAAAGGTGGTCTTGTTATGCAGCTAAAGCTTCACAGGTAGCAGCCTTCAGAAGGAATAGATGGTAAATGTTTCTTTTCAGACTTTTAAAGGTGTTAGGCTCTCAGTTAATTTTTTCTAGGTAGGATAAGGAAAGACCTGGCTGCATTAATGGGGATTCTCTACAGATGTAAATTTCTACCACCTCCATCCCATATAACACAGCCTTGCAGAGCCATATCTATCTGTGAGACCTATGGTAGCCATCTCAAAATATGTCAAAGCAATATTTTTGTTAAAACATTTCTAATTTCCTTCAAATTTAATAATAAATTTTTAGGCCCTTTTTTTCCAATCACAAAATGCCTTTTGTGAGATGAAAAGCTGAAGTTTTCCCTTTGTCTCAACAGTAAGAAAAGTTACCAGGAGGAAACATCAGGGATAAGGGAAGTTCTAGCTACACTGACCTAACAGGATTCTTGCCAAAGACAGGCCAAGATGATCATGAAACTGCCCTTTACACAAACCAATAAAGGAGTGCAAGTCAAGAACTAGATAAGGGCCCCAACAACTCTGTTAAGGAACTCACCTAGCTAAAAATAATGATAGTAATTAGTCACTGTCCATCATTGCTACTCTGGAGTCCCATAGCTGATGGTCATAAAGATTCTTAACTTTCCTCAGAGATAACACCACCTTTTCAAAAGCTAAAGGTAGTTTCGGAGATACCTTCCAGGTTTCAAATTCCAGTGGATGGGTTGACTCACCCAGACCAGCAGCCCAGACCAAGAACCTGATTCAGCTGGAATTGTGACCCCTGGAACTGAAGCATGATTTCTACAGAATTTGGCCTGTAGAATTTGGCCTGAACCTAGCCAGTCAGCAAACCTAATTGCTTAATCCTTGGCCCACCAAACTGCCTTTAAAAACCTTGTCTCCCAAATTCTTAGGGAGGTGGATTTGAGAAATTTCTCCTGCCTCCCTGCTTAGCACTACATGGAATTAAATTCCTTCTCTTCTGTAAAACCTGCTGTCTCAGTGTATTGGATTCCTCTTGAGCAGTGGGTGAAGAACCTGGTTAGATGGTAACAATCAGACATCTCCTGGGGAATGGGAGGATGAGGAACTCGATTACATTTCAAGGCTGATCAGATTTGTAGGATGGGGGATTCTGGGTAAACCAACTTACCAGTGTTCTTGCTAAAACTGCGTTTTGCAAGTAAGTGCACATGTAGGCCCTAGGAGAAGGTTCAGAAGCCTGACTAAAGTTTGGTCAATTAAAGAATCTTAGTCAAGTGGAACAGACTTGGTGAGAATGATGGACTTCTATCCCAGTGTTTGTACAGGCAGTCAGATATATTTTTTAATTTTACATATATTATACTTAATTAATAAAAATACATATATAATAACATTATAAGCTGGCAACCAACTTTACATATATTTTAATGACTTATTTACTTATATGATTTTTGTGTCCAGTGCACAATAGACATTTTAAAAGGGTAAATTAAAATATATTAATATGTATGCATGGAAGCTCTAATATTTTCTTTCCATACTCCATTGATTGCCTTGTGAACTGCAGCTTGGAAGCCTCTGCTTCAAAGAGAGTCTGTGGATGAGGTCTCCCAGAAATAATCATTGAGTTGGAAAGACTAGAGGGGTGGAGGTGGAACCTTGGTAATACCCACATTTAAGAATGCAGTTAAGAGCTGGACAGAAGCAAAGGAGACCACAGAGGAAACTGAGATGGAATGGCCAGAGAAATGAGGGACAATCTCACAGAAGCTGAAGGAAGACAATGTTCATTGCGTTTGTCGCCCCTACCTACACCTTGTTGTGAGTGAGTGCTCTGTGACAGGCACACTCAGGAGGGCTGGAGACTCAGTGTAAAATAAGATATTGTCCTTGCCTCAGAGAGGCAAAAAGTAAATGAAGGAAACCAAAATATTTCACCCCCAAATATACTTCTTTGATATAGTTCAAGATGGCTATTCTAAAAGGCTGGAAATATAAGAATGGGTGAAGATCTGTCTTTTTCTGGGAAATATTTGCATCTGTAGAGAAAAATCTGCATTGATGCAGCCAGGCTTTCTCTGAGGTCCTCTCCTGCCTACATAGAAGAAAGATTAACTGAAAAGTCTGACACTTTTAGAGGTCTGAAAGAAACATTTATCATCTGTTCTCTCTAAGGGCTGCTTTCTGTGAGGTTTCATCTACATAACAAGATCAGCTAGCCAGGCCTCCTCTTCTCCCATAATCTGTTTGGCCCCAATCCAAGTCCTCCATTCTTTTTGTAACCTCAAGCTGATATAAAAGCATCAACTATCTGGCCATTTCTTGGAGATCTTATATTTTGAAAAGACTCCCATGCACACTAATAAATTTGTGTGCTTTGCTTCCTATTAATCTGCCTTTTGTCAATTGTTTGCAGTGAACCCTCTGAGGCTGGAGAGGAAGTTTTCTTTTGGCCCCTACATAAATTTATAATTATATTACAAGGTGACAAGTGTTTTAA
The DNA here is from genome assembly GCF_040939455.1 of Microcebus murinus. Taxonomy (NCBI): domain Eukaryota; kingdom Metazoa; phylum Chordata; class Mammalia; order Primates; family Cheirogaleidae; genus Microcebus; species Microcebus murinus. Next base: position 34,697,116 of record NC_134111.1, read on the forward strand.
TATTTATAAAAGAACACATACTCTGCATTCTTAATGGAGTATATGTCTGTGTATTTTAGAGAGGTGGGAAGCTTAAGAAAGTTTCTCATGAGAGAGAGTTTTTCTTGAGCAGGAGATAGGTAGAGAAAGCTTAAGAATGTGACTGATCCTGCTGGAAAACAAAATTATCCAAATAGTACAAGGAACCCTCTTCCTGCTGTAGGTCATCTTCAGGAATACATGCAAGTACTGGCTCATTTATATTCCTGAGGGGTATTACTTTCTTGCAAATTGCTACAGATAACAGTACTCACATTTAAATGAGAACTTTTAAATACCTTTCTCTATTTATAGCAGGAAAGGAAAGAAGTTCCCTAGTTCTGCTCCCTTGAGGTGTTCATTAGGGGAAGTTTAATGAAGCAGGCAAACAGGTGCTTTTCATGCACCTTTTTTAAAAGGCTACAATGCTACTTGCTCTTACCATCCCTTTAGCTTCCAACTGGGAGCCCACACGTCATCAGCTGAGCTAATAGCTCACAGCAGGGTCCTTTCCTGTGCTCCACATAAATATTCAGAGTTTTATCTGCCTTTGCCCTGCAATCGATCATAAGCACAATGTACAGAGAAAGATGGAAAAAATAAATACAGAAATGTATGATTTCTGGGTCATCAATCTCGAGAAGCTTTGGCACAGTAAGATTTAAGAAATAGAGGAATATAGGGTTGGTGCATGAGTTATAAAAACTCTGCTGGTTATTATCAAAGGTTTCCCTAAATCCCCAATATCCAGGGAAAAATTATTCTATCTAGTGGCCATATCTCTCTTCTGTTGCTTCTCTGTCTACTCTCCTTGCTAACAATTCATATGTCTGTGGGAACATAAAACATTTATAACCATTCTTAACAGGTCGATCATAATGTAAACATTGCATGAAATCTTTGTTGGTTTCACTTAAGTCAGGAATTTATCGTTTTAATCACTTGAGTACATGTTAATTTGGCATATTGCTCCCTACCAACATCCACAGAATGGAGAATCACTTTAATTCCTAAACGCTGAAGATTAAGAAATGATCTGAATGAGGGAAATTAACAACAATTATTGTCTAATTAGGTAGAAATCCATGATTCAGGTGAGGAGTCTCATTATTTAGAATTGATTTGGGAAACTATTTTGAACAATTTACTAGGATGCAAGGACAAAGTGTTCCATAGTTGAGAATTCAATTTCTTTATCATGGTAGAATTGGACAAGACTGAAGTATATAATTACTCTTAAATGGTTGGCAATTGCTATCTCTTTTCAGGAAACACATGGGATCCTAAATTAACAAAATCAATTATAATCATTTTGAATTAAATATGTTAAAATGAATCTATAACGAAATGCAAATATTGAAGGGATATTGTTTTCCAATAGCTTACTGGGAAAGTGGGATAGCAATGAGCAGGGGTTTTGGGATTGGAAAATTATCCTCTGAGCAAAGATGAGTGGTGAGTGCAGTAACATAAAAATTGGATTATACTTTCTATGCTATCTTTAGGATTGTGGTTTGACTGTGAGTAACAGAGACCCAGAAAAAATAAAGGCTTAAACAAGTTAGATGTGTATGTCTCTTTCTCTTAAGTCTGGTGGTAGCAGTCAACAACTGGTCAGGTGGAAACTCAATTCCTTTAAGCTCCCTGTTTGGTCATGCCTAAGGTATGGACCTTGTTTTGCAGGTTCAAGATGTCATCTACAGCTCCAGATATCACATCCATGTTCTCCGTGGCAGAAGAAAAGACCAAGAAGAAAGAGGCCAAGGCTGAGAATCACTGCCACACATGCTGATTCCATTTACACGTCATTAGCCATGACTCAGTTACACTATATACTCATCTGCAAGGCTGACTGGAAAATGTTGGCTTTATCCCAGGCATCCTTGTTTCTTGCTTAAAGTTGAGGGTTCCATTACTGCTCAACAAGGGGAGAATGGATATCGGAGGGCAAACAGCAGTCCCTGCCCAGGCTGCCTCAATGGAAACATGTGTTAAGTAAGCAGGGTATAGGATGAATACAAGGCACAAGGCCTGACACCCCCAGGTATGAGTTCGAGGCTGCCCACGTCCCTGCTACTTGACACTCTGGGCCCCACTTGGCCCCTGCTGCTACCCAGCCCTGAGAGGCTGTGGGTTGAGGTTGTGCCCTGTTATCTGGAGTGGAAGGACATGATGATAGATGTCCCAGCCCTAGGCTGGCAGCACAATAGAAACCTCTCACCCACCCCTATCTAGGGAGCCAGCATCAAATTTGCAATGCCCTTGGGAAGAGGAGATGCCTGGCTCAATTTCTCCACCTTGGGCAGGGTGAGGTAGCTGGATCCAGTGGTGGGCAGGAAGTGGAAGCCAGCTGGGTCAGGGTCCAGAGCATGTGAGCCTAGGACATAGGTGGCATCCCCAGCAGCCTGTGGGTCTGCACTTGCCCCATGAGCATCCCGGTTGACCTTGGAGGACGTTCCACTCCTCCTTCCAACCAGTCTGAGTCTGCCTTGTGTCTGTCTTTTCTGGCCAGCTCTTCACACCCTCAGGGGATAAACCACAAAACGCATAATTTCAGTGATTCCTAATAGGATCTGATATTTGCATTTAAAACTGGCATTTCATCATATAGAGAGGAATGGTAAAATTCATGATAATAACTTGAAATTTGTAAGCACTTCTTTGCTTAGAATGAAATTACATAGCAAACATAAAAATGTTTTGACAAGTTGGAAGAGTGATTGCAGAAGAAAGGAAAAGACTTCATATTTTATTATCTTTAATGGCATTGCCGCTCCCTGCTTTTTAAACAAGAGGTCTCACACTTTCATTTTGCACTGGGCCCTGCAAATTATGTAGCTGGACTTGTAGGTGAGTTTCCCTACTGAAATCTAGGCATATCTTGCTTTTAAGGTGCTGGAGGCAAGTTGGTCAAATCTTATGAAAGGATTAGTTAGAACATCTACCCTTTGGCTGTCCAGGTGTGCCCTACATGTCATGTGTCAAACAAGATTAGATGTTGTCCTTCACCTCATCTACTTAGCCATTCACCATCTACAGCCAAAGAACAATATTAATGACAATAAGACTTGTGTGCAGATCAAGTATGATATTAGCATTAGAAGCAAAATAGCCTTGTCAATAAATCAGTGTGTATATTGCCTCAATAGCCACAATGTAATTTTCAGCATGTCTGATATAGATTTATATCCTTTTATTATATTAAAGAAATACTGAAGGTCTTCTGTGTTTTCCTAAGTACTTTTGAATAATTACCCCCTTTCTCACCTCTGTCTAATTCTGACAATTCTTACATATAAAAATGGAAAAGACGTTTTCTACCCTAAAAGATGAGATTATATAAATGAATTTATTCTCTTGTTTTCCTTCAGATATGGCCCACCTACTCAGGGTTCTATTTATAAAGCTAGCTTGGCATGTAATTTGGTTGCCTAATGGAATGGAGGTGAATAACAAGTGGCCCCACTGTAAAATAATCATGTACAAGATGGATGAAGTAGAATGTTTGGTTTCAGGAATTTCCTGCACTATTAGTCCCTTGGGTAATATATCTTAACTTCTCTCAATGCATATTTTGACACCATTATGCTGCACATTTTCAATTTTTGCAAAATGCACCCATGTGCTAGGCCCAGACTGTTTCCACACTGATGTTTTCTAATAAAACAACAACTGACAAGATACATTTTTAGCCACAAATACAGTTCCTTCAAGGTTGTACTCTGTCAAAACACTCTGTGATAAGATGGCATTTTGAGGAGTTACTGCTGATGCATAACACCATATTACTTCTGTTTTCATTGAAGATAAATGCATCAGTGCCACAACAAACCAGTCATTAGCATTCGTATTACAGGTAAAGTCCAGGGCTGAGAAATTGAAAGAGAAATCAGTAAAGATGAAATTTCACTCATTTTAACAAGCCATAGGTGGGATTTTGTTATATAAATTAATTTGTTCTTTCAATAACTTTAGTTGATGGCTTATGTGCTGTTCTAGGTACCAGAGATATAGCTGTGATGATAACAGAAACTCCTATTCTCATATTACTAATGTTCTTGTGAGTAGGTAAGAACATATATGGTTACTCAAGGAAGTTTAGAAATTTTACAGAATAGATCTTGTTTTCTTTCTTTCTTTCTTTCGTTTTGTTTTTTTGATGAATTAGATGTGAGAATGCTATTTGTGGAAATTTCTAGGCAAGATATGGTAGTGGTGAGGAGCTTGAGCTCTAGAATTAGATAAACCAGGGTTTGACTCTTGGTTCTTATTCTTGAGAGAGCTCACTTTCAGCAAGTAGCTTGATCTCTTTGAGCTTTGGTTTTGGTAACAGTAAATTGGGCAAAAATACTGGATTGCCATAAAAATGGAATGAGATAATGCTTGCAAAGAACTTGGCATATTACCTGAAATGTAGTTGACATCCAATAAGTTTTCTGTTTATTATTGGCAATATTATTATTTAATGTCCAAATTCTTACAGGAAGGCTTTGATTAAAAGACCAAGCCTCTAGCTTTAAGCTCTATAGGAGCTTGATGAATTAAGATTGCTATACGGCATTGCCTCTCAACCTTTACTGTGCATGCAAATCCCTGGAGATCTTGTTAAAATTTATGCTCTTATTCAGTACAACTGGAATGAGGCCTGACATCCTGCATTTCAAGAAGCTTGCAGGTGATGCCAGCCATCTGTGCTCTGTGAGTCTTACGTAATACACCGTGATTGACAATGTTAAGAGAAATGGGTCAGGTGCAGTGGCTCAGGCCTGTAATCCTAGCATTTTGGGATACCAAGACGGGAGGATTTCTTGAGGCCAGGAATTTGAGACCAGCCTGAGCAAGAGTGAGACCCCGTCTCTACAAAGTGGAAAAATTAGCTGGGCAGAGTGGCACGCACATGTAGCCCTAGCTACCCAGAAGGCTGAGGCAGGAGGATCACTTTGAGCCCAGGAGTTTGAGGTTGCAGTAAGCTGTGATGACACCACTGCACTCTAGCCTGTGCAATAGAGAGAGACTCTGTCTCCAAAAGGAAAAAAAATAATAGGGGGAGAGAAATGGTAAGACTTGGTACCATAGGCCAATATTAAGCAAAAATTGTGCCTTCAAACAATAGGGCATGTCACTAACCTCAACTGATGTGGTATACTAATAATACCAAAGAACAGTAAGGGACATATCTTGTTTATTGTAAAAGATATTTTTGAGAGTAATGGAGTGTGTAGAGATTTGAGTCACCTCTGGTTCCCACATCTGGAGAATTGTTTTGACCTAACTACCTTAGACCACAGTGATGAACTTGAACTTTTTGGGACAAGGACCCACAATACTTTCCATCTGGCCTGCCCTACCAGAGACATAACTGACTTATTCCCATCTCTGTATCTATAAGAATGTATAAAACATATTCATATGGCTCAATCAAGCATCCACATAATGAAGAATTCTGGGTAGAACAGTACATCAAGACCCAGCAATCCCACTTCCATGTGTATACTCATGAGAATTGAAAACACATGTTCACATGAAAACTTGTACACGAGTATTCATAACAGTATTGTTCATAGTAGCCCCAGAGTGGAAACAACCCAAATGTCCATTGGTTGATGAACAGATGAAAAATATGGTGTATTCATGAAATGGAATATTGTTCAAGCATAGAAAGGAGTAAAATACTAATATATGTTACCATATGGGTGAAAACATTGTGCTAAGTAAAGGAATTCAGACACAAAAGGCCACATATTTTATAATTTAACTTAAATGAAATGTCTAGAAAAGGCAAATATATAGAGATGGAAAATAGATTGGAGGTTACCAGAGGCTGGGGAAAGGGGAGAATGTGGAGTGATTGCTAATCGGTAGGAGATTTCTTTTTGGAATGATAATATTGTGGGATTAGATAGTGATAATGGTTATACAACTGTATAAATATACTGAAAGCCACTGAATGCACACTTTAATGGTGAATTTTATGGTATATGAATTATATCAATAAAAATGCAGAAAATATTAATAAAAGTACATCAAGTGCCAGATGCTTCAGCAGCTCTAAATCTTTACACAAAATACTTGAGAAGAGTGTACTTCCCATATTACTTAACTGTTTTAAAAGGGCCCAGTTTCATTATATAGGTCAATGGTAGATTGAAAATAGAAATAAATTCTTTGTGACGTGTCACGTCGAGAGGTGAAGTCTGTTTCTGCACTCCTTGAAACTGGGCTGGCCTCATGACTTGCTTTGACCAGTAGAATGTAGTAGATGTCATACATGTTCTGTGTGAGAGCTAGAAGAGAAATTGTGGCCTGACTTCCACTTTCTTAGAAGACTACAGCTCTGTGACCAAGCATGAGAAGAGAGAGTGTGGGGAGAACAGTCTGGCTTCCCCAGCCCTCACAGCATCTCAGCCGAAGGCCAACGACAAGGATAGGATCAGCAGAGACAAGTTTTCCATGCAGAGCCTAATACAAATTTCTATCCATGGAACCCCAAGAAAATAAATGATTCTTTCAAATCACTAAGTCCTGAGGCTATTAGTGATATAGCAATGCCCTATTTAGTGGACTAGATACCATTTCTTAATGGGACTTGTTGATGACCACATGAACAATAAGAAAGAATAAAATATCCGGCTGTATCTGACCAGACCTTTTTTTTTTTTTTCTTTGAGACAGAACCTTCTTTTGTTGCCCCAAGTAGAGTGCAGTGGCATCTTCATGGCTCACTGCAACCTCAAACTCCTGGTCTCATGTGATCTTCCTGAGTAGCTGGGATTAAAGATGTGCTCCACGATGCCCATTTTTTTTTTTTTCTATTCTTAGTAGAGAATGAGTCTCACTCTTGCTCAGGCTGGTCTTGAACTCCTGAGCTCAAGCAATCCTCCCGCCTCCACCTCCCAGAGTGGTAGGATTATAGGCATGAGCCACTGCACCCATCCTAGACCTTTCTTTACATCTTCTTTATGTCCTCTTGTTCCACTCCATCCTTGGTTTTAAAGACCATTGGAGCTTGCTTGCCTTCTGATTTAATAAATGGCTGACCTCTAAGAGACCACAGCAATCTCTAAGAGACTTCATGGGTTAGGTCCAAAATGGGCATCTGATCTTGTGTCACAGAGAAAGATCTTCACTGAAAGGCGTAAACATCATTCGTTTTCTGCTCTCTGTTTTATAGAATACTCTTGAAGACCCTGACTCTACAAGATGCCAGCTAGCTAGCCAGCGAAGTGATTTCTTAGTCTATTATCTGGGTATTTCCATACATCTTTGCATATTGACAATGTATAAAAACAATCTTTATCATTTAACTTTTGAGTTAGCTGTTACTGTCTGCAGAGCAGTGCTCCCTGGCCTTTGGGACATTCTGTAGGTATCACTGTCTATCACTATTGCCATCACCAACAATAGGCACTTCTTGAGTGCCTACTAAGTGTAATGAAGCTTACCCACTTCCAGACTAGTTCTTAAATACTTGTTTGCTTCATAATGTTCAACTTTATACAATTTATATAATTTTTTTATCTTCAGTGACAATTAACATTATCTTTGAATATATCTAACAATGATTGTTAGATAAATAAATTATTTAATTATTCAATTCATGTAACAAATATTTATTGAATGACTACCAGGTTTTGGCAATTTTCTAGACATTAGGAATATAGTAATGAACAAAAAATACCTGCTTCATGGATTATATATTTTAGTGGGGTAGGCAATAAAAATTAAATCTGTAGATTATAAGGTATGTCATAAAGTAATAATACTACAGAGAAAAATGAAGCTGAGAGGGAGCTAGAGAGAGCTATTTGGTGGGATGTTACCATTTTAAGTAGAGAAGTTTAATTGTGATGCAGGTCCAACAAAAACATTGACCACCACAGTATGCCTTTGGTGTAAATATTGCCCCTCAGAATTGTCCCATATCAGGCTCAAATGACTGGGCCTTTACATACCTGCCTTGCTTAGTCATTCAATGCAGATCATAAGCTCAGGTAAGGTGATCTTACCTCTGAGGAATATCCACAGACAGTGACAGCAGGAGGCTGTCTGCTGACCACATTCCCTACGTTGGAGTACCAATTTCTCCCTTGAAAGAGGATCTGCATGGTATATCTTTTAACTTTTAATTTTTTATTTTATTTTAGAATATTATGGGGGTGCAAGTGTTAAGGCTACGTATATTGCCCTTCCCCCCTACCCCCTCGAGACAGAGCCTCAAGCGTGACCACCCCCCAAACATTGCACATCTCACTCATTGTGTTTGTATATATCCATCCCCTCCTCCTCCCTCCCGCCTGTCTGACACCCGATAAATGTTATTCCTATATGTCCACTGAGTTGTTGATCCATTAATAGCAATTTGCTGGTGAGTACATGTGGTGCTTGTTTTTCCATTCTTGAGATACTTCACTTAGTAGAATGGGTTCCAGCTCTATCCAGGAAAATACAAGAGGTGCTATATCACCATTGTTTCTTAAAGCTGAGTAGTACTCCATGGTATACATATACCACATTTTATTAATCCACTCATGAGTTGATGGGCACTTGGATTGTTTCCACAACTTTGCAGTTGTGAATTGTGCTGCTATAAACATTCGAGTGCAGGTGTCTTTTTCATAAAGTGACTTTTGATCTTTTGGGTAGATCCCCAGTAGTGGAATTGTTGAATCAAATGGTAGATCTACTTATATTGCTTTAAGGTATCTCCATATTGCTTTCCACAGAGGTTGAACTAGTTTGCAGTCCCACCAGCAGTGTAGGAGTGTTTCTATCTCTCCGCATCCACGCCAACATTTATTGTTTGGGGACTTTTTGATGAAGGCCATTCTCACTGGAGTTAAATGATATCTCATTGTGGTTTTCATTTGCATTTCCCTGATGATTAGAGATGTTGAGCATTTTTTCATGGCGTATCTTCATGTCTACTACAGGAATCAACAGAGCATTTGGAGCTACGGAGTGACATGAGATGACTGATATCATAAGATGTCATAAAACAATCACGTTGGCTGCTGTGTTGTTAATAGATTGTAAGAAGACAAGGACAAAATTAAGGAAGACAAAGGCAGATGAGGGAGATAAGGTAGAAAACTGCATTAATACAGATGAGAGGTGATTAGGGCTTGGACCAAAGTAGTAGCAATGGGGGTGGTAAGAAGGGCTGAAATTCTGACTGCATTTTGAAGCTTGAACTGACAGTACCCACTGATGAATTGCATGTTGCATGTGAGAAAAAGAGTGCAATCAATGATAACTTTAAATATTGGAAAGTTGATCAAAAAAGAGTTTTTGCCATTACTGAGATAAGGAAGTGTATGAGGAGGATATCAGAAATTTGTTTTGGGATACATGAAGTTTGTGATGTCCATTCTATGTCAGAGGGTAGATAAATCTGTAGGTCAGGGCTTAACTCTAGGCTATAGATGTAACTCTCAGAGTTGTTAACATACAGATGACAATTAAAGGCATGAACTGACTGAATCATTAAATTAATGAGTGTAGACAAGAAAGAGAAATGTGAACCGAGCCCTGGGCACTGCACTGTGTGATTGTTGTGGAGCTGAGGGTGACTCAGCAATGGAACCTCAAAAACAGAGGCTGGCATGATAAGAAAAAATTCAGGAAAGCAGGGTGTCCTTAGAACCAAAAAAAAAAAAAAAGTGTTTCAAGAAGGAGAAATGGTCAGTCACATTAAATGTTTCTGTTAGGTCAAGTGGGATGATGATCAAAAATTGACCACTAGATTTGATAACATGAGGTTATTTGTGGATACTGAGAAGAGAAGTTCCAGCAGCATGGTGGGCAAATACCTGTTTAAATGGATTCAAGAAAGAATAGGGGTAGAAGGCTTTGAGATAGTAAGACAACTCTTCTGAGGAGATTTCCATAAAAGATAGATGAGAAACAGGGCAACAAGGAAGAGAAAAGTGGGTTTAAAAACAGGTAGCTGAGAATGAGCCAGGAGAGAGGAACAAGTGATCCAGTAGAAGAGATCAAGAATAATTACAGGAATGATGTTCTGGAGCAGGGTGAAAGAGATTGGATCAAGTGCGCAAGGGAAAATAACATGGATGTACAGAGTAGCACTGCCAGTTCCACCTTATTATCAAGAGGATGGTCAGGGTTGACAAACACAGGAACAGGTAGGTGAGCAGTTGTGGGGTGAGGCTGGTGAAGGTTGTCTTCTGACTGCTTCTATTTTTTCTTCAGTAAAATTAGAATCAAAGTCATCACTGAGAATGAGGAAGATGGGAAGGAGGTGTTGGCTACTTGATGAAATAAGCACTGGTATGAAATTGTTTCCTAGAAAGTAGAAAAATTATGGTTGGGTAATTGTTGAATTGGGGGTATTACCAAGCATGAAATAGAAAACCAAGCAGTGGCTAGTGAGTAGGATGCAGAAACTAAGATATAGAGTGGTTATATTTATGGGTAATAACAAAGTCTAGATCATGATCATGTGTATGGAATTGGATGTAAAGATCATTGGAGAAGAGCAGGTCAGTGAATGAATGGGCCATTGGAAGAATATTAAAATCATTAAGAAACATGATAATATTCCTAGAAGGTGTGAAGGTGGTTGTGGAGCTTGTCAAAGAATGAAGACAGGTGACCTGATGGTAGAATTTAAAGATATAAAATTAAAAACATTGATTTTTAAGGAGAAAGTGAATAGTCCTGAAAATGGCAGTGAGGGGGCAGGATGACACCCTTCATTTCTGGGAATGAGAGAATGAGGGGTGTGAGAAGAAAGAAGCAGCTCTTGAGAGGGCTCAGGTGAAGTCATGTCCTCAGGGTAAAGCCAGGCTCCAGAAATGGCAAGCAGGTGAAAGGAGTGTCCAAAGATGCTGAGAATACAAAGGGTTTTGCAGAAGATGGCTGAAAATTCCCCAGGGAGTTTTTTGAGTCTCCACAGGTTTCCCAAGTTGGTGGGTATGGATGTGAGCCCTAGGGATGAGGGATGCCCTGAGCATCTTGGGTTTCCTGTGTTTGGCGTAAACAGGGATACAGGGGATAATGAGAGCTCGCTGCTGTGTATTCTAAGGACGAGTTTGCAAAGTGAAAGTTTTGCGATCAAGTTGACAGGGAACAAAACTTGGTGAGTTGCCTCAGATGTGGCATTTGGTGCTGTACAAATGAGAAAGCTAATGGTGATAGAAGCTATTTAAATATGATTCTGTCATGCAGTTTCTTCTCTCTTTAACTCAGCTTTCTTTCTGATGCATTTTTTCCAAAGCATATTTCAAAGAAATGCATCTGGAGTTCACCCCAGTTTCTTACATTATAGACCAAGCACTGTTGAAGCAAATAACATTAATGTTTAAGAAAAGGGCTTTTACCAAAACCAGAAACCTGAGATGCTGTATGTGTGTATACATGTGCATGTGTGTGCAAACACATATCACATAAACTTTGCACCTGTGCTGTCTTCTTGTGTGCTTTATTGGAGAACTGAAGTGACATACTTTACCTTATGTTAATCCCTAACTTAAATCAGGCCACACTATTATACTCACATATGCCCTTTGCTTTCCTTTTATATCATTTTTTTAAGACATGAAATTATTGTGTGTGGGTGTGTGAGAGAGAAAGAAAGAGAGAGAGAATTTGTTTAATGTAATGTCTGTCTCTTCATTAGAATATAAACTCTCTTAGAGCAGGTAGATAAAGATTGCTTCACATCCATAGGGCTAACATATCACCTAACACCTAGTAGACACTCAGTGATATTTAGTTGAATACATTAAAAAGAAAAAGGTTCAACTCTATGGTGCCTTTTAAAAAATAATTCATTTTAGAATATGTTTCTATAGCTTGCATGAGTGGGGTGGAGGAAAGCCTGTATTGTTCCCCTAATTCATCTCTGTAATACCATCTTGATTATAATTTTATCCCTGTGAAACAGAAGCTTTAATTTTAAATAAGAATAAATTATTTATTTAAAACACTGATTAAGTGTTTATTATGCGCTAGGCATTATTTTAACAACTTATGGTGATTAATTTCATTCTTGTGACAACCCTAGGAGGCAGTTATCCTTATTATCTTGTTTTACACATGGGGACACTGAGACAGAAAATATTGAGTCATACAGTTGGGAAGTGGCAGAGTCGAACACCTAAACCCAGACTGTCTCGACCCAGAGTCCATGCTCTTAATTGCTGTGTTCTACTGCATCTGAATGATTGTTCTTAAGGACAGATTTGATTTTTTTACATATAATTCAGCCAATTACAGTATTAAAAATAAAGAAGAAAGATGACAATTACAGAAGATTATAGGGAGATTATTATTAGCATACAATTTATTTCAATATTCATTAATTTGACACATTAAACACAGCACAATGTTTTTGCCTAGAGCTAGGGAAAAGGAATTTGCTGTGGAAGGACAAATGCCACTCTATAAATTTTTATTATAAAGATTGCAAATGGATGATGATTTTTTGTCATCCTAATATATTTTTGTAATTATAGCAAAATAACTTTTTTCAGTAAGTGCTTGCATACATTTTTAATATTTTTCATTCTTTATTCTCTTTTCATAGATGGTGATGCTTGAAATTATATAGTGACTTCCAGTTTTTCAAAATTAGATGTTAAAGGGATGAAGAATTACAGATGATAACCTAATGAAACAATTTGTATTATATTTAAAGATTGGATCATTCTAATTTAAAAAAATGGCAGCAAGATGCAGTTTAAAGTAAGAGAAATTTTGTACATGATTTAAATATCTATTTCTACATTAGACTATTAATATATGCTTTACATATCCAAAAAAATTCATAAAATTAAAAACTAATATTCTTAGTGCATAAATGACCATGTGGTTCAGACACTATAAAATATATCTTTAGGCAAATATCATTTTCATAATATAATTTTATACATTTTTTCATTGAAGATATAGTACATTTTATAAAAATTTCCGTGCTAACCCTTAGCACTTCAGCTATTTTCACAGTCTCCTTTGCAGGCTTCATCTGTTGCTACCCAAATGTACAATATGTAATGAAATTGCTCAAGAATATCTTAGATCCTTTTCATTTTCAAGCCATATTGTGAAAACTCAAATGTCTTCAAAGCCAGCAGGTAATACGAATGTGTTAAGTAGCCTGGTGGAAGAGAGGGAAAATTGTTAAACTGGAAAATGCATGCCATACCTAAATATTCTGACATTCAGAAAAAGTAAAAACATTTGGCTGGTAACAAAACAACCCTCCCTGCTGGCTTGATTCAGCTTGAGGCCCTGCTCTCTACTCTCCGCCTTTAGGAAATCTCATTTACGTCTCTGTCCTCATTTACCATCTGGCCAAGGACTCCCATATTTCTAGGCCTTTCTTTGTGCTACATATTTTTACATTCATTTGCCCATCAGACATTTCCAATAAGATATCTCAAATTCAACATATCCCAGACCAAACATCTCTTGCAAACCTAGTTTTCTTCCAGGATTCTCCATCTCCACAAATATGGCCCCTGCCCCCTTTTTATTACAGTCATGCATAATGACGTTTTGGTCAATGAGAGACTACATGTATAAGCGTGGTCCCATAAAATTATAATATGGTATTTTTTCTGCACCTTTTCTATCTTTAGCTATCTTTACACACATAAATACTTATTATTGTGTTATGGCTACCTCCAGTATTCAGTACAGTAACATGCTGGACAGGTTTGCAGCCTAGGAGCAATAGTCTAGCCTGGGTGGGTCGTAGGCCATACAGTACCATCCAGGCTATGTGAGTACACTCTAGGGAGTTTCCCCACCAAGGAAATCAAGTATTTCTCAAAATATCTCTCCATTGTTAAGTGATGCATGGCTCTGCACAAACAATGAATTGAGAAGTTCATAGACAATTTCCTCTGCTGTATCTCACTTCCTTCCTTCCCCCTCTGTTTATCTAAACTCTTACCAAGCCTAGCAGTTTCACCTTCTTAACACATCTATTCAACCTTACCTTCATCTCCATGTGACCCGCCTTGTTTGATTTACTATCATCTTTTGCTTGGATATTTGCAAACCCCTTTTTTAATCTTTTTAGTCAGACTTCTTACAATCCACTCTCTATACTGAAACTAGAATAACCTTACGATATAAATCTGACCATCTTACTCTTCTGCTTAATACCCTTTCATGGCTGCCAATTGCTTTTAAAATGAAATCCAACTCCTTAAGGTGGCTACAGAGTTCTTTAAGGTTGGGCCTGCCTCATCCTCAAGCATCATCCAGTGTTCATTCTCCTCTTGGTCGTTTGGACTGGAGCCGTCTGGCTTCCTCTGGCAGCAATTTTATTCCCATGATCCCCTCTGCCTGGGAAGTTTTAGCTCCACTGACTTTGCCCACAGCACATCTTTTCTTTCTTCAAGCCTCAGGTAAGTGGCATTCCCTAGGAAAGCCTTTCCCGAAACTCCCAGATTAGAAAAGGATTCCATTGACATAGACTCATGAAGAAACTAATTTCTTTCCTTATCACAGTTGGTGATTTTGTGTTCATCATGCAATTATTTGGTGAAAGTCTGTCTCCTTCACTTGACTGGAAGCTCTGTCACAGCAGAGTTTTCCTGCTTTGCTCAGAGATTACATGCATCATAAATATTTTGAGTGAACAGATGTTTAAATACATTGCAGTATAACCTAACTGTCAGTGCTAACAGTACTCTTTCACTTAGACAGTATAAGACACCCGACAAGCATCTGAGCTCCTCAGGGGGATGCTGTCATTTTCAACGGCTCTACTTCAGCCTCAGGCCACTCCATATATCCTCGGTGGGCAGGCCTGACTGGGGTGCACGGAGAACAGAGCCAGCAGCCAACTGTGAAGAGTTGTTCTGTCTTTGGTAATAGCCCCTCCAGCTGCATCCCACATATCTTAGAGATGGCATCATAAACATCCGCTGGTGACCTCCTTAGTGCGGTTTTTAACGGTGGTTTGTACCTCAGGTAGAAAATTGAGCTCTTCAGTTTTCTCCTTACCAAGGTCCTTTGTAGGTTGACATTTATAAGTCCACATCTCCTGCTATTGTTTTTAACAATAATCTTGAGACAGGTGCAGGAGTGATCAACTGCCTTCATTCAAGTAATGATCCTCCCCAAAGGGGAAAATAATTCTACAGTGTTCCTGGACATGGAAAACTTCTGTGAAAATATATTGGTGTATGCTTCTCTAAAAGTGTTCAAATTATGTGTTATAGCTCCAGTGAAAAGTCATAAACTCTTGTAAGTTAGGTAATAGTCTCTTTCACTTTTGTTTCTTCCCAACAGACAAATGTTGTGTTGTGGACAGTGGAAATTTCATAAATAAAGGTATGTGAAAAATCAGGAACAATGGCCAATTTCAACAACAAGATATGGTAGTTTTTCTGGAAAGTTGGATATTTGTCACATTGAAATTTCATTATACTTTGGTGACGATTAACAATGACTATTACCAACTCTGAAAATCTAACATGTATTACATTGTTTTTCAGGAGTATATTAAAGCAAATCCTAAATATTATTTTATTTCACCCATGAACACATGAGTATGCATCTCTAATGAATAAAGACATTTATTTTTGTAATGTGACCACCACTATAATACCTTACAAAATTAATAATAATTTCCTAATTTTATTTAATATCTAATTTAGATTAAAATTTTCCTAATTGTCTTCAAGATGACTTTTTATAGATGGTTTTAATAAGGATCCAAAGAAGATACCGCATTGCATTTGATCTTTATGTCTCTTAAGTATCTTCTGTTCTAACAGTCTCTCCTCCTATTTTTTGCCATGCCACAGTTTAGCTGGAGAACTTGAATCTTTTATCGTGTCAATGTGATGGGTTCGGCTGATTATTTTCTCATAGTGCCATTTACCTTGTCTCTCTGTCCCCTATATTTCTTGTAAAATTGTACATATATATATATATATATGTATATATATATATATATAGAGAGAGAGAGAGAGAGGATTAGACTTATAGTCAATTATTTGGCAAGACATCATAATAGATTGTGCTCTGTACTTCCTAGTAAATTACATCAGGAGGCACAAAATGTCTGGTCATTTTCCCTCCTAGTAATGTTTAAATTGACTGGTGCATTTAAACAGTAACAGCCTGATTCCTCCATTAAAAGATTCCCACCAACTTTTTACCTAGTTAGTTTAAAGTCTGTTGGCTTTTAATCCCTATCCATTATTTAGAGTTTGCAATTTGGTGACATTCTAATTTTATCCTGTTATCTTTATTTATTAGCTGTAACTTTTCTGTAAAGAAGAACTTTATTTGGCTTTCTTTTTCAGTAAGAAAAAACAGTATGTTTTTGAATTTTTACTTTTCTTAAAAAGATAGATTTTCATGTCAGTTAGTTGTATTCTAGCAAATGTTAATAGTATCTAATCGGTTTTTAAAATATTATTTCATACTCAACAGGTTTTCCTATGTCAGATGTCAATGCCTTTTGATGCTTAATCTCATCAGTATGAGCCCCATTGAATTGGCTTCTATAGCCTTTAGACATAGTATCCTAGGATCATCTTGTATTTTTCTTGCCCCAGACCCGGTGTCAGTCCTTTCTCCAAAGACCACTGTCGCTTTTAGTAGGAAATGAAAGAGACCACCATCTGGGACCTAAAGGTATTCTTTACTGGTGGGTTAACATTGTTTCTATGCCTTTCCAATGGACAGAGTTTGAAAATATATATATTTTAAGGGAAAGTTTTTGAATGCATATACATGTTTTATATTTGAGTGTACAGTTGCCACGTTTATACTTTCATGATTTGTTTTCTTCAGGCTGCTTCCTATAATGCTGGGCTGGCTGGATGAATAAATGCATGGATAGATAGATGGGAATGAAAGTCTTTTCCTCTCCCAGTTTAAAAAATAAATTCATACATGTTTTCTACTACTTCTATAATTTTATTTTTTTTATATTGAGATCTCAGACTCATTTGGAATTTATCCTAGTACATAATATGAAAAATGGATCAAATTTTACATATTTCCATATGCTTATCCAGTTATCCTGATACCATTTGTTAAAAATGTATCTTTCACCACTGACTTGAGATAACAGTTTTATCTTTACTGAATTCTATAGATATTTGAGCTCATTTTGGATATTCTATTAATTACCATTGGTCTTTCGGTTTATTAGTGAAATAATGCCATGCTGTTTTAATTATAGAGACCTTAATATGTTTTAATATTATGATAGGACCACGCACCACATACCTCTTCAGCCTTTCCCTTGTTAACTTTTCTTATTTATCCTTTTTTTTACAAACTTTGTAATCAACTTGTCTTGCCCCAAGGAAAAGCATTATGGGATTTTTATTTGAATTAATTACATTTATGATATTAACTTGGAATTGACATCTTTATGAAGCTGAATATTCATATTCAAGAAAAAGATATACATTTCCATTTGGTCACATATCCTTTGCATCTCTCATGAGCAGCCATATTTTTCCTAATATCTCTTATTGCACTTTAAAAATTTTATGGCTATATACTTTATTATTATTTTATTGTAAATAGAGTCTTCCTTTCTGTTACATCTTGCTAAGGTTTTTGATTTTGGTATGTTTATTTTATATCTTGCCACTTTACTAAATCATTATTGTTTGCAGTAGATTCTTATTGATTTTTTTTGTTGTTATTTAGTTATAATATGCTAACATATGAAGATAAACTTCTTTCCAAATTCTTATGTCATATATATACACACATATACACACATACACAAGTTTAGTATCCCTTATCCAAAATGTTTGAGACCAGAAATGTTTGGGGTTTTATATTTTTTTAAATTTTGGAATATTTGCATATATATATAATGAGATATCTTAGGGATGGGACCCAAGTCTAAACAAAAAATTCCTTTGTATTTAATAAACACTTTGTACACATAGGCTGAGTATTTTGAATAACTTTGTGCATGAAAAAAGTTTTGACTGTGATCCTTCACATGAAGTGAGGTATGGAATTTCCACTTGTAGCGACATATTGTTGCTCAAAAAAATTTCTAATTTTGGAGCATTTCAGAGTTTGAATTTTTGGATTAAGAATTCTCAACTTTTATATGCATATCACCATTTAGGTTAGGTAATACTTGCAATTTAATATGAAATACAACTGAAGATGCTAGGTATGCTTGTCTTGTTCTAGACTTTAAAGGTAATGGTTCTAGGGTGTCTTCATTACTGATTTTTAAACTGGAATAATACACATTTTATTGCATTAAGACATTTTCTATTTATTTCTTCTTAGATCTATTAATGTATATTGTATTAATAAATTTCCAAATTTTGCATCAAACATATAGAAGAATATATTCAGCAATTATATAATAAAATCTTGCTTTTCCTTCACTATCTTTCATCAATTTTTTACATTCTTGGCCTTTTGATTTATCATTCTCTTTCCCTCCCTCTGTGTGTGTGTGTGTGTGTGTGTGTGTGTGTGTGTGTGTGGTGGAAGACAGCAGGGCCATTATATATTTTTTCTGAACTATTTTTGATTAAGTTGAAGATATTATGTCCATCTACTACAAAATACTGAAGGCTTCTGCCTTTTTCTAATAGTTACCTTAATGTGTATATATATCTAGTCCATTCCTTTATCAACACTGTCTACTACTTTAATAATGTAACAATAATAAAATTAGCTAGTAACTTTTTCATTCTTCTTTTCCCACAGAATTTGATTCGATAGTGATAATCTCTTATACTAGTTCACATTCTATGAGGCAATGAACTTGTATAACCCATACATTCTGTCTTTCTTATTCATCATATTTTAGCTGTAATAGATTTCTTTTGTCAGATAACACCACATTTACATTCTATTTGGTTGTGTTAGCCCCATTGATTGGTATTAGCTTTTGTTATATACATTTTCAATTTTTTTTTATTTGTATAGATTCGTGGGGTACAAGTATAATTTTGCTATGTGCATGGGTTATGTAGTGGTGAAGACAGATCTTTTAGGGTGTCTGTCACCCAAATAATATGCATTATTCAGTTTATTTTAGTCAGAATTTTACAGAAAAATTGCTGAAACTTCCCCTGAATTCTTGGTGGGCTGCTTCACTAATAAATTCTCAGGAAGGGATCTTGAGTTTAATATTCCCTGTGCTCTTGAAAATTTATAGGAGTGACAGAAAATCAATTTGGCTCAATTTAAAATACTGAGCTCACACTTTTTCTTTGAGTATTTCTATCTCCATCATCTTATGCTATGAAGTGTTGCTGTGATATTTGTTGACAATTCAATTATTCTTTCCTTATAACTAATTTGATCTCTTTGTCTAAATGCTGAAAACTACTTTCTTTTAGGCCCAATAGAAATTGTCTCAGCGTGACCATTCTCATAATTTTCCAATTGTGTGACGTACCCTTACAAAAATGTAGGTTCAAGCCTTTTATTTTTTAGGATAATGTGGATTCTAATATGTACTATTTGTGCTGATCACATTATTTTTCCTCTTAGGGTTACCTATTATATCTATGTTGTACCTTCTTCTTTTGTTGTCCGTACCTGTCTGTCTATGTATCCATCTGTATACTTTCTGTTTGATATTTTTCTTCCTTTTCATCCATTATTTTCCTTACTTTAACTTCCCTGATATCTCTTTGTCTAAGTTTGTTCTAGCTGAGGTTTATTTATTAGAAAAAAATTTATTTTCTTTTTTTCAAATTTTGTCCTTAGTTCTGAAAGCTCTATTCCAAATCTTCCTCTTATTGTGTAGTTTCATTTTGAGATTTTTCTATGTCTCATTTATACTTTTAGTTAATCACTTTAGAGTTTTCTTAATTTATATTTGCTATTTTCTTCTGTTTACATGTTGTATTACCATTTACTTTTAGTATATTGTCAGACTTTTTATTGGACCTTCATGCTTTTGTATTTAAATTAAGTTCATTTTCTTCCAATATCTTTCTTTGAGGTTTAGTCACAATCTATTTCTGTTGTTCACATTAAATGATATGGGTTTTCTTGTATTTTTAGGGGCATGTTCCTGTTGTGTGGAGTGGGTTAGAGTAGCTTCATTGCTTGAGAGCTCCCTCTTCTGCTATAATTCTAAAGTATTAAAAATATAAATTATGTGTGGTTCTCCTTGGGACCTCCCTCATCTACTACACAGAATATGAAACTTCTCTCTCCTTCACTTTTAGAGTTTTTGCACTACTCAGTTTATCATCTATTCACAGAAGTATCCCTCTCCCAGTTCAGAGTTTTTAATCAATATTTCCAAAATCCTTCATGGGTCAACTTACCTAGTACTTTCTAATATTTTTCCTAGTAAGTCCCCATGGTGTTTTGGTACTCACTCTCAAATTGGAGCTGGTGTATATCCAACTTTCACTGATTTTTCTTATTTATACATGGCTGAGGTTCCAAAATGAGAGTATTCTCCTTTGTATATGTGAATTTTTTTTTGTTTACTTATAGTTTCTGGGCTCTTGGTACTACTCTTTTTCTATTCTGAGCTATCTTTGTCCCGTACAGGTCATACTACCAGTGGTTTGACACCACCAACTTCTATTTTTAGAAGTTGATAGGAATATTTTGTCGCTAGATTTTTTTGTAGATGTCCATAGATTTTTTCCCTTTCTTTTCCCTATACTTTTTGTTTGTTTGTTTGTTTGTTTTTTAGAGATGGGGTCTTACTCTATTACCCAGGTTGGTGTGTAGTGGCACCATCATAGTAAGTGCAGCCTCAAACTCCTGGGCTCAAATGGTCCTCCCCTCTCAGCCTCCTGAGTAGCTGGGGCTACAGGCATGAGTCATTATGCCTGGCTGTTTTTTTTTTTATGATGAATGGAGAGATTTGAAAAGTATGCTAATAAATTTCTTTATTACATATACCTGCATTCTCAACTCTATCCTCTCCATTTTCACAATTTTCTGGCAATATTAATACTGTAATAAAATAATACTCATGTTGGCTTTTAAAAGAAGTAGAGAAGTATATTTTATTGCCTTTATACAAAAAACCAAATTTTTCAATATAAATTTTTAGCACAAAAAGTAATATTGTCATGAGAACCACGCTGTTTTATTGACATCAATACCTTATAAAGTGCTTGTCAGTCAAATATGTAAAAATAGTATAGATATAAATATTTAAATCACCCCATGGAGAAAAAGTTCAAGTGGGGTCAACATATTATCATTAGTTTCTTTTTTGGAGTTAAAAATATTATTGTTTCTTAATTTAAAAAGATTTCAACAGAGTCTGAAGAGAACCTGAAAGTCAATAGTATGAGTAAACTTAAATTGTGGTTTTGGAAAAAGAATTCTTAACAAATGACAGTTATATGGTGTGGCAGACACATCCTAAGTTGTCTTCTTGTGGCAAAGATCACTCCCTTGATTAAGTTACATTATCCTGTGAAGGTGATGGAATGTTCCTCCTATGATTACTCTGTATGAGATTCTGTCTTAGCACAAGGGAGTCAGAGATTCTTCTGCTGGCCTTGAAGAAACAACCAGGTTGTGAACTGCCTATGGAGAAGGCCACATGGCAGGAAACTGTTGGCAGCCCTGAGGACTAAGGGTATCTTTCATCAGTCCCTGGGAAATGCCTCCTTCTAACAACATGAAGGAGCTTGGATGCAGACTCCTACTTCCCTAAGCCTCCAGATGAGAACATGTGAATGCATGAAAGCCAAAGCAAAGAGCTCTTCTAAACTGTGTCTGTCTCTGACCCACAGAAGCTGTGAGATAATAGGTGTGTGTTATTTTAAGGTGCTATCTTTTGACTATTTGTTGTACATCTATAGAAAATAAATACATATAGCATTATAAAGCCAAAAGTAGTTGGAGAGGAGAAGGGAAAGAAGAGAGGAGGAAGGGAAAACACATTTAGGCAGGTGCTTTGACTATATAATAGTGTATTGAAATCTCTCAAATTCATAGGCTTTTCTCCAAATACATTAAAAAATGACAATGCACTTTTAGAATTAATATTCATTTCTGGGAAGATTTTTTTTTTTTTTGGTGGTTGACAAATCTTGTGTGTAATATCTCTTTGCTTCCAAATTATTTTTTAACAAAGCTTAGTGTTTAAAATCGTGTGTGTTTGTGTCTGTGTGTATACATAAGATCATATAGCAAGTCCTCACTTAATGTCATCCAGAGGTTCTTGGAAACCATGACTTTGAGCAAAACAACCTATTATAAAATCAAGTTTTTTTCTCATCAACATTATGATGAAACAATGTTGAAGGAAATGTTGTATTTGAGGAACTATTGTATATTGTTTCATTTAAAGTTGCAGTTTACAAGAACCTATCAATGATGTTAAATGAGGACTTATTGTTCATTTATATCTCTAATGTACACCCAAGTGTGCACATGCATACACACACACACACACACACACAAGATAATTTAATTTGAAATTATTTGCATTAAATTCCATCCTGGCTTATAATAAAAGTTTTACTCTCTGTGTGGTTAATTATTTTAGGCAAAAATAAATGAAAAGAAAATGTAGTTCCATATGATGACTTATAGGTAAAAAATGTATAGTGAAATACATGCAACTTCATTTCCTCTACTGATGAATTTTTATCAGTTGTATTTCTGCCTGAGTTATATGGTATCAAGGTAATAAAGTAATGCACTTTTCACGATGAAATACATCTTTTGTTATTTTAAATAAAAACATTTAATCAATCTAGCAGAAAGAAAAGCGTAAGTATAAAATTCAAAATATAATGGTAAATATTATTTTGAAACAGAGGCCTTTATTTGAATAGTATATTTCACTGTAACATTGGATCCTGGAGTTCTTATGATATGTCATAGTATAAACTACAGCATGTGAAGACTCATTTACTATTGAGACACACAGTATTTAAAAACTTTTAAAAAAATATAATCAGTAAGATATTTGTAGCATGTTAGAATTGAAACATATCTTTAAAATATTCTATTCTAATCATATTTTATGGATCAGGAAGTATCAGGTTAAATCACTCATCCAAAGGACCAGAGTAGGCAAGTGGCCAAACTAGAATTTGAAACTGTGCCCTGACTTATTTGTAGTTCGTTGTTCTTTTCATTATTTGACAGAGCTTCCACTTTGGCCAGTAGGTCTTAAAATATATATCTGCAATGGCAAATATATGAGTACTTTTATGTCCTGTGTACTGAATCATAACAATCCTATGGGGCCAACTCTATTGTTAATCCACATTTTGTAGCTTAGGAGGCTGAAGCTGATTGAATTTATGTAATTGCCCAATGTCACATCTCTGGAAAATGAAAAAGTAGGAATTTAAACTCTAGTTTGTCTGGCACTGGGACCAGGAGGGTTCACCTTGGTTCTAGCAATCAGCCTTCTGCCCTCATTTCATTCCAACTAACTCAAAGGCTATGACTTCATTACTCTCGTGAACCTTATGACTTTAGCAAATAAAAAGGAATCCACCCCCTCCCAAAGATAGAGAACTCATTATCTAATCCAAACTAGGCATTTGGTTAGAGGTGAGGATAAGTCAAGGACTATGACTACCAAAGTGGCTCAATAGTTCAAAACAAACAAACAAAAAACTTTAATGAAAAGATGAATGACACACATTAGCTAATTAAATAGAGTAAAGCCAGAATAAGCAAATAGGGGGCAAAGTGTCTATAGCAGTAATGTATTATACAAAGGAGGCTCAGAAATAACAGATGAATGGGAAACACTAGTGCATAAACTGCTTATACATCCTTCCTCTTCTTATTGTTTCCTGTTTCTTTTGCTTTTTTCAGCTTTTCGTATCTTTTAGCTCCATCTCAATGCCCAAGTCAGTCAGGACTTGGTAAACATTGTCAAGGATGGAAAATTCCAGGCTGTTTCTTATCTTGTGGCATCCTGAGCATGACCAAGACACAAATAAATGTATCCTGTTCTCAATTTCTGCCTCCTTCTCACTGGGGTTGTCAGAGGGCCAGGTTGAAAGGGATGGGACCCAGAGTGGAGACAGATTCACTGAAGATTTGAAATGCACTTCGAAGATAAGCAGTGTGAGGGATTCTAGATTGACAGATGCATAACGTATACATACCAGGGTTAGAATATCTTCCCAGGTTGGGGGAGGTGGTTGGAAAAGGAGTCTGGCAATTAGCACAAGTGGAAGTCCCTGTGGGGACAGGGAGGGCTGGTGAGGAGTGAGTGACAGTCAACTGTCCTGGTTAGCAGGCAGAGCACGGTTTCAAAAAATCCTGGCAACAGACAATAGGCCATTGTCGAAGGACACGCTGAGCAAGTCTATGAGAATCAGCAGACCTAGGTCCGTGGGGAAAATAGGAAGGAAGCACAATGAGATTTCTGTCCAGAAAGTGCTTGGATGTGGGGTAGGACACCAAGCAGAATACTCCTGGATAGGTGACTCAAAGCAGAAACCAGGTAATAGGACCTGGGTTATTAGGCAAGACTTACTACGGAAAAAGCAAGAACTGGTTATAAAAACAGGTTCTATGCATAAAAGAGCTGTTTATTAAAAAAAAAATCTAGAGAGATACTGCAGGACTAATGTTACTAAGGCACTGAATTCCTTGAGTGAATTCTTTAAGAAGTCTCACAAGCTATTTGATTCCGGAATTTGTGGTAGGGCTCAGCATGTATGTTGAGCTTAATTAGCATTTGGTTTATGCATCTGAGGAATGCAGGGCAGAGAGATGTTTTAGCTTCCTGATGCTTCTTCCATTGAATTGTTTCCTCTTGTTCTGGTCCAGTGATTTCTATTATTTCTGCTATTTCCATATCTAACTTTACTGAAAGAAATTGTCAAATGATAGAGGAGGCCTGAAATTCTAATGTTTGAGTTATTGTTATAAGGGGAAAGTTTGTTTAAATTTAAACTTCAAATATTAAACTTAGGTTCACTTATGTCAGCAGGCCAACATGTCATAATTATTTGTTTCTTTGAAGCTGTTATTTTGTATGTTGAATTTAAATATCTCATCAAGTATTTTATTAACATCAGAAAACCTGAGACTGTTACTTAGAGACATGGCCCTCAAGTGGTACTGATTTCTTAGACTGTAATACATTTTTTAAAATTCATATACCTCCCCCACAACAGTGAATTTTTTATGTTTCACTGCATAAAAGTAAAATTTCTTAATAATACTCATTTTAGAGATGACATTTTTTCTATTCATTGAATTGCAATATACATGTGTAATAGTGCACATAAATGTATGGCTCAATAAATTTCCAAAAGCTGAATACATGTACATAAGCAGAGCTCAAATTATGAAAACAAAAAGAATAATACCAAATAATACCAGCCCTAGTCAGTATACACCTCCCAAAAGTTACCACTATCCTAACTTGTGGTATCATAAATTAATTAGATTATGGATTAGTTTTGTTGTTGGATACATATATATATATATATAAAATCATGGAATCTTACAGTATGTCTAAGTTTTTTCTCCCAAAACTGTTTTGAAATTCACTTGTAATATTTAAAGTTTATAGTTCATTCATTTAACCTTTCTGTACAATATTTCATTTGGTGAATATTCCATAATTCACTTATCCTGATGAACATCTAGATGGTTTCTAGGGCTATTATGAATACTACTGTTATGAATATGTGTTTGAGAAAACATATGTATGTATTTCTTTTGGGTAGAGTGGAATTGCTGGGCCATACCTTATGCTTATTATGCTTATGTTGAATTTTAGTGGAGCATGGCTTGAGAGTTAAGTTATTCTATATCTTTTTCTACATTTATTTTCCATTGTTATCATTTTAGCCATTCTTGAGTTTGTGTGCTCATGTTCTTTTGGGCTTTAACTTTCATTTCTCTGATGACTGCTGAAGCTGAGCAACTTTTTATATGTTTATTAAGTATTTGGATACACTCTTTCTTAAATCATCTGCTCAAGGCTTTTGTGCATTTTTCTGTTTGCTTGCCTATTATTTTTTTTAATTAGCTTTGGGTTCCTTATGTAATTTGATATGAGTCCTTTGTTGAATATATGTGGCATAGATGTCTTCTCTCACTCTCTGGGTTGCCTTTTTATTCTTAATGCTCTCTTTTGATAAGCACAAGTAATTAATTTTAATATGATTAAATTTGTATTTTTTTTCTGTCATTGTTGGTGTTTCTTATATCCTACTTAAGAATCTTTGTTTACTTCAAGGTTGCAAAGATGTTCCCTGTTTTCCTCTAAGTGTTTCATTTCTTTACTTTTCACTTTTAAATCTGAAAAGAATATGGAAGTAGAATTGAGAGAGAGAGAAAGAGAGAGAGTTTATATATGTGTATGGTATGAGATGGGAGGTCAAGATACTTCCCTACTGCTCATATGGATATTAATTGCCCCAGAAAATTTCTTAACAAAGTCATCTTTCCCCCACTGAATTGCAATTATGTCTTGTAACATGACATTTCAAAATTAAAAAATGTTCAAGGCACAAGCCATTGTCTTTCTTGTTGATGTTTAAACTTTTCTTTGACTTATTCTAAATTTTATATTGCAATAAAAAACAAAACCTTTTGCTAACACTTCCTCTTGAAATTTCAAGATTACGAGTATCAGAGTGTTGTTAGATTGCTTATCTTTTAGAAACCAAACATCCTTTTCTTTTCACACATGGTCTATTTCCTCATCACTATTCTTCCAGTGGATTAAAGAAATACCTTTAGCTTGTCTTTCTTGCTCACAGAATAGCAGAGAAAAGTTTACTTTTTTAGTACACCACCTTCAATTTTTTTTATTGATTACTATATTCAAGGTGTATATATATATGTGTGTGTGTGTGTGTGTGTGTATATATATATATATATATATATATATATATATATTTACCAAAAGATACTCTTCTAGTTTTTTAAAAGTCTTGAACAAAAATGGTTTTGGGCCATTGTTTCAGACAGAGCATTTCTTTTATAAAAGGCATTTATTGAGCCGTACGTGGTGGTTTACACCTGTAATCCTAGCACTCTGGGAGGCTGAGGCAGGAGGACCGATTGAGGTCAGAAGTTCGAGACCAAGAGCGAGACCCCATCTCTACTAAAAATAGAAGGAAATTAGCTAGACAACTAAAAATAGAAAAATTAGCCAGGCATGGTGATGCACACCTGTAGTCCCTGATACTCAGGAGACTGAGGCAGGAGGATCACTTGAACCCAGGAGTTTGAGGTTGCTGTGAGCTAGGCTGATGCCACAGCACTCTAGCCTGGGCAATGCAGTGAGATTCTTTCTCAAAAAAAAAAAGACAATATCCTAGTAATTAGACAAAATATTTGGAAAAAAATTATAGAATAGTTTAAAGATAGATATAAAATATTCTATTTCTATATCTGAATAAAAATTCTCAATTGACTGAAATTTACATTGAAAATTATACTATGACAAATCCCTTTATATACATGTATATTTATAAACATGCACACATATAAGCACATATAAAAGATCCTTTTATTCAAGGAGTTAGTTTAATCCAATTGTATCAAATCAAATTATATCTGTGTATATATTTGTATATAATTTTATCATAAATGCATATTATTTTCTAAGTATTTATATATCCTCAGAATCTTTTTTTAATGTCTTACACTCTACATTCCTAAAGAAAGCTATTTTTAAAATAGTTCCCTTTACACATTTACCATCACAAGATATATATGATAAGTGATTTTTGGTGTCAATGCTTGAGGGAAAACCTCAAGGTTAAGTCTATATGTCAAAAGAACATTTTTGCTTTTATGTTGGATTGTTGTAATTTAATTTTATCTTAGGGAAAATAGCATACAAAAAACTAATTTGAACCTTGTTTTCTCCAGTATATAGCCTAAAATTTAAATTCATAACCTGTAACATCAACACATTTGATGCAGAGACATTGTAATACCAGTGGAGGACAGTTGGTATCAGTAGGCCATGGGGAAGTCAAATTACCCAGAGTAAAAGATAATGTATCACTTGCTAAGTCGCACCTCTTCTCCGTGCTGTAAATTCACAAGAGGAAAATGAAGACTGATTGGCAGCAACCTTGACCATAGACCTGTTAGAGGATGGAAAGAGAAAGCTTAAGATTCTGAAGGCTTGAAGCCATAAGCTTTAGCAGTTTAAACAGAGAGAGAAGACACAAAATGAGAACAAAATCTGTAAAGGTTGTAATTTTATCTCAGAGGGTAAGAACCGTTTCATCTGTAGGATTATTGAGGTCCAGGGTTTGCAAGTTGACAAAACAGTATGAAAGTTTGTGGTCTATAGCAATGGGCAGTTAGCAATATTTTACAAAGTTAATCTCACATATGCTAAGATCAGGTGTGTAAAATGCATTGGCATCACTCCTGGAATTGTTAGCAGTCACCTACAATTTAAAAAGGATTTATACAAGGAACCATAAATAAGACATAAATGCTATGAACACTTATATAATATAGTTTTCATTGCCAACCTAACTAATCAGACAATGAACACAAAGTTTCTTTCTAATTATCTGGCTAATAAATTCTAGTCAATCTTAAATAACAACTTTAATCTTACAAAGTTTGAGTATCTCCTAACCATATTGGTTTATACTGAGTAGGGAATAAGAAAACTGTAGCTTTCCCAGAAATTTTAGCGCATATCCTGAGAAAACCTAAAATCCCTATTGTCGAGTGGTGGATTTTTGTGTCACTCATTGCAATCCAGGGGATTAAGAAGTACCCTGGGTAGTTGGGCTCAAGATTTACTGGAGGATCTAACCAGGATATCAAGGGCCTTGCTCAGGAGTCTTCTGGCTTAGAAATCAAGACATGGAAAGATTTTTTTTTCCTAGCATAGTATCCCAAGGTTTTGTTTGCTAACACAGGCTTTCAGGTCTTTTTATTCATAATTGAGATGATTATGAAACCTATTTTTAATATCAACAGTAAAAGTGAGGCCAGTAAGATAGAGACAGTCATGCCTTTCAGAGAAACATTTTGGGGAAGGAACAAGCTGCTGTTCTGATTGTAATGTTATTTTGAATCTTTTAAAATTTTTAATTTATAAAATAACCACATGTTTAAAGTGATCTGTAAGGCATAATGCAAAGATGATTGAGTCTAATTTGAGAGAAAATTATGGCACGAATGTTTCCATATTTATTCCTTACAAAGTTTTATGTGATTCATTGGCTTGAATATGGTAAACTGTAACCTACTTCCGTCTTTATGATTTCACTAGATGAAGAGCACCTAAGAAAAGCTTCCATGAGTTTTAGTTTAGCTCAATCAAATTTAATTTTTGCTATTTCTTCTCTCCTCAGAGAAACAAAGTGAGTGTCATAGCTCCTGAAAGCACAGCTTGGGAGGTAAAATGTGATATTTATGTTCATCCTAAGGGTTTTCTGCAAAGTAAGGAATCTTTCATACACTTGAGTTCTTTGTAAGTGACTTCATTCTGTAAAAAATTTCATGGTTATAGAACAATTTCTAGAATCGCCAACTTGAACAAATGCTTTCTAACAACAAAGAAATGCATTTGACCAGAAAACGTGATGCTAAACATATGCCACACCAGCTTGTTTCCAGCTCTCTCTGGAGAATGGAATGGATAATCAATGGCCCACCTGAAAACTCACTTTTAGCCGAGGGACTCCAGAATACTCACTTATACGTCTGATGAGAGAACCAAGACAGTGCAGTATGAGAAGTAAGTTTTTGCTAGAAAAATATATACTGAGATGGACAATTGATGCAGGAGAATGGAAAGAGGACAGAAGAGACCATAACTGAAAGAAGGAAATACAGAGAAGAAGGAAATTAAAATTTATGAAAATAGAGGGAAGGAGTTTTGATCTTTCTTGTAAGGGAAACAAAAATGAAAATCAAACCTTTCAGTAATAATACTTCTTAAATCCATTGTATAGACTTTTGTGACAATTACTGCAAAAGAACTACTGGCAAAGAAATCACTGCTGATACAACAAGGTGTAACAGTGAAGTGTCCATTGCAGTAGTAATAGCAATGAAGTAGCGAGATATGTTCTAGTCACCTCTCTCAGGTAGCATCTTGGTTCCATTTAAAGAAATTACTTTGGTTATATTTTGTCTTGAACAACTTGATGTTGGTGTTTATATGTAAAATTTTTATTCATTCTGCAAGGCCAAATTCCAAATGATTCTTCCTCCCTTGCCTTCGTTGCTCTAATCTAGATCCTTCCCACTTAGAAATCCTTGTGCATCCTTTATCACTGTGCTCAACACATTGTGCTACATGTAACTGTTTATATGTCTTTGTCTTTGTCATGTCTTATACCATGTCTTCGTATCTTATTCATCCCTCAATATTTAGATAGTATGTGGGACATTGAGTTGCCTTATAAACGTGTGTTGGATTACAAAATATAGAGAAAAAGGAACTTTCTCTCGACTGCCATACAGGTATTTAGAATCTATTGTTTCCAAAACTGACTCCTGAAAGAAACTTTGTATCTTCTTTCAGCTATCATTTGTAAGGCAAAGAAGAGACTCAAGTTCCTATAAGGAGCGGGAAGTATATTCTATGTATGTTCTGTTGTTTGTCTGTTTATTTGGTAGGAATGTCTACAATATCTGGAAAAGTACTCAAAGTTTCCTGGATATTTGCTAAAATATTTCTGATTTCATAGCATGCTTACCAGCAACTGCAGAATCAGGCGTTTTTCAGTTTAGTTGAGAAAATATCTACAGTTCCTAAGCTATTAATTGCATTCAATTTTCACTTGGCTTAACTAATGCTCTACATTGATGGCCATGTCAGAGTAAATTCAGACTTGCTTTGTGGTTTCTAAGGGATTTCTTTTTAATCCATGTAAAAATTTATTTTGTTATATGTGTATTGAATTTTGAACCATTCAAATACCTGAGCTGAGTGTTTTTAAATTAGTTTATTAGAATTGAGCATAACTTAGTAATGAGTAAAACTCTGGTTATATAGCAATTCTGTGACTTCTGGCACCAAAACTATTTAAAGTGTTTGGCCCAAAAAAATATATTTCTCCTATTTAAACTAAATAAAAACCCAATTTTAAGAACTAAAATTCTATTAAAATTTTCTAAGCAGTTTCTACCATTTTAATTATTAAAAAAAATTATAAAAATATGGTTGCTTCTTTGAAAATTATCTGTGCCCATAGAATTGCTGTCTTTGGATAACAGGATCCATAATTCACTCACTATTATTCAAATGAGTCAGATTTCTATACATCTCCTTGAAATAAAAATCAACAGGCTGAAAAATTAAGCATCTATATTCCAAAGATATGAGATTTGAGTATACAGGGTGCTTTTAGCTTTTTAGATGCTGTATTATAACTTTACTGGTTGTAAAGTTACAGAGTACCTTTATGGAATATGAAAATATTTTATTTTTCAAGATCATTCATTTAATCCACCACTTAAATAGTAATTTGGCATTATACTATATGCCAGGCAGGCATGGTGCTAGATACTGGAGACAAAATGCTAAACAAAACCAGGCATGATTTCTACTCTTGTGTTGCCTTAGACTGGTGGGCAAGCCAGGCATTAATCAAACAATCACAAATATCATTGTAAATGCAGCTGTGACACTTGCTTTAAAGGAAGTGTGCATGAAAATCCACAGTCAAGAGATTTCACTTAGCTTGGAGGTAAAGGAATGCTTCTAGGAAGAAACATCACTTAAGCTGAGATCCCAGGAATTAATAGGCTTTAATCTGTGGAGAAGGGAGAAAAAGAACTACTGGCTGAGGGATGGATGTTTCAGCATGTGTGCTAAGAGAACACACCAATGAAATTACTATTGTTTATAATTGAAGCACATGAAATTACCGATATTTGACCATTTTTAACCTATAAAATGGCAATTTCATATGCTTCAATATAATATAAATGTAACAAGTATGGAAGAATTAATATACAAAAGAGCAGATTTAAGAAAATAGTTGCTCTGTTATTCTTTAGGCTTCTCTATTCCTCCTTTCTCTCTACAATATCGGGAAAAAAAACTCAGGGTGATCAAGTAATTATCTGTAACTTCACAGATGTTATTATAACAAGAAGAAAATTGGTTAGTTCCAGTTTCTTTAAAAAAATAAATGACAAAACCAACCAACATAGCAAAAACTGCTTTAAACTACACAAGTCAGACACTAGTTTAGATATAAGCAGAAGGATCTTGCAAAGTTGTAACTACAAAATTTTTAGAAGTTTTTGACTGCAAGTAGAAAGATAAATGCCTCAATTAGATTAGGTGAAGTTGCTCAGGTTTTGCCTATTGTCTCAATGGCATTAGTTGCTTTTGCTAAGTTTCTTTGCCAAGTGCTTCTGTCTTAATAATGTGTTGTTTATCTGGCATTCTTGTAAACCTCTATATAGTGCAGTGAGTAGGGTGTGTGTGGGAATCTAGCACTAAAGATTCCTAGAAAAATTATGCTTCAGTGCTTTAATGTTCAATGTTCTACACCAGATGTTTACACAAGAATGTAGCATAAAAATGATCATCAGACTTGATAAGCCGCTGATTCATTTTCTAGTACAACAAGAGCTCTCCTAGGAGCCAGTGGCTTTTCTATTTCTTTAAAATCTTATGCAGAGAGTAAAGCTCCATAAGTCAATGAAGACTGAAGCTTCATGAAAAGGGTTTAGTTTTAGCTAAATAACTTACCACAAAATAATCTGACCTATGTTGACAATACACATCATAGATACTCTCTACTTGGTAATTATCCATTAATGATAGGCAATTGACATTAATGAGAGTAACTATTACTAATTTTACACAGCCAAACCAACCTTTTAGTTTACTTTTCCTTTGGTAATTCTCTGGAATCCAAAAGTCAAATGAATGTAAGAAAATTTCCCCTGGATGTTTATATATTTCAGTTCTCTTACTCCTGCACATACAGACAGATGCTAGATATTAATCCTCATTACAAGCTGTGATTTTTGCCCACAGCACTCTATTAAAACTGTCCTAATGAAGGTTACCAATTACTAAAGATAACCAATAAAGGTTGACCTTCTGATTAAAAATTCTAGAGCTTATTATTAAACTTACTTTCCTATATGTAATAGTATTTGTCCTGGGTGACTGTACCTTGCTTTGGGAAACATTTTCCTCCACCTATCTTCCATGACATTGATCTCTCCTGAATTTCTTTCTACTTCAGATTGTGTTTTCTAATGTCTTTTTGCTTAAATGATATCTCTTCTACTTGCCTTTAATAATCATATTACACAGGAGTCTTTGAATTATCTGTATGTTCTTTTTGGGTCATCTTATCTTTTCTAATAAATTCAATTATTCCCTATAGGCTAACAATTCTGATTCCTTTACCTTTCAGCTACGATCTTCCTTCTGCATTTCTTCTTGTACATATCAACTATATGATGTAGGTAAAAATATTCATTCAGGTCTTATCTCATTATCTTTCCTTTCAAATCTGTCCCCTATTTTTCTAAGTAGAAATTGTAAACAATTTTATAAGATAAGCACAGCAGGGAATCCTTGCTTATCTATTTTGCTAACTGCTCCTGCCTTCACCAGTCTAAGAACAAATATATTCTCAAGCATGGAAAATCTTAGGATTATAGCACTCATGAGTCCTTGGAAAATAAAACTATTTGACTGTAAAATTCAGCCAACTAAGAGGCAAATCAAAATCAGAGTCTTGGGAATGATGAAGTTATGTGAAAGAATACTAAAAATCAATCTAAGTAATTATGAAAATAAATTTTGGATCCATAAGAAATATAAATGACAAATCTAGAAAAAAATATAAAATGTTAATGTAATATTGGGGCATGGAAGGATGAGAGAAACAGGAGGAACTATAAGTGCATATTTTCCTATCTTTATAGTTTTATGTTTAAAGAAAATTTTCAGAGTTAAATTAAGAAATAAGGGTTTACTTATGTAATTTGAAGTGTTTTTAATACTATCCATTAGAGAATTAAGAGCAGAAAATAAAACTTCAATGTAATTTGATGGGGGGAAAATCACACTCAAAATAGATAATATAGACTATGTACCAATTGATAGGGGAAAAGGAAGATTGAAAATAGAAAAATCCAAAATGATCAAATTAAAATCAAACAGTAGTTTATAACAGTAAATATAAGAGATGTAATATATTTAAAAAGGTATCAGCTTGTACAAAACAAACTCAATTATATGTTATATGAAAAGAATCATCAGAAATAAAATTATTACAAAATGACTGAGCAAGATGTTTTAAAAATGTATTAAAGTTTACTGTTTATTCCTTATTTGTTAAAAGCCATCTAAAAACTCTGAGTGAATAAGAATAGTTGGACATTTTCCTACAATGATTTTGTTTAAAACCACATGAAACCCTAGAATCATTTTCGTTAAAGTCAGCAAGAAAACATGAGACCAATATTACCACCATATTTCAATCTTGTTCTGATTTTACCCACCAATACAATTAGATATGCAAATAAATATGTGGTATAAGTATTTAAAGAATAAAATATATTTATTTTGCAGATATTATTTTATGTATGGGAATTATTAATATATAAATAAATAATATTAAAATCAACTTTCTATTAATACAAGTAAACAAAATGGAAGGGGGAAAATACTTTATTTACACTAACAAAAAAAGACAAATACTTAGTGTTCCAGTTATTTATTGCTGCATAATGAAGCACCTCCAAACTTACTGGCCTAAAACAACACATTTATTATTGTTTACAATTCTATGTATAGGCTCAGCGGAGTGGTTCTTGCTTACATTTCCTGTCGCAGGTGAGATCAGTTGTTGGCTGGGAGACTAGTCCTCTGAAGGTTCAGCTGGGCTGATTATTCAAGGCGTCTTACTCACATGGCTGGCAATTGAAACTGACTATTGTGTGGAAACTTTGCTGTGGCTAACATCTTGGATTTCACAGGCTTCTTAAAGTATGGCGTTTGAGCTCTAAGAGAAAGTATCCTAAGAGTGAGAGTTCCAATGGACAGGTGTTGAAGCTGCCAAGACAGATAAGCTCTATGCCCACAACCAACACAGTGTCATTTTGTTACATCATGTCAATGAAAGCAATCACAGAGACCATCACACATTAGGAGGTGAGGAAGTAGACTTCACTTCTTAACGAGAACACTTTAATAAAGATATTGCAGGTAAGAGCATGTTATATAGAGTTATTTTTGCAGTCGCCTTTGAAAATACAATCTGTCACTCTTAGTATTAAACCTAGTAGGAAATTTGCAACATCCAAATCATTAAATTTTGGTTACCATAGTGAAAGACACCAAAAAAGTTTTTAAACGGAAAAATCTGTGTTTGTCTTAGCTAGGAGGATGCAACATTATAAACATGGCAATTATTTCTAAACTAATCTGCAACTTCAATTTAATCTCAATTAAAATAATGTGTTTTTGTTTTTCATTTGACAGAATTATTTCAAAGTCCATGTGGAAAAATATGCACATTAAAAATGCCAGGAAAAAACTCCAAACAGAAGAAAAAGGAGAATAAAATGAGTAGTTAAAATGATTTACATATATATACAAATATGTATATATGTGTGTATATATGTATGCAAATGAAAGACTTTTCAGTGTAAAAATGATACAATTCTAGGATATATAGAAATCCAGTAAATGGCATAGTTTTATTTCAAAGCTGTGGTTAAAATATGCTTTTCAACAAATGATGTAGAAAGACTAAAAAAAATTGGGGTGGAAATTTTAAAAATCTGTAGTATAGAAAACACCCTGAAACAAAATCAAATTATAAACAGAAAAATAGGAGAAATATTTGCCATTCATAGGGAAAAAAAATCTAAATTTTAGAAAAATCCAAAGAATTCTTTTCTTATCTAGATTCTACAATCTTTTTCTAAAACGTCTCCTCTAGGCTTCTCCTATGGTCTCCTTTGATTCTCTCACAACAGATCATCTACATAATATTCAGGAACAGTGCAAAATGAAAATGTGGGCCTTAGTTAAGAAATTACTTTGAATTTCAGTACAGCCACAGCAGAGCTAATGCTCTGCTACCTACCATAGCACCCTTCAAGCACAGGGTTCGGAACAACAGCACAGATTACACAGCTGATCCTGTTCCACGACATCTTTTATAAATATATCTAACAACTGCGATGTGACATCAATTAGTAGAAAGCATAGTCTTTTCAACAAATGGTACTAGACAATTGGATATCTACATGTAAAAAATCTAAAGTTAGACACTTATCTTATGCCTTACACAAAAATTCACTCTAATCAGAACTAAATGAAGAGTAAAATTACCTAAAATTGTTTTCTTTTTAGAAGAAAACAGGAGTACATTTTTATGAGCTTGGGTTGGAGAATGTTTTCTTCTTGCAAAAAAACAGAAGCAACAAGTGAAAAAACAGATAAGTTGGACTTCCTAAAAATATAAAAAATGGTTTACACTACAAATGATACCGTCAAAAAAGTAAAAAGATAGAATGGGAGAAAACATTTGCAAGTCATATATATGATAAACATCTTGTATTCAGAAAATATGTGTTCTTACAGCTCAGTAATAAAAAGATACTCCAATTAAAAAATAGGCAACTCCAAAGAAGTATATGAAAAGATGCTAGACATATTATTTAGTACAGAAATCCAAATAAAACAATGAAATATTTATACCTACTTGGATGGTGATAATAAAAATGACAGACGATAACAAGCATTAGGCTGTGGAAAAATAGGAACCCTCATACACTACTGGTAAAAATGTGCAATGGTACAACCACTTTAGAAAACAATTCCACCATTCTTAAAATGCTAATATGGAATTAACATCTAATCTAGAAATTTAACTCCTAGTTATATTCCCAAGAGAAACGAAAACATTTCCCCACACAAAAACTTGTACATGAATGTGTTTATAGCAACGTCATTAACAGGAGTCAAAAAGTGAGAAAAAAAGAAAACCCAAATGCCAATCAATGGATGAATAGACAAATGTGGTATAACTGTACAACTCAATATTATTTGGCATAAAAGGGGTGAAGTACTGATACATACTACAGTCTGGATAAACCTTGAAAACATTATGCTAAATGAAAGAAGCCATATATACATTGTATGATTCTTTTCATATAAAGTGCTCAGAATAGGGAACTCCATAAAGACAGGATGTGGCTGGGTGGTTGCCTGAGTGTGGGAGGGGGTTGGGACCTGGAATAGGGAGTAACTTCTAACAGGTGCGGGATTTCTTTTAGGAGTGATGAAATGTTCTAAATTAGTTTGTGGTGATGGTTGTACAACTTTGTGAATATTTTAAATACCATTGAATTGTACATTTTAAAGGGAAAAATTTTATGGTATGTGAATTATACTTCAATAAAGCTGTTAAATAATATGACTTAATGCAGTACTTGTATGTGTGTACACCCGAAACCGATCACACCACTCATGCTCAAAGGTTGTACTGGCTTCCTATTATACTTTGCATAAAACTTAAACTTTTCCTGCATAAAATTTCGTATGATCTGATATCTCCCTATTTCCCAACCCCATCGGCTGCTACTCTCCATCTAGATCTGCCTCTCCAGCCACTCTGAAGTCCCTGCCAGCTGTGAAGACACCAAGTTCTTTCCTGCCTTGGTGCATTTGTGCTTACATTCCTCCTTAGACAAAAAGCTCTGCCCCAGGTCTTCGCATGGCTGTGTTTCTCCCTTCATTCAGGTATGTATCTTAAATTACCAAGAGCAATGAAAAAATGATGGAACATTGACTGTATTTGGTGCACAGGACAGGGACCCTCATAGAAATCTTCATTCTTTTTTTTTTTTTTTTTTTTTTGAGACAGAGTCTCACTTTCTTGCCTAGGCTAGAGTGAGTGCCGTGGCGTCAGCCTAGCTCACAGCAACCTCAAACTCCTGGGCTCGAGCGATCCTTCTGCCTCAGCCTCCCGAGTAGCTGGGACTACAGGCATACGCCACCATGCCTGGCTAATTTTTTATATATATATCAGTTGGCCAATTAATTTGTTTCTATTTATAGTAGAGACGGGGTCTCGCTCTTGCTCAGGCTGGTTTCGAACTCCTGACCCTGAGCAATCCGCCCGCCTCGGCCTCCCAAGAGCTAGGATTACAGGCGTGAGCCACCACGCCTGGCCGAAATCTTCATTCTGTATAGCATCCATCAGCTTTCCACCTTTCATTCTGGTTCTTCACTTTTGCTGCTGGGCCTAGCTGTACAAACTTGTACTTTCATTTGCTAATATAAATTCAATTTTATTTTTATCATTTTAGAGACTACTAATGAATAAATGTAAAAGAGAGAACATGTGCTTTTATGTGGAATGTTTAAAAAGATAAATTTATACCATTATAATGTGTTAGTTTTATTAAAAAAGAGGGACTGGTTAATCTGCTAGATTGAATGAGAGACTATTCATGTATAAGACTATTTTTTAAAAATCCAGGCATATGGTCTTTAGTAACAGCTTGTAATTTGTTAAAACATTAATTTGGGCCTTTTCTCTATTCTCAGTTGTGCATGTACACAGTCATTACATTAAAAAAATGTTCAACAAAGTTGTTTTATTTGTGTAAATCAACCTAGCATGAAACATCAAATAAAATGTTTGACTTAGTTTTAAAAAAATTATCAGCCTATCTAAAGCAAATTGCTGCCTTGTTTTCCCTCCCCTGCATCTGCCTTAATTTTTCTTATAGCACTTTATACCACATGTTAAATAGCTTTTTATGTATATGATGGCTGTCTTTCCACTAAATGAAGCTTCTTGAGGGGAGGGGTTTTATCTACTTTACCCACTACTATATCTACAGCCCCTACAACAGTGCCTGACACATTGTAGGAACTCAATGTTATTAACTGAATCAAAGAGTGAAAGAATGCATTTCGATAGATCCTTAAGAAAAAAGACAAAATATGCAATAACACTTTGTTCCTATATGAGTTAAATCATTACTAGAGTATCTTCTAGCTATTTTGAAATGTACAATAGATTAATGTTAATATAGTCACTCTACTCATCTATCGAACACCAAATTTTATTTCTTCTATCCAACTGTATATTTGTTACCCATTAATCAACCTCTCTTCATCCCTCCCTCCCCTCTAACCTTCCTAACCTCTGGTAACCACTAATCTACTCTCTGTCTTCATGAGATCCACTTTTTTAGCTTCCACATATGATCAAGAACACCCACTTCGTATGAAGAAAGTGCTAATTGTGTTAATTATACTGATTGACCCAAGAATATACATTTAGTAAGTGGTGGCGAGCTGGGGTTTGAGCCCAAAGCCAAACATTATTTATAACTACTGCTCTCTTGGGTGTTATGGCTGTTTTAGCACATTGGTTGCCACATTTTGAAAAGAGGAAGTAAAGATCAAAATATACAACTCTCCAAGAGACACTTGGATATAATTAAGGAAGGCTTTGGAGTAGATGGACACATTACCATAATGGATGGGGTTTATATTATTGTGACTCTGTCCTTTTTAATCCCTAAACTGTTGTATCCAAGAAAGCATAATTTACCTATGTCTCTTTATTTTATTATCTTTTCACAAATCTCCTGTAAATAGGTTCTTAAGTGGGATATTTTCCCCCTCTTATTCGAGCTGCTGCTAAAGCCCCAGAGCTGTGTTGAGAACTTCTGCATGGTAAAAACAGCTACTGAGCACATCCAGTAATTTTAATGAGGTGAAGAACTGGCCTTATGTAAACATTCACCACCCCTACATTCACCCCACCACCTCTCAATCCCTGTAGGAAGAAAGGCTTAGAGAAACTCTGCCCCAGTTATTTAAAAATATGTTTACCCTTCAGATAACTGTAAAGAACCAGAACCAGGAAGGCAGGGAGCAGAGAGAAGGAGTTTCATCCATTTGT
Source organism: Microcebus murinus (assembly GCF_040939455.1). Lineage (NCBI taxonomy): Eukaryota > Metazoa > Chordata > Mammalia > Primates > Cheirogaleidae > Microcebus > Microcebus murinus. Next base: position 34,736,958 of record NC_134111.1, read on the forward strand.
TTAGTTCATGCCATATTCATGAAACCTCTATGTGTCATTTCCCCCCTTTCTTTTTGTTTTTCTATGATAAATTATTGAATAAAACATTTTCTTATTTCATACTATCCCAAAATGATACTTTATTATTAAAATGTAAAATGCAATTTCATTTTCTTTCGAAATCCAATTCTGCCATTTGCACTTAAATTAGATGAAAACTAATTCATTTTGCATTTTGGAAATATCTAAATAAGTCAATTAAGACCTCTGTTGCAAGTGTCAGAAAATCTAACTGAAGTGGACACAAGCTAAAAGAAGTGTTTGGTTCACATAACTCAATATTACAGGTGTAGTGCCAGATTGAGACATGACATTGTTTATGTCTATATGTTCATGCAACAGTGCTTTTTGCAACTCCTGCACTATTGCATGTGTGCTTCCCTCTCATGGAGTCCTAAGTGCACAAGCTTTCCATCCTCCCGATCTCATATTCCCAGTAAGGAGTTCCCTTCCAGTCTTTCTTAACTGAGATTTATTGGACAGGTTTAAATCCTGATTTCTTAGGATATCAATAGATGTAGCTATGTAAAGAATTAACTTTCCTTTTCAGTATGTTGGGTGGTAGCAATTGGGTCCTGTCTTTAGGAAAGCAGTCACTGATATTAGTTTCTGTGCTGCAATTCAGATGACGCTCCCTGGATGAGAAAGGCTGAGGGATTTCTGAAAATACCTAGATCCAGTTCTTAATAGTTCAAATGATGTCAAATATTCTTTCCTGATTAAAATCATTATGGCCAGAAGGATGAAATATACAAATTGGCGAGGCCTAACTCATAAACACACAGGAAAGTCAGGTAAGGAGTTAAATCCAGCCATCATATTGTGAATGGAGGAATAGTGGTTCCAGGAAGAAATCCAAGGCATTGTCAACTGAAGAAAGGAAAAGGATGGTGATGGCTAATAGAATAATAAATGCTCTATTAACATATTTAGACATACATGATTTTTTTAAATTTACTTATTTAGTAGGCTTTTTTTGGTCCTATCAATTTATAGGGCAGTATTGGTTTAGAAATTTATTTTCTAAATCATGAGCTATTTTAAAGTCCTTGACCATTGATGAATTTTTCTTCCATGATCTGATATTACATATTCCTAAAACAGAGTTTGTATTCATAATGATGGCTTTCAATTCAAAATATTGTCTTTCATGATTTGAGACTCTACAACATAAGGAACATAAATTATACTCAGTAAACTATAATGAGAAAGCGCTTATAAACGATGCCAATACTTTTAATTGGTAAGGAATATGATAATATTTTTCCTTGAGGAGAGAAGCAAAGAATGCCATGTTTTCTTTTTGAAAAATTTCACTGTTTTTTTTTTTTTTTGGTTTCAACATTTCCACATATTTCCTTTCGTGTCAGATGCAATTTCTCAAGCTGAACAGTGGTAAACTCTTTTTCATTTCCACATTGTCACTCCTGTTCAGTTTAGTTACAAGTGAAATGAAAGCATATCATACACTAGGACCCCACATGTACTACAATGCCAGAAAATGATTTTGATACACAGAAACAAATGCTATGTGTATCTAGACCTTATATGACTTTTTAGTCTCATGTAGACATACACAATAAAATATTCCTTACTCTAAGGACAATGCTAAAAAATGTTAGAAGACAGAATGTAAATTGAAAGATGATATACACCCAGTAATCTTAAATAGCTAGGTGAGGAAGAAAGCTAGAATGCTGCATTATTCCTATGTAGTTAAATGGGATTGAGCCATGACAAATCACTTGATTCATTCTGCCATGTGTAATAGGTCAATTAAAATGCTTAAATTGGCAAATTCTCAAAAGAGCAAATATTTAGTCCAATGTGGAGCCTTATGCAACTGAACAATTATACTGCATAAATAAAACAAAAATAGGAAAAGGCAAAGAGCAAACCACAGGCATTTAAAGATCAGCAAGACTCCATTAATTGTGTATTTGGTTGGCAAACAGAATAGTAGATATGAAGAGTTCACAGGGGTCATGTTTTATACTTGTGAAGCTAATATATAACATGTTAATTTCTTTACCAAATACTTATTACATATGTACCATAGTCTAAGTACTGTTTCCAGGCACTAAGGTTGTAGTGAGCAAAAGCCCTCCCAATCTCTGTCTTCATGGTGGTTGGGTGAGACAGAGAAAGGAAAGCAAATAAGTGTCAGTAGTAGTTAGTTGGTAAAAGGGCTCTGCAGGGAACTAAAGCAGGAAAGAGGGATTTAGATTGGTGGGTGGGTATGGGCTAATTTTATTTAGGCAGTTAGATAGCACCCTACTGGGAAGGGTCCATTTGAGAAAGACATGAAGGAGATGGGGAGATTGGCCATGTGGACTTATGGGCAAGACATTTTGAGGAAGAGAGAACAGCAAGTGCAAAGTTTTGGAGTTAGGAGCATTCTTGGTGTGGAAAAAGGAATAGCAAATGAAAACATCTGTGGCTGGCATGGAGTGAGCAATGGGAGAGAGTTAGAAGATAAAGGTGACTGATTCTGGGCAAGCAGATTGTGTTATATAAGGCTTTGGAGATCAGAGGAGAGGCTAATTCTCTGAGTAAAGGAAAGTGGCATAGGAAAGTTTTCATCATAGGAGTTTGCTGTCACTGCCACGTGAAGATAGACTGTAGTGGCAACAGCAGAGAAAGAAGGAAGGCAAACAGGAAGACATGGGGATTTAAAGATCAGCAGATTTCCCTAAGTTTGCTATAAACCAAAGTAGAGATGATAGTGAAGAGGGTAGAAGACAGGTCTGTATTTAACACAACTTGATTACAGTAGCAATGGGGTTAATATTTCTTGGGTAGCTTTAATAACAGGACATATTGACTATTCGCCTAAAAAATACAAGTGTTTTGTTATAGTCTTCTAGTTTTCCATCTTATTCCACATACTTACAAGAACACATGACTGTATTTTCCAGCTATGTTTGCTCTCAGGTGTCATCTAATAGCTAAGTTCTGGCCAATGGAACATAGGAAGTACTATGTGTGTCTTCTTGGAAGTATCTTTCAAGGATGAGGTACCTTCTCTCTTCTTTCTAGACAGATGTAGTGACTGAAGCAAAAGAAGCCATTGGAAACATCAGATAACCTTGAGAATAGAAGCCATTCACGACACAGAAATAAGAGAAAGAGCTGGAACACCAAGGAATTTATGAATCAGAGCTGCCATAGGTAGACAGCCCAGATCAAGACTAATTCTATTTGACACAGATCCATTCTGGAATGGCTATTCAAATGTCATCATAAGCTTGTCTATTTTATGTGTTTAGAAAATAAGCAGTAAAGTGACTCAAGGTGATAATAATATCCTATTCTTTTCATGCTAGGATAGATGGGGTCACAATATTGTCTACAGACTAAGAATTTTCAAAGTTTCATTCATTTTCAATCTTTGCTGGTTAAAGCTACCATAGACTTTGCTGTGAAAATAATTAATCCTTAAGTTTTACTATTAGCAAAGAAAGGAGTGTATCCCCTGTTGCATTTTATTGATGTTCTGCAACTAAAATTCTCCTTTAGGCTGGTTTAATATTTTAAGACCAAAAAGTATGATAGTTTGAGGTAAGATTATACTTGATAATGTAGAAACAGTAAAACCCCATGTAAAAGAGCCCAAGGCTTAGCTGTCAAGAAAGTTACTCTGTGACTTGAAGAGTCTTGTTTCAACTTCTAGGCCTTTATTTATTTATTTATTTACTTATTTAAGACAGAGTCTCACTCCGTTGCCCAGGCTAGAGTACAGTGGTGTCATCGTAACTCACTGCAACCTCAAACTCCTGGGCTCAAGTGATCCTCCTGACTCAGCCTCTCAAGTAGCTGGGACCACAGGTGCATGCCACCGCACCTGGCTAATTTTTCTATTTTTAGTAGCGATGGGATCTCACTCTTGCTCAGGGTGGTCTCAAACTCCTGAGCTCAAACGATCCTCCCTCCTCGATCTCCCAGAGTGCTGGGGTTACAGGTGTGAGCCAGCATGCCCAGCCGAGGCCCATATTTAAAGCTCTGAAAATAGGAAAATTCAAAGGAAGTCCTTAAGTCTTTTTTGTGTACATGCCATTGTCTGTTGTATCTTTGTTAGGTGAGCTTCCCCACAAAAACATTTTAGGTTTGTTTTGAATATTATTTTTCATTAGTAAATGAAATTCACTAATAATTATGTAATCATCACCATCAAATGAGTTATTAATACTTACAATGTAAAGACAGCCAGCAGCAAAATCTAATTAACCAGGGAAAACATTTAGAGAAGCTGTGGCATTTCCAGAGATTTTCCCTTTCCTTGTGTCATGATTTCCTTCTGCCAAGTTATATTCTGACTGCTTCTGCCCCATCACCCTCTGTCCATAGCCCTTTGGTGGCTACCAAGAGCCATAAATGATTTAGCACCATGCCATATCCTGTTTCTTTGAAAGGAGCATGAATGTAACCTGAAAACTCATGGAAAATAAATGACATGGTTATTATAGGCATGAAGAAATTGTAAGTAAATGTAGTTTTTGCTAATATCTCTCTCTGTCTTTATCTCCTTGTATCTCTCTCTCCATCTGTCTCTCATATACAGATAGTGCCTTTAGAAAACCAATGCAGTTAGATTTCACTACAACCAATGATTTTATCTTATGCCTCAGTTATTTGGCTTTTGACCATTTTTAACATTAAAGTCTCAGCTGAAACAAAACTTAACCTCCTGAGTGAGGTGCCTGTTTAAATTGCTATCCAGATAAACCTGCTGGAAGATGTTGGAATAATTATTAGTTGGATTCTATGTCAAAGTGTCATCTCAATTAATCTTAACATTTTGAGTTATATGTGGCTCCTTCTGTTATGTCACCTGATATTTTAGTCATTCCATAGACACCGTTGGTAACTAACATAAAATAATTATTTTAATCTCTAAGCATATACATGGATAAGTATGATGCTATTCTATTAAGGGAAATTTAACATATAGTTTTTTTCTAGTCACATAAAGAATATTTATTGGATGGAGACTGTGCTAGATCCTCTGCCAGCTATTGAGGCTAACAAGAGAAACACATAGTCCTTATTTACCTGCAGCTCACAGACTAGAGCTTAGCGACCATCTAGTTTAATTATTGGTTTTATGGGTGAGGACTATAAGGCCCAGGGAAGTTAAATGACTTTATCAGGACCATGCAATTAGAATTCAAGCCAGGACCGAAAGCCAGGTCCCCTGTCCATCTATCTGTCCAGTGTGATTTCCACTTTTACAACATTCTGGCTCCCCCATCCAGCCTGGGTGCTTGAAATCACAGGAAAAGAAAAACCTATGTGCTCATTCTATTTTCCTTCCTTCTGGAAATTCCAAATAGCTTTTTGGCAGCCTTCTATTCTGCTAAGTCTAAATCCCATTCTTTTTGTTATCAGGTATCAAATAATAGGTAGGCTCTTTACACAGAGCTGGTAATCACTTCTTGATTGACTTCAAACCCAAATTAAACTTGCTCTTGCTAAGAAGCTCATCGGCTTTATGGACAGAGAATTTTCAATTATCCAAGACCATCATACCTGCTCCTACAGTGGTCATGTATTTTCTATTATTATGAACTGCTTCAGCATACTACAGTGAGTTATTAGCATTCAGGAAAAAATTGAACTTTTTAAAAACTTTTTAAACATAAGGATGTTCTTTCAGAGACCGTGGCATATTTGATGAGCGTTTTTTAGTATAAATTTTCCCCTTTTTGGTTCAGATTTAAACAGTCTAAAATCAATTCCTCTGGAGCCACACGTCATTTCTTATCTTCATTTTAGCAGTGTGGGTGAACGCTTGTCAGAATTTACTTTTACCTAGAATGAAAAAAAAATCTGTTATCATTTTTTGGCCTTGCTTCTACTGCTGTATAAAAATAAACTGGTTTCTTTCCACAAATGGAAACAAACTGTCTCGAAGAGAGGTTGGTCCGAGTTTTGAGAATAAGATAAACATGAACCCTTGGCTGTGTTTGAAGAATTTATGAAATATTCTGATTTAAACCACTTTGAAAGGATAAGCTCAGAGGAGGAAAGGGTCCCAAATTTTCATTCATACTGAGATTTCATGCAGTGTCTTTATGTGTCATGGACATCATGAATTTCAGCAGGGAGGGTCTGTGGAATGCTGTGAGGGTCCTTACGATCAGAACAATAGGTATGAGAAGGAGGCCAGGTTTCAAATCCGGCAATATTCAGTTCCCCATATTTATGCTCATATATATCCATCTTTAGAGGGCAATAATAGTGAAGGGGTTTCATGCAAGAGCAGCAACACCCATTAGATCCAAGGCAGGGCAGGGTTAACAAATATATATTCCCATCAAATACATATATAGATATGTACATACTGCTCTGCATGCCGTGGTAGCCTTGGGGGTCTATTGGTGATGTTTCTAGAGGCTATTTCTGGCTATTAGAAAGAAACTTTAAGAGAGTTCTATTGCAACAGCCAATAAACCCTCACCCATAATGATATTTTGGGGACCCAGAAGACATAACTAGGAGCTCTCAAGCCAAACCATATGCCCCTAATGGGTTTCCCATTTTGAAACCTGGAGTGGTAACCTTCAAAGTGGTGTCACAAGCTACATAGCCCAGACTCAAGGTTTCTATCTCTTCCTAAAGTTGGAGATTTGGCCACTACTTGCCACACTTCCTCAAAGTCTGTTCTCCAGAATGGGCTACTCTCAGTTCCCTGAAGATTCTGGGTCATATATTTCTCAGACTTTTTCCATAGGCTGTTTCCTCTGCGTCATGCAGTATCTCCACAATGCCCATCAACCACATCCATTCTTCATCTATCTTCACCTGAATGCCTATTTATGATTCACATTTCAGTGTATACATTCATTTTCTCTGGAAAAACATTCTTTAGGGCTCTGGTCTGTGTGAAGAGCCCCTCAGCACACTCCCACAGCACTCAGTGTTATCTCTGTATGAGGAATTCATTGAAGTTGTTTGTCAAATTCCCTTCCTATAGGACCACTAGGAATCCAAGTTCCATGAAAGCACATGACTTATTTGCCATCGACGTCCTGGAATTAACACATTGCATGCGGGTGCCCAGGAATTACTTGGTGAGTGACATGAGAAGGTAGGACAGCTCCTTTAAAGAAATTTAAGGGTGGCTCTGTTCCTTTATCCCTTCATTGTTGAATACTACTTATTAGTGACTTCTACATGGAAAGAACCGTTTTAGGTACTGAGTAAACAAAAATGAATAAAAGAGAACGTCATACAGACAGTATGACTACCTTCATGGTATTTTGCAGTCTTATTTTCTAAATACATTACCAGAGAAAATCCATATCAAATGGATTAGTCTGTGGGTTAAGGCAATATTAAGAAAAAATACACAGAAAGAGCATAAGCATGAGTAAAGGCAGAAAATATCCAATTAAGAATCCTTTGCAATCTGGACCTTTAGCACTACCAAAGGATGACTAACAAGATTTTCATCTTTCATTTCAAATATATGGTAATTTTTATCTAAATTTTTAAGAAATATAATTTTCTTAGAAAGTATAAATTGAAGACAGAGAGTAGGCTGAAGGTAAGTATATGTTTGCTTTGAAATAGACAAGACTGTGTTTTTTTATTTTAATTTAACAAATTCAGCTATAAGGTAGTTTTAATAGGAAGAAGTGGGTAGTATTTGAGAGAGTCTTCCAGAAAAAGACAGTCATGGACACTTGCCAGAAATAGGAGACAAGAAGACAAGAAGAATTTAATGTCTTTATTTAATTTTCACCAGGCTAAACTGACTTTTTTTTTTTTTTTTTTTTTTACCATAGCTCTTGTTCAAGTTTAAGATGTTGAGTACTTCTCCAGAGCAAATGGCTAGATATACTTTAAAGTATAGTTGTTAAAGGAATAGCTACATATATTTAGCTAGATTTAGCTAGTCTTTTGTTTGAAGCATATATATATATTTTTTCCCTTACTTTAAAAATGTTTTCCTTCAGTATCCCACCACCAACTTTCTCACTGTTCTTGAAGTGTAGAAGCTGGGCACTGAGAAGATCAAGGACTTTTCTGAACAAGCACCAGGGACTTTAGTCTGAAATGTTTACAGCAGAGGTGTCAGACTCTGAAAGCCTTCCAGATTGTTCCCTGTTGGTGACAACTCCCTGCAGAGACGGTTAAGAGATTAATAGCAGATGAATCGCATTTTAAATATCTTCTAACAAACTGTATTTAAGCTTGTGACTGATTCTACAACATATTTAAAGGTGTTTCATTTGTCTAAGGGCTTAATAAAAGCCATAAGGACAAGTGTTATTTTTTAAAAGTTCCACAGCTTCTCTCTCCTATATCCCACCCATGGTGGCAGAATATATTCAGCAAGAAATAAGATTGTGTGACAATTTAAAAACAGATAGAAAATGGAAAGATTAATTGTTTGTTGGTTTTCTTTGTAAAAATACATTCACAACCATGTATAGTTCAGTTGCTGATAAAAGTCTAAAATAGTGTCTGAGTACTTGTCACAATAATAGTGCTTTATGCTTTATAACAGCAGCTTTTGCCTGATAAAATTGAAGGGATTTGGAGATGATTATTTTAGTGCTTTGGTATATATATATATTATATATATTATACATAGTCTATATATATAATATAGTATATAGTCTATATATAATATATATAGTATATAGTCTCTATATATAATATAGTATATAGTCTATATATATAATATAGTATATTATATATATATTATATATAGTCTGTCCAGAAACTATCCAGCCATGTAATATATTCTCATTATATTGTTTTTTTGAGCAAGAGACAGAGACAGAGAGAGTGTAGAAATCTAGAATAGGACTTTTTACTTCCAATTTCGTATTTTCACGTATAATTTCCTAAATCGAAATCTACTTTTTTCTGACAAAGTATGCTTTGCTTCTAAGTGTGTTAAACTCTGTAACACTTTAAATTATAATAATCAGTTCACGATGATGTCAGATAATATTTGGCAATAACTATCTATTGTAAGTATCCAAGAGAACCCTGCCGCCCATGTTAACTCCCCAGCTCCTTCTACACCTGCTCCCCATTTCTCTGTTTCCAGGTCCCTTTCAAAGCGCATTTGTTCTGACTTGAGAACTTGTCCTCTATCAGGCCTCTACTCACCCAGTAAAATGTCTCTTCCTGTCCCAAACCCTTTCCTCATGAATGCGTCTCTCACTTAAACCACCTTTCCAATTAGAGAAGGGTCTTGAATATTTATCTGTAGAAGTAATGTTCCTGAAATCTCTGCCACTTGTCCACAAGGCCATATCAGACGAAAGAGGACTAATCAGAAGAACGAGGACAAGCAATTTGGAAGGAAGGAAAGAAAGTTTACTTCGCAAAGGAGAAAAAATGGTAGACCTTCTCCTCTCAAAATCCCAAATTTCCTAAACATAGGCAGAAATACAGAGCTTTTAAAGGGAGGGTTCTTGGCTTCAGGCAATTACTGCAGTTAACTAATAGTCCCATCTCTGCCAAAGACAAAGCCTGAGAACTCTGCCAGCTGCCCACCTGGGGAGGCTGGGGCCACCTGGGAGTTTTAAAGAGAGGCTTAACCTGACTCAGGGATGCAGGCCAGGCTGCAATTCCCAGTGAGGAAGTTTTAAAAAGATAGAAATCTTTCTTTTTCCCCAGGCCATTCCCTGTTACATATTCCCCACTCTCAGTTTTACACTTCCATATCTATGGGAGGAATGGCGACTATTCTGTTGCAGTAAGTCCTAGCTTTGATGGAGACATAAAGCATTGTAACTACAAGAAAAACCTTATTTACTCTCAAATGCAATTGTTTTAGCCATTTTGCCCTTTGTGCTTACACAGGAAATAAATAAGTAGATTCAAATCCAGCTAGAGTCTCACGCCAATATACTGTCTTAAGTATAAAACTGAGCCTTTAACTAATAAGCCAAGTCACAAGTCAGTACACTAACTATGCCCTGAACTGGACAACTAGAATGGACCTTGACAGCCTTCTTGGTGTATTTATCTGGGCAGGACACAGAGAAACCCAGATGAGGGGTGAGTCGAGGCTGAAATCCAGTGCAAACTCCCAGTTACTAAACACTGCCATTGTCTTTAGGGGGCAACACCCCTCTTCTTTACACAGGTACTCTGTGCTCCTTGAATGTCATACTCATAGGTTGCTTTTCTCGTGTGTCTGGCAGGATGGCAGGGGGTGAGGTGAGGAGGGAGATAGGGGACTCTTCACAATGGACTGTCCAGAGAAGGCACCTCATGTAATTTGTACAAAGGCAATCTACCCACACTAGATGACATCATGAATTAAAACCATGATCTCAAAGGTCTTTTGACATTGCTATTTTAATTTTTAAAAATGTGTTTGGGGTCTAGATGCTAACCTAAATGGGTGTGTTTAATTCTACTGGTTTCCAAATCCTCATTGAAAATTCTGAAAACTTTGAATAGGAAGAGTTTATAATTTCTCAGGAAGAAGTAATGGTTTGAGTCACTCATGAGAAAACTGAAAGAATTACAGCAAGATATAGGGATAGATGAGATCAGATGGGAGAAAGACTGGCCAGTTAATGATTTGTTCACGAATGAGAAATGCCCACCTCTCTGAAGGAATGGTAAGGGCCCCTGGATGCACCCTCAACATCACAGTTCTGGAGTGGTAGGCTGCCAGCCAAATTGGAGGTGCTAATTAGGGAAGTGGAGAAATGCTTCATTCTGCTACACAGTTGTACCCATTGCACTTCAGGCATTATAAGCTGGTGAGCACTATGATCATATCTCAGGACTGTAGCTGCTTTCTGCAGGACTTCCCCTCCCCAGTAATTCTGAAAATCTCAGAAATGATTACATGTGCAATAAAATGTTCTTTAAGCTGTACTAATTTGGGGATGTTGGGTCACTCTCCTTCACTGAGTAAAAAGTGTTGAGAGTGAAGGGCATGATTCTTTTCTAATGATCAGAGATACTGCTTGCACTTCTAAAGCTGTTCCGTGCCAAAGCTTAGAATGTGGTCAACTTTCTGCTCTGCTGGCTGTTGACTGCTAGGAATGGGGTGAAAGTCCCGGAGAATGTGTTCATATCCTATCATTCGTAGTAAAGATATGTCAATAACTATTACCAATGTTGTGAATAAAGAGGTAGGATTTGAGCATCCTATATGAAGTTAGCAATATTGCCAGGAGAACTAAAACCAGACAGGGGACTATACAAAGTATAACATTAAACATACACATACAAACACACAGAAAACAAAACAAAAAGCTTCATCTATTAAAGAAAAGAAAGAATTAGAAACAGAAAACATGATATAAAAGAAAAGAAAACACAAGAAAACATTTCACTATTTTCAAATGGGATATATGCACATATTTATTGAAATAAATAGATTGGGTCAAAATCAAAACCCAACTATAGGCTACATATAATAAATATAGCTAACATAAAATATTTTAAACATGTGGAAAGTTAAAAATATTAAAGGGAGACAAAGGGCATAGTAAGAAAATGCCAAATATAAATTATATTATCAATATTAGAAAATGTCGGTGCCAATGCAAACCTTTTCAATAAAATAAAGAGGGAATAAAACTTTAAAAGAGATTAAAATCCACATTGATTCTCAAGAATTTTTTGAACCAACGAGCATAGTATTAAAATAAAGGTAAAACTTCAGGAGATACAAGGAAATATGACAAACTAGAAAGCTCAGGAACACAGAAATCAGTTATGCAATATAGTTATGATAAAGGTCACATTTCAAATCAGCAGAAAAAGAATTATTATTTGACTTAAATGGCTTTGTCAAGTGGCTAACCATTTGAAAATTTAAAGTTAACTTTCCATGTTATACTGTTAGGAAATTAAATCCAAATGAATTGAAACTTCAAAAATGTAAAATTATATAATAAAAGTACTAGAAGAATTGTCAAGTATTTGAGTTCTAAGTGACATACATGCATTGTCACAAGGAATTAATTTGATTGCCAAAAGTAATACACCTAATATGTGAATGCGTGGGATTCGAACCTATGCAAACTGGCTCCAGGCTAATGCTTTTGAAGTATGCTATGGGTAAAAACCACAGACAAAGAAACCATATATAATCCTGGGGAGTTGAGGGGAGGTGCATTTTAAGAGTAACATGGAAGATAGCCTCTAAGAGAAAAATATGATGGATTTGACTACATGAAAATGGTGATCTTTTCTATGTGAAAAAATACAAACACAGCAAAATTGAAAAACAACTGATAAACTGAGAATAAAAATTGTTGGTATTTTTTGTACATTACTAGTCTTGTATCAATAAGAAAACAAACTTGAAGAAGAATAGACAAAGAACACACAGGAAAATATACATATGGTAAATAATTTTGATAGTCACAAAATTAAGTGCCACTCAATCGCTAAAAATGATCTTGTATAAGTTCATTCATTTCAATGGAAAGTTGTGCAATCTACTCTTAAAAGAAAAATCGCAGGCTATCGAAACAATATGACAATAATATTTGTGCATTAATATTTTCCGTGACATGTATACATAGATACATGTATACATAGATGGAAAAATTAATGTAGAATTGTAACCTTGTCCCTCCTTGTCTTTTTATAAAGTATTTTGTTTGCTTGCAAGGTCTTTTGTGGTACTGACTGGGAATAATGGGTAGTGAGGATAATGCAAAAGCGAAAGAACCTGAGGATAGATAATGCAAAAGCGAGAGAAAGCGCAGGTGATGACTACTACTCAAAAATATGACCTTTTCTTTCTAAACAATCCAATGTTGTCCATTACTCCAGGGGCTCCTCTCCCACCTGTTGGGATGAGTCTTGATTAGATCGGTAAATAATACTTAGTTCCTTTTCTCTTGCCTGTGATTAATTCATGCATGGGTCAATGACACAATTCTAACCAATAAAACATTAGAATATCAGTGGGTGTTTCTGGGAAAGTGATCTTCATTCTTATTTTATTTATTTATTTCTTACTTCAGAATATTTAGGTTACACATATTGCCTTTGCTCTGCCCAAGTCAGAGCTACAAGTGTGCCTGGCCCCCAGACAGGGCTCACCACACCCATTAGGTGTGGATATACTCATCCCCTCCTCCCTCTTCCCACCTGCCTGACACCCCATTAATGTTACTATGGTACGAGCACATAAGTGTTGATCAGTTAGTACCAATTTGATGGTGAGTACATGTGGTGCTTGTTTTTCCATTCTTGTGATACTTCACTTCAAACATTAGACTACCAGTGGGTGCTTCTGGGAATCATTCTTAAAAGGGAATATGAGTAAGATGCTTTAGGGTAAGAATGTTACATTTGTAATGGTTGCAACTGTCTTACTGCCATGAAAGGAAAACAAAAAGAATTGCAAACAACCAAACCGAAGGCCTTATATTGTTGTCAAGTAACTACATAGGGATTATGTAGTTTTCTTACATAGGGAGATACATTCCTCAATATTCACGTGACTTTTGTTTGAATATTTATTTCCTTGCAGCTGAAAGCACCGTCATTAATACAGACAAGGATATACTTGTGGAAAAAATTAATTTGGAATTTAACAGGACAAAAGAAAGAAGAAGAAAATAGAAACAGAACAGATTTGAAATTTTCACTTTGAGGGCAAGGGATCAAAGACATTTTTGAGCAGATAGCTTGAGGATTTGGCAGATTATACTAACAGGACATCCAGGTTTTACAGAAAGCTTTGCTGTATGTTAGTTCAATATCGGCCTGGCGCGGTGGCTCACGCCTGTAATCCTAGCACTCTGGGAGACCAAGGAGGGCTGATTGCTCGAGGTCAGGAGTTCAAAACCAGCCTGAGCAAGAGCGAGACCCCGTCTCTAGTATAAATAGAAAGAAATTAATTGGCCAACTAATATATATAGAAAAAAATTAGCCAGGCATGGTGGCACATACCTGTAGTCCTAGCTACTTGGGAGGCTGAGGCAGTAGGATCTCTTGAGCCCAGGAGTTTGAGGTTGCTGTGAGCTAGGCTGACGCCATGGCACTCACTCTAGCCTGGGCAACAGAGTGAGACTCTGTCCTGTCTCAAAAAAAAAAAAAAAAAAAAAAACAGCAAAAAAAACCCCAATATAATTATACCTTCTTGTCTATTTTAGAGAGTTCAATAAATATATGCCTTATATTCTGGTTATTAAGTTTGAATTTGTCTTTCTGTTGGATGCAAAGCATGGCATCCACATAACTCAACTGTATTAGGATTTTATATGACATAAGAAGAAAAAGTGTCTTTCTTTGAATAATAAGCTCCAAATATTTTTTCAGAGAGACAGATCCCATGATCAATTTTTTTTTTCAAGAACACAACATATACTATTAACTTTTTAGAATTGTAAAGTGCAACTACTTTAGGAAAAACAAATTAAAAATTCTAATATAAGAAAATTGGTTAGCTGAGCATTTCCAAAACTGAAAAATGGTTATCACCAAAAGGAATTTCAGAAACTATAATCTGAGTGGCTTCTAGGTAGAGGTGAGATGGATGAAGGGATGATTCCTCCGTGACAGTGAACTCTAATAGTATTAAAATCCACTATGTAGGACCACTGTAGCCATGACCATTGCCAAATCCATAACAACATTAGAGTTAAGTCACATCTCATCTTTAAAGACATTATGAGTAAAATGGAATTCTCATAATACTTGCCTTTTAGGATTGTTTTGAGAATTAAGTTGAATTATGATGCTGATTAAAGGAAATATTTTATTTAGAAAGTTCTTGGTATACTGTAAGTATGCATTGTGATAATTATCAATATGGTTATTGCTATTATAATTATCATTATTTCAGGAAGAGAACAGTGGGAGGAACAATGACTGGATTTCTCCTGAGCAGTGGGGAGAGGGGATTCCCATCTGAAGCAGAAGGGAGCTGAGCCATTGAGTTAGAGCAAGTGGGTCAGCTTCCTACCTCTAGCTGAAGCCTGAGCACAGAATGTGAATGGTGACTGGGGTGCCAAGGACTATTTGGAACTCTATTTCTACATTGCTACACTTTTATACTACCATTAGTATAGTTAATATTATCATTAATATAGATATTACTGTGTTCTCAAAGACTGTTGAAATTCTATTGTGGAATTCCATCAATTATTGAGGCACATTGATTTTGGATGGTATCTCAGAGTGAAATTTGGAGATTGACGTTAGATTTTGGAAACAGCTTAACATTAATTAGAAGTTACTCTAGTAAAATGATGGGTGATTCTATTGGATCATGCCATTTTTTATTAAAAATAAGGTATGGTTATAAAGGAAGCTCAACACTGGTGGGCATTTATGCTGACAGCTGTGGTATTTTGAAAAAGGTAACGTCATTGAAATTCATATGAAATGTTCCAAGGTGACGACTTTTAAGAACAGCATGTCATATATACGTTAGTTATAACATGTTAGTTATAAATAAATCTTACTACTTCATAGTTCTCTCTTGCTCTCTCTCACACACAGTGGATATTTTATAGATATTATATATAAAACATATAGTTTAAATTTCACAGAGATCAAAAGGTCTTATTTATAAAGATTTTAAGTCATTTTGATGGGAAATTAGCCATATTCATTTATAACTAAGAGGCAAGAGTAAGGTCATACTTTGAGATATTCTTGAGATCTGCTAAAACGGTTGCTTGAATCATGAAGTATTAAAATAGCCACAAAAACACATTTTTTAGAAATTGAGTGAGTCTGCCCTCTCACAGTTGAGGTGAGGCAAAGATGATTTGTGAATTTAATTTATGGTCTAGCCAAAGGGCAGAGCACCATGATTACTGGTGCCACAGTAATCATGGCACTCATCATTCCATATGGAATGGACGTTCCATAAATTTTCCAAGAAAAGAAGTCTAAATGTCTCAGGAAAATCCAAACACAATGTCCTTTATTACCCAGCTGGTTATCATATTTACTATTTACTATGTGTGTCCAGAATTATACACAAAATGAAAAACAAAGTTCTTATTGATAAAAATTATTTATTTAATAGATAATGAACATATTTCTGACTCTTCACAAACTTCCATAATGATCTCATTGGTAGACTATGTTTTGGTTTCATCTTTACCTCCAATATTAAACTTACATTAAATGGCAGATAAATAAAAATATAAGCTATTAACCTTATATATAAAAGTAACATATATGTACTCTAGACTCAGAATGACTTGATGGATAAGTGAATGCTTAGGGTCACCTCTTTTGAAAATAGATGAGCTTATGTAGTCCTGTAAGGTCTGTGATAATATAAACTTTCTAATTTTTATGTTGTATACATGCACTGAAATGATATGGGTATTATGACTGTTTTTTATTAATTCTGATGTTTAGCTATTTATATTTGTGTTCTCCATTGAAATAGACTCTTATGACCGAAGTTATTTATTTCTGCAGTAGAAATCCTACAATATGAGTGAGTGGTTTGTAATTTTGATAATACTCTTTTTCATTGTAAACTATTAGGGCCCTCCAAGATCTACTTCTGACTCCTTCGACATTGGGCAAATTACTTTAAACTCTTCCTCAACCTTACTTTCCCTCATCTATAGACTGAGGATACTTAGCTCTACTTATCACAACGGGAAATATGTTTTATTAAAGGCCTATTAGCTTCTTGAAGTATAAAACTGTAGTTTTGGTGGCATTCACTTTACTATAGCAATTGGCATCAAATCTTCTTTTGAAATCTTTATAAATGCCTCTCTCTATAAATGTGCTTTGCAAGGACAAATGAAGAGTAGTTCTCTCTGCTACAAAAGAAGAAACTGCCTTTATTCTAACAAAGCTCAACCTAAGCAGTTTCCTCCCAAATGGTGGCAAATATTTAGACCTTTAACATAAAATAAAATGAAACAATCTCACATAAAAATGGAGTTAATATATATAATTATTATGGAAATATTGTGGAAATATATAACGTATGTGATTAACATTATACTTCAGTTTATTTAAAATGCTTTACTTGGAGAATTCATATAAATGACAAATATTTGAATTTCTAGGGAGAGCTAGATATAAAGGATGGTTTAAAGATCAGAGATAAAAATTTTATACATTACATCTTTAAAAATGTTGAGTATCCTATTTATTTTTTTTATCTTCACCAGTATAATTCTTATTTAAGAATTCAGTAAGCAGATATGTGTTTTATAAGTGAGGAATTCAAGAACATTCTTTAGGGATGATATACTTCATGAACAGAATGGCTTAAATGTAAAATTTTCTGGCCATTACGTGTGGAAGTTGTTAAGAAAAGCATATTTCCAGTCATAGGTTCCAATCTTTCCGTTCTAACCATGAAAATGCTTATATTTTCTCTAATAAAGATGGTGTATGGAGTTTGGGTGAGGGAATTGGTTAGGAGAGTGGAAGAAGATAACGATATATCTAACTTATTCCTAACTTTATATTGATTATTTGAACACATCATCCCTAGGGATTGCAAAGTTAAATGAAAAAATGGAAGGTGTGATTATTGTGATCCTTATCCTATTTGAAGGCTTTTATTATGATTCACAGAATAACTCATTCATGAAATTTAATCTCAGAAAGGAGCCTATTGCTGCACAGAGTTTGTTGTCTTAAACTCTATTACTGCCACATAGTCAATCCCTCCCTTATAAGAGGACTTTATTTCTATACCCTGTGCTCTGCAGTGCCTCTTTTTCTGGTGGAGGATACTTCCCTGCCCTTTGGCAAATGGATATGAGCAAATATGACGTATGTCACATACAAACAGGAGCTTTGAAAGAGATCATGTGATTCACCTCTGCCTTTTACTTTTACCCTCTGCCATAAACACAGCTTGCCCTCTTTAGAAACTAGCTGCTAAAACTGGTGGTCTACTGTAACAAAAATGCCTAACACACGTGACCAAGATTTGCAGGGAACCAGGAGGAAGAGAGATTGTTTTGGGACACTAAAAAAGTGTTACAGGCTGGCAAAATATTCTGTAATGTTTTTGTTTGAGATAGTTTGGAAGGTAATTGATGTATGATAAAAGATTGTAGCTTTGGGCAAGAAGGTTTCAAAACAGTACAATACTGGCATGAGTTGGTTGTTATTAGTTGCACTATAAGAAAGCTGAGGTCAAGAAAGAATTGATGTATTTGAAAGTAAAAATGAAAGGAAATAGAGAACCTAGCAATTCTGGAATTGTACAATTGGAAAATGGAGCTATTTGTCAATTCCAATCACTAAAACATAAAATTAGTCTTTTGAACTGCAGTCTCAGGGTAAATGCAAAACATGGCCATCTCGTGCTCTGGGCTAAGATTTTTGAGTGGATTAAGATGGTCTTTCAAATGAACAAAATGGCTCAGGGGAAAAAAAAGGGATAATTCCACAAAACACTGATAGTCTCAAATTACCTAAAATTAAGTCAGGAGAAAGAGGAGCTATGTTCAAAAAGAATTGTGGAGGTAGTGATTGCATATGAAGCTGACTGCAATAAAATATTTTTTTATTGTTATAGATTCAGGGTGTACAAGTGCTGTTTTTGTTACATGGATATATTGGGTAGTGGTGAAGTTTGGGCTTTTAGTGTAGCCCTCACTTGAACAGTGTACATTGATTTAGTAATTTTTCATCTCTCATTCCTTTCCCACCTTCCCACCCTTCTGAGTCTTCAATGTCTATTATCCCACTCTCTATGTCCATGTATACATATTATTTAGCTACCACTTATAAGTAAGAACATGTAGTATTTGACTTTCTGTTTTTGAGTTATTTCACATAAGATAAGAACCTCCCTTTCCATCTATCTTGCTTCAGAAGACATGATTTCATTCTTTTTTTTAATGGATGAGTAGTATTTCAAGGTGTATTTAATAACTACATTTTTAATTCAATTATCTGTTGATGGACACTAAGGTTGATTTCATATCTTTGCTATTATGAATACTGCTGTGATAAATATATGAGTGCAGGTATCTGTTTTATATAATAAGTGGTTTTTCTTTGGGTAGATACCTGGCAGTGGGATTGCTGGATTGAATGGTTGTTCTATTGTTAGTTCTTTGAGAAATCTCCATGCAGTTTTCTTACAGTTTTTATTATATTACCAACAATAGTATATAAACCTTCCCTTTATTCTGCATCCTTCCCAACATGTATTATTTTTTGATTTTTAAATAATATCCATTTTGACTTTTGTAAGATGATATGATAGGTCTTTGTGGTTTAATCTGCATTTTTCTGATGATTAGTGATGTTGAACTTTTTACATGCTTTTTTGGCCATTTGTATGTCTTCTTTTGAAAAATATTCATGCCCTTTGCCCACTTTTTAATGGGGTTATTTGTCTGTTTGTTTTTGTTGAGTTGTTTGAGTTCCTTGTACATTCTGGATGTTAGTCCTTTGTCAGATGCATGGTTTGCAAATATTTTCTTCCATTTTGCATGTTGTCTATTCACTCTGGTGGTTATAGTTTTTCTTTTTTCTTTTCTTTTCATTTTTTTTTTTTTTGCTGTTTAGAAGCTTTTTAGTTTAAATAAGTCCCATTTATATATTTTTGGTTTTGTTACATTTGCTTTTAAGGTCTTAGTCATGAATTCTTTGCCTAGGTCAATGTCCAGATGTAGTTTTCCTAGGTTTTCTTCTAGTATTTTTATAGTTTTAGGTTTTATATTTAAATGTTTAATCCATATTAAATTAATATTTTGAGATACAGGGGTTCAGTTTTGTTCATCTGCATATGACAATCCAATTTTCCCAGCACCATTTATTGAATAGGGTATCCTTTCCCAGCATAAGTTTTTTACAACTTTGTCAAAGATCTTGTGGGTATGGGTATATATTTCTGAGTTCTCTACTGTGTTCCATTGAACTATGTATCTACTTTTATGCCAGTACCATGATGTTTTAGTTACTATAACCTTATAGTAAAATTTGAAGTCAGGTAATGTAATGGCTCCAGTTTTGCTCTTTTTTGTTTAGGAATGTTTTGGCTGTTTGGGCTCTTTTTTGGTTCCATGTGAATTTTAGCATTGTTTTTTCTAATTCTATGAAAAATGAACTTGGTACCTTGATACAAATTACAGTGAATCTGTGGATTGCTTTGGGTGTATAGTCATTTTAGTGATATTGATTCTTTCAATCCATGAGCATGGGATGTCTTTCCATTTGTTTGTGTAATCTACACTTTCTTTAATCAGAGTTTTGTAGTTTTCTGTGTAGGGATATTTCACCTCCTTAGGTAAATGTATTCTTAGATATTTTACTTATTTATTTTTTATAGCTACTGTTAATGGGATTGTGTTCTTAACTTCTCAGCTTGCTTGTCATTGGTGTATAGAAATGCTACTGATTTGCATATATTGATTTTGTATCCTGCAACTTTACTGAATTTACTTATCAAATATTAGATGTCTTTTGGTGGAGTCTTTAGGGTTTTCAAAGTATAAGATCATACTGTCAACAAACAGAGATAATTAATCTACTCTTTTCCAATTTAGGTGTCTTTTATTTTTTTCTCTTGCTTGATTACTCTGGCTAGGATTTCCAGTACTATTTTGAATCAGAGTCATGAAGTGAATATCCTTTTTTTATTCCAGTTCTTAAGGGGAATGTTTTCAATCTTACCCATTCAGTATGATGTTGACTATGGATTTGTCATATATGGATTTAATTATTTTGATGTATGTTCCTTCTATGTCTAGGTTATTGAAGGTTTTTATCATGAAGTAATGCTGAGTTTTATTAAATGTTTTTTCTGTATCTATCAGGGTGATCATATGGTTTTTGTTTTTAATTATATTTATATAGTGAATCGCATTTATTGATTTGTATATGTTGAACCATCCTTACATTCCTGGGATAAAACTCTCTTGATCATGGTGAATTATCTTTTTGATGTGCTGATAGATTCAGTTTGCTAGTATTTTGTTGAAGATTTTTCCATCTATGTTCATCAAGAATATTGATCTGCAGTGTTCTTTTTTTGTTGTGTCTTTATCTAGCTCTGGTATCAGGATGATGGTGGATGTGTAGAATAAGTTAAAGAGGACTCCCCTTTCCTCATTTTTTTGAAACTGTTTCAGTAATATTGGTACCAATTTTTGTATATCTGGTAGAATTTGGCTCTGAATGTATCTCATCCTGGGCTTTGCTTTGTTGGCAGATATTTTTTACTACTGATTAAATTTCACTACTTGTTATTGGTTTGTTCAGGATTTCTATTTCTTCTGGTTCAATCTTGAGAGATTATATGTTTCCAGGAATGTATCCATTTCCTCTAGATTTTTTGGTTTGTGAGAGTGTAGTTGTTTATAGTAGTCTCTGATTACCTTTTGTATTTCTGTGGTGTCAGTTGTAACGTCTCCTTTTCATTTCTGATTGTGTTTATTTGAATCTTGTCTCTTCTTGGTTAGATTAGCTAGCAGTTTATCAATTTTGTTTATCTTTTCACAGGACCAACATTTTCATTGACCTTTTTTTTTGGTTCATTTTATTTAGTTTGGCTCTGATCAGTGTTATTTCTTTTCTTCTGCTATCTTTGTGTTTGATTTCTTCTTTTTCTAGTTGCTTGCAGTATGACACTAGTTTTTAATTTGTAATCTTTATTTTTTTTTGAATGTAGGAATTTAATGCTATACATTTTTCTCTTAGTGCTGCTTTCACTGTATCTCATAGATTTTGGTATGTTGTGTATGCTGTTGAGAAGAATGTATACTTTGTGTTTTTGGGGTAAAATGTTCTGTAAATGTCTGCTAGGTTCATTTGGTCTAAAGTCCAATTTAAATCTAGTATTTCTTAGTTGATTTTCTGTCTTGATGATATGTCTAATGCTGTCAGTGTGGAATTTGAAGTTCCCAACTATTAATATGTTGTCATCTATGTCTTTCCTTAGGTCTAATAACATTTGTTTTATGACTCTGGGTGCTTCAGTGTTGAGTACATACACATTTAGGATTTTTATTTATATCTTCTTGTTGAATCAATATCTTTATCATTATTGTCTTTTTTTATCATTGTTGATTTAAAGTCTGTTTTATATGATAGAAGTATAGCTATTCTTGCTCACTTTTGGTTTTTGTTTCCATGAAATGTCTTTTTCTATCTTTTACCTTCAGTCTGTAAGTTTGTTTATTAGTTAGGTGACCTTCTTGTAAACATATAGCTGGATTTTTAAAATTCATTCCACCAATCTGTGTCTTTTAAATAGAGGATTTAATCCCTTTATGTTGAAGGTTAATATTGATATGTGAAGTTTTGTTCCTGTCATAATATTAATTGTTATCTAGTTGCTTTGTAGTCTCAATGGTGTAGTTGTTTTATAACATCATGTGTAAAAGTTTTATACATTAATGTGTTTTTATGATGCTGAGTATCAACCTTTTACTTTCATGTTTAAAATTCCTTTGAGAATTTATTGTAGGTCCTGTCTAGGGGTTATAAATTCCAATAGCATTTGCTTATCTGTGAAAAACTTTATTTCACCCTCATTTATGAAACTTATTCAAGTAGGATACAAAATCCATTGTTAAAAGTTATTTTCTTTAAGAAGTCTAAAACAGGACCCTAATCTCTTTTAAATGTCTAAATTTCTAGTAAAACTAGGTAGTATTCCTCAATTATTTTCTCAAGGAGATTTTGCAAACATTTTCCTTTTTCTTCCCCCTCCAGAATACCTATGATTCATAAGTTCAGACATTTAACAAAGTACCATGCTTCTTGAAGGGTCCACTCTTCCTTCCCTTAGGAGCAGTAGCACTTTCTGAGGACTAGACCATTGGAAACTCTGGAGCTCCCCTGGGTCCAGCCAGACTGTGTGGCTACTGCCCTCTAATCAGATGCTGGGAAATGTCAATAGAAGATCCCTTGATGTGGAGAAAGAAGGGCCAAATTTCTCTTGGCAGGATATTGTCCCTTGATGACTGTACCCCAAGTACAATGCCCCACTCCCTCTGCTAGAGTCTGGGGAAACGGTATGCAACATATTGTGAGTTCACAGTCTGGTACAATGTCCTGAAATTGTTGTCCAAACCAGCATCCAGGTTTGTGAGGGCAGAAGAACTCTCCAACCGAGAACTGGTATCCAACATCTCTAGTCATCCATCTTGAACCCTTATTCTAAAATAAATTAAAAATAAAATAATCTTTTTTTTTTTTGAAAATTTTGTCTTGGAAAAAGTAACAAAAGCCTGGAACAAAAACACTGATTGTTCCCAATATCAGGAAACCCTTGAGATCTCAGGTTTATCAACATAGAGAGGAAAGAATCTGAAGCCCAGACAAGTCACACAGCCAGAAAAATTCTGAAGTCTGTGAAAATCTTGTGAGAACTCCTTACCTCAGAGGAAGCAGTGACATTTTATTGAGTCCCTGTTCTGATACCCTGTATATTGTCCTCCATGGACTTTGGCCTCATGCTTTGGGAAGTACTCTCTTTTCTACTATCTTCCTTGGCTATATCTGAAGGGAATACTGAGGAATTTTCAAATAAGATTGATTCATCTCAGTCTTTTTTTGTCTCCTTTGCCATAATATCAAAATGTCCCAGGAGGAGTCTCATGCTTCAGTCTGAGTTCTGGAAGGAGATGATCTTGGAGGGCTGCTCATTCTCATAGAAGCCATCACCAACCTTCACTTGCATGTAACATGAATGAGAAATAAATGATTATTGATTTCAGCTACCATCTGAAATTTTGGAGTTGTCTGTTGTCCAAAACTGATTAAGGCATCATTTTTCTTCTTTTTGTATTCTAAGACTTACTACTGGTTTCTAATACTAATTCTATTTTACAAATTGTGAACCTTGTTGAAAAGTAAATATACAACTTTGGTTCTTTCAAGGGTGTAAGATACATGCCCCATAAAAGATCCCATCTCAACTCCTCCAAATTACTCGCCACTTCCTAACTCCCACATAAAAAATTGCTTCTCAGTTTTTTCAACTCACTGAATGAAGAAATATAAACTTACTCATAGAGTATATACAAGGTGAAAAGTGGAAAGAGAAAGAACCTAACATAAATATTGCATAACAGCACAAAAATCTTCACATAATCTTTCACACAAAGATAATCAAGAAACACAGTAACTCAAAAGGGGAGATAAATGCAAAACATATTCTTTTCAATATGGGTGTTTTAAATGCAAGATTTCTAGATGCTATCATATGTTGTTTTTTTCTAATGGGTCCTTCTGTAATCTAAGGATTCACTGTATTTTGTGACTCCTGCTGATTATATAATCTTTCCTCATCTCAACTCTTCTTGTTTGAATAGGAACATGTATTACTTATTCATAGATTTATTTTCCATGCCTGGTATAGGAAAAGCTTAATACATATTTGTTATATTGAGCTGGACTTATAATAAAACTTTAAATATTCAACAGTTTAGCATCATCTTTATTGTTAAAAAAAAGCAAATGACTAACTCAGGGATGGGTAAACTACTGCCTGCAAGCCAATTCCAGCCTGCAACCAGTTTTTATAGAGCCCTCAAGCTAGGAATGGTTAAAACAAAACAAAACAAAACAAAATCAAGAATATGCAATAAAGAGCCTATGATGCCTACAAAACCTAAAATATTTACTATCTGGCACTTGACAGGAATTGTTTGCCAAGCCCTCATCTAAATTCAAAAAATATTTCTTGGACTTAGTCCCAGACATGTGGAACTTATGCAATAACATATGTAATAATATTTCAGATTAAGGAAAAACAGTATAAATAGAAAAAAATACACACAGACTAAATTTGTTGGGAACTTCTGGGAAGTTATTTTCAGTCTTAAAAAGGGGTAAGAAAAAGTACAGTCCTTTTTTCCTTTCCAGTCTTTGAGCATTGTTGTGTGGGGATATAATGCCTGAAGGACCTTATAGTATCAGGTATTTTAGGACCACATCAAGAAAGACTTTGCATGATTTACTTAATTGTCACATTATTATAGTAAGCAAGTGGAAAATAGTACTGGCAACAGCCATGATGTTCCCAACTCAATATAAATGGTCATAAAATATAAGCAATACTCAGACGAGGCCTTTCTGTAAGCATGGTTCAGAGGACAGACATAGGCCTTTCAACAACCACACAAATGAGTTACATACTCCCTCTTCCGACAAAATGTTTAGGCCTTTTTTTTTTTAACCAATGGTATTGATAGTCCTGTTTTAATCCTCCACCTCTTAAGATAAAAATTAAGAAACACATTGTTCCAGCCTTTGACAGCATTCAAACCAAAATAGTATCTACTAGGCCCTCTTAAGAATTCTTAGGAATTAACAAGCTGGTATCTGAGCTTGCTATAAGAAGCCCCACCCAAGTCCCTGTTACTGAGTTCCTCTAGGTTATGTTTTTTTTCCTGCGGTAAAAACTAAAGAAACCTAACATTTTTTACCACAGGTATTTTCATGTTTTTTTTTTTTAATTAGTAGACTTTATTTTTTAGAGTCATTTTAAGTTTATAGAACAACTAAGCAGAAAGTACAGAGAATTCTCATATCCTTTCCCCCTAATCCCCTCAGTACCCCTATTACTAGCATATTACATTAGTGTGGGACATTTGTCCCTAATGAACAAATATTGATAGATCATTATTAACTAAAATCTGTGGCTTATATTAGGGTTCACTTTATGTTGTGCAGTTCTATGGACTTTGCCAAATGTCATATATCCACATTACAGTGGCATACACAACACTTTTACTGCCCTAAAATCCCCTGTGTTCCACCTATTCATCCCTACTAATCCACAGCCTCCAACTCCTAAAAGCATTGATATTTTTATTATCTCTATAATTTAATGTCTAGATGGTTTTTCCTTTTCCAGAAGAGAGAATATACAAGATACAATTGGAATCATACAGTATGTAGTGTTTTCAGACTGGTTTTCTTCATTTAGCCATATTCATTTCAAGTTTGTCTGTGCTTTTCATGGCTTGATAGCTCATTTCTCTTTATTCTTGAATAATATTCTTAATAATAATAATGAATATTCCTGAATATATTCCACTATATGGATGTATCACAGATTATTTATCCCTTTATACCTATTAGAGGGCATCTTGGTTACTTCCATGTTTTGGCAACCAAATTTTAAGGAAATCGCTAAATATACCTTTAATTTCCAACATACATAAAATAGGAAATAAAATCTGTCTTCTCTGTCTCCCAGGTTGAATTTGTGTGCAGTTCAATTCATATTTGTAAATTACATACCTGAGTATAAAAGTTATTCTTCTTAAGAGAAATAAATGTGCTTCAGCCAAAGGTGAAAAAGACATTATCTCACCAAGTGGTTCTTTTTTTTTTCTTTTCCATTGAATATACTGCCTTTCATCATTGTAGATGATAATAAGCTTGAGTAAATATTAAGGTTTTTCCTTTTAATATTTTAAGAATATTCCATAGAGAGAAAGACTAGAAATATATCTGGAGACTTTCTGTTATTTTTAGACACTCCAAAACCACAGCTTCTTCCAAGAAATGCCTTTTCTTTGTTTGTCTACTGCAGTATTTTCCTCCCTAGGAAACATTCATCACCTGGTGGTGAATTACACGTTGTAGCTTCTTAACAACTTGGTCTTCTTTGCCATGTTTTTAAGGAGTGGCTAACTGATGGGTCCAGTGGGTAATCTCTTTGTGAGTACAGTGTTTGTAGCTTATTTTCAGAATACTCCAATTTTTGGAACTCTGATGCTGAACATCTTTGAAAGCCTTTAATATTTCCTTGGCATCCTATATAAAAGGCCCTTAATTTTTCATAGCAATACATTTATAGTACCTTTTTCCTCAGTGCTGTGGCTTTATAAATATCTTATTATAATCAATAAAGTCTGTGGACCTAACTGCCAATCTCTTTTCTTTTAATAATTCCCAATGTCTGACTTTTAAATCCTACAGACCCTAAAGATTTAAAAATCTAATTAGCTACCTTTTGAGTACTGTTGACTTAAAGATCATCATTTTTCATCATCTCATTGAAAGATGTCAGATGCAATGCCAAAGAATTTCCATAACTTTGTGTGGCATATTGATGAATTGTCAGGAAAAATAAGCAGAAGTTATACAGAGACTCAGTAGTCCAGAACAAATGAGAAAATTGTTCAATAAAAGAGTCATACATAATTTTGAGCTTTATGATTTTACTCAGAAGAAGCATATATTGAGCATAAATAATTAAACAAGAACAAATAATTAACAAAACTAGAATCTTAATCTGTATATTACTTAAAATTATATATCCAGAAGAGCATTTGTGTTGAAAGCCATATGAATGTTGAAAGTAATACAGCTAGTAACTGTTTATTCACCTCACATTGTTCTCTAATAGTACACTGATGGGACATTTTTATAATTGTTCTTTATGATATCAACTCTGAGAAGTAAAAACATGAAATCTCTACTCCTAGGGACTCTTTTCTTCATCCATACATCCTGGGGAGAAGTGACATATTATGTCACTAACTTATGAGTTTAAGTTAGTGATTGGAGAACAATTAACATCTTTATTGAGCATATATTACACACCAAACACTGTAATAGATTTTACACATGAATTATCTCATCTTGGTATTCTCTACCTCTGGGAGGAAGACATCTTTAGCTTCAATTTGGGAACGTGGAAATTGAAGTTGACAGAGACATTAGGTGCTAAAGCAGAGTGATTTTGAAAAGCATATTTTCTAGGAAGTGGGAAACTGACAACTACTTTGAAGGAAATTAGATCTTGAAAGAGAGGGGAAAAAGCACTTTCCAAGAAAGAGAAATGGGGGTGAGACTCTTAACATAAAACATGAGCTTTATTATTTTCCTCTGCCTGGTCCTTTTAGTAGACCAGGGAGGCGTGTCTGCCTAGCTGAAAGATTTTTTGTTTTTTTGAGAAATTTTACCACCTCTCAAGTGATAAGGGATCGTACACCATCTTTTCACAATTCTTTCTCTTTTTGCCTCAGGTAGTCTGAAGTGAGTTCCTGGTATTTGCAACCAAAGAACCCTAAAAAGAGGAAATTTTTCTATAACTTTATACTGATAGCATTGTAGAAAAAACATTCATTTTAAATTTATCTTTTCAGTCTTTAAGATTTAAGGAAACAATTATTCGGACAATTGTAAGAAATTTCATGATACTAAAAGTAAACAAGGGCAAGGAATTGAACAGGTTGATATTTAAAATTTTATGCAGGTGTTTAGCTGAAGGATGAATTCTGCAGAATTGAGAGATTCCTCTCACTCTTAGAAATCACTCATATCTTCACCATGGGGAGGTCAGGTGGTCCTGAGTCCATGTCTCCTCTGGGTAAGACTACTCATTTTATGTTACTCCCTGGAGATCTTTGCATACTGTGCTTCTGTAGTTTCTGTGTAGTGTATGTCCGTTAACTTCAAAGGCTTCACAGATTAGTCTGGGGCTTTCATTTATTTCTAGTATCATATTTTTTGTACGTGTTTTAAAAATTGGCTTTTAAAATTTCAGATGCCTTGAGAAAAGGAGAAAAAAGAAACATGAGAGAAAATGCTTTGTTTGAATAACAAATAGAAACTAAATGTAAACACGAAGTCTTTACGTGTGTGTTGATGTGGGATGGGAAGGACTCTGTGAAAAGGAAATTCCAAACTCCATGTATTCTATATCACATTTGGTGATTACATTTTTAGCATGCTGGGAAAGAAATCAGGCACAAAACACCCATTATGTAAGAAGACTTTTTTCTGTCTAATTCCCCTTGCACACTGCTGGAAACATACCCATTTATGTTTAATTCCACACATTCAAACTGCAGTCACATTTTGAATAGGAAAAGAATTTAAACCAAGACAAGCAGTTTCCTAGTTATTTTTTAATATTCTCCTCTGCTTCCTATTACTGACATTAATGAAGACAAGAACAGCCCAATACACGTTAAAAAATTAAATATATCTCAGTAAATAGGTTCAGTTATTTTTTATTTAATAGTTTTCAACTCTTTTAAAATCAGAAAACTGGTATTTTCAGTTGGCTCTAGTATGTAAAAGAAAATTTCTTGTAGCTTTTATTTAATAAGCATAATTTCCCTTTTGATTGGGGTTAGCAGGAAATATAATAATATATAGCTATAGTTATGAAATAATTCATATTTCATACAGCATTTTCCCACCCCAATCAAGGACCTTGTTAGATAAATTAGGCATTTCTGTTTTTTAAATTTGAAGAAATTAAGATTCAGGGTTGGACGAAGTGCTTTGTGCAAGGCAACTCTAATCAATAATTGAAATAGTACTAGAATCTAGGTTTCCCTTTCTTCCAGTAGAGTCAGGGCTTTTACTGCTTCCCAAATATTGTGCATCAGTTAAAACCTCTAAAATAACATGTTTAAATATTTCCTTCTAAATATCTAGGAATTTAAGGAAAAAAATAGAGAGGATTTAAGGAAATTATTATAGTATGAAAGCACAATCTGTGAAGGCAAAGTGAAAGCAGTTGGCACAGTCTAGCCTGGGGAGGAGAAGGTTAAAAGGTGACTTGATACATGTCTTTAAGTAAAGGGTGCCTGTGAAGAGGTGCTCTGTATCTCTGTCAAGCAGATGGTGCAAATTACAGTGGCGAACTACTGGATCAAATATAAGGTAACTTTTATTGACAGGGGCTGCATTAAACTCAAGAATAGGCACAAAAAGAGGTAAAACTTCCTGTTGCAGAGAAATAAAAGAAAATAAACTCCTAGGATCCTTTTTTACCTGATTTTATTATAACACTGTTTATGGTTATTCAAGGTTGTGATATTATATCTGGTTGTGTACCAAATTGCTGAATTTCTAAAACATTCAAATCCTATGTATAAAAATATTTATATGATATGTTATTTCCCTTTGAAGTCCACATTGCCTCATTTCAATTGAATATTCTAACTGGAAGGAAGCTCAACATATTGCAATCTTTCACATGATCTTTAATTAACCAACAATACCGCAGGGTAAATCCAAAAGCTCTGCTTATGTAGTAGGAATTCCAATTCAGGCTTCCTTCTTCTGCCTTTTTTCTCTTTTTGCTTGAGTTACTCTTCATGTGAATTTTGTTACTGATAAACACCTCTCTGGATGGTAGGATAGAATAGGAAGTACTGAGAGTTCAAGATTTCCTAATGTTATCACTTCTTAGCAGGCTTGTTAAAAAAAAAAAGCAGACAGAAGACAGAGAAATAAATACAACATGAAATTTGTTGTGTTTTCTTGGAGCTTTTAGACCCATGTAATCGATGAGTACTTTAATCTATATGCAGAATTTTATGGACACCTGCCAGGAATTGAGCACTATTAAAACACTGTGTAGAATGTAAGAGAAATCTAAAATATGATCTCTATACATGAGGAGTTTATAGTAGCTTCTGATAATTAGCTACCAACTGACATGGTACCGACTTTAAGTGTTACCACAGCTCACAAGAGAAAATGATTGATTTAGTCATTCAGTAAAAATTGAGCACATACTATGTTTATTCATTTATTCATGCATTCAATAAAATTTTATACAGTGCCTCCCAAGTGCCAGGCACAGAGAAAAGAGCCATGAATTTTTCCCATTGTGGAACTATCATTTTAATGAGGGTTGGAGTAAGAAAACAGATAATGAGAGCCATGTATCACTGAGTTTCATGAAGGAAACTAAAGAAAATTAAGTGGAGTAAGCAGTGCAAGGGACATGGGGCAGATGACCAGGGATGCTTCAGTGAGTCCTTGAAGAAGCTGAAGGAATAAACCTTTTAGATACCTTGGAAGGGGCATTCCAGGAAGAGAGGATATGAGTTTGAGGTGCCTGGAACAGAGTGAGTTGAGATCAGAGTAGATCAGAGGTAGAGATGGGCAGATCGTGTGGCACCTTGGAGATCACTGTAAAGACGTTGGCTTAATCTCTGAAAGGGGAAATCATTGGAGGAATTTTAGCAGAGCAGTGACATGAAATGATTTTATTTTTTTAATTCTCTTTGGATATTCCCTTAAGAATGGACAGTAGGAGGGCAAGAAGGGAAGCAGAGGGACTTACAGAGTTACTGCAAAAATCTAGGCTAGAGATGATGGTTGTCTAGACACCAAGGGCAACAAAAGCAAGAGTAAAAAGTGGTGAAATTATGAATATCTTTTAAAGTTAGAGCATGCAGAAATGCTGATAGATTGCCCTTGAAGTAAGAGACAGAAACAAGGAAAGAATAACTTTAAAAAATTTTCCCATGGGTAAATAGAAAGATGAAGATTCAATTTGGTGTGACTGAAATAATGAGAGGAGCACATTTACTGTAGCTGGAAAGGTCAGAAATTGAACTTATGGACATGTTTAGCTTAAGGTACCTATTGACCATACAAGAAAGGATATTGATAATCATTTGTATGTATAAGTCTGGAATACAGAGAGAGATCCAGGTTGTAAGCATAACTTTGAAAGCTATCAGCTTAAAACATAGCTGGTAACACATGTGACTGTATGAAATTATCAAGAACCTGAGTGTAGGAAGAGAACAGAAGAGGTTCGTAGACTGATATCTATCAACAATCTACCAGCAATGCAGACTGAGAAGGAGAACCCAATGAGGTAGGATGAAAACCAAGAGAGTATGGCACACTGGAAGCCAAGTTGCAAAGTACTTTATTTGTTATGTCAAATGTTGCTGAGAAGTAAAGATGAAAACTGACCACAGGGTTTAGCACAATTACATTCATCGGTCACCTTAAAAATAGATATTTTAGAAAATTGGCAAGAGCACAAATCTTCTTGTAGTAAGTTTGAGAGAGAATACGGAGAGAGAAATTTGGGTCATTAAATATAAACAATGTTTGAAGAGATTTGAGAAACAACGGAGGAACAGGAAAATGAGACGGTAGCTGCAGGAGGGTTGAGATTATGATATTGTTCTTTATTGATGAGAGTAAATAACTGATGAAGTAGGGGAAAGCAAGAATTGCTGGAATAGTAGATCTTTGAATAAATGAAGGAGGATGAAATCTAGAATGCAAGCAGAGGGAGTGGTTTTGGGTAGGGAAATGAGTAGTTCCTCCATAGTAACAAGAGCAAAGGCTGAGTACATGGCCTGACCATAATTCTAAACTTATACTCAATTTATATGCTCACAGTAACAGGTAGGTAAATAGGTATAGTGATGGGAACGTGAGGAAGCTCTCTTCTGATAGCTGTGTTTTGTTAGTAGAACAGGAACAAATATCATTGACTATGAATGAAGACAAAAAAGAGATCAAACTAATATAAAGAAAATGAGACATGTGAGCCTAAACATTCCCCACTTGTGAGGACTATAATTTTAAACTGATTTTAATTAAAAGAATAAATAGAAGGGAAAGATCAAAGAGGAGTTTGAGAATATGGGAGATTCTGCCAATCACTTACCACAAATTCAGAGGGTACAGTTGTGAAAGTGTTTCAGGAGCTGGGCCAGTTTGGAAAATGGAGTCAGAAGAGTTGAGGTATCATGCAATCTGAAGACTAGAGCCTTGAGGATAAGAGATGACCTGGGAATTCTTAGCTTCTTCTAGTGACAATATGTTCAGGGACAAATGGCATAATGGGATTTGTCCTGATGGTCTCAAGGAAGATGCTCATGGAGAGGCTGCGAGAGCTGATAGGAGAGCAGGATAATGCAGTTGCCAATTCCATTTAGTTCTGGAGGTCTGACTTCACCTAGTAATGGTGACATGGAGGTTGGGAAAAGAAGTTTGGTCTTAAATGGAGCACTAAGAGCTCTGTGGCTCCCTCTTGTCCATAGCTCTTGAAGATGAGGAAGCTAGAGAAAGTCTTTTTACCAAAGTTCAAAGAGCAGCAGTATTCCCTCTTTTCTCCTTCCAGTGGAAACCTGGTGGCCAGAGTAGTTACCTCAGAGCTAGTGGACCACTCCAAAGTGCAGACATCAAAGGTGGGATGAGAAACATCTAAGAAAGAGTGGTGTCCCATAATCTCTTGGAGAAAAGATTTCATTGTGGAATTACTTACAACTGAGCTCAAATGTTGACTACATATGGATAGTAAAAAGACAGTATAATTCAACAAAAGGACCAGAATCGAAGACATTATGGTGGTATAAGAAGTTTGCCAGATAGGAGGTGGTCTTTGCTGCAGTGGAGAACACATATTGGTGAGCAGTGGAGAGTAATGTTAGCTTAAAAAGAAAGGGTCAACTTTGTAATTTTGAAAAATTGTCAGGTACAGAAACAATGAAATAGAAATATTTCTTTCCTGCTCTTCATCATCTTGGCAGGAGACCAAAGACTGAAGGAAATCTCTTTGGTGGAGCCTGATAAAATTCCTTTGCATACTCCTAGTATAGGAAGGGGATATATGTAAAATGACAATGCTTCAGGCATTCTTTGCTCAAATAATCTTTTCTTGTATCTAACCTTGTATTAAAGTAACCATTCCTTGTAAACCTACTCAGTGATAGTAACACTTCAAAGATTATCCTCTTTAAATCTCACCATAATACTGTGAGTTATTGTGTGGGCTGGGAAAGTAAGAATCCACTGTAATGTAAGTATTGTCAGAGTACCCTCTTGATCATTACATTACATCATTACATTACATTACATCCTAAACGTGACTCACAATTCATAGGTTCTTTATAAATATTTATTAAATGAATAGATAAAATTAAGTAACTTATCCAAATTGACACACAGATATAAAATTTAAAACACTCAATTTTTCATAGATACTAATTATTTTTATTGATTTATGAAAATACATTAGTATAATATTAACTTTGAAAATATCATATGTAAGGGTATTGCTTCTTCATTCTCACTCATTCTTCCCATCCAATTTGGAATTGCCCAAGCCAGAAAGAAAACAATTCAAATTTTGATTAGTGAAATTCCATGTTAATGCTTGTTGCTTGTTTACTTTCGATCAGGGTTCATTGTATGTTTACAGATCACACTTATTGGTGTGGCACTCTTTGAAGCCATGATAATTTGGTTTTCTTTTATGATTATCTGCTTCTGTTGTTATGCTTATTCACATTTCTTGAGGCTGGTTTCAAACTCCTGGGTTCAAGAAATCTTCCTGCCTCAGCTTTCCAAGTAGCTGGGGACCATAGGTGCACACCACTATACCCAGCTAATTATTTTTATTTTTTGTAGAGACAGGGTCTTGATATGTTGTTCAGACTGGTTTCGAACTCCTGGCCTCAAGTGATCCTTTCACCTCGGCCTCCCAAAGTGCTAGAATTACTGACATGAGCTACCCTTGCTGGCCTTAATAATTCTTAATAAATATTTAATGATTTCCAAGGTTCTTCTTACTATATTCAAATGGTCTTTGTGTGTGTGTGTGTGTGTGTGTGTATGCATGCTATTTTTAAATAAAATACATTTTATTCTAACTCTATATGCTGTTTACAGGAGACACATTTAATGTATGTGTAATATATATTTATATAATATGTACATCTTTTAATTGAAAGATTTCAAGAAAAGAACAAAATAGATACTGCCGGTAAATCCTATTTAAATAACATGAGGTGGCTATTTTAATCAGACAGAACAGATGTCAAAAACAAAAGTCATTTTACTATTAAAATGATTAACGGTATAATTTTCTAGAAAGATATAAAAATTCTAAAATTGCATGTATCTAATAGCATATTTCCAAAAACATATAAAGCAAAATTTCATAAGACTACAAGAAGAAAAATACAACTTAACCATTATAAAGAGAGATTTCATAGCACTTTATCAATTATTAATGGTACAAAGTTAAACAATTGTTGAACAACACAATAACAAGTTTGCTTTAATGATAAATATGAACTTTGAACTCACAATTAAAGAATACTTTGTTTTGTTGTAACCTTTACAAAAATAGCCCATGAACAAGGGTAATGAAGTAATTTTTAAATTGAAAATGTTGATGTGATTAGACTACTTCTCTAATAAAATATATTTATATAAGAAATTGATAAAACATATAAAAACCCATACATTTGTTAATTAAGAAACACACTTCTAAATAATTGATGGGTCAAGACAATTTAATAACATAAATTAGAAATTATTACAATTGACTAGTTATTTAAATAACACTATTGTAATTTGTGGTGTGTAGTGTCCTTAGAAAAATTCCAGAATTGTAAGTTTTATGTTAGGGAAAAAATCTATTAATATAGAGAATTTTGAAAAATTTAAGTAAATAAACACAAAGAAATTAGAAGTAAAGATACACAAAATTAAAAGAAGCAATTAATAAAATAGAAAATAACAATACAGTAAAATGAATCCACAAAGAAAAAACTTATTTCTCTGTAAACACTAGTGAAATAGACAAATCTCTAGTAAATATAATCTGGAAAAGATAGAAAAGACAAAAATAAGCAATAGATTAAGGTTTTAAAAGTGACCATTACAACCGATACAGCAGCAAATAAAGGGTCAAAAAAAGAATATTGTAAGTAACATATGGCAATAAATATTAAAACAGTAAATGGAAAAATTTATGAAAAATATAATTTAACACAACTGACTCCAGATGAAAACCAAATTGAATTTTTATTTAAAATCTTAGCCCAAAGAAAGGGTAGATTCAGATTCTACCAAACTTTCAAAGAATAAATTAATCTAATCTCATAAAATTTCCGTATTATATAGAAAAAGAGTAATACCCTAAAAATTATTCTCATATATTAACATCATCTAATAATGATTGGAAATTCAGTCTGATTTCATTTAGGAATGTAGATGAAAAAATTTAAAAATATTAGCCAACTTATGTCCAAGTATATCAGAAGATAAATACATCACAACAAATTTTGGTTTATCCTAACAATGGAATGGTGGTTTGATATCATAAAAACATTCAATTCAATTTATTGTATTACCATATCATCTCAGTCTATGCAAAAAAACCCCTCTTTTTCTAATTTTTTTAAATTTAAGCGTACTATGGGAGTACAAATGTTTAGTTTACATATATTGCCTTTGCCCCACCTGCATCAGAGCTTCAATTGTACCCATCCCTCAGTGCGCACTGAAACCATTAGATGTGAATATACCCATCCCCCCGCCCCCTCCCATCTGCCTGACACCCAGTGAATGTTGCTACTATATGTGCAGAATGGCAAAAAACTTTTTGGTAAAATCCAATGTTCATTTGCTATGAAAGATTGCAGCAAATTGGGAATGGAGATTTTCTTAAGTTCATAAAGAATTTCTAACAAAAACTTGGAACAATAATTCTTAGCTATTTTCTTCAATATTCTCTTTAATATCAGAAGAAAGGCGAGAATGTTACTGGTACTGTTTATTTTCAACACTGCTCACAAGATCTTACCAGTGGAGTAAGACAAGAAAAGAAATGAAAACTATGAGGAGTGGAAAGGAAAGACACTGTCATTATTTGTAGGTGATATGATTACTTAAATAGAACACCAAAGTATCTACAAATACATTATTAAAATCAAAGGTGCTGGATATAAGAATAAAATATAAAAGAAATTGCATTTTTCTACCTAGGTAATGAAAATATTTTGTTAATTAGGGCTGAAAGTTTCCCATCTAATAAATATAAAATACAAGAAATAAAATATATTTGGAATGAGAGTGCCTTAACTATTTTCCTCCCGAAAAATGACAATGCATTCTTCTTTGACCCTTTCACATTCATTTTGATTTTGCTAAAACTCTCCCTCATGTCTGAAGCTTAAGGCCTGGGTAATATAAGTTCATCAGAGCAGTTCAGTTACCTCTCAGACTTAGGTCAGTGGGAAGGAAACTGGGGCTATGAGCAGTACTGGGGAAGAGATCTGTAGATTTTTTTCCCCCTGTGGTTGTTGATAATCATACTGCAGGGACAATGTACTAAATGCATTATTTGTTCTGGCCTCCTATATAGCTAAAAGGTGTAGATGTCTGATAAACTCTACCCTACCCCACTTCCAATCCCACCACCAAACCTGGACCTACTTCTTGACTCACTGACTATGACACTCAGTCTTATTGGTCCTGTAAATTCCTACTATTAAATACATTAGAATTCCAACATGATATATATGCATATAAGTGCATTTTCAAGATCAGGCAAAGTGTATAATAATTCTAGATTCAGACAGAGTCTGAGCCAATGATAGTGCCAATTTGTCACTATTAAGATTCACTTCTTTGGATTTCTATATTGTTCTTTCTGTCCATTTGGCTTCATGGACAAATGTGCCCATGGAGCAAAACCTGTCAGTATATCCTGCATCTCCCTTCCCTGTGCTTACAGTCCTATTTTTACTATTTCAACATTACTATGAAACATTTGTCAGTATGTTTCTTCTTTTAAAATTCATGTAAAACTCTATCTGCATATGGCAAGTCCCCAGATCCTCATTATTGTGAAACATTTTCCCTAATTAAAAACATTCATAAAAATTAACTGCAAAGAGTTAGAGGCAAGGTTACTTCAGATTACATCCTATAAGAATATGAAGAAAAATGTGTGCTTCATGGTATAATGCTCTCTGCTGAGCCAGAGTCTGGATGTGGCTTTGCTCAAGGCTTGAGTTACACACTTAATTTTACATATTAAAATTTAATGACCTTTTAAATGTAATATGCCTTTAACAAACAGCATTTTTCCTTTCCCAATACTATAATTTCATAATATTGTATAAATAATAGTTTGGAACATAGTTGATATGTTTTTTTTTCTGTACACATTTAACTATTTTTCATTGATTTTTGAAAGCTTTTTTTTTCAATAGCATTGTCATTTTTTCCCCAGTTCTGACAAAATTGTGAGATAAAATGGTTTAAAACATAATATATTATGTTTGTTTTGGCTTAGAGAAAAATTAAAATTATGTAAGTACAATACTTTTCATTGACTCATTAAATCTATCATCATATGTGCATGTAGAGCTGTTTTGCACTCATCAAGATTTATGGATTTTGTAAATTAAGATGATCTTGGATTGGAGAGAGCACGTTTTGAAATATGTCTCCAGAGGTTTTCAGGAACAACTAGCATGGGGAAAGCATTTTTATATGCAGGAGAAATGCTGGTTTCACGATGCACTTATTTCCAAATGTGCCTGGCAAGCTTTCACAGAATCTTAACTTTACATTCCTTTTTCCTGTGCATGTTTTTATTTCCCACCTAACAAACGAAGTAGTGAAAAGGGGTTATAGAGCACCAGGGAGACCTCTTGTTAAACTAGGTAGCTAGGCAACCAGCACCCATTCATATGTTTTAAACAATATGCTACTAAAATCTTGCTGTGTGGAAAGTGTTTTACATTTTACAAAATGGGTTCGCGTTTACATAATCTCACTTGATCCTTGTAGAAACAACATTATTATTTCTATTTGGGGATAATAATGCTAAAGATGGAGTAGCTTGAGGCTGTTTTGGATATCATAATAAATGGTGAAGATAAAATTTATCGCAGGAATTCTGATTTCATTTCTAGTTTTTTTTCCACTGTACCTTGCTTCTTGCACACAGTGACATGTCAAATAGTTGTTGATTGTATGAAAATAATATTTTTCCACAGTTCAAAAGCATCTATAAGTAACCTTAAGAAAATACTAGTTGTTTCTGAAAAAAATATTATTCATTAAGATTATTGTTTTAAGACTATGGAGACATCTGCATTTCCACTGTCATTGTTATTTTCTCCAACTATAAAGGAAACAGTTCAACAACTAGGAGAAAAACATTCCAAATTCTGGGCAAGTATCAAGGCTACAAAATTTCTCAACTAATAGCTGTTTTAAACAAAGTACATGTTCCATTCAGGTTTAAGAATTAAAAGATTAAAACTTGGATGTGGTGCACACTTCCATCTTCTGTAATCAAACTCGTACCTTTGGGACTGGCTTGACCAATGTCTGATGTGGGAGTATGTATCTGACTGATGTGAGATAACAAAATCAAGGGTTCAAGTGAAGTAAAAAAGGTAGCAGAATATCAGTCATAAAGTCTCAGTTATGCAAGATAAGTAACTTCTAGAGATTTGCTGTTTGACATTTTCTCTCTAATTAACAATACTGCATTGTATACTTCAAATTTTTTAAGATGGTAGCTCTCATGCTGTGTTCTTACTACAATAAAGTAACATTTAAAAAGGAGTGGGGAGGAGCAGAAGTGTTGAGGAAGAAAACATAAAGGAGGAGTCTGGAGAATTGATAGGGACCAGAGGTGAGAATCGAAGTTATAGGGTGGAGTCTGATTCCAGCAGAACAGAAATGAATTGATGAATAAGATTAAGAACAAATTGGATGAAAGAAGCCAGGTTTCATACCGCAAGGAGCAACTCTTGGTACTTGTAACAGGGCCATAATGATTGAATGGAAAACTAGATTAATAGTTCATGGCAGAATAGACAATACCTTTTCTGCCATTTTTTCAATATCTCAGCTACTATGTTCCTTCCCTGGTAGAGGATATCCTGAGTCAACCTGCACACAGCCCTTAAATAATTTTTTATCATTCTTAAGTAGATAATACTGTTGAAATAAAAAATATTCTATACATGGGAAGGGCAAATGTGTTGATCATAGTGATCAATGTGTTGATCAAATGTGTTGATCATAGTGATCAATGGAGCTAACCATGGTGCTGATTGAATGTACAATTCTTTTTTTTTTTTTTTAGACAGAGTCTCACTCTGTTCCCCGGGCTAGAGCGAAGTGGCATTAGCCTAGCTCACAGCAACCTCAAACTCCTGGGCTCCAGTGATCCTCCTACCTCAACCTCCTGTGGAACTAGAACTACAGGCATGTGCCACCAGGCCTGGTTACTTTTTTCTATTTTTAGTAGAGACAGGGTTTCACTCTTGCTTAGGTCTCAGGCTGGTCTCCAACTCCTGACCTCAAGCGATCCTTCTGCCTTGGCCTCCCAGAGTGCTAGGATTACAGGCGTGAGCCACCATGCCTGGCCTTACAGTTTTTACTAATGTATTACTTTTCCTTATAATAACAGATCTGAACAGAGGTTGAGAAACTGGATATGTTAGGAAGGTAGGATTCTGAGATCCTGAGATTCTGAGAAGATGAGAAGAAAAGTAAAATGCCATAGGGTGATTTTATCCATTTCCTAAAATGTATTAGGTGTTGATTTTATGGTTTTCATCAAGGGAGAGGATGTGGCGTATCTATACATCCATTATTTTAAATTTGATTCTGGTTACAAACTTCAATTTAACTTTTGCACAACCCTTTCAGCACCAGCAGGTGCCTTTCTAAGTGAAAGACCTATAAGTTTCCCAGGTACTATCCTGCTGATGGAAGTACAAGTGCTGAGTCATCATTTTAAAATCTTTTTCTACTTTGTTTTAGTATAGTCTATGATAGTCTACATATAAATAGACTTCTTTTGTATGTGTTGCATAGGTCATGTATAAAGTTTTACTTATTAAATTTTTTATTTCAGTTATATCTCCTAGGATGGAAACAAATATATTTCATAATAAACTGGTACATTTAAATAATATTTGAACCAATTTTAAAGGTCATAGAAGTACTTTACAATTGAACTTGATAATTTTATGAAGCAAATGTACTCATACATTTAGAGTCAGAAAGACCAATAACTATGATTGATATATGTTCCTCTGTACTTTTGCCATTAGTTTGAAATAAATACAAAAATGTAGCCAGCTTTTCCAAACAATGTAGCCTGTAATTAGCTCCCTATATATTTAAAATTTTTTTCTAGTTTCTTTACCATATGAGGTGAAATTTCTGCTGTGGTTCTAAAATCAAAAACTGCTAAATGCACATTAATACTATGTTATCAAAGAATTCATTGTGAGTAAATAGGAAGTTCATAGAAAAGACAAAATTGTTCACTTTTTGCTTTCTTTTAAAAATGTTTGGGTATACCTATTCATTATATATATATATATAATGTGAATTTACAGATGACATTCATATATATATATGAATTTATAGACCAGAAATACACAGTATAGGTGACATGTAATTTTGAAAGATTGTACTTGGAATTGAGTCAGGTAGTCAAGTAATTTGAGGTCAATATTTATTTAATGTTTTTGCTTTATGTTTGTTTCTCTGGAATCAGATGCTGAAATAATAATTGGAATGAAATATGTTTATTAGGGATCAACACATGTAAAGAGAAGTAGGGGGAAGCAGGATTAGTTAGAGGAAGAGGTCAAGTGATTCAGGTTCAACAAAGCCTAAGCTAACCCATTGAAGAGTTTTAGAAAATTGCCCTTTAAAGAGTCCCACACTGGGACAAAAGGGACTGGAGCTTTCTAAAACTTTCTCATTTGGTTGTCAGGTATGGCTTTCTCTAGATGTTTTGTTCATTTTTTATTTTGCTTAAAATTTTATCCAGCTTGCTGATTGAAAACAAAAAACTTAACACAAGTGAACAAAAGGGCCATTACTGAATATGGTAACCATTTGCACTTTAAAATGTTTTTTTCTGTTGGTTTTAAGTCTCTTAAAATTCAATTGTTGGCTTGTGAAATCGAAGGGTTGAGAACATTTGATGCTTCCAAGTCCAGGTTTCCTAAACTTGAGTCATTATTTAGAAACACTAACAATTTTTTGTATATCAATACAATTATTTACATATTGTATTAAATTAAATCAATTGTTTTATGTAAGTTCCCTTAAATAGAAAAATTTGTATCAGTACCATGATTGTGCCTTTTTTTTTCATTTAAAATTTGACTTTGAAATATTTAAGTGAGCAAAGAAACAAATTTTCAAATTCCATATTACTTAAAATAATCTTGCTTGCTACTACTGAGAATACTTTAGTATAGTATAGTCCTTTGTGTCCACAGACTCTGCATCTGAGGATTCAACCAACCATGGATCAATAAGATTTGGAGAAAAGTAAATAAAAAATAACAAAACAACAATTGAAAATAATACAAGTAAAAATACAATATAACAACTATTTACATAGCAGGTACATTGTCTTAGGTATTATAAGTAATCTACTGATGAATTAAAGTATATGGGAGGGATGTGTGTAGGTTATTTGCAAATACTACGTCATTTTATGTAAGAGATTTGAGCCTCCTTGCATTTTGGATATGTTCATTGGCAGATGAACCTGGAACCAATTTCCTGCAGATACTGAGGGATGACTTTATATTCATGTAGTATCTGAATCTTTGCCACTTTCACACTAGATGTAAATTCCTGATGTCAGAGGTATTTTGTTATTCTGGTTCCCCATCACCTAGAATAGCACCTATCTTATCCTTAGCTCTCAGTAAATGTTTATTAAACGCGTTTACTAAATGAATAAACACATGTAACTAAAACGCCATAACTTGCAAATCCATATTATTATCAGGTTTGATAAACTTTCAATTTAAAGAGTGATATTATTGAAATAACTACTTTCTATACCAAATTATCTGAAAGCTGTATTGGCTAGCACTGCTCTGATTTTTCTTGAGGGATAGCACAGATTTAGAATCTAGAGTTGATTTATTTATTACACATAATTCAACCATCCTATAATACTTGAGATATTAAACATTTTTGTGTTTGTTAGTTGATAGAATATAATGATGGCAGAAAGAAGATAATTTCATTATTACTAAAAATATTTGATTGACTTTTAACTAAAATATGATTCCATGCATTCATTTTCTCTGTATAAATTATGTTTTTTAAATTTTAGTATTCCCTAAACTTCACATTTGATCTTTTGATTCAAGAGATTTATAGAGTTTTTGTGCCAAAATGATGTGGAAATGCTCCAAAAAAAGAGATATATCTTTATGACTACCAATAAATGGATCCAAATCATGAACATGAGAATTGTGGATAGCTGTGGATTTGAAAACTGCTACTCTAAATATCAAGAAGAATGGCTAACATCAATACAGAGCGGGGCATGCAAAGTCATTCAGAATT
The DNA here is from genome assembly GCF_040939455.1 of Microcebus murinus. Lineage (NCBI taxonomy): Eukaryota > Metazoa > Chordata > Mammalia > Primates > Cheirogaleidae > Microcebus > Microcebus murinus. The sequence goes on from NC_134111.1 coordinate 34,779,813, forward strand.
ACTGGTGTCTTGAAGTTATGAGAATAGGATATTTATGTATTTATGTCCAGAAAACTGAAATCTGACATTTTAGAGAGGCTGGGAAATGTAGAAGCTGAGACAGACAGCTTAATTATTTCATATAAGAAAAAAAATCTCACTATTATCACTAGGATATTTGATAAATTCTTTTTTCCCCCCAGTATTATGTTTGTGATTGCTTGGGAAGGGAAGAGCGGCTAAAAACTAGAAGGTTAGACTAAGGTAGATGCCACAAAGTGAGCAGATTTACAGCCGTGAAATATATAATATAATCTCAAACATATCTAAAAATAAGTCCTTTAATAGATATAGTGTCTTCACATATGAAAAATTTTTACCAGTATTTCACTTTCTTTTTTTTTTTTTTTTTTGAGACAGTCTCGCTTTCTCTCCCTGGGTAGAGTGCAGTGGCATCAGCCTAGCTCACAGCAACCTCAAACTCCCAGGCTCAAGTGATCCTCCTGCCTCAGCCTCCCAAGTAGGTGGGACTACAGGCGCATGCCACCGTGCTCAGCTAGTTTTTCTATTTTTTTAGTAGAGATAGGGTCTTGTTCTTGCTCAGGTTGGTCTGGAACTCGAGCTCAGGCAATCCTCCCATCTCGGCCTCCCAGAGAGTTAGGATTACAGGAGTGAGCCACCACACCTGGCCAATATATTCTTTATTATTTGAAGGCTTGCCCACTATGTTGTACAAAATGTGAATGATTATGTCTCAGTAATTAAACATTTTAATTGGCCTATAAAGGAAATTTAAAATGTCTTAGTAATAAATAGCTAATTTTAAAATCCTGCCAATAGGCTTATTAATTCTGCATGTATTTATTTAGAGCCTACTGTACAGAAGATGCTTTGCCAGATAATGACGAATAAGGTGAAAAAGACAATAAGCACACATTTCAACTATGGTGACTGTCCCAGTGCATTGGGATTGCTTTTTTGCACGTTTGACCAATTTTGCTGACATTATATAAGGCCGTGTGTGTGAGAGACAGAGCCAGATTATAATGTAAAAAGTATACTGTGTGATAATCAAAAATGTTTGAAAAATACTGCACTGACCTGTGAGTTGCCTGAGAATGGAGAACTGTGGTCTGAGAACAGAGACTATTTCAACTATTTTATCTGTTTCTCTTGCAACTCACACTGTAACTGGAATGTTGTAGGTACTCTGTGTTGAATCTCAGGCAAAAGAAACAAGAAAACATTTTTGTTAGAACAGTGGTAAAGTTCCTATTGTCGATAAACCTCAGACAAAGATGCCATAAACGGTAAGGTTGGATTATTTTTGTTTCAAGTGCCACCTAGGTAATTTGAAGGCTACTCTTTAGGGAAAATAAATGTCAAGAAAAACTATCATAATGGAGAGTGCTACTGGAATGCATCATTGCCATTCACCAGGTGATCATGTCAGTTAGAACTGAGCTGGGGAACAAGGGCATCAAATCTGGGTTGACATTTCTTAAAGAAATGGGCAAAACTCAGACATTGGGATGAAGTTTATGAAGTGAGGTTCAAACATTCTAGGAACAAGAGGAACCAGAAGTTTATTCCAGCTTTAAGGAGGCGGGGCGTTGGTAGCTGCTGCAATGAGAAAGAAAAATTAAGTAGGCAATGGCAATAGCCTGGATCTTTAGCTGCCTAAGTGACCAGGCAATGATGAAGGGAATGAGGGAAAAATAAAAAAGGAATGACTGAATCTTAAAGTGAGGTCAGGGTGGTAGTGAGCTTTCAGACGAATTTCTGTGAAGTTATTGGCTCTGTCGTAGCAAACACGGAACATATTGAGAAAATATAAAATCCATTCAATTTTGTTCCAGCAAAGAGGATGTTCTAGGAACATACACATCAAAGACAGGTTTTATATAGGAAGTCAAGGGTATGGAATGGAGGGTACTATTTATAGGAACTGGAGGAGTTATTCAATTTTTTGAATGGGAGAGTTAGAAGGTGAGAAGTGCTCATTATGGCAGTGTCCAGAACAAGTACAAGAGGGAAGAGAATTAATATATAAACAGTAGGGAACTATTTCAATAGATAGACATAATACCCTTTGCTACATGACAGGGATGGTACTAAGCATATATGTGCCTCACCCATATTTAATCCCGCAATAATCTTATGAAGTAGAGACTGATTTTATCCCCATGTTATAGTTGAAGAATCTGAAGCACAGAGAGACTATGTGACTTGCTAGTCAAATTTCTAGAGGATAGGAGGTATAGTCAGGAAGCAATATCTGAGTATATAAACTGAGCTCTCAATTACCAAACCACATTATCTCCATAGATAGCATTTTACATCTAGGATTATATTCCTTATACATTTTAGAACAAAATAGCTCTTTAAACAAAGTTTTTCAAGTTTAAGTTAACTTCTTTTTAAATCTCCAATTAGTCTCTTATAGCATAAACCAATTAGGCATATGTTCAAGACCAACTTGGCAGATTTCACTATAATACAACAAGCCTAGGCTCTTATTATCCCTTCCATGTGTGTCCTTTAGAGCTTCAAATATAGCCTCTGGCTGACTTTGGGTATTGATTCCATTTTGCTGCCAACATCCTTCAATTGATGTAGAAAATCCAACCTGCTCTATTAATATACCCAAGTCTGTCTTCTGCAGCATAGGCTGGAAGTGAATTTTTGAAGAATATCTTTGTAGTCAGCTGTATTTCTAGACCTTTTCACACAGGAGCACCAACAATAAGGTCAAAAAAAAAAAAAATGGACTCCTGCCTCATTCAAGACCCCTCATTCAGGGGTCTGAATTCCCATGCAGAATTGTGTATTACTAAACCTCCCCAGCCACACCTTCCACATTATTTCATGTAGACCTTTCATTGCACCATCTGGCCAAACTACCTTCTATTCTTTAAAATGCCTGACTTCTATGCTTCCCTTTTTATACATTCATTGCTTTCTGAATTCCACCCATTCCTTCAAGATCACATCCCACCTCTGCTGTTGACCTAGGCCTCTGTGCTATCTCCCCTGCACTTCCATAACACTGATAAGAAGTAGCACTCATTACTAATTTCATGTTTGACTCCTTTATGTGGTTAAGTATATTTTTATATGACCATATAAATCTTAAGTTCAGTAGATTATAGACACTCCCCTCCCCAACAAGAGCAGAGACTTGGCTTTTTTATTTATATCTCTGATTAGCATACAACATAGTACTTTGCACATAGCAAACACATAATAAGTATTTTTATTTGATTGGCATCTTTAAAAATTATCAATAGATCTTATTTTTATTATTATTAAATACAATAGAGTATATATTATGGTAATTGTAGTAGTCCCATACTCAGGAACACAATAGATCAGAATTTAGCAAATCATTTGGAGATTACATGTCTTTTCTAAAATGGAAAAATTATTACAATATAGGAATGAATACATGTTCAGAGTTGCCAGACTTTGCTTTTACTTTTTAAAAAAAAAAAATCCAGAACTTCATATTTTCTTGTGAAATTTCTTCAATGTTCAATATTTGCTGAAACAAATTTTAAATATTATGCAAGGCAAAATAAACACATCTGTTGGACCATCTATCAGCCCACATGTTTGTGCCTTCTAATGTATGTGCATCTGTCATTCCAATATAATATTTAGAACATTGTACTCACAAGTATGAACATCACAATCTAATGCATTAGCATATACTATTTGTTCCTATAGACTAGGATATAACTTAAAATAAAAGGATTGAACACTATTACAAAATTCTATTATATGCATATATATCTATTTCAACAAGATTTTATGAACACTTTTGTATTGCACAGAGATGCAGTAGTTATGGGAAATCCAACCATCAATTCTAGCATGAATTACTACATCATTTATAGAAGTATTAATATAGACATTTGGCAGGCCCTAGTAGCAGTTGCCAGATTCTGTATCTGCAAGAATTAAACATTTCTGTGAAAACCCAAGGAAGTATAATCATTGAACATTTTTCCTCCTGGGTTTATATTTCAGTTCAATTTAACCAACATATATTGAATATCTGCTTTGAGTGAGGCCTCATGGTAGATACTGTAGAGAATACAAAAATGAGTAAAATGTTTTACCCTCTCTGTACCTCTGTTCATATCTTCTTTGCATCACTGAATTCTACCTAGTCCCTCAAATCCCAAATCATATCCAACCTTTCTTGAATCTAGTTGATGGGCAAGACAAATAGTCAAAGAAGTGTAGTACAAAATACACTATGATATGCTCTTTAAAGGAAATACCAAAAAAATTATCAGGGTACACAAACATTGCAAAGTAAACCTCCACTAATTTCATAGTTTCACCCCAATTCAAAGCTTATTAATTCAAATTATCAGTTGCAATCACACGCAAATAAAGTATGTCCCAGCACAGACAATGAAATGCAGCTTTCAACTAATGGGATGAGAAGTCTTGTGATATAATATGCAAAACTAAACCAACAACCAGTCAAGCAGATATTCTAAAGTACTATAATTGATATTTCAATATATTAGAGATGAAATATGTTTTTATTCATTCATACATTCAGAAGGGCTTGCTGATTGTCTGCCATGTGCCTTACACTATCCTAGATGCTGAAGATGCAGCTGTGAACAAGACTGAGAAGTTTCCCACTTCCTGGTATATACATTATAGTGACAAAGACATATAATAAACCAGAAAATGATAACTTCAGTTAGCAAGAAATGCTTTGATGAAAATAAAAATAGCACAAGGTAATAGAAAGTGACTAGTAGGAACTGAAAACAACATTAGTTAGGTTGGCCATTCAAACTCTCTTTGAGGAAATGATATTTGAGCAGAGATCTAATGATGAGGGGTAACCAGAGATATGACTATCAGGAAGCCAGGCAGAGGCCACAAACTTGACATAGTCTATGAATGGAAAGAAGAGAAGTGCGACAAGGATCAGAGCAAGAAGGAACGTGGTGAGAAATGGAGGCATATCACATCTGGTTTTGTGGTCAGCATAAGGACTTTGGAAATTAGTTGAAGTATAGTGGGCAAAAACATCAAACAGTTTCAAGCCAGGAACACATACTGTAGGATTTTACATATTTGAAAGATCACTTTGGCTGAAATGAACTAGGTAGATGATGGTATTTTATTTATTGAGATAGAAAAGATTGGTGGGAAAGAAACAGGATTGGAGAATATTAGTTTCTGTGTGGTAATAACCCCAAAAATGCCAATAATTTGCAAAACTATTTCTCACTCATGTTACCTGTCAGCTGCTACAGTTCAACTGTTGTAGATCTGCTCTGGGTGTCATTTTAACTCAAGGCCATGTTGAAGGAGCAGCCCTTATTTGGGATATGTTATTCTTATAGCAGAGAAAAAAGAACAAGAGGAAAACCTTATTTTGAAATTGTTCTTAAAGTTTCTTCCCAGATGTAGCACAGTCACATTTACTCCTCTTGGTCAAAGCAAATCAGGAGGAAGCACAACAGTGGGCCGGGCAGCACTGGAGGCTCCGCAGGTCAAGCAGTAGGACCTGGGTGGACATAGTCCTTTTACGGAGGAGGGACGATTAGATGAGATTATGTAACCACCTAGCTGGAAGCAGTAAGGTCATCTACTGAAAGAGGTAAAGGTCATAGGTTTAAAAAAAGAAAAAAAAATGTTGATAGGAATGTCTTCAGAAGGGAACAAATCTCTAGCACCGGATTCATGTTACAGGAGAAAGACTTATGTGGTACTGGTCCTTGCTTTGCCACTAACAAACGGGTAATCCTGTGCAATTCACTTGACCTACCTGAGCTTCATTATCCTCATCTGTAAAATAATAAGTTTGTACTAAAATCAGAGAAAATTATCTTGGCTTTCAAGAGGTCCATCTTCCCCTATTGTTATAACCATATAAAAACTATATGATATTATCTGAATATGTACATTTTCTGGAGAAAGAACGCTAAGCTGTTCAAAATCACTGGGACCTGATCCCAAAATCACTGGGACCTGATCCCAACTAGAAAGATGTATGATTTCTAAGATTCACAATGAGCTTTATTTATTTATTTTGAGACAGAGTCTCGCTTTGTTGCCCAGGCTAGAGTGAGTGCCGTGGCGTCAGCCTAGCTCAAGGCAATCTCAAACTCCTGGGCTCAGGCAATCCTTCTGCCTCAGCCTCCCAAGTAGCTGGAACTACAGGCATGTGCCACCATGCCCAGCTAATTTTTTCTCTATATATTAGTTGGCCAATTAATTTCTTTCTAATTATAGTAGAGTCGGGGTCTCCCTCTTGCTCAGGCTGGTTTCAAACTCCTGACCTCGAGCAATCAGCCCGCCTCGGCCTCCCAGAATGCTAGGATTACAGGCGTGAGCCACCGTGCCTAGCCTACAATAAGCTTTAAAAGTCTACATACATACTTGCTGAGACACATAGCATCCCCAAGTTTAATGGAACCCTTTTTTCCATTTCCATCTTTTTCCAGTGAAAGCATACTAATTGTAACAAGAAAACCAATACGAAGTCAACACAACATACAGAGCCACACGGGAGACTTGTGAGAGGAAGAAAGATAAAAGGAAAAGGACAAGGGTGGGGAAAAGGAACACTTTTGAAATCAATAATAAAAATAAACTCTAGATTGCTTTTTCTGTGAGTAATTGAATATCTAGCAATAACTTTGTAAAAATATTTGCTGTTTCAGTAGACACACTGGATTGGGAGAAGTTTTTATAACCACCAATTTTTACCTTTAAAAATGTAAAAATAATACAAAATAAATGTATCCAGAAGAATATGAAATGTGCTCAGTAAAATCAGCAAAGGAGTATGGAATAATAACTAAAATGTTATAAAACTAGACTTTTCGAAATTTACTTTAAGTGAGTAAGAGGAGGCCAATGTGGAAAGTGTATACTTTAAGTTGATAAGCTTCCTTGTAATGTGCTGACAATAAATCACTATTTAATTTTGGCCATGTCAGGAAAAAAAGTGAAAAAATGTTTACTGAGCTTTAAGCTATTCCATGTGCTGCACAGAAATACAATAGATCGATTTCATTACCTGAAAGTAACTGATTGACATTTTGAGTGTCAGTTTGAAATATGGCTGTGACAAATCTCATCCAATTAAAGAATCCCCCCACCTCCAAAGAACAATTTTGCCCAGCTCTATACTGAGGGACATCATTGCGTTTATGATAAAGTCCATGGCAGCAGCTGACATTAGAGTTCTCCTTTATTGTCTACATCCTGCCCTGCTAATTAGCTCAACTTCACCCAGGGGAAAGGTGTCTATTTGGGGTAGAGGAAGTTTTTCTTTCTCCGTGCCAGCTTGCTTCTAATTCCTTCCTGAAAAGAAAGTGTCAGTCATGCTTAATTGTATTAAATTAAGTGTGATGGTTTAAAACAGCACAGTCTCCTTAAAGCTCAACTAAATCATTCACATTCTCACTTTTTTCTTGAGCCTCAGCTTGGGGTTTTAAGTCATGTCTGAGAAGTGTCACTGTAGGGAATTGAATGGCATATGTGTCCAAGGTCACCTAACTTCATTTTCTGACCACATGTTATAATCATTGTCAAGAGGAATTAAATGCCACCATGTGTATGGAGTTCTTCTAGGAGCAAGCCAGAACAACAAAGGCTTGGCATGGCTCTTTAGTAGGATTCTAAAGCAAACAATATAGTTGATCACACACATGAGCGTATGGATGAAATGTAAAGTCTTTATTAATTTGAATTTGACTCATTTGGAATCACTAATAATTCATGCCACAGACTTTACCTCATCTTTGAAGAAAGAACTAGGAACTAGAACTAAGGAAAGTAACAACACAAAGAAGATTTCACAGAGTAAATTTGCCTATTTAAAGAAATATGTTTTCCAGACATATGCATTCATTTATGTATAAATTCATTCATTCAACCTTAATTCAAAGTGTCCAGTGAATGCCTTCAGTGTTCATGTAAGGGCGTTCTAGGGTCTGAAAGGATATAGAGTAGGGTGACACAATTACAGCCTTCAAGAAACTGACCATCTAATAACTTATAGATATTTGCAATTAGTACAATTTGATTGAACTAGTAGGAAATATCTCCTTAAAGGTTTTTTGGCTTATTCACTTATGGGCTTAAAGTTTGTTTTTGCAGAACAAAATTTTGCTTTTCATCTTAACCTGAACAAACCCATGCTATTAATATCTTAATATTCAAAATTAATTCCAAGAGATATGTTTTAATTATGTTATCTAGATTTTATATATGTAGCTAACAGAATCTGAGATAAATAACATTCATAAAAACACACATATGTATACCTGTCCAGATATAGGTATGCATTAACTTTGAGAGCACTTATCACAGTGCCAGGCACAAAATATGCACTCACTTAGTATATGTTGGTTTAGCCAATAAAACAAATTTGGAACAAACATGAAATACTTTATCTAGGTATTACAGTCAACTAATCAGTTTAACTTACAGAATTTTTCTCAATTTATTTTCCATAACAGGCTTTCAACTTTCTCAGAATTCTCATTTCATCTTGTAGCCTGGTTTCTCTATGTCATTTTGGTATGCACCTGAAAGAGATATGAGTGTCAGGAAAGGAGGCATCGCAACATGTAACCTCTGTATTATTGGTACATATATTCTATCCTCTAAGTGGGGCTTTTATACCATAGTAGTAAAAGCAAAGCCACTTTTAAACTTTACCTGTTTCTGCACAATTAAAATGTTAAGGAAAGTCTTAGTTTCTACTAAAATTATTGAAATTGGAGTCATTTGTATTTCTTTATTAGTGAACACATACATTGGTCTGCCCATTTTTCCATCAATCCATCCATCCAGCAAGCCAGCCAACCATCTATCTGTCTAACAACATCTATTCAATAAAGTACCATAAACTTAGTGGTAGAAATACAAAATATGTTCATTTTACTTTTACAAAAATCATACAGTTGAGGTAGATGGGAAATAAAATAAACCAAAACAGTTATAATTGAAGACAATAGATAGAGAAAGTGTTTGAGGTTAACAAATAACTTGATGACTCAGAAACAGGAAACAAATCACTTCTAGGATATTTAGGTATGCTTTATAGAATCTAAATCACCTCAATAAAGATCCATCAAATGAATGAATGAAGATATAAGTGAGTTAGAATTTAAGCTAAATCTTAAAATGGCAGAACCTCTTTAGGAAGAGATGGAGACTTAAGACATTCTAAGAGGAGAAAGCAATGTAAGCAGTACCACCTGAACTTAGCTAAGAAAACATACAAGGGTTTTATAAAACTGTATGTGGTCTAGATGAACAGGAGTGTAGAGAGTGTGAAGGGAATCAAAAACCAAATATCACCGTAGGTTCTTCAACACTCTTCCATTAAAAGTTAGAGTCTACACACCCTTTCCTTGAAACAAGGCAGGCTTGTGACTGCTTTGACCAATAGAGCACAGTGAAATTTATGATAGGTGACTTCCAAAGTTAGGTCATGAAAGACTGTGAAGCTTCTGTCTAGTTCTGTTAGGATGTTTACTCTGGGAGCTGCCAGCCATTGTGTAAAATGTAAATATCCTAAGCCTGTGGTACTGGAAAGGTGACAGATGGGGACAAGAGTTGATAGTTCACCTGAATTCCAGCATCAACTGCCAGCCATGTAAATGTGACACCATCTACAACCAACCCAGGTAATCCTCTTCCACCTCTCCCCACATCTGACTACAGCAAAGTGAAAATTGCCCATCTCAACTTCTGGATCCACAAATGGTGGGAAAAATAGTTGTTATTTTATATCACTAAATTTGAATACAATATTATAGGCAGCAATAGCAACTAGAATAGAAATTTTATACCCAAATATGGGGTTCAAACTCACACAAATATTAAATGTCTGGCCAGTTTGGACTTCTCATGACAGTGGATCAACAGGAAAGGTAAAATCTTACTCTACTGGCTAGGGAATTGATCTTCACTTTCAAGGGAAAGTGGGATGCTTTATAGAATGAAAGCACAGAAGAGAATGTCTGGAATGGGGAATATCTCCTTAGGTGCCTCTCCTTATGCCTTCGGGTAAAAGTCAACAAGCAACAATGACTCAATACAGGCAGCACTGCTAAAGGGCCAGACCTTTAAGAAATGAAGGTTTGGGTCACTCACCAGGCAAAGAATTGTGACCAGCTGAAGAGCTTGCTAAAGGTAAAGAGAATGTAGAATGGCTAACAAAAAATGAAAATTATAAATACCAGCAGAAACCATGATCTGCAATAGTTTATGAATGTTTCTTCCTGATTTTCTATGACTATATATGTGTAGATATGAATCATTTCTTTCCTCCCACCAGCTCCTCCTAGCCAACATAGAATTGGTTAATACTACTTAGCCTTATATCTTCTTATTTAAATTACAAAACATCAAATGGGGACAGTAACTCAAGTAGAAGAAGAATAAGCATTATTTGAAGATGAATAAAGGGATTTGATATATTTTTTGGGGGGGGAAACCATGTTTTTGGTTGTACATGACATGGCATCATAGCATCACTTAACGGCACCAAGTTAAGTGAAGTACGATTTGGCTATTGTATTTCTTTGCAAGTGTTAAGAATTGCTAAGACAGTGTGATTTATGCAGGGTTCAAGTATGGTGCCAAGTTGTCTAGGGATAGATGAGGGGCTTTGTACTATGTCAATTTAGCTAAGCTGAAACCACATTTCCTAGAATTCCCTTCCTATGTTTCCCAGTAGGCCACAGAAAGCACTGGCTGAGGATTTGTAAAATGGAAGTGAAACAGTAGTTGTCTCTTTATCCCATCTGATATCCTTCTTCAGCTTCTTTGAATTCTGGGCCAGGAACATGAGCAGTTATGGAGGGAAAAGACCCAGTTTACTGTGTACACCAGCCACATTACCATGATTAGAAGTTGTGAGAGACAGGCATGGGTACCAGTTCATCTTCAGGGGTTCCCGTTTGTCCTCGTGAAATCCAGCTTTTCCTTGATTCCTTCTATATACATCTATATTTCCTTCCCAATGGCCAGCCTGTTGACTTCAGTAAAACGCCAGTTGCAGAGGTAACAGCATTACACAAGACTGCCTACGCAGCTCCCATGATTGCGTAAAGTCTAAATCCTCTAACAAATCCCTTATTTTGTAATACTTATAATGATTATACTTCTCTGGTAAAACCTCAACTTTCAAAACTTATTAACAATGAAGAGAATTGTGGACTTGTGTTTTTCCCCATTTATATTATTGACCCACTAAATACGTTGTGGCGAATCTTTTTGCCTCAGTTTCTTCATTTAGAAAATGACAACATCTACTGAATCCATCTTGGAAATATGCCCACATTAAGCATAGTACATGTCATTCATTTTTTGTTTGTATCTTCAGTTTTGATAAATCTGTCCAATTATAGTTCTTTTCTGAGGATGTCTTCACCTTGTTATCCTTTCTGCACTGTAAACACATTATGTCCAAAAACAAATTAAAAATTTTCTTTCCCATATATCTTCTGCCTTTTTAACAACTGCCAGTTGTATCACTATTTTGCCAGTAATCCAACCCTCAACAGATTAGTTTAATTTTGTAAATTATTATGTGCATCCTTTGAATTGGGGATATAATATAGCAAAATTTCTTATACGTCTTCTTTCTCCATTATCTCCTCTATTATCTAGATATTATCTTCAATGTCAGTCCACATTCAGTTTCTTTTCAGAATCTTGCTTAGACTTTTCTTGGTACATTCTCATACCTGCAAAACAATTTCACTTTACTATAATCCTCTATTATTCTGAATTTCATAACATACTTTTATCTTCCATGTAAAATTTATTATAATCTGCCTTATTTTTTATTGTTTTGCATATTTGTCACTTGTCCTTCTTACATGGAGGTAGATGAAACATGGGCAGAGACTATGTTTCATCTTCCATTAAGAAGGCACTAAATAAATATTGTTCAAATGAATGGATGAATGAATAAATGTAGGAGATGTAGAAAAGGAAGAGAAGTTTAAAAATAGAATGAGTAGAGTACATTGTGAAGTGGATAAATGTTATGTCATGCCATATGATAAATGAGAAGTGGAATTTGTAGAAAGATACCAGCTGTTTTATCTCTTGTCCCACAGAGAGACAAAATAAATGTGCCTATTTCTACTACCCCAAAGGAAATAAAAAATTATTTCACCCCCTACCTGGAGGGAAAAAATGATTGGAATTTATAAAAACAAAAAACAATAAACAGAAGTATCTGTGGAAAAAATTACATAAGAACTGAGACCAAATTATATTTGCATAAAAGAGAATAAAAATCTTAATTTGTAAGTGGTAAGACACAGAAATTATGGATCTTCCCCCCCCATAAACTTTGCACAAACACATACACACCTTCGAGGAATTACAGAATACTCATAAGTTATCTTAAACTTCATCACCTCTCACTCAAACATGAATAAATGCATTTCTGGATTCCTGCTTACAGACTCAGTAAGAATGACTGTGAAAAATCTCAGTAGACTTTCTGAATGTCAATGTCTTCCCTCTCTGCCCATGTGACCCACATTCAGTTTGTTCCTAGGCCAGCCCCTTTGTCTTACTCAATGCTATATTTGCCCATCCTACAAGAGGGTGACTGTGTATGAATAATTTACTATTTTGTTATTTTTTGAGTTAATGAGTTCACATCATTAAAACAAAAATTAGAAGTACTACACTGTACATAAAACCCAGATACCAATTAGTCTTAGTTTTTCAGGTACAGCCTTAATGAAGCTAAATAATTTCTTTTTTTTCTGTCTTCAAGAACGCAGGCCAAGACCCTACCTCTGACTCTGAAAAGACAAGGTTGTAGAGAGAAGTCCTCCAACAAAATGGTGCTAAAACCACCAAATTCCCTAAGGACACATGTACACTGTGACAAGTCCTCCATTAGGCTAGAAGACATGCCCCGACCTGTCAGAGAAATCCACAGAAACTATATAAATGGGGAAATAGGAGAAGCCTCAGTCCTGCAGGGATTACACCTGGCATAAATAGATGAAATTTCTTTAATATATGATACCTTTGGTGGTTAGAACACACCAAATAGATATTGGATTCTGTGCTGAAAAGGCCTGATTGTGACCTTGGATTATGTCATGGTAATATTAGTCTCAGAGATATTTGGGAAACTAGACCACTTCTACAATTATTTCTTTGAAATTTTCTTGGAAATTTCCTCTAATCTTCTGTGGAATATTATTTCATCTATTATTTCCTCTCCTTAATATTTTCTTCAGTACTGGCTACATTCCTTAAATCTACAGACATGCTCATCTCCTCACTCCCTATCATTAAAATAAAAAAATAAAAATAAAATAAAAAACAAGAAAAAAGGCAACCAAGCTTTCTTTTTCATGCTGTCACACCATTCTTAATTTCTGTTTAGTGTCTCTTCTCAGAGAAGTCTTTCACTACTTTTCACTTCCTCATTCTGCCCCTCCATCGCTCATTCTTGCACACTTTGCGATGTGTCTTCCGCTCTCCAATTATAGTAAAATGTTCCCTCTCTCTCTCTTTTTTTCAATCAGCATTATATTCTCCACAGTGGTCATGGGCTGGGATCTCTGCCACATTTGAAAAGTTCAGATTTATAGATAGACACCAAAGGCATGCTGTCAGGTTTTTCTATATAAAAAAAAAATGTATTGGGCTTAGAACACTATAGAGCATAGAGTTCTTACACACATATGCACGAGTAATTTAATATCACTCAATCCTTTGTTTCAGGAAGTAATTCTCAGTAAAATCTTCAAGCTGTTTCTGCTATGTACCAGGCATGGGTGGTGTAGATCCCTTTCTCTTGAGTGAAGTTATTACATGTTCCTGCCCTAGCAACTAAGTATCACCCTGAATGTTCAATATCATGACATATACTATATATTAACATGCATCATACACTATTTCACTTCAGAGAATTTTGTTAGAATCTCCCAAGTGCACGTTTGGTGGCTTGCCCATAGATGCCCAATAAATTCTTTATCCCTGTCTATTTTGCTTTTCTATCATATTTGTTGCATTTTCTAACCGTGGAAAGGATTCACACACCCTCCTTTGAATCTTTTTTTTTTTCTTTAATCCTCTCTTGTTAATTTTGATTACCTAGACTTCTTCTATAATATCCTAGTAACATTTCCCTTATTTTACCCTCATTCCCCTGATTATCTGGTAACTTTGGCCATCACCTTTAGACAAATTCCTAAATCTATATCTTACAAAGGGCTTCCTTCTGGAACTCCAGCTCGGATTTCCAACTGTTTACTTGACTTATTTACATGCATATACCACTACCTCTGCAAACTACTCACACTTTCCTATCCTCACAAGACAGTCAAAACACCTGCTCTCACATAAATAAATATAGAACAGATAAATAATGTAGTTCCTTGGAAATTTGTATTCAACATTTTCATCAATGATTGCGTAAGACTACAAGGGGCTTTGTCATGAAATATGCAGATGACTGGACAGTGTAGCATATATACTTCAGGGCTGTTATCTTGAAATATCTATTAGGTCAAAATTATATTATGTGTATAATAATATGAAATCAAATTGGGTGAAAAGTTAAGTCCTACACTTGGTCCTAAGAAAACACACACAACTACAGAAAATAGCTAAACTGCTTAGCTTAAATGTTCTAAAGTAATGAGACACCTGTATAATTTAATTAGAAATGAAGAGCGAGTAAGCAGGGCATGCCTTTCTCTGTGCTGAATGGATTAGAACTAGAACACAGCTGGATTATCATATTTAGTTACGATTTCCACACTTAGAGATCTTCCACAAATGTAAAGAAGAATGTTATGAAAGCCAGGCAAATGATTAGGAAAAAAGGAAAACCAGAACTGAGAATACTTAACTTGAAAGAGGAACACAGTAGTTCTATTGATTTATCTGAGATACTTAATAGATTTTTATGCAGATTATGGAGATGTGTAGTATATAAATAATATTCCAGCCCTGAAAGCTGGGCTCCGATCTCAGCCATGGCATTACAGTTGTGTGAAATTTGAGTAAGTCATTTAACTATCCAACCTTCAGTTTCCACTACTTCATTAAGTGACTGGAAGAATCACAATGAATAACACAGGCAAAGAGCTAGCTAGGTACAATGCCTGGCACATAGTAAAGTGGCCAATAATTTTAAGTTACTATCATCAGTGAAGAGGAAGTGGAAAAGCAGATTTTAGCTTAGCAAAAAGTTTTCCTTAAAAAGTACAGTTATATGTACATAATTGGAAAGCATAACCTGAAGAGATTTCTCTTGATAAAGTACAAGATTAACTTCGTTTTAGCAACTTTTCCGTGTTTTTAAGGGGAATTGATTGCACTGTACAATATCTAATGTTTGTTATAACAACAATATATTATGATTCTCAAGTGTTGGATATTGAAAATAACACATTTTATTGGAAGAAATGAGTAGATGAGATTAACACAAAGGCTGGCCGTAAGAGAAATGCCCTTGGACTTTTGACGCCTCTTAAATTGTACCAATGCTCCAAAGAGGCTTTCCCTGCCTCTGGGTGCAATCTACAAATGTAGGCTTTGAATTAAATGGTAAAAATATCTTTTGCCAGTTTCCGTCACTTCTAATCTTTTGGGAGTAACTACTTTTTCTCGGATCTGTATATCCTCAATTGTAAAGGCTTTGATACCTCCTGGGAGCTTCTGTGTTTTCATTTTCAACCAGTGATGGTAGAAAGAAGCAAATAAATAGATAAAAGTGTGTGACAAGAAGCAATTACCTCTCACCTCTAGCTACTACTGTCCTTCAAAAACTGGAAGTCAGCATTAAAAAAAATCACCTGATGGGATTTTCAGTGAAATTAGCAGCTCTCACTAAAGCCCTATATCAATATTTCCTCTTCATGACGGGAATACATATATATTGCAGGCCGTGAGACTAGTCAGTACATTTATTTAAAGGGTTCTACATTGTTTTACAGGTAGCCTGGGATAAATTAAAATTAAAATTTGATGTGGGTAATACATAAGAACAAGTGAGATTAGTGGTAACAACAGAATGAAATTTGTTATGACAATTATTGGTGTGAATTTATGTATGAGTTTTCCTCATGTTATTTTCACATCGTTCCCATCCTATTTCCATAACAGTTTTCCGGGTTATTGTGTCTGTATTTTGAGTCTTCTGACTATCATTATGCATGAACTCTTCATTGATTCATAGGGGAAAACAGTATTTTATTCCAACTAAATGCTACAAAAGGGGTAATTGACCTAATTTTTTTTTCTGCTTGAGAATCACATCACATTGCATATTAAAATATTTAACTTGGGTTATTAGGAAGCTCCATTAAGCATTCAACCATGGGAAATGTTGACAAGTGATATGAAACCTCAGGAGAATAAACATTTATTTTGGCCACAATAATTCTTTCAAATTATTTGTTTATTTCTGATTGATTTCCTTGTTTGTAGTGTCAGAAGAAGAAATATTTCTCTCTCATTCAAAATTCATTTAAGTTCTTTTCCATCTTTAAAAATTTTTCATTTAGCCTGGCACTTACCCATATTAGTACAGTGTTTTCACTTGCATAACAATTAATAGTAATTTACCAAATCTTTGATTTTTGTGGAGCTACAATATCTCTCTTGTGCAATAACATGAATCCAAGTGGAAAACACAAACCCCATCAAAAGCAAATGATTAAAGAATTCTTCTGTCATCTCTCAAATTTAAGTACCTTCAGGTATTGCCTTAAAAACTTACTAGAAAAAAAAAAAAACTTCCCAAAACAGAAAACAAAAACAGAAAGTAAAAAGAAAGACATTTTTATGTTATTTTTTTAGGTCTATGATTTCACATTCCAGTTCAGAGACATTAATAGGTAATATTCAAGATTTCATATTTATAAAATAAAATAGGGGACACTTAAGTAATTTTGGTATTATCCCCAAATGTTGATAATATGCCAAAGTGACTACACAGATGTTGTTGCTTTTAATTTCAGTAAAATCCTCAAATTCTTTTTAGGCTCTTAAGTTTACTTAGCGTAGAGGACAGCAAATCATGGCCTACCACCTGGGCCATGTAAATGAATAAAGTTGATTCTGTAAATAAATTTTATTGGAACATAGCCACATCTATTCATTAGCGTATTGTCTATGGCTGCTGTCATGCTATAGTGGCAAAGTTGAGTAGTTGCAAGACACTGTGTGCCCTACAAAGACTAAAATACTTAGTAGCTGACCTTTTACAGAAAACCTTTGCCAATCTTGTCTTATGGAAACTTCTGTTGGGAAAGAACTTTTTTAGAACATGTATAACTGAATGGGCTACTATATTCTGTATAACTTTAACAAGTCAATATCACTAAATATTTTTTCTTAGTATTTTTAAAATAAAATTTTCTAGTGAAAATTTTTTTGATGTGTTAATATGCTTCCAGAAAGTACACACATCCATTAATACGTAATGTATAGTTCAGTGAAATTTTAATAAGTGAACATATCTGTGTTACTATTGTTCAGATAAAGATACATATTACTAGCACGTTGGTCTTTATCTTAGTCCCTCTGAGTCATCATTATACAAAGGTAATTTCTCTTATGAAGTTCTGACTTTTTTCTCCATAGATCAGGTTTGATTATTTTGAATTTTATCCAAAAGAAATCATACATTATGCTACTTATGTATATCTGATCTCTTTCATTAAACATGTTTCTGATATCCACCCACATGGATGCATGTAGCAGTGGTTTGTTTACTTTTTACCAACTTGTCACACTTCAATTTTGTAAATATAATATGATTTATTAATTGCTTTATCTTGATGGATATTTGGGTTGTTACCAGTTTTGGTGGCTATTATTAATATTGTTATTACCTTTTTTGTGCATGTATTTTGGTGAACTTCTGGTAAGATTTTGTTGGGTATGTACCAGGAGTGTAACTGTCATGTTCTAGGTATGTATGTGTATGGATGTTAAAAATATATATATATAACATATACACAGAAACGTGTGTGTGTGTATTTTCAATAGATATTGTCAAACTGTTTTCCAAGGTGAATGAACCAACTAACATTTCTACCAGTGGTGTATGAAATATCAGTTAATCCATATCCATACAGAAATTTTATATTTTGATTTCCAGTCTAATATATATGTATGAATAGAATTACATTGTGGATTCAATTTGTATTTTCCACATGAATAACAAGATTAAGCACACGGTCACATGCTAGGCTATTTTGATAGATTCTTTTGATTTGTCCATTTACCCATTACCTATGTTTTTCTATTGGATTTGTAGGCATTCTATATATAATCTGGAGATAAGCACTTTATTCGTTATAACTGTTATGTATAGTTTTCCTCAATCTTTGATTTGCCCTTAATAAATCTCATTTAAGACATGCTTGCCAATTATGAAAACACTTGAAACGAATCAATAATAGAAAGTCTCAGCAAAGGAATAGAAGCTATAAAAATGGACAAAATGAAAATTACACAATTGAATAAGTAAAATAATCAAAATAAAATCTCACTGGTTGAGTTCAATAACAGAATAGAGATGATGGGACAGAATCAATGAATTTGAAGACAGATAAATAGAATTGACCTAATGGCAACAACAAATACAAAAATGAACAGAACCATGAGAGCTCTGATAATAATAAAAGATTTAACATTCATGTCATCAGAGTCCTAGAAAGAGAGTGCAGCAGCAAATGTAGTAAATGAAATAGAGGCTGAAAATTTCCAAAATTTGGCAAAAGCATAAACTTTCAGGGCTTATGGGATTCTATGTTCTAGTCTCCCCCCTCCCTGTGAATCTATAATTATTTCAAATAAAAAGTGTTTAAAAAAGACATGCTTGCC
Organism: Microcebus murinus; assembly: GCF_040939455.1. NCBI lineage: Eukaryota > Metazoa > Chordata > Mammalia > Primates > Cheirogaleidae > Microcebus > Microcebus murinus. Next base: position 34,798,683 of record NC_134111.1, read on the forward strand.
CAATTCAAGATTTACTTCATTATTACCTTCCAGCAATACTTTATTTTTGTCCTCCGCATTTAGATTATAACAATTGAATAAAGTGTTTTGTTTATGATGTGGAATAGTTTCATATCTTTCAATCTTTGAAATATGTGATCCTATTGATTCTTGATTTATATAATTGTTAGTGAAATCAGCAGTCATGCTTACTTTTTCCTTTATAGATAATATGTATTTTTTTCTCTATTCTTGAAGACTTTCACTTAGTCTTTAATTTCCACCAGTTTTTCCACAGTTTGCTTAAATGTGTGTTCTGGAGGGGAACAGGTAGGCTTGGTTTTCATTGAGCATCTTGAATCTGTGACTTGTTTTTTTCTTTTTTTTTCAAAGCAGACACATTCAGTAGCTCTTCATATATTTTTTTGTGTTATTTCCTTTCCCCATCTCTCTTTTTTTTTGAGACAGAGTCTCGCTCTGTTGCCTAGGCTAGAGTACCATGGTGTCAGCCTAGCTCACAGCAACCTCAAACTCCTGTGCTCAAGTGATCCTCCTGCCTCAGCCTCCCAAGTGGGTGGGACTACCAGTGTGCACCGCCATGCCCAGCTAATTTTTGCTATTTTTAGTAGAGACAGGGTCTCACTCTTTCTAGGGCTCAGGCTGGTCTCGAACCCCTGAGCTCAAGCGATTGTCCTACCTTGGCCTCCCAGAGTGCTAGGATTACAGGTGTGAGCCATTTAGCCTGCTCTCCCCCCTTTTGTTGAGCCTACAATTACATGTAGTAGGACTCTTTTTTTTTTTTAACAGTTTTTATTTTCTTCACTCCTTATGGTTCAGTTTTGATATTTTAAATTGACCTGTCTTCTAGTTTTCCAATTCTGTTTTCTGCTGTGTGTAGTATTCTATTATTATTAAAGCCATGCCTTGAATTTTTTAATTTCAACAGTTGTACTTTTCTGATCTACTATGTCCATTTGATTCTTTATAGATTTCATCTCTGTGGTGAAATACTTCAAATTTTCATATAGTTTCTACTTATATTTGTGAGTTACCTTGTGCCTTTTTTATTGTTTGTTTGTAGTCTTGTCATTTTACATTTATACTATGTCTTGGAATGTCTGGTAAGTTGGACATTGAATGCTGAACATTGTGTTGACAATATGTGGAGGATTTGATGATGCTATCTTTCTTGAAGAAGATTTAAATGTTTTCATGCCCATGGTTACATAGTCAGGCCTCCTTGATCCAATATGGAATAATAAACACAGTTTGGTTTGAAGCTGGGTTCAAGATTTGTGAGAGATGGTCTGCTTGTTGTTTCAAGGATCTCGATTTGAAGCCTGGAGTAGGTTGCTGGGTACTAACATAAAGATTACAGTAATCATCATGAACCCAAAATGGCACCATGATCAACTAGAGTGGTGGGGACTTATGGAGCTGAGCTGATAGATTTATCGTTTAAATTTATCTTACAGTGGACCTAATGCATCCACAAAATTACGTGTGACTCTTTCTTCAGTTCCTCAATACTTAATGGACAATTTTGGTGCAAGCACCATGAAATAAGAGTTTTTAAAATGTGGAAACAAATCTCTCATGGTTTTGTGATGATGAGAAACAAATACATACGTGGAGAAGAGAGTTAGCCTCAAAAACAGGTCTCACTGAACTTCAAGACTTTGCCAAAATTTGAAGATATATATACTGCAGGAGGCTAATACACTAATATAAAAATGGAGGAGTCAGAATAATATCTCCTGTAGTCTTTCATGGCTAAGGAGAAAAGACGTCCCATTAAGCTCTTAAGTAAATGCCAAAAGTAGACTGTGGACAGAAGTAGACTGTCTTATTGTGTTTCTAATCCATTTCTGATTCAGCTCAGTAAGGACTGCTTTGATTTGGCCATATTTCCACTTCTCTGTTAATTTTACATTTCATTGCTTGTGGTATTGCTTGTAGAATAACTATAAGCAATGGAATTGAACAATCTGCGATTATGCTCAACGTTATGAGTGAATCTCCAAAACATAATTTGAGGCAAAGAAGTCAGAGACAAAAGATCATGTAGGTTTTCACTTTCATAAAGTATAAAAACTGACAAAAATATTTTTTTCTAGAACTGGAATAAACTTACCTTTGGAAGGGATAGAGACTGAAAGTCTGTGTTAGGGATATATAGGATGCTCTTTTTCTTGGCATAGGTGCTCTTTACATGCTTGCATTTAGTATGTGAATCATCACTGGGCTGTTAATTTCTGATGTATGGTCTTTTCCCTATGCATAAATAGAAACAGTCCTAAACACCAATTTAGTGAAAATTGACTGAATGAGATATAATATCTTTATACAATGGAATACTATACAACGATGGAAATGGAAGATCTACAGCTCCATGCAACATGGATGACTTCCACACATACAATATTGAGCAAATGAAACAAATACAAAAGGGTGCATACTATATTTTTCTATTTATATATGCAATTTTTTATCCTTTATATAAATAGGAAAAACTAATCCATCTTTTTAGAACTGGGGATAGGGTACCCTTGGGGTTGGTAGAGACTATAAGGGAGCACAAAGTGAGTTTCTTAGGTTCTAGTATTGTTCTGTTTACTTGGCAGCTGGTTGCATGGTATATTTTTTCTTAAAAATTTATCAGGCTATGTACTTAAGAGCATTTTAGTTATGCATATTATAATGTAAAGAAAACAATAGTACATCCCTGGAAATATTACAGAGTTTGGTGCCACCTTTAAAGAATCAAAAGATACATACCTTATTATTCTTTTTGGTCAGTAGAGAAGACAAATGAGTCTTGGAGAATGACAGTGTATTATCATAAATGTAATCAGGTCTTGACTTCAGTCATTGCTATTACTCCAGATATTGTTTCTTTAGTTGGAATAAATCAACTCAGGCTCTGGTTCCTGATATGCAGCTATTGATCTGGCACAAGCTATTTTCTCTATATTGATTAGCAAAGACCACCAGAAGCAATTTACTTTCATCTAGCAGTACAGTAGCATGCCTCCATTGTTTTATCTCTGGCTCCTTTTTTTAATCCAGTACACATCAACGTTTATCAACTTGCCATTCCACATATATTTCAGCAACTGGTGTTAGAGCCCCAAGACAATCCCCAGATTCAATGATTCATTAGGACAACACATAAGATTAAACATACAGTTATTATGCTCATAGATATAATTTTTTTTACAGCAAAAGCATACAAAGAAAAATAAGCAAAGGGCAAAGGCATATGGAATGAAGTCCAGAGGAAACAAGGCACAAGCTTGCAAGTCTTCTCCCACAACACAATTTTTGCTAAAATAGGAAGAAACTTACCTTTGGAAGGGATAGAGACTGAAAGTCTATGTGAGGGATATGCAGGATGCTCTCATTCTTGACACAGGTGCTCATAATAAATGCTTGGATTTAGTATGTGAATCATAAATAGGCTGTTCATTTCTGATATGTGCTCTTTTCCTATGTATAAATAGAAACAATCTTAAACACCAATTTAGGGAAGGCACACAGGATGCACTTAGTTCCTCCAGCAACAAGTTACAACAACACATGGAAAATATGGTCTATCAGGGAAGCTCAACAGAGACTCAGTGCCCAGAGTTTTTCTTGAGGGATTGTCACTTAGGCACCATGTAGGCTTGTATGGAAATTACAGACTCCCAGAAAGAAATCAGGTGCTCAGTATAAACCACATTGTTTGTACAAACAGTTTAGGCACAGTGAGTCACTGTTATTAGGGGTTGCAGGAATCCTCTTCCAAATCCAAATTCCCAGACACTAGACAAGGGCCTACCTTGCAAACAGGATAGCAGCCTCAGGCTTGATTGGTTACCTCTTTTCTTCACAGGAATTGCACATGGGTAGGTCCACAACAAGCTCTCATACTTCAGGAATGAATATTTGATTCAGCCTATTAAGTAAAAAGCATGACCAACTGAATTGATGGATGAAGGCTTATGGACATCCTGAATATGTGGTTGAGAACAGAACATATAAATATCAATTATGGCTTTATTATTTCACTTTCAATTTCAGAAAGGTGGAAATTAGTAGTGAATGTTCTCTTCCCACCACTTTTATAAAATTATTGTTGATTTAATCTATAGACTAACTATATTTTTATGAATGTTGATTGTAAGTAAATTGGAAGGAATAAAGTCACAGAGGTTGGGACTTCGGTCTCCTTTTTGAAGAAGTGAGTGCACTTTTATTACTTGCATAGGATATAATCCATGACCCCCCCCCAGTGGATGCTTGAAACCTTGGATAGTAACAAATATGTATAGTCCATATAGTACCTTATGTATACTATGCTTTTTCTTATACATACATACCTATGATAAAGTCTAAGTATAAATTAGGCACCATAAGAAGTTAACAGCAATAACTAATTAATTATAAAATAGAGTAATTATAACAACAATAATAAAAGTGATGTGAATGTGGTCTCTCAAAATATTTTTGGACTGCAGTTCACTGCAAATAACTGAAACTGCAGAATGTCAAACTATGAATACGAAGGGATTAGTGTGTGGTTAGAATATGGATGCTGAGTAGCCAAAGGAGGGAACTGTGTTTTTTTTCTTGGCAACTTCATTCCTTTATGGTTTTCCCTTCCTTTGATGGGCTGAAAATGTGAGATTTACGTTTTTCAGACTCTCTTGTCTCCAAGAATCTGAGTCCTGCTGCATTTTGCCAAGGAGGGACTCTTAAAAGAATTTTCCGAGAAACAGAAGTCAAAGCCACTTTCTAATAGCATAGACATGTGAGCTCCTGGAACTGTGAGGGTTTGTAGAAGCCTTTATGTGTTTCCCTGCAGGTAATGTGCCTGATTGCTGCAGGGCATCTGTGATTTCAGAGTTAGTTTCTCACAGTTCTGACTACTGCAGTCACAGGAATTTTTTTTCTCAGTACCTCACTGGTGGTAGCAAATCTCAAAGCTAGCAGTGATCTGTTCTGTTTATTGATCCTTCAGCACTTAATCCCCTGTATTAAATTCTTTCTGTTTACAAAGCCTCCTGTGGCTGCTGCTTTATAAGACTTTCTATCTTGTCTTTGATTATAAAATCCTACAATCTTGTGACTTTTCCAAATCAACATGATATTTCCATACTTACCACATCAAGAGAATAAAGAAAGAAGAACCTCCTAGCTCAGCTTAGAAATAACATCACTTAAATTTACATTTCATTGCCTAAAATTGGTCCCATGGCCGCCCCAAATTGTAAGGAGCCTGGGAGCTGTCACCTTTCAGATGCTCAGGAAAGAATGGAGAACTAGATATTTCTGAGTATGAAATGTAAATATGTGGAGAAAAATATTCCAGACAAGGAAAAAAATAAATTGCTAGGATCTTGACATAGGAGACTATCTGGAATATTCAAGAACCAGCGAAGATGTCATGTGGCTGGAACCGAGTGATTGACAGGGAGAGTGATGGGTGATGAAGTCAGAGGTAATGGCAACGTGCAAGTTAAAGGTCCTAGTGAGACAGCATGGGGATTGCACCTGGGTCCCCTTACCTGAGCCTCTGGCCTGGGCCTGCCATATACACCGATCATCTGTTAAAATGGAACTAACTAGATTTGTATTCTTCACAGAATGTGAAGGAAAGAACTAGTTTTGTTTTCTTCACAGAATGTGGCAACAATTCAGAGTGGGGTTTGTAACCCCCAGTGAGAAATGGCATAAACTTGTTTATGCCAAGATAGAGTCCAAATTTGACCTCTTATAGGCTTCTACTCTCATTTTAATGCTAAAAATCACACCGAAGCGTAGAGATTTAAAATGCTAATGATACATGAGATGTATGAAGAAGCATGAATGCCACACGCACAGCAGCCAACAAAGCCCTGCCTCTACATGTGTTGCCTTCAAAGCTGACACCTGCTTCTCTCTGTACAACCTTATAAACGTGTCCCAGCCCTTTGACTGGGCGGGGGGGGGGGCAGTCTGGTTGCTTCTTGACCAGTACTCTCTCCCTTTTGTTTGAGCAAAAGCCCCAAATAAAGTCTTGCCTGCTTCAACTTCTCTGGTCTTGGAACAATTTCTATTGACTCAGGGACCAAGAACCCAAAGTCTGGTATCACCAGTAAAGATTTTGGCTTTTAGTCTGTACTGGAGAGTTTTGAACAATATCCAAGTGAACTGACTTGGATATTAACGCTGACTTACATTTGTCATTCTGGCAAGAGGACAAGTAGCTTGGCGTTTATTGCTATAATCCAGGTGAAAGATAATAATGACCTACACCAGGGTGCTAGCAGTGGGTGTGGTGAGAAGTGATGAGCTTCTGTGTATATTTTGAAAATGCAGTCAACAGGATTAACTGATGAACTGAATATGATATATGAGAGGAAAAAAGAAATCTAGAATGACCTTAAGTTTTTGGCTTGAACAAGAAGAATAGAGCAGCTATTAGCTTAGATGAGATAGTCTTCAGAGGAAGTAATTTGTGGTGGGGATAATATAGTAAAAGCTTATTTTAGACATGCTAAGTTTGAAATGGAAATTCTTAGTAGGAAGATTAATATATGAATCTGATGTTCAAGACAAGGATCTATATTAAAGAGGTACACTTTGGAGCCATCAAAAATTAGCTAGTAATTAAACTCATGAAACCAGATGAGATCACCTGGAGAGTGAGTATAGATAGGCATAAGTAAAAGACCAAAGACTAAGCTCTAATAACTTTAACTTTAAGAAGTTGGGAAGATGAGAAGGAACCAGAAAAGAGACTCAGAAGCAGAGGCCAGTGAAATGAGAGAAAAGCAAAGCAAGTAAGGTCTCCTGCAAACCAAGTAAGGAAGATGTTTATAGGAGGTAAGTGATCAGAAGAGTCAAGAGATGCTGATAGTCAAGTGACATGAAGCTTGGGAATTGACTAGTAGCTTTTATAATGTGAAGCATCTTGATAATAACAGTTACTGTGAAATGGCGCGAGTTAAAGCATCATAGGTATCTCTTCTCCATACACATTTTATACTTTCCAAATCTTTTTTGTGTGTGTGTCTTTTTTTACTTGTCATTAAAAATGTAATCTTAATCTTTTCTTTCAAGTTACTGGTCCTGTTTCTTACTGTATCTCATTTGTTTATCATTTACTAAAGGTATAAGTTTTATCTTTAATGTGCTTTAATCTTTTATTCTCATTTCATATTCTTTAGGTTCTTTCCCTTCCTAGAGGATATAAACTTAATTTGCATAAATTTTTCTTCTGTTTCCTAAGGGTCTATGTTTTTTCTAGAACAGGTTACCATCTTTCCTTTCCTTTTTCTTTCTTTCCTTCCTTGCTGTCATTTTGCCTGCCTTTCCTTTCTAGTACTTTTAAATAGATGCACTTCATTTTATTTAACGTGTTCATGAACATCTCTAGTGAACATTTTTATTTACGTAAATATAGGGCAGTTAGATGGTGCTTAAAATCTGTTCCCTTTTTCCCTGTCTTGTCTGGTCTCTATGTTTACCCTTTTCAATCCAAGCTGAAAGTAAAATCTAATTAATTTCACCCTGCATTTCCTTTTTTACAGACTTCTGGAAAAAATAGCTCATAGATACCAGTATATGCTTTTCTTAGAGACTGTCAAATACTAGAGAGAACATGGATCACTACTAGTGTGGAGGAGCAGTCAAGTCACTTTCACTACTTTGGTGCAGCTTCTTCAAAGTAAAATAAAAAAATTAAATTGTATTATTTCTAAAGACCTTCCCTAAAGACCTTCATGTCTAAAGACATGAACATTTCTGTGTTTTTAATTACTTTAACATACTCCTCAGTCCTACAGAATATTTTTCCAATTCCATACATGTTTTATTTCATTTTCCAGCATATTATATATTTTTTAAAAAACAGCAGTACAACATTTCATTCTGTTTAAAAATCTACTCTATAGAGATGTTAATATAGTAAGAATCAGAGGAAATGAGTGACTTTTATGTATAAGGCATTATATTATCCAAGGTCTTTTTTCCTCCTCATCAGAACATTAATAAACAAGTATCACTGAACATTTTGATTTATAGAAGACAAGATTTTTAGTCCAATTAAAAATTTATGATTAAAAGCAAAACTATTTGTAGACATATTAAGTGGACTTTTTTTTCTTACTTTCAAAAATGATAGTTAAGGAAAATAAGCCATTCACTTGATTGACAGTAAGCACAACTATATTATTTAAGCATCATATTAACTTTCCCTGAAATACCTTCAAACTACCTTTAATTTTATTCTAATTTTCAGTGCACTCTGAATGGCATAAGTGTCATTTTCTCCATTGAAAATATAATATACTTTTCTCTCTATGTACAAATGCACCTCAGCGTTCAATGCAAGAGTGAAAATCTCTATTCTTAAAGCTTTGGAGCTTATTGCAATTATAATGAAATAGGCAAAGTGGCTATTGTTTGAGCATGCATGTGACTTTGGAGAACTGTTTTGGAATGAATGATATTTTCATTTTTCTGCTTCTTAACAGCAGCTGCCTCCTTTCTGGGATATAAATGCCATCTGAACCAATGACTTATTTCCATTCAGATAGTAAATGTAGGCTGAATTCTTGCAGTTAGGTTAATAGAAACCCAAATATTTTCACACAGATGAACAACCCAAGGAATTTATTGCAGCATGAGAACAGAGAATTATATTTCCAATCTTTTAAATGTAATAAACAGATCCCAGAGGACTGCCACCAAACAAGTTTTTGGATACACTTACAAGTCCTATGGTAAACACTAATAATAAAGCTAGAATTGTGGTGAAAATTCAATATCCTTATTTATACTGGTACAGTTAATTTTGGAATCTTCATGTCAACCACTAAACATTGCATATCCCAGCATTCTTTAGAGAAGCCAAGTATTTTGAGTGTACTGAATGTTTTGCTATGTGTGTAGATTTAGCAGCAGCTATTGATTTGGTACAGAAACTTGTTCTTGTGTCATATATGCCTAATGCAAATATTGACAAATAGGATTTATAAGAGATAACATTGAACTTGGAGTAAAAAGTTGATTTTTAAATTATTGCTTCACTGATTAGTCTTGGGTAAGTCACTTGGCTTTCCTCAGTCTCCATTTTTAGTCCAATGTTCTCAATGTAAAGAGTAGGCACACAAGAAGGCAAGCCCAAATGTACAAACACATTTCAAGCCTTTGATTTCAAGCCTGGCATAATCACTAAAATTCCTTTGTCAAAGCAAGCCCCATGACCATTAATGGGCCAGAGAAGTGTTTTCTACTTATTATGGGAGGCAGTACAGAGTCACATGACAAAGGGCATAGACAGAGGAGAGGACAGAATTGAAAACAATACGCAGGTAATAATAGCAGCAAGATATCTTAAAAATCAATTTAAAATAGCATCTGTCAGAGTATTTTCCTCTTCGATTATCTTTTGCAAAATATATGTGCTTTGTATTTATGATTATGCTTTATTGCAGTCAATTATTTAAATGTATTTCAAAAGTCTGCTGCCCCAACTCTAAGACCATTATGAAGAATAATCTTTAAAAATGAAAACCTACTACAAAGTTGTCTTGAAATTAAAACTGTAGGAATAATATTTCAACTAGAGAAGATTGCATTAGAGGATTTGAAGGTTACCAAATGACTTCATTTTAATATTTAACAACCAGTGATATGGACAGAGCAGGCCCCCTCCTCAGTCATTTCCAATAAACTGTGTGCACATGACTATGCAGATGCAGGAACAGACTCAGTTGGTTGCATCATGAAATAGACCTTCACGTTCCTGGACATATATTTCATATCTGTTTAGCTGAACCCCTTTCTTTGTTCTTTTCCCCATCATTTTTACTGTTCTTATTTTCAACTTCCTTTTCAGAATAAAATTGTTCCTTTTTGCTATAGCATAGTGGAATACAGGATGGATTGTAGAATCAAGTCCCCTGGCACTTACTATTTATTTGAAATTAAATAAACTACCTAGACTTTCTGAATTAGTTTCCTTATCCTTAAGGTCACATGAGAAAAATAGGACATAGATTGCAAAGTTCTATGAATAAATGTCTTGATTTCTAGAATACTCCCATTGAACAGTGGTAAAATGCTATATACTTGATCTTTATCATCATACAAATTATTCATCATAATACTTTAAAAAAGTCAAATCAACCTGCTGAAAATCTTCATCATATTGGTGTTGTCACACATCTTGATTGGAAAGATACTCATGTTTTGATTCACACCTTCTCAGGTGAAAACCAGACATTTGTTTCCTACCTTCCTTTGGGCATAGATGCAGGCATGGGACCTATGTTCTATCAGTAGATGCTATAGCACTAATGTGAGCCTCCCTTGCCCCTCCACTGCTGTGCTGCTTTGCTTGAGGACGAGCTCGCTTAAGAGAGTTACTTTCAGAGGAAAACCAGTCCTCTTACTGCTCCTGCTCTACCACCTCTCCTTATGTCCAAGCTTATTACTAGAATCAGAGTCCATCGTGTTCTATGGAATCAAATACAAATTCAAACTTGAGATAAGAACATATCCATGAGCAAAAATCTTGATTGTGTGTGAGAGAATGGAATCTGAGGGTGTTAGACCAGGGAGGAATGTAATTTAGATCATTATCGACTGAATGTAGTTCCAGAAGGCTTTTGGATTCAATCTATGAACTCAAGAAGGTGGGGTCTACTATAACATTTTTTGGCTAATTAGACTGAAAAAATGAATTTTCCATGGCCTACATTAAATGATATTAAGATGCTATAAATTCTCTGGAACAATAGAGAGAATGGATTCATCATGTTAATACAGTTCCCTCCATCCCCAACGCCCCCGCTCAATGCTGCCACCGGTCTTCTCGCATTGAGGGAGCTCTCTTTCACTTTTATTTCCACATTACCAATTTCTATATTCTGTATAGGGCCTTCCTTTGACAATCTTCATTTTATAATGAAAAGAAAAAGTAATTTCCATTGGAGGAAAAGTGTAGACTAGAGGACAGTGAACCTCTTGCAACAACTGGTATATGTTCCTTGTACAGAAAAAGTGTAGATAATTATAATGGTATGAATCTCATAATCTTCACAGGGACCTTGAAATAGCTTCCTTCTCTCAGATAATCCTACCTCTGTGGAGAATGTGTGTATGATTGAGAGAGAGAGAGAGAGAGAGAGAGTTTATGTGACTTGGTGTAAAATAAAACTACAATCTATTCTTAACTGTTATGTAGCACAATAATAACTATGCATTTGACTGGCTGTGTATCAGATTAATTCTACCTTATGTATATGTGTCTCAAAACCTATTACATCATTCAGTCTCTAAACTTTATCATATGAAATAATCATCTACTAGTAATCTTTAAAAATTGGAAGGACTGTAGCTTTAGTGAAAATCAGTAATCCCCAGGATTCCTTTGAACTCCTAAAATTGTTTTAGGACCTAAAGATATTTTATTTATACAGGTTTATGTATTTCTATTTACCAGTTAAATATTCAAACTCAAAAACAGCAAATCCAGAGGAATCACAATATGAGATTTTAAGCTACTATATATTATAAAGCAATAGTAATTAATACAGCACTGCTGTTTTATAGAAATAGACACATTGATCAATGAAACAGAATAGAGAACCCAGAAATAAACCCATGCATGTACAATCAATTGGTTTTCAACAAAGGGGCCAATGGGAAAAAGATAGTCTTTTCAATAAATGGTGTGGAGAAAACTGGATATCCACATGAAAAAGAATGAAATTGGACCCTATCTCAAACCATATACAAAAATTAACTGAAAATAGATTAAAGATTTAAACATAACACCTGAAACTGTAAAACTACTAGAATAAAACATAGGGAAAAAAATAACATGACATTGGTCTGAGTTTTTAGATTTGGCCCCAAAAGTATAGGAAACCAAAGCAAAAATAGAAAATAAGTCCATGTCAAACTAAAAAGCTTTTGCATATCAAAGGAAATAATTAACAGAGTGAAGAGACACTTTATGGGTTAGAAGAAAATATTTTCAAACCATACATCTCATAGGGGGTACTATGCAAAATATATATGGGATTCATAACTGACGAGCAAAGAATCAAATAACCGAATTAAAAAATGGGCAAAGAACCTGAGTATATCTTTTCAAAAGAATGCATATGAATCGCCAACAGATAAAAATGTTCAACATCATGAATCATTAGGGAAATGCCAATTAAAAGCACAGTGAGATATCACCTCTGGCAGCTGTCAGAATGGCTATTATAAAAAGTTAAATGATAAATTTTGGCCAGGAGAAAAGGAAAACCTTTTGGAGAAAGGAGAAAAGGAAACCCTTCTGTTATTGGTGGGAATATAATTTAATACAGCTATTATGGAAAACTGGAGATACTTCAAAAACTAAAAATAGAATTACTATATGATTCAGCAATGTCACTTGTGGGTATTTACATTAAATATTTGAAATTAGTAAGTCAAAGTGATATCTACACTCTCATATCCATTGCAGCACTATTCACAATAGCCAAGTCATGGAATCAACCTAAATTTCCATCAACAGATGAATGGATAAAGAAATGGCATATATATGCAATAAAATGTGATTCAGTCTTAAAAAGAAAGAAATCTGTCATTTGGAACAACATGGATGAACTTGGAGGATGTTATGCTAAGTGAAATAAGCCAGGCACAGAAAGACAAAAATATCACATTTTCTCACTTATATGTGTAATCTAAAATAATCAAACAATCCTAAGCTTTATTTGAAACCAATAAAGATCCCGAAGCCAAAGCAATCTTAAGCAAAAAGAACAAATCTGGAGGCATTACATTACTTGACTTCAAATTATACTACAAGGCTATAGTAACCAAAAGAGCATGGTACTCTCCGATGTCACTTTGTAAAAAGAAAATAAATAAATAAACAAAAAATAAAAAAAGAGCATGGTACTGATATAAAAGTAAAGACATAGACCAATGCAACAGAACAGAGAACTCAGAAACAAAACCTTAGAGCTAAGACCTACAAATCTTCAACAAAGTAGACAAAAACATACACTGGGGAAAAGAAGCCCTATTCAATAAATGGTGCTGGGAAAATTGGATAGCCACATGCAGAAGAATAAAACAGGACCTGCAACTCTCACCATATGCAAACAAAAATTCAAGATGGATTAGAGACTTAAATGTAAGGCAGGAAACCATAAAAATTCTAGAAGAAAACATAGGAAAAACTCTTCTAGACATAGGTCTATGCAAAGAATTTATGCCTAAAACCTCAAAGGTCAATACAACAAAAACAAAAATAAATAAATGGAACTTAATTAAATTTAAAAAGTTTCTAAAGAGCAAAAGAAACAATCAACAGAGTAAATAGGCAACCTATAGAATGGGAGGAAATACTTGCAAACTATATAAATGACTAATATCCAGAATCTAAAAAGAACTCAAATAAATCAGCAAGAGAAAACCAAACAACCCCATTAAAAAGTGAGCAAAAGACATGAACAGACATTTTTTCAAAAGAAGATTAAACAAATGGCCAAGAAACATGAAAAAATGTTCAATATCACTAATCATCAGGGAATGCAAATTAAAACCATAATGAGATATCACCTTGCTCCTGTAAGAATGGACAGTATTAAAAAGCTAAAAAAAAAATGGGCCGGGTGCGGTGGCTCACGCCTGTAATCCTAGCACTCTGGGAGGCCGAGGCGGGCGGATTGCTCAAGGTCAGGAGTTCGAAACCAGCCTGAGCGAGACCCCGTCTCCACCATAAAAATAGAAGGAAATTAATTGGCCAACTAATATATATAATATAAAAATCAGCCGGGCATGGTGACACATGCCTGTAGTCCCAGCTACTCGGGAGGCTGAGGCAGGAGGATCGCTTGAGCCCAGGAGTTTGAGGTTGCTGTGAGCTAGGCTGACACCACGGCACTCACTCTAGCCTAGGCAAGAAAGCGAGACTCTATCTCAAAAAAAAAAAAGAAAAAAAAAAGCTAAAAAAACAACAGATGCTGCCATGGATGCAGAGAAAAAGGAATGCTTATATGCTGTTGATAGGACTGCAGACTAGTACAACTCCTATGGACAACAGTATGGGGATTCCTCAAAGAGCTAAATATAAACCTATCATTCAATTAAACAATCCCACTACTGGGTGTCTACTCAAAGGAAAAGAAATCATTTTATCAAAAAGACACCTGCACTTGAAAGCTAATTGCAGCACAATTCACAATTGCAAAGATGTGGAATCAACCTAAGTGCCCATCAATCCATGAGTGGATAAAGAAAATGTAATATATATATATATATATATATATATATATATATATATACACACCATGGAGTACTACTCAGCCATAAAAAGGAATGATGTCTTTGCAGCAATTTGGATGGAACAGGAGACCATTATCCTAAGTGAATTATCTCAGGAGTGGAAAAACAAACACCACATGTTCTCACTAATAAGTGGGAGCTAAACAATGGGCACACACAGGCACAAAGAGATGTAAAAGGTCATTGGAAACTAAGAAGGGAGGATGAAAGGGGGTGAAGGGTAAAAACTTACCTATTGGGTACAATGAACACTGTCTTGGTGACAGGCACATTGAAAGCCCTGACTTCAGCATTATACAGTGTATCTATGTAACAGCAACATTTGTAGCCCCTTAATATTTTAAAATAAAGTATAAAATAAAATAAACTCATAGAGGCAGAGAATAGAATAGTGGGTAACAGAGGTTGGGGGTGAGGGCATGGGGAATGCAGAGCTGATGGTCAAAGGGTACAAAACCTCAGTTAGACACAAGGAATAAATTTTTTATGATCTACTGTACAGCAAGGTGAATATGGTTAATAGTGTATTGTATGTTTTAAAATTGCTGTGAAAATAAATTTCAAATATTCTTATCACAAAAAATAAGTAATAAGTATTTGAGGTGATGAATATGTTAATCAGCTTAATTTAATTGTTCCACATTGTATTCATAAATCAGAACATCACTTTGCACACTGGAAATGTATACAACTATATTTTGTCAATAAAAATTCAAACAGAGAATTTTTAAAATATGAATATACAAAAGTATACATTCCATTTGCTGTCAAAGAGAAAGTGTCATCATACCTGATTTAGCCCCTGGCAAATGTCTCATACACTGAAGAAAATGAAGGTGAAAAAAGAAAATAATATTTTGTTATTATTATGAAAACATTTTTGACCTTGTGGATTCCCTGAGAAGTCTCAGCAAGTCCTACAGTTCCTGAACCACACTTTGAGCACAAATGGGTCTAAATCGTTTTCTCTGTTCTAAACCTTGATATAATTATCATCTGAATTTCACACATTCACTTTTAAAAAAGGAGTGTATACTTTGATTTCCCAATTAGATTATAGTTCCTAGAGAGCCTATCTTTGTTTCATGCTTTTTCCTCTAATAAATAGTAGCAGGCATTGACATACAATCATCCAACAATCTTTGCTTGTTTCTTCATATGTAGTTCTTTATTAGTATTATCCAGGTGTCATTAAAGTAAGTATCATAGACGTTGGGAATGATTTAAGTGGTAAATAATTATGTCATTCATACTAAGCAGCTCATACATTTTGTTTCTTATAGTTATTGTAAATTTGATTATTTTTAAGAATCAAGTGGTTTTTGACAGTGACAATTTCCCAAAGCAAAGCCACCATATGATACAAAATCTCATTATTCTACAGTCGATTTTTATTCTTATACTGTTTCCTTTAAGAATAAAAATCTTGGAAGTTGGATTTGATGTTGTTGAAAAAATAAACAAAAAACACTTACAACGTAAGTAAAAAGACCTGCCTTTAAAGCAATGTTTTAAGCCCCTTTTCTTCTGAGCTTTGTCACAGGAATTTTGTTGTACAATTACTCAGCTCTAAACTCAGCTCTCTAAACCATTTTCAGTCACTATGAAAGCCAAGTTTTTGAAAGAGTCATTTATCAAAATTACCAAGCTCAGGATGCTAAAATGGATTCATAAAAATTGCCATTATAATTTGGCCTAAATCTGTGGCTTTATAACATTCATAGTATGCATGGGGTTACATTAGTGGAAACATTAACTAAAAATCTGGCCTAAAGTTAGAACTTGATGTCATCGTAAGTAACCTGAAATAGCTTAAGCTATAGCCTTCTCTAAGAGATAATTATAATAAAAGCTACCATATATTGTGTAGCTCAATACAATATGCTAGGAACTGTGTCCAGTCCTTTATATGTCTCATTGTAATCCAAGCAGCCACCTAGCACCTAGCGAAGTAGATATCACAGTTCCCACTTCACAGATAAGTAAATGGAATCTTGCCAATGTCACCTAAAAAATTGCAGAGCCAGGATTTGAACCCAGGTAGGTTTGTTGTTAAAGTTGTGCATACCTAAATGCAAAGAAGTTAAGTAATTATATCAATTGTAAGTTTGGTTAGTAGTAGCAAATAAACTCAAATTCATAGTAATTCAATGAACGTTTGTTGCTCACTCATGCTGTATGTCCATCATGCATCAGCTGTGGGCTCTGTTCCAAGTTTTCCCTACTCAGAAATGCTAGATAACGAGATTCTACCCTCTGAATCATCAATACTTTGTTACTACACGGAAAGAGCATGAAAAGAATTGTGCACTGGAAGTTAACGGCATCATTTTCATTTAGATTTTATTTGCCAACTCAAATGGTTAGGCCTAGCTTCAGGGGGATGAATCCTACTGCATGCTAGGAAAAAAGCAAATTATAATCACAGCCTTCTTTTTGAAATTTTGAGTAAAAAACACTACCTCTCTAAATGTTAGTTCTTTTGGCGCCACTAGAAATAAAGAATAAAATTGTTTTGAGGCATGTGATGATTTTTGTGGGAATAGACAATTATATCTGAAACTATAATCATATTCCTTCTTTAGAAATTTCAAGGGTAACTAGTCATAAAATACCTGGGAAAATCATGGAAAATTGTTCTTACACCTCCAATCCTTTTTAAAAGTCTAAAAATGTACCTCAATGAGAAGGATGATGTTTACATTATTTCAATAACAGATATATGTCATTCTTAAAAATTATGGCTTGTCTTTTGAAAGAAACTACCAATTTATTATCGTTCAAAGAAGAACACACTTACTGAGATTTAATACATTTTTTCCATGACTCCTTCCTCAACCTCTGACCCACATCACTCCAGTCTGTCTCTAATCTCCCCTCTAGGTTCTTATCAAAGCTCATGAGTCACTATCATAGGATAAGCTTGTCATCCACAAGAAAAAAGGAATCTCATTATATATATTCTTTGATTTTTAGCTATGTTCATTTTTTTAATTATAAAATAAGTTGTCGGGGTTGAAGTGAATGGCTAGGACATCATGCTAGCACAGAAAGGTAGTCAGTATCTAATCACTGCAGCTGACCCTTGAGAATCAGCCCAGGCAGAGCCACCTGACCCTCAGAGATCAAAACATGTATTGGTCCACTATTTTGGAAAGATTATTACTCCCTGCCCCATAGGAGAATGTGAAATAAACAAATCTATTTCAACATTCTTATAAAAGGATAGGTGGAATCCAACAAAATAAGCAATCTGTGCTGTGGGAACCTGTTGTCCAACTGTATGAAAGCTACTCCCAAGGCCAATGTATAGATGAATCACTTCAGGCATTCTGTTAGTGGCATAAACCAATGCATATGGCAGATATGGAATTTACATTATATACATATGTATATACATATGAAAGATCAGCTGGCAAAATATCATCATTCCTGAAACTGGTCCCAGTACTCCCATCGAACACGTTTATCTTTTAGATAAAAGATAAAATACATTATAACACTCCGCTTTGTATGAAATGCATGCTATCCTGATTCATTTCTCCTGGAAAACCTAGCTTGAGGGCCAACAAAACTTGAGCAGCCATCACAGTTCTATCGGCCCCACGAATGGCACTGGAGCTGCAAGCATCCTAATTCCTGGGTTTCCTTCCTCCTTGTTGATATCCCAACCTCTCTCTTACAGCGCCATTTGGCTGAAGTCAGTTCTTTCTTACTGGTGACTCTCTTATGCTTCCACACTCTTCTGTAGAGAGGCTGTGTCTTTTAATGACAGTGTCCAATAGGAGCAAAAATACTGTTCTAAATAACCTGCTCTCTCTCTCCCAAGCAACCTCTCTCAGGTTTTAGGGCCCCATCCCTAAGTTTCTAGGGGCAAGGCAGGGGGCAATTTATTGCATTGGAACATCACTTCTCCATTCAGTTTCTACATCCCAGAGCAAATTCCTTCAATCCATCCTATATCATGGTGAGTTCTTAAAACCTGGGACATTTGTCTAGAGATTTAGATATATTTGTTGGCTTTTTCACTTAGAATTGATGGTCCCATCAAAACAGAAAACACTTGTCATTACCAAAATTCCCATTACTTTTTCTTCCAGGAGGAGAAAAATTTCCTTTACATGCAAATACAAAATCTGGAGACCTGTTCTATATCACAGAGTTCTCAAAGTCAGCTTTGGTTATTTAATTAAATAAGATACATTATAGGTATGTCTATAGATATCACAATTTTTATTTTAATAAAGTCCTACTGTTACTCACTCAACTATTTGACTACATACTTTCAAAAATTTCCCCCACTTTTGCCACCTTAACAGTTCCAGTGTTTCACTATTTAAAAAAATCTATGACCATGATATATTCATTTAATTTAAAATATTGGGAAATATGGCTTACAGAGTCTAAAGGAACTGCTAAGGATAAGCAATTTTCAATGTTATAATTAAGGAAGAGAAAAATGACAATGATCAAGTACTAAATAAAAAGTACTCAAGGTACCTATTCAGTCTTCCAAGAGCCCCCACCAGCTTAAACAAAGCAAGGTAAAATAGACACAGCAAAAGCTAAAATTATGGGTCTCCCCACTCTGGGTTCTAATGCTTGAATGTCATGTTATCCTACTATTTTGTCTGAATCTACATTATAGAAAAACAAACAAACAGAGTCATACTATTTTATACTTAGCCCTTCTTTTCATTCACTTTGAGTCTCAAAGGGTCTTAAATGCTAGTGTTAGGGAATATTGCCAGAAGCTGCTAATTGAGAGCTAATTAAAGTTCAAATGCCACTTTAGAAATTTCACATTCTTTTCCTGTAGTTTATCCATAAATGTAAAATACATGTCTGAAGTAGTTCACTTTCTCTGTCAGCGCTTGTCATTCCATTGCACCACGGCTCTGAGGGCATCACTCTTAGTGAACTATCAGCTTGCAAGAAACAGGAGTGCTCCAGATTTCACATTGGTTTCACCTCACAATCCAATTGCTGGGCTCACACTGCTTGGTTTTCGATTTCACTGCCATGTGTGAAATTTATTACTTAAACTGATTTGTAAAAGCTAATTGTAATGAAGGGTACTTTCCTGTGCCTACTAAGTGTTAATTGCTACCCATGGCTGTGGTGGCAATTGGATCTGGGAATGAAATCTAGAAGAAACTGTCTTTAGAAATACCCAGAGCCTCAGAGGCAGTGGCTGATTGCTTTGCAGCTCTCTAGTCTCCTCAGCTCCCTGGGGTTTTGGCTGGCTTTGGCCTTTCCACAGTGTGTCAGCAGCTCTCTCAACTGTGACTGGTGCACTACCTTTTAACAGCTTTAAATGGTAGTTGCTAATGGCTTTGCAGCCTTGCAGCTATCCCAGCAGGTTTCTGTGCCTTGTACTACTTTAAACACAAAGTACTTTGAAAACATACATAAATGAAGGCTATAATTCCATCTCCAGTCTTTGGTGTGTGTTACTTGTCAACTTTTCAAAAAGCAAATGGCTAATACGAGGCATTCCAGCAGGCTTGGGTCAGAGTACTCCTTCCCTCTGTTTCCCAAAGAGGTTCTGGCTCTTCCTTCTTTAAGCTATGCATTGTTATTTCCTTACCCTACATTAACACCCTCAATCCTAAATTCACTTTCTTTTATGGTTTACCTGCTAGCTCCCTTTTGTCTCTGTGTTTTTTCCTGACTTGTGGTTTGGCTATCAGAGCTATAAGTAGCCACAATTTCAAGCTGACGTCTTTTCATTTTACCCATATATAGGGAAGAAGGCCAAGGATGGTTTTTTGGGTTAAGAACTTTGGGGTACTGAGTACTCTTTTTGTTCTCATATGGTTGAAAGGGCAGTGATAAATGTTTCCTTGGTAAGAAAAGTTTAAGGATTGGGAAGAGATGGAGGAGAGACAAAGAAAACTCTTGCTGTGCTGAGTATCATTTGATCTGGTTACTTTCTCACCTGCAGCAGGCCTACCACCATCATGCAGAGTAAGTGGGCGCCAGAGAGAAAATGAGATGAAACTTAATTGTGTGAAGGAGCTTTGTTCTCATTGAATATCTCAGATCCTCTAAAGTGCACTCGATGGGGAATAATAGCTCCCGAGGAGTCAAGGCAGCCAGTAATGGCATTTAATTCTGAAGTTCAGAAATAATGCCTTTTGTTAAATTTCTATGACAAAGCAATATTCTGAAGTGCAGACAGATCAGATTCAACATTTTAAATGTGTTGTTGCATTATTGGGCACTACCCTGGTACGGAAGACTTAGATTGTAGAATGGCTCTGAATTTAGGGCTCATTCAAATGATCACTGGAGACCTTTCAATGGTCCACTAGAGATTTAATGAGTTTTGAAATACTATCTCACTCAATATTAGAAAAGAACTAGTTACAGCTAATAAATAGGGCTGTGAGTAGTAAAATTACTCCTAACCCCAATGATAGTGAGCTGAGAAATAAATAGCTTCAAGCCTTTCTGTTCCTAAACCAACCTAGGTGGGAAAGCCCATGACTCAAAGCATGAAACAGAAGGGAAATATTTTCACGTTCTTTGTAAAGAGACACTGCTCCTTTCAAGATGAATCCCAAATCCTCCAAAAACAAACAAAAAAAAACCCAAAAAACAAAAAAACAAAAAACAACCTACTCCAAATAACATTGGTTTGCTTACTTCTCATTTTGCATGTCTTGAACCACACTCCTGTCACTGTATTTATGGAAGTGAAGATTGAGGGATAAGAGATGTTTTAATTCTATATTTAATTTAATTCTAGATTGCTGGGGCATTTCGGAAGCAATGTAGCTTCTCTGCCCAGGTGGCAATGTTCATTGCCCTGACATAAGAGCATCTCTGATGAACCTCTCAAAATAATAAGCATTCTGCTTTTCCTTCCCCCCCCTTCTGTTGGCTGTTTGTTGTCTCTAATTGCTAGAGAGTTGCCACATACAGAAAATAAAAGCGTATATTAGCGAGTTGCCTTCCATTCTGCAGGGATTCCATTCCACTTTAGTATTCTTTTAGATAATAAGTGAAGCAGACTTTCTGCTGTGGCATTTTTAGTAGAGATTTAGCCATCTATTGAGGAAATAACTTCTAAGTTTTTACAGGATACAATTATTTGCATTTTTAAGTAGGATACTTTCTCAGGTATCATTCCTTACTTATTTGGCATTTATTTATTTTTTTTTCTGGAAATAAAACTTGAACATGGTGTTATGTAGGGAATGAGCACAGCTTGAAGAATTATGTCAATATTATCATTTATATGAGACAATACAAATTGAGTTCCTGTATTTAATATTTACAGCTGATTTTAAAACTTCAACATTCAGATTTTAAATCTGAAATGGTGGTACATTTCATGGCAAAAAAAGGGAAGAAACAGCACAAATGTTTAATATTTCAATAACATGTTGAATTTTTAAAGACTGAGGCTTTTGTAATGACTGTTAAACTGATCTAATAGCAGCCTGGTAACCGGCTTACTTTTAGTAAAAATTGCTATACAGCAGCTACTGGAGGGAAGTTTTCATAAAGTCAAAATTTTCTCAACAGTTAGTGCTTGGTCATCAATTATGTACAGCTAGATTTACTTACCAAGTTCTCAAAACTAGTAGAAGAAATAAAAAGAGCTTAAAAATTAGCAAACTTTTTATTAATACTCAAAGCCACAGGATATCTCTTTTGGTGTTGCTCTGGAATCATTTTTGAACTGAGAATACTGCTCGACTCTCCTTTTCTTTTAACCATGTCAATAAGATTCATTGGTGTTTTTACTTAATAAAGAAGTCCATAATTTTTGGAACATGATTTTGACGATAGATTGAAAATAAATATAGTTTCATCATTATTACTATCAGAATACAAACCAAAAACATATGCTAAAAAAAGAAGCTAGGAGACCATAAAAGAGATGAAATTGGGTGTTAACAGTCTAATAGAAAACAAACAAAAAACAGAATTAAGACTCATCCAAAGGCTGGACACAAAGTAAGGTAGTGAAATTTGCCTTGAGTGTCCTTCAGTGTCTCCTCTTAATCAACTTCCATCTGTTTCTGCTAAAACGTATTCTGGTGTAAGCTTAGAGATTATTTTTTTTTTAATTTTAAAAGTTATTCTTTAAAGGTTGAGAAGCCTTTAAACTCCACAGGAATAAATCCCTATTTTGGAATTTGAAGCACATTAATATAATGAGGGTGATATTTGCAGCTGATGGGTCTTCTGGGTGGCCTTCAAAATCATGTTCCACAGCTGTCTTCACAGCCTTCTAACTCCATAACCTGGGGAGGCTGCAGGTGTGGTCAGGATGGAGCATGAGAAGAATTCCTTGATTAAAGACTGATTTCTACTCTCATCCGTTTTGTGAAGTTATAATCTCCTTAACCTCAATGAACCCTAGCTTTATCATCAATATAGTGTTAAAATAACTCCTATTCTGCTGATCTCACAGTGTTGTGAGGGTCAGGATTAGAATATACTTTGAAAAAAAGAGCCATTATATTTAATAGAAACATAATGTGCTGCTATTGAAAGGAGAATTTAAAGTTTGTATCCAAACCATATAATTTTACATATGATGTCTCATCAAACTCTGGAGTTCTATGTTTTCTATAATGCCATGGAGATTATCTTCAAGCCCTAGGGAAGGATTTTCTATTGGTGATAATCACTTCTCTATACTTCTTCCACTGAATCACTGATGATGATGGCAGGGAGCCTAAAGCCTTGGTTTCCTGTCTTCACATATAGTGTTGATGCTGTCAAGTTGATTACAACAACCATCTGATCGGTAGTCACTTGGAGAAGCTGAGAATGTGTAGCTTGGGAAAGGGATGTCCAGGATGATAAGTTGAGATAGAAATTATGGTCTGAGTGTTATCAAATGTTTGAATTCCTGTTGCATGAAAAGAAACAGAATTTATCTACAGTCACTCTTTAACTCACTGGATTTTATGTTTAAGTGGCTAGCTTGCAAAGAAACCTTTTCTGAGAACATAACTGACGTTGACTCAAAGGTACCTTTTTATTATGTAATTGATGCTGAGGTGTTTGCTTCCATATTTGTCCAAAGTCCATTTAAAGAAGCTAATATGAGTAAGGTGTAGTAGTTCTGCCTTTATATTCCAAAATAATATAAAGTCATAGGAAGTTTTCAAAAAATAAATGGATAGAAATAGGTTGAGAAAAATTTAAGAAGTCCTTTTGAAAAAATAATGCTTATGATATTCTATCCCATAGTGTCCAAAAATCTGGTCCCATGCTGCCAGCTTCACAGATGTTACTTTTGAGGAAGATGGATGCCACTGGCAGTTGGTTCTGAAAATGTAATTTGAAACTTTAATTGGCATTCCTAATGTACTGCACAGTTTAGTCATATGAAAAAAGGCTGTTTCATGAATTTCTTTTATAAAGTAGTCACATTGTGCTGAATGTTTAAATGGCTTTTCTTTCCTTTGTCTAGGATAAATTATATAACATTCTTTGTATTATCTTTTGTGTATGTGGATGTGGTCATTTTAATTAGTAATAATTTTTTAGTATAAAGTGTTAGTAGGAAATGCATAGAGTCTCTATTTTTTAAACAATGACTTTTGTATTGCGATGGAGTTATTATTCTATTGATGAAGATTTTCATTCCAGTATAATAAATCTTAAAATGGAAAATTTTGAAAAAAAGTTAACATTTTTTTTCATGTTTCTTTGGAGCATTTTTTTAATGGTTCTTCACTAGAAGCACACACACAAACAAATATTTCCACATATATATGGAAAAATTACACAAATGCAGTATAGATCTTTTAACACATGGATCCCATATGGTAATTACTCTAAATTATAATTTGAACCATTTGGAAAAGCTTACTTAAAATGACTGACTGAAATGGTAAGTCAATGTTGTCTTTAGTAACTCTGAGAGGTATAACTTGTGTAGTTTTTTTATTTAATTGAAAATTCATTTTTTTTTCCATGGGGAATCCGTACTTCAGGCTAATTTTTCTTTAATCATTCTTTCATACAGCCATAATTTGAGTGTAATGAAATATTGCTTAGTGAGGCACATTTTAATGAAATTCCTGCAAAGTAAATTTGATAAAAGATACTCTATTCTAAGTGTTGATAGGCCAAATAAAACTCGTTCAGACAATGAAAGCCTAAACTTCTACCTATTCTATTTTCTGCATAAGAAATTTCTTTATTTTAAAAATAATACAAATAAAGCATAGCATTTAGCTTACATATCTTTTCCCCTTGTTAAGAAATACATATTCAATTGCTAGCTTGTTTCCTGTTCAAAATTACCAAATCATTGGTTGCCAGCTGCTGACCTGAAATTGCACAATCATAGCTCCTAAATAGTAATATTTGGGTAATATTAGTACCTACATAATATTAACTAATTATGTGATTTTCAGTTACCTGATATAGATCTTAAAGCTTACCCTTTTCAGAAGACTATAGGTAAAACAACTATCATCTGGGTTATTCTGAACCCATTTATTTCTTGAGCTTTCATAAATCCTGCTTCTTTCTCTTCCCATCTTTATTTAACCTGATCAAGGCTAAACATTATTCTGATTTCTAAAGTATATACTGGTTTTGACTGTTTGGGAGCTGTGCATAAACAGAATTATATAGTGTTGTTTCTGGATCCTTTTGCTTAATAATAGGTTTGTGAGAGCTATCCTTATTTTTGTTTGTAGTTGTACATTCTTACTGTTGTACGTGATTCCATTTTGTGAATAGGTCACAATTTTTTCACTCTACTGTTGATGTACCTGGTTCTGATTTTTTCTCCTTTGCTGTTACAAACTGTGCTGTTATTACCATTCAAGTGTACACATTTCTGTTAGGATTGGAGTTGCTAGAACATACTGTATATACAGGTTCATCTTTAATAGATACTGTCAAAGAGTCTTATAAATGACTTTTCCAATTGCCACTCATAACCAGCTGTCTATAAGAGTTCTAGTTGCTTCTCAGCCAAATACTGGGGAATGTATACAGATGTTGTTTTATAAAATATAGAAATGCTGGAAATACCTCATTAAGAAAATAAGGACTATATCTTATGCACACCATTCCAGGTCATCCAGGTTGCCTTATTCATGTCTGAACATGGCAGAAGCAGACTAGGGCCTGAGTTTAATATTAAAATAATGTGTAGTTTCCATGGCCCCATTAACTTATGCATTTAATGGGTCCATACCTAAGAGTGGAGCATAGCATTAATTATGTGTATTACATGGCAGAAGGCTGTAAGTAAATAGAGTTTGGGAAATATTTTATATTTGTCAATTTCACATTTGACATCATTTTGTCTGCAATGTGAAGCTTCTATAAACTACTGTGAGAAAGAGGTCCTTTAAATAAAACTGCAGAACAGATTGTTGGCCAGTGATATGACTAAATGCACATAACTATTCTGTTGTTTTAAGTAATGTGCTTTACTGTGATATGTGTTAATGTGAACATCCATTGACACCCCCATTGCTTATAAATAGTGAAATAGTCACATGTTGCTTTTGTAAAATAAACAGAATGCCCTTTTTTCTCATTTTGGAAAATGGAAATACATTGGGAGTCTTTAAATTATCTGATACTCTATCTACAGAGGCCAAACAATGGGTAGTAGATCTTAGGAAATTCATCATTCTGAAAGATTTTCTAGACTGAAAATATCATTAGGTTGTATATAAATTTAGATAAATTCATATATGCTAAATCCACAGAAAATTATTAAGTGGAGTTCAAGGATACATCCCCAAATTTTTGAGACTGACCTCACAGAAAATGAATAATACCTTCTTGTTCCAATGTGTTTTGAGTTCACATTTAGTAGTTTTGAATCATTTGCCTAAAGTAAACTCATGAGAGTTAACATTTGCCTCACTTGTGAGCACATGAGTGTGTACATCAATTATATTGAAACAAAATGAATAAAACATTATATATTATAATCTCTTTTTTATTTCAGCATATTATGGGGGTACAAATGTAAAGGTTACGTATATTGCCCATGTCCCCCTCCTCCCTCAAGTCAGAGCTTCAAGTGTGACCATCCCCCAAATGTTGCACATCTCACTCATTATGTTTGTATATACCCATCCCCTCCTCCCCCTCCCACCCACCGACACCCGATAAATGTTATTCCTATATGTCCACTTAGTTTTGACGCTGGAGCTATAGGCTCGTACCACCACGCTCAGCTAGTTTTTTTCTATTTTTAGTAGAGATGGGGTCTCCCTCTTGCTCAGGCCAGTCTCAAACTCCTGACCTCAAGTGATCCACCTATCTCAGCCCCCTAGAGTGCTAGGATTTCATTGCACTCATTTTTAAGTTTGAAAGGTACTAGGTTAGAGTTCATGGTTATATCACAACACAAAACTATCTGGTCTGTCCAAAAATTAAATCCATGCCTTCTGCTTCATTAACACTTTATGATAATCAACTGTGGTGGTAACTGCACCCTAACAAGATTGCAATATACAGCAAATTGGTATTGTATTATAATATACAGCAATTTGGTATATTATAATCTTGTTAGGGTACAGTTATGACTATAGTTGATTATCATAAAGTATTAATGAGGCAGAAGGCATGGATTTAATTTTTGGACAGACCAGATAGTTTTGTGTTGTGATATAACCATGAACTCTAACCTAGTACCTTTCAAACTTAAAAATGAGTGCAATGAAATCCTAGCACTCTAGGGGGCTGAGATAGGTGGATCACTTGAGGTCAGGAGTTTGAGACTGGCCTGAGCAAGAGGGAGACCCCATCTCTACTAAAAATAGAAAAAAACTAGCTGAGCGTGGTGGTGCGAGCCTATAGTTCCAGCCCTCCCAGCTCAGGATGCTGAGGCAGAAGGATTGCTGGAGCCCAGGAGTTTGAGGTTGCAGTGATCTGTGATGACACCACTGCACTCTAGCCTAGAAAGCAGAGCAAGACTCTGTCTCCAAAAACAGAGAGGAAAAACAAAAGAGAGGAAAAACAAAAGAGAGGAAGAAAAATGGTGAGCCTTGGCACATCAGATAAAAGTGTACTATCTTGTATCATGGGCCTTGGCCTTGCTTTGGCCATTGCACTCACTTTTTTTTTTCCAGACATATTTTCCTAATGGTAAATTAATGAGAACATATTCATGTAAGAAAAACTCATACCACTGAAGAATCTGTAAACGGGTATTAAAACATGTACAGAAACTATGGTTGCTTATCTACATATTCTCTTTTTCTTAACTAGCCAAACTCTGATTATATTTTAGGTAATAGGTTGGAAGACTCTGAATATCAAGTGGATTTGATCCCTATACTAAGGATAGGAATGTGATCCAACAGTAGCCAATAAAATAAATACAAGGGGGTGTTTGTCAGTAGGAACTTAGGGAATGTTTTGCTTCATAATAAAAGTAGAGAGAGGAGAAGTGGTTACTCTCCTACCTTTTCTTCCTGCCTTTGAAGGTAGTCATGTTGCTTTGGAGCTAAAACAGCCATATTGCAATCATAAGGCAACATCCCACTTCTTCATTCATCATGTGTCCACTGAGCTAGATTAGAATATGCAAGAAATTCAGCTATTGAAGTTAGCCTGCCCTTCAAGTCATTCTGCAAACTTTAAGATGGCAGGGTCTGTGTTTGTTTGTTCATATAGAGCTACTAACAGTTGACAGGCAAAAATCTTTCAATAAATGTTTATGGAATTATTTCCTTTATGCCACAGTGATAAGATCAGCTGGGTGCAGTTCCTCTTTTTCCTAATTATCCATTTTCACATCCCAATACCCACGTGTACACATATGTGCACATTCATGCTGCCATGTTTCGTAATGGGCTTAACCTCATATAAGAAAATGTTTTTTTGCTCTCTATAAAAGGGCTAATTCCAGCAACTTTGCAATTCTTTCCCTTTCAGAAAAGACTTTTAGAATGGATGTTATTAAGTCTTAAAGTGGCTTCCTCTATGTGTAAGGCATTTAAAGCTGCTATTGAGCAAATGGTTATTGGCAATAACGTGGTGGTCTAAAGCACAAGCCACTGCAGGCACATGGTGGGAAAGTGTTCATTTCATAGCAGGTGAACTTGTGCAATAAGACTTAATGTAAGTTAAATCATTTTGAATAACACAAGAGTATGAACTGTAGGACTTCAGTCGGTTTTCCAGCAGACTGTCCTTTTAAAACATCTAGATTCCCTCCTCTCTATTCAACAGCATTCTCTTTCAGATTGGTGAATTCATTTTAGAGCCATCCATTTTCATTTCTTCAATGTCTACATTTCCTTCTTTCTCAGGGAAGCAGTCATGTTGCTTGATTGTCTTAGACACACTGATATAGCTCAGGACCATGTTGGCTGTCTATTTCATTGCTTAGGTTGATGTTGTTTAAATTGCCATGTCTGGTGACTGCCCTAAACCATATATGTCAGAAGCCAGGTTCCAGGCACATCAATTCAGTTTTCTGACCTCTGGTGGCTTCCATGTGCATATCTAACATAATTGTTTTTCATGTTGTGCTTTGAGGTCCTCTCTTGTTACCCTGTAAAACATTTACCAGGAAGAGATTTTACTTTTCCATTTCATAATGTATTATAATTAACACGCCTTATGCAATTGTTTTTTTCTTTTCTTTCATGTGTGAACTCCTTGTGACATACTTACTAGGAAAATCATAGCTGCTAGTAGGAAAACAAAGAGGCAGTCACCTGAATCTTAACTGTTTTGACTAATTGACCTCTCAAAACACAGCTCTGCCAGAACTGAATTTATAGTAGGCAAACAAGGTTGGAGTGGAGTCTGAAGAGACATAAACTAGGAATCAGGGTTAAGACTGCACACATAAGCAGCCTGCTTAAATTGCAGGTCCTATGGGTAGTCAGTGTCATGCGTATGCACAAATATGTCTGGTGGCTGAAAAGAGATGGATTCTGACCTGTAACTGAGCTACTTTTCTTTTAGGAGCAACAGTGTGGCATACACCTACATAGCATTCAATTCAATCCTCCCTAGGCTGTGATTCTAGATGTAATTATGTTCTGAGCTACTTTCGAAATCAGAAATTACGTGCTGATCAAGCCAACATTTTTTGGCCTAAGTCATAGTTTAACATTTTGGGACATTAGTTCTATATTTTTTTTTCATAATTTTTGGAATTCTTTTTTAAAGAAATACCAGCTTTTGAATTTGGAATACTAAGTTACTAGAGGGCCACAATCAAGACCTAGATCTAACTTTTCTTTTGTACTCTCTGAGTACCTGGCAATGCGGCCAATGATGGAACTGTGACATCTCCATCGATACCTGTAGCTCCCTGGCTGCTTGCCAAAGTGACAGAACCACTGCTTGATATTGCCTAAAGGACAAAATGAGAGACTCACAGCTGCAGGGCTTCCACTTTACAATGTATCCTGTCATGTTTGGAACTCCATTTCTAAATTTTTATTTTCAGAGAGTTTAATTAATATCCACAGGCAAGCCCTACCTATTTTTATTTCAGAGAGTAAGTCTTGCTTAATGGCATTCTTAATGTAAAATAACTTTGAATTTGATCTCTAGAGCTTACTGTTTTGTTTTTTTTTTTTAAAATGGTTTTAGGTTGTTCATCAGAGAGAATAGACTTTTTTCCTTCCAAGCTTTCATGCATCAAAAGCATTAAAGTTGTCATATACATAGGTTGTAGTGAGTGATGCACAAATAAGCTGCCTTTTTAAGGGGTTGTAGTAAAAATAGACAAAATAGATGTTATTAGAAAAAGATTTCTAAATATTCTGGCTTTGACATAGTATGATGATGTGGTTAGGCCGTCTTGATAAAGGCTGGCACAATGAATTTGCTTTTGCGATAACTGGTGGAGTAGACATTACCACCATACTTTCCACAGATCCCACCCAGCCTTCTTCAATTGTCCCAACAGTGGTCTCCATAGCTGGCAGATCCAAGCCCAGATCATGCACCACATTCTGTTGTCATACTTCTTCAGGGTCCTTCAATCTAGAAGACTCTCCCAATTCCTCATTGACATTTATGATCATCCATCATTTTTTAAGATCACAAGGCAATAATTTTGCAGAATGTCCTTTAATGTAGTTTGTCTGTTTCCCTGTAATCAGACTCAGGCCATGCATTTTGGGCAGGAATATCACAGAAGTGATGCTGTGATTATTCTGCTGCTGTCTACCACGTAGTACATGATTTTGATTTGTACTGTTACTGTGATGTTAACTCAGATCACTTGATTTAAGTTAGTGGTTACTAGGTTGCTCCATTGCAAAATTACTTCTTTTAACCTTTGGAATAAAGTATTTTGTGGAGAGGTACTTTGAGACTATTTAAACATTCCATTCCTTATCAAACTTTCACCGACTAGTTTATCAGTTCATGTTTCTTGGCTGAACCAACTATCACCGTGAAGATTATCAAATGATGGCTCTCCATTTCCCTCGTCATTTCTCCTACATTTGTTTTAGTTGGCAGTTCCTCATAATAAAAGCTTTTTCTTTTCCCCATTCATTTATTCATCCATTCATTTAAGGTAGCATGCACTCATGGATTCTCATTCTACTCAATAGGTTTTAATCCATTGATATCAGTATTATTTTTGAAGCCTGAATTATTTCAGATTCAGCCAGTGGGAGCTCCATTAAGATAGCTCTTGTGTTCTTTTTCTATGCCTCATCAATCTCTAAGATGTAACACGTTCACGTATGTTTTCCCTACCTCAGCCTTGGAATCAGGTGTATCTCCCTCTCAGGAATTTTGGTTCCTTTTAATAGTCAATTATATTTAGAAACAAATTATCTAGGCACTAGATGTGTTTATTGTTATTGATTGGGATAGTGTTGCTCCTGTGCCCTCTCAATGGACAGAACTTAGGAATATATGAATATAGTTCTTATATATTAGCACCCAAACACCATATATTCACATGTGTCTCTCCCTATCATCTATCTGTCTCTCTATGTATTAGCTATCATTTATTTATCTCTCTTTAAAACTTCAGATTCACAATGACACATCCAATTTCAATCCAACACCGTTGGGTTCATTTTACACGTCACCTTTCTGTGTATTCATGCTTGTTCTTCCCTTCTTTGACAGTGAGAGATCCATTTTCATTACCTTCAGGCTCCCTAAATGCAACATAGCTTCTGTCACTGCTGCCACCCCTCAACGTGGATGCCCTCCTCATGTTGCCACCCACCCAGGAGGCAGATGCCATTTTCACCTCCATCAACTGCTGACATCCTATGCTTCCCTGCTGCTGCCTTTCCTGCCACCACCATCACCCTCCCAGTGGGAAGCTGTCCACAAACCCACCTGGGATCCAACATTCCATGCTGGTCTGTCTTCACGGCTGCCACAGACATCCACGTCATTCTGCTCAGGCTCCAGCACCCCACACTGGAGATGCCTGGCCTCCCAAGCATGCCCACCAAGGGCATATGAACTTAATTATTCAGGGAGGAAGAAAGGAGGGCAGGCAGGCAGGCAGGCAGGCAGGCAGGCAGGCAAGAAGGGAGATAGGATGACAGAAAGAAGGAGAATTTTAAAGAATCAGGAAAGTGGAGACCTGCCAGATCTTTAGGGAAGTGCTTTTACATTTTTTTACTGGTTCTGTAAGCAGGAGAATTTTAAAGAACCAGGAAAGTCAGGACCTGAAAAAGTTTTTAGGGAACTGTTTTTACATTTTTTTAATGGTTCAGTTTGGGGTAGGGGGTAGTAGTTCTATTTTTTCTATTCTTATTGCCTGTGTTCAAATACATTGTTTTTCAACATGGAATTGAGATTTTTTTCAATGGTTTACATTTTGGTCTAGCATCTTATCAACTTTTTTTTTTTTGGACATTTCTTATATGCTTTGAAAATAAAGTACATTTTCTGTTTTCATTGTATTAATATAATATCAATAAATATCTATAGATTCCTCTGTATAACCCAACCTTCTCTTTAGATATAGATTTTTACCCCCTTCTCAGAAAGTTTCTTAATGGTTTTCCCAAATTAATTCCTACCCCAGACCTATAAGCTAATAATTAATAACTGCTTTTTTGTATCAATACAGATTATTTGTATGTATTTTAAAATTCCACCAGAAAAAGGACTTATGTATTATGTATTCTTTTGTGTAAGATTTCCTTTATTTGGCTTGCTTTTAAGATATAGTGTTTTGTGTGTATCAGTATGTGCTTTAATCTTTGGTCTTTTTAAATAAGATTTTTTATTTTATTTGAGTTGTAAGTATTCTATATTATCTTGGAAACCAGTTCTTTTAATATATGTATCTTTAGCAATATTTTATATCAGTTAATGTCCGCATATTCTTTTTTTCCTTAAAGCTGTTTTTGAAAATATAAGACTGATTTGTCAATTGTTTCTTATCTGGTTATTGTTTTCTGTGAGACTTATAAGAAACCTTGGCCTAACTCCAAGTCATGAAGATGTTCTCTTCTAAAAGCTTTACATTTTTAGATTTTACATTTACAAAAATGATCTAATTCAAATAAACTTGTGTATGTAGTTTAAGGTAGGAGTCACAATTTATTTTTTTCCTGTATGCATACCCAGTTATTTCAGCACCATTGGTTGAAAAAAATATCTTCTCTCATTGATGGCTTTGGCACCTTTTTGAAAACTCCAATGGCTATGTAGATGTCGATCTGTTTCTGGACTCTCTGTTTCTAGACTCTGTATTCTATTCCACTTATCTGTTTGCCATTCTTTTTGGTAGCTCACATTATCTTGATAACTGTTGTTTTATAGAAAATCTTAAAGTCAGGTAGGCAGTCAATTTTATTCATGTATTTCTAGAATGTGTTATATGTTCTAGGTCCTTTGAATTTCCATGTACATTTTTGATTCAGTTTGTTAATTTCTACAAAACATCTACTAAGATTTTAACTAGAATTAGTTTGAATCTATAAAATGATTAGGGTACAAAAGTGAGTATGCCAAATCATGAAAATGGCTTATCTGTCAATTTATTTAGCTACTCTATTTATCTTAACACTATTTTGTAATTTTCCATTCAGAGGTTTTCTAAATCTTTAGTTAAATTTTTAAAATGTATTTTATATTTTCAATGCTATTGAAATGAAAATTTTAATGTTTCATTTTGTTTTCCAATATTTGGCCTTCTAGTATATAACATTCAATTAACTTCTGTTACTAATCTTGAAATCTGAACTTTGAAAAACTCATTTATTTATCCTAGTAGTTATTTGTAGATCCCTTTAAATTTTCATGTAATCTCATGTCATCTGAAAATGGAAAGATTTTCTTTTACCTTTCTAATCTTCATAAATTTTTCACTTTCTCCTGCTTTATTGCAATGACTAGAATCTCTGGTATAAAGTTAGACAGAAATGTCTGAGAGAACATTTCTTTCCTTGTTCCCAATCTTGGAGGTAAACAATCACAATTAGACATGATTTAGCTTGTAGGTATTTCATAGATACATTTGTCAGACCAAGTTCTATGAGAGTTTTTATAATCAATAGCTGTTGAATCTTTGTTCTGAATCTATTAAAATATTATGGCTTTTAACCTTTACTCTTTTAATATGATAAGTTACATAATTGATTTATTAATGTTATCCCATGAGCTTACTTGGGATAAATTCTACTTGATCATGATAATGTTTATATGTTTCTGGTTTTGATTTCTTAATATTTTGCTAAAGACTTTTACATGTATAGTCATGAGAGATATGGTATGTAATTATTTGGGGGGTAATATCTTTATCAGGTGTTGGTAGTAGGTTTATGCTAGTCTCTATTTTCTGATAGAGTTTAATTAAGTATTATCATTTTTCATTAAATAAGTATTTAACAGAATTTACCAGTGAGAGGATTTGTACCTGGAGTTTTATTTGTGGAAAGATTTTTTTTTCATAACAAATTTGATTTCTTCAATAAATATAGAGGCATTGAAATTTTCTGCTCCATCTTGTGCCAGTTTTGGTATTTTACAAAGAATTGTCTATTTTATCTTTTTCAAATTTCTTGGCTTGAGGTTCACTGAGCTATTTGTCTTTAAATTTGTCTTTTGCTACACTTATGAACCTATCTCCAAATATATATTATCCTGGTTATTATTCTTCTCTCTTACTAGGACTCTGATTACATCTATACTATGTATCTTGATATTGTTCCCACAGGTCTCTGAGGCACTATTCTTTCAAATTTTTTTCTCTTATTCATATTGGATCAATCTTCAAATATACTAATTCTTTCCTCTTCTACTCTATTCTGCTGTTAAACCTTTATAGTGAATTTTTAATTTCAGATATTGTATTTTTATTCTCTTGAATTTTTATTACATGTATTTCTGTTTCTGCATTGAAAATTCTTATTTTTCATTCATTCTGAGCATATTCTGATTACTTAATTGATACTTTTAAATTATTTTCTGCTAATTCCAATATCTGGTTCATTTTTATTAGTGTTTTCTCTCTAGTCTTATTCAAATTTCCTGGACCATTATATGTTAAATAATTTTTTATTCTATCCTGAACATTGTGAATGTTTTTCTGTGGAGACTTTGGGCCTGTTAATATTCCTTCAGAACTGATTTTTTTGTTGTTGTGTTAGAAAGCAATTAATTTAATTCAAACTGCAACCACTGTCTTACAGGTGGCAGTTCAAATATAAATTGGGCTGCTATGCCAATGCCCTGTATAGGCTTGTTTCAGGGTTTGCCAGAGACTTAAACAGAGTTTATGCATAGCATTTGGGGCAGCCCCTTGTTAGCTCTTTCCTATTCAAGATTGCCCTTTCACTTTACAGTGGGTTGCCTCTTATTCTTAATATCAAAGAGACTATGAATGTTCTACCAGCAGTTTAGTCTTCCTGTGCAGTGCTTGCACTTAAGCCAAAAGTTTTATTTTTTTAATAATTTTTTGCATTTTGGCATATCACAGGGGTACAAATGTTTATGTTACTTATATTGCCTTTGCCTCACCTGAGTCAGAGCTTCAAGTGTGTCCATACCCCAGACGGTGCGCATCACACTCATTATGTATGTATATTCCCTTCCCTTCCTCTCCCCTTCCACCTGCCTGACACCTGATAAATGTTACTCCTATATGTCCACTTAGGTGTTGATCAGTGAAACCAATTTGCTGGTGAGTACATGTGGTGCTTATTTTTCCATTCTTGGGATACTTCAATTAGTAGAATAGGCTCCAGCTCTATCCAGGATAAAATAAGAGGTGCTATATCACCATTGTTTCTTATAGCTAGATAGTACTCCATGGTATACATGCACAACATTTTATCAATCCACTCATGTATTGATGGGCACTTGGGTTGTTTCCACATCTTTGCAATTGTGAACTGTGGAGCTATAAACAAAGTGGAGGCCTTAGTCACACTGGAAGCAGAAGCCCCACTGCATTGTGTGTTGTCATGTAATGTTGATTAACAAACGACTGCAAGCATCCTATATTTCTTCTATGTATCTAGCTCTGTCTAGATTTCCTAGGAATCTTTCTTAGGATTGGAAATTTGCTAAATTCATCAGTAATAAGTCTCACTATCATATTTTATTATTTTTCTGGATTATGATGAGCCATTTCAATATTTATTCAATATGTATTCAGTTCTCTTATATGTCTAAATATATTTTTCTGTTTCACTATTTGAATTTTCTTCTCCAATCATATCAACTATCCATATGTTAATATGCTCTGTCTTTCCATTCTATCAGTTCCTATCTAATATCTTCCATATCTTTATATTTTCTTCTGCACTTTGAGAGATTTTTCTACAACAGCTGTTATATAAAATTTTACTCTGACTCTTAAAATTTCTAAATCTGTCTTTTGCACAAGGGTTTGCATATGGTCTGTGTTTATTTCCTTCATTCCTCAATGTTTCTTGATTCCTAAGCACCAGAGAAAGTGGGAGGTACTCAATATATCTTTGTTGTTGTGTAAAGAATCCAAACTGTATTATATCAAACTAATGTTACTATATTTACTTGATAGTACAGAGACTAGAACCAATGCCTGGTTTTAGTGTTGCTGCTATAGGTGCTTTTATTTTTTCTTTCAAGCTGTTTTGTAAAGGTAAATTATAAATATGCACATATATTTTTTCCCAGAAATAGTGCTTTTAAAATTTCCCATAGAGCATCCTAATCTGAAAAACTGACAATTTAAATTTGCTGACTATTTAAGCATTCTTTTAAAAACTATTTTTATTGAAATTTGACAAATTATATTTATATATATTTCTGGGGTACAAAGTGATGTTATGATTTATGAATACTGTGTAGAATAAATGTCAAACTCATTAATATATCTATCACCTCAAATTCTTATTTTTTCCTCAAAGGTGTAACATTTGAAATGTATTTTATTAACAGTTTTGAAATGTATGATACACTGTTCTAACTATTCACCACACTGTGCAATAGGTCTCAATTGAAAAACCTTATGACTCCTGTTTAACTGAAGTTTTGTACCCTTCTACCATCAAGTCCCCACTCCCCAACCACTACTCTACTTTCTGCCTCTAGGTGTTTGATTGTTTTAGATTCCACATGCAAGAGAGAACATGTAGTACTTGTCTGTCTGTGCCTGGTTTATTTCACTTAGCCTAGTGTCCTCTAGGTTCATCCATGTTGCCACAAGTGACAGAAATTCTTTTATTTATTAAGGCTGAATAGTACTCCATTGTGTAGGTCTCCCCCACATTTTCTTTATTCATTCATTGTTGGGTAGACACATAGGTTGATTCCATAACTTGGCTGTTGTCAATAGTGCTGCAATGAACATAGGCGTGCAGATAACTCTTCAACATGCTGATTTCAAATATTTTGGGTAAATACTCAGTAGTGGGATTGCTAGATCATATGGTGATTCTATTTTTAGTTTTTTGAGGAATCTCCATACAGTTTTCCATAATGGCTGTACTAATTTACATTCCTACCAACAGTGTAGTAGGAATCCCCACATCCTGGCCAACACTTGTCACCTTTTATCTTTTCATAGTAGCCATTCCAACAGGTGGGAGGTCATATATTATTGTGGTTTTAAATTCATTTCTCTAATGGTTAATGATGTTGAGGATTTTTTCCATATATCTGTTTGCCATTTGTATATCTTCTTTTTAGAAATGTCTATTCAGATCCCTTGTACATTTTAAAATCAGATTACTTGTTTTCTTTTCATAGAGCTGTTTGAGTTCCTTATATATTTTGGATATTAATCCTTTATCAGATGTATAACTTACAAAAATTTTCTTCAAATCTGTTGGTTGTCTCTTCAGTCTGTTAGTTGTTTCCTTTGTTGTGTATTTGATTTCTTTATTTAACTAGACTACATAATCGTGGTTGGTTATTTTAAAAATATCTCCTACAAGGTATATATTAGTCCTCCAAAATACAAATATAATATTATAAGTGCCCAAATCTTTGTCTTAAACATAACACTCTTCACCAGAGAATGGAGTAATGAACACTTCCTGTGGCCTTAAGTAGTTATTCATAATTAAGGTTTATATCTTATTGATTTTGCAAGAAGTTATTAATACTTCCTGTCATTCTTTGTCACATTGTCAATGAAGAATGCCCTTTAAGTGGGCTATGGGAAAAGTACATTCCTAAAAAAAATCTTAATCTAAGAAGCAGAAAAACAATTTATAAGATTATATAGTAAAATTGAAGAAGTCTGATAAGTACACATGCTATCTTTCTTAAATTCTTAGATTTGTTTGGGAAACAAATAGTTTTTAAGGCTAAAATAAAAAGATGTCTTCAGGGGGTAATCATATATAAGCTAGCATTCAAGAATACTTTACTAGGATCAATTTAATGTCTTTTGTGGAAAAGCTAAATAATAAAATAAATATTTTACCTTATTTAGATTTAAAAGAGAAAAATGCTCTTGTGAGAAAGAAAACATATTGATAAACCATGTAAATAAACATGCAAATGTATGTGCTTATAATTTATGCTTTGCTTTGTTAAATGCATCATTTAAAGGAGACAGAATTGGTTGCAATAGCTATTTCATAAAATCAAACATAGATTTCACTTTACTTTTGTCTTCTTAATAAGATCAATAACTTAATAGAACTTAATAAGATCAATAACTCATTTTATAAGTTCAATTTAGTTGAGTTGTATTTTTGCCTTTAAATCACGTATTAAGATTGCCTTTAAAAGAAATACAGTACAAACAAACAAAATTTAAAATACCTTCTTTTATTTTTATACATGTTCAGCGAATAAGCCTTTATTTCCTAATTATAAGGAACATTTTCTTTGTGTTTCAACATCCTTTCCTGCTTTCCAGCTTTACAATCTTAGAACTCACTATTAACTAGACTTTTCATTCTAAAGTAGTATCTTCAAAATACTCAGTGAAACTTACCAGTTTTATATACCTTTTCAGGGCCCACAGCTGGACCTTCCTCTCAGCAAAAGCATAAAATATGTACTCCAGTGCCTTTTCTTGGCTTTCTATTGTCCTTTTACTTTATTTAGGTACTTTTTTGTTCTCACCCAGACCCTGTATCTTTCATCATTAAACACTTGTGTCACAGAGTCACTCTCTGTGACTCTCTTCATTTTTTTATTTTTGACAGCATTTTACTTATTTTTGTTGGCTATTGACAAATTATAATTGTATATATTTATAGAATACAAAGTTATGCTGTAATATCTATGTAGAGTGTGGAATTATTAAGTCAAGCTTATTAACATATGCATTACCTCAAAACTTATCATTTATTTCTCCCATTTAAGTGAAACGTCTCATTTGGTCATGATTCCCCCATTCTCCTCCACTCCCCAGCTTCTGGAAACCACTATTCTGCTCTCTCTTTTTTTGTGGTAGGTATTTTTAGCTTGCACATATATGTGAGAAGATACAGTATTTGTCTTTCTGTATCTGGCATATTTCACTTAGTACAATGTCTTCCAGGTTTATCCATGTTGTTTTAAATGTTATAATTTTCCTCTTTGTAAAGGTTGAATAGTATTCCACTGTGCCTGTATGCCACATTTTCTTTGTCCATTCATAAACTGATGAATACTTAAGTTGATTCCATATCTTGGCTATTGTGAATAATGCTGCGATGAACATGGGAGTGCAGACAGTGCTTTGACGTATGGATTTCACATCCTTTGAATATATGCCTAGTAGTGGAATTGCTGGATTATAGGGTAATTCTATTTTTAGTTTCTTTGAGCAAGCTCAGTATAGTTTTCCATAATGGCCGTACTAATTTACATTTCCATCAATAGTATGGCAGAATTCCCTTTCTCCACATGCTCATCAATATTTGTTATCTTTCATCTTTTTTATAATAACCATTATCAAAAGTGATATTTCATTGTAGTTTTAATTTGTATTTCCCTAAAGATTAGTGATGCTATGCATTTTTTCATGTAACTGTTGGACATTTGGATATCTTCTTTTGAGAAATCTCTATTCAGATTAATTAGGTTGTATACTTTCTTTTAATTGAGTTATTTGAATTCCTTATATATTTTGAATATTAACCTTTTATAAAATGTATGGTTTGCAAATATTTTCTTCCAATCTGTAGATTGCTTATTGATTCTGTTATTTTTTCTTTTGCATGCAGAAGCTTTTTAGTGTGATGTAATTCTATTTCTCTGTTTTTGGTTCTGTTCCCTGAGCTTTTGGTGTCAATCCAAAAAGCAATTGTCCAGGAAAATATAGTATAGTTTTTATTCTAGGTTTTCTTTTAGTACTTTTATAGTTTCAGGTCTTACATTAAAGTTTTTAATCTATTTTGAGTTTAATTTATATGGTGTGAGATAAGGGTCCAATTTCATTTGTATCCATAGAGATATGCAGTTTTTCCCATACCAATTATTGAAGAGACTATCATTTTCTTATAGTATGTTCTTGGTACTTTTGTTGACCATAAATGTGAGGGTTCATTTTCAGACTCTCTATTCTGTTCCATTTATTGATGTGTCTGTTTTTATGGTAATACCATGCTGTTTTAATTACTATAGCTTTGCAATATAGTTTGAAATCATCCAGCTTTTTTCTTTTTGTGCCAGATTGCCTTTGC
Organism: Microcebus murinus; assembly: GCF_040939455.1. NCBI lineage: Eukaryota > Metazoa > Chordata > Mammalia > Primates > Cheirogaleidae > Microcebus > Microcebus murinus. Next base: position 34,839,020 of record NC_134111.1, read on the forward strand.
TATTTGTTTTTGTTTTTTTTTTTTTTTTGTGGTTCCATATGAATTTTGGGAATTACTTTTTATATTTCTATGAAAAATGATATTTTACTTTTGATAGAAACTGCATTCAATCTGTAGATCACTTTGGGTAGTATGGAAATTTTGTCAATATTAATTCTTCCAATCTATGAACATGAAATTTCTTTTCGTTTATTTGTAACATCAATTTCTTTCATCAAAGTTTTTTAATTTTCAGTGTACAGATCTTTCATTTCCTGGGTTCAATTTATTTCTAATCATTTTTTGTAGCTGTTGTAAGTGGAATTCTTCCTTAATTTTTTTTCTCATACAGTTTGTTTTTAGGGTATAGAAATGCTGCTAAATTTTGCATATTGAGTTTATATCTTGCAAATCTACTGTAGTCATTTGCTAGCCTTAACAGTTTTTGGTGGAGTCTTTAGGATTCTCTGTATATAAAATCAAGTCATCAGCAAACATTGACAATTTCACTTCTTTCCTAGCAGATGCCCTGTATTTATTTATTTTTTCTCTTGCCTAATTGCTCTGGCAAAAACTTCAATACTATGTTGAATAGAAGTGATAAGAATGGACATCCTTGTCTTGTTCCTGGTCTTATAGGAAAAGTATCCATTTATTCACCATGGTTGATTAGTTTAGAATTAATCATGCTTTGCTGATGGGGTGTAATTTGATTTTTAACAAACCTTTTTTTCCGGAAACGTAGTTGAAATAAATACTCTTGTTTATTGTGTTGTAGAGGCTATAGTATATTTAGAGCCTTTAAATAATATATATAAAGAATTTTTATTGATGAAGAACATAATAAATAAATATAAGGCATAAATATATAAAAATAAATCTGTCTTGAAAAATCAAGATAAAATACTTAGTGGAAATTACTGGTTATTGGGCTCAGAGATGATGTTTCTTTTTTCTCTATTTTCCATATTTTTCTAATATGTATAAATTAATTTCATAATCAGAAAAATATTACTTAGTAGGAGAAGATGGCATTGCAATTATGAAAAAGTAGAAGCTAAATTACATATCAAATGTGTCTTATATAAAGGAACTTTAATTGTTTTTCAGGTGAATGCAGAGATTACTTGATTCAGTAAACCATTTATAAAGGCATATAATCCACACTTATACCCCTCCATGATCCTTTTGACAGGAAATTTCCTTATTTGTGGTGTTTTTTTTGTGTGTGTGTGTAAACTTATCATTGTTAACATTTACTCAAGAATAAAATAATTTCTAGTATTGTTTACACTTCTGATGAAATACTACAAATGCTCAAGCACATCCTCTGAAAGTGGAAAACATCCAAACCATGTGCCATTATTATAGAAGTAAAAATTAATCAATTCAACACTTTCTTAGAAAGAGGAATATTAGCTTAATGAGTCAAACAAGAGGTAATGCAAATTTTCTTTTTCTTTTTCATAAGTAGGTAGAGAAGAATGGGGGTGGGTTTAGAGACAGAGGAGGAAGAAGTTACTTCTCTTTAGAATACCAAATATACTATTAAAAGCATGTTATACTATTATACAAATAGATCACAAATGCTTTCACTTTATAAAACCAACTTAGGACATTTATTTGGATACGGTAGGTTGATAGAAGCAAAACCAAGTCAAGTATTAACACAAAACATTATTAAATATTGATTCATTTACTATATCAATTTTTAAATTTAGTTTTTCAATATATTGTCAGAATTAATAAAGAGGTTGCATAGTAACCTCACACTGCCTCCTTTATATGTTGATATCTTCTACTCACTTTTCAGATTTCTATTAAGGGGCAAATACCAAGTTATTAAATGGAAATCATGCATAACTTTCCACAAACTATTCTCTTACTAACAATAACTCACCTTTTTCTTATAAACTTTCTTCATTTTTTTCCCAAGCTTGAACCTTCTTTGGACCAAAATATATAATTTTCAAATGAGATTTAGGGACACAAGGTCTAATATCTTTTTTCTTCATCATGTATTCAATTTACAAAAGGTAATATATTTGTAAATGTAAATAATGTGATTTTATACTGCCTCGAAAATATTCAAAAGGTATATACTTATCTAATAGCAAGAATCACATCATCTTTCTAGAGCCTTCCTTGAACACAATGCAATGTACTGAATAATATTGGATAACTGTCTTATATAATACAATTACCAGAAATTGTTCATACTAAATATATTCATATTAATATGTTCATACTAAATATATTCTTCTAAGACTTGTTTGAGTTTTTTCTTTCTTTTTTAAATGTACTTTCTATTTGTATCTTTATTAAAATCCTAGGATTATTCATTAGCAAACTTATTTATTATTTATTATAAGTAAATAAATAATAAATTATTAATAAATTTATTTATTATCCTTCAAATGGAAGTGGTGACTTTCTCATTGCAAATACCAATAAATGAATAGGAAACTTAAGAGAAGAAAATTTAAAGATTTAAACTCAGATACTATTATAAACACCAAGAAAATCTATTCTACCTATTTAAGCACTATTGTATTTAACTCATAATTTTGACCTTGGTGTAATATGTTATATGGAAATCAAGCAAAAAACAGACAATGAAGTCTGCTATTTCCTTGATGGGACATTTTATTTTCAGAAAGTGGTTGAGAAGAATTTTTGAAACTTGTATCCAAAAATGTTTTTCAAAATCAAGATCCAAAAGGGAGAGAGTTATGCTTAATTCTTCAGTTGGTTGTGTACATTTTCTAAAGACATTGGAGGAAGGTTTGTGTTCCTACTCTAAGTTTTGAGAGGCTACAAAATTTCCCTTGAGATGTGTTCAATAAAGCCAAAGAGCACCAACACTTTAGATTTCCCTGTTTATCCTTCCCCTAGTACCCTGTTCGTTCTCTCCAAGGACAAAACATCCTTGGAACTTCACTGAAGCTATTAAGTGACTTTTGTAGCTTCAAAATGTCAATTTCAACAAAGCATTAACATCCAAGAGAAGCTTCTTTCAATTTCTCAATTGCATGTCTTTCATTTCTGATGCTATCTATCCCAAAGATTTCTGAACTACCTACCTCTAAAGCACACGTTTACTGAAAACGTTTGTAAAGCAAATGCTTTAAAAAAAAAAAAAAAAAAAAGCCTGTCACCTTCTGTAAGAATCTTTGTAGCTTCTCTTCTCTGTGCAGCCCTGACATTTCAGTAATTGCTTCAACCTTAGTGCAGCCAGGCTTTGTGCTTTTTCTAGATGAAACATTTCCTAGACGCCTTATTTTAGAAGTTCTTCACTTTGATTACTAAGGCACTAAGTTGCTCCTCTGCCTTGGCCAAGGCTACTTTTTTAGCCTGTCACCATGTCTGAATCAAGATTTTCCTCAGTGAAAATGGAGTTCCCATAGTAAAAAGTGGTTTCATCATTTCCTGTCTTCTTTTAAGGCTTGGTTTTGGATATTTACTTGTGGATATTTTGGGGCTTTTTCTCCACTTTTATTTATTTATTGCTTTTTTTTTTTTTATAAATGAAGCTGATTGACATTTTGCAACAACTACAAAGCTACTGAAAAGAGATATTTGTAATACATACATCTGATCTTAGTGTCTCCTTTATAGGGTTTGTTGAAAATCAAGGTTGTTACAAATCGAAACAAAATTCTTCAAGGAATTATAGATGCTTGGGAAGGAAATAAGCCAAAATTAAAGGAATAAATGAGTCACGCCGATTATTTTTTGTTCAGTGCAGCATTTTTCAGTGTTTCTGAGTGTTCCAGTTTGTGTGAGAGACAGGGGGGCGGGGTGTGGAGAACACTTGGATGCTGTGCATTTCAAAGAAGGTGCTACGGTCTGAATGTCTGTGTTCCCCTAAGATTCATATGTTGAAATCCAATCACCAATGTGATAGTATTAAGAATTGGGGGCTATTGGTTTGTGATTAGATTGTGAGGGCTCTACTCTCATGAATGGATTAATTCCCTTATAAAAGAGGCTCCAGAGAGGTGTGTACTTACATAGTGTGTGCAGTGCATACTACCGGGGGATTGGACACGCTTGAATCTCTGGCACATCGGGGGAAAGAGGGGGGCAGGGGCAATATTTGTAACCCTAACAATATCTGTACTCCCATAATATGATGAAATAAAAGGAAGAAAAAAAATAATAAAAAAAGAATGTTGCTGGGGAGTAGGGGTAGAGGTGGGGGGGGAGAGTGTGGAATCATTTTTTAATGAGTTTTAGTTTGGGATGATGAAGTTCTGGAAATGGATGACGATGGTCACACAATATGAGTGTACTCTTTGCCACTTAAATGTACACTTAAAAATGGTTAAGATGGTAAGTGCTCTGTGTATTTTACCACAATTTAAAAATAAAAAATAATATAACCTGAAAAAAATAAATAAATAAAAGAGGCTCCAGAGAACTGCCTTGCCTTTTCATCATGTGAACACTCAGTGAGAAGGCTTCCACCATGTGAAGACGCAAGGAGAAGGCACCGTCTATGAACCAGAAAGTGAACTCCCACCAGACACTGAATCTGCTGGCACCTTCACTTGAACATCCCAGCCTCTGGGGCCATAAGAAACCGATTTCTATTGTTGATAAGCTGTCCAGTTTATGGTATTTTGTTATAGCAGCCCAAATAGGCTAAGACAGAGGTCATTACTGGAATTATAACTAGTACATTTTTTAGAGAGATCTCATGAAACTGTCTAATAAGTTTGAGGGTAAGAAAAGATGAGATCAAGATACCTGAAAACCTATTAAAGGTATGGTTTTAAAATCTCCAATGGAAATGGTAATTGGTTTATAAATTTTTAAAATTTGAATGTTACTTGAATACTTTATTGGCACTACATCTTGGTTGAAAAATACCCCAGAATGTTGCAAGTGGTGTTGGACAGTATTGTGGTAGATACCCCTTTTGTATTCTCCCATACTTATTTTTATCCACAGCTATTTTCACATACAGTAAGCTAAGCATTCTGCATCATGCCTCAGGAGGCATAACACCATAAAAGGAAGAGGAAACGAGAAGTCCATTCCTTGGTTTTCCAGTTTTACAACTGAGGCCATAGGCTTATAGGAAGCATTCAGGTTATAAGCAATATATTTGAGGCACTGTGATGAATCTTGGCAAAGTTCCTTTGCCTCAAACTCTGCTTCCATACCTACCCAATACTAGGTAGTTTTCTAGACTGTAAAATGAAATGGAATGAGGAGTGGTGGGGGTAGAGAAAAGAGCTTAAATGCTAAGCTTAGTGGCTCAGTATGTTTGCCAAGCTTATGTGATATGGCATGAGTCCAGAACTTATTGCTTGATTTTTCTAGGCAAAAGGGTATTGAGACAGCCTCTCAGAATTCCTCTATACTCTGACAATGCCTAGGATCGGTAGGTCTACTCTCTTGTGCACTTTGGTGTAATACGGTGTCATACAGAGCCTTAGACAGTCCTTCCTTATTTTCTTACACTTGAGAGGGACTGAAGAACAGGACACTAAAGGAATACATCACAGAATGGCTTACGATCCAAATTAGGGGCCATTCATCATGTACTTTGTGGTCTGAGTCGCAGAGGATGTCAATGAGAATAGATATTGAGATAGACTGGCTATGCTGTACTCAAGTTTTATACTACATAGCCCACTTCTTCACCTGAAATCCCGGGAATTTAGATATGACCTGAGTAGCCAGTCAAGGGCAGTAACTCTAAAATGGTTTGATTAAGAATCCTTGATCCAGTGGAGTTAGAGCTCATACTAAATATTAAGTAGTTTTATAGAAAAATGAAGTTATATTTTCTTTTCAGTGTTAGGGAATTAACACTGCAATACCTTACATCACTTGTTTATACAGTGGCAAGCTAAATTCTTTGGTGTGTGTCTAATATAGAACCATTATTTCAAGTTTTATCTAAAACCAGAACAGAGAAACTGACACAAGAACATTCTTACTAGCAGAAGAAAAAAAAACAAAATGTTGTATAATAATTTCCAGAAGCATTAAGGCAATATGTTAGATTCACTGTTAGTCCTAGTCTAAGCAAGAAAAAGATGATAGCTATTTTTTCAATTTGGCCAGTGTTTTGAATTCACAATAGATAAAAAAAAGTTAGGAGTGTTCCCCTTTGTACTAAATCTTCTACTTTTGTTTCTAACTCTATAAGGCTATGGGAAAACCTAGCAATAAAGTCTTGTTGTCATGGTTTTTGAGGAAACCAGATTTTAAAGTGATTATTGTCCAGTGGCTTCTGTGATTACTGTTTCTGATCTTTTTACCTCCTTTCTACTTTTTTCTTTGTCTTTTCAAAAACATCTATTCCTTTATTATTGCTTTCTTTACTTCTTTACTTGTTCTTATCACTTTTTAATTTTTATGTATCATTCATCATTATCTTAACTCTCACTCATTTAATTTCTCCATTCTCCTCTTCTCCCTTCTGTCTTCTCAAAAATCCAAAAGATATACATAAAAATAGAGCACAAAATAAAACTGATTTAAATATAAATTCACTTATATTTTTGATAAGCTAAGTAAACCTTCTCTGCTAATAATAATTACTTGAAATAAATCATTTAAAAATCATAAAAAAGTTGTTTAGAAAAAATACAACATTCAAAAAGTATGAAAAAATATATGATCTCATTCAGAATAGCAAACCAAAGAAAGATATTAATTTTTACCTACCAGATTTGCAAAATTTTAAAGTTAGTGAGTCCCATTTCAGGGAGTGGTGACACACATACGTATGCAGTTGGTAAAAGTATATACTGATACAACATTTTATGGCAGTATGTATCCAAATTATTAAAATGCTCAAATTAATTGATTTGGTAACTCCCAGTCTAAGAATTTACCTCAAGGACTTTTTGCAAATTAATGGCAAAGTATATGAAAAATATCTTTTATAATATTTTTATAACACAATAGACACAATTCCAACATTCTCCAGTAATGGATTGGTTAAATAAAATACTGGGCAACTATTACAATAATAAGGTATGTGGTGATATAGAAGACTTTCCATAGATTGTTATTAAATGAAAAATAATCAAGGTATTATATTTGTGAAATATGATATCTTTTGCACAAATACAAAAAACCACCTATATGTGTATCTAGGATTAAATATATAGAAATCTAAATGAAGATAAAGATGGAGAATGAAATGCTGATGCTATTGTATGACAAAAATTTTTGGAATGATATATAAAAATGGGTAACAGAAGTTACCTTTGGTGAAAAAACATAAGACTGGGGTGAGGGTGATTAGGCTTTAGTTTAGTGTTTTTGAATAAAATATTTAAACATTCTTAACATGTATACATATTACTTTTTCCTATCAAAGGGGTTGTCTGGGCTGGGGCATTATTAGATATTCATTTTCATTTTATATTTTTATGCATTAAACAAAACTAAATGAAATGTCATTTTTAAAAATAGAATTAAGGCAACCAATTTTTACTCATTTCTGTCATATATAAATATATGTTTTTAAAGTATAAGTTTCTAAACAGTAAAACCTTTAGTACAGTCTCGTTTGAGCCTTGTCTTCACTCAGAGCGGCACTGATGTTAACAGCTCATGGTTTTCAAAACTCTGCTTTTTATCACTCTTCTGGATTCTATTAGCCTTTTTGTAGATTCTCCCTTATGCTCATTCTAAACTAGAGTTTCCCAGGCCATTATACCAAATGTTATCCTAATTTTCACATAGAGTTACTGTTAGTTGGAACTATCTGATGTGCACAAAAAGTTGGTAACTGATAAACTTTTATGTTTCATCCTTCTAGAAGTGTTTGCATTTGTGTTTTACTACACAAATGTACTAATAACCTATACAATCTGTCATGGCATAATTTTGGATATAATTGACATGATGAAAAGATATGGAAATTCCTATGTTCCCTTAAATAGAGTCATATAAAAATAACATATTCCATTTAGGAATAACAAGCGCTATAATAGTCAGGATGGGGTAAATTTTGCTGTGGTAACAAAAGTGCTAAAATTTCACTGGCTTAATACAACAAAGTATATCAAAATGCCCCTTCGGTAGTTATGGCAGGGAAGAGCAAGCTGGAGAATTTAACAAACACAGTTCACTGTGTCCATATACACAAAACTGACACATTTATCTTCCGCTTACCTTATATTGTATTGCCTAATGCAATAAAATGATAGCCTAAATTTAAGAGTTGAGAGGGTGAAAATCTTCCTTTATAAGGAGAAGACATTATGGAAACAGTAGACATGTCTACTTCTTTAATCCAATCTACTGAACTTTATTTCCAAGTATTTTATGACTCATAATAGAAGAAACTTATCATAAAAAATAACCAAAGATTTTTAACCCTATTCACTATGCTAAATAATTCCAACTATTCTCAATCTCTATTATGAACTCTACTTCTAGACTTTTAATATCTTTTCTTCATTTTTTCTGAACTCTTATTTGAAAGCTAGATGTTAATCTATTAATATTTAGCCAAATTAGGAAGTAGAAATGAATAATAGTAGGAAAGCAGATATTGGAAACAGGTTTAGATTCAGACTCCATTTCTAAAATTGACTAAGTGGTCTTGGATTCATTATTTAATCTCTTTAAACTCACACAGCTTCCTCAGCTGAAATTTGATATGACCTATTACTAAGGTTTTAAGAAGGCCAATTAATGTTTTTGAGTTCTTATTATGCACAGTGCCTAGTACATAATAAATACTCAATAAATGAACTGACTTCAGAGATGGGCACATACAAAGGACAAAGAAATTCCCCCCCCCTTTTCTTTTCTGTGAGGAATTCTAGGGCTAGCGGTAAAGAATTTAAGTTCACTTATATTGTGTACTGAAAGCTTGACTTCTGAAGTTCTGAGCCAGTGAAGAGATGCTAATAAGTAGTTAAAGTTTTAGAAATGTGTTGTCTTTCATTAAATGCTGAGCCAATGTTCCCAACACAATTAAGTTATGGATTTGACATAATTATTACCAAGACACTGATTCTGATTCTCAGGTGCTTCATTTTTACAATGCATTATTGAGATTTAACTCTTAAAGTGCACATACCATTTTATTAATACTTGGATTTTAAAACTTTGGTAAAATTGAACGTTCAATGCGATTCAAATAAAGTATCATTTAACTTCAACTACCATGATCTACAAGAAAGATATTTAAAATAGTACATTTATTATTTTAGCATATTCTTATGAGGATGGATTTCAATGTTAGTCTTAAATGCATTGCTACGTTCCATTTTTATATTATAATAATAATCTTGAACGCAAATCTGATCTGTATATTTCCAGACTCACAATAAAAAGAAAAGGTGTAATTTCTAGTGAGTGATGGTTTTACTGGAGACCACAGTTTTCATAAAACATCTGGATCACAATAGTTAAACCGGTTCTAATTTTTCTTAGATGTAAATGTAATATCCATATGTAGCACAACAAGAAGATTTTCAGCTTTTCTTTCTTTTTTGTAATCCCCTGAAGTCTCTGAATAAATCAAGAACTGTTTACATTTTCTTCACTGTTCAGCTTCATTTCCATCTAGTTTAACATGTGTGGTGAGTGTAATGTATTCATTTTTCAAGAAAATTCTCTATTCTTCTGACACCATGCATGATTCAGCAAGACACCATCAGAGTCAATAATAGCTCTGGTGAACTGCCCTCCTGTCTCTGTCAGACTACCAGAATATACTCTCACAATGTAACCAGCATTTTTTTTCTCTCTCATGCCAACAATCCATTATATAATGGCTCCATACAGCTCATATCTTGAATCATGCCATCCTAGGTAACATAATCTTCTTTAGGACAGAATTTGAAGATTTATACATTAGAAGCTATCTTTCTGTACATTTGACTTTAATATGATTCCTCTTAAGCCTCACTTTAACCTACTTCTGGAAACCACTAACATCATTTAGACTCTCAAGGTGGGCTACTGATCCCTCGGTGCTGCTCACTGCAGTCACACTAGGCAGGCTTTGCTTATGCCACAAATCTGGCTTAACTTCAAACTCTTGGTTCTGTATTCCTTATTTTAATCATATTTCTGGTCCTAAGGATTTAGTATAAATCTTTGCATTTACTAACACACATATAAAATAACCTCTTGCTCTATCTACACATAATATCTTCTTGATGCTTGGAGAGTACTCCCCTAACACTAACCACACTAGATCATACCTTACAGGTATTTACAAGAGATACTCTTCCATGTGGGAGGGCTGTGGGACACACAAATGCATGTTCCTTTGGGAGAATTTTTTTTTTAATGATATGCCCCACACAATAGCCTACTTTCCACTGAAATTTGAGAGCAGCAAAAATATTGCCTACTCATTTGTGGCAATAGTTTAAGGCCCTGAATTAAGTGCCAAGGAGACGGTGATGGCTGAGAGAGACATGATTCCTGCCTCCCCAGAGCTTACAGTTAAATGGGGAATATGGATAACTAAACATGAGATTATAACACAGTATGATAAAAACCTATGATCATTTATTGATGAACACATGGAATGGTCAGATGTATGTTTCTAAAGGATGATCAGGTGAACCTGAGAAGCAATTACATGCTAGTTAAGTGTCGGGGCTGAGGAAGAGAGTGGCAGTGCTGTGAGCAATCCTGGGAGAGGGAACCTCACATACAAAGGAACTGAGGATTTTTGTTTATTTGCTTCCAGGGAATTGAAGTTTTGTTGTATATAATACTAAAGTAATCACACCCAGCCTTAATAACTTTTGGGTGCAGTCTGCTGGTTTGAAAACAGTCTTAGTGTCAGGAACTATGAAGTTGTTACATTACCTTTGTCACCGGGCGGTTTCAGGAGTGTGGCGTGACTTTCTATTGCCTCATTTTGCTCATCTTTACCCTGCCATCTCATACATCTCATCTCAGTGTATAAGAAAATGCACGAACAGACTTGGTGACACAGAATTAGAATGAACATGTCTGTAGAGAATCGATTAGTTTTCTTTCTAGTTGTGATGTATAATACACACTGGAAGATGAAGCTTTGGTATGCGTGCCCAGCAAGAATCAGTACGCAGTGACTCCCTGAAGCGTAGACTCCCTCTCTGTAGCTAGGAAACTCTGCCACTTGAAAAGGGGGCTTTCATTTATCCAACATATGAAGCTAAATATTCTTGATTTGTGAAAAATCTCAGAAATAGTACTAAAGAAGAGGCACTAGTTTTTGTAATTAAAAACTGTCTTCAAGTTAAAGAAAAACTCACTAAAATCTAAGCGTAACAGATGTGACATTTTCTGTTGTCTCAGAATTAGTCAATAGAAATCAAAGTTGAGATAAAGAGTTGGAAACTGCTCCAAATTCTACAGAGAATTTCAAACAATTAGGATTAGATATCACTTCTAATGAGTAGAATATGGAAGATGTCACCTCCAAGATTAAGTTATAAAAAGATGCTGGCTTTGTCTGTTCACTCTCTCTGGCTCTTTCTCTTGCTCACTCTGAGGGAACCCAGTTGTCATGTTGTGAGCTTCCCTGTGGACAGGCCCACATGGCAAAGCACGGAGTCTATGGTCAGCAGCTAGTAAGACCTCAGGCCTGTCACTAGCAGCTGGATTGTGTCCCCCGCCATTCATATGTTGAAGACCTAACCTCTAGTATCTCAGAACGTGCTTGTATTTGAAGACTGAATCTTTACAGAGGTATAGTCACGTCTCACTTAATAATGATAATATCTAACTTAAAAATGAGAATACATGCTTAAAAATGTTTCATTAGGCTATTTTGTTGTGCAAGCATCATAGAGTTTATTTACACAAACCTAGATGGTGTAGCCTATTACACACCTAGGCTATAGGGTCTAGCCTATTGCTCCTAGGCTACAAACCTGTACAGTATGTTACTGTACTGAATACCTTGGGCAATTGTAACACAATGGCATTTGTGTATCTAAGCATAGAAAAGGTATAGTAAAAACACGGTATTACAGTCTTATAGGACCACCATCTTATATATGGCCCATCACTGACCAAAATATTGTTATGTGGCATATGATGATAATTAAGTTAAAATGAGGTTGTTAGGGTAGTCTTTAACTGCATATGACCAATGTCCTCATGAGAAAAGGAAATTTGGACACAGATATGTACAGAGAGAAGATGAAGTAAAGACTTAGGAGGAAGATGGCCATCCATAAGCCAAGGAGAGAGTCTGAGATCACATCCCTTCATTACAGCCCCCAGAAAAACCAACCCTGCCAACACCTTGCTCTCAAACTTCTAGCCTTCAGAACCATGAGAAAATAAATTTCTGTTGGTTAGGCTACCCAGTGTGTGGTACCTTTACAGCAGCCTGAGCAAACTAATACATCTGCTAACAACTGTTTCTGGGGCTTGTCAACAGCTAGGTGAGAGTGCTTGGAGGAAAACTTCTCTCCTAAATTGAGTCTTATGAAATGATTATAAAAGTACTAGAAACATGTAAATCAGGAAAGAGAATTTAGTGTGAGATGAAAAGTGAGGGTGTTTTGGGTTTAGTGTAAAATAGAAAGAACTCACCCAAAGGACTGATGAATATTTGAGTCTAGAGCTTAAGAATGGGGCCACTTCCCATTGATAGAAAAAGGCAAATCACAAGAAGAGATTACATATCTGAGATAGAAAATACATAGAAAGAAAATCAATGTGGCAAGAAAAAAACTTTGGAAATGTGGAGTTTTAGGATTAGAGTGGGAGAGAAGATCCATCAGGAAAGCCAAGGAAGGAAAAATCCCAGAGGTTACATACCTTGTCTTGAAAACAAGAGAAGATGACTTAATCTTAAATTTACAAATTAAAATAATTTTCTGAGACTAGATTTCTGTTTTTTTTCCCTACATGAGAATGTATACTAGAAATGTCATTTAAAAACCTTATTTTCCTCACTTTCCTTGTTTTATCAGTCACCTTCGGTGGCTCCTTTGTGTTTTAATCTCAATCTGGATTTCCCCCTGTCCTATACGTTGTCTAAGGCTAAGGTTTACCTCTACCAAGTATTTGTCATCTTCTCACAGTAGCCCTTCTGCTTTGATGCTATCTCCTTATCACCTCTTTTTATGTAGTTTACTATTTCTAACTCCATAACTCAAAAACTTAATACATATTAAACTTGAGTGGTGTGCCATTTGCATTATTTTCCACATACTTCTATGTTTGAAATATTTATAAACTAAATCAGTAAAAGAACATTTGAAAACCATGCCAATTATTTTTTTAAAAAATAAACTTGTTTATAATCCTTCTGTATGTTAGTAACCATAAAATTTTTGTCTTTACCTTTGCAGTGTTTTTCTATGTATTCGTCTTTATGTGATTATAGTTGGCTCTCTTTATTGGTGGATTCCACATATACATATAAATATAAAATATATATTTTATATTTATACATATACACACACACATATAAAACCTTTTATAGGTTTTATATATTTTGAAATAAAGCAAGTTCTATACATGTTTTACTAAGCTATGCATTTTTAATATTCTATTTTGAGATAAAAATGTTCTTATACTTTCTCTTTACTCCAAATCCTGGACATCTTTTGAAAACTGAGCATAATATAAGGTAATCTAAAACATAGCTTCTTAATCCATTAAATATGCAGTGGAGGGTTTCTCAACTGACAGTTCTTCAAATGACATAGTCAAATCATACAACTCCTCTCTGTTCTCTCACTTCTGAAATGAGAGTTATAGAACTGAAACTTATTTTTATTTAAAAAAACACTCTTCCAAAGTTGAACAATAGTGTTGTTCTTTTTCTCCCCTCCCCCCCATACAAGAAAACAGCCTATCGTATTATATGTCAAAGGTCAATTTAAATCTTTGGATTTAAGGATTTATAATCTAAAATGGCAGGGTAAATATAAAAAAGAGAATATTTCCCAATACTTTATCCCCACAGTATTTTGTGTTTCTCTATAATACCTGTAATAATGCAAGCAAAATAGAAACACATGTTAAAGATATGAGTGAATACTCTAGAAATTTGGCAGTCACAGGGATGTAATCTCCCAGGGTTTATGTAGATTTTCTCCTGCAAGGAGGTTAATCCTGTTACCACTAGATACAGTATATTGTAATACTTCTTAGGCATATTACTTTGAATTTTCAGAAGGTAGTATTGTTCTTTTTGCTATAAAGTATCTGTTTTTCCTGTCAGTATCAAAAAATTAAGTTCCATTTCATTCTGGAAGCCAAGAAACAAAGTCAGAAAAAATATAGGCAGCTTTAATCTTAAAGTTCAAAATTATCCTCAAAAAACTTATTTCTATTTTCAAGATCTAGGTTAATAAACTTTTAAATTAAATTTCACTTAAAATTTAAAAATATAAAAATTTTAATTAAAAAATTTGAACATTAAAACATTAGACAATATGTTAGTATCCTAATTTTTAAAAAAAAAATTAGGGAATTTCACTGGTGGTTTTCTTAAAATGTCTTTCCTTTCTAAATCATTTCTCTTTTAGAATTAGTTTATTATCAGTTATTCAGAAAGATCCCTAGTACCATAAAAGGTAATTTAATATAGCAATCTGGAGCTAAACATAACTGTGCTTAAAAATTTTAAGACCAATGAATGTTGGTTTAGTTTCCAAGAAACGCTCCATTAGTTATATTAGGATAACTTTTTATTAAAGTGATATTTCAGAAATTTTTTGAAGCAGAAATAAGACAAATTTAAGCAATGCTAAACACACTTAGAAGATTTGTCATTTATATCTCTGATAAAGAAATACTTCACTTATAAATAAAATAATACTCCAGTATAGCTCCTTTTTTTCCTTGCCACAGTTTCAAAGCATAGATGATATTTAAATTAAAAATAAAGAGAAGGCTAAACAGGCTTAGCAGGTTTGGCATTTAGCTGAGACAGAGAGGGTGGTAGTGAGTGCTCTAGATTTGTTTAAACCTTCCCTCATTCTGTTAGTTTGTATTCATTTTTCTTTAAAAGACTGGCACTAGCACTATCCAGTTGACAATTCATTTATAATATTCCAATTTTATAGGTAAAATGCTTTTGTGCTACTTAAACTGCTTAGTTTGGTTCGAAATTTGCTCAAAATTGAGCCCACTTTCTGGACATTATTGTTTGCACATTGGCTAATTTTGTACAAACATTCCTTGACTAAGGTGGTGGAAAATGTGCTCCCTGTTTACTGTCATCAAAGCTACAGGGATTATTCTCAGTGGAGTAAACAGTAAGCTGAATTACCTGACCTTGGAACGAACACACACTGACCAATGATCACAGTAAACTACCTGATAATCTCTTGGGCCCAAATAAAGTGATTTACTCAGACAAACAAATCCCAGGTAGGCATCTTTTTATTCCATTTCCTCTAGCTTTTGATGGGCAAAATATATACCATAAAAAGCAACCTTTGGAAGTTTGTTTTATGACCTCTATATAAAATATACTCAATTTACTCTGGATTCTACCCAATTTCAAGTTATAATTGATTCCCGAAAGAGAGCCATTTGTGGAAATTCAATATTGAAAAAGATTATTGCACATTTTTATCATGAGATTTGTTAGTTTGTTTCCAGTTGGTAAAAGATTACTCTCAATTTGATAAGCTTATTACGTTCACCTACTATATCAAGGATGAGAGAGTTCTGACCACAGGAAGTCAATTCACAATTATTTACTTAAACCATCGGTGGCACATTTTATTATCATAATAGAGTATGTAGGTTGGAGTGCTCAGTTGCAATTAGCATGTGCTCTTTCTCTCCCCCTTTAGTGTCATGCAGTGGCAGATCAAAGAAAGCCACCTGCACCCTATAGAGTTTTCTTATTCCAGGTCAAAGAGTTCAAACCTTCACTTCTACTCTTTTCCCATACACTTGCTACTTTTACAATGAGGGTATTTCTGTGCAGGTTTATCTAGATGAAGTGTTTGATGCAGGAGGGACCCATTATAATGCATGGCATCGATAATGTCCACTCATTGCCCATGCTCAGGCTTCTGGGATGGCACAGACTGGGAGAATGCAGGACCAATTATTGTGGGAACAGAGGAGAAGAAAAGAGGAAGAGTGAAGAACATTTTTGCCCTAATACAATGTGTACTGCACAAGAAAAGCAAAAGGTTACCTGTGCTGAAATGCTACATTATGCATTATTTAATAAAATACATCATAGCTGTCATAACTCAACAAACTTCCAATGTTTATATTCCACGAGCAATCAGATGACTTGATGAAAATGCTCATGTTGGAATAATTAATTTGAAGCTCTAATTTATCAATTGCCCTGGTTTGTGATCTTTTATAAAAATAAAGATTATAATAAAGTATAATAAAAGTTATGTCACAAGTTTAGTACATTGAGATTTAAGGAAAACAACCTTGGCAGTATAAAATGTTTGAAATTCAATTGATATTTCCAAACAAGCATAGAAGGTACTGCTATAAAATACATTTTGTGTAAAAATATTCTCTGTTTTTAATATAGTGAAATAATATACTTGGAATTTTGTGTAGCATCTCACGAAGGCAAAACTAGACTTGTCTTACAATATTTTCTTCAGTGCCATAAATTAAAAAAAAAGTTAATGGTAGGTCTTTCTCGCCTTCTATTTAGAATTACTCAGTCTTACCCATTATCGACAAAAGCTGTATTTATAATTTCAACATATACGTAAATCATTAATGGGGGAAAATGAGAAAATTTATCTTCTCCTACATGTTTGATGCAATGAACTGAAGGGTTTATTTTTATTATCAATTTCATTTTAGTAACATTTTTTGACAAATGAAATGTTTTAAGCTTTAAATTTGTATGATCTGTATTATCAAAGGAAGAGTTAATGATGCATTTGATGAGCATTCACATGAAAGCTAGCACTCAGGCCACAATTGATGCTTACCCATCAGCAGAGGCAGAAGAATTGTGAAGAGTAAGACAGTCTAATGGCAAGTCTGTTAGATGTGTCATGGACAGAAGTTTAAAAAAAAAAAAATCAGTAAAAGCATCTAGTACCTAGCTTCAATCTGAGAGAGAAAAATGTGCAGAAGCATTGCCATTAGGCTATAAATCAGTATTAGAAAGAGAAATGCTGTATTTCCATAAGAGGTTAGAAAGAATGGAGTGGTGATGCTGTTGGTATTTTTTTTTAAGTTTTATGTTATAATATGACCAAAAGCCCTTTTTGAACCACTCTCTGCACGGACAAAATAACATTCACTTTGTATGGGTCACAGAAGCTCAACTATCCTAAAAAGTAATCTCATTGGCTCACCATGTTTAATCTCAAGGGATCCCTCTAGGACTTTTCCTATGATTCTACTTCCTATGTCACCTCCAGTCAGCCTGAGCAGAGATCAGAGGCTTGATGTGTTTCCCTGAAAACCCGTCAACTGCATTTCTTTTGGTCACTGGAAGTGCATTGTAAAAGAATCAGAAACCTCCCCTTGCGATCAGAGGCTGGTACTCCTGTGGGATTCAATTATATCTTTGGACAAGAAACTTTGAAATAAAGTAAAGATAAAATTATGATAAAGACAGGCAGTGCAAAGGCTTGCTATATCTGACCTTGCTGAGACTCCTACCCCATGCTAGTGTTGGCCTATGCCCATTGAAGTATTCCCATACACAGACTAGTAACACAATGATAGTTGGTGCAAAGGTGATCTAAAATGCTTTTTGTATTCTACTGTGTTTTTCTGGAGTAATTCTGAAATAGGTCCTAGTGTTATTGAACACGTAGCTATTGGTAGGCCACGACACCGGCATTGCATGGAAGCTTGTCAGAAATCAAGAATCTCAAGCCTTTTCCAGACCTACTTAATGAGAATCTGCATTTGAAAAAGATCTCCAGAATATCTGTTTGCAAACTGAAATTTTAGAAGCTCTGCTCTATATTGTCCCTATTTGATATAAGTCAACACATAACTTGTTCTGTGCTAGCCAATATCTTCTCTTGATCTTACAATTCAGAATTTGCTGTGTTTGTCTCCTATTGCCTTTTACTCTTCACTGGATGAATACAAAATATTTGATGAGGGTACAGTTTAGCATTTACATAAATTATTCAGTTTCCAATTAAATATTTGCACAAATTTTACTCTTTCATGATAATATGTATAATATAGTTGGAATAGAACAATTAGTGGTGAAAAGGAATGTATTGGTGAATGATATATTTACTAAGTTTATTGCTCTATGAGTGTGTATCACTGTCTAGTCTTATATATGTTTTATATGAATTCATCTTCTAAGATGGATGCAGTGTTTACTGATAAAGATGCAATATCAAATTGGATTACAACATCTTTAAATACATGGGAATTTTAATTGGTGCAGCATAAAAATATCCTGTTAGATTTCATAAAGATACATTTACAATCAGATAGTTCCTGTTTTCTAATGAATAGGGAATAACAATAATAAAAAAAGACTCATCTGCAGAACCAGTTTTCAGGGGGAAAGTCCATCACAGTGTTAAACATATGTGGAGAATTCCTTTTATCTAAGTTGTTATAACAGATTCATTAAATCTCACATTGAATTCTTTAAAAAATTATGTTTTGAGGTCTTTGCATGGTTAATTAATTCCACAGTAAATTAATAATTATTTAGATTTTACTGCCTTTTACTTAAAAGCAGTTATGGTGCTTCTTCCACCTTCCTATCCACATAGTATTGAGTGCTATTATAATTGATATTTTAAAGGGGTGTTATAAATATTTGTGTACCAGTATGTGTGTGCATCTGAGAAATACTGATAGATTATTTTCACATGATCTAAACATAAACTATATTTGTTTACAAGTTCTAACAGCCTTTACAGATTGTTTTTATGGGGTTCATAATCCCCATTTTTCCCATATGGACCCCTATTAAGTCACCCAGTCAAGCAAGCTTGTAAAGCTGACATTTTGTATTCTTTAAAATTACAAACATAAAAAAGTGTAATGCTTTGTGGATATTTTCTGTTGAAATTCAGTATTTATTAAGTTGACTATGTTGCTAAATTTAAACACCAGCCTTGCTTCATTTACCTGGAACAGATGAAAATGCCAACTGCATAGACCAGAACTTCTGGGGGTTTCCTAGCCTTTCTTCAGGTGTCTCCAGACTGCCTACCTCCCCCAGCCCCCTTGACCAGAAGGGCTCCTATAGTTGCTGCAAATTCTATTCATTTCTCCACACCCATACCTTGATGGTGTTTGTATATGCTAATAAAACTGGGAATAATGCAAAGGAATTGGACAGATACCCCAGAGTCCCAGCAATCACCAAGTAAGGACCCAGAGATTAGAAAATCCTTCAGAACACACAAATTATCGAGCAGAAATCCACTGCTTCCTATTCTGATGTTCCGCCATTATGGTAACTGTACTCTATTATGTTATTGTTCCAAGTTATTTGTTGTCCATCTCTATGAAAGAATTATATTGATCTGACCTATATAACACTATCAGGCTTGATGCTATGACTTAGTTTGACTAATTAAGTATGAGCAAAAAGTGACAAATGATATTTCCAAACAGAAGCTCTAAATGCTATCTTTTTCTTCAGCCATGGGAGTGACATGCATCATATAAGACCTCCTTAAGCCTTAGTCCTATATTAAATAGATCAAAGCTACAAGTGAGCCATGTTGTATAATGCAAGGGAGAAATGAGCATTTATTTTTATTAGGCATAGGAAATTTGAGGGTTTTTTTACTGTAGCATAATCTTGCCTAGGACCAATTAATTTTTCTTCAATTTAGTTCTCTCTCTCTCTCTCTCTCTCTATATATATATATATATATATATATATGTTATTTACATATATGTATGTTATTTTACATATATACACATACATAGGCATATCTCAGAGATATTGTGGTTCAGTTCTAGAGCACTGCACATCCCAAGAAGTAATGAAGTGAGTCACATGAATTTTTTTGATTTCCCAGTGCATATAAAAATTATGTTTACCCTATACCATAGTCTATTAGCTGTACAGCAGCATTATGTCTAAAAAATACAATGTACATACCTTAGTGAAAAAAAAATTGTTTTAAAAAAGCTAACAACCATCTGAGCCTTCCTTGAATCGTAATCTTTTTGCTGGTGAGGAGTCTTGCCTCAGTGTTAATGAATGGCCACTGACTGCTCAGCCTGGTGGTTGCTGAAGGTTGGAATGGCTGTGAAAATCTCTTAAAATAAGAAAACAATGAAGTTTGCCACACTGAGTGACTTTTCCTTTCAGGAAAGATTTCTCTGTGGCACACCATGCTGTTCAATAGCATTTTATCCACAATAGAACTGCCTTCAAAATTGGAGTCAGTCCTCTCAAAACCTGCCACTGCTTTATCATCTAAGTTTATATGATATTCTAAATCCTTTGTTGTTTTTTCATCAATGTTCACAGACTTTTCAATAGGAGTAGATTCTATCTCAAGAAGCCACTTTCTTTGCTCATCTGTTTGAAGCAACTGTTCGTCCATTAAAGTTTTATCATGAGATTGCAGCAATTCAGTCATATCTCCAGGCTCCACTAATTCCAGTTCTCTTGCTGTTTCACCACTTCTGCAGTTACTTCCTTCACTGAAATGTTGAACCCTTCAAATTCACTCATGGTGGTTGGAATCAACTTCTTCGAAAACATCAACTTCTTATTAATGTTGATATTTTGACCTCCTCCTATAAATCACAAGTGTTCTTATTGACATGTAGAATGGTAAAGTCTTTCCAGAGGTTTACAATTTACTTTTCCCAGATGCATCAGAGGAATCATTTACCTATCTATGGCAGCTATAGCATTACTAAATGTTATTTTAAATAACAAACTTGAAGTCAAAATTACCCTTTAATTCATGGGCTTCAGAATGGGTGTTGTGTTAGCAGTCATGAAAACAACATTAATCTCCTTATAAATCTCCATCAGAGCTCTTGAGAGACCAGGTGCATTGTCCCTGAGCAGTAAGCTTTTAAAAATAATTTTTTTTCTGAGCAGTAGGTCCCAACAGTGGACTTAAAATATTCGATAAATCTTGCTGTTAACAGATGTGCTGTCATCTAGGCTTTGTTGTTCCATTTACAGAGCACAGGCAGAGTAGATTTAGTATGATTTTAAGGGCACTAGGGTTTTCAGAATGGCAAATGAGCATTGCCTTGAATTTAAAGTCATCAGCTGCATTAACTCCTCACGAGAGAGTCAGCCCGTCCTTTGAAGCTTTGAAGCCAGGCATTGACTTCTCTCTAGCTATGAGATTCCTAGATGGTATCTTCTTCCAGTAGAAAGCTGTTTTGTGTACATCAAAAATCTGTTGTTTGATACAGCCACGTTCATCAATTACCTTAGCTAGATCTTCTGGATAATTTGCTGCATCTTCTACATCAGCATTTGTATTTTTATAATATGGAGATGGCTACTTTCCTGAAACCTCATGAAAACCTCATTTTCTGCTGGCCTCAAAATTTTCTTCTGTAGCTTCCTCACCACTTTCAGCCTTCACAGAATTGAAGAGAGTTAGGACCTTGCCTTGAATTAGGTTTTGGCTTAAGGGAATGTGTTGGCTGATTTGATGTATCCAGACCTTTAAAACTTTCCTTATATCAGCGATAATGCTGCTTTGCTTTATTGTCTGTGTGTTCACAGGAGTAGTATTTTTAATTTCCTTCAAGAATTTTTCCTTTGCATTCACAACTTGGCTAACCATTTGGAGCAAGAGACCTATCTAGACTTTCTCCATACCTTCCTCACTGAGCTTAATTATTTCCAACTTTGGGGTTAAAGTGAGAGGTGTGTGACTCTTCCTTTCACTTGAACAATTAGAGGCCATTGTAGACTTGTTAATTGGCCTAATTTCGATATTACTGGGTCTCAGGGAATAGGGAGACTTGACAAGAGGGACAGACTGGCCAGTGGAGCAGTCAGAACACACACAACATCTATTAATAAAGTTCATCATCTTACATGGGTGTGGTTTGTGGTGCCTCCAAACAATTACATCAGTTACATCATAAGCAGTTACATCAGAGATCACAGATCATATATCACCATAACAGATATAATAAAAATGAAAACGTTTAAAATATTGCGAGAATTGCTGAAATGTGACACAGAGACATGAAGTGAGCACATGCTGTAGGAAAAATAGGGCCAATCAACTCACTGGAGGCAGGGTTGCCTCCAAACCTTTAATTTATAAAGAATGCAATGTCTGTGAAATGCAGTATAGCAAAGCACAATAAAACAAGTTATCCCTGCATACAGTTTTCCCTTACTCATTGTTTCTCCTTACATATAGTATCAATTGCTCCATGGATTTTTCTACTGTGACTTCAGTTGTTTTTTTTTTTTTTTTTTTTGTCTCCTATGTCTTTTCTTTTCTGCTTGTAACACCTGCTGCCAACTCTACGAATTTCTCATTATTATTCCCAAGAGCATTAGTCACTTTATCATCCTTGTTGAACAGAATGTTCATGCCTGGCCAGTCAACTGGCCACTAGTGAGCCTTTATATTGTATATATAAGGACTATGTAGTGGCATGTCATTTACTAGGTGGAGAATACTTTTGATAACAATTTTCCTGACTGGTAAAATGTCACATGACCTTAAGTTTTATTAGAAATAATAAATGGTTATTAGAATTTCTGTCTTCAAGGCTTTCTTAAAATGTTAGCATCTATAAATGGAATAATTGTACTATTGGCACGGATTTTTCAGAAAAATCCAAATGTGAATCAGAAGTTATAATACAATTGAAAAGAAAATGAGTGTTTCTGCTGCACTTTCTCTTTATTAACTAAAATACACATTGATCTCTTATTTTAGGATATTTTATTTGGTTTGTTCTACTATCAATCACTCGATTAGTCACAGGAGACGAATGATGTCATTCTATTCAATTTTCTCTGTTATCATATCGTTGCAAGTTTTATAGTAGAGAAAAAGAGTTCTATATAATCTCCAGGCACTGCTGAGTCTGCTGTGTTTATGAGTCCATCTAATCCTTACAACCACATTTCAGGCTGACAATTCTTAAAACATCAGTGGATATGGATGTCAATTTCATGAAATACCCTTGAAAATAATACATCCTGAGTTATTTTTATGACTTACAGTATTCATCCTGAACAGAAGAAATAGCTTCAACATTCTTTCATTTCTGTTCAATCAGGTTCCACAAATTTGTATTCTTATGCAAGCCTCTTTCATTTAGTCACAGCATTATAGAAACCAAAAGCTCAAATGCCTCTAAAACTACTGAATGGATTCCTGTCAAAATAGAAGCTTAGGCTCAAGGCTTGGCATCTGCCCTAAGAAAAACTGAGAAGTGTGTAACGGCAACAGAAGAAGAGAGGATACATTAGGAATAGCACTGGTCTTGGTCTCACGTATTTCTAGAGGAAATTTTGATTCTGCCGCTTTCTGGGTGTGTGATCTTCACTTCCCAGTGCCCTCAACAATAGCCCAAATTAGATTCAACATTCATTACAACCAGCTGAAAATTATCATTGTGATGCCATCCCTATTTCAATGCCTGTGATTTCAGGCTGTCTCTGGTGAACTGAGAGCCCTCACTGGGACCATACTCTATGAGCCCATCAGGCTATGCAGTGTCTCATATCCTTCATCTTTTCCCATATCCCAAATCCAGATCGATATTTTCATTGTCTTATTTCAAACAGTAAGTCTATTTCATTATATTAATGCTACAGACTGAATTGTATACCCCAAAATTCATATGTTGAAACCCTAACTTCCAATGTGACAATAGTTGGAGATAGGGTTTTTGGGAGATTTTTAAAGTTCAATAAGGTCATAAAGGTCTGGCCATAATTTAATAGAACTGGTAGCCTTATAGGAAGAAGAATAGAGATCTCTTTGCCTCTCCATGAGCACAAAAATGAGATCATGTGAGTGCACAGAGCAATGGTGGCTGCCTACAAGTCAAGAGAAGAAGCCTCAGAATGAAACCTAACTTGCCAGCACATTGGTCTTGGACTTCTAGCCTCTAGAACTGTGAGAAATAAAATTCTGTTGTTTAAACAATCTGGTCTGTGTTATTCCTTATGGCAAGCCAAGCAGATAAATATAACTAACCCCTAACCTTCCATCTCCTAATACGCAACCTGCTAGAGTGACCATATCTGCATTTGTCAAGAGCCTCTTTAGACATTCTTAAACCAAGGGAATGCCATTAATAGCAGGAATAGAATGTTGGACACAGGACATACCAATGAAATAGAAATTAGGGTTAATATAAAGAAAATCCAGGAGTAGATATAAGTAAGATTCTTCCAACGAAGGCGGATAGGTGGAAAGAGACAAAAGTTATAAGTGAAAATAACATGTCTAATGGCTCTCCTATTCTCTTTCCTTGGTTTTCAAAAAAAAAAACTGTTGACTAGTTAAAAGGTGAAAGAAAGGGTACATTTAATTTTTACTTAATTATTTAAGGTAAATACTTTAATTTTTTCCTTTGCTCTGAAGAAGTTCTGAGTAAATGACATGGAAATAACTAGAAGAAAAATGTAAAAATTAAGTATTACAATGTCAAATAACATATATTTTGTTATAACAAAAAAGGAATTAAGAAGCAGAATAAAATCTACATAGAATCAAAGTATACCAGGAAGGCATACTCATATAAAATATGTAAAGATTTACCTTTTATTTCTAAATGAGCTTGATCACATTAAAATATTGCAAAATAAAAGAAACAACTTTAATAAAAATTAGAAAAGCTTAGAACATGTGACAGAACTTAGGAAGAATTATATAGTAAATGTTACTTAGAAATTAAAATAGACTAAATAAAACACAAGAGCAAATGAACATAAATTATGAAATATAATATATATGTAATTATGTAATATTGGTATATGTAATATATGAGCTGAATATATAACATAAATATTAACATTTAAGTTATGAAATAGAAATATTAAAATAGGAAAAATTAAAAATCAAGAATAAATGAAAAGGATTAAATTGGAAATGAAAACTATTGTTTGGTAAAGAAAAGCCAACATATAAAAAATAGGAATCTCTAAAGAGAAAACAAAACAAAGCAAGAGTATAAAATAAATACTAATACAGTAAGAGACATATAATGAAAAAAATTTTACTGTCGTCAAGCTTTTAAACACTAATGATTTATACCAAAGGAAAATTGAGTAATATATTAAAATACGAAACAAAAATGTGAACTCCAAATTTTATATCTAATGACATTGACTTTTTCACATAAAGGTCACAGATAAACTGTTGTTGACATGTAAAAATTCAGGGCATATTGCCCCTTTTCCTGAGCAATCTACTAAAGGGAAAGGTTCAGGAAACCAAGTTGGGGAGGGAGACATTGACATAAAAATTTAGTGATGAACATTAACTATATAATTACTTATAGAATGAATCCTAAATTAGAGTTAAAAGGAAGAGAGTAAGGTATCCTCAGACCATATAGATACATTACAATAATAGTAAAAATTGGAGGAGGAGTATGACAATAATATAGGCAAAAATATTTTTTTAGAGTTCTCCTTGGGTGTCATAATATTAATATTGTTATTCTAACATTGTACTATGTGTGAAAAATAGTTAAATACTTATGACATTTTCTAATTCTGTAATTCCTTGTGTCCTTTAAAACTAGGATTCTGATTCTTTGTAAAAAGAAAGAAGATTCACATGTATTACAAATGCTTAATTTAAAAATCCTGTAATATTAAATTTGAAATGAAAGTATAAGTATGGAATCAAGAGTATCTATCCTCATTTATATGTATTAATATATATGTACTATGTAATGCATATGCATGTATATAAATATGCATGTCCATATATGTATGTGTATGTGTGTATATATATGTGTGTGTGTGTGTGTGTGTGTATAAATGTGTGTGTGTATGCATTCCTAGCTTGCTCATCAAAGGACCTAGAAACAACAGCCAACTCAGGAACAATGAGAATCCCTAGCATCTAGCATCAAGGCTATAGTCTTAAAATACTATTTCTGATCAGAATACTAGAGCTGCTTAGAAAAATGTCTGATGGCATATCTGGGGCAGCAAATGTTCAAGCTAAGTATAGAATACTTTGTTATATCAATTGTTAATAAAGCTATTAAAGATTATTACGGAAATGTTAAAAATTACTAGGTATGTCAAATGGAAGCAATTTGAAGAAACTCCCACCGGCCAAGGATAGGATAATTTGTCCTTTAATGAGAATAATTGCAATTGACTTAAATTCATCAATATACTATATTGAAAGCAGATAAATAAGGGAAAAAATAAACATGTATCTTATACCACTGAATAACTAAAAACAGATAAGAAGAGTGGTTCTTGATAATAGTATTTCAATGGAAATAGGCCAGAAATGATAGAGTTGGAATACCACTAATTTGTAATCTCCAATGAATTAATAGATCTAGGCATTGATCTAGGCAATGATCTGCCAATGTCACAGAGAGAGGCAACCACACATTATGTCCCTCCCTAAGAAAGGAATCAATACCCTTATAGTGTTGTCAAAGGGGTTGAACATGAGTCTGATTAAGCTTCTAGATTTATCTATTAATTTGTAGAAAATATGCAGAAGAATATACAAATCTTTACCTTGAGTATGAAATTGATACATTGTAAGGACAAAAGAATGGAGGGGAAACCTGTAGATTAAAGACAATTAAAAGTATACCAAATATTTTAAAAAGTTGGTCAAAGCCTACAGTGTTTGGATATGAACAGTTTGGTGATAAAAACTATAAAGAAACACATGGAAGTGGTTATTATAAAAGTTAAGAGAGTAGTTATTTTGTGGGGAAGAGGGGGAAATGATGGGGATTGGGAACATATAGGGGGTTGTAGGGTGGTTGGTAAAATTCTTGATCAGTGTGGTGGTTACAGGGGCATTTGCTATCATTATTAAATATGCTCAATCCAGGTAGTAATATCACAAAATAAAAATTGAATTTCCTCTTTTAGCAGCCCTCTACCTCTTCTCTCATAGTGTTATCACTTGTAACTTAGTCACATATGTCCTCCCAGATATTTTTCTAAACTTTTACATGTAAGATAAATAGATAGATAGACACAGATAGGTATATATTTGCAGTTATACCTATTAATATAAGATTTCTTTTGTTTTATAGAAATGCAGTCAACCTAATATTACCCTTCAACATCCTTTTCTTACTGAATAATATGTCCAAACTATGTCTTCTATTAACTAGCTACCTTCACCTCACCTTTTTGAATGGCCATATAATATTTCTTAGAATTAGCATAAAATTATTTATTTCAATTGTTTCATTAAATATTGTATATTTACAAACCATTATAAAAATATGAAACACAAATGATACAATGAAAACTCATATTCCTATCATCTAGTTTAAAAAATAATTCAATATCTTTGAAGTTCTTGATATGCCAGACATTATCCCATCCTCTTTCATGGGTTGTTTTACAGATCAACTTGGTTATAATCAAAGTTTTATGCTCATAGCTTCAAGCTTTTATTACATTTCTTTAAAGATATTATGAATGTTTATTTTAAAGTCTGTGTCTGATAATTCTAATATCCACAGTCATGAGAGGCTTAGATTATGCAGTCTATGCAAGATATCATTTGGCCATAATATCTTATTTTCTTGTGCATTTTGTGACTTTCCTTTACTGTGAGTTCATAGTTTTTGGATATTTATTCATGGGAATTCAGTTTGAGGCTTGGGTTAAAGGCTTGAGTTTTTTTCTTAGTGGAAATTTTCATATGCTTTTGATAGACATCTGGGTAAGCTACTAACCTGAAACGACTTTCAACTGAACTCTCAATTTGACATTGGGACTTGAATTTTCTCATCACTGGCTCGTCAATGTCCACTGAAGAGTGCATGGAACAAAGTGCAAAGTGAATAAAAATAGCCAAAAGAGCTATATTTAATACTGTGATGGGCACTTTAAAATGTGAGTTACAGAAATGTGACTGTATTTTTTGTTCTATAATACTGGCAGCTTTCTTGGAATTTATATGTTAATTTTATACTCAAACAACTCTAGAAAGCCAATATTAACAATACGCTATAGTTAAGAAAAACAGAAGTTCATAAAATTTAGATAACTCCTGCCACAGCATTCTCAACTGGTTCCTGATTTTTCTGCTACATCTCATACCATAAGGCCTGAAGGTGGTATAATTGTCTTCCTTACTTCTTATCACCATTTTTGGTCCATTTCTCCTCTTCGCTCTTCAAATCTTGGGGTGCTTTAGAATGCCTGCTCTCAGACTAGATCATTAGTTCTCCTTTTTGCTGTCATCTAGTCTCCAACATTCTTCTCTTGGTTTTTAACTATCTTAGTACTCAGCTCATTTTCTTTCTAACTTTATTTCTATTATTATTCTGTGTGACTTCAATCTCCATTTTATTGATGTGTTCAATACTTCAGCCTCTCAAAAATCTCATATATAAGCACCTTACTCTGACCACTACATGCTCTCTTTCAAATTCACATTAGCTTCTTCTCTCCAACAATTCTTTTGCCTCCACTGAAACATCCAATCCTTTGACCCAACCTATTCTTCACTGTCATCTGCCTTATCTTTTTTCTCAATTTTCTCTTTACCTATGTTAGCCTCCATGATTAATCACTTTAATCACTCTCTTGCAGAGCCCCTCAACTCCTTTGCCTTTCTCTAGTGCTTTCAAAACTTGCCTGGCAAAATGCCAAACCCGATTAAGCTCATCATTCTGCTTACTCTGTGCATGTACTTGAATACCTGACAATGCCTGGAGTAAAAGCACAACCACGCTGACTGCTTTGCACTTTAAATTTAAGTCACTAATCTTAGTGGGCACTCGGGAATACTAAGCATTCCTATTATATTTCCCTAGTAAACTTACTTGCCTAGTCATCAAAATGATTCTTATATTTCCTCTCTCACATATCTTAAACCTTCTCACTCTCTTCACTGACAGTAAAATCTATTCTTGCTTCACTGATAACATAGAAGCCACCAGGATACAATGTTCTGGTCTTTTTATCATCAAATCTTTCAGCTTCCATTTATATGCACGCATTATTCATTGAACCAGTTAAGATGTGTTTGCCAGCAAGCAGCAAAACACACTATTAAAATAGGTTTTAAAATGTTGTTTTTAATATCACATTAAAGAAAACTAGAGATGTGTGTTTTCAGGATTGGTTTAATCTATGGCTCAAAATTAGGGCTCTGGGTGGCTTCTTATGATCTCCTTGGTCATAAGATAGTGGCTGCAGTTCCAACATCATGTCCCAATATATCAAAATAATAGATAGCAGGAGTTTATCCCTGTATGGCTCTCTCTTTTAATCAAGGAGAAAAAAAATTTTTTTTAACTTTCAAACAACTTTCCCCTGTATCTCTTTGAGCACAGTATGAATTGTCTTCCCACTCCTAAAACAATCATTATCAAAAAGCAAATATCCAAGATTGGTTAGGCCCAGTCCACTGAAGTCAGTCTGTTGATCCTGGGCATATCTTAACATAATTTGGATTATGTTAGAAAGGATGAAGGAGGAAATAGCGATTTTGGAGACAAGCAATATTATGTGTGGCTCCTTTATATTTTGCTTTCTCCAGTTCCTCAATGGATGGCTTTTCCCTAAACTTATTAAAGACTTCACTTATGTACTTGATCCCATCTCTTCTTGCTTGCTCAAGGATTTTGTCTCTCAATCTCTATTTTCTCTATATCAACAATTTTTCCCCTTCTAAATAATTAGAGCCATAAATGTACAAATATGCTATACTATTTGTTAGCTGACAATTTTTTCCTTTGACCTGAAGATTCCCTCCAATTACCAGAGAAATAATTTTTTTCAAACTGTTGTTTATAATCACTCTCTCCACTTTCTTTTTATTCTACCTCATCATATTAAATTATTGGTAATCTACATTACATTTTAAGATCTTTGAACTAACTAAAATTGTGACAATCATCACAGTATACTCTCATCACAAGCACTCTGAATGTATTTTCCTAAGTTCCATCAACTTTCTTTTCTTGCTTATTACTTTAATTTAAAAATTGTATTCATTCTTTCAATTAACAACAAATAGAAGTATAGGGCTGAGGAGAGAAAATTGAAGAATTAGAAGGAGACACTGAGGCTCTGGAAAACATCAGCAAAATGCTTGGAAAAGTATAGGAAAGGATAGAGTCAAGGGAAGACATCTTTATATGAGAGACTATCATGGCCATTGGCTTTAGAGGGTGGTGTTTTACTAAATCAAGGCAGAATTCATTCATATTTTTGTGGACTCTAATTCATCTATTAAAATGTTTTGCTTATAAATAAGTATGAAATAGCTATTTCTCATATTTAATCTCTCAAATTATACAGTATTTTCAGAAACACTAACCAAATATCACTTGGTGAGGTAGACTAAAAAAGAATGATTATCTTTTTTTTAACTACATATGTGATTTGGGGCCAATCATTTAACCTCTCTGAGACCTAATTTCATCATCAGTAAAATGGGAATATAAATAACGTTGTAGTGAGGATTGAGTTAATTCAGGACCCAGCACATAGCAAGCATATTTGTTGTTATCATTATTATTTTAAAGGCAGGATAACTGAGATTCAGAAAGGTTAGAACTACTCAACTGGACAATGATGAATTCTTGATCGAAATCCAGATCTTTTCATTTCAATCCAATGATCTTTCCACTTTACCATATTGTGGGACAAAGTGGGTATCACTTAGAATGGATTTTATTATAAATTCAATTCCAGACAAACTTTTATTTCCTTTGAGAGACTGATATTTGTCTTCTTTCCTGACAATGGGAATTAAAAAACTGATTAGCGTTACCTCTGTTCACTGGCTGCTGAGAAGCTGAATCAAATTTAAAGTGCAATCATAGCAATTATCTGTCTTTATTGCCTTTATCTTCATTGCCTTTATCTATGTCTTATTTGTATTCTCTTTTACCCTGGTAATTACTTTTTACATATATTTTCTTATTAGCTGTCCTGAATTTCTTAGAAGAATTACTCACCATTGTTGAACAAATAAATCTCTGCTACTACTCTTGTTGGAATTTGCAACATTGAGTTGCCCATGTGAGAAGTAGATCAATTGCAAGCCAAGGCCTACAGTTTGGAGCTTCTACCCTTGTGGCTCTTTATTTAGAGCTCATAATTGAAACCACTATTTGTTTTCTCTGTCTGTGATGTCTTAATATATGCAGAATGATTCTTTCAATTGTCAGTTACACAAGCTTCTTTTTATTTCTAAGGCTCAGCTGCTCTGGGGGACAACAGTCTTTCTTTTGAAGTGCTCACACCAGGGTTCTCCAAAATTAACACATTTGCCAGAGAGCTTACGCATTTTTTCAATTTCTATCTTTTTTTCTATCGTTTCTTAGATTGAGAAAGAATATATATATATCAAACTGTATAAAGTATATTACTTTTAATTATGCAGTTTAAGAATTATTTGCATATGTGTGCATTCTTTTAACCACCACCTAGATGAAGACATAAAATATTTCTAGCACTCTGTAAGATTCCTTTATACCCCATCTTGTCTAGACTACCTTCCCCAAGAGGTAACCACCATTCTGAATTCTATTATCAATAGTTAGTTTTGCCTGTTCTTGAATTTTCTATAAATGAATTCAGACATATAGTATGAACTTTTTTATTTGCCTGGCCTTGTTTTGTTTTGTTTTTCACTTGGCACCTCTATGAGATTCATTCATTTTTTTCTTGTACCTGTATTCTGCTGTTTTTTATTTGAAAATTTTATATTGGATGGAAATCCATCTTGGTATTGATGTGATACAAGAAGAGGCAAAATTATGAAAACAATATATTGTAGTTTCTCTAATTCCTGAGTTTCTATTGTTCATTTCCTCAATCCTTTCTATAAAAAATATGACAAAGATGGAAGTCTTGCAAGGGAAGGAGAAAGGAAACTAATATACCTAAAATACAAGAGTTAGAAGGATAGAATAAAATAATTTCATGTACTATTAAAAATATTTCTCTACACATATCTTCATAATCTCAAAACTAATAGAAATTTTAGTTTCTTTTCAGCGCATTCTTTCCTTATTTACTTTGTATCCACAGCATAATAGAAGGAAGCGAAGGTTTATTTAGCTGTGGCCATCCCTACATAGTATTTTTCTCCCCAGGCCTAATTTGTATTCTTTTCCATTCAGTATTGCTCCATCTTTCCTTTGCTTATCTGAGGTAGATGCAAAGGATACTCAGAGCTTTTCCAACTCTGATATTATCTGGAGCACACTGGTGATTTCTCTCTACATGTATTTACTGTTTTCCCTATGCACACAAAATGTTCCCTTTCTAATCTTAGGTAAATATGGATACCTCATAGCAATGTTGGCTTTAAAAGATCTTCCAGATTTTCTTCTCTTTACAAAATTATCTGAACCATTCTACATACAGGTTTCATGTTATCTTATTTGCCAATGTTGCTGATAGATTAAAATGTACAAAAAAGGTCAGAATGGTTTCCCTCTTCATCTGATCGCTTCTCTTTTTATCTCCATGCTTCATTTTTTATCAAATTTTTACAGAGATACGATTTCTTTCTGGGTTCATCATTTTATTATCATTCTTCACTTAGAGTCTATATATGAGTTTTGAATTCTTATCTATTTTCTTTTCAGTGATGCAGAATCGAAGTATACACTTCTCTATTACAAATGAATGAAATAATATTACTGATGTGGAGGTAGGGGTGTGGGAAGGAGTGGAAAAGTGTAACACTAGTTTTTCAATTTCCTTGGGACTGAAAGGTTTGCGTATTGATAAAACCAACTTACTGTGATGCAACATATTTGCAGTATGTCATTTTAAATATATTTTAAATTTTCATAGGCTATTAAGAAAACTATAGATGGATAAATGTCTTCAATTTTCCTAAGTCTTGTACCCATGAAGCTTTGAGTAGATTCTGGAATCATAAAGTAGCAGATCATCCAAACAAATTCCCCATTATGAATTATGGGGGAAAAATATGCTTTATCTCACTTATTTGTTTAAACAGAGGAACTAGAAAGGGTGTTCCTGTAGTATTCAGTCACTGGAAAGAATCTCAGAGGTCATCTGGTATGATCTTACCTATCTTATACTCTCTTATCTTCTACAACTTCCCACAAGTGATTAGAGAGGCTCTTCTTGAATAGTACCAGCAGCTGGAAATCTCAATCTGATACAACACATGGGCTGATCATAAGCACCTAGCATTTCAGGAATCTACTGATGTAGAACAATATAGCAGCCTGTGGCCTGTTAGAAACTATGTGACACCACAGCCTGAGCTCCGCCTGCCCACACCCCCAGTCCATGAAGAAATTGTCTTCCATGAAACTTATGAACCAGCTGCACAGCAGGAGGCAAGCAACAGGCTAGTGAGTGAAGCTTCAGAAGCTTCATCTGTATTTACAGCATCTGCTCCCCATCATTGCCATCACCACCTGAGCTCCCACCTCCCGATTACATACCCCTCCCCCATCTCTGGAAAATTTGTCTTCCATGAAACCAGTCCCTGGTTT
Organism: Microcebus murinus; assembly: GCF_040939455.1. Taxonomy (NCBI): domain Eukaryota; kingdom Metazoa; phylum Chordata; class Mammalia; order Primates; family Cheirogaleidae; genus Microcebus; species Microcebus murinus. The sequence goes on from NC_134111.1 coordinate 34,872,548, forward strand.
CAAAGAGTTTGGGTACCGCTGTCTTAAAGCAGATGCAGTTCACTTGGAGAGTTGAAACAGTATAATAGATGATGTCATCTATGCTCTAGTTCTGGGCATTATAAATCTATTGACACTGTTGTCTTATATTGAGCTTGTGATCAAACAAAATCTTTAAGTTTTATTTATACTTTCTGTTCAGTCATCTCTACCCACAATATACCCACAATGTTGTGCATAAACCTAGTGTGTATAAACTTATGTGAAGTACCTGGGGACATTTAGGGGAAACATTGAGAATGTAAATTCATCTCACTCCATTCAGGTAGTGCCTCACAGCCAAATTAAGAGATATATACATCGTCAGATAAGAACTTCTAAGTATGAATCATAATTTTTAATGCCTCTAAGATTTACTTCTTCAGTCTCCTTACTCTGCAAACATACCAATCTTGAATACTTCTAGGTAATAGCTGTAAGTTATTTCATAATGGGTGGGGGGGTGTCTGTGCATATCTGGTTATTAAACAAGGTCATTAACTTTGCATGTTTTACAATAAGAGTGTTTCAATTCTTAATACAACTTTTAGACATAATGGAGCCTTAGAAAATGTCCTCAAACAGTCACTTGTCATAAAATTCTGAGGCAAGGATTTTTTATGGGTCTCAACTCATAAAAAAATGTGATGAACTCATATTAAAATGTGATGAAAGTTTATTATTTTGTGTTAAGAAAAGTCTTGATATTGTCAATTCATTTTTCTAATACCCAAGTTTTAAACCTACATCCTCGGATACATTTATTTATTTGGTTAACATCTCAGTTTCTTCTTTCTGTAACATAACTATCCATAATAATCCCTCCATTTTCTCAATTCATCCATTTAACAAGTGCACTGGCTGGAGAGCCCATACCAGTGAGCCAGGCAGGCCAGTTCCATGTTTCTGTGAAGTTTACATCCTTATGGGGGAAAATAAATAAGTAAACAAACAAATATGTACTATGATTTTACATGCAGTTCTATAAAAAAATGAAACAGAGAATTGGAATGAGAAGTGATCCAAAGCAAGGAAAAGTGAATGGGAGGAGGAAAAGTGAAAGGCAGTCAGGGAAGGGCTCTTTCAATCTAAGCTGGTGGAATCTGGACAGAAATTTGGCTTCTGAGATGTGTGGGCAGAGCAGTCAAGTCAGAGGTACAGAAGGTGCAAAAGCTTCAGAATGAACCACATTTCATATGTTCCAGAAGCACTAGGAAGTCGTGGTAAGCAAAGGGGGAGTGGTAGGAGCTGAGGTAGAAAAAATAAAGTAGGAAGGGCAGCTTATGAAGTGACTGGGATTCCATGGCACATACACTTAGCTTTTAGTTTCAACGTAAATACAATGGAAACTGCAGCAGACACTGCTGATACCTCACTTAGAAATATTTTTCTGAACCAATCATCAGATGTGTTAGTTGGGGTTCTCTAAAGAGACAGAACCAAAAGGATATACAGATAGGTAGTTGAGAGTGTATTTATAACTAACCATCACATAAGGTTACTTAGAAGGCTGTTAGTTTTGAGTAGGATCTACAGCAAAAGACAATTTTTTGGCAAATTCATATTGTGGTGCCAGCAGTCTTGCTGCTTGCTCTATATGATTTGGCAAATTCCATAGTTCTAGATATATCTGTGGTGACTTATGGCAATACATTGAGTGTCAGACTAGTGCCAATACAAGAGCTGCAAAGCAGACTCTGAGTTCTGGACCAAGGTCACACATTATGCATAAGAAAAATGCTCATTGATCAGAAAGCATCTCTTGGAATAGGATCGGGCCCTAGTAAAGACAGTGCCTGACCATAGCACACAGCACTTGCACATCTATGCAAGCAGAGCCACTCATCCTAAGCTAGTCCTTTTCACCCACCAAGTTATAAGGTCTGGCAAGAACAACAATAGTCCATCATGCAGGAGAAGTGCTACACTTGGGCTCAGCCCTAAGCAGATGGCTCAGTGCCCCCATGACATCTGCTCCACCAATGACTCTTCCTCAGTATAATTACATGCAGAGTTTCATGGGCTGTTCATTGGGACCAGAAAAACCTGGCAAGGTTCAAAGGTAGGCAGATCTCCAGAATCTGACAAAGGTTCTTCGCCTGGCCAAACTTTAGACAAACTCCTAAACCTTCTCCTAGGCCTACTGCATACTTTCTCGTAAAATCCAGTTTTAGCAAAGAACACAGCTAAGTCAGTTTACCAAGAACTTCCCATCCTTGCTATCTGACACTCCAATACGGGATTGAATTTCTCATCATTCACCAGTCCCCAGGTGATGTCTGATCAGCCTAGCCTAATTTCAGCAAAAATCCCTTTTTAGCCAGAATCGCCCCCTGCCCCATGTATCCTCTTAGTAATGTTCCATCTACTGATCTCCACCCTGCTCCCTGGCCATAAATTCCCACATGCCCATGCTATTGGGGTTGCACCCAATCTCTGTCCCCCACTACAAGATCTTTAGTATAATGGCCCCTACACTTTTTATCACAATGGCTTTGAATAAAGTCTTCCTTACAGTGCTTTAACAAGTATCATTGAATAATTTCTTTTTCTTTTACACCACAAAAAATTGTACACAAATGTCCATAGCAACATTATTCGTTATTCATCATATACATATATTCATTATATATTCATATATTCATTATTCATAATAGCCAAAAAGTGGAAACAACCCACACATCCATCAACTGATTAGTAGAGAAAAAAATATAGCATATCTATGAATGGAATATCATTCAACCATACAAATTAATTAAGTGTTGATACATGTTAAATGATGAATAAACCTTGAAAACATTATGCTAAGCAAAAGAAGCCAGTTCAAAAGGACCACATATTATATTATTCCATTTATGTGAAATGTCCAGAGTAGGCAAATCTATAGCCACAGAAAGTAGGTTAGTGATTGCCAAGGACTTGGGGAAATGGAGGTATTGGGGTTGGTGGATAAGGCATTGAGGCTTTCTTTTTTCTTTTTTTTTTTTTTGAGACAGAGTCTCACTTTGTTGCCCAGGCTAGAGTGAGTGCCGTGGCGTCAGCCTGGCTCACAGCAACCTCAATCTCCGGGGCTCAGTGATCCTACTGCCTCAGCCTCCCGAGTAGCTGGGACTACAGGCATGCGCCATCATGCCCGGCTAATTTTTTGTATATATATTTTTAGTTGGTCAATTAATTTATTTCTATTTTTGGTAGAGACGGGGTCTCGCTCAGGCTGGTTTCGAACTCCTGACCTTGAGCAATCCGCCCGCCTCGGCCTCCCAAAGTGCTAGGATTACAGGCGTGAGCCACCGCGCCCGGCCGAGGCTTTCTTTTTGAGGTAATGAATATTCTAAAATTGTGATAATAAATGCATAATTTTGAGAATATACTAAAAGCCATTATATTGTACTCTTTAAATAGGTGAATTGTGTGATATGTGCATTACATCTCAATAAACCTATTTTTTTTAAAAAAAGATGGATTGGTTTGTTATGATGCTGAAAATTTAAACTAGATTACTTATGCACTTCAGCTCCAGGTAGTGTGGTCCTGAAAGACAGCGGTGATGGGAAATGCTCAATGGGCAGAAACCTGAACGGGATACCTGGTTATTAAATTAGAAGGGAGGGAGAAGTGATTGAAGCTAAGAATATACCTATATTCCTAATCTCTGGCAAATACTTTTGGATAATTGGTAAAGGATTTGGAGGAAACAAGCCTTAAAGATCAGGCACTTATGTCTGAGAAGGAAGCATGTGGATGGAACTATGGGAATGAACACAAAATATGTGGATGTTTTTGTATCTCATTAATGACTACCAGGAATATTCACCACACTGATTAAACAGGTAGATAGGATGATTGTCCCAGGAAGATGAGTCAGTTTCTGCCCTCAAGTCTTCCATTGTTTGCACAATGGAACCCCACATGGAGAGGCCCTGGGAGCAAGGATGGAGACTGTACATGGATCCAAGGCTGATCTAGCTACTGTTCCTGCAGAATAGCTGATCAGCCTCAGAGAAAAACACTGAGCCCCCATTTTTCCAGGAAATTAACATGCAACTTGGGATAAGTTGATTACATAAGCCATCTTCCAACCTTGGAGAGGCATCAATTTATTGTTATTTAGATTGATACATATTGTGGGTTCTTTTCATGCTAATAGTGCCTCAGCTAGCAATACTATTCAAGGGATTATAGAACGTCTGATTTATCAAGATAAGATCAGCCTAATATACCTTGGACCAAGGATTTCTTTTTTGTTGAAGGAGGTGTGACAATGGGCATATGATCATGAAATACACCAGTCGTGCCTTCTAGCATATCATGGAAATACTAATGGTTGCTAAAATGTTGGGTTGATGTGGGAGGCAGAATCCTAATATGGGTCCTCAAGATTTCTAGCCCCTGGTGTATACACACCATCTCCCAATTATTTAAATAAACATTAATATAAGTATTGTTGTGAAGGGATTCTGCATAGGTAATTTATGTCTCAAATCAGTTGAATTAAAGATAGGGTGATTATCTGGATTGGTTCGATTGCTTGAGCCTTTAAAAGCAGACAATTTTGTCAGGCTAGCAATCGTCTAGAGGAGAGAAGTCAGAGATTCAAAATACCAGAATGATTTGAGGTACTGCTGCTGTCTTAAAATTGGAGGGAGCTACTTGGCAAGGAATGGGAACATCTTTGAGCTGAGCATGGTCCCCAGATAACATCCAGCAAGGAAATGGCAACCTTTAGTTCTAAAGCCACAAGAAACTACATTCTGCCAGTAACCTGAATGAGCTTGAAAGTGGATATTTTTTTCCCTAAGCCTCCAGACAAACTGGAGATGAACTCAGCCCAGCCAACACATTGATTTCAGCCTGTATACCCTGAACCCAGTCAAGTTGTGTTCAACTTCTGACCTGCAGAAATGTGATCGAATTAATGCCAGCTGTACTAAGCCACCACATTTGTGGGGATTTGTTATGAAGTTAGAGGAAACTAACACAGATGGCCTCTGAGAGGTATATCTAGAATGTCAATCTTGTAGAGTGAAGGACTCTCTTTCAAGCTGCAGGATATACATTTTACTCATGGCTATTATATGGTGTTATGTGTCAACAAATACAGTATACTTGTGTCTGGGAATAAAAGAGCAGAAGTAGGAATGGACTATCTTATTGTCACATCCAATGACCCACTTAGGAATTTGCACTTTAAATCTCTACAAAGTAAGGCTCTTTGGGACTGGAGTTCTTAATTGTAGGCATGGGATGGTAGGGCCTTCCACCACGAGACACAGGTCAGGTTCCACTAAACCCAAAGCTACAGGGACCAAATGAGCATTTGTAGATGCCAATGTATCTAGAGATGCAGTAGACAAAGAATAGAATTACTTTACTGGCAATAATAATCAAATGATTTTCATGAAGAGTTAGAGCTGCTGCTTTATACAAGCGATTTACACAATTATATCTGGAACTCAGGGGATTCACTGAGGCTTTCTTTGTTTCTTTTATTCCCAGTGATAGCTGTGATTGGGCAATTGCAACAACTACAGCCTGACAAAAGCATAGTCACCAGAGATTCAGAGCCCTAAAAATAGAATATAACAATTGACCCAATAGACTATCCACTTAGGCCAGTGATTCTTAACCAAGAGTGAAGAATTTTGCACCCTAGGGGATATTTGGCAATATTTGAAGACAACATTTTTGGTGATTATGACTTGATGGGAGGTGTGCTGCTGGTTGAGGCCAAGGATGCTGCTTAATGTCCTAAAATGCACAGGACATCCCCCATAATAAAGAAGTACCTGGCCCAAAAGTGTTAATAGTGCTGACATTGAATAATTCTGACTTAGATCAATGGAAATGCTGACCACTTTTAAAGGAAATATAGAAGCAATGTTAGAGAAAGGAGATAATAAGTAGCAATGTCAGCTTGTAATCAATTACAGCAGTGACTTCTATTGTTTGAATGTATATAAAGATGATGACAAGCCACTATTCTGAAATTAAGTAAATTATTAATAGAACAGAGTAGTACAAAAGGTATACTGCCATTTAGTTCTCAGTGTTTCATTGTTTATCTCATGCCACTTAACATTTGTAGGCATGCTGGCTTAACTTGCAATTGCTGGTGTCTCTGGTTCTTTACCTGAGTGCTCTCTCTGTATGGTGTGTGTGTGCCCACTGAAGCCTGTTCCATCCAAGTGTGAAATTAATGCCTGTATCCCCCAACCACCACCCCTTGCAGGAACAGTCTCAACAATGGTTAAGAGGAGTTGGTTTACTTGCTCCTCTGGCAGGATAACTGAGAGATATTCTACACATGCCTTCTATAATTCCCCATAGGACTCATTTCCACTTGCTCATAGTGGTGGTTAGCTTTGTGTTCTTGTCTATTTCCTCTTGCTTACAACAGAATACCTGAAACTGAGTAATTTATAAAGAAATGACATATAATTCTTACACTTATGGAGACTGGGAAGTCTAAGAATGAGAGGGCACATCTAATGAGGGCCTTCTTGCTGATGAAATTCCCTGTAGAGTTCCAGGGGAGCACAAGGTATCACAAGATGAGGACGATGAGTGTGCTAGCTCAGGTCTTTTTCTTCCTACAAAGGCACCTGTCCCACTCCCATGATAATCCACTAAAATATTAACCCATTCATTTATTAATTCATTAATGGATTAATCCATTTATGAAGGCAGAGTCATGTTCCCTCATGATCCAATCACCTCTTAAAGTCACTACTTTTAAATATTGCTACGTTGGGGATTAAATTTTAACATGAGTTTTAGAGGGGACAAATATTCAAGCTGTAGCACTTAGTAATGTACCATTTATGGCTTCCTTCTTTTTTTTTAATCTTACTTCCCCAGTTCCATATGAATGTTCCTTGGGATCACCTGTCCAATAAATTCTTTGTACTTTTATGCTTATCAAAGGACACTTCTGGAGAAACCCAAATGAAGACAGAAACCTTTAGACGGTTTTAAATTGGGAAATGACATTATCTAAATGATATTTGTAAATGGCCACAATAGCTATTTTATGACAAATGGGCAGTTGGAAAAGAGTGCAATTAGGGAAAACAGACAAGAGGGTATTGAAATAGTCCAAGACAGATGCTGGGAGCTTGAGCCCAAGTTTTAGCATTGGATTAAGTAGGAACAATATATGTGAAGGAGAGAGTTGGGAATAGAGAAACGAATCAGGTTTTTGCATGAGTAATTAGATGTGTTCTAGAGAAAATGAAGAGAAAGCCGATAATGCAGAAGTACCAGGAAGATAGAATAGAACAGAAGGAATAAATTTTAGACATGTTCACTTTGTGAACTCTATTAGATGTCTAGGGTTAGATGCTGAGTAGACAGTTAAATGTGTGCATTTGGAGCTCAGGAAAGAGGTCAAAAAATTAGGTTTGGAATAATAAACATGTAAATGTAATTTCCTCTATTATTTAACCTGGGAAATAGAATTTCATAGTTAAGGGGAGAAGGGGAAGGGTGGGGATGGGAGGGGGGGGAGGAAGATGGCTGACCAAAGACATCGGCTGCCAGGTTGTCCCAGAAGGAAAAAAAGTTTTAGAAGTAAAATAAAAGAAGAAAGAAAGAAAAAAAAAATACCCCAAACATAGATTGAGTGTAATTCTCAGGGAAAAGTCAGAGATTCAATGGGAAGAAGTTGCAGACCAAAACAAGAAGGAGCAAGATAATTAGCACAGATCAACCCCCGAAAGGCTTGGAGCCTGGCAGAAAGGGTAGGTGGGGGTTTTGTTTTTCCTTCTCTCAAGTCTCTTAAACTCAGCAGGCACCTAAGCTGCTAGAGAGCTTTTCTACCCTCATGAGCCCAAAAATTGCAGCCACCAGTGAACTGGGAGCTTCTTGAAGACAAAGCACCAGCCTGCCAGCCCCCTGGGGTTGCTCCCTGTCACCATAGACCTGAGCTAAGATGAAAGGCACCATACTGCTTCTCCACCCATGTGTACCTTTGTCCTCCCCAGAGAGCTTCAGTCCCTCAGTTTTCATCTTGCTAGTTCCCACACAAACATTTCCCAACTCTGGCCCAGACTGTGGGAGCCACAGAGATTGGTGGGTTCTGGGGGCTCTGTGTGACCCCAGAGCTTGGACATTCTGGGTGGGCTACCTTCTAAGGAGAGGGACAGAGATGATCAGAATGTGAGCTGTCTTCCATTCAGACTCTTTTCCTCCTTGCCACTCCCCCATCACTGCTGTTGAGAGGAAAAATGGAGCCCAGACTTTCAGAAGCAGCTGTTTTCCCTTCTGTTGGGCACCCACCACACTGAGGCTTCCACAGAGAATGGGTTCTATATCTTTCCTCTAAAAAACCTGCAGTGGACCAAAGGGTCCTCAGACACTGAGCTCCCTGCCTGACTGCCCTCTCTGGTACTGCTTGCCTGGATGTTCTAGCAGAGCAGGGAATATCCCAAAGCAGAGGGACATTAAACCTACTTGAGCACCCCATAGGCAACTTGGAGCCAGCATGTTTCTCTCTGGTACTGTCAGGGATTGAACTTGGGGGACTAGAGGACAGGCACACAGGCCAGATCCCATACCCCCAGGATTCAATAGTGTTTCTTAGGCATGCAGGGGAGATTTGTTAACTAATCATGAGAGGCAAAGATGCCCACATGGGCAGAACTGAGAGGAGAGTACAGTGTGGGTCGGAGCCATAGCACACTCATGGAGCACCATCCCCCCTACAAGAAAGCTGTGCTGGCTGCATGAGGTGGGATCCTTAACAGGGATGCTCCCAGCCTGCAGTGCCATTGTTAGTCGACTCATCTAGTTTGAGTTTCCACCCGTGGCCAGATGCAGGCAGGAGACTTTTGGGCAGTGGAAGGGAGGGAAGTGTGAAACCCACTCCCAATAGGCAGATTGTGAATCCCAGACAGCCCCTCCTCCATGAGCAGACATTCTGGTTTGGTGGGGCTGTTTCAGTCCCTTCCTAGTAGCTTTCCCTAGCTGCCTGGGAGTAGACCCTAGACCCCTGCAAAGACAGCTGTCTTGCTGACATTTATGGAGCCTGAAGGCAGGCTCACCCAATGCAGTTCCTCCTAGCCTCACTTCCCCACCCACTTCTGCTGTGGTGGAGAATAAAGAGTCCCCTGGGAGTTCCGGGGCCCCACCCTCCACCTGGGGCATTCAAGTGCTTCTCCTGAGGGGCTAGAGCTGGTCACAGGTCCCAATAAACAATACTGCACCTTGCTCTTCCTGGCACACACCACCAACTGGGAGGAAGGACAACTTGTGCAATCCATTACATTATTTACTGAATCATATGTCGTGTGGCTGATTCTATCTATAAGCAACACCTACTGTCTCAGAGATTAAACTGGGCATCCTAATATAATTCATGGTATTAATAAGACCACAGTGCTGGAAAAAGAAAATATTTCAAAGACCTCCATGTTTCCTCATCAACAAGAGACAAAGACTCTGCCCCACACACAGTACACCACCCTTATAGCCTACAAATAACTAGCAACAGAGAAAACACCACACTAAGGATGTCTATAATCAAGGCATTCATCCAGAACCTAGACCCCCATCAAAACACCCACAAGCAAAGCCAAAGATTCTTATCCAACATATGCTACAGACACACCCTTAAGAGTGAGGAGGTTAAAAAAACTTCATCTACACAAAAGAAAATCCAAAAACAAGAAGTGACGGCTGCTCCAGATGAGAAGAAATCAGTGCAAGAATTCCAGAAGTATGAAAAATCTGAGTGAAAGGACACTTCCAAAGGAGCACACCAGCTCTGTAGCACTGGATCTCAACCAAAATGAAAATATTGAAAGGACAGATAAAGAATTCCTAGTAAGGATTGTAAGGAAGCTCAATGCAATCCAAGAGAAAAATGAAAAACCAACTCAAAGAAACCAGAGAAACAATTCAGAAATGAATAAAAAATTTACTAAGGAGATAGAGATATTAAAAAAATAGACCTTCTGAAAATGAAAAATTCATTTGAGGAAATATAAAACATAGTGGAGAGTTTTAAGAATAGACTAGATCAGGCAGAAGAAAGAATTCAGAACTTGAAGAGAACTCTTTCAAATTAACTTAGTCAGTCAAAAATAAAAAACAAAAAATAAAGAGGAATGAACACAGCCTAAAAGAAATATGGGATTATGTAAAACAGCCAAATGTAAGAATGATAGGTATCCCTAAGGGTAAAGAAGAAAATGAACAAGGTCTGGAAAACCTATTGGAGGGAATAATTGAGGAAAACTTCCCTTGTTTCTAGAGATTTAGACACCAGATGCAAGAAGGTCAATGAACAACTGGGAGATTTGTTGCAAAGGGCAATCATCAAGTCATATAATCATCAGAATAGCCAAATCAACATGAAGGAGAAACTCCTAGGAGCCTTGAGGTGAAATATCAAGTAACTTACAGAGGAAAATCCAACTCATTGCAGACTTTCAGTGGGGACTTTACAAGCCAGAAGGGTTTGGGACCTCATCTAAAGTCTTCTTAAATGGAATAACTGCCAGCCTAGAATTTTATATCCTAAAAAATTAATTTTCATATATGAATGAGAAATAAAGACTTTTCTAGACAAGCAAACACTGAGGGAAATTGTCATGATCAGGCCTGCCCTGCAGGAAACACTCAGAACTGCATTACACATGGATCAGCACAATAGACACCTACCAGTGTAAAACCATCCAAAAGCTAAAGCTGACAGCTAGTATTAAGCAATCATTACAAAAGGGAAAACAAAGCAAGAAGATACTACCCAATATGATGAACAGAACAGTATCCCACATATCAATTCTATCCCTCAACATTAATGGTCTGAATACCCCCCTCAAGAGATACAGGCTGGCTGAATGGATGAAAAAATACTACCAAAGTATCTGCTATCTTCAGGAAACACATCTACTCCACAAGGACTCACACAGACTCAAGATGAAGGGATGCAAAAAATTATCTCATGCAAATAGAAACAAAAAGGGAATGGGTGTGGTCATTCTCATATTAGATAAAATTGACTTTAAATAAACATTTAGTAAAGAAAGACAAAGATGGTCATTATATAATGGTAAAGGGAGCAATTTAACAAGAAGACATAACAATCCTAAATATATATGCACCTGACACATAAGCTCCAAGATTCATAAAGCAAATTCTATTAGATTTATGCAGAGATAAACAGTAGCATAGTGGAGACTTCAACACCCCACTGACAGACCTGGACACACTGATGCAGAAAATAGGTAAAGAAACACTGGACTTAAATGGGACTATAGAACAAATGGGCTGAACAAACATTTACAGAACATTCTCAAAAACTACTGAATAAAATCTCATGGTTAATATATTGCAAATTCTGGTTACTATAAAAATGTGTGTATATTGCATTTTAAAGAATTAGCAGTTGATATTTAGAGAAGCCTGAATTACTTAGTTTACTTGTTATTGTTGAAGAAGTCTCTGTCTCTAAATTTTCTTTTGAGAGAGTAATGGGGAAATCTATTTGTTCTGAGAATGATTATCAAGTTCTGTATATCTATTTCCCTTAAACATACTTGCACATGAGAAAATTGTGTTTCAGTATTTTGATTTTATGAATAGCAAGTTTTTAAAGTATTTTAAGAATAAAATGTTTTGAGATAATTACTATAAGTTTTTATATGTTACTTTGAGTCACATCAAAAACATTATTTTGTATTTTAAAAATTATGCATGTTAATTGCTATTAATTTTTATATACTACCTAGTATTATGTCAAAAATATTATTTTATATTTTGCTTTTACTTTACTTTGCACGTTTTGAAAAATATCAAAGTTTATCATATTAAATGTATATTTTTAGAACATGCTTTCCAATATCTATATAAAATTTCATCACATGGCTCTACCATAACTTTTTTTTCCTTAGACATTTAGGAAGTTTAAATTTCCTTATTATTAGAAATGATGTTGTATTTCATATCCCCAAGACTTTGACTATGTCTCTGTTTATTTTCTTAAGTTAGATTCCCAGAAATGAGAAAGTTTCTTAAGGTTATATGACACATACTAGTATTTTGTCTTTTAAACAAGCTGTACCAATTTAATATTACCAGCAGAGTATGGAAATGTCCTTAATATTGCTGCTGTTAAGTAGTATTGCTTTTGCCAGTTTTATACCAAAGAAGTATAGATTTTTTATTCTATATGTATTTCTCTAATTACTAAGAAACCTGAATTTTTATATGCTTTTTCCATTTTTTAATTTATCTTTTACTACTTTTTCAGATTTTTTTCTTATTTTTCTAAGGAGAAATGTTTGAATTTTACATTTACTTGTAATATTTTTTGGCTGACAAGGACTATATTTCTTTTTCTGCACAAATTTGCAAAATTGTTTCTAGATATTATTATCCCTTTCATGTTTGCTTTAATAATTCTGGTTAGAGAGTTATACATTATATAGTCAATGCAACTTTTCCTTTGATGGTTTCCTTTCTGTTTTTATATATTCTTTCCTCATGCTGAATCCAGGAAAGAGAAACCTTTATTATCTTCTATTTTTTAGTGTCTTCACTTTATGCATTTGAAATTTTAATTCACCTGAAAATAAATTTAGTTTGGTGTGTTATGCAAGATTAAAGATATCTCAAATTTCTTTATGGCACCATTTATTGATAATTGTTATAAAATATGAAGATATAACAGAGTCTATTTCTCAACAATTTATTTAATTTACACTATACTCTGGTTATGATTTTTAGTGTTGTTATTTATCATGCATTTTCATGTTCATACTATGAAACCACTTTTATTATATTTGACTAACTTTTCCTGTTTTTTTTTTTTTAAATTACAGTTGAACTTTAAACTATTTTAATTTATTATTATTTTACCACCTCAATCCATTTATAGCTATAAATGTACTTAGGGAAGATGAACATCTGTTGTACCATTTACTATGCTATGCTACAGTCTCCAGTCTCAGTCCTACTCTTCTATTCCTTGCCCTGTGATACTGGAGCTAAGACACTGCAATGTGCATTTCCTTTGCTAGCTGCTCTGTGTCAGACTCTGACAACAGGGGGTGCCAAAGGGAGGCTGCAAGGCAAGGAGAGGGTCATTGGAGTTGTTCCTTCTTATTACTTCCTGTGGGATCCATGTCTGCTTTTGTTCTTGTGAAGGTCCCCAGCAATGCTTTTCCTTTTTGGTAATAGCAATTTCTTCCCACAGCAGCTATTGTGTCAATTTTTCAGATTTCCCAACCCTCACAGAATTAGCCTCGTCACACCTCAGCAACCAGAGACTCAACATCAACTGCTGGTGCCCCATCTTCAGAGACCTGAGTTTCAGCTCTGTGAGACTCCTCAAACTTCAACGTATTCATAAATCCAACTTCTTCCCTTTGTTTCCTCAGCCTTAGGAGTGGTAACTGCTCCTGCTGTTGCTATCTCTGTGATTCTATAGTTCTCTTTTTACATTTTCAGTTTCCTAGTTGACAGCTTTTTACCTCTATGCCCTGACTGGATTCATTTATTTCATGACAGGACTTAGACTAATAACTGGAAACACAGTATAGTCCTTCATTTATTGACTTCGTTTAACAGAATTGTAGTTGTATTTCTATATTCATTTGACATACTTCTAGTTAATAATAAGGTACTTTATGTTTTGTTGTTTGCGTGGATGGGATAGCTTTCTAGCTGGTCATTGTTGGAATAAAGGAAAACTTTTTATTTCCATTTTGATTTTAAGTAATTCAGTTTTCTAAAGTTAATGAAATAAGAGAATTATATTTGAGGGCATAATCATTGGAGTTGTATCTATGCTAAAAGCTTAAGCTAGCATAAATTAAGCCTACCAGTTCTATCAATGCTTGAATAATCTGACTATATCACAATACACGTTCACTGGGAAAAAATGGAAAAGGCATACTGGAGACTAATAAAGACAGAAAAGATCACAGAAGACATTACTAAAAGTGGTACTTATTTCCAAAAGAAATGCTATTCATAGCAAATTACAAATGTTATTGGTGATGTGATCTGTGAAGGAGAAAGAGAAAATTTCATATTTTTTAGTATGAGAGTCTTGATAGGTCAATTTTACCATGATCAAAATAAGTTTAAAAATAAATGGTGTTATTATGGGATTTAAGTTGTTCAGAGAATTAGGTATATGGTTGTGAAAGAGCTTTATTTTGATTTCAATGCTTAGCTGGGGAATATTGTTAACATAAAATAAAAGGTAGGGGTTTTAGTTATAAATCTATTTACTAATAGATTTCAATGTAAATAAATATTATTGATGATACTGTAGTTCTTCATTTCAAGCAAGGTCAAAAGAAAGGAATTAAATTAAGGTGCAGCAGGAGAATTTAGATTAGGTAGGAGAACTTGTATTAGAAGGACCATTTTTCAGTGTATTTGGGGTACCTGGCTATGTTTTACTTTAGAACAGAGATAGGAAAACTTTATCTGTAAAGTGTCAGTGCATAGTTTAAACTTTTTGAGCCAGATAGTCTCTGTTACAGCTTCTCAATTCTAACTTTTTAAGGCAAAAGCAACCACAGACAATGGTAAACAAATGAGTGTGGTTGGGTTCTAACAAAAATATACTGTAGTCCCCTCTTATTCATGGTTTTGCTTTCCATAGTTTCAGTTACTCATGGCCAACTACAGTCTGAAAATATTAAATTGAAAATTCCAGAAACATAAATTTAAACGTTTTAAATTGTGTGCCTTCTGAGTAGTGTAGCGAAATCTGGCAACATCCCACTCCATCCTGCCTGGGACACGAATCACCACTTTGTCCAGTGTATTCACTCTGTGTGTGATACCTACTTGGTAGCTGACCCTGTAATCAGACATCGGATCAGCTGCTGTGATATTTCAGTGCTTATGTTCACGGAACTGTTATTTTACTGCATAATGGTCCAAAGCATAAGAGTAGTGATACTGGCAATTCAGATATGATAAAGAGAAGCCTTAGATTGCTTCCTTTAAGTGAAACAATGAAAGTTCTTGACTCAATAAGGAAAGAAAAATAATTGTATGGTGAGGTTGCTAAGATCTTCAGTAAGAACAAATCTATCTGTGAAATTGTATAAAAGGAAATATTATAGTTTATTGTTTTACTTGTTTCATTATTGTTGCTAATCTCTTACTTCATCTAATTTATAAATTCAACTTTATCATAGGTATATATTTATAGAAAAATTATTATATAGGTTCAGTACTATCCATGGTCTCAGGCATCTATTGAGGGTTTTAGAACATATTGCCCAGGGATAAGGAGGGACTACTGTATACAAAACAGGCAGCAGGCCAGAATTGTGCCATAGACTGTACATTGCTAATCACTACTTTAGAAGATTGGAAACAGAGACTATGCAATCAACTCTCCAGGGAGAAATATTTTGGGGGAGTTGTGTTTTGGCAGCTCTCAAAATATGGTGGGATGTGATCTTTGGGATTCTATGCCACCAAGCTTTATATTTCTTTTGATCCTTTTCTGAGTGTAATATTGGGCAGCTGCACCTTTTAATTTTCAGTTATCGCTTTGAAAACGTTTATATAATTTCTTCACAATGTTACCGGTAAACGTTTTTGAATCTTTTTCTTTTGTGATTTAAGTATATTCAATTTTGTCTTCGTTACATTAAATTAAATAGGTAAATATACTGGTCTACCTGTCTTCATCTTCTTGTAAAGAAAATTGTACCACCTGTAGCTCCTATTAGTTAGGCAGCTGCTACTTTGGAAATTGTTTGTTTGGCTCCAAATTTCATGTTGAAATTTCATCCTTATTGTTGGGGGTGCCCAATGGCAGGTTTTTGGGTCATGGGGGTCTCTCATGAATGGCTTAGTGCTGTCCTTGAGGAAATGAGTAAGTTCTTGCTCTATTAGTTCCGTGAAAGCTGGTTATTTAAGAGTCTGGCACCTCCCTCTCCTCTCTTTCTTACTTTCTCTCTCACCATGCGATCTCTGCACATATTGGCTCCCTTTCCTCTTCTGTCATGGGTGGAAGCAGCTTTTCAGCCCTTACCAGATACAGATGCTGACTTCTTGCTTCCTGTACAGCCTGAAGAACCATGAGCCAAATGAACCTCTTTTCTTTATGAATTACCCAGCCTCAGGTATTCCTTTACAGCAATACGAATGGAGTAATACAACAGCTATATTTTCTGTCTTAAAGCCCCTCACTCCCAGGACCAGGAGAGTGGGTTTTATATAAGGAAGGCCTGCCACAGGCTGGCCACTATGCTGAAATGAGATAGGAGATGCAAACTGAAAAGCTCCCAGAGGCCAGGCAGTTAATATAAAAGACAGGGAGGCCAAAGTAAAGAGTAGTTTCTGCTGCTTAGAGGCTCTCCTCTAAAATAATGCAGTGCATAAAGTCAAAGATAAAGGGCAAAAGAATCCCAGTCTTAGTGTAGGACACAGTTAGGAGTGGTAGCAACTTGGATAGCACACACTCTATCTAGCAGATTGCAGCTAATCATCCTCAAGCAATTGTTATCATAAAAATAAAATACATAGTGTTGCCAAGACCCTCTGTTTTTTCTCAAGGAATGCCAGAAATTGAGACTTTTTTTTTTTTTTGGTAAAAGTTTTCCAATTTTTAAATGTTGGGAGTTAATTCCAGTTTTTAAAACCTTGTTGGGTGGGTGGGGACAACAGTGTGTGTGCTTAAAACATATTTGAAGGTTTAAAATGACCATTGAGCCACCACTATTCACAACTTCTCTAGTAGACATTGATTTTCTTTTTGGGGAACTTGAATTTGGAGACATAATGAGGCCTGTAATAGGCTTCTATAACAGGCATGATAGGAGGAAATAAACTGACAAAAAATGAGGCAGAGTTGGAGCCATGACAAGATGAAGCCATTTGTACCTAGAACATGGTCCATGCCTAGTAAATATTTGCATTTCAATTGGAATAATAAATCTTTGAGGTAATTATTTGAACTGCCATAAAATATGAGCCATTAAAACATGAACGTTAAGTCAACTGTCAGTAAGTCAATTGAGAGAAGAACTGAAAAGACATACAAAAAAAAAAAAAAATAGAAACTCAAAAGGAGGTAATTAAGTCCATGAGAGAGTAAAAAAGAGAATCTGGTCCTTGGTGTTGCCCCTTTTTGTGGTGCTTTTTAATTCTAGTTCTAAACTTTTTCCACATATCACCTTACAGTGATGTCTTCTTAACCTGAGCTAACTTGAGTGAATTTCTATACATTGTAATTAAGAGAATATGAACCAGGAATATAACATTATTGAGTGTATCTGGTTGCTGTAAGTAGAATCAGTGAACACAGGGCCATCCACGGTGGTTAATCTTACATGTGATATCCCAAGAAAACTCAGAGGCAAAATAGATAAAATTACAAAACATAAGAATTATTCACTATCCAGTGATTTACATTGTTATCAATTAATTTAAGATTATAATATTCGTTACCCATCATTCAAAAGCTCTGAGGCAATCTTTGGTACGAGTGATAGTTTGAGTCATGTAAAACAATCAGAATAAAGAATATAGTTCAAAAATGTATACACTTAATAAAAGGAGGATTGGTTGCATGATAAATAAAATAGTTCAAATGCCATAGTGCCTGGTAAACTGGAATCTTGAGGGCTTTTTTATTCACTTTAAAAAGATGTTATAATAATGCCTTTAAATTGAAATTCATAAATTTGAAACTAACTTTCAAAATACATAATTGCTTTGTTAAAATGCAGTCTATGCTTCAAAATGTGAATGCATTTTATTCACCTATCACATATATTTATATGATTATTTTAGTGTTATCATTTCATGTCATATTGAAATATTTTAAATATACATTTAAAAGACAAATTTTTGATATTTGGAAACCAGCAGATTAACTCTTGCATTTTGATAGGTAATGAATCACTTCCTCAATTGGACTTGAGATGCTTTGGCCTCTCTAAGATTGAGTATCAGATTGGACTGCTCTACATAACGTATGTCTATTTTAGCTATGACATGTTTTTTGGAATAGTAAACCTAGCAACATCATTGAGTTTGCCATAATTGCTGTATGAAGCAATATGAATTGATCTTGTCCATTGATCTATGGTTAAGATAAAATAATTTTAGGAGACTTTAATCCTAGACTTTCATTTCCAAGTTGTTAAATTACCTAAATATATCTGGAGAAGATGTTCAATTTTAGGTATGGCTTTAATACCTGAATGCAATGAAGATAAAGTAACACATGAAGAAATTATTGATGTGATAAGACAAGGAAAAAGTATTTTTACTGTATGTATTTAAGCTGTACAACCTACACATTGTGAAATGATTACCACAATCAAGTTAATCAACACATCCATTGCCTCAAAAAATTGCCGTTGTTTTGTGTGATTGGAGCAAAGATATACTCTCTTAGCAAATTTTAATGTATATAAATACTCTACATTATTAACTATTGTCACTATGCTGCACATTCTGTCTTCAGAACTTACTCATTTTATAACTGAAAGGTTTTACTGTTTGACAGAAATTTTCTCATTTTTCCCACTCCCCAGCCCTAGCAACCACTATGCTACTCTTTGTTTCCATGAGTTTGACTTTAGATTTCAGATAGTTAAGTGAGATCATGCAGTATTTGTCTTTCTGAGTCTGGTTTATTTCACTTAGTATAATGTTCTCTACGTTCAACTGTGTTGTTGCAAAGGGCAAGATTTCATTATTTTTCAAGGCTGAATAATATTCTGTTATGAAGATGGATAGATAGATAGATAGATAGATAGATAGATAGATAGATAGATAGACAGACAGATATAGATACCTCACATTTTCTTTGTTCATTCATCCATCCATGGACTAAAGTTGATTACATAGCTTGGCTATTGTGAATATTGCTGCAATTAATATGTGAATGCAGAAGTCTCTTTCAGATACTGATATAATTTTCTTTGGTTATGTTTCCAGAAGTGGGATTGCTGGATCATGTTGTAGCTATATTTTTAACTTTTTGAGGAAACTCTACAGTTTTCCATAATGGCTGTACTGATTTACAATCTCAGTAGAGTACAAATGTTTCCTTTTCTCCATATCCTCATCAACACTTGTTATGATTTGACCGTTTCATAGTAACCATTCTAATGGGTGTGAAGTTATATTTTATTGTGGTTTTGATTTGCAATTCTTTGATGGCTAGTAATGTTGAGCACATCTTTATATACCTGTTGAGATTTATGTGTTTTCTTTGGAAAAATGTTTATTCAGGTCTTTTACCCATTTTTCATTGGATATTTTTTTGGATATATTCAGTTGTTTGAATTTCTTACATATTTTAGATAATATACCCCTATCAAATATATGGTTTACAAATATTTTGTTCCATTTTTAGGTTACCTTATTATTTTGTCGATTGTTTCCTTTGCTGCACAGAAACTTTTCTTCATTTGAGCGTATTATGGGTGTACAAATGTTAAGGTTACGTATATTGCCCTTGCCTCCTCTCCCCCCTTGTGTCAGAGCTTCAAGTGTGTCCATCCCCCAGATGGTGTGCATCACACTCATTATGTGTGTATATACCCATCCCCTCCTCCCCTCTCACACCTGCCTGACACCCGATAAATGTTATTTCCATATGTCCACTTAGGTGTTGATCAGCAGAAGCTTTTTAGTTTGACGTGGTCTCGCTTGTTTATTTTTGCTTTTGTTTCCTGTGCTTTTGATGTCAAATCCAAAAAATCAGTTCCCAAACCAGTGTTATGTAGCTCTCCTCCTATGTTTTCTTCTAGAATTTTATGGTTTCAGGTATTATGTTTAAGTCTTTTATCCATTTGAGTTGATTTTTATGCATAGTGTAAGATTCCAATTTCATTCTTTTTGTGTGTGTATATTCAGTTTTCCCAAACCCATTTATTGAAGGGGCTTTCCTTTTCCAATTGTCTATTTTTGGTGCCTTTGTCAAAGATTAGTTGACCATACATGTGTGAATTTATTTTTGAGACTCATTATATTCAATTGGTCTATATGTTTGTTTTATATCAGTTCCATACTGTTTTGATTACTCTAGCATTATAATATACTTTAAAATCAAGTAGTATGATGCACCAGCTTTATTCTTTTTGCTTAAGATTGCTTTGACTATTTGGGGTCTTTTTTGATTACATACAAATTTTAGGATTGTTTTGAAGACAGGTTTCTTGTCTGTTGCCATGGGTAGAGTGCAGTGGCTTTATCATAGCTCACTGCAAACTCAGACTGAGACAAACAATCCTTTTGTCTCAGCCTCTCTAGTAGCTGGGGTTACAGGTGTGTGCCACCGCATCCGGCTAATTTTTCTATTTTTTTTTTTTTTGTAGAGACAGTGTCTTGCTCTTGCTCAGGCTGGTCTCGAACTCCTGAGCTCAAGCAATTCTCTCACCCTGGCCTCCCAGAGTGCTAGGATTACAGGTGTGAGCCACCATGCCAGCCCAAAATTTTAGGATTCTTTTTTTCTATTTCTGTAAAAAAATGTCATTGGAATTTTAATAGAGATTGCAATGAATCTTTAGATCGCTTTTGTTAATATGAATATTTTAACAATATTAATTCTTTCACTCCATAGACATGGAGTATTTTTCCATTTATTTGTGTCTTCTTTAATTTCTTTCATCAGTGTTTTATAATTTTCAGTGTACATATTTTTAACCTTCTTGCTTAAATTAATTCCTAAATATTTCATTTATTTTGATGCTATTTTTTTTTTTTTTTTTTTTTTTTGAGACAGAGTCTCACTTTGTTGCCCAGGCTAGAGTGAGTGCCGTGGCATCAGCCTAGCTCACAGCAACCTCAGACTCCTGGGCTCGAGTGATCCTGCTGCCTCAGCCTCCCGGGTAGCTGGGACTACAGACATGCGCCACCATGCCCGGCTAATTTTTTTATATATATATCAGTTGGCCAATTAATTTCTTTCTATTTATAGTAGAGACGGGGTCTCGCTCTTGCTCAGGCTGGTTTTGAACTCCTGACCTTGAGCAATCCGCCCGCCTCGGCCTCCCAAGAGCTAGGATTACAGGCGTGAGCCACAGCGCCCGGCCTATTTTGATGCTATTTTAAATGAAATTATTTTATTAATATTTTTGAGTAGTCATTTCTAAGAAATGACAAGCTAGCACCACCTATATTATCCTGGATTAAGCTTAAGCCCATTATCCAAAGTGAGGTGACACAAGATTGGAAGAATGGAGTCCACACGTACTTGCCATCAAATTGGTACTGACTGATTAACACTATGGTGCTCAAATGGTAGTGGTGTTCATCAGGGATTAGGGAGTTTGGGGGGTAGACCTACATCTGAGAGATGTGATGAGCATTGTTGAGGGGTAGAGCATATCTCTATCCCTTGCTAGGGAGAGGCAAAAATATAAAATGGAACCAAAATGTTCATACTTTCATATTTTCTTGAAATAAAATAAAATAAAATGAAAAAATATTTTTGAGTAGTTTTCTTGTAGTATATAGAAATGCAACTGATTTTTGTATGCTGATTTTGCATTCTGTAACTTTACTGAATTTATTACTTCCAAAAAAGGTGATTTTTATTTTTTGAGGGGTGAAGTGTTTAGAGTTTTTTATATACAAAGTCATGTAATGAGAAAACAGAGATAATTTTAACTTCTTCCTTTCCAATTTAGATACCTTTTATTTCTTTGTTTGCCTGATTGCTACTGCTAGAATTTCCAGTATTATTAATATATTGAATAGAAGTGGCAAGAGTAAACATCGTTGTCTTGTTCCTGATCTTCAAAGAAAAGCTTTCACTCTTTCACTGTTGAGTGTGATGTTAGCTGTAGGCTTGTCATACATGACTTTTATTGTATTGAGACAGTTTCATTTTATAGCTAATCCTTTGAGAGACTTTATCATACAAGGATGTTGAACTTTGTTAAATGTTTTTTATATATTTATTGAGATGACATATTATTTTTATCCTTCTTTCTGCTAATGTAGTATATTATAGAAGAAAAAAATTTAAATATGAATTATATAAGCCACACAATATATCTGAACATGAAGTGTGTGTACCAAACAGATTACTCCTAATTTGCAACTTCAATACCTGCTGAACTTTTTCTGAGCTATTTGGAGTATACATATTTATTATTTTTTCATCATTGATAAAATTGGAGACTGGAAAATCTAGGCCCATGTTAAATTGACTTTCCTTTCTGAACCACTAAGGGGCCATTATGCATTCTTTTCAGGCAGTCCCTGAGTTATGGAGGAGGTACATTCCTGAAAATGTCTTTAGGTAGGATTTGTATATAACTTGGATCCCCGATAAACAGCACATATTATGGTAATAATAATAATATCAATATTATAATGGCTCATATGTGGTAATATTAATATATATAGTGTAATGCTATAATAATAATACTGCAATATTATAATAATACTGTACTGTAATAATAAGTTACAGAAAGTATTGTGCTCATCCTTTAATTCCTAAGCTAATAGGAATATTATGCTTATTTTGATCTTCTAACCAAATCAGTAATAACCTTTCCATTTCAACAATTAATTCACCACACTGCTTAGTAGAAAATTGACACTTTCATTGGAGCACTGCCTTTTATATGTTCTATTATTCTCCAATAGTTGAGTGACTGACGCGTAATGCTTTCCCAATGCATGATGTTGTCCAGCCTTTCTCTGAACACTTAATTAGTTCTACTTTTGTTTCCATTGTCATCACATTTCTTTTCATTGCAGGCTCACCTGGTCTTGCAAGGGACTTTTGCTTTGGAGGCATGGTCATAAGGGCAAACACCAGACTCACAAAATCGAATAAAAAAAGTTAAGACGAAAGTGATGCTGTGCATATGCGACCATATAAACAATGAGACTAGCCGCTAGTGGAAAGATGTTGTGCCAAGAAACTGCTTATGCCACGTGGGTTTGTTTCCGTGCATGGAAGAAACTGGATCCTGAATGATTAATTATTTAATTATAAATTTTCCTTATGGGAAGCCTTAGGAGTCCATTTGTAAGTATGGAATGACATAAATCAGGTCGTCTGTAATCCAGGGATGTCAAAACAGGGAGTAAATAAAACTCTATTTTTAAGCAAGTGAGTGTACTGCCACAATCATTAAAAAAAAACTTGTTCTGTAAACAACTAAATTTGTCACCAGAAGATGACTTAGTAATGGGAAGAATCTGACTTAGAACATTTCTTTCAAAAGGTGATGTGATAGAAGACTGGGGAAAGTATTCCTGATAGGGACCTATACTTATTTTCTTTATTGCCAATTACTGTGGTTGGCACATTGTAGTTATTAGTTATTCATTAACCTACACTTTCTATTTATTTATTTAGAGACAAGGTCTCACTTTGTTGCCCATGCTAGAGTGAGTGCCATGGTGTCAGCCTAGCTCACAGCAACCTCAAACTCCTGGGCTCAAGCAATCCTTCTGCCTCAGCCTCCCAAGTAGCTGGGACTACAGGCATGTTGCCACCATGCCCGGCTAATTTTTCTATATATATTAGTTGGCCAATTAATTTCTTTCTATGTATAGTAGAGACGGGGTCTCGCTCTTGCTCAGGCTGGTTTCAAACTCCTGACCTCAAGCAATCCATCCGCCTCAGCCTCCCAGAGTGCTAGGATTACAGGCGTGAGCCACCGCCCCCAGCCAACCTATACTTTCCTATGTAATGTTGCTCCAATACATTGAAGAACTTTGATTACAAATGGAAAAAATAGTTAAACAAATAAACTAAAAAACAGTTTAACAGAAATCCACTGGCGATAGCATTTCATTCACCAGTTTTGGGTACATCGTTTCTCCTCCAAGTTTTGAAAATATTTGATGTTATATTCTTATTATCTTAAAACATTTTTTACATAACTTACTTTTACAACTAAAACTACATGTTAAGAAAGAGAATAGTAATGTATGACATTGTGTCAAGAATTATTGACCTTATGAACATACTTGGGAATCAGATCATTCTATTATAATCTAGGTAACAAATCAATAACTTTCTGGGCAGCAATAATCTAATCATCTTATTGAGAAGGAGAAAATGTTGACTAATGAACCACAAAATTCTGAGATCCCAGTTAAAGACATGGTTTCTCTGCACATCAACATATTAGCAGAAAAAAAGATGGCATATTGCAATCAGGTAATTTGAGGAATGCTTTATAAAGGGCAGAGCATAGGTAAACCACAAGGGATAGTGAAATACCCTGAGGCTTATAACAGTGGCTTTTAACAGCAGTGTGGTGAGGATTGCCTGGCATAAAATATAACCTGAAGCAAAAAATAGAGTCAGCCAAACTGACCCTGGAGGGAGATAGAAGGGGGATTAGATACCTTGATTTCACTGTTCTGCTTCCCTCTAATCTCCTCCTAATGTTGGCCACTTGGACAAACTCAACCAGAAGCCTTTCAGAGTCCAGAGCAGACTGCAGAAGGATGGAGAATACAACTAAAGAAGTAAATTGCAGGTAATCAGTACATATTCTCAACTGGTATTTCTCATTACTTTTTTTGTGTGTGTAACCTTGGAAAGTTACTTCTAACCATTCTAGAGCTGAGAATTCTTATCTTATCAATAAGATATCTTAAAGTTGTAAACTCACAATTCTCTGGAAACAACTTCAGAATAAGTTCTGTCTACATTTGCAAGGTTTTCTATTACTTAACAAAGGAGAAAACTGATGAGTACAGATACTAAATCCTAGTCATATAGCAACTGGCCAAACCAGGATTTGAAACATACACATCTCATTCCAAAGGTGAAGTACTTCCTGAAATACACTGCATAATATTTCTCCTCTTCCCCTATTTCTCTCACAATTTTTCTATACAACATGTGCCTATGTTTTGAGAAAATCACGAGTACCTGTGTTATGATTAGATCTCAAGTTTCAAGTATAAACATCTGAAAGTATACAGTTATAATAAAGTCCTTATTTATTAAGTGGTCTATTTCTATAACAATGTATATTTGAGATCTAGAAGTACATGTTAACACATTAACACTCAAAAGAAAGTACACAAAAGATGATGTTTACATTTCTGATTTTTATTGTTGGCATATTTTAGGATTAAGGTTTAAGCTTGTTGATCCAAGGGAAGACAAACGAAGCAAGTACTAAAATCTTAGGCGTGTGCTTTCCTACACAAATGAAAGTATAATGGATGTGAGAGAAGAGGGTGGAGGGTTGGGAGAGATTATGTTTCCCATAATGATAAAACAGCTTGTTGTAGAACAATTTTGCCACCAAAAACAACTAGAAAAGCTGGAGAGAAAAAAAAAAATCTCTCTTACAACATCAGAGAACCAGCCAGAGAACCAGAATGTGAAGGAAGGGAAGTAAACTGAAATGAACCTGACATTCTTTATCCCTGTTCCTTTTAAAATTATTTGCCAACTCATGTCACTCACAGCTGAGAGGCCAAGATGTTGAACAAAAAGGGACACTTGATGGATATGAAACTGAATAGAAATTTTGACAGTCTTGCAGGCTGATGAGACAAATATTAGAGATTAGGGAGCATCAAAGAGCAGAGGTCCTGGATAATACTCAAGATGTACATTCAGGAACCTGGAAGTGTCACAGCCTAAGAGGGAGAGTGAACTAGAAATACACTAGCTCTCACAAAGGACTGAAACACAACTTCAAACAAGCTCAATTCCAAACTGGAAGAAGGTTTTTTTGTTTCATTTTGTTTTGCTTCTTTATTTTTTCTACTTAAACTGACTGATAAAGAGCAAAACTTGTTGCTTATTTTCAGGAGAGAAATTACATCAGTCAGAACATGAGTTAATCTTTTATCTTTTTAATATACAAGGGCTGGAGTGCAATAAAACATAAAAATCATGCATGCCAAAAGAAGGGCAAATGACAAAAAAAAATGATAAAAGGAAAACTTGGGAGAAAAATTAGACCAGTAAGTAATTCAGATATCAGACTAAGTATGCGTGAACTTTAAAATAAGTGAGATCAATATGTCCAAGAAAATAAAAGGCAAAATTGAAAATATCACCAAGAAACTGAAATATATAAAATAGAACATACTTTATGACATAGAACTAAAAAAAATACAATAGCTTTAATTAAAAATGTAATACATGTATTTAGCAGAAAATTAAACATAGCAAAAGAAAAGTTTAGTGAACTGGAAAAATGCATCAATAGTACATATCCTTGCTAACACATGGAGGGTAAAAAAGATGGAAAACACATAAAAAGAGCTAAAGAGACATGATATAAACATGAAAAAGTGGTGTTTGGGCGATCCTAGAAGGAGAGCAGAGAGAAAGAGCAGAAGCAATATTTGAAGACATACTAGAAATTTTTTTTCCAGAACTGACAATAGATATCAAGCCACAAAGTCATGAATTTCTTTGAAAGCAAGAAAAATATTAAATACCATACTTCTGTAATATTATTGTCAAACTGCTATAAGCCAAACATAAATCTTAAATATAGACAAGGAAAATGTGTATTATTTTCAAAGAAGAAATAAGACCAAGAGCTGATATCTCAACAGAAGTGAAGGAAAAAATAAGACACTGAAATGACATCTTTAAAGTTCTGAGAGAAACTGTTAACCTAGAATTCTATATCCAGCAAAAATAAAGGCAAATTAAAGGCTGTTCCAGGCTAAAAAGAATTTAGATACTTCCCTATTAGCAGATAGGCAGTAAAAAAAAATGCTAAAGAAAGTTCTTCAGGCAAAATGATTTTCAGATGAAAACATAAGAATACAAAAATATATATGAATTCATAGAAAGGATAAATGTATGGGAAGTAAAAAATAGATGTTTCCTAAAACATTAGTACTAATTGCCTCTGGAGTTTAAGTATATAGAGATTTCAGATAGAAGACTATAGAATGCAAAAAGTAGGAGGGAAGTGAAGGGAGAAATTGCTGTCAAAAATACTGCCATTTTCAGGGAAGAGATAAAAACAGAATGTATATTGAATGTCTACAGGTATTCACTAAGAAATATTGGGTGCATTATTAACAAAGTAATGAGGGATAAAAATAATGATGAAATTTGTTGATTAATCCAAAAGGAAAGGCAAACAGGTAGGAAACTTAGAAACACAGGTAAGATGTTAGATATAATCTTATGCAGAAATTACATTAGGTGTAAATGGTTTAAATAATTTAATTTGAAAATAGCATTAAAAGATAATTTTCATAACAAGTTAATTCATGACTCTTTAACAGATATAAAAATAAACACTTGTTAAAGAGTTTATTTAACTTATGATTTAACCTGACACATGTAACAAACCAACTTAAAGACAATCCAAAGAACAGGCACATTTATGAATAAAAAATAATGAAATGCTTATGTACATCGGAGGCAAAAACTTTTTCCGTAGGAAAGAAGGAAGACAGTGGAATCTCCATGAAATAAGACATAATTTGCGTGTCTACAAATTTATAATATTATAAAATAGCTCAAAGATTCTGAAAGGATAGAATCAGATAACCTGGGAAGCTGCCTAGATTAAAACACAATTTTTCTCCAATAAAGATTTCCAAAATGAATATACAGACAAAACATCATTTATGTTGTTTATAAGGGAGATATCTTAAATATAAATATACATGAATGTAGAAGGATGGAAAAATATATTCCATGTAAAAACGAATAAAAAATCTAGTGTAGAAAAATTAATATCAGACAAAGCAGACTTAAAGGTAAACAACATTACTAAAGATATGGGACACATTTCATTATGAAAAAGGGGTTGATCTATCAGAATGGAGTTATATAGCAATTATAAATTAATGCATCTAATACTACCCTCCCTTCAAATTACATAGAAAGGAATAATTTAGAGATTTGAGGAACTAGAAATATCTACTGGCATAATAAAGGATTTTGAATACAAGTCTTTTGGTAACCTAGAGACAAAAATGTCAGTGACTCTAGAAGATTTGAATAACATGTTTAACAAATATATGAACTCATATACATAAACACGCACACAATACACATACATAATATCTCACCATAAACTCATAAAAAGTAAACATGAAACATATGGCAAAGTCTCAACAAATTCCAAAAAAAAGGAACTCATATAGAGTAAGTACACTATCTGATCACAGTGGAAATAAGCTTGGAATCAATGGCAAATAAATAACATGAAAATTCCTATATACTTGGAAATTAAGCAACACAGTCCTAAATAACCCAAGAGTAAAGATGTAATTATAATGAAAATTAGAAAATATTTTTAGTTAAGTAGTAATAAAAATAGGATATTTGTCAAAATAATGTTACCAAGCTAAAGCAGAGCTTATAGAAAAACGAGTACTATGTCTTAAGTTTGTTTCTCCCATAAGCACTCCTTAATCCAAGAATTTATTGGGAAAGGCTCTAGACAGAAACAGGTAAAGGATTGGAGAAAGCAGTTTGGTGAAGTATAAAAAGCCAAGATACGTGATTTTACCGAAAGACAGCCACTGTCTGATCCCGTAGAGAGCTTTTAGGCTAAATAAAATTTCATCTCTATGAATTTTATCTACAGCCAAGAAAGCTGGCTTTTGGACCTCTGAATCAGTCAGTAATTGGCTATGGTCTGTTTCAGTGAGATGTAAATTTCAAGGCACTTCAAGCTCTCAAGATAGTCAAGGCTACTCAAGTAAGTATATACTCAAGTAAGTATACCAAATGCACTTCTCTGCAGATAGCCTCAACAACATGCCAGAAACTGGGAGACTGACACTGGAAAAAGGTTTTGGGGGAATCTATGTGCCATGCAATTTCATTACACTGAGGGTAATCATTTGAATAAATTTCTACCTCCACACTGTGAGCAGCAAAGAACACAGAAACTGGGAGATGGGCACACAGCCCTGGTAAAAGGGGTGCAAGAGGATTTGAGTAAGGCTTCAAAGGTGTCCACCAGGAAGTCTTAGGCTGAAAATCAACCTCTAAGGTTTTATCTCAAAAAGTAAGAAAAAAATATGGAAGAAATTACACTAAAATCATGAAACTCTTCCAGAGAATAGAAAAAAAATTATTTTATAAAGCCAGTAAAATCTTGACCCCAGAACCTGCCAAGGACATTAAGAAAAGGAAAATTACAGATCAATCTTTCTCGTTAATTTAGCTGTGAAAATAGTTAAATACAATATTAGCAACCAAAACTAATGAAATATGGAAGGCTACTACATTAAGACTAAGCTGGGTTTATTCCAGGAATGTAAAGTTGTTTTAATATTCAACAGTCAGACAACATAATTTATCACTTTAACAGAAGAAGGGAATAAAAACCACATTATCATCTCAATCCATGCAGAAAAAGCATTTGAGAAAAGTTAAAACATATTCCTGATAAAACTAGGAATAGAAGAAACCACCTTAAACTGAAAGATGAAATTCTACATAAAAAATCATACTTAATAGTAAAATATCTAAAGCTTTTCTTTAGAGAATAGGAGCAAGACCCCTAGAAAGTATGCTCTTAAACTTCTTATTCTCAATACTGAAGTGAATTCAATATTGTATTCTTGCTTAGCAATGAAATGAGGCAAGAAAATGATAAAAATAAAATAATTAGAATTCTGTTTTAAACAAATATATGAAACAACAATTTTCAGACAATGATCATTGGGCAATGGAATAGAGTGACTCTGAGAAAGGGGAAATAAATAAGAGTGACGATGGCCCCAATTGGTGACCATGAGTATGTGGGGAGGAGAACCCAGGTGTCTCCCTGAGTTTAGGGGACAGAACTGGGACTCCAGGGAGGACAAGGTAGTAGAGTTTGAAAGGCAAAGATCTAAGGAGTAGAGAGCTACATAGAAAACTTAGAAATCTGTAATGGGTCCCTTTAAGTACTCAGGTAAGTACTTATAAACATATGTGTCTAAGAAACTATCTGAGTCTGGGATAAGAACCACTCAAAAGAAGCAGAAAGAACAATCCTTGGAGTTCACACAGGTCTTGGGAATAGTTCCTGTTCCTACCAGGAAGACACTAAACAGAATAATCAGAATTGTAGTTCCATCTCAATAGAGGAGAAGAAGCCTTAGAATAAAGCCTTATTTGGTCCTGATTGACATAGCTTACAAGCAATCCTCAAAAAGATAAAAGTATTTCCAAACAAATTAGCTATAATATATTTAAGAACAAAGCCCAAGTAATTTTATAAAAATATAAAGAAATTTCAAAATACAAAAGACAGAATTCACAGTGTTTGTCAACCAATCAGAAGTTATCAGGAGGCCCGGTGCAGTGACTAACACCAATAATACTAGCACTTTGGAAGGCCGAGGTGAGAGGATTCCTTGAGGCCAGGAGTTGGAGATCAGCCTGAGCAAGAGTAAGACCCTGTCTCAACAAAAAATAGCAAAAAAGAAAGAAAAAAGGCTGGGCACAGCGGCACATGCCTGTAGTCCTAGCTACGTGGGAGGCTGAGGCAGGAGGATCACTTTAGCTCAGGAGTTTTTGAGGTTGCAGTGAGCTATGATGATGCCACCACACTCTAGCCCAGACGACACAGTGAGATGGTGTCTCAATAAATAAATAAAGTTATGAAGAAAGAAGTAGGAAAATATAATTTATGATGTGAATAATCAATTAGTTGAAAGAGATATAGGAAAAATATGGATAATGATTAGAAGACATGAACATTGAAGCAACTTTTATAACTATATTCTGTATATTTAAGATGGTAGAAAAAATTGATCATGTTTAACAGACACATAGAAAAGCCCCATACCAGAAAAGACCCAAACCAAACTTCTAGAGATGAAAACTAAAATTTCTGGGATAAGAAATGCACAGGATGAGATTAACTTCAGACAATGTAGAAGAAAAGATTTAAACTTGAAAAAGCCACATAAACTAAAAGTAATGATACAGAGAGGTAAAAGACTATGGAAACAATGAAAAGAGAATCAGGTTCTGTGGGACATCTTCAAGTAGCCTTGGTGTAATTAGAAACTCCAAATAAGGGTGAGGGAAGTGACAGAGAAAATGTTGAAGAAATAATGACAGATTTACTAAATTTGTTCAAAACTATAAACCCATAATTCTAAGAATCCAACAGCCTCAAGCATAAGACAGAAGAAGAAAACCACACTATAACTTATCACAAAATTGTTTAAAACAAGCAAAAAAGAGAAAATCTCAAATGTAGCCAGAAAAAAGGGCACATTACAAAGAAAGATAAAGATAAAAATGATAATACAATTCTTTTTTCAGCAACAATTCAAACCATAAGAGAGTAAAGCAATATCTTTAAAATGCTGAAAGAAAAATACAATCAATCTTGAATTCTACAACCAAAGAAAACATCTTTCAAAAATGTAGCCAAAATAAGGACTTTAGACACATAGGGAAGCTGAAAGAATTACTATAGTCACAAGAAGAACTTCACTACAGCAAATGGTAATGGAAGTCCTTTTAGGCAGAATGAAAATTACACCAGATAGAAATCTGCAGATATACAAATGAATTAACAACACTAGAATTTGTAAAGATGTACATAAATATTAAAGACCATTTTTCATACTTAAACAAATCTCCAGATAATGGCCTGTTTAAAGCAAAAAGAACAACAGTATATTGTGAAGTTTATAACATATGAAGAAATAAAATATATGACAAGAATAGCACAAAATCTGGGAGGAGGAAATGAAATATACTTTTGTAAGATCTACACCATATATGAAGTGGTATCATATTACTTGAAGGTATACTATGATAAGTTAAAGATGTATTATATTAACCTTAAATCTTTTGCCAAAATAATAAAACAAAGAGTTGCAGCTAATAATCCACAAAAGGAGATAAAATGGAGTCATAAAATTATTCAATTTAAAAGTAGAGAGAAATCAAAGAAAAAAGAAACAAATAATAGATTCAATAAATAAAAAACAAAGAGGAAGATGGTAGATTTAAGCCCATATTAATAAACACATCATATGTAAATGATCTAAGCACATTAAAGGGAGAGATTGCTAGATTGCATTTTTAAAAAATCTGTATATTGCCCACAAGAAACACACATTAAATACATTCTGTGTTAACAGTAATCCAAAGAAGGCTGAAGTAGCTATGCCAATATTAAAGTGGATCAGCTATTCAACAATATTTTCAAAGATAGATGGCATTTAATACTAATTAAAGAGTCAATTCATCTATAAGACACAACCTTAAAATGTTTATATACTTAGTAACAGAGATGCAAGATATATAAAGGAAAAATGCATAGAACTGAAATAAGAAATAGACAAATTCACAAATAGTTGGAGATTTCAATAATATCCTCTCAATAATGAATATGTACATGGAAAGTCAGTAAGTATACAAAATACTTAAGTAACACTGTCACTCAACTTGACTTATTTATCAAATAATCCATGTAAGAACAGAAGTATACAAAATGTAAAATGGATAACCACTGAGGAAAACAGTGTGACAGTTTCTTAAAGCTTTTAACATATAACAATCATATAACCTAGCCATTTAACTACTTGGTATATAGCTAAGAGAAATAAAAGCATATACCTACACAAAGACTTGTACACAATTTTTTTTTTTTTCTGAGACAGAGTATCGCTTTGTTGCCCAGGCTAGAGTGAGTGCCCTGGCATCAGCCTAGCTCACAGCAATCTCAAACTCCTGGGCTCAAGCAATCCTTCTGCCTCAGCCTCCCAAGTAGCTGGGACTACAGGCATGTTGCCACCATGCCTGGCTAATTTTCTATATATATTAGTTGGCCAGTTAATTTCTTTCTATATATAGTAGAGACAGGGTCTCTCTCTTGCTCAGGCTGGTTTCAAACTCCTGACCTCAAGCAATCCGCCCACCTCGGCCTCCCAGAGTGCTAGGATTATAGGCATGAGCCACTGCACCCAGCCCCCATACACAAATGTTAATAGCCCTCTTATTTGTAATAGCCCCAAAGTGAAAATAACCCAAGTATCCAGCAAAAGGTGAAAAAAATTGAGATATAGATAGAAATTAAATGGATGGATGAATGGATATATACATATATATAGTGAGAGGAATATGATAGAATATCCCTCCTTAATTAAAACGAATAACTATTGATAAATGCAACAACACTGATGAATCTCAAAGTGATTATGCTGAATAGAATAAGTCAGAAAAAATATAGTTTGGATGATTCACATATATAAAATTCTAGAAAATACGAGCAGTCTTTAGTGGCAGGAAGCAGAATAATTATTGCCTATAATACAAATGAGGTTTTAGCTAGGTTTTAATGAAGTGATTATAAAAACACATGAGGAAATTTGTGGGCTGATGAGTATGTTTATTAGTCATTGTGGTAATGGTTTTAAGAGTATATATACATGCCAAAATTTATCAAATCATATACTTTAAATCTGTGAAGTCCCTAATATGTTAATTATACCTCAATAAAGCTATACAAATGTAAATATCTGGAAGAAGTACAATTGTGACTATTGCTAATAACATAAAAAACCTAAACAATCTAGAAGTAACCACAGATAAGTTATTAGAAATAATGTTGCTAGACACAAAAAATCAGTACATAAAAAGCAATGCTTCTATAAATCAGAAATATTAAGAAATTAAAAGTAAAAATATAATTTATATTATTAAATAAAATAAGATTCCTCAGAATTCAATAATAATATATAAGATCTTCACAAAGGTAACCTCAAATACAACTGAAAGAAAGCATGAAGGTATAATAAATGGGAACATACACTATGTTAACAAATAAAAGGAGTCAATATTTTAAGCACATCAAGTCTCCACAAATTAATGTATGGTTTCAATATAACTTAAACAAAACCAAGAACATTTCTGGTAGAAATTGACACATTGATTCTAAAATGTATAAAAAAGTGCAAATGGCCAAAATAATCAGGTCAGTCTTAAAGGAGAGAAAGAAAAATGGACAAATTTCATTATAGAAATCAGAACTTTATCATACTCTCAATACATTAATTTTGACCAGGTTATATTGTGGCAAGTATAGAAAATGATCTTGGGATGATATTGATTCCAGAAAGAAGCCTACATGCATATAAACTCTAGATTTGTGACAAAGTTGAAAATGCAGAACAGAAGGAAGTCAATTGTTTTCCTAATAATGATGCTGAATCAATTAAATACCCATGTGGAAAAAGTTAATTTCAATCCACACCATACATAAAATTTAATTCCAACAAATGTAAATAAATAACTTATAGAAATTAACATGGGGGGATATCCTAATAACCTAGAGGAGGGGAAAAGGTGCTTAAACAGGACACCTGACACATTAAACATAAAGTAAAGATTGATGACACTTAGAATGCAGTAATAAAAAGAAAAGTAATACGATTAAAAATGGGCACCAGAAAAACAAAACAAAACAAAAAAATGGGCAAAGTACCTAAGCACACATTTCTCCAAATATGATTACAAATGTCAATATTTTCACGAAAAAAAAAAAATGTTCAACATCATCAGCCATCAGAGAAATGCAAATCAAAGCCACAACAAGATGCCACCATGTACCCATTAGAATGGATATAATCAAAAGATCATAATAATAAGTGTTTTTGAGGATGGAGAGAAATTATAAACCTCATACACTGTTGGTGGGACTTTCAACGGTGCAGTTGCTTTGGAAAGCCATCTGAGGATTCCTCAAGATGTTAAACATCGAGGTTCCATATGACCCAGCAATTCCATGAGGAAAATGAAGCTGTATGTTGATAAAATAACTTATATGAATGTTCATAGCAGCGTTAGTCACAATAACCAAAACAGTGGAAATATCCTAAATGGTGAATGAATGAATAAATAAAATGTGGTATATATATATATATATATATATATATATATATATATATATATATATAATTGAATGTTATTCAGTTATAAAAAGGAATAAAGTGTTGTCAATGCATAGCACAATATGGATGAACCTTGAACCTTGAAAATATTATACTAAATTAAAACACTTCATGAATGACAACATATTGTATGCTTCTATTTATATGAAGAATACAGAGTAGGCAAATATATAGAGAAAAAATATTTGTGGTAGTCTTAGGCTCATGAAGCTTGGACAAAAAGTGGGGAGTGATTAGAAATAAATATGGGATTTCTTTTGGGGGTGATGAAATGCTCTAGAATTTTATGTGGTGATGGTTAAACAACACTGTGAATATACTAAAATGTATTGTATTATACACTTTAAATGGGTAAGTTATGTTATAAATTATATCCTGATAAAGCTGAGTATATAGGTAGATAGAGAGATAAATGGTAGGTATGTAGGTAGATAGATAAATAGATAGATATTAATAAATAGAAAATTATTTTAAAGTAAGACATTTCTGTTTTTAAAGAATTCCATTAAGAGCATCAAAATGCA
Organism: Microcebus murinus; assembly: GCF_040939455.1. Classification (NCBI taxonomy): domain Eukaryota; kingdom Metazoa; phylum Chordata; class Mammalia; order Primates; family Cheirogaleidae; genus Microcebus; species Microcebus murinus. Next base: position 34,907,923 of record NC_134111.1, read on the forward strand.
GGTCCAAGAGTAGAAGATGTTTTTAATCAACAAAGCTCTAGTATTCAGAATATACAAAAAACTATAGATCAATCAAACCTAAAGAAAAATGGATCTAAGACATCAATAGACCATTTTACAAAAGAGAATATCTGTATCATTCATTCAATGAGCATATGAAAATGTGCTCAATCACACCAGTCATCAGGGAAAAGAAAATTGAAATGAAAATGGGATATATCAGTCCAGAATGTATAAAATGTAAAGAGACTGAAAATTCGTTGCCTACGTGAAGATATGGAGAACCTAGAATTCCTATGCACTCTGCATGTCAGCATAAAAATTCATGTAATTACTTTGAAATCATTTTTGACAGTTTCTAATAAAGTTGATATGTCCTGTGATCCAGCAATTCTCCTCCTAGGAACCTACACACAAATGAGTACATGTGTTCACTAAAGACATGTATAAAGGCCGGGTGTGGTAGCTCACGCCTGTAATCCTAGCACTCTAGGAGGCCGAGGTGGGCGGATTGCTTGAGGTCAGGAGTTTGAAACCAGCCTGAGCAAGAGCCAGACCTTGTCTCTACTATAAATAGAAAGAAATTAATTGGCCAACTAATATATATAGGAAAAATTAGCCGGGCATGGTGGCAACATGCCTGTAGTCCCAGCTACTCAGGAGGCTGAGGCAGAAGGATTGCTTGAGCCCAGGAGTTTGAGGTTGCTGTGAGCTAGGCTGATGCCAGGGCACTCACTCTAGCCTGGGCAACAAAGCGATACTCTGTCTCAAAAAAAAAAAAAAAAAAAAAGACATGTATAAGAATTTTCATAACCAATGGGTGGAAATAATCTAAATGTTTGCCAACTCTAAAGTAGATCTATAAGTTATAGCACTGCATAGAATAGTAGATTGTACTGAAACTGAATGAACTACTGCTATTTGAAATATAGATATATCACGTATACACAAAAGTGAGGGAAAGAAAGCATACACAAAGAGTATATGATTCCTTTAAGTTAAGTTCAAAAGTAGATGTTAGAAGTCAGGATAGTGGCCACCTCTGGGAAAGTGGGAAGTACTGATTGGCGGGGAATCATGGTGAGACTTCTTGGTTTTCAATGATATGCTACAACTGGCTTGCCTCATAGTGTAATAATTCATTGCTAAGTTTGCAGGCTGGTTGACATCAAGCTGGCAGCCTGAAATTAGCCACGTTGGGAGTATTCACACCATTAAAACTGGGGTTTTTTTTAATGTGTGTTTTTTGGGTTTTTTTTGGTGTTTTTTTTTTTTTTTTTTTTTTTAGTGAGGGAGCTAGCTGTTCATTATATATTTACCAGTGTACCACTGGTATAAAGATGCATTCACTTTGTTAAATTCACAGAGCTATGCACATGTGATTTGTGAACTTTTCTTTATTTATATTATACTTTAAAACATAAGTTAATGCATATTTTAGAGAAGAAAACAAAGAAAGTAACTGTAATTTCAAAGAAATATCCCTATAGTATTGATTAACCCAAATCCAAGGAAAGTGGGACACGAGAATTAAGGAGTCAGCTGTGAGAGAAACAATGGGGCTAAAGTACTAAGTAAAAACTGTGATTTTTGTCTTTGTCTTCACCACTTATATAAAGGGTCATGATCTTCTATTTCTACAGAAGGCAGAAAAGAATGAAGATAGAGTTTGCATATTTAGTTACATAGGAATATTCTGCACCTCCACATAGAAATATGTTTTATATTTTCCTTGAAAATCACATGCCTTTTCTTGACATATTTGTAACTCTGTGATTCAGAGATTGAGCCCTGGTATCAGACTGCTAAGATTTGAATATTGCCTTTTTAATTTTTTAGCTATGTGATCCTGTGCAAATGATATAATTCTACTAATAGCTTCCAGTTTCTTCATTAGCAAAATAGAAAGAATAATCATACTCATCACTTATTAATTCAAAACAATTTATGGAATAAGGGTTACGTGCCAGGTATGACTCTTATAGAAGGCAAAGTGGCAAGAAGTAAAATATACGAAGATCCATGGTAAAAAATTGCTCATAAGGGGAACACAGAGAATATATAAGACACATAAGTAAAATCTATAGGTGGTGATAGCCATGAAGGACAATCAACTAGGGAAGGGAGATAGGAGTATCAGGGGTGTGGTACTAAATTAGGTGGTTAGTTTTTACTGAGAAGATGACATTTAAGTCAAAACTTGAATGAAGTAAGAGCAAATATCTAGGAGAAGTGCATTATAGGCAGAGGGGAAATAAAAATGCAAAGGCCCTAAGGCACAAGCTTGCCTGAACTATTTGAGAACTAGCAAGGAGGCTAGTATGACTGAAATAGAGTAAGAAAGGGTCAGAGATAGGCCACTAGAAGAACTCTGATTTTCACTCTGAGTGAAAATGTGGAGGCGTACAGAGATTTAAGCAGAGTGGTGATGTGATCGAACTTGAGTTTAATACAAATCAGTTCAGTTGTTTCATTGAGAATAGAGTCAAGGAAGGAAAGTAGAGAAACAGAAGGTGATACAACAGTCCGCCCATCCCTTATCCACAGTTTCAGTTACCCACAGTCAAAAGAGGTCCAAATTCTGTTCACATGAATTATGTTAAAAAAAGAAAAAAAAAAACAAAAAAAAAAAAACAAAAGAGGTCCAAAAATAGGTGAGTACAGGACGATGAGGTATTTTGAGACAGAGAGAGAGAGAGACAGAGAGACAGAGAGAGAGAGAGAGAGACCATAGTCATATAACTTTTATTATAGGGCATTGCTACAATTGTTCTATTTCATTATTAGTTTTTGTTGTTAATGTCTCACTGTGCCTAATTTATAAACTTTATTGTAGGTATGCATACATAGGAAAAATATAGTTTATACAGCATAGGTTCAGTATTATTTGGAGTTTCAGGCATCCACTGGGGGACTTGGAACTTCTACCCTGGGGATCAGCTGGGCCTATGGTACAATAATCCACATGAGAAATGATGGCTCTGTGGTCCAGTGAAGTAGCTCCAGTTTGCTTTTCATAAAGTAGGTTCAATTTTTTTAGGTCTTCTAAATTTTGAGAGGCCAGGTATCAAGTTTTTAAATGAAAAACATCCTAATATTCCAATGTTGCATTGATTTCTTTTGTTTTGTTTCCTAACACATGAAGATACACATAGACGAAATCTATGTCTACAGATTTTTGACTGGAATCACCATGTCACTGAATACTGTTCCAACTCGTTTGTCTGTCTTTGTAGCTAGGTCTTTTCTCTATAAACAGACAAGCCTCAAACCAGGGTCTTGCTTGCTTTCTCTCCTTACTTAGTCTACATCGTTTGGTGTTGATTTTCATTTTCCTGTCTTGAGTCTTGAAATATGGCAAATTATTTGGAAATACATCCCTAAATAGAAGAGACATATAGGAAACTGGTACGTGTTCTTTAAGCCCCAATAAGCTATTTTTGGCAATATTTTTCTTAATATTAATCTCAGAATATGAAATGTTAATAATGAACAAAAGAAATATATGAACAAAACATTTTCAAACTTTTGCTTAATTTTAGGAGAATAAAAGCAAAAACATACTGGCCCTGAACAACAGGCAGTGACTATGAAATGCAAAATAGAGAGTACTTTCTAAGTATTATTGAAATATTCATCTAAATTTTGATTTAAAGAATGCACATATTTATTTTAAAGATTAGAAGTCATCACTTCTACACTTTTTAATGGAAGAATTTTCCACCAGTAGTAAATGCTGTAATACAATTTAGTATTAATATAATAGTTGGTTTAAAATCCTATTTAGGCCGGGCGTGGTGGCTCACGCCTGTAATCCTAGCTCTTGGGAGGCCGAGGCGGGCGGATTGCTCAAGGTCAGGAGTTCAAAACCAGCCTGAGCAAGAGCGAAACCCCGTCTCTACTATAAATAGAAAGAAATTAATTGGCCAACTGATATATATATGTAAAAAATTAGCTGGGCATGGTGGCGCATGCCTGTAGTCCCAGCTACTCGGGAGGCCGAGGCAGAAGGATCGCTGGAGCCCAGGAGTTTGAGGTTGCTGTGAGCTAGGCTGACGCCATGGCACTCACTCTAGCCTGGGCAACAAAGCGAGACTGTCTCAAAAAAAAAAAATCCTATTTAAATAGTTTTATGGTATGGTATAACACAGGTGAGGTTCATAATTCAAATGTTTAGCATTGGTTCCTCTTTCCATTGGCACTGATAACAAAATTAATCATTAAAAAGTTGATTTTTAAAAAGTGGAAAAAAGAAGTTCTAGGTGATTCATTTCTGAATAATGCACAAGTAAATTGCTTTCAATTACATGAATTTATTCAGGGATTTTATACTTTCTTCTGAAACTCTGGAAATTGGGTTGACAAAAGGCAAAACATTGTGATATAATACAGGTTATCTTTCATAATACTTTGTAAAGAAAAGTTCTGAATTTGCAAAATTCTGGAGTTATCAAAGTTCTTTGAGTCCTGATGAACAGATCATGCTTCTATTACTGTTCCTTTTTAAATGTTTCCTTCTTTATTCACATCTTAGCAAGCCTGGAACATCTTCGAACTTGCCAAAGTCAGCTAAGCAAACTTCAGTACAAACTAGGGATATGGGACATAGTTGCTTGTTTATTTATTTGGGACTAAATTAGTTGAGTTCCATTCTCTTCTATTATATGCAAAGCTTATGGAGGGTTCAGCAGGTGGTTGTTGGCTAAATAATCTTCTCTGCAGAGAGGAGCTTTCATTACCTAATTAGGTCACTAAAAAGGCTGATAATGAAGATACTTTGATAAAAGCCAATTTTTCCTGACCAAAAAAAGTGGTTATTGAAGAAATAAAAATATAGAACTATATGATAATCCATGTTATTTATTTGGCACTCACTAAATGGCAGACACTCAGTTCTATCTATTTCTATGATGAATGAGTCAAAAGTCTATAGAGCTCACATTTTAAGTGTGAATCTATATGCATGTGTGTGCTTATGCATAGTTGTGTGTATGATGCTTACACACAAGCACAAAGGCAAATGATAGGGGTAGTAATTTGGTTTAGGGACGGGAGCACACATATTTATTCTGATTCTAAGTTAGGAACATTACTGAGTTTAGAGATTTAAGGAGGCAGAAAACAGAGAGACCCATGATATGTATCCAAAAATGTTGATTACCTAGATTTATAGTCCTAAATTGTCCCCATAGCAAGTAGCATGAAACCTTCCTGGATCCACCTTAAGCCTCCATTATATTTTATAGATGATAACAATACTTTTTAAAATACAGGGAACTTAGAAATAGCTATCACTTATTAAATACATAGTATGAGCCAGGTAGCATACTAAAGACCCTCCTCATACTATATTATTTATTCCCAAAACATCCATTATGGTACATAGTGTATAATTATTTTACTAACAAAGTGACTACTTCTCAGAGGGTCACATACAAAGTCATGTAGCTATTAAGTGACAGAACTGGATATTTAGTCCATGTCTGCTATAAAGTCTACAATTTGTTTGTGGACCTCTGGGTCTCAAAAGAAAGAAGATATTTAGATTATTTTAAAAAAAACTTTACATAGGTTGGTGAATGAATATGGGAGTGATTTTTCATTTACTATTTTCTTTCATTTGTTTGTGATGGAAATGGAAGCAGAAGCACCACTTTTGTAAAGCTGATTCTAATACAGTTTACTGTGCATTCCTTTCTTTAATGGGTACCTAGTGGCTCTGATACTAGGTCTTATATCAATTTTGTTTTAATCTAGCTACAGGCAACTCACATGGTTTGCAGATTTGTGGGGGAGAAGTATTATTTCGAGTTTTAAATTTTTAACCACTCTAAAAATTTCTATTATTCAGTGTTGGAGGATACTCAAAAGATAATATACCATCATTTATGCCACATGACATACTTAGTCCCATTGTACATTTTATGAGAGGTAGCTATAAGAGCTAACTTTTCACATTCAAGAGTCTTACAGCAATTTCACACTTAGAAAGATAACTCTGAGTATTCACGTCATAAAAATGAATTGTATTACAATTCACAGATTCACCCAGGTACCTACACACATACACACACATGCATGTGTAATGAATGACCTTTCATTCAGAGATTTCAGTCAAATTAATAAACTGAAAGTCTAGAAAGAATCTTGCAGAACTGTTTTGTATATCCCTGGGACATATATACACTTAAATACTTTCACTTCTATTTCTTTATAAATTTGAGTAATTGTTAATACCTTTCACTATAAATTGTGAAAGGTCAATTCCTATGTTTATGGAATTCTTCATAGAGAGTATACCACTGTATACTTTGTGGCTAATAGGCTTCATTGTTTTTACATTATACTGATGACTATTTCAAGGCAATAGTACTTTAAAACATTGCTACATATTCTACCCTGCCACTTCTTCCCTAATAGTAATAAGCTTAGAATCATGGGGTCTATTACTTAAATGTTCATCATTTTTATTGTTCTCAACAATCTGTTAAGTTTTACTACTATTTTTATTATTACTAAAGCATTTACATTTGTAAAATGCTTTATAGTTTTCAAAATAAATATATTTATATTTGTGTATATATACACACGTATGTTTATGTACATAGAGTATGTATATGTATATAGGGTATGTGTATATATATAGCTGCTTTATCAGAAGGTAATTACTACATACATATATCTGACTTAATGAACCTTTATGCACTCCAGACTAATGAAAAATCCCAATAACATATTATCTTTTTAGAGTTAATTTGTAGTATAACATGAGCTTCTAATCTTTGAAAATAAAGTGAAAAATATTCCTTCATTTAGTTAACTAAGTTTTACAGAATTCCTTACATTTAATAGTAGTCAACTTTTCCTAGTGGATAAGTCATTATTCTGTCACTGAATGTTGAGAAAATTACCTCTTCACATCAATCTGGCAAAATAGGTGAATTTAAAGTGAAACATATGTCCTTATTTTTATCCAAACTCTAACCAGGTATTTAGATAGGGCCCAGGATCAAAATTTGTGATATTCCACTTAATAGTTTCCACTTCTTGTTCCTTGTTAAATGTTAAATAATTTATGAATTTGTCTATTTAAAATATTCTTATTCAGTACATTAAGTTTTATTTTGTACATTGTATTGCAACATAAATAATTGCTTTGAATGGTAGAGGCAAAGAATAATGAAACTTAAGATAAAAATCTGATTCTGGGAATCTTTTTAAATATTTATATTTAAAAATAGTGACTTTGATACTTTGTTCTTTACATCTGACTCACTCTAACTCTGTATGAAATCAATTCCCAAATGTAAAATCTATTGTCTTACAGAATTAGAATTAAATCATACATAAGCTATCTGTTGGATAAAAGATTTTGTGGTTTTTATAGTTAGTAAGCTGGAGTTACGAGTAAAGCTTCAAACACGTAATTAAAATACACTGGAAAATCCTTCATACAAGAGGGAAGTATTTTAAATGTAGCTTTAAAATAAAGTCCAAATGAAACCCAATAAATTTTACTTTCTATTTAGTTATTTTTGATAAACATTCATGTTCAAAATTTGAGGAGCAAAGATTTAGATTCTTAAATATAAAAATAGTTTTAATGGTCTAATTAATTATTCATAAGCTTTAATAAGGAAGTGAAATAGTCTTGACAGTATAATACAATTTAGTACATAAATTTAGTGAATAAATGTCCACCTCCTATGTGCCACATATTGCAATCAGTCCTGGGAAGCCATGATACAGTCCCTGCCTTCCAGAGGTTCACCTTCTAAGTAGAGGTATGTCCATACGATATACGTAGTGAAAAACTTTTGAGATTGTAGACATGTAATTGCTTCTTGCTTTTACCTCTGAGAGCTCTTTGCATTTTACTTCATTTGCCTTTCGATATGATGGAGATACAGACAGGTTAAGTGACAGCAAAACAATGATCCCTCAAGTGAATGCCAGTGCTTTTCCACATTGTCCTGCCTTCCATCTATTTATTTACCTCTGGTTATGAATGCGGTAGTATAATCAGTCTTTTCCACATTGTTCTACTTTCTATTTATTTTTTCTGTCAATGTATGCTAAATAGCATAGTTAGGCTGGCTTGATCACCTCTTTGGTAGGCAGCTTGTTGCTCTCCATGGTACTGAAATATCTTTGTGCACTGAAAATCAGTTGTTTTTTCAATAGTAATTATTTGGCACTAATAATTACTGCTCAGTCAAGAATTCAGAACACAGAGAGAAAAGGTCTAGTGTGGAAGGAGAAGGTTAAAACCATAAAGTTTATAGAAAAAGTTTAACTGTTGATTAATAGATGGCTGGATTAATTTACCCCTTCAACAAAAGTTTATATAACTTTAAAATACAGGATGCCCCAAAAGTTTCCATACAAAAGAAAAAATTTGTAAAATTTTGTAATGATAATTTTGTAAATAAAGGCACATTTAGCTACAATTTCCCATTATTTCTATGTAAGGTGACTTTTGGGATACCCTGTAAAATACAAAAGGCACTATACTTTGAATGAAGCTATAACAACCACCTCCCAATATAAACAAATAAACTTATTCCTTTCTTTTATGTATCATACCATATCTTACTGTGTAATGGAGACAGCAATTATGCAATTATGAAAAAAGTGTAAATTTGCCACTGTGTTAGGTACAAAGGATAGAGGGATTTATGGATCATGAGATAAACTAGAGTAAATTTGAGTGCGTCAATGTGGAGCTTAAACTAATTATATTATCTTTACATTATTAAATTATTATAAATATATTAAAAATAAGATCTACTGAATCACATAAGGCTTCCAAATAAAATTAAAAAAACATTTTGAGATCTTACTTCCATGAACTCAATATTTAACAACACATTTTATGATTGAAATTAGCTATAATATTTCCTGATCATGACATTTGAAATAACGGTATAACATTTGATCATTATAAAGGGTGAGAAAATTTGTACATGTAGGTGACAATGATTTTAAACATTTACTTTTATAACCAATATAATATTTACATTGGTTAAAATGGTATTTAAAATATATCAACTCTGCTTTCCTTTAATTAATTAATTTTAATTTTTTGTGCCTATACATGAATTTTATCACATCTATTTGACATAATGACAAAACTTGAATTCAAAGAATATGCATGCATTATTAGAACAGTCAAGCTGCAGCTGACATGGCTACCACTAAAACACTAAAACAACAGTAAATGGAATACAATTACCTGATATTTATGTTGCTAAAGCTTTGGTTTATTAGATGGAACTATCTCCACTAGAAATTACTGTGTAACCTCCTTGTCCCCTTCCATGGTGGGTTACACAGAGCAGGCTAATCTTCAAGAAGCCCTTAACAAGTTTCTTATGACCAGAAGCTACCTAACTGTGGGATCTAGTTACTTGAAGCAACACTACTTAGCCATTTCTGATGGGTGAGGTGATCAATATGTCATGGCATATCTATAAACCATCTGTGGTACACTATTTAGAAAGCTCAGCTCTTAGCCCATTTCAATTTTCTTCTAGAATTTATTGTCACTGGACATAAGTACACATTTATTTGTTATCTGTTTAGGAAATACCTCACTAAGATGTAGTATGCATGAAAGCAGGGTCTTTGTCATTTTGCACACTGCTGTATTCCCAGTTCCCAGTAAATAATTGCCATACTATAAGCACTCAATGTATATTCACTGGATGATTGACTAAACTCTAAGTTCCATGAGAGCCATATTTACTTTACTGTTTGTTTTCAACACCTACCTCAGTACTTAGCTCATTGTAGGCAGTAAGGAGGGAAGCTGAGCCCCAGATTATAAAGATTCTTGTAAGCTTGTAATGTTAGAGATTTTAGACTATTTTTTAAAGGCAGTGAGAAGCCTCTGAAATGTTATAACTAGGAAAAAAACTTATCACATTTCATTTTAGGAAATAAAGTTCTTGTTCTCTGTTTCTCTTAATAATGGCATCTCCATTGTCCTCCTCATCCAATCTTAAAATGATTTAACACCTTTTCCCCCTTTCCTTCATTTCTAATAATTTGCTAAAACCTGATAGTTTAATTTCAGCAAGGTATATCTATCTAATCATTCACATCCCATTTGAATTAGGGCCTTGGTTAATCACAGAATGGGCAGTTGTAGCTGCTAAACTCATATCCCTGTCTTTAATATATTATCAATCAAAATCACTGTATGCCTTATGCCAATCAATTGTGCAATATTGGTCATCCTATTTATCTAAATAAATACTTGCAATAGCTCCCCTTTGATTAAAGATAAATTCCTAGCTTTCTATTTGAAAAAAATTACAATATAACTTTTTATTATTTTCAACACTTATTCAGATAAATTATTACATTTATTCGACCTGTGAGATAAGTAAAGATTCTGCTCCATTTTTTAAAAAATAACTTCAAGGTTAAGGAAATGTAAAATTATTCACTTATTGATATAAAAGTAATTATAATACATCATAAATAAAAAGCCTATAGATTAGATATAGCATTTATTCACATTTTGCCAATTGTCCCAATAATTTCCTCTATAGATATTGTTCCCAGTTCACTATCCAATTCTGTATTACACACTACCTTTAGTAATCATGTGTTTTTAATCTCCGCTAATGTGGAACAGTTTCTCATCTTTTCTTTGACTTTCATCATAGTGACATTTTTTAAAAATACAGACAAGATATTTTGTGGAATTTCCTATAATTTCAATTTGTCTTTGCTTCCTTGTGATTACATTAAATTATGCATTTTGTCTGGAATACTAAATAAATAATATTATGCACATCTCAGTGTATCACATCCTGAGGTTAATGATGTCACTGGTGCATTATTGGTGATTTTGACCTTGATTGCTTGGTTAAGGTAATGCCTAAAAATTACCATTACAGGTAATTTTTAATTTCTTTGCAATTAAGAATCTATGATAGATTACAAAAATGGCTTCAGTGTTTCTCATTTGTATGTGTATTCTCCTTGCAATATGACTTTGCAGTTTCTCCCATCAAGACATGGATTATATTACCCATGGCTGGGCCATGTGACTTTCTTGGGCTAATGGGACATTGGCAAATGTATGACAGCAGAATCTTGAAAAGTGCTCCACATTGGAGCTTATACTCACTCGTTGCTTTTTGGAACACTACAACTATTAATACCACTATTACTAGCCTACTGAGAGATGACAGGCTAGGTTGAACAAAGATGAGCTATTGCAGCTAAGCCCTGTCCCCAAGACTAACAAGCTTGCTCACCTCCCCACAGAGAGGCCAGAGAGGCCATTCTAGACTTCTAGACTTCTAACTGAACCAGCCAGGACAGAAGACCTCCCAGACAACCCACAGAACCTTGAGGAATTATAGATGTTTATTGTTTGGGGCCAATACATTTTGGGATGCTGTGTTATGAGCAACACCTAAAACTTTTTAGGGAGGTACTTTGGAACTATGTAAATATCCAGTTGCACATATAACTTTTACCAAGTAAATTTATGGTTGTTGCCTAAATTAACTATTACTACAAAGGTTCCAAAATGGTATTATTCTTTTTTTCTTTTTAAAAGAGATAAACATTGTAATCATGAGGGCTTTATGTCTTCCAAGAATAAATGTCTAGTAAGTGGCTGGCCCACTATTATAAACCCAGTCTGTTACCTGCTGATCCAGTTTTTCTCAGTAAGTTACTTGATGGCAGAACTGGGACTCACTAGAGGAGAAGTAGAGAGAAATTTTAGAGTGTCCCGGGTATTATGAGAGGGCCCCTGTGTCCTCAAACATGCACAGAAACACCTCTGGTAGATGTTCCATAAGTGATGCTGGGGTAAGATAGACAATGTACGAAGAGACATTAATATAGATATTATCATACAAATTTTAATGATAATTGATTCATGAAAAGATATAAAGATAATGTCTGTAGAAATTGCATTTCATGAGTATAATCAAGAATGCCATTGACATACTAGATTATAATTAATAGTATCATATGTTTGTAAAATGTGGCTCTTAATATTTTTTAAGTAGCTGTCATATCTTCCCCCAGTTCTGCCAAATAAACTATAAGACACGTGAAGTGATACCGCGAGAGGAATAAACGACCCCTGCCACCACTTCTTACAGATAAGAAACCTGAGATTGAAGAAAGCCAAGGGCCAAAATTAACTAACAACCAACAGTGAATAAATGATCAAGCAGGGACTTAAGCTCAGCAATTCCAATTTGCCAGGAAAGTTCCTCCCCCGTGGCAGTGGCAACAGGACCAACGTCTTCCAGATGCCAGTAAGTCTGCGCCTTGTGCCAGGCACTGTTCTAAAGTCCTTACATATATTTTAAGTCATTTAGTACACCTCATTAACTTAGACATGCGGGTGTTCAGGTACTTCGGGGTGTGTGTGTGTGTGTGTGTTAAATACTATACCTTCCTGACTGAAAAAGGAATTCAAAGCGTCACTTTTTTCTTTACTTCTCCCTGAAATATTGAAGAGCACAAGGAAGCGCTCTGCGTTCCCAGTTCTCTCTCAGTGCGTTCGGTGGCAGTAGCCACCATCCTGTCCGGGTGTAGGAACTGTCATGGGCAAGAGGCCAAACTCTGTCCTTTTTGCCTGACGGCGCTGGAACCCCAAGTTTCCCCGCAGCACCTCTCCATTGGAGAACGCACGGCGAGGGTGGGGTTGCCGGACGGAGCTTTCCCCGAGGGCAGTCCCTGGCCCTCCAGCTCTCTCCCAGAGGCTCGCTGGTGCGCCGGGCGAACGCGGCGCACGGAAGCCGGCTTTCGCGCCGTGGGGACCCGAGGACCGGGGTCGCGAGGCGCCCTCCGAGAAGAAGAGTCGACCCCACAGTTGCTCTTGGGGGCCGTGCCTGCCAAGTATCGCGGGACTTGTGCACATCGCAGGAGCCGCAGCTCCAGGAGCAGCTGGAGCGCGCTCGGTGCGCACCGCCCCAGCCCGGGGAGGAGCGGGCGCAGGGAGGGAGGAGGGCCGGGGGTGCTGGTTACGTAAATGATACTAGCCCAGTGAGAGGCCTCCAGGCTGGGGCTACGAGAGGGGGAGGGACCGCGCGAGGAGGAGGGGCGGGAGGCAGCGGGCTGGGGTGGGAGGGGGGCGGGGGCCGGGGGCGAAGTGACCAGGCGGCGGCGGCTCTGCTGAGGTGACAATGTGCTAGGAGCCCTCGCTCTGTCTCGGGCGCCTCCTCGGCCTGGGCGTCCGCTCTCGCCGCGCTCGCGGAGCCCTCCAGCCCGCCGCTGCGCTATGAGGGAGCCTCTCTGGGGCTGGCCGAGGCCGGAGCCGGCTCGCGCTGCCCGCGGGCAAGTGTGAAGAGAGGCGCGGGCGGGAGCCCGGGCTGCGCGCGGCGCTCGCGGGCCGGCGCGGGGTCCAGGTGAGCGCGGGCTCTGCGAGCGGGCACTCGGTGCGGCCGGCCGGCCCGGCTGGATCGGAGGCTGAATCCGGTGTGTGGACTGCCGTGCCCTCTTCGCGGGATCCTTGGCCACGATAGCAGGTCTCCGTCTCTCTCTCTCTCTCGCTCCCCCTGTTTTCCCTCATGATTGTCTGGGACAAGCCCCCTCTGGGCTGACGGAGTGCCGGGGCTGAGCGCCACGAAGTCCCGCAGCGAGTGCCAGGGCGCCGAGTCGAGCGCCCCGGGCCGGTCCCGGGGCAAGGACAGGGGCTCGGGCGGACCCGGCGAGGCGGCCTCCCGGGAGCTGAGAGAGCGCTCGCCCCGCGACTGCAGGTGCGGCGGGAGGATCTCCAGGCGCGGAACTTTCCGCCGCTGCCCGCCCTCTGCTCCGCTTCTGGGCTGCTAGGCGGAGTGAGATGTGGGGCGCTGGCCCCCTCTGCATGCTAGTGGCGCCGGGCGGTGGGGAGGTGGGGTGGCCCGGCCTCTCCGCCCTGGCAACTTTCTCTCACCAGCTGCGGGCTGCCGTGAGGGCGTTTCTCGTCTGCCCGACACTAGGCGCTCTCTGGGTTTGGGGTGTCTTGCTCGACGGTTGCCTTCCTCTCTTTTTGCCTCCCTTCGCCTTTCTCTTTTGGCGCCCCTGCCTCTCAATCTCTACGTGTCTCTATCTCTGTCTCTTTCTGTTTCTGATTCTCTTTCTGGCTTTTGGTTCCCTCACCCTTCACCCCGGTCTCCAGGTCGTGTTTCTCTTTCATTATGTTTCCTCCTGTCTTTCTTGGGATGTCTCTGTGTCCCGTTTATTCTGTCTCTCCCGCCTGTCTCTCCGTCTTGCAGCATTCTGTCTCTCCATCTCCCTCTCTCTTCCTCCTCCCTCTCTGTTTTAGCTTCTTGCTGCCCATCTTTTTCTCCCTCTACCACCTCCCTGCCCCGTCTTCTGGAGCACCAGCCCCCTAATCCCTGGGGGCGTCTTGGTCAAGATGCATGCCTCAGCCCACGGTCTGGGCGCTTCTAGGTGTAGAGACCTCCCAGCTTGGGGTTTTCGGGGCGCGGAGATGGAGGGAGCCTGCCCTTGTCTGGGCTGTCTTGGAACTGAGTGCGGGGCGCAAGGGGTAGAGCGGAGGGCGCCCCGCCAGCCTCCCCTTGTAGGTCCGAGGCGCTGCGCTGCTGCGAACCCGAGCGCACTGAGGCTGCTGATCTGGGTAGCGAAAGCTGCGGGAGCCCCTCCCAGTAGCCAGTTTTTTGGCTATGGTTAGTTGAATTTTCAGGTGCAAAGTCTACATTGCCAGCCTTTATAGGCACCCGCAGTAGGAAGAGTAGGCAGGCAAACATAGATGCTTCTAGGTTCAGGGAAAACTAACCTTGAATGGGTGGAAGATTTCGTCAGGCAAAGGTATTGCTAGCAGAAGAGAAGAGCTTTGGGCATGGAGGAGGCATGCCTGCCTTAAACTGCCATCCACTTAGTCCTTCCTTAGGAGAACGGTTTTCTTGGGAGAGATCGTGGTCACTCTTGCCAGAAACAACTTAGAGATTTTATATGCAGGGACTAAAGACACTTGACCTCCAAAGCCCTCTTGGAATTTCTGGTTTCCTTGTGGTTCCCCAGATTCTTAGCTTTATGTGAAAGCTGCCTTTGCCTTTGCTCAGCGTGTCTCTCTCTTCCCCCTCCCTCGTGTGTGTGTGTGTGTGTGTGTGTATGTGTGTGTGTGTGTGTGTGTGTGCAGGCGCGCGCGTTCATGCCCTCTAGTGTTAAAGGAAACCTGCTGGTTTGAGAATATTGAAAAGTAAGATCAACCTATTAGTTATTTACTTTGGACCTCTCATTTTCCAGGATCATTCTCCTAGTGTTAATCCACATCCTTCCCTTTTCCTGAATGACTTTTGCATTCACTACTAATGTTTCCCTTTTCCCCTGATCTATGCAAATTCCTCCTCTCCTGCAGAATTAGAACCTTAATATTGAAACCGTGTTCGTTTGATTTCTGAATTGGATAGATTTGGAGAATTTTCATAGCCCGAGGCAGACTTTGAACATAAAACAAACCGTGCATTTCCCTTCACCCTTTGCCACAAATCAGGATTTCACATCTCTTTCTTATGTCCCTGCCCAATTTCAATTTCATTTAGAATTTCCTTGGCTTCTCTTGCTTGTTTAAATAAATCCTTTTAATTCACCATTTCTGTGATGCTCATCCCATTCCAGGCCTTAAGCTACTTGCTTAAGTAGGGGCACTGTGTCTCAGAATCCGCTTTGGAGAGTAAGGAGAGAAATCTTTTCCAAAAGAATTATAGGGTGCTGCTGGTATACATTCTGGGTCACAAAGTTTAGAATGGGACCAGACCTGGTCACAGATATGCAGACTCTAGGGCAGTGTGGGAAAGCTAGTTAAATGCTTAATAAAAACTTGTTGGTTGTATTGATTAGCATGGAGATGTATGCAGGCTTACAAGTTACCAAGCTATGCTCATGAGCCTACACACTACAAATTGAATTCTACCTCCCTCTTTTTCTGTTCATTTAGTCGTTTATGAATGGGAATTGAGGACTAGCAGAAGGGATATTGAAACAGGAGTCTTCTGCTTTTTTCTAGCTCATCTTACTGCTTGAATTTGCCCCTCTCTGCAAGTCTTTAACTTGGCTGGAATTCTTTAACACTCATTGCAGAATTGAAGAAATCAGTTTAGAGATTCTGAATGGTGGCATCTCTCAATATTTCTATGTGAATGTAAACTGAGACACGACATCATTTGGGGGTGAATACTTTCATGTGGTTTTTAACAAGTGAAAAGTTCTCTCATTTAATATAAAGAAAAGATATATCAGCTTAAAATATTTGGAGGCTATAAATTGATCTGCAAGCTGAATCACTCGCCCTAAATAATTTATAGATTCCTTTACAGCTTCAAATATCTATGAGAGGTGTGATACTATATGCATTTGAGAATTTGCCAAAGTACCTGGAAACATAATACCTCCTGATTCAATGTACTAGTAGGAAACCGTGGGCTGCAATATTACTTTTTTGATGATATGCTTGTCATTTCTTGAAACAGTTGGTGATTTACCATGAGTATTGTGCAGGATCATGTTCAAGGCAATTTTGTTTTAAAAATATTACTTATAAATCACCTGATACTTTAGCTAGTTTTTGTATTTAAAAATAGCAAAGAAATAGTGAAAGTGGACATTCTGATATTGTTTGAGATGCCTTCTAATGTTTTTCAGATTTAACTTACACATGTAACTTTTTAGCTTAATATGCATTTATTTCAGATTAAACGGTTATGCCAGAGTGAAATAAGTTTCTACCATGCCAACTTCAGTTTTAGAGGTGTTAGTTGTAACAGGAACACTTGCATGTTATCGAGATTGTGCAGCTTATGAAAACTTTGGCATTTTAGGAAGAGGGTGACAGGACAAGCAACAAATGGATATTTTCTTTCCAATTGGATAAATGAGAATACTGGTGTTTTTAAATAACAAGAAAATAAAGAAAATGCTTGAGAATAAAGCATGAATGGAATTGTCTTACTGTATAAGATAAATAACAGTGCTATATGTTTCTGATAGTTGTTCAATGTGCTTTATGAAACCAGACAGTTCCTATAGCTGTGACCTTTAACTAATTTGCCTTATTAAACATCATATTCTCAAATGATACCTATTGCAACAAACAACACATTCTTGACCATGACTTTTAATACATCACCTTTTGGGGTTTGTGTCCCTATCAGAAGGAACATGTAGATCTTAAATCTAATGGGATCTAACAGGATCACCACTTTGAAGTCTGAGTGACCATATGTTTAATTATCAAAGGATTTAAACTGGGCTTTGGTTCTAAATCTTTCCTTCTGCTCTTGTCATCAGAGTAAACATATGTGAAACATCAAATCAAGATTTACATATATATACTCATGTTGACTCTGACAACCTATTGATGGAATGTCTTAAGAAAATGCACCCCTCAACAAAACACACACGTACACCCACAAACACACATACACAAAGCATATGTTTGAAAACAGAAATCATATTTAAAAATCTGACACTGCTTTGATAAATCATTTATCATTTTATCAGGTTAGGCTTCTATTTATAATTTCTGTCTTAAAGGACTTTGTTTAAGGACTTCTGCCATTCAATTATAGGCATAACTGTTTTTGAAGAATCTAGCTTTTCATTATGAAATTTGGTACTTAAGAGAATTCAAGGAACTTTATACAAATAAGTGCACATGTTAATTCAGTAATAGTGGTCTTCCATTTGGGGCATTATAAGCCCAGTTACCGTTAGGAGCAGAAGTATAAACCAAACTGATTTTATTCATTTGATTCATTTGTTTCTCCTTGATCCAGATTTAGACCTATA
This sequence comes from Microcebus murinus, assembly GCF_040939455.1. Taxonomy (NCBI): domain Eukaryota; kingdom Metazoa; phylum Chordata; class Mammalia; order Primates; family Cheirogaleidae; genus Microcebus; species Microcebus murinus. The sequence goes on from NC_134111.1 coordinate 34,925,698, forward strand.
TCTATGTTTTCAGTGTGGTATATTTATAATAATATATTTAAGTAGTCTTAGCTTTATTACCAAGAACTAATTACAGGTGACTAAAGACATCTGTGTGATTCTGACTATGGTATGCTCTCATGTCCTTAAATTCATTTTTAGCTATTTGTTTTCCAAGTCTTTTTCCTTAATGTGTCTTCAGACCTATTAATTTAAGCTGACATTCTTAATTTTTAAAAGTTATTACTACAGATTATTAAGAGATTGATGGAGCTTAACATTTAAATTGTTAAAGTAGGAAGACATGCTTTTCTTTTAAGGGCCCAGATTCATTCAAATGTCCGCATAGGTATAGTTCTCATGAACTATCAGGCTCTCTTTTCATGTCTACCCTACTATAATCACCTACTCATCACAATTGAACCAAATCAAGATTCAAAATATCAGTTGTTAAAAGTTGTTCCATATTAATGGTTAATTCACCCAGGATAGCTTGATAGAGATGTAGGGAGAGGAGTGACAGTTACTGTCATAGGTATGAACATATTTGTGATCATATTGTATGTTATATAAGAAAATTAAACAATTTCCATGTTAAATACTCAGACTTATTTTACTTATTTATTTTTAGATGTATGTATTGTTAAGACACATGAGCGCTGTCTAAGATGTATCATATCAGGCTTTTAACATGAGGAGGAATTAATTGGGGCTGTGTTTCATACATTATGTTACATTGCATTGTCACTTAAGTCTTATTTAAGCTCTTGTACAACATCATAGAAAAAGTGTGATTAAACTGTTGGTTGGCACTTTGGTGGACAATATACATGTGGTGAGTAGTCACTCTAAACAGAAAGAAGAATGTAAAGCACAGCCTGCTGAATCAAGATAGTAGTAAATGTCAACTTAGTCTCTTGCCTTATATTAATTGCATATATATTATAAGCAGCACATCTCATTTTTTGTTAATAAAATAGATTTTGACATATGAGGAGGATTATGTAGTTTCTTTTAGATCAGAAGCATAATAACTGACTTAATTTGCTCTTGAGGTTTTTATTACATAATTAATTTGAGATAGAGAAGGTGAGATTTATATGACTATCAAGAACCTGATGAAATACTACCATTAGTTTAAAGAAAGAAAAATGGAACAAAATATGTGAAGGAAGGTATATCTATGCCAATTTATTTATGAAGGAATTAAAAATGATGAAATGGGTTATAAATTGGTAAAGTAGCTAAAATTTATTAGATGCTTACTTTGTACTTATGATGTGGTAAGTAAACATCTGGCAGGTATTACCACATTTTATCTTTATAACAACCCATATGAGTCATAAGTAATGTTACTATTCCCATTGTACAAATGAGGACTCACCTGCTCATAATTACACAGCTAATATGTGTTGGGGCCAAGAATGACACCAGTTCTTTCTGTATCGGAAACCAATGCTCTAGCAGTTCTCCATCTGATATTGTCATTGACTAATAAAATTTTAAAAAAAATGGAGTGCCAATCTCCATGTGAACATTTTCTTTTGTACAATAAGAATGATTTAAAAAGTTCACTTATATAATCATCATCATTTCATGTTATGAATGTAACACCAACTAAGATGGAAGAACTGAATCTCACAATAAAGAGTCTTTCTTTAAATAGAATATATTTAGTTCCTTGTACAGTTTCCGTATTGCATTTATTTTTTGAATTTAACCCAAGACTAATTAAAATTTCATCACAGAACATTTAATTCTGTATGTAGACTGAGCTCAGTTACCCTTCTTAGTCTGAACCACCATGATATACTGCCTACCCCATGCACCCACACTGCCTAGGCCAGCATGGTTGTCATATCCATGACTTAATGAGACATAGTACTTACAGCTTATTTCATTCTTGTTCTAGATGTGAGTCTGGGTAATAAAATTCAGACCTAGGAAAGATGCTAGCAATTGCCTTAGTGTACTGCATCAGGTTTGGTGGAAATGAGTGGAGGATTGGAGATGACTTTCCTTTTTGGTAGTAAATCACAGATCACTGTCACCAAGATGGTGCCAGTCTGCTTACTGGAATAAGGAATGAATGTTATTTAATCTCATTTCAACCAAGCCAATTTGTAAATCCAAATTCCCTTAGAGCTTATTTATTTATTTAATTTAGTACAGGTTGTTGGGTCCCACTGATAGGTTCTTCTCATTTGCCTCGGATAGGTCCAGAGAATTTATCTTTATAAATGATTTCCTAGATGAGTCTGATGTGCAGTGACATTTCAAGCAAATATTCCATCAAATAAAAAGGTTACAAAAAAAAAAAACGTTTTTGAGGGAAAAAAAAGAAATTTCAGTAATATTTCCATAATCTTTTCACAAATAGGAATATTTCCTAAAGTAATTTAAAGGACTTCTCAGGAGTATTGCAGGAAAATAAGTTATTTCTTATTTACTTTACTTACATATGTAAATCTTAGTTTATGGCTTGAAGTCTTGGTGTGGATCTTATTATGTTATGGATTGAAACAAACACCGTGATCTATCTCTAGTATATCATCTCATAGATTTATTTATTAACTTTTATTCATTTAATGAAATATGGCAGTTAGTGTCTTCCAGGGATTGTTCTAAGGGACTTTGCAGATATTAATTCATTTAATCGTAACAGTCCCCCAAAGTAGATTTTATTAGTATCCCCATTTTAGAGATAAGGAATGCAAGCCACAAAAAGGTTCAGAAAGTTGACTGGGGTAAGAAGATCCGTGGAAGGGCAAGGATTATACTATTTTGATGAAGTAATTAAAACTACCTGCTTTAAGTCACAAAGCTTAAAGTTGCAGAATTGAAAATGGAACTCAGATTTCTTCTTTCCTATTTGAGTTAGTTTGCCTTTGAAAGTGAAGAAAGAAAACCTGATGAACAAACTCAGATCTCTAGAGTTGTAAATAAGAAAAAAATGTTTATCTTTTAAAAGTCATAGCACCTGATTAAGACATAAAGCTAATTATGAAGAGGTCAATAAACATGGAGAATCAGTGTGATTTTCTTGAAGTGGAGTCATTGACTTGATGTCTTGCTGCAAACCAAAATACTAATAATAATCATTAATATATAGTTTTGCAGACAGGAAGATTATATATTTTAAAATTTTTGGAAAAGAAGTTGGTGTTTGTTTCAATCCATCACATAATAAGATCTACACCAAGACTTCAAGCCATAACTAAGATTTACATATGTAAGTAAAGTAAATAAGAAATAACTTATTTTCCTGCAATACTCCTGAGAAGTTCTTTAAATTACTTTAGGAAATATTCATATTTGTGAAAAGATTATGGAAATATTAGTGAAATTTCTTTTTTTTCCCCTCAAAAATGTTTTTTTGTAACCTTTTTATTTGATGGAATATTTGCCATCATTTATAATATGTAAAAACCTGATGCATTTCCTTACCTCTGACCTTTGGTTGATTTTCAATATCTTTCTGTTATTTAATATTTTTGTTTAATGCCCCAAGACAGTCTTTTAATATGGCATTTCTATAGTCTTTTTAAAGATAAATTTTATTTCAGAATCACTGGTATTTGATTAGATTATGTAAATTATTTAAATTATATACCCCCAAGGAGAAGTCCCTCTGGTTGTCTGGTTTATTTTAGAAACAAAAATCCGCACTTAGTAACAATGAACTAAGGGTTTGGGGTGTTATTGACTATCCTAGTTTCAAGACTCAGTACAATCTTTTCTCTTTTTTTCCATAGCAAATTTTACCAGGATTCCTGAGGCTCATATTTCTTTGATTCTCTTGATGGTTTAGTCTTGACTGCTACTATATATCACTTGTTCTGACAAATATTAAAAACCAGGCTGTCACTGAAAATGGTTCCAACTTTACTCATATTATAGATTTTTAAGTACATGTCTATATTTTTTTCTTAAGTAAATGCTATGTTTATCACTTCTCAGTATTCTTTTTCTTTTGCCCACATCTCTTCCTCCTTTCTTCCTTCTTCATAGGACTCTCTTCTCTAAATTATCTTTCTTCTATGGCTTAATAAATCCTCATGTGGCAGGACTGAACTATCTATTGGTCTTCTTGATTCTGAAAAGAAAAATGAGTAAATAAAAAACAGCTTTTGTTCATTTCATCATTTAGTCTGTGAGTAGGAAAGACAGACACTATAGCTCTTGCATCTAGGTCATTTAGCAGGAGGCTTGGGATGCTAAATTTGCATCTCATTACCTTTGTCTACTTTTAAAATTGTGTTATTGGGCCCTGTGGTCAGTTGGCAGTTGGCAGTTGCCACACAGTTCTCATGTGCCTTGGTCAGGTTTTTCTCATAAAATCACCAGTACGTTTCATTACTCACTCCTGATTATTGACTTCATGTAAAAAATTCATTGATAGATTAGGATGAACAGTTTTAACAACTCACATTCTGTGGCATCCACTGCTGGGCTTATGTATAGTATTGCCCCTATTTGGTAGCCTACAGCAGACATTTTGTCACAGATTTTTGGAAGACATTTATTGTTGTACACTAAAGTTGAGATGAATTGTAGGTAATTGGATGGTACAGCTGAATTAGCACATTGAATTGCTAGTTATGAGACACTTCATTTGCTGTTGCAGACAACAATAGGCCCATTTTGCTTCTACAATGCACAAATTCTTCTTATCTATATAAAATTCTAATTCAAGTGGGATAACATGTATACATCATTTCCATTCCTTTTGTAAAGAAAATAACCTCCACAAATATGAGATATTTGCAACTATCTCATTAAATAATTTTGGACTTCAATGAATCTTTATTTTCTTGAGAATGTTAATCACTTGTCTCATTCTCCACATAAAGCAGAGAATAAGGCATTTCAGACATGAAATCAGTAGTATTACTTTTGTCCTGTGTACCTTAAGATCTATGTAGATGTGCAATTTGTATTTATCTCAACAGAGAGCCTTATTGGAATCATTCTGAACAACATTATTACTGTTATGATTATGGCGATAGGCAACAATGTAATAATTTTTGTTGTTGTTCTTGAGTTTTCTTTGTTTTTTTTTAGTTTTAAATGTAGCTTCTTCAGGTCAGTGGAGTTGCTTTTCAATAAGTGAATATCCGTTTTAAAAGGAAGGATTGAGGTATATTTATCTAAACTACCTCCTGAAAACTCATCAATTTAAGCTTTAAAGTAAAGGATCAAAAATATATAAAACTATTATTAATTGTATGGAGTAAAGCAAGGCAGAGGAAACTGCCTAGGATATTGAGGAGTGTCCTGAAATTGAGGAGGGAGCCACCCTGGCCTTAACAAGCCCCCCAAAACTTGAGGCTCAATAATGCCAAGAAAAATAGAGGACAGAAATGAGACACTGGGGCTGAAGTGAAATAATTGAACATGCATAGATGGAATAGACAGCCATTCACCAACTGTACTCCCCACGAAAAAAATCCCTATAGGAAGTTTTTCTCACTGCCTTACCCAACCATCTCCCCTTAACACATACTAATAAAATTGCATGAACTGCCAAGGGACAATGAGGGCAACTAGTGATGGGTCTTAGAACAATAGAATAAAATTCCATTTATTTTGGCACTTAGGCTCTCTCAGCCTAATGATCAGCTCCTTTCGTACCCTAAGGCAAAGTCTTTTAGTCAACAAGACTCACTTAAGAACAAAGGAATTGGCATTTTCTTTTCCGTCATTCTTAAATATAAAACAACCAAAGATCACCAGACATTTCAGAAATAATTTAAGAAAAAATTTTTTTAAATTCTGCAACATGAAAAAAAAATAGTAAGTCCAAGGTAAATGAAAACTTGTAACAACAAAATGACCTTGTAAGAACAGACAAAAAGGATCATAGAGAGAGAGAGAAAAAAAATTAGAATCCTTGAAAAGATCCAGAGAAGTGTTTCATTCATAAAACAAGAAATGATGTGGAATCTGAATGACTAAGAAAAATATTTTTGGAAATTAAAATAAAGATTTTCAAATAAATAATTTAAGGAAAATTTGTAATTTTAAATAGGGAAAATCTCTCAAATCTCTCATTCAAACAAACAAAAAAACAAGATGGAATATATAAGTTATGGTGAATCTCTGTGAAGTGTGACTTCCTACTAATTAGAAGTCTAGTAGGAAAACAAAAAATACAGTTAAAACAAGTATTAAGTAAGAGGATAATTCTCGAATTTCTGAAGAAAGATGATTTGCGACTCAGAATTCCATATCCAGCTAAAATATCAAGTGTAAGGATAGAACAAAGATGTTTTGATGCATATAAAGACAAAAGATATCTTCCTTAAATATAATCTTTCTTACAAGTTACTTGAGGTTGAACCCCAACAAAATGGGATTAAGAAAAACAGAAAAACATAGCATGATAGCTATGAAATAGTTCAAGAAGGCGAACAATTCATATTGTTTCAATCTAGTGTAGAATTAATATAAGAAAATGGTGGGCTTTGGTGGTGAGAGGGTCTGGGACAAAACGGAGACATTATTGAACATTTAATATTTAGGGAGCATTTGAAAGACAAAAAATAGTGCAAAGGAAAAAATGTATACATTCTAGGAAAAGCAAAAAATATATATATAAGAAAGGAAAATAGTCATCAAACTTTCCTTAGCTCTGAAATGAAAAATATTTTATATTAAATATAAGTGGTTTTCACTGATTTTCAACTTTGGATTGATTTTCAATCAATCTTTAGATGTAATGAGGAAGATAATCATGAATACAGAAGAGAATGTAAATATTGTCACCACTGGCAATGCCACAATAAGCACACAGGTGGTAGAGGTTGGGAGTTAGGTATAAGGACTGAAGAGAGCTGAGGGAAAGGTTAGGGGTTGGAATATTAGCATATTAAAAAGTGGGAGTTAATAAATAGTGTCTATTGTTCATATAAGAAATAGTAGTAATGATATAGTCCTTAAAGTTATAAGGATAACCAATAAGAGGAATAATGACTATATTAGGAGGAATTGTACTGAGAAGCTGGGAGTGCAACGTGAGATAATTTAGACAATGTATAAAATGCTTTGAGTCCATTTCTTTGGTCAAAGTATGCTTTATTATTATTATTTTTTAATGTGATTGCTCTTAAGTGAGTATGCGATCTCCAGATTTTCACAGATTCCAGCCACTCTCTATTGAGTCATTCTGGTCCATAAAGATATTTGAATTTAAGGAATCTATTGTAGAACTAATACAAAATTAAAGGTGACTCCCTCTGGGGAGAGGAACTGGTTGGTGTTGGGGGGAAGCAATATATAAAGAAATAAAAATACTTGGAACTTTCCTAACTGCAAATGGTAGCAGTCATCTCCTGCAGTACTATATTATGGGTCTAAGAGAAGAGAATTGGATTCTAGTCCTGATAAAGCCATTAGTAAACTCTGTAGCATGACATTTAAGTTTTCTGGATCTCAGTTTCCTTATCTTTAAAATGAAGCAACTGATATAAATATAGCTAGTATTACTTTATTATTATTTTTTATTTTATGAAGATAGGCCTATTATTTTTACTGAGAATATAATGAATTATAATTTTTCTAAATATAAGTCCCAAGATTGATTCAGAGTTTTTAATTCCTCTAGCTCTTTATTAGAGTAAAGGTGTTCATTGCCTTCTTAACAATGTGATCCTTTATCTCCTTTAAGTTTGGTTCTTTAGTTTGCCTCTCACTGAATTTACCACTCAAATCAGAATTGTGCATCTTTAGCTTTATGAATCTGTAGTAATCACTTCCCAAATAGGGTTATTTAATACAATTTTTTCATTCATTGAGGCCTTATTTTCTCAAAATTTAAAGAAAAAACTTTTTTTTTGCTAACATAAAAATGCAAAGCATTACCACTTGATGCTTTAAAAATACCTTGTTACCATTTCACCTGTGTTTTCCTGAACATTTTCAAAGCACTAAACAATAATTTTAAACAACATTTTGTAGTGGTTTCCAGATAGAGACAGTAAATTTTATAGTCCTGTCTGTTATTAAATTATACCAGTTACTGTGATTACCTGATGTGCCTGCAGATTCACAGAAAAATTGAAAGATGAAGGATGGCCATTTCAACATTACACAGATGTGAAGATATTGTCATCTTAGATCGGCAGCTGCTCTTGAAGTTTCACTCCTTATCATTGGGGCTAACATTTAAATTTGGTGGCTGATCAGAAATAAGAAATAGTTGCTTTAATGATGATAGCTATTCCTAATAAATGTGAGAATACAGTTAGGTCCTACAAGAAATTGCTAACCTGCTAGTTGCCGAAAGAATTCTGTGTGTGTGTGTCTGTATGTGTGTGTATGTGTTTATCCTTTAGCATCTTTAACTACGAGTATCCATTCATCAAACTAAAAAAAAATTATAGCTTCCTGTAGATAGTAATGAAGAGAGAGAGAAAGAGAAAAATGAGGAAGTTTTAAAGTTTTCCCCCATACCTTAGGATATGTGTGACATAGAAAGATATTGTGGAAAATTGAGAACACAAATTCCTTTTAATTTATATGTTAAAAACTAATATTTTATAATATAGAAAAATAGGGGATTCTGAAATGAGAAAATCAAAACAAATTAACAATGAGGATTCCGTAAAGCTGTGAATATCTGTTTTTTGTTGACAGGTTGTGATTATGATCTCTGTTACCTCCTTTTATTATTTTGGGGGTTATCATATTTTGTGGGTAGTGACAACGGAAGTTAGAGCTCTTTTTTCCTGTTATCTCTCCTGGTTTTGATGAATCAGAGGTCCATTAAGTTTCCTATTAAAGGTGAAGTTCTTGACAATTAATTAGGACCTTTCAGCATATTAACTTGCTCTTGATTCCAAGGGAAGAAAAATGCAGATTTCAAGTTAGGAGGAGACAGTAAAACACAGAGTTAAGTGTTAAAGACACAAGTGTAAGAATGTGATACCTGAAATCACACAAAGGTACTTAAAAATTCTGACATCTACTTACCAGAAGCATGACAGCTGAAAGTTACATAACTATGGAATTTAGTTATATCATCTTTAAAATGAGGATAATAGTCATAATAGCTACTACTAATATACCCAGGTCTCTTACTGGACATGAAGGTCTCTTGTAAGTGCTTCACATAATGTTAGCTCATTTAATTCTTACAACACTATGAGTTCGGTATTTATTTTTTCCATCTAATAATTGTAACTACATAAGGGGTGAGATGACAGTGCATGTAGTGTACTTATTATTATGCTTGACACTTAGCAATTGCTCAGCAAATGCTAGCTATTATTAGTGTATCTCCTCTTCCATGGTCCTCTATTGGCATTTAGTGTGAAAAGTGTCTAGTAAATCTGGTCTGCTTAACCTATTTCAGAAATCAAATCGTCAGACCTGGAAAAGTTATTGTAAGGAGTTACTGGAAAATTAGGCCCCAAGTGACAATAAATAAATAGTAGTTAAAGATAGGATTGAAGCCAAGTGAAGTAGAAACAGTAAAACTGTGTTAGTGAAATATCGAGAAATCTTATTTAAGAGAGAAGGAAAGGTAAATGTGTGAAGACAAAGGTGGATTCATATAGTGATACATATAATACGATATTGTATATATTGTAGATAATGCTTAACACTGAAATGCTACTTTGCAAAAAAGTGCATATAGCTTAGAAAAAGAGTCATAACCATTTTCTATTCCCTTTAACTATATTGGAAAATTCCAATACCACTGCTGATTTTTGTTAACTATTCTGAGTTAAGTGAGCCATCCTTTATTTTCCCTTTAGTTTTTTGATCCCCTTTGTCTATGTTGTTTTCTTGTAGATGATCCTTAGAGAAATTGAAAGATGAATGCTTTTTGTGTGTGTGAATATGAAAAATAGTGAACATTTTAAAACATTTTTTTTATTCTTTAGAAACAGATTTCATTTTCAGTATGTGATATCTGGTTTTTAATGATTTTAGAAATGCTTATTTGGAAATTTTCTATTTTTTATTTAGAAGAAAGCATAATTAGAAATAGCAAATTGTAATTGATTTCCCACTTAGAAATATTGAATTCCAATTCACTTTTATCATCTGAGGAGAATATGTTGTTTTGAGATTGGTAGTTTGTCATTTCCTTCATAATAATTTGTGCTAATGATAATTATACATAAATTAATAAACTGCTGGTGGGAATCTAATGATGTTACATGCTGTTTTTTATTAATTTTTAAACCATTTGCAGAATGTTAAAATATACCAGTACTAATTTTTAAATGTAACCTATAACTTCCTTACCTCAAAAAACATGTTTAGTAAAATACAAGTTATATTTTTTTAAAAAATCAAGCTGGTACAGGATTAAATTGCATTGCATTATGTTTTGTGAGAGTTTATTATATAAGAAGTAATATTATAGATTATTAAATAGTATCTGTGTTTTTCTGTGTTTTTTAAAAAAACTTTTTGTATTGTGTCATGAGTAATGATCTTATTTAAATAATCTATTACTACTTTTCCCATGTGATTCAAACAATTTTCTCGTGTTGTCTAAAAATCATGTTGCATCCTCAGCTTGCACTTCTGTAGTGCTCCTGTTGCCTTCCATCTTAAAATTTTGTGCAGCGCTGAATATATTTTAAAGCAATTTTAAAAAATGTTTATTATAACCTTAATAACTGTGTAAAGAATTTCAACATGAGAAATATTTAATGTCAAATAATAATTCCTTCCAATTTTGGAGACCATAGATGAGATTAACCATTTTCAACCAAAGTTACATTGTCACAGACAATTGATTCATTTTCCTATATTGCTGAATCTATGTGGTAAAATATTATGCCACCTGTAATTATTTTATGGTGTGATAATTAACTGGCAATTAACTCTGTAAGCTTTCTTTCTGAACAGTTTTCATTTCCTTTTACACCAAGTACTTTGGAAATTAGTAACTCACAAAAAATATTCCCCATCTTCATAAATATAAAACCAAGATATAGAAATACTTAGCAGTATGATTGATTTTGCAATGTATTTTTGACTGGCACTAAATCAAAGATATGATGTTTCCTCGCACAGGGCTACACTAGTGCAAACTACCTGTGGGGGTGTATGTATGTGAGTGTGTGTTTTTCTCCAAAGGGCTCCCACTGAAAGTTGAGTTTTCATTTTTATGAATTTCCTGGTTGTTTTTAAGTGAGGACCTTCGGAAACTTGAACTTGTGCACCACTAAAGCTAAATATAAAGTGCTGATCTTATTTTATGATAATTTAGATTATTGATTTTTAGTTGCTTTATTAACTATAGAGTTTGTTTTGACCTTATGTTGGATCAAATTAAGTTTTGCCAACTAGACTTTTGTTAAAGTTCTCTAAAACTTTGTGTTCAGTATAACTTTATTGTCAGGTTTTACTCCATAGTTTTGAGTTTTTAGCCAACCTCAAAGCCTTTCAGACACCCTTTCACCCTTGTACCTCCCAACATACCCTAAAACTCCCACATGTAGAAATAATGTTTTAACTGATGAGGAGTTATTTTTTATCCATTTTTTAAATTACTCATGCATTTATTACTTGCCATGGAAAAATTTATTAGATGATTTTAATCCCATTGTGTTTTATGCATGTTATTTTAATATAATTCACTAAGTACCCACATAATTTTTTTAGCCAAAGGGCAACATATCACAATAACTAGATATATAGAATTGTGGGCCAATAAAATGTTGCTACATTTTAATACTGAAATGACTGTACTTTATTGGTGCACGAAATGATTCCTCCTTAAGCAGTCAGTATTCATAATCAATTAATAAATCTGGCCAGTGATTTTGATATCCACTTGGTTTAAGGCACTATGTAAATGCAAGATCAGGCACTCCTAAACTATCATTAAGAGGCACATGCTTACAAATGGGTTTTCAGCAATGGGTTCATGCTCATGGTATGTAATTACTGAGTGCTTTTGCAATCTTAAAACCATGGAGGTCCATCAGGCAAAAATTATTTTTTTTTTCTTTTTTCTGCGTGTCTGCACTTCTGCTTGATTTCTGTCAAGTTACTGCCTTGCTAAAGTCTTATACTATTAAGAAGATGATTTTCTCATCCCTGCTTTGAGGATTATTTCTTTATTCAGGGATGAAAACTATCTGCAAAATAGAGCTACATCTCTTCCAAGCCATTCTATAAAGAAAAGGACCTTTTGTGCCATAAACAGGTATAAAGATAATTTTCCTATATAAACAGTGGTTACAGATGTATGAATCATGTGTGCATTATTACTTACTTGTAAAATTTTTAGTTTTGCTTTTCTGTGTTTTTTAGTAAATGTTTTCATATTATGTTATTCATGGCGGTATTTTATAGAGAAATGTGTGCCTCATTTGTTCATTTACCACTGTGTGGGGGCTTCAAGGACAAGGAGATTCTTTAGCATCTAGAGTTCTGATCTGATGACATACTTGGCTGATTGCCATAAGGCCAGTCATTCAGAGGACTTAAGAATTCTGATCTCACATACCATATGCTTGGTCTTGGGGATAAAATTCACACTGCATCCCAACTTAAAACTTTTTCACATGTTGCTTTCTCAATCTTGGTTCACACCTGCTATTCATGAGAAATTTGATGAGTTCCTGACTTTATGCAGACACTCATGCCTAGGTTTACCTCTGTCAAGTTAAATGCACTTGTTAGAATGTGACAACAACAACAACAACAACAAAATAAGAAGGAAAGAAAAGGAGTTTGTGTTTTCAGATGGATGCTGTGCTGTTATTCTCCCTTCAAGCACAGCCCTCCTGGAGCATGTTGTGCCTCAAATTGCTTGAATGACTTTGCCATTTAGTGCTGTCAAACCTGAATAGGGCAAAGCTTTCCTTTTCTCATCCATTGGGTCTCAGGAGTGAAATCTGGTCACTGGTATTTATTCTCTGACCCTTAACTGTGTTTCTCCTTGAAATGGAACTAATCAAGGATTTGTCCCACTTTCTGAAGCTCATGAAGCACTGAATGTCACTATGTATATTTTTGCCTGTTCCTATAGTTTAAAAATCCTTTTTTATGCCTAAATTATAAATGTCTAATGTATAATGCATATAAGCTGCCTTTCGTAGATTATGAAATCCAAGAAGGCAGTCTACCAGGGTTGGTTTTGTGCTGTACCTAGCAAAATGCTCTACACAATTAAGTCCTTACTACATGCATTTAATTAGATTGCACATGCACAGATAGGTCCCCAGGGCTTTGCAGAGCAGTAGAGGCTACTTTGTAAAATGATGCAGGCCAAAAAGGATTTAGGTCAGTCAAATTTTTATGTGACTTTCTCAGTAGGATAGTTGAAACTGCCTTTCCACTGTGCTATAAGAATTTTGTCTTCCATGTGATTTTTTTCCCCCTCTCGAACTGACAGTCAGAGACTGTGTGCTTTATATACATCTTGTCAAACTCTTTGGGTATTTGAAACTGCATTGGCCTCATAATTTTCACCAAAGCGGCCCAAGAATTCTGCCACTTCTATCTTTTATAAGAATTTGCCTGGAAGTTGTTTTCTTTGCAGATGTAAGTCACAGAGTTTAAGATCGAAAGGGGTCTTGAGGGATAATGCTGTCTCCCTGATGTCCTTCAGTCAAAGTTGTGCTTACGCTAAACCCAAGACTGATAAAATAAAGCTCTCTAAAATAAAGCTACCCACTCCATTTGTTACATACTCCACATTTTCAATAGCAAGATCTCTCTGAATATAATTCTGAGAATGGATTGGGTTTTAAAAACTTTCAAAAGCTCTGAAGGTTAAATTTCAAATTCTTTAGCACATCGTTCAAGACCCTTCATAGGGATCAATCCAAAATGCCCTTTTTAACATCATATTTCGTTTTTTATTTCCTCCCAATCTATTTTTAGGGTCCACTGAATTGCTTCTCTGTTACTTGGACATGTCCTAGGTGTCTGTGACTCTGTTTCTTTGCTCACACTGGTTTTCAGCCTTGGTTTTCCTGTCTCCTCATTTCAAGTTTCAGCTCAAATAACCAAATCAGGATTTCTCCAAATCTCCAAGGCAGAATTATTCTATTTTCTCTCTTCCCCATAGCACTTTGTTTCTACTGCTGTTGCTAACTTACAACGTGTTATCACAGTGGTATCCTTACATTTTTCCAATTTTAGATTATAAGCTTTTTCACAATGGAGAACCCACATTCCTCATTTTTCCCTTGGGGCCTATGAAAGTCCGTAATATGGCTAATTATTCAATAAATGTCTCAAAAAATTGTTAAATATTGATTCAGTAGGATAAAGGGCTATGAATTTAATGATGCTCTATTGAATGAATCTTTGTGACACCCTTTGCATCTTTATCTGGACTATAATGGGGATATCAAAATATTAACATAATCTCTTGCAAAGATAATTGGCACAAATTTACCAAAATCATGGATTCAAGAGGATTAAAAAAAAACCATTTAATTCCATCCCATATTCATACCACACTTCTAATTGGACCTTGTGATGTGAAAGGCCCAGTTCTAAATTTAGGTTTAAAGATGTTCAAAACCTCTTCATTTTTTAAAAAACTAACTAGTTTCTAAACAATCTTCAATTCCTAGAAGTTCATTTTTAATGTGTAGTATAATAATCTCACTTGCTACTATTAACACTGTTTCATTACTTAGAATCTAATTTTAAAAACAATCTTTCATATTACTAAATATAATTAAACTACTAAACATTTTCTTTTATGGAATATAAATTTCTCTCAGTCATTTCTAATGTATCTCAATTTCCAAAATGTTAAATAATTCTTTTCATTTCTATCCTTTGTCTTAATTTTACATATGTATGATTTGACATGTGAACCCTAATATTTGCTGATATATGCTAACCAAATATTCATTACATCCATTACAGAAAAAAATTGTTCTTTATTCTTACCTGCAAATTCTTATAGAATGTGTACTATTTAGGAATTGTGTTCAGTTTGTACCCAGAGTAGCCTATAGAAATTAGTGCTTTATTTTTCCCTCAGAAAATGTGAAGTCTTGATGTTGGTAGTCCAGGCCTGATAAGATGGCTTTATAATGTCATCAGGGATCTTGGATTCTTGTGATCATTCTAGGATTCATGT
The DNA here is from genome assembly GCF_040939455.1 of Microcebus murinus. Lineage (NCBI taxonomy): Eukaryota > Metazoa > Chordata > Mammalia > Primates > Cheirogaleidae > Microcebus > Microcebus murinus. The sequence goes on from NC_134111.1 coordinate 34,940,756, forward strand.
ACTCAAAATACCTGCTAGAGTTCCAACTATTATATCTACATTTTGAAAAGGTAAAGGTCAAAGTGCACACAGCAGCTAAGGAAGGAGAGATTAAATACTGGGGAGGCAGCTGGCAGGCCCAGCCACATGCATCAAAAAAATCACTTTTTAATAACTTTTTGAAAATTTCATCTTATTATGTACTTATGCCCCAATTTTATTTGTACTAGTTTCTAGCTCTTTTAATGCTGAAGTTTGGTCTGATTTATAGCTGTGTAATTGGTTCTTACCTAGGTACTTTGTTATTTTTGTTCTCTCTGAGTCTTTAGACTAGTGTTCTTTTTTCTGGGGGAGAGTGGATTATAACATATACATATTTTTGGTAGAAGATTTGGAAAATTATGAAAAGTACAAAAGAGAAAATTAAAGTTACTTACATTTTTACATCATTTAGACATAACAACTGTTAACATTTTGCTGTATAGTCTTCCAATCTTTCTGAATTTATATACATATATATGTACATATATATTTATAATTATTTGTACAATTGCATCTTTATTCTCCATATTATTTTAGATTATTTATGTAGTTTTGAAAATATATAATGAAATTTTCTGTATATAAATAAATACTATTTGAGACATGATTGTTGTGACTGCATGACATTATTTTACATGGACGCATCGAAATTTACTTAGTTGATCCTTAATTTAAGCTATCTAGTTGCTTTTATAGATTACAATTACAAGTATTATAAATTATACAGATGAAGTTGTTTGAACTTGAATTTCAAAGACCTGGTGATTATTTGCAACAATCAGTTTGCCAGTTCCTTAAATATTCAATGAAAAAAAATGAAATAAAGGGAACAAGGAATTGACAGAGAACCTACATGAGTTAAGTAATAGGTGTCTGACTCCTCCCCATCTGGATGAATAAGAAGAGGGATGGATGATACAGTCTTCAGTTAGGGAATGCAACAGTATGGCATTTAACCATGGCATAGAGCCTAGATATGGAATTATGCACTGATATAAATTGGCTGATGGGCTTTACAGGGATTACGTTTAAATATTGCTTATCTACAACTCAGGAGATCCTGATTTGCCATGCCTATGACTGAAATATCATAGGATCATAATGAGGTCATATTTACAACAGGAAGTGTGTAAGGGAGTTAGGATTCTTGAAGGTCAAATTATAAGGGGTGAGGGAGACATGGGGATGGAGAAGGAGGAGGGAGGAATGGAGAGAGAACACACTAGTGATGACTTTAGAAATTATAGATTAGCTTGATTTGATATCTAGGAAAATAGAGGAATAAAACAAAGAGACAATTGATTTTCACATACCTCAAAGAGGAGAAAAAAATGGGACAACAACGAACATGGCAGAGAAGTAAATCATTCCAAGTTAATTTAATTTTATTCTCTGATACCATGACAAGATTAAAATATGAGGGGAAGCAAAATAGTTCATATATCTTTACTTCAGTAAGGCTTAGTTTTTATCTCATACAACATATTCATCAATGAGTAAAGAAAATATAGTCTTGTATAAAGGGAGGCATGGCTTGTTATTTGTCATTGAATCAGTGACCTGCTAGGGTAAATCAAGTTGGACACCAGAAGTGTTTATTGGGTACTTATACTGAATGATATTTGTATTAATCTCTAGATTTTAAGAATACAAAATATGGAATCTATAGACTAGGCAAGTTGCTAAATTGTGGAAATTTTCTGGAATCTAAAGTGAATATGGAAAGAAAAAAAGGTGTCTGAAATATGTTGAAGATTGATGAAAAACATTGATTATAATGACACTTTTAAAAAAACCCAGTAATATCTAGTGTTTGTGAGGCATTCTGAAATATTGTTGCTATAAATTAGAAATGAGACCACATACAGTTGTTTGTATTATTCTGGTGATATGTACTGTTTTCTATATTTAGTTGCATTCCTTGTCATGTAATAATCAATCTTTTTGTATGATTTGAGTTAAAAGATTGTAATACATCATCATCTATTTGTGAGTATTTTCTTCCTTAGGTCCTATAAAATACTTGATTCTTGGTTTATAAGAAAGTAAGAAATTGTGTTAATGACCCCCAAATTGAATAATTATTTTACTAAAGCTGTTTTGTTTCCATGTCTTTTCATACAATTTTTCATTTCAATGTTAACTTTTGGTGTAATCTTTTTGAAGACATTTTTAAAGGTAAACTTGTGTAAAATACCAAGAATGCATACAACTCAAATGAAGGCATAAAAATGTGAAGAATTAAGGCCAAATTGAGGTATATGCAGGCAACAAACCCTGTATTGTGACTGCCACTGGCTGCAGTGATTGTAAAATATAACCTGACTTTGGGGATCTTCAAATAGGAAAATTGTGTGCATCAGTGTGAATAAAATATAGTTTAACAAGTTTTAATAGTGTCATGAAATTGGACCCAGCAATTCCACTTCTCGGAATTTTATCCTAAGGAAACAATCATGCTATGAAGGTATATACACAAGGACCTTTGCAGTGTTTAGTTTTTGTAGCAAATATTTGATGATAACTTATATGAAAATAAATGATGGCATGTAATAGCAATCGGATATTAACCAGTGAAGTGATCTTGCGCTGTAATAATAAAAAATGGTGATATTGCCACACAAAGAATTCACAATTAAGTAAAAAGAATCTAATTATAAAATGGTTCATATGATATAATTCTTTATATAATAATCTGAAAGTAAAGACAGCATAGTTATACAGGAAAATATGTCATTTCAAGAACTAATGGTGATTTTATATTTTTATGTTTCTTTTTTTTCCTGAATTTAAAAGTAAAACTTGGAACTTTTTATTTAGAAAGGTAATTATAGAAGGAAAGAACACTTATACTGATAATCTTTAAAGATGGTTTATTTGATAATATTTTTTCTTTAATTACTGACTAGTACCATTTATTCTGTGAATATAAGGCCATTGTTTAAATTTACATTGCTTAATATTCTGACTATAATATAATATTGTGTGGTTTATTTAAAAACCCAAAACTAGATTCTACATTTGTTTTCATTCTCCTGTATTTTATAAATTTAACACATATTATATAAAAATGTAAGTTGTGAATATATATCTTTAATTTAATTCAAATACATAAATATTTAATATATAAAGATATAAATTATATATAAATATATAATATATATAAAATACAGAAGTATGTATTTTATATATATCACTGGATTTCTTGTTATCCTACTTATCAAAAAACATTGGACAATCATTCTTATTTTTATTTTAGCTTCTCAATTTTTTCTAATTAAAAATGCTTTATTGATATATGTTTGACTACTATTCTGTGATCCCAAAATATCTAAATGGAAGTAAAACATTTATTTATTTTTATTTAATTCTACCTTTTTTCTGTAATTTTTAATTTTGATACAAACATACAGAAAATTTTCAAGAATTAATGCTTAAGAACTTTGAATACCCATTGTCCAGATTCATTGTTTACATTTTACCTTTTTTGCTTTCTTATTTCTGTGTGCTCATTGTTTCTTTCAGTACATGCACACACACACACAGACATGTATTTTTTCCTGAATCATTTGAAAATAAGTTGTAGACATCATGCTTCTTTAACTGAAGTATTTTAGTGTGTATTTCCTAAGAATAAGGACATCGTTCTATATAAATCAGAGCACAATTATAAAACTTAAGAAATTCAACATTGACACAATACTGCCTGAAGTATGTATGTAACTCACAGTCCATATCTGAGATTTCAGGTGCATTTGGTTGTCTTGTGTTTTAAACTTCCTTTTACTTAGAACATTTCCTCAGTCTTTAATAATTTTGACATTTTAAGAGTTTAGGACGTGGCGGGGGGAAGGGGAAGGACATTTTTTGAAACCTTAAAATTTGTACCCCCATAATATGCCGAAATAAAAAAAAAAGTTTAGGACCGATATTTTGTACAGTGTCTTCAATTTGGCTTTATGCAATGTTTCCTAATGATTAATTCAGGTTATGCCTTTTTGGCAGGCATACCGAAATAGTGATATGTCCTTCTCAAGTACATCATACTTGGAGGCATGTCATGGGTATTTGTCCTATTATTGATGATGTTGTCTTTGATCAATTAGTTAAGGTGGTTTCTGCCAAGTTTCTCTCCTGCTAGTTACTATTTTCCCCATTGTAATTAAGTAATTTGTGGGAAGATAACTTTCAGACTTTGGAACTATCTTGTTTGTCATCACATTTTTTTCCTGCTAGTGCCAATCTGTTGGTATTTTCTTGCCTGAATCAGTTAAACTATAATGTTTGCTTAATGATGACTTTCCAACTCCATAAATCTATTTAATTTTTTATGTGAAATTCTACTCAAAGGAAGAGTCTTCTTTAATTTTATATTTTATCTATTTATTTATATTTTTAATAATGAATTTCAATCCTTTATGATAATTATTTATTTTTATTTCCTAATTATCCACGATTTGACCAGTGAGAATCTCTGGAGCCTGAGGCCTATGTCCTTTTGACATATTCCCATAATTTTTAAATGCCTTACTTTTGTTCCTCTCCTGGAAAACATTGTTGCCTAAAATTCCTTATATTTTTAAGTCTCCTTTTTGCATATGTATTCTAATAGGCCAGGATAGTTTTTCAGTATTTTCAGAGTTTGAATGGACTTTCTCTGCCTCATTTTTCATATCTCTCTTAGAACCTTTCTTTTCCTGTAATACCTTTCTCACAGTTTTTTCTGGATCCCCTAGATCTCTTTAATCTATACAGTGAGAGCTTGAAAAGTAGCTGTGTTAGAAATTGGTGTTTAATTTTCTGTTTATAGGTAATTTGACATTTTTATCATTCTCCAACTTCCAGTTATGCTGAAGGTCTAGGGTTTGTGTATTTTTATTTGTTTTTTGCTGGTTGTCTATTTTTTGCAGGATATTTAAAGAGTGTCAGATTTAGGTGGCTTCTGTTATCAGAGATACTCAGAATTCCAGGTACATATTTTTAAGCATTCTGCAAAAATGTGCTTATATTTTAAGACATTTGCAATATGCCATTATTTAACCAAAATTTTAGGTTGGCAGCTTCACCTCTAGGGTTCAGTGTTCTCATAATTCAGTTTATATAATTAAATTGAAGGTTTTTTTCTTTATCATTATAATTATTTTGTTACATGACATACCTATTAATCCAGGAACTATCCCTCTGAAAGACATCTCTATATGAAATGTAAAATCATTATCTGAGATCATTGATTCTCTTGATGTGTTTGTAATTTTGTAATTTTGTTTGTAATTTTCTCCCTTAGTTTAAAAATAATCAAATATATATTTAAATAAATGGAAATCCAAAGCTACAAGATTTTAAAACAAGAAAACTAATCAATAGCACCTGATTATTGTAATCCAGTGAAATATAGATTTATAAGTAGTTGCTTCAATAAGCTTTTCAAGCATAATGAAGGAAAATCTTTCCTCTAGCAAAGAGGTATGATGGCAGTGGGTAGGAAAGGAGGGCTTGGATCAGGTGCAAAACACTCTGGTGCTTGAAAATGGCAGATTAGAAGACAGTCTGCAAAAGTAGGGACTAGGTGAGTGCAGAAAGCATGAGCCATCTAAGAGGGACAGACATTTCTCTGTTCCTTGTGGGAACTCTGAGCCCAGCATTTCAAAATCATTGCTCTTTCAAAAAAGCTATAAATGAGGATTTTTATGAGAAATCCTCTACTTTCAAATGTTGCTTAATATTTTTAAAACCATGGTGTGGGACAATCATAACATTTCTGTAAGCCAGATTTGGTTTTTTGTCCAGTTTGCAACTTTTGCCTTGATCCAGTGTAGAGACTAGCAGATGCTACAGCAAGAGGAAACCTGGGTCAAAAAAGCTGTGTCAAATTGGGCAAGTCACATAATTAGTGTTAAACTCACTTCCCTTATCTATGAGGAGGAATATGCTAAAGTATGAAGAAATACACTGGCTAATTGTTATAACTTCATAACTCCATTAAAATTGTATGTGAAGATGAATTTGTGTCTTCTGTTAATTTCTATGTTTGGACTTAGAAAACATATAGTTTCTTAGGAATTTCTTGATTTATTTTTGCCATTTAACTATATTTTTACTAATGCTAGTTTCCCCTTGTTTGAGATGCTTAGTGTTGAACATTGGTAAAATAGTGCTTGCATGGTCCAGGTAGAGTCCAGTGCCATCCTGGTGCCTTTTACACACTACTCACAATGCTTGTTCTGAATTTTGAACTGTTGATTTGTTTACACAGAAGCACAACTCCTGTATTACTAAACTTGTATTTCTGCTTAGTACTGTAAAGACCCAGATTTCTTTGGGCAGAAATTCTATTGGCCGCTGAGAACTAATATTTCTCTAAAGATTCTTGTTGCTTAGGGAGATTTTTATTTGTTTGGTACATAGTGTGTCTGATCTGTCTGAAACAACACACTGTACTTTCAAAGGTTATGTGTAATTTCCATTAGGTTGTGTTTTATTTTGTTTCTTGGACAGTCTTTTATAAAATAGTACCATCAGTAGCATAAAATCTATTTAAGTTGAATTATTTACAGCTTCAAAAACAGCTCTTCCAATACCCCTCCTCTAAAACACATTAATTAATAAAGCCTGAATAAATCACTTTCTTCTTATGATCATATTGGCTTTCTGGAAAACAGAGACTGGATCTGTTTGTGTATTTTCCTGAGGTGTGCAAGTCTTACATGCCTGCATTTTTCTCAGTGCATGGCTTTTCAATTAGAATCGAAATGCAATTACAAAGTGAATTGGTGCAATTCTCTGGATGAATCAAGCAAACTTCTAACTCAGTGATCCTCATATATCAGACCAAAGTACATATTAAAAAGAATTATTTGAATAATCACCTCAAATCTCCACCTAAATTTACTTACAAACAGCTCTTATTTTTGAATTCCTTTTATGCAGTTCTGCCAATATTCTGTGGGCACTGCGTTTCTTGCATATAATTCTGAAGCCAATATGCAGACATTTCTTACCTCTTGCTTCAAAGTGTCTTCCTTGACTGATGTTTAGGATATTTTCATGTAGTTGGGAATATTTCCATTCATCAGCCCATTATATTTTGCCAGATGTATAATCTGTATTTTGCAAAACCTATTTTAGTATTTTAAAGTGTATAATGGTTAAATGTGTCGTGATCTAGATTAGTTTTTCTGTGACCTTGGCAAATTGCTTACTCTTTTGGATTTTTTTTCTTCTTCCACAGATGCATTTTGTGAGAGCATTTTGAGAATGAATGTTTGCACATAATTTTGAAATTGCCAAGTGCCACATACAGTAATATATATTTTTATTTTTCCACTCAATTGCAGTCATGCTCCATGAATTTGGCAGACAGTCATGAAATAACACATTTCTATTTACAGTTTTTGATAGCGTGAATATTGAGGAAAAATACATACAAAAGATAAAAAAAATTGATGAGCTATTTGCTAGTCTGAATTAAGTGGTATAATTTCACTATTTCTAATGACTGTTTTTACTGTTGCTCTGTATCACCCAAGCATAAAATTTCTCATGTATTCTTTGATATTTCTTCCCTACTTATTCATAAATTGAAAAGAATAAAGAAAATATTAGTGATATTAGCCTGTGTTGCTATGGAACATTTAAAGAGGAGTATTGAATTAATGTGTATTAAGATTTGCTGTGTGTCAGGCAATTTATATAAGCATTACCTTTAATACTTCCCCAAATATCTTAAGATCATTATTTTATTCCTATTTTATGAATGAGAAAATTGAGATCCAAAAAGTTTTAATAGCTTGCTCAATTTCTCTTCAAAGTAATGAATCCAGGCTTTGAATGTAAGACATTTCATAAAATATTGCCTCCACCAGTAACTTACAATAAGTAAATTACTTCAATTTAAGGGCCTAAAAGTTTAAGAGTTCAAATACATTCTGGTTATTTCTTTTGGATTTTGGTTCTGCTTAAGCATTGTCTTGACAATGTTGCAGATTTATTTTTAGTATTCTCTATCATGTCATTGCTTCCATTTCAAATGATATTTTTCAATTGCTAACTTGGACTGCTTTGAACTATGAGGAAGTAAGTAGAACTGCAGATTCCTGAAAAAAAGTTTATGGATTCAGTTCAATTATTCTTTGATAAAAAGTGTTTGGAAAAGTGATAAAGTGTTTGATAAAAAGTGTTAGTGTCCCAGAGTTTTCCAAAAGTCTTCTTTAATTCATTAAAGAACACAATTAAATGTCATCATATTATGTTAGAGTTGGAAGGGACCATAGACTCAGAGTCCTAGCGTTCATATGTTTGACTGCCTGGTTTAATGAAATGGGAAGATCTGGAGCACAGTTCAAAACTATAATGAGGAAGATGGCAGCATTGATGTTTGTACATTGTTTCCCAGTGAAACCCCTTTAGTAAAAATGTGGCATAGTGTAGTGGTTGATGAATCCAGACTCAGGATTCAGAACAGCCAGGTTTAAATTCTAGATTTATCACTTACTAGTTGTGTGACTTTGAACAAATTATTTGTTGTCTCTTTAAAATGAACGTAAGATTAGGAATTACCTCATTTGTGGTGAGTTGATAATCGCATGTAAAGTATAGCACAGTTCTAGCTACATAGTAAATACTCAAATAAGTTTTAGTGGTTATTGAATTGCAATTGATTTATTTGGATATTTCAGTTCAAGTATGTTTATTTATCAAGCATTATAACCTTATAATCATACCATATAAAGTACATATACATATAAAGTATTCCATGAATACTGTTGATTGAAGTGCTCAAAAACAAACTAAACTTCAGCTTTCTTTTTAAACAGAGAACAAGATGGTTTTAGTAGGTGCATTTGCTTCTTTTTGAGCCTTTAGTGAAAAAACAACCATTTAGTCAATTAGCATATATACAGTATATAAAGTCAGCATGCATGTCTATTTTATTGTGTGTTGATTACAGACCTAGGCTGAATGCGTGTGTGAGTTTTATGGGGCGAAGATGCGGCAATTGTGAAGTGCTTGTGGAGTCTGACATACTTATCTTGAAGGAGACAGGGCAAACTTATAAAAACAAAATAAAGAAAATAGTTAAATGGTTTTCAAATAATTTGGAAGAATAAGCTTATCCAATGTTCTCTTAAGCAAGTCATGGAAACTGAAGAATTGTGGGTAAGAAAACCTTTATTAAGTATTAACTTTATCCCATGCACTTTACATCCAACACTGTAGCTAATCTAAGCAATAATATTATGAGGCACATATGTTGTATCCTCATTTTTCATATTAGGAAAATGTACTACAGGAAATTTAAATCTGTCATTCACGGGAATGAAACTGAAAGCCTGCCTATTTCTAAAGCTTCTTTATCTTCTTAACCTGGGTGTTAAGCACTGAGATTCTGTAGCTGATCTAACTTTTTTTATTTGCATAAAAACACTATTCCCAAACCTCAGATCATACATAAAAAGGCTTTAATAAATGAATATTTTATGATTGAATTTCAAATAAAAGAAATAACAAATGCTTTATATTGTCAATGGGACCACCCAACAATCAAAAATGAATTGCCTTGGAAAAAAATGCTGTTTGATTACAGAAAATTTAAGAAGTGAAAAAGTTCCTTTTTTAATGGTGGAGACCATATCTTATGCTTCTGTTATGCTTTTCAGAATTTGAAGTGGCTGGCCATACTTTTTCTTGTACTCCTTCAGCCGCTTCCTGCAGTGCAGAGAAGTTTGGAATGAAGAGTTCAGCTTCACTTACCATTATCCTTCTTCCTCTTTATCATCTTCAGGTGTGTGGCATTTGTAGCACCATCCTTTACAACATACTGGCCACATTGACGCTTTCTCTTTTGGAATCTTTGGCGACCTTCATCTTCTACTTTAGGCATCCACTGGTCCCAATCCCTTCAGTTCACGTCTTGAAACAATTCATCAGCAACATTTTATCTGTGAGAAATAATTAGATTTAATAATATTTAAAAGATTACTGCTCTAAAAATGGATAAGTCATCTTTCGTGAGCCTGCATTACTCTTAGTTTTTATAATGAAGGACTTACCAAATACTTCTACTCTTAATTTCCAGATTTGGTCTCTGGAAGACAAAGCTAGTGAATTTGTTTAGTGATTTTATTTCATTAAGTTCAATTAATATTTATTGCATAGTCCTAAATGTGAGAGGCACTGAGCTAGTAATACTTGAGCAAGTGGGAAGGAAGGACCAAATGTACTCTCAAGGAAACTCTGTTTTCAATTTGAGGAAATAACATGTGTCCTGGTGTGAATAAAGCTGAGAGTATGGTAAGTCACATCATGAGAATGACATAAACTAATCAAACTTAAAAAGTCATTTCACATAATTTGAGAAATAATAAAAGGTATAAATGTATGAAAAAAAAGCGTTAGAAATGTTATAAAGGAGATATCATTCCAAATTGCATTGGCCCAAGATTTTATCGTAGAGATTGCATTTGGGCTCTATCTTACTGAAGGTGGAAAATGTTAACAGAGTAGTTAAGGAAATGGCATACTAAAGTTTAGAAGTGAAGAGCTGTACTTTACATTCAATGAATGGTAAAATAACTAGTTTGGCAACAGAATAAGTTTCCTATGTTGGCCTAAGAACAGATAATAGTGGAAAATAAGGCTGATGCCAGGTTGTGGGAAATACTGATAACCATTCAAGAAAGTTGAATTTAATTGGTAGGCAATTAAAAGGGGGGGGAGAAAATTTCATGAGGGCTAATCTTGTGAACAAAAAGTTTCACTTTTGAATATTATTCTGATGACGTCTTCAGAATTGATTGCAGTTGGAAAGACTCATAGCAAAATCAATTTTAGGCAATTGTAACAGCATGAGAAGGAAGGGATAAATGCAAGACCTGAGGTTAGTGATGAATCTCTTGTATACAGTCACTTGTATGCTGGGCAAAAGGAACAGGAAGTGTAATTTATGATATTACTCAATTATAAATTAGAATACTAAATATGTCATCTTGATGTGATTCATCTTCCTTTCGTAGCAGAGTTTAAAAATGAAATGAGGACAGAGTAGTAAATTAAAAGATTTAACTTATTGGGTCCATGGAAGACCACTATTTTAGACTTAGTTTACCTATCATACTAAACAATAATTTTGACAAGGGGAAAACATAACACAGCATATGGAATATCTCTTGTTTTTCTATATTGGAGAAGCAGGATAATATACTGCTCTTAAGATCATGGGCTCCAGAACCATTCTGATGCTTTGCTTTAGATTCCAAAATGAGGCCTCTTTAGCTGTGTAACTTTGTGTCAATTATTTAAGCTCTCTGTGGCTCAGTCTCTTCACCTTGAAATGTGATATTAATAGTAATAGTACTATGTCTTCTGAATATTGTAAAGATCAAATAGCTAAGGCACTCATAATGGCTCTTGAATCAGTACATTTCAATAAATGTTAGTTCTGTTCATTAAATTTTATCTTATATGTAATAGTTTTTAACATATCAATTTTAATTACGGAATTATTGCCATTTCAAGCTTTTCATGAATTTTTAAGCATTAAAGGCACAAAACAATTTTTTGAAATAAATACCCACGCTTCACTAATGTTTTTGTGTGGTTCACTCATTTTCATTGCTATATGGTATTCCGTTGTATAAAAATACTATAGTGTAGTTATTCATTGCATTGTTGATGGACATTTGTGCTGTTTCTAGGTTTGAGCCATTATGAAAAATGTTGCCATGAACATTCTTTTAAATATTTCTTGCTGCATACGCACATGCATTTCTGTTGGACATATGCTTATCAATGGGATTTCTAGGTTATATTCCATGCAAATCTTCCATTTTAGTAGATACTGCCAGTTTTCCAATGCAGTTATACTAATTACAATCCAGTCAGTAGTGTGTAAGATTTCCATTGTTTCATCTTTACCTAAGCTTAATATAATCAGTCCTTTTGATGTTAGCCATTCTTTTCAAAGTTTGGTTTACATTTCCTTTTTCAATAATATAGTTGGTTATGTCATGTGATTTAATTGCCATATGGATATTATTGCCTGTAAATAGCCTGTTCAAATGTCTTGCCTATTTTTCTATTGCATTTTTTTAAATTGTTAATATTCAGAAATTAGTTATATTTGGATTAAGAGCTTCTTGTCGGTTAAACATGTTACAAATATCTTCACCCTTTCTATGATTTGCTTTTGCAATTTCCTAATGGAGTTTTTTGATGTTTCTAATTTTAATTTTAATCATTCTTTTTCCTATTAAAGTTCATTTCCAATGGCAATTGATTTGGTGAATGAGCTGAGGTAGAAGTTGAGTTCTGTTTTTCTTCCAAGTAGATATCCAGTTGTTCTAGAATCACACTGAAAATTATCTCCTTTGCTCACTAGTCTTCAACACTCTATTTACCTTAAATCAAATTTTCATACATGTGTTGGTCTTTTGGGGCACAACTCTTCTACTTAATTGGTTTATTAGTCTCTTCTTACTACTCGTAACACTATTTTAACTATGGTTACTTTTTAATTATCCTTGATCTCTATTAAAACAAATTCTTCCTCTGTGGTTGTATTCAAGCACATCTTAACTGCTTTATTTCATGCGAGTTTTAGAATTACTTTGTTAAGTTAAAAAAAGAACAGAGGATTTTAGTTAGTATGGCATTCAATGTATTGTTAAGTAAATGTTTAAAGAATGGGCATAATTTATAATATTAACTCTTTTAATCTATGAACATAGTTAATCCAGCACTTATCCACAGGAGGTATATTCCAAGACCCCCAGTGGATGTCTGACACCATAGATAGTATGAAGCCCTATACATACTATGTTTTTTTGCTATACATACATACCTATGATAAAGTTTAATTTATAAATTAGTCATAGAAAGAGATTAACAACAACTAATAATAGCACAATTATAACAATATCCTGTAGCAAAAGTTATTTGAATGTAGTCTCTCTTTTTCTCAAAATATCTTATTGTACTCTACTTACTCTTCTTATAATGATTTGAGATGATACAATACCTATGTGATGAGATGAAGTCAGGTAAATGACTGTGGCCACAACTTTTGCAGTTTCAGGTGCAACAGCATAACTAGCATGAATCTCTTTTTCCTTCTTTATAATTTCACAGATTTGTTCTTATGGTGTATTGTAGCAACCTCAGCATATGATTCCTTCCTTCCTTCCTTCCTTCCTTCCTTCCTTCCTTCCTTCCTTCCTTCCTTCCTTCCTTCCTTCCTTCCTTCCTTCTTCCTTCCTTCCTTCCTTCCTAGATTTGTTCTTATGATGTATTGTAGCAACCTCAGCATATGATTCCTTCCTTCCTTCCTTCCTTCCTTCCTTCCTTCCTTCCTTCCTTCCTTCCTTCCTTCCTTCCTTCCTTCCTTCCTTCCTTCCTTCCTTCCTTCCTTCCTTCCTTCCTTCCTTCCTTCCTTCCTTCCTTCCTTCCTTCCTTCGTCTTTTCACTTAAAGGAAGTGTCTTATAGCTTCTCTTGCCATATCTGACTTGCTAACATCAATACCCTTGTGCTTTGGGGCCATTATGAAGTAAAATAAGGGTGACTTGAACTCAAGGGCTGTGATAATGCACCGGCCAATCTGATAACCCAGAAAGCTGCTAAGTGACTAACTGGAAGGTAGTGTAGACAGCCTGGATACATTAGACAAAGAGATGGTTAAGGTCCTAGGTGGACGGAGCAGGATACATCAAGATTTCATCACAATACTCAGAATGGCAGCAATTTAAAACTTATAAATTTGTTTATTTCTAGAATTTTCCATTTAATATTTTCAGACCATGGTTGACCATGGGTAATGGAAAGCACAGAAAGTGAAACCACAGATAACAGGTGATTACTACACTTCACTTCTTTCAGTCTTTTAAAATTTCTCTCAATCACATTTTATGGTTTTCTGCATAGAGGTCTTGTATATTTTAGTTAATTTGTGCCTAGAAGTTTTATGCAGCTTAATAATATTAAGATACATCTTTTAAAAATTTTTTATTTTCTTTGTTCTTTGTATGAAAAAATGCATTTCTTATATTGAGTTTGCATACAATAGATTGTAATCTCACATATTAAGTACAATAATTTTTCAGTAGATTCTTTTGAATTTTCTTCATAAAGATTCATGTTTTCTGTGAACAGAGATATTATTTTTTAATACTTTTAAAATGTTATCCTTTTATTTTCCTTGTCTTACTGACTTGTCTGGAATATTGAGAACAATGCTGAGTACAAGTGGGATAAGTGGACAGTTTGGTCTTATTCTCAAATCAAAGGGAACACTCATCATTTTACTATTACAAATGATGTTTACTGTAGTCATTTTGTAAATAGCATATATTACATTGAGAAAAATTATTTTTATTCTGATTTTGATAGGATTCTTAATCATAGACAGGTTTTGGATTTTTATCAAATGCTTCTGCATCTGTTGAGATTATCAAATGACTGTTCTCTTTTACTTTGTTAGTCTGGTGATTTATGTTGATTTTTTCCCCCACAAACTTCTTGCTTAATGTGGGACCTGGGGTGCCAGAGGATTTTTCTCAATGCTTTTCTGCAGCCCTTTCAGTGTTTCTTGCATGCTCCCATAAGGGAGGAGGCCTCTTATTACACTCTTGCATCTCCCCCAGTGCTAACATGCTGCCGCTTGTTAGTGCAGTATTCCTGGTGGAAACAGGAGGGTTCTTGGTTCCTTTTCTTCAGTCTTTATCTTAGACACAGCCTGTATTCCTGGACCTCAGGTGTATGGCTCTTTCAGCATTTCTGCCCATTCCTCCCATGGTGCTCAAGCTCCTTGAATCTTTGGGGTTCATTATATGGAGAGGGTGTCCTGCTCTTACCCCAGTGTTAGCAGATCTATGTTTTGTGTCAGTGTGGAGTTCTGGATGCAACAAAGTTACCTGTCCCTCCCGCAGGGGCCCTGGAATTTTGCTTCTACTACTCCAGAAACTATGCATCTTTCCCAGGACCTTGGAGTATGAAGGTTTTGATCCTAAAGGCTAACTTTTGATTTGTATAATATTAGAGAAGGATCTGGGGAATTGGGAAGGATTTTGTGCCTTTTTGCTACCAAAGAGCTCTCTGTGAATTATTCCCTGGCCTCAGTCTTTATTTGTAAGGCATTTTTTGAATGAATGCATATCCCCTTGTGTGTGTGTGGATGGTGTAGTATCCACTCAGAGTGGATATCCACTCAGAGTGTCTATACTGTTCTGTTGGCCCATTCTGGCCCTTAATTATTTGTTACAATTTCAGTTGTTTTCTTCTTACCCACTTTCATGGTGATCATCCATTCCTCTCATATTCATTCTGTCAAAGGTAAAATGGTTCATATGTCCTGTCTTTCCTCAGAGTGGCTCCTTGAAATTTAGTTCATCTCTTTGCTTAGTAACCCCAGAAATCTGCATAAAGGAAACCTGGTCACTGGCATTGTAGGGCTGGAATCATAGCTCCTAGGTCATTAGGAAACTCTTCTCCTTGTGTAGTCCTGTTCCACCATCTTAGCCATACGACTTCATCCTCAAGAGCTTTCCGATAGTTTAAGATGAATATTGCAGCCCACCCATCACATTTGTGTTCTAAAAGGCAAGAATGCAAAAACTAAAAAATGCACTGACAAAGGGCCTGCTACCAGCTGATTTATTTCTCCTCAAAGAGATTCCCTGGAAGCTCTGCCCAATGTTCTCTATCTAGCTATCATTACTCTTAGTTGCAAAAGAAGCTGTTACATGTAGTGTTGTAGCTCCTCATACACCTGGTCTGTTGGATACCTAATAAGGATGAAAGGGAAGATAGTTACTGGGTGAGCTCTTAGCGATTACAGTCATAAGAGGACAGGAATTACATTAGGTAATCTGATTTCTGAGGCAGGATGGGGTGGGATAGTGTGCCCAGGTTCTAGCATCATATGGAACTGGGTTGTGATCTCAGTTCAGCAAATTACTATGTGACTTCAAACAAGGTTTTTATTTGGTACTACTCTCCCAGCTGTAAAAGGGCATGATAATAACTATCTTTAAAAAACGTCCATGTTTGATGCTTAGCTCTTTAGCATATCCAATAGGCAAAAAAGCACAGAAAATGCCCTCACATTCTGGTATGGAGAATATGAAATAAAGTTTAAAAACATAAAGCACAATAAACAAAGCTATCAAGGACTTTTGTTTTAAAGTTTGTGTTAGATTTTTCCAATTTATTTATTTGGCTACATTATGCCATAGGAAATTGTGGCAGGTGGGGCTCTAGTGACTGACCTTGAAGTGGTCAGACAAGCAAGGCACATCTATGACTTTGTATATGAAATGTTTCATTGAGTTAAATTTCCATATATGATCTTTCTTTACATCTGTAGCATTCTGCTTGTGATCCACTGAGGCTGAAACAAATGGCAGATTATATTTTCAGTGTGTGGCTATTAGTGCTGTCTGCTCTCTCTAATTTGCTCATCTGAATTGACAGTTAAGTCTCCCTTTCTATAAATAGAAAGTTATTAGTAAAAGCATGGTTGCCATATGGCAAAATAGTCTCTATTGTTAAACTGATTAAATGTAACAGAAATGCCTAGTCTTTAAGAAGATGTTATGTTCTGTGATAAAAGCATAGATATTATTTTTGTCCTCAAACTAACATATACCAAGCTTTTATATGTGTGCACATATTTATTCATATTGTCACCACCTTTAAAAATTTGAGTTGAATATACCATATGTATATTAAACTGTGTAAAATGCACTAATATTGAGTATACAGATTAATAGATGTTTACATGGTATATATACATCTGAGTTACTGCTACCCTACCCTGATGAAGATATAGAACATTTCCAGTCTCAAAGAAGTTCCCCTTACATCTCTTCCCCATCAATAACTTTTCAGTTTTTTTGTTTGTTTACTTCAATGTTTTCTTCATTTTTCTTTTTTATTTCAGCATATTGTGGGGGTACAAATGTTTAGGTTATGTATATTGCCCTTGCCCCACCTGAGTCAGAGATTCAAGCATGTCCATCCCCTGGACAGTGCATACCACACTCATTACATGTGTATATACACGGTTTTTAATAATTTTTAAAAATTTGACCTTATGATAGTGAACTTGAAAAACTATCACTTTATGAAGTGAACTCTAAATATCTTGAAGGGTAATTTTAATCTTTTAAAATATTCTAGAAGTATTAATAATTATGACAAAAAAACCCAAAACCTCTAAACAATACTAGAAAATGAAATAAACTATAATAATACTACTACAAGTAATTAACTTAATTACACATCCACTGAAATTAAATAGAATTGCAATGTGAAAACCTCATAAAATTCTGTCCAAATCTCCCACCTGCAAGCCAAAAAATACAGCTACCACACAGACTGGTGAGTATTCTATCGGTCATGTTGCCAGGCAACCTCAGACAGTATCAGAGACACCCAAGTGAGCCACAGAGTTAAACTAGAAGGTATCTTGGAAACAAAAGGGTCCAACTGCAAGAGAGGGAGGGAAGAGGGAGACAGAGAGAGAGAGAGAAAATGCAGAGTGTCAGTTGAGCAGTTATCCTTGTTAATCAGGACCACAAACAATTTTTTTTCCCCTAGTAACATGCATCTGGTTTAGAGCAAAATTATTTGGGTTTCCACTCCACTGTGTTTTCCTTCTTTGCTCTGTCTATATGTTTGAGTGCAAAGATTTGGCAATCTTGCATCATCATTCATTTATAGGAGGGAAGGATGTTACAAATCCTTTTAGACATACTCAAGGTATGTTAACTAAAAATTCATTGAGATTTTAATCATACAGTATTATGTTTGATTCAGTCATGTTTAAAATAATTAATCTGAATTTAAAATCGATATACTTTGTTCAGGAAAATTTGGGAATACAACATAAAATAACCTGGAGTTAACCCTTTATTGGAAGGTGAAAAGAAGGGAGGTTTGCCAAAGTCCTTCTGGATGAGGCTCAGAGATGATACATGCCAAGCGAACAGGGTGAGCATTTGACATGACAAGCTCATCTGAGCTCTCTACTATGCCAAGCAACTCATCTCCTTTTGTGGACAAGTATCTTTCTTCTATTCCTCATGGTTTTACATCAGACTTTTTCTACTTTCCCATGCTCTAACCCCACCACCACTCTTCTCTCTTCCTTTTTAATAGTTGATGTGCAGAGAACATAGCATCTGTGAGATAGGAACTAGGAGGTTCCTGCTAACTTGTACCCCAAATCCTTTTATCCTTCCCTTCTGATGATATCTTTTCCTCTATAAACCAATGCCTTCATGCATACTCTGAATCTTGCACATGGGCATATTCTAAGAGCCCTAATTGAAATGACATTTTCTTTTTCATGTTCAGCCTTCTCCCTCTTTCCTGATTAAACAAGTCAAAATACCTTTCCCTTTCAAACAAAAATGCTTATGTGCATAAATCCTCCCTTTATTCCAAGTTCACTTTTAGCTGTATTGTAACTCTTATCTCTTCTCACAGCTAACCATTTCCAAGTCTTGTCTATATTCTCTCTCATGGGCATTCGCACCTCAACACGCTGCTTGCTTTGTCTGCTTGTCTGAAACTGCTCTTTCTAAGGTCACCAAAGGCTTGTGTGACTATGCTGTATGTGGAATATACTCCACATGTACTCTTGATGAGCCCGTTTCATCAATTTCCATGGCTTCAATTAACATTAGCTTGGCGACTCCATAACCTTTTCCTTTCCTGAAATTTAATCCCTATAAATTCAGTCCACTCGTATATCCCATAACAGCCTCAAAATCAACAAAATCTACCAGCAAATTTGTGAACACCCATTTTTTCCTAAATTACTTTTTTTCAACTTAATTTAAATATATATAGTACTGATATACATGAAGAATAAAAATAATAAATTAATATTTGTAACAATGATGCTAGCACCAGAAATTTTAATCTCGAGCAGGTCCTTGGTTTTATCTAAAACTGCTAGCTTGTAAACTCTGTGAGGTTAGGTGTCCCAAGCATCTAACTTGGGCTAGGGCTGGGAGCACATTAGGTTCTCAGAAATTATTTGCTAAGTAAATGAAATAAATAGCTATTTACATGAAACTTAAATTCTTTCCTCTTTCCAAGTTATGTTAACAAATTATTTTCCTCATTATAATACTGATGACAATAACGGCAATGGCTGACATATACTGATTAGTTAGGTACTATGTGCCAGTTCTTCTGATTCTCATTTCATATGCATTATCTTTACCATGACCATATAAGTAAGTAGGGATAGCTCTTGTTGCCATTTCATAAACGTGGGAACAACTGTAGTTAGCTGGGCAAATCTCTAATATCTTCAAATGAATGGGTGGTGGGGTGGGACTTGAAACAAAGTTGCCTAATAGTCCTAATCTTGCTCTCTCTCTCTTATATATATATATATATTCTTATATATATATAAGAATAAGGTCATTTAAAATAGCACTTTTAGATTAGACATTTAAAAACAGACTATATATTCATATATACACAAATATATGCATACAGGCTCATACATATATACACACACATATACATATGTATCTGAATTTTTAGGGAAAAAGTCATTTTCTATATTCCTGACTCATTCATTTTCTAGATTCCTGGCTCTTGTGATGCAAATATTCATTATTCTGGTGTTTTTGCTATCATTTAGCCTCCTCAAGGTCTTAGTATTTGCCCATGACTACAGGACAATCTTTCTT
Source organism: Microcebus murinus (assembly GCF_040939455.1). Classification (NCBI taxonomy): domain Eukaryota; kingdom Metazoa; phylum Chordata; class Mammalia; order Primates; family Cheirogaleidae; genus Microcebus; species Microcebus murinus. The sequence continues at coordinate 34,960,481 of NC_134111.1, forward strand.
AGATATCATTGATATTCATTTTCCTCTGCGGTGGCATGAAGAAAGAATTTACAATATGTCTTAAGACTTTAGGTAAGAGTAAAGGAGTTTCTGTAGAATGGTAAGTGAAGATTATGGAGAAATATTAGGACGACCAAGAAATATGATGTTTTCTCCATAGAAGAGGAAGAAAATACAGGAAGGGTGAAAAAGAATGGAAGAAACCATTGACATACGGAAAAGCAATTAACAACTATATCCTGCAAAGCCAATTACAAATTGAAATGAAAAATCCAGTCAAGTGATTTTTATAATTGAAAGTGAGAGACCGTGGACAGGAAATGAAATGGCTAAAAAAGAAATGTGAGAAATATGATAAATAGAAACATAATTTAAATATGTTAAAAGAGAAATAAAATTTTAAAAATATGAGAGAAGTAGAATAACCAGGAATTAAAGTGGTATAAAGAAAAAAATCCCATGCATCAGTTAATAGCCTTCATTGATTCAAATTGCTGCCTTTGTACATATCTTTGCCAGAAATGTGAAGCAAAAAGGAAAATAAAACTTTGATTGCTATTCTAATGGGGTGGAGCTGAATGGATGTGGGAAATCAGAGAATTTTTATACTGATTATGGTTTTTTGCAGGAGGGGAATCATGCCAACATTATCTTTCTCAGTTTGAGCACTGTTTTATTCCACAGAAATTAATACATAAGAGATTTTGGATTGGAGCACACCTACTGATTTGTTCTGATGTCAATCAGTGGTTAGAATGTATTTACTATGTTTATCAAAATCAAAAGAAAATATTATAATCATTCAGCCACATAAATGGTGGAGCTTTTCCTTGGACTAAACAGATGTTATTGATCTTGAAGCTTTATACCTTTCCTGTTTGAGCTATAAAACTATAAAACCTTTGCAGAAAATTTATGAACTGTTTGCTTTTAGAAATTGGACCTTGACTCAGAAATAAATTATAATAAGAAAAACTGTCTGTGATTAACTCATTGCTACTCACTGCCATAATATCAACTATAAAGATCTTATTTCAAGAAAGAAAACCTGACAATTGAGGTAAACTTGTTTGGGATGCTAATTGCTCCTCTCCTACCCCATTAGTGCACCCCTCCCTCCAGCCCACCACCATGTTCCTCATGGCTAACTTCAGATGAATAATACTGAAAGAAAAATTGTTTTCAGAAATTGATTTAATTGCAGTGATTGGTCCAAAGTGATAAATGGAATGGCATCTTTTAGAAACTCAGAGATATATTACCTAATACATTAAAATAATAAGGTCATTTAAATTTTTTAGATTAGACATTTAAAAATAGATTATGGAATAGATTATATTAGTTATGTACTACTCTTTTGGGGGGGGTTCTGAATAAAAACAAACACTAGCTTACTTGCTTTTACCAAGGTGGTTTTGTTCATGTTAATTAGATTTTGGAATCTGATCATTTTTGTCATTATCTCAATCATGATTTTTTTCCAAATCACACTATACAATTGATGAGATAATGCTTTTCTATAGCAACAATCACTCAGGGACTTCAATTGTAGTTCTCAGGGTCTTCAATTTGCATGTGATTTTAATCTAAATCATATAAAAGGGAAGAAGATTTTGAATTCCAAATACATGTCCTCAATGTATTAAATTTTTTTATATGAGTGGAATATGAAATTCATTTGAGTTGTTTCTTTTCTAAAAACCTAGTTGGATTTGAGTAAAATAGTGAGAGTGATTAGAAATGACTAGTCCTCCCCACTTTGAATGATCATTTTAAATATGGTCCTGATGGTTTTGAGAGAGTACTTGTTTGGAACAAAGGCCCCATATACTACCAGTAAAAGTCCCTGAATCCTGGGTAAAATCCCAAGTTTGGAAAGTTAGCCATTTTCTTCAAAGAAATATGGAATTTTAATAGAATTTGACATGTGGGTCAAACTTTTATCTTTCCAGTGTGACAGATTCTCTAATACTGGAGACTAGTAAAAGTTAGAATTTTGGAAACAGAATACTTAAATCAGGCTTCATTTTAATGGGAGATTTTGCCCTCCTTTTCTTTCTTATTTATTCTGTTTTGTGCATAACTTTTGGCAGTTCTTCAGGGCGACTGCTTTATATTTGCACTGTTTTTCATCATAATGAAATGTGTGTGTGTGTGTGAGTGTGTGTGCCCATAGACTTGCATATGCACAAATATCAGACGACTCAGAATTTTAGTCTGTATCACTATTATTAGTGGTTTCCTTATTTACTTTAAAGTAAAACATATATTTTCCCCATCATTCAGGTATTATATACTATTTCTCGATAATTCATAAAGTCAAAGAAATAGTAAGAGGAGTGCAAAGAAAATCCCGATATTTCTACCTATTTTTTCAGTACTTTTATACTAGTAAGTTAAAAAAAAATAGTTGCAATCATAGGGTACAAACAAGTAGTGTGTTGTCTAGTTTATATTATTATATCAACATTTCTCATATTATTACAATTTTTTATGTTTTCTAATAGTTGCATAATATACTATTAATTAGCTATGTATCTATTTTGAACTATTTTTAATAAATAATGGTGTCATAACATTTTCTGAACTTAAGACCTTTTCTCTAATATGGGGTTTTAAAGAGTTTCCAGTTGAGAAATTACTAGTTCAAAGTATATGATAATTTTTTTAAAGATACTAGGCCAAAATTTCTATTTATTTTTAATAAACCCAATTTCTCTCCAAAAAAGTTTTTACCAATTTACATGTCCACCTGCAAAGTAAAAAAGGACCCATTTCATCCCACTTTTGCTAAAATAATTTAGTAAAACCAGTTTTTATTTTTGTTTTATGATTCTTTAAAAAGCATACTTATTAATTAAATTAATTAGTAGTTTTCTCAGAGGATAGGGAAATTGTTGCCTTGTTTACAGGTTCCCTGTTCATGTACTTGTACACATAATGGTAGTCTCTGCTCAACTGTTAAATCTTACAAAAAGACATTATATCTTTCCCTTTTTTGTGCATTTTTGGCAAATTATTTTATAGGATCTCTGTATTTTCTATTAATGGATTATATACTTCATTATAGTAGATTGCTTTGCTTTATATTAGCTAAAAAGTTACCATCTTTAGTTCATTCACACACAAGGTTACTTTGCTAACAAAAATATGAGTTTTAACTTTTTGAGGATATAATATTCTACAGCCAATTAATTGATTAATTAATTCAATATTCTGAGTATTTATTTATTTATTTATTTCTTCTCTGTAATTGCTTGCCATTTAAGGTACTTAACTTATGATTAATAACTTCACTAGGAAGTTTGCAGGAAAAAAAAAACTGAGGCTGTAAATAAAATTAATATGTAAGAATTGATATATAAAAGCTTTAATAAAGTGTTTTTTTTTTTTGAGTGGAAGAAGTTTAATATTTCATCTGTTAATACTTTATTAACTAGTTTTAAGAAAAGTGTACATTTGTCCATGGATCAGATGTGGTAAAAAAAATTAATACGGGAGCAGGCAAATAAAATTTTATTTTTGTTTTGGGTTTAAATTTTGTACCATTTCATTCTATCTCTAGAGTACTCTGTGGCAAAGCCCTTTCTGCGTGTCTCCTTTGTGCAGCTGAGGGTCCTTTTGTGCCCCAGAGTTCTGTGTTCTTGTTTGACTCAACTTCACTTTTTTTGGTCGCTCATTAACTGTCAACCAGAGCAGTCAGAGGAACTGATATAATTTTACAAAACAATTTAATATTATTCTTGATTTTTTTTTTTTTACTAACAAGTGCTCCTGTTTTGAAATGGAAGTCTAGACAAGAAATAGCCACATTACCCTACACGTTTCAAAGAAAGAACACTTATAATTCATTCCTTGCATCTATTATCATGGAGAATTCAGTAGCCATAGGCCAACTTGGAAACTGAAGTTATGATTTTCTAATGGTTTGACATCTCAGTGGAAACATTTATTTTCTTTTAATAATGAGATTTATGGCAGAAGATGGCCAGCTAGGTGGTATATGTCTATTGGAAATGGTTTAAATGCTGTAGTATTGTTTTAAATCTCTGGTTGTGTATCCAGATGAACATTTTGAATTTCTGTTTTCTCCTCTTGGTGACAATTAATGAACAATCTTGAACCATTGATATAACCTGTTATAAGATTGATAGTGAATAGTCATTTAATACCTACATTAAATAAACTATGAAGAAATTTTTGTTCGATGAATACGATTTTTCTAACAATTTCATTATCTTTTTGAGTCATATATTGCTTTTTACAACCTTTTTTGTGAAGACTTAATTCCATTATCTTTTAATGAAAATGCTTAAAAGATTAATATATCGGTTGATATATTGCCTTTGCAATGCCCAAGTCAGAGCTACAAGCATGCCTGACCCCCAGACATAATGCACTGTACCTGTTAGTTGTGAATTTGCCCATCCCTTCTTCCCGCTGCCACCTGCTTAAAGCCCTATGAATGTTACTTCCCTTTGTACACTTAAGTGTTGATCAATTAGTACCAATTTAATGGTGAGTACATGTGGTGATTGTTTTTGCATTCCTGTGATACTTCACTTAGAAGAATGGAGGCTCCTTCCAGGATAGTACAAGGGGCATTAATTCATCATTTTTTATGGCTGAGTAGTACTCCATGGTATACATATACCAAAGTTTATTAATTCACTCATGTATTGATGGATACTTGGGTTGTTTCCACATCTTTGCAATTGTGAATTGCACTGCTATGAACATATGAGTGCAGATGTCTTTTTTATAGAATGTCTTTTTTTCCTCTGGGTAAGTACCCAGTAGTGGAATTGCTAGATCAAATGGTAGTTCTACTTTGAGTTCTTTAGGCTTTGATAGTCATAGCATCTTCATAGAATGAACATCCTATATTAAAACATTTCTGAAAAGACCAGTGTGTAACAAACTGCCTTAACACCTATCTGCCTTATAAATATTATTTTTAAAGCTCCACCCTTCTTTCACTCACTCTATGGCCAATTATTATTTATTGCTTCTTTCTCTCAACATTAATAATCACATATAAAAACTATCTGTTAAAGAGTTTCACATTTTGGAATTGCTTCAAATATTTCATTTATCCCCTTCTTTATCCCTACTCCAAAGCTCGTGTCTATCCCCCCTACTGGATCCTGAGCCAGAGGCAGGATTGTGTCTTGTTGCCTGTTTTATCTTTATTGTCAAGCACAGTGTTGGCACCTATATGGGCATATAGTTGTATCTGTAGGAAAGGAATATTTTGCTTTTTATAATTAAGGTAGCAGTATTGTTCTGAAAGTAATATATGCTTATATTAAAAATTCAAACCTACTGTAAATCAATTATATTCCTCAGATATTACCAATTTTTAGCCAGTGTATCATTTCTAGAAATTTTCTATACATATGAAAATTCATATAGACACACATATCCATTTTCTGATTTTTCTGTATATGGTGATCTCAGGTCTTTGAAAGGTCTGAAATTTGATTTTATCTCACTTAGCTAAAAGTTAGCTTGTTACCCTTTCATGGATGTTGGCAGAATAGACTCCTGTGTTAGAGCAAAGGACAGTTTTACTCATGGCACAGCAAGTACATGAGCATCAGTGTGATTGTTTCAGATCCACTTGCTTCCTATGTTTCATGGAGGCCTTGTACACAGCTACACTAGATACCTGCATATATGATGGGTGGCATTACAGGAAAAGGACGATAGCCTTAGGGAATCTACCATTTTATAGCAATCAGTAAAAGGCTGTTCTTTGTCCCAGAGGGTATATCTCCCCTCATTCTTTAAGGTTGCTCACTGCAAATACAACTCGGAGAAGCAGCTTGGTAAAGAGTGTTTGGGTCCTTGCATTCTTGTTATACCCAGCAAGAAGTATTGCTGAATACTTATTTAAGAGAGTAGAGGAGGGTCTCTCAATGATGTCCACCCTTTAGTCTTCCATCATCTTAGTTTTTGGTGAATTTTCACATGAGTATGCCATCACCATTGAACACCTAGATTAATCTGACAGAGGCTGGTACCAAATCCATTCAGTTTTTCTTATCATTATTTATGTAAGGTTATTATGAATAGAACTTCAAGCAACAAGATTAGGACAACCTGCCATATTGATTTCAATCATGTCTCTCTAGTCCTGGACTCAAGTCAATCTCAAAGACTATCAGTAGGTCTTATTTTATACAGCCCAGATGTAGTAGCGTAAGGCCAATGTATTATCCAGTCCAATTGGTATAATGGAGTTTAGACAGATATGCTGATCTTTGGTTATCATTGCAATAGACGATTTAGAACCTCAGTTTCCAATGGAGAGATAGTCTATGGCCCATTTTGTCCTACATACAAACATATAGCCCAAAGGGGCACAAATATCTCTGGTTAAAGATTGGTTATTAAACTTGATTTGGATTACTGTTACATTGATTTGGTTAAGCGTGTGCCGTGTCACTGAAAATTTGTAGCCCAGATTGTATGTGTGACATAAACCAAAGCTGCTCAGACATTAGGAAAAGTCTGTGAATTTCTAGCACCCAGATAGAAACAAAGTTTTCAAGTTCTCGTGTTTGTTTAGGGAGAAGCAGGGGTCTCTGTTTGGGAGCAGCCACTGAGGGTATTAGGCACAGCAGAATAGTTGAGGAGCAGCCATGCCCACATGAGCATTCCTGCTTCATAGCACTTGGATGAGGTGACAAGTAGAACAGCAGGCCAGATTGTCAGCCACAGAGTGAAGTCGGCTTCACTCAGGCAGGCCATATGATTTTGCCAGATTCTGATGCTAAATCTAGGTGACAGAGACAGCATTAACTGATCCGTCTCCCTCCCCACAACTCAGTGTACAAATTGTTTCTTCTTGTGTGATGTCAGGGTCATTACTCTCCCTCCATGGCCATGAATTTGGTGTGTCCCATTTCACTAAGTATAACTTTATCTCTTTTTCTCCAATCATCTACTACTCTAACCCAGACATTTCATATGGAAGGATTAAGCATGATGGGGACAAAGATATTTTTACAAAATTTACAGAGATTACAAAATTTACATTATACCGCCCATGTCGTCCCACTGGGACATAGTAGAAGGATTTAGTTAGCAGTGCAGTCAGTCCTCGGTAGTCACAAGTTCTGTATCCACAGATTCAACCAACCTCAGATCGAAAATATTTGAAAAAAAAAACAATACAGATAATACAAATATAAAACAAGATAGCATAACAACTATTTATGTAGCATTTACATTGTATTAGATATTATAAGTAATCTAGAGATGATTTAATGGTTGTAGGAGGATGTACATAGGCTATAACATAACAAATACTATACCATTTAATTTAATGTACTTGAGTATCTAAGCATCTGAGAATTTTGGCATCCTTAGGGGTTTTGGAACCAGTCCCCCTTGGATAGCAAAGCATGATTGTATACTTAACCAAGTACTTATTATCCTCATGATCTAGAAATATTTCTATACAAGAAAATTCAGGTGGCTGACTCAGAATTAAGTTTGAATATCTTAGAGTCATTTTTGGCTGGGCTGCCACCTGGAGGTATACCAAGTAGGCTGGCTTGGGGTTTGCTGTTAGGGAAAAGAAAGATGCCCCTTGCCTAGGAATTGACAGGTTGCAATCCCATAATTTCAAAATTGTTTTATATAATTCTTTACTACTTTTACCTTTATCATTATCCAGTGGGTGCCCAAAGGAAGATGAACTCTTTCTTGGGAGAGCCACATTCAGTGAGTCAACTGCTCTAGAGTGGGTGAATAAGGAGGAGAGGAGAGGATTGGTCAGATATCTTTTTTCAGTCAATTTTTGAGGAGATCATTCTAACACTCAACAAAGAACTGGATAGTAGTGAGTGTGGAAAATCCATCTAATACTTTCACTATCATTATGTCATTGGGTGACCTTTGCAACAAAAGGCACACCATTGCCAGACAGTAGAATTGCAGATGTAGAGGTGGTGGTAATAGAAATAAGAAACTTGATACATTCAACATAGGAGTATGCAAAATTCTCATAGTTCTGGAGTCTAGAAGTACAAAATCCAAGGATCAGCAGTGTTGGTTTTATTCTGAGGCCTCTTTTTGTAGCTTATAGATGGCCATCTTCTCTCTTAGTCCTCACATGGTCTTTTCTGTGTGTGTGTGTGTGTGTGTGTGTGTGTCTGTTTCCTAATATCTTCTTCTTATAAGGACACCAGTCATGTTTGATTAGGGTGTAAACTTATGGCCTCATTTTATCTAATTACCTTGTCACATTCTATAATACTAGGGGTTAGGACTCAAACATATAGATTTTTGACAGGGGGAGGGTGGGATAATTCAGCCCATAACCACCAATGTTGGGGGCTTAAAATTAAATATATTGCAGTGAGAGAGGGTACATGTAAGAGATGTGAAATCCTATTCTCATATAACTTATCATTTAAGAAATCAGGACATCTTAAATGATAGTGTTTTCTTGGGATACAAAAAAAGAAAATAAATAGGGACAAATAGCAAACAAACAAAAAAGTTAATTTTTGAATATGTTGGGAGAGATAAGTGCTAAGAAGGAAAATAAAGTGGGGTGAGGAGAGAGTGACTAAGGTATGTCTGCTATGTTATATAGGTTGATAAAGAAAGCTCTCTGTAATGTGACATTTAAGCAGGAGGGAAGAAAGAACTGAAGGAATTAAGAGCAGAGAGTCATGAATTCATCAATGGGCAGAGAAAACATGCCTGAAGCAAGCTAGTAATTGCATGTTTAAGGAACAGCCAGGAGCCCCAAGTGGCTGGTATGAAGAACAGTGGTAGGAGATGAGATTAGAAAGGTATTACATAGAATCTCTCTTATCTGATTCAATTGTGACTATAACTTTTTAAATTAAAAGTTGATGATATCAGGGAATCATATGATACCTACATAGCCATTTTATCGTATTTTACCTTTAAAAAGAGTTATAATTTACGTAGAGTGAAATGCACAGATAAATGCATGGATCAGTGAGTTTTGACTATTGTAAAACTCTGTGTAATTCACACACCATCAGCAACTACATCTGTTAAATATTTCTGCTCATGGTGCTCTTGTTCCCTAACCCCCCAAATAGGGGCACACTGAACATGCACTACTTATGGAAAAGTGGGCAAGGAGAATCCTCATTCTTTTCTCTTACTTTGGATGATGTTCCTGATGATAACAATGTTACTGTTATTACTACTAATAACAACTAATGTATATTGAGTCCTTCCTATGTACTAGGCACTATGTTAAGAGCTTTACATGTATTCATACTCATCCTAGCCTTATGAGGTAACTACCACGATTTACATTTTGTGTATAAGTAAACCAAGGCATTCAACATTTGAATTACTTGAATTAAGTCGTACAATTAGTGAGTGTTGGAACCCAGACCCAAATCATGACACTATAACGCTACAGTATTTATTCTTAGAGCCTTTGCTAGGTTTGCCTCTTAACAGTCAAATTTTATGTTGTGAATATTCAACCTTTTCTTAGTTAATATACAAGTGAGAGCATTTCTCTCTCTCTCTCTCTCTCTCTCTCTATATATATATATATATATATATATATATATATATACATACACACACACATATATATATATATTGTTTCTATTCCACCATCTTTCAGCAAAAGGCATTTAATTAACATTATCTTTGTTGGCTTCTTTATCTCTCAGTGTGTCATTCAGTATGGTGTGCTTATTACAGCAGACCCTTTGGTTTAGACTGTGAGTGAATTCCCCAGGTCTATCCTTAATTTTTTATCTTTATTCATGCAAAGATCAGTCAGATCTGAAGCTAATTTAAAATATTTTTTCAGTGCTTGCTTGCTAGATTTATCAGTCCATGATAATCAAACTCTGCAAATTGTCTGGTCATCAGCTAGCAGAAACTCCTGAATAGCTATTTAAAACATTTATAGTGTGCTGGGTGCCTGAAACTTCTGGGAGCACTACCAGCAGCCTTACACTAGCATCCAGGATCCTTTGGCAGCTTCAAGTATAGCCTCATAAAACAGATTGAATAAATTTGCACCCATTTTGTAATTCTCTACAAAAGGCAATATATGGCTGCAGATAAAAACATACTTAACAACTAAAGAGATTCCCTGGCTAAGTAATAACCTCCTAGTTAAAAAACAAAAACAGAAACAAACAAAAACAGAAACAAATAAAAAACTAAAAAACAAACAAAAAGATTTTTTCTTCTTATTTAACAACATATTTACCCAAATTTTAAACTTTATCCAGACTTTATTTTTTTACATTTGAAATCTATTGTAATAAAGATAGGAAAATGCTGCATATTTTCAAGCAAGAATTATCTAATATCTCATAGAATATCTGGCTGATACTATTATTTAGTGGGCAGGAAAAAAAGGGGAAAGGCAATCTGACTAGCAAAATGGTACTAGATAATTTTTTATTTCTTGAAGTTTTCCTATCTAGGGAAATATTTTTGAGAGAGATCTATCTGTGCTAAAAAGACCTTTGAAACAATTACAAAAGGGGTCATATTGTCGAATAGAAAGGCCTGTTGTCTATCCTGTCATTTATGCAAGCTGGTCATGTTCCACACTGGCTTTAGCAAGCCAAGGATATTGCAGAACATGGATTTCCTGACTGTTTGAGAAATGGAACAGTATTTGCAAATAAACAGGAGCTTATTGAAATAAAAACATAATACAGATGCTGGTTTTCTTAAATAAACTTGGCCACTAACTGTGCTTATGTTGGTTAGTATAAGAACAGGAGTATTGGAACACAAGATATGAGATTATTATTAATATTTTACAAGTGCCAAGGTATAAGATCTTTGAGTGATAAAGCTTAGCCTGTTTTCAAGGTAGAGATGTTTTCAAGTCATAAGTAGAATTAAAAACTTGAAACATGAAAAACCGTTTCATAATTAGAAAAAAACTTAAAGAACAACTTAGTTTTATCACATGAAATAATAAAGTTAGGTTTTTCTAAGTGCTAATGTCTTCATATGTATCTAGCAGGCCATGGAATTTGAATAACTTGAATAATGCTTAAAGTGGCAATAAGATGTGATTTTGACTTTTTATCATAACTAAAGTTTAAATGAAATTCTCAATAACCTCAACTTAAGGCTGTTATTAGGAAATGACTTATCATAGACATTTCAATATTTAATACTAAGTGATTTCAGATTTTCTATTACAATAATATTCTTCATATTTTCTTTTAAAAATGTTCTCACTCATATCTTGCTTAAGCCTCCCAATATTTTGTGAGGTGGATGGGGCAGGAAATAGTTAAAAATAAAGAAAATGAAGAACAGAGAGGCAAGATGCATACCTAAGGTCATCTCTTTATTTTATGGCACCTTCAAAGATCATTTATTATAATGATCCATCTCAACCAGGGCATGGCCAATTGGTGACCATCAGTGGTATGTGTACTTTTCTGTAGCATTTCTTTTCTACAACAAACTGAAGGACCTACTCCATCTTAGGACTGAAGAAAGACAGAAAATTTGATAGCTTGAATTGTTTCATACCTAAAATTTAGAAAAGCAGGCACATAGTAATGGGACATATATGGAAGAATCTTTCCCTTATTATCAGGTTTAAAGGCTGAGTTCCAATATCTAGCTATCATTTTTATAGAAAAGTGAAGTGGAAATGAAACAAACTTGATACTTAGCAAGCCATTTTTTTTCAAGAATAACTTTAAACCTCAAATATCATGTATTCTTTGAACTTCCACATGATATATCTTTTTTTTTTTTTTTTTTTTTTTTTTGAGACAGAGTCTCACTTTGTTGCCCAGGCTAGAGTGAGTGCCGTGGCCGTCGGCCTGGCTCACAGCAACCTCAATCTCCTGGGCTCAGCGATCCTACTGCCTCAGCCTCCCGAGTAGCTGGGACTACAGGCATGTGCCACCATGCCCGGCTAATTTTTTGTATATATATTTTTAGTTGGTCAATTAATTTATTTCTATTTTTGGTAGAGACGGGGTCTCGCTCAGGCTGGTTTCGAACTCCTGACCTTGAGCAATCCGCCCGCCTCGGCCTCCCAAAGTGCTAGGATTACAGGCGTGAGCCACCGCGCCCGGCCTGATATATCTTTTTGTCTGTAATATATATATATATATTCTGAATAAGCGTAAATTTTATGTAGTTACTGAAATAAACTCTTTGTTATAATAATTATTTTTTTACTTTTATTCACTTTATGTGAATTTTGAATTTGTTACTAGGGTGGATTGATTGTAAAAGTCAACAGCATTTCTGTTGTTTTATGATGTTGCCAGCTACCATTAAAGAGCTTCTGCCTCAGCAAATTATACTCTGATGCTTTTATTTTGAGACAAGTGTTTAGGAAAAAAACATTTCAAGTTCCCTTTTATTTAATACTGCTCACCCCAAATATCACTGTCAGAACTATGTCACTGGTATTATTCAGATCACAAAATTTATACTTCATTTGATGTTATTTTAAATATAGCAAATCATATCAGATTATTTTTGGTCTGACTTATTTGCTTTATAGATAGTGACTAGTTAACCAGGTGGCTATTGCTCAATGTAGTATAAATAAATATGTATGTGTGTATAGAATTAATTCTATACTTACTTTCGATATTTCTTAATTATGCACATATCTTTATTAATGCCCTTTAGAATTCTTGCTCTAGTTATTTTAAGTCATTTTACATTAATATGTTGTTTCTACTCTGTTAAATTGTTTGGGTGAATGCTATCTGTTCTAAAATACACATCTATTGTGTAAACTTTCTATGAAGTGCAGATGGGGTTTTTAAGCCCAAACAAGTGTTGATTTACTTCTTGTAATTGCCCTACTTGATAATCCGAAAACTATTTTTTCATCTTAATATTAATAACTATCTGTTCTGCAAGATGCTTCACAAGCATGATCATCCTTAATCCTCATAGCAAATCTTTATGTTGGTCATTGTTATCTTCATTTTATACATGAGAAAACAGGCTTAGAAAGTCTCCCATACCTAGAAAGTACATAGACCCAGACCTGTCTATCTATAAAGGCCATTTCTTAGCCACTATAATACATTATATTTCAGGATGATTTCCATTCCAGTATTATTAGATCATCAGAAGTCCTAAATCTGGCTAAATTCTAAACTGTACTATTAATATTTTGATAACATGATGCTATATAGATTCTCATGATAGGACTTTAAGGTAAAGACAATATTACTTGAAGTAATCAGTTTATCAAGGGCCCAGGAGGGTAGTGGCAGATCCTAGTATTAGGTGTTAGAATTGTAGACACCTGTCTTCCTAACAACCTTCATCTATTTGAGCTTTTAATTTTGAATTTGAAGTGCTATTATATCTGGGAGCATTAAATAAGTCATCTGTTTCATGTTATGTGTATTTTATACAAAAACAAGTGCAATAATGAAATTTCCTTTTCTTTTTTTTATACAGTGGAATGCATCCTGCTTTTATGCTGGAGTTCATTTCTGTGGCTTGGATTTATCACAGTAGCATTTGTCTTCGATCTGTGTGTTAACTAGAAATCCAGAAAGACATGAGGAGATTTGTTTACTGCAAGGTGGTTCTAGCCACTTCACTGATGTGGGTTCTTGTCGATGTCTTCTTACTCTTGTACTTCAGCGAATGTAACAAATGTGATGACAAGAAGGAGAGATCCCTGCTGCCTGCATTGAGGGGTAAGTGCTTATGAAGCAGGAATTATTTTTATAATAGAGATGACAGTTGTGGTGATGCTTGACAAAATATGAAACTCCAAAATGAGAATAGTTTTGCCTTATTGAGTCAAAAGAGCATTTTGGCAGAACTATTGAACCAGGGGCTTCAATATTCAACTATTGAAGCAGCTATTTTTACTTTTCTTGGTTTTAGGTGTTTTGTTGGAAGAAATGAGAATAGTTGGCTAACCTCTAAGATACCTTCCAATCCTAATAAATTTCAGTGTTTTGTGCCTGTATGAAAAGAACCATTTAGTGAACTTTCAAACTGGGCAGAATTTTAAATCTAGGCTCTCAGAAGCCAAAAGCCTTTAAAGACCAAGCACATAACATAAAAGGGAAAAACTACTAAAGTGAGACAGGTGGGGATTATAAAAAACTGGAACTATGCATGATATCCCTAAAACTTCCAAAACAGTTAAAAAATAAAAAACACCAATTTTCAAAACAAAGCACATGTTAGCGGCCAGATTCACCCTATAGATCACCATATTGTTGGCTCTATGTGAAGTGCAAAAATTATTATAACTTCAAGTAGTTATAAAGTCAGTGTAACTCAGTATATTCCTCTTGAGGGATCAGTTTCAATGAACAGATAAGAGCTAATGCTAAATAAGCATAATAATTTATATAAATGGTTATTCATCAAGTAAAGGCATGGAGATTAATTTCCTGCAAAGTGATTCCAAACAATTTTCTCTATGCTTTGCTTTTTGCTGATTTTAAGATCTATAAATATATTTCTGAAATATTCCTAGTAAATAGGTGCTTCTATAGTACTTAAGGGTGCCCAGAATTAGTTTTATTCGCATTGAACTAACATATATTCTCTGATTAGCAAAGTTTTCTGCATAAATATGACAAAAGGGTCAACTTTGAGTCTTAGTTGAAATGTTTGTACCTTTTGAAAAAGTGATTCTAAATTATCAAGTCGAGATTTGCATTTATTTAATAATTTAAAAATTTAATGATTTATTTAATAAATGTAATATGCTTTTAATGTTACAATTTTTAGGTTATTTATTAATTAAAATATTCTAATAAGCAGAATTTCATTTTATACTACATGATTGTGTGAGGTTTAGGGAAACACAGAAGAACATTTCGAAAACTTAATTTTTTGCCGAAAGAGTATATTTTAGATATCTTGGATTTGCTTTAGATTGTAAAAATATTTTTGCTCAATGGGAGAAATTCTGAATATCTACCTCTTCTTTTCAAAATGGGTCTAACTCTCTTGCTGCAGTTTTTGACAAATACAAATAATTTAGATAAAGTACTTTGGAAGTGACTAAGCCTAGACCTATTTAGGTAGTTTATATGCATTTTTTATGCCTTTGTACTACAATTATTCTGAGAGGAGAACATTATGAGTCCATCAGGTTTTGACAAATGAATATGGGAATTGATTTGCTGATCTTTAGTTAAAACCCCAGAATAAATCAGGCCTCTCTGCTTCTTTGTTAGAATCAGTTGAGCTGCTGCTTGGCTGAAAGTAGAAATGTGCTTTGATGGATCACATCAGTTTGGAATGATTACTTTGTCATTTGTTGAAAGAAGAGATCTAGGTTGGTCACAAAAAATGTTATAACCTGATTCAGCAAAACTATGGTATCCTTTTCTGAAAGTACCAAAAAAGTACTGTTATGCTGATTTATGTCCTTAATGCTCAGTCTTAAATCTCAAAATGTAAAATTTAATGATGCAAGACAAAAATAATAACATTTCCTTGGGCTTGAATTGTAAAATTAAATTACCTTCTCTTTATTTGTAAGACTTGTCGTCTTAGTACATTTGAGCTACTATAATAAAATACCATATACTAGGTGGCTTAAAAACAACAGAAATTTATTTCTCACGGTTTGAGAGGCTGGGAAGTAAAAGATCAAGGTGCTGACAGATGCCGTGTCTGGTGAGAGACTGTTCCTCATAAACATCTGTCTTGTCATTAACTTCACATGGCAGAAGGGTTGAGGGACCTCTCTAGGGCATATTTTATAAGAACACTAATCCCATTCATGAGGGCTGCACCTTCATGACCTGATCACATCCCAAAGGCCCCACTTTCTAATATTATCACCTTGGGGGTTGGAATTTCAACATATGAATTTTGTTGGGGGGGGCGGGTGTGCAAACTTTCAGTCTATGGTACTTGTTCAATGTTGCATATTGACATTATTTGTCTTGAATGAATGGACAATAGACTTAAGGGTTTTAATTTAATTTGTGTTACTTATTATTTCAGACTGTCACTTTATGTAGGAATTTATACTCTGTATTCAAAATATTTTACTTACAAGAAGACAATGCTGTGCCAAGTGTACTTGACTGAAATTTCCATGTTCTACATATGCAAAAATGGGGTTTTTGACTTAAAAAAATTGATCCTTTTTGACCTACATGTCTTCATTATTAAAACAAAGGTTTGGAAGAGGTAGTTTCTAAGATCTTTTATATTTCTAAATTTTAAATAATTTCTAAGTACCTAACATTAGCATACACTGTGAATTAATTTTTGAGATGTCTTCATTTATTCATTCACCAATTATTTATTAAGGGCTTATTAGATACTCGGTCTTGAGGATACAACTGAGATCCCTGCTGTTTGCTGTTTGGGACATGAGGGAACTGAGTTCTCGCCTGTCATGGAGCTTATAGTCAATTATAAATTACATATTTCTCTCTGTCTCTCTCATTCTCTATCTCTCTCTCCTTCTCACTTTTTGTGCGTATATGTATATAATCATGTACTGCATAATGACATTTCTGTCAATGATGGATTACATACATGATGGTGGTCCCCAATGATTATAATATTGTATTTTTACTTTATCTTTTGAATGTTTAGTTATCTTTAGATGCACAAATGCTTACCAATGTTTTATAATTGCCTACAGTATTCAGTATAGTAACACACTATATACGTTTGTAGCCTGGGAGCAGTAGGCTATACTGTATAACTTGGGTATATAGTAGACTATACTATTTAGGTTTGTGTAAATACACTCCGTGATGTTCACACAGTGGTGACATTGCCTAACAGTGTATTTCTCAGACCATATTACTATTGATAAGCGACACATAATTGTATATATTCATCTAAAAGATAAAGTAATTTAGAAATGGATACAAAACATAATGGGTATTAGGATAAGGAAAGAGAATGCTTGAAGTAGAGGAAAATGGATCTAGGGTATTAGATAAAACCTCAAAGAGGCTATGGCATTAAACTTGAGGTCTATAGCAAAAAGTAGGATGTGACCAGTAAAATATTAGTAAAATGAGAAGATACTAAACATTTCATGGGATGATGAAGATCTAGAACACCCAGGATGTTCCTAAAGGAGAAGAATACAAAGTAGAGATATGACAAATAACATATCATAAAATTTAGAGTAATTAAGGATGTAGTATTAGAGCAAAGGGCACCTGGAAAAAGAGAGGCTCTTCAATAAATAGAACTGAAAATATAATGGTAATCCATGTGTAAAAAGATGAAATTAGATGTCTAACTCATATCATGAACCAATAGAAACTTTGGAGGTATTAAGAATTTAAATGTCAAAAAAACTAAAACTTTAGCAGAAAAATATTTAAGCATTGATAACAGCTTGGAATAGGGAAAATCCCTTAAACAAAATGAACAAACAAGCAAATAAAAAACACTGCTTATAAAAGAAAATATTGATAAATTTCATAATGTTAAAATTGAGAAAGTTGGTTTATTCAAAATACCTTAAAGGGAGGTAAAAAGAGGATTTACAGATTATAGAATATATTCAAAGAAAATATAACTGACAAATTATTATATATATAAACAATTGTTATGTATATCAAGTATATATATAATAATTTTCCTGTTATTAATAAGAAAAGTCCAAACAACCCAATAGAAAAAAAAGGGGGCAACAGAACTGAACAGACATTTCATATAAAAGGAAACACATGTTGCAAATAAATCTGTGAAGAAATAATTAACATCAATCATAATTGGAGAAATGCAGATCAAGTCTATATAATGACATCTCATTTGTATTTATTCAATTGGCAAAAATTGCAAAGGCAGATAATACCAATTATTAGAGGTAATGCATCTCTGTATTTTTGTAATAACTTCAGTTAGCAGTTTGGCATTATCTCTGAAATCTGAACATTTATATATGACTCAGGACTTACAGTCATATACCCAATAAAATTTCTTCCAATATAAACAAATATGTTTATAGCACTACTATACATAAAAATAAAACCTGAAAATAGCCCATAAGTCCATCAGTGGAAAAGTTCATGAATGGACATTGGCATATCAATACAAGGAAATATTAATTATATTGTAGTCAAAATGAATTAACTACACAGACTTTTGTAACATGAATGAATGTTGAAAATACAATAGTAAATTAAGCATAAAAGTTATATCTTTCAAAAATGTTATATAACATAATGCTGCTTGTTATATGTTATATAACATAATACTGCTAAAATATAGCAAAAATTTGAAAATATACAAGTTTAAGAATATATAGAGATGCAACAAGACTTTATAAAAAGCAAGTGAAGCTAATTATGAATATGGTACTTAGGATCTTGGCCTTCATACGTTAGGGGGAACACGGGCATGGGATGGGGGTGAACATTTTGACTGAATGTGGGGCATTGCTAGAGTCCTACATTTGTTTTGGATATGGGCTTAATGTGTCTATTACATTATATGGATAACTAAATGAATATCCATTCACTGGATCTTATTCATTAAAAAGTGGGAAGCTTACTGAATGGGTTTAAAAAACACAGCAGACAGGATCCAATTTGTGTTACAGAAAAATTGATGTGGATACATGTAGAGAATGAATTAGAGAAGAGCCATTCTCCTTAGGGGAACTGAGTAGGAGGCTATGGCAGTATTCCATGCATTCTGTATATAAGTGATGCCTTCTTAGAGCAGAGTAGTGGCAGTGAGAAGTTGGCAAAATCAAGAGGCATTTAAAATATGAGAGTAAGAGAGCTTGAGTGGCTTTGGCAGGTAAAGGAGAGGGAAGTGTCAAGGACATATCTCTGGTTTCTTGCAGGGCTCTATTTGCTATAATTTCCTAAGATAGGGGAGAATATAGAAGTTGATTTGAGGGTGGACATTGAGTTTATTTTGGACATATTGTGTTTGAGACACTTGTTAGGCAACTGAGTAGAGCTGTGCAGTAGGAAGTTAGCTACATTATTAAACTCTAAATATCAAACTTGAAAAGCTATCACTTTTATGGACATTTTTCTAAAATGGATCACATTTTATCTTATTTTTTTACATGGAGTTTATGGGATATAATTGATTCTTTATTATAGAGTTAGCATTATCATCTTACACATCAGTTATGGATGATGCTGTAAAAAAGAGATGATTTCAGGGACTTTAAGGGAGAATTGTAGGCCTGTTCCAATATTAGATACAGACCCCTGAATCCTATTTCTTTTCCTGTTTTCCAAAGGACTGCTTTTTGGTAACATACATACTTGTCGGGGGGAAAATATTAACTCTTTAATGCTACTCTTGTGCCACCTAGAATAAAAATGCACTAAAGGATATTTTAACTCCCAAATGGTATGGAACACTAAGTGTTGTTACTCCCAGTTTGGAAATGTTAGAATAGATGTTTTAGAAAAAACATGAATTATTACAAATGGAATTCACATGGTAAAAAAAAAAAAAAAGAAAGTAGGTATTTAAAAAGCCAAATGATGCGAGAGTGCATCTGCAAACACTTTGGGCAAATTTGAGGTCAGGTGGCAGGTTTGCATGAGCCACAGTAGATTCTAGGCCCAGCTCCCCCGACTAATGGCCTATGTCCTCAGGCAAGTGAAGTAATCTCTCTGGGCCTCAGTTGCCATCTGTAACATGAAATGGATATGAATCATGATTTTTAAAATTATGCATCCCAATATGCTTTTCTTTTCAATAAAATTATGGAAAGTGAATTATTTTAGTATTTAGCTTTTGATTAATCATAGATAATGTATTGTTTGAGATAGAAATGGTTATATAGCAGTGACATAATGGGAAGGGATAGGCTTAGGTACCCCAGAGGTTTCTTACCATCACAGAGGGCAAAAGGGTTATAATATATGATATGCTATTCTAGAAGGGAAGGAAACCGGCCTTTCTTTACCTTATTCTGAATCTTAAACATATTAAACAT
Source organism: Microcebus murinus (assembly GCF_040939455.1). NCBI lineage: Eukaryota > Metazoa > Chordata > Mammalia > Primates > Cheirogaleidae > Microcebus > Microcebus murinus. The sequence continues at coordinate 34,980,399 of NC_134111.1, forward strand.
ACATAGGAAATGAGATTTACTTGCAAAAAAAGGAAAAATATCAAAAGAGAATATCTGATTGGGAGAAAAGATAAGTACATTATTCACTAGTGATAACAATACAACAATAATTTTAAGTATAATCTATTAATTGTATATAAATGTTAACTTAATTATCATACAAATCTGTGATGTAGGCATTATTATCATTATTATTATTTTACACATGAGAAGCAGAGGCTGTGGGAGCCTAAAGGGATCTTCCAGAATGTTAACAATCAATGGAATAAAATTTGGTTATTATACTGTAAGCTCAAAAACGGTCTCTGTCCTTAATAAATGCCAGTTTGCATTAAAATTCAAGTACCATGCTTTCATTTGGATATCATTATGGAGCTGCATATTCTGAAAACTTGAACTGTGTGTTTTGTTTTTATTTTCAGAGACACCCTCAACCCTCCAGATCTCCCTAGCCAGTAGGAGGTATAAATTTCACTCAGGAAAATATTTATCAGGGGTTGTTCTGTTTGCAGATCATTTATAAAAAAAGAAGCCATCACCTTATCTGGCATTTTAAGGTTCTGCAAAGTTACTCTTATTCACTTTTCTCCCTCAGACCGTCCCACTGCTGCTCTGAATGGGGGGAAATAAAGAAAACGAGTGGACTTGCTGACCAATGATTTTGATTCAACACCTCCATATTCCCCTGGTCCTTCCAGGGAGACTAACTGGTTTCTTCTCATAAATTCAAGGAGACAAGTGGTCTCTTCTGAATTTTTGACAATAGGCTGTTATGTCATCCCCTTCTTTGTTGCTTTTTGAATGATCTTCTCTTCATAGTCATTCACTCCTTTACTAAATAGCAAATCTTTGTTGATTTTGTTTGATTAATCTTTTGGTGCTTCATGGAAGAATTCCCTCGTGTGAGGGGAAACAGCAGATAGGTGAATTAAAGTATTAACACTAACAGCGAATTGTCCTTTTTAAAAACATATGGCTTCACCTTGGGTGTGATATATAGAAGAGTGTGATTGGTTTAAATGCATTGTCAGTATTGGAATTGTTTTGAGTAAATTATGACTATTACTGGAACTTTCAGGTGATAATATAAATAATCTTACAAAAAGTAAGCCATATAGACATAATTGACTTGGATTAAGGGCATATATTCCCCAGATAATTTTCAATCAGTTTTATATATAGTGTCCAAATATTAATAGGCTTTTAACAATTTTGACCTCTGGTATTTGCTTTGCTTTTTTATACTCTTATCCATAATTCATTCTAATATTTATGCCAGTCCACACAGACATACAGGAATAAAAAATAAATTGTAACAGTGAACAATTATTAGGTTTTAATCTGCTAGTTGCTTTATATACATTATTTCAATTAATCTTCAAAACAGCATTAGGGTAAGTACTATTATTGTCACTATTTACATATGAGAAGCTGAGACACAGAAAGGTTAATTAAATTCCCCAAGGTTGCAAAGCCATAAGAGGGAAGAATAGACTCATAGCCTGGTTTGTCAGACTTTTCAACCCGTACTTTGAACCACTAGACTAGATTATGCTGTGTCCCCGACTCAGGTATGCTTAGGTCATAGGCGTACCTTTTGGACAAAGTAATACTAACATTTATATACTATTTATAAAATATTTATACAAATGGGGATATTTCTGGGGTAATGGAAGGATATGGCCACAGCCTTTGGGTAAAAAATGCCCTCTTTAATGGAATTTAAGGGAAAAGTACCTCTGCCAGGCTCACCTTGTCTTAGTTCAGGCTTTACCAATTTCACATATAGTGAGTCTCCATTGAAAATTGATGAATTCAGGTTGCAATTTCCCTCAGTAGCGACCTCTAGGGCCAAGCCTCTGAAATCTTGAAAGAATAGTTAAATATTGAACACAATAGTGAAGCATTGTTCTGTTCAAAGCTTAGTAAGAATGATTGATAGCAATCTTATATCCATTCATTCAACAAAAGCACTAGGTACTGTGTAATGAACAGAATTTAATCAAATAAAGCCCCTGCGTTCAAGAATCACACACTCTGCTGGAAACACAAACTGTACATAAATAACTACTTTACAAAATAGAAAGTGGTTGCTGCTGTTAGAGAGAGGTACCAAATCAACTACCATGAGAGTTAAGGGGCCTAAAAATAAATAAGTTTTGTGGGCATGTGAAAATTGGGAGAGAGGGCTAACAGGAGGAAATTAAGTACCAGGAGAATGCTGTTGCCTTGCTCAAAATAAGGATATAAGAGACCTGTGAATTAGTTGATTGAAGAAAATTACATATAAAAGGGATTTCTAGATTTTAGGCTTGAAAATTAGGATAAAGACAGATTTTAAAGGACTTTGCATGTTGGGGAAAGGAATTTTAACTGCTTTCTAGGAAAAGGGGATCAATTAAGGGTTTTTGGAAAAGAAAGTGTATATTGATCATCAACTGAAGGTTGGAAGGAAAATACAATGCCATTAGTTACATATACAAGACAATAGCACCAAGACATTTTATCTTTATTTAAATAAAGGTTCAGATACTAACATTTTATTCACTGATTAAAACCACTTCAATTAGATAATAACTAAATGGAATATTAAGTCATTTAAGTTGTTCACATTGAAAATTAATTGTTAAGAATAAGAAAAATACTCTTTTTGTAAAATTTAGTTTAGATATTTTAAAAAGTAACCACTCAAGTCTAAATTCATCAAAATATATGTATTAAGTATGTGCATTTTTGTTTATCAACTATGCATCAATAAAGCATAAGAAAGTAACTACTCAAAAATCTTTACTTATTTAGTATTAAGTTTAGACAACTTCAATAAACATTATTTGAGTGCTGATTTGTGTCAAACCTGGAGATAGACATATAAAGAAGAAATGTCTTGTTTTCATGTTTAGCAGGGGAGAAAGGAATTCAGAATTATATGAATGAAATGTCATAATGTCAATGCTATATTATTAGGAAGAGGGAGAATATATGAAATAAAAACAAAAAAAATCAATACTACATGTCCTTTGAAGGCAAGATCTAATTTTCAATTTTATGAAGACTGGAGTTGATTGACTAAAGAGTGGGGACTAAACTATTTACGAAATAGCTCATCAGTAATATGAGAATGCAGAAATCTTATCTCTACTCAATAGAAGACATTGCCATTAAAGGGCTATGTTGCAGCAGAGACAACTAGCTATGATAGAATTTTTATCAGTTTTGTACACTTCTATCATCACTTAAAAGACTGCCTGCTCATAGTAGGTGTTAATTAGTGGGTGTTGACTGAATGAAGAATGAATGCATAATCAGCTTGGTACTTTCTGAGTGTCCTCATGATCATAGATTTAAAAAATTGAAATAACTCTATTATTATGGCCAATGTATGTTTTTAAAAAAATTGCTTAGTTTACATACATAGCCAAAATTTAGATTACTTTCTTGTATCTTTTCTTGGTTCATATAATTTGATTTACAGCCCAAATTCATATGAGACAAACTCATAGCCTGAGGACTATCTTTTGTCCTTGAGAATCTGCCTTGTGTTGCATTGTATGAACTATCTCTGTGATCCAGAGGCTTAGAGATCACTGCATATTGACACCATAGTAGTGTTATTGGTGATACTTCTAGACGGAATAGGCATATTATGTACAATATGTGGAATGGATCAATACACAAAGGGCACAGCAGGAACATTCATGAAAATTAGAGTGAGGAACTTCAAAAAAGATGGAGGTAGGTGGTATAGTATATTTGGTTCATTTATAAAAAGTAGATAGAAAAAAAGGAGATAATGGGAAATGAACGTAAGAAAGTAATACTGGAAAACTTTAGAAGTGAAAAATTCAATCAGAAAGGAAAATTACTGACAGTTAGGTGATGCAATTGTAGAACAGGACTCATGATGAGTCAATAAAGCTCCACATAAATATAGCTTTGGGAACAATTACGGAATTTTATTCTCTATATCAACTTTATTAAGGTACGTGACAAAATGCACCATTTTAAGTATATAATTTGATGAGTTTTGACAAATTGATCACAGGTTCAACCTCACAATCATTATCTCCCCAGAATGTTCCCTCATACCTCTATGCAGTCAATTCCTCCACTCTAGGCCCACACAACCACTGATCTGGTTTCTGTGACTATTGGTTAGTTTTGCCTATTGTAGAAAATCTGATGAATGGAATTGTACATTATCAATTCTTCTTTGTCTGGCTACGTATGTATGCTCACCATAAGGTTTTTGAGATTAATCATGGTGTTGAGTGTGTCAGTGGTCCTATTGCTGAAAAATACTCTGTGTATGGTGTCTTAGCTGTTTTATGTTACTATAACATAATACCTGAGACTGGATAAGTCTCAGGTTCTGTTTTTAAGGAACAGAAATGTATTTCTCACAGTTCTGAAGGCTTGAAAATCCAAGATCAAGGCACCAGTAGGTTTGGTCTCTTGTTGCAACGTAGCGCCTGTTGCTTTGTCCTTTGAAGAGGAGTAATGTTATGTACTCACATGGCAGAAGAGCAGGAGAGAACGAAGCCACTCCTACAAGATATTTTTATAGAACCATGAATCTATTCACCTCCTAAAAGGCTCTACCTCCCAGTACCTCAAAATTAGGAATCAAGTTTCCAATGCATGAATTTGGAGAACACATTCAGACCATAACCATATGGATAGACTGCAATTTTTAAAAATATTTTCTTTCTTTTTTTTTGTTTTGTCTTAAAAGATTTATTTAACATACCTAAAACTTGGAAATAAAATATTTTTATAAAATACAGAGTTTAACCATGGAAGGTGTCTGTTTGCCTCAGACAAAATCCAGACTCTGGACATGTTCCATTATCATATAGTTTTCTTTAGCCAAAATTATTCATAAAAAGTAGGGAAAGGTATATTTCTACAGTAATCACATTTTATTATCTAAAATATTCATAGTCTCTCTCTAAGGCAAGATTACGAGAGAGGGAAATTTTCTGTAATTTGTGCATTAATTCCAAATAGACATCCTGTGTTCCAACTCATGTTATTTCTAACCAGCTGTGTAAACTTGGCCAAGATTGTTAACCAATCATTAGTTTCCACACATGAAAAAGGGAATAATAGTAATTCTCATCTTACCTACTTGTTATGGGGACAAAGGGAAATACTTCATCTGATGTGCTTTGCATCATGACTGGCACATAGTGACCATTCAACAAATGATGGCTATTGTTATTAGACATAGATAAAAATAGTAAAATCCATATCCAATGTAAATCAGAATAAGATGAAAAGCCCATGTAAATTAGAATGAGGTAACAATGTAAATAATGAGAAATTCAGAAAAGAAAATGATTTCATTTATACTGGCATATGGAAGAAGATCTTATGAAGAATGGTGCAAAGAGAATGGAGGAGACAGCAAGGGACAGAAGCTGAAAGAACAAGTCCATCCCATTGTAGTTGGCCAAGATAGTGCTTTGACTCAGCCCTTGAATCCAACAGCTTCTAGAAGTTGGAACTCTTCACTTGATGGTGGACATTTAGGTTGTTCCATCTTTTTACTATTGTGAATAAAGCTGCTACATTCATACACAAGTCTTGTTGTGGACATATGTTTTCACAACTCTTGGGAAAATACCAAGGAATGGAAGTTCTGAGTCATATGCTAAGTGTGTGTTTAATTTTGTGAGATACTGCCAGTCTGTTTTCCCAAGTTGTTAGACTATTTTCTATTCCCATCAGCAATGTAGGAGAGATCTAGTTACTCCACATCCTTGCCAACACTTCATAGCCAGCATTTAAAATTTTAGCCATTTTAGTGAGTTTATAGCGGTATCTCATTGTGATTTTAGTTTGCATTTCTTGATAACAATTGATATTGAGCTTCATTCCATGTGTTTATTTGGCCGGTCTTCTTTTATGAACTATCTGTTCAATTCTTTTGCTCATTTCTCACTGAGTTGTCTGTGGCTCATTTATTTATTTATTTATATGGTGTCTGAAAGAGCAGAGATTTTTAACTTTGATGAAATTGATTGTATTTTATTTCTTTTATCTTTCTTTTGGTGTCCTAAGAAATCTTTACCTATGCCAACACCATGAAAATTTTTTGCTTGTATATTTTTTTGGAATATATATGGTTTCAGCTTTAAAGATTAGAGTTATATTAATATTTTGTACACAAAGTCAAAGTTTCACTCTTTCAAAATAAAAATTCAGTTTTTCCAGAAAATTTGTTCCTTGAAGATAAAAAGGTGTGAATTATAGAAATAAGAACATTTTTTAAGTTTTCAGTATGCACCTATAGATTTTTCTATTACTTACATGAATAATTTGATTATAAATGCAGGAATTTATTTTCTAGAATTCATTGCATATTTTATGTAATTGATATAAAATTTGTTAGATAACTTGAAAAATATCCAAATTTTACTTACTAAATCTAAATTAGAAAATTGATTTGATGAATAATTAAAAATCAGATCTAATTTAACTTTTTTAAAAAATAGTATTACATATTTTTTCTGATAATAAAATTAACAAATACTCATCGTGGAAAAATTAAAATACAAATAAAAATACAGAAGAAAAATAACTTTGAATTCCATCTAGACATTGACCTTATAATAAAATAAAATTTATTTTTAAAATTTTTCCACACCTCCTGTCCAAATACTAACCAGGCCATACCCTGTTTAGCTTGTGAGATCAGAAGTGATTGGGCATGTTCAGGGTGGTATGGCTGTAGACCCAAATGCCCATTAGTACATGAGCAGATTAATAAAATGTGGTATATGTATACCATAGAGTTCTGATCAGAGACAAAAAACATTGGTGATCTAGCATCTCTTGTATTATCCTGGATAGAAGTGGAACCCATTCTACTAAGTAAAGTATCACAAGAATGGAAAAAGAAGCACCACTGTACTCACCATCAAATTGGTATTAACTGACGAACACTTCAGTGCACATTTAGTAGTAACATTCATTGGGTGTCGAGCAGGTGGGGTGGAGGAAAGGATGGGTATATTCACACCTATTAGGTGCAGTGCCCACCATCTGAGGGATGGACATGCTTGAAGCTCTGACTCAGGTGGGGCAAAGGCAATATCTGTAACCTAAACATTTTCACTCTGGTAATATGCTGAAATTAAAATAAAATTTTTTCAATCAATATATCATGAGTATTTTGTTGTGCATGAGATATTCTTTCCAAATATGGTTTAATAACAACAGAACATTGTATTGTATGTCTATATGATAATTTTTATAACTATTTGTCCTTAATTTTCATGTAAATTCCTTCTGATTTTCATCACTAAATAATGTTGTTATGAATATTTTTTGAAATTATCTTTGAATATGTGGCTGATTATATTCTTAGGCTAGATTCTTGGTAATGAAAATAACTTTTTAAAGGCGTAAATTTTTTTTAAGTCTCTTGTTAGATATTTCTAGTGATTTCCTGGAAAGGCTATTGATCTTCACCTCTCATCAGCAGTTGAGTATACTCATCTCACCACAATATTTATAATTTAATTTAAACCACCTTTGCTAATTAGACTACTTTCTAATCACAACTTTTGATGTTTTCTGGTTTTCATTTTTTCACATTGAAAGATTTGATACATATATATCTTACTTTAGTATAATAAAGTGGATATATTTTAATTTTTGATAATTATTTTCTTATATATTGAACCATCTTTGCTTTTATCACTGATTTGGGTGTTAAAATTAACATCTTTAGTTATTAAAAATTAAACATCTATTAAAATCTTATATACCAAGATCTGGATATTGGCTATTTTATTCCATTGATCTATCTTTTAAATCATATTCCCTAGCCAAACCATTTTGATTATTAAAATTTATATTGCCTAATGAAACACTTGACAGGTTGTAGACTATTCTAGGCTGGAAAATGACTACATTACAATTCTTATCTTGACTTTGCTACTTTCAGTGTGTCCCCTGCATCACTGTGTCACTGTCCTGATCTATAAAATGAGAGGCTTGGTGCAGACCTACCTTCTTCTATATCCAAACATTGATTTTTTTTTCATGATAAATAAATAGAGAGTATTGTGTTCTCACTAAAGCTCACCATAGTTTTAAATAGGATCAGATTATGGAAATATGTCAGAGTATTGGTCTAAAAAATATACCTGGGATTCCATTTTTTTGTTTGTTTCACACTTTATGGAAGTGCATTCACATGTGTTTTCTTTTAGATCTGTCATAATGATTCTATTGGTATAATAAGTGAGGATATTGAAGATAAAATGGTATAATGTCAAGAATATTGGTGCTGTGGTCAGAAGATCTGAATTTTAACATGGCTCTGGCCTTAAATAGAAGTCTGACCCAGATATAATCTTACTTCCACCATCTTTTGAGGATTAAATAGATAAACAATAACAACAAAAATGCATTAAGAATCATAAAAGACTCTACAGAAGGACATTAGTGCACAAAAACCCTAATTTACCTCAGGTTAGTATTAACAGTTCTAAAAACAAAGTCTTATTCTTTTAATTAGAAACACTTAAAATATTGTTTTTATTAAAAATCACTTAAATACAATAAAAGATTCCCTCTTTGGAAGACTTATTCTCCTTCTATGTTATAATAACACATGATCTCTATTTAAAACTTCATTTTCAATGTAGAAAAATATATGAGAAGTTGTAAAAATATAAACCAATCACATGTAGATTATAGATTATTATAAATAAAGTTTTGGTTTGTTTCTTTATATTTCTAATAGGGCTCCTACTTTATTTCATTTTTATACCCTGATTTAATTATCTGAATTTTATTTTGGAAATTTTCTTTCATTATTAAATATTCCTTAAAACACAGTTTTACTGACTGTACATTATTCTATATAATTAATTCATAACAATGTTTAAACATTTTCCTCTGGATTTTAAAAGGGAGGATAAAGTTAAAAATCTTTATTAGCTCCTCATTCATATCTGTCATTATATTCTTCCACGTAGTATGATTGTATGTGATTTTTTCTCTCCTTTAAGGTCAGCTGTGAGTTTTAATTTATTTCATTATGATTGTACCTATTTGGGGCATGCCTAATCTTACTTTTATTGTATGAGATATGAGGTGGACTTCAAAAGACAGATTTCTGGTGGTGAGAAATTGTTCTTGAAGAGATTGTCACTGTTGTTGAACTAGAAGAACATGTACATTATTATAAACATCTTCACTATTATTAAAGCTACCACTTATTAAGTGTCTACTGTATACCAAGCTGTAACCTCAAAGCACATGTGCACCTTATGTTCAAACATCTCTATGGAGAATTTGAGAGAGAATTATCTTGATGAAGTTTTCTGCACTCATGGTCTCTAAATTCACTCCCCATCTTCTTGCTTAAAACTACTCCAGTCAGGGTTTTTCCAGTATGACTTCATCAGAAATGCTTTTGTGATACCACTTATGGTCTCCATATTGCTAAATCCAATGGCCAATTCTCACCTTTAATTTGCATGACTATCAATAACATCTGGAACAGTCAATCATTCTTACCTCCTTATACTACTTTTGTTACTTGCCTTAGAGGCTGTCATGCTGTCTTGATTTTCTACCTCACTGACGACACCTTCTCAACCTCCTTTTCAGGTTCCTTGTCTTCACCTCAGCCTCCTAATGTTGAGGTAGCTTAGGGAGTGGGATTGGATTTATTTGTTCCTTATCAATACTCACTCCTTTGGTGATCTTGTCCAATCTAATATCTCATTCCTTCATATGCTTTGCTGTAATTTTACAACTTCAAAATTTATGTAGCCTTCTCATACCTCCCTCCTAATATTTAGACATTTATGACCGAGGCTTAATTGATATATCTTTTTGGATGCTAAGAAACATCTCAGACTAACCATGTCCAAAACTGAACTCCTGGCCTTCCACCAAAAGCTTTTCTACTTGTAGTCCTTTCTACCTCAATTTCTAGCAACTCCATCACTCCAGTTGCTTAAGCCAAAAATCTTAAGTATTCTTTTCCCTTTCACTCATATTCTGCATTAGCAAATCCTGTCTATTCTTTCTTTAAAATATATTTATAATTCAAACCTAAGTCAGATCATGCCATTCCTCTGCTCCAACCTCTTTGCTGGCTCCCACTACTCAGAATATGAACTAAATTTCTTAACAAATAGCTTAACCAAGTTCTATTCCATGTGCACCCTAGTCACATTGACTTCATGTTCTGTTATTCTTCCTTGATTCACTCCCCTCCAGTCACATTGACTTTCTTGCTATTCTTGGAATATGGCAGGTGTCTTTCTATCTCAGAGCCTTTGCCTTGCTGACTCTTTGCATGTAATGTTCTATCTCCAGTTTTCTTCATGTCTTATTTTTCTCCCTCATTTCTTTCAGGCATTGTCTCAAATGTTACTGACTCAGTTTGGCGAGGGCCACACTATTTGTAATGTACATTGAATTGTTCCTCATTCCTATACTCATTTTTTTCTATGCTTTGTTATTTGCCACTACATTTTTAGCACCTGATGTATATTTTAATGATTTACATTTTTTTTTCTCCCTCCTTGCCTAACAACAATAATACAAGGCATTTATTTTACTGCTATATCCCCTGTGCCAAGAAGCACCTAGCACATCAGATGCATAAATGAGAGAAGGAATACTCAGTGAATACTTGTTTAATGCTGCCATGATAGAATGATCTGCAGAGTGTTGTTCCAAAAATAATTTACCACTGGAAAGAATCATTTCAAAACTCTAACTTGAAATCAATATACAACATAAGCAGTATATAGACATGATCAATCTATCAAGAAAGCATGAAGTTTCAAATATAGGGTTTCCAACAGCTGAAAGCATCACGGATTTTTTTTTCTTTTATGATACAATTTTATAGCATTAGGAAAATGGCATGCAGTAATGTGTATGCTAAATCTTTTTTGCATTTTATACAAATAGGTTAAATATTTTATAACCATTTTAATGGGTTGAATAGTGAACAAAAGTGAATTGTTTGTTCAAGTATTTGTTCAAATAGTTGAAAAAAAGTTCATGTCATCCTGGAACCTTACACTATGACCTATTTGGAAACAGGGTCTTTGCAGGTAGAATTAGTTCAGGATTGAGATGAGCTCATACTGGCTTATATGATAGTAGACCCTAAATCAAATGACTGCTGTCCTTATAAGAGGAGAAGAAAACAGAGACACACACACGGGGAGAAGAATATTGTGTGAAAATGAAGGCAGAGACTAGAGTTATTCTGTCACACACCGGGGTATGCCTGGGGTCACCAGAAGATGGATGAGGCAAGAAAGAATTTTCTTCTGGGGCTCTTGGAAGGAGCGTTGCCCTACTGACATCCTAATTTTGGACTTCTAGCCTCCAGAACTGTGAGAGAATAAATTTCTGTTGTTTTTAGCCCCCACATTTGTGGTTATTTGTTATAGTAGCCCTGGGAAATAAATACAACCACTAATAACCATTTTTCAAATGGTCCGCAGTCATAACAGTGCAGGAAGAGTGAAGGCATGGCTTGTCCCAAATCGCAAAGTGATTCAGTCAGGATATTGATGTGTTGTTAAGAAGTCTTTATTCCTGGTTCAAGGTGCTACCACAAATTTACTTTATCTTTCTAACTTTAATAACAGGATAAAAAAAGAAAATGTTGTATAGTGCTAGAAAGATCTGAATACATTTTTAATAAAGTCCACTCACTAGAAAAAAAGTAAAGAAATATCGAGAATATATAACATTTTACCAACTTATATAAGCAGGCTGCTGGTTGTTATATTTCATAATTTGAAGATTTTTACTTTCCATTGCAAAAGGAGCTACAAGCAAACTGGAAGCTATGTCATAATATGTGTATATAACCCTTTATATTAGGTTCACAGGGTGAAACTTACCAATAGATCACTCAGGATAATCTATGAAGTGACCTCATTGATATAATTCATATTATATAACACTTTAGAATTAATACCCATATGACAAAGAGCAAATGAAAAGAATAATATAAGCACGGTCTTATCTTTGAGTTTTAGAGGTGATAATTTTAGAAATCATCAAGCCTATTTTAAATTTCTCAATATTCTCAATGACGTAGAATACATTTTCAAATAAAATCTTATGTAAATAGAATTTATCAATTGATAAAATATCAAACCTTCTATGTAAAGAGGGGTTAGTGGTCTATAGCTTATTTTTTTTCCAACAGGATTTGGAAAGGATATTGCATCAATTATCAAAGTTGGACAAGTAGTAGAAGCGAAGCTAATGAGAGCCTTGAGGATTCTGACCTACTGCTCAGAAATTTAGAAATTATAGTGACTTTGGAAGGCCTCTTTAATTTACAACCCTGCCTGCTAACTCATGAATTTTATAATGTCTTTTCATGAAATGTATCACCATTATTGTATCCACTGTACCCAATATCATTAAGAGTTATTGATATTTACCAAGAATTACCCCAAATCCATTAATGTATTATTTTGATGCATTTGGATGGAATATAATTTTTAGCTCAGTAACGAGCAACTCACTGATGATTTCTGTAATCCCAAGCTTATAGTAACTGATTTCTCCTCTCAACTCACATAGTACCTTATCTAAACTTCTACCATTGTAATCTCATTATTTTCCATTGCTTATGTGCATCGTTTTTTGCCTTCCTAAAGGCACTTTGGGTTCAGAGCCTATGATTCATCTGTCACTTAAGGAATCATCTAATAAAATGTTTTGAAAGTTGTAGAGAAGGTACAGAACCAACATTTACTGAATGAATAAACTTTGATCTAGTTTGGATGTCCTTTCCTACTTTTACCTTATAGTAAGTAGTTCTTTGACATATTTAAGGTGTTTATGCTATTCATATGCCTACCTAGTGGAATGAAACGAACATGACTATATACAGATCACCTTGTCTTACCACTTGACATACAATGTCTGGTAGAATCTGCTGCTGATGGCTATGAACATTGTGCGTCCTCAATAAATATTTGTTGAATGAACATTTGTAATAGGTCTGCATCTCGAGCTGAAGAACAATTTGAAGTTTCCAATGATTTATAGACTTTTACTTTGACTAGTTCTTGAAATTATCTTGACATTGTGCTTTTATTCTTTGAACCTTCTTGCTTCCTTGATGTTCTTCTCCTACCAATCTTTTCTCCACACTGATGGCAGATAAATCTTCCTGAAATACTGTTTTGAGGCTGTTACTTGCCTGTTCTGTGTCCTTCAGTAAGTTCCAACTAATGGCAGCTCAAAGTCATAACTCCTTGCGTTGGCACTAGAAACTGTCTACGGTCTGGCCACTACACAAAATTCTAGTCTTAGCTTCAAATACTTTCTTAAATATTTAGTGTATAGTAGTTAACATGTGAGCTTTTGTATGAGACAATTCTGCATTTTAATGCTAAGTCTGTCATTTCTTAACGGAGTGACCTTGTAGAATTCATTTGCCATTGTGATCCTCAGTTTTTTTTGGTTTTTTTTTTCCATCTTGAAGATAGAAATAATGACCACATGGACTTTCATTCCTTCAACAAATATCTATTGAATACCTACTATGTGCTAGGCACTCCTCTAGGTACCGGGATAAATCAGTAAATAAACTAGACAAAATTATTGTGGAGCTTGCATGCTGTTGAAGGAGACAGACAATAAATATAACACATAAATAATTAATGTATAGTATGTTAGAAAGCAAAAAGTGCTATGAAAATATTAAGTGAGTAGGGCGTAGTAGGAATTGGGGAAGAGTTGTACTGAAAGGGAAGGATAGAAATCAGTTTTGGTACAAATGAGATATTCTTCCTGCCTTGCTTTCCAGAAGTAATAGCTAGCAGAAGAATTCAGATTTTAGAGATAAAGACAGATTCAAGCTTCCTATTATTTATTCTGTCAGTAGGTCCCAGGGAATTGGAGTTACGTTTAAGGAAAAGAAGTTGGTTTTGACAGTTTGGTCTTTCTATGTCTTTGTGATGTAAAATAGTCTAGATGAACAAGATGTGAATTTTTTTTTCAAATTAAGTGATGAGTGAGAAATTTTGGAATTCTTGGTTAGTATATTATAAAGGTACCACCATTAGAAATAATGAAGATTATTTTATACCCATTCCCTGATTTGCATATGATTGTCTTTGTTGTTTCTTTTATGTTTGTGTGTGTATAAATATACAAATTAGGTAGGAAAAAATTAAAAAGAATTTTAGACAAGTTTTTATTCTGAATCTTAAATCAAGGCAATATACATTTTCATGGCATTATTGTTTTAAACCCTCATTATTACTTTGTCCTTAATATTTGGTTAAACCACAAATTTTAAGTGTGCCTTCAAGTCTGTGGCCATCAATTCCTAACAATGGATACATATCAGACTTACCTGCAGGAATAGAAAACAAATGGTTTTTCTCTGACACCACTCCTCTATCCTCCTTTTCTGATATAACTGGCCTCTAGTGGGGCCCATGCATTGGTGTTTTGTCAAATTTCTCACTTGATCTAATCTGCAACTTGAGAACATTAGACCATTAAGCCTGAGGACTATTGATTTAGGTGATATGGCTCCACCTCTCTAATCTCATCTCCTGCCATTCTCCTCATCATCCACCTTTCCCTGCACTCAGGCCTTCTTTCCATTTGCCCAAATTGCAAGCTATGCCCATTTTAGGGAGTTTGCATTTCCTACTTTAACTACTCAAAATATTTTCTCTTCATTCATTCATTTAACACTTCAGCAAATATTTATTGATCACCTACTCTACCTATTGTGGAAGAAACTGAAAAAAAGATTAACAAATTTCTCTTAGTTTTGCTGCCTCCATTATAGGATGAAAGGATTCAGTGGAGAAATGTTGGTTAAAAGGAGCAAAGTTTCAGTTATGCCAGATGAATAACTTCTGGAGATTTAATGTATAGCGTGGTAGCTATAGTTAATAATACTTTATTATGTGCTTGCAATTTGCTAAAGGAGTAGATCTTAAATGTTCTCACCACATGACACACAAACACAAAAGTAACCATGAGTTGATGGATATGTTAATTAGCTTAATTATTATAATCATTTCACAACGTATACCTATAAAAACATCAAATTGTACAGTTTAAGTGTATGCAATTTTTTTTGAGACAGAGTCTCGTTCTGTTGCCCCCCTGTAGAGTGCAGTGGTGTCAGCCTAGCTCACAGCAACCTCAAACTCTGGGGTTCAAGCAATCCTCCTGCCTCAGCCTCCCCAGTAGCTGGGACTACAGACACATGGCATGACACCTGGCTAATTTTTCTAATTTTAGTAGAGACGGTCGGGGGGGGGTTCACTCTTGCTCAAGTTGGTCTCCTGAGCTCAAGCAGTCCTTCCCCCTCAGTCTCCCGGAGTGCTAGGATTACAAGTGTGAACCACCACGCCCAGCCAGTATATGCTATTTTTATTTGTTGATTACATTAAATAAAGCTGGGGAGAAAAAGGAAAAATACATAAATAAATATCACATCCCAACACACATTCATTCTCTGACGATAACAGCTGAAATAGCTACTTCCAAATTATTCTCTATCATTTTATCCTGTTTTAATTTCTTCATAGCCCTTATCTTATTATATATTTTGATTTAGTCTTATGGGTTTATGTGTTATTGTGTTTAACACCTTTAGAACATATGTTCTAAAAAAGTAAAAATTTTGTATGTTTCATTAAACATTTCATTCTCAGTGCCTAGATTAGTATCAGCTGGAACAGAGTAGGTACTCAATAATTAGTCAATCAATTAATCAATTGATTATATACTGTAACTAAATATGTTTTGTATAGTTCCTAAACTGATTCTTATTTATCATGAAGCTATTGAAGTTTAAGGTTTAGTCTCCCTTATGATCATGAAGCATATTCAATTGTAATCTTTTTAAGAAGCCCTTTAAAACTTATAAATTTTAAGCCTTATAAAATCTGGATGTCTCCTTTTCCTAAACTCAATTTTCTTCCAAGACAAAAAGGTATTACTTTATCAGAATAACATTTGTATTACTTTAATTAAACTACTAAAACAGTTCTGCTCTTAAGAACAGGCTGTATTGCAATCCTGGGTTTGGAACCAATTGGAATCAATTGAAACCATTTGGAACCAATAATAAATGTTTGAGATAATAGCTCATTTTGGGAAACAAAAGATGATCATTTAGCTTTCCCTGCAGAAACAAGTTTTTTGGTCAATCTGTTGTGTTGTATTATTTACAATAAGTGATGTAGTAAATATATTTAATTCTATATTATTAAGTGATTAATTCCTGCCAAGCATTTGATATTTCAGAAAATTTGCATATTTTTATAACATTTTTGGCAAGAAACCCTGGAAATATATGAATTGACAATCTTCAGTGCTTGATTGAAAGTGGTATGAAAGTAGAGTTTTAAAAAATTATTGATATCAATGTCCATTTAAATTACTGTGTTTCCCCAAAAATAAGACAGGGTCTTATATTTATTTTTCCTCAAGAAGACACCCTAGGGCTTATTTTCAGGGCATGTGTTATTTTTTTTTAAGTACAGTACAACAATCTACATTTATTCAAATACAGTTTAGTCATCTTCTTCTGGAACATCATCATAACTCTCCAAACCCCGAATTCCATCCTGAATTTCTTGCGACTCTATTTCCTTTAGAACCATTGGCCCCAATCTCTCATGTCAAGCAATAAAGCTCTCATGGGGCAGATGAGAAGGGCTGCTCCTCTTCTTCACCGCTCTTCGACAAAATGCATGGGTTGTGCAGATACGCTGCGTAGCCATGCCCATAACTAGGTTTTATTTTTGGGGTAGGGCATATATTGCGCAAATGCTTAGAAATCCTGCTAGGGTTTATTTTATGGGTAGATCTTATTTTGGGGGACTTAATTGTAAACTTAATCTTAGTTAGGATAAGTGATTGAGATAATTCCATCTAAAGAATTTTTTAAGGGCATGAGCCCTGCCTCCTGTTATAATAGAAGGCATGTTAGTCTTAATCAAACTAATAAATCACTTACATTCAAATTCTTTTAGACATTGCTTTTATCAATATAAGGGAATAGTTTTCTTTGAGAAAGTGATGAAAGCAATGATTATTCTTGAAAAAAAATTAAGGCCCTCCATAATTTGATTTAAATAAATCTTTTTTTCCCCATCCATTGTTTCTCCAGAGAAAGGGTGCTACTGTTATTCAAAGCATGTATTATTCTTTTCTGATTGTAGATTAGCTCATACTATTTTTTATATTTAAAATTACCTTGCGACTCAAAGTGTGGTCTTTCAACCAGCAGGAGCATCATTACCTGGGAGCATTTTAAAGAAATGTAGAATCTCAGGTCCCACCCAAACAAATTGAATTAGAATTTGTACATTAACAAGACCCCCAGGTCATTCAAGTGCCCATTCAAATTTTACAGGTAAGTTCCAAACTATCCTCCCCATTAGCTTTTCAATTTTTAAAATTCTGACTTTTTTTAAGACCATACTCAAAACCACTATCTATTGGAGTTTTCCTTTAATACTCTAGAGAAATATGATCTCAATCCTGGAAATTATTGAATTTCTAAATAGTGCCTTAAATTACTGCTCTTTGTGGACTAGTTTGCTCTTGAGGATGGTATTTGTGCTTCAATCTTCCCCTAAAAAAATGCATTTAACAGATACTCCAAAAATGTTTTTTTCAGTAATTATTAATATAATCATGTTCCCCAGAACATTACAATAGAGTGCTAAAATTAATGCAAACTAAATTTCTCAGAGGTAAGAAGGTAGATTATTATCTATATACTCTCTAAGCTACTGTTCAATTGCTGAAATTCTTTTTTTCAGAGTCAGAAACACTACATCTTCTTCCTCTTTGACTAAGCTAGTAACACAGTAAGAGAAAGCTGAAGAGGTTCCCTACCTTGTCATTATGTCTGAGACCCTATAGAGTTATGTTTGAATCCTTATCTCTGCTTGCATTCAGCCTGGGTATGAATCCTCACTCTGCCCCCTTGTTTTGTGTGACCTTTGGCAAGTATCTCAGTTTACTATGTCTTAGTTTCCTCATCTATTAAGTAGAGATAACAACAATAGAATAATATGCCACCTATTTCAAAAGGTTATTATTAGAATTAAATTATGTTATAGCTGCAAAAAATTTTGTGTAGTCTTCAGTGGTATATAATGAAGACTGTGAATTGGCTATTAGTACTGTTTCATTATTTTAAATCCAGGTTACTTTTAGTGTAGCTATCCAAGAAAAGCTCATACACAAACTCTTAAAATAAATTATTTAATTTGTATTTACTTTTAATGAATTACCCAAAATCAATGGTTTTGAATTTTAAGGATGTATTTCATAAATCTTGTTAGTGATTCAGCTAGCCACACTTATTTAAATAATATGCTAGGTTGCTGAGGGACAGAGGATCAAAAATTAATGTGGTAATAAAGATGTCCTTGCTTTTGAACAGATCAATATATGCAAGTGAACCAGAAGCACTTACAGCTAAATATCCAGGAACGAATTAAAAATAGATTCACTGATACTAGATGGAGTTAGGGATCTGAGATTATGGTTTCTGGCAAACTTAGTGACCTGAATACATATTCCTCTTCTACCATCCGCCCTTTCTGTAATGCTTGTCAACTTCAATTGGTAGCGGTATGCCTGGTTGCCTAAAAGGACATTGAAGTGTTGAGATCTTTATTTAGTAATAGGTTTGAAAATGCAAATCATAACTATTCTCTAATAGAATCTTTCTATATATATATATATGTCATATGCACAAGTAAAACATTTGTATCTATGATTCTAAACATTCTTCAATCTCATTAAAGATACAACAAAGCAGAAAAAAAGTAGAGAAATTTCAGCATTAAGTGAAGCTGATATGCTTCTTGCAAAGAGACTAAAAGTATTAAAATGTTTAAATCTAGTCAAAAGTCCGTGAAAAATCAAATGACAAGTAGGTTATATTCCTCCCCAGATCCCAGATTATTTTTCACTAATTCAACGGATATAGGCTCATGGAGCTCAATTTGTATAAGACATTGTGTTATGTGCTGGGATACAAGAGTAAGCCACAGAGTCCAGCAAATATGGAACATAAATTTTAGAAACAGAATTGTATGTTGAATTATGGTTGTGATACATGATATAATAGCATGTAAATGGATAATCTGATCTTGTCTGTGCTCAGTCTCTAGGGCAAGCAGGAGTTGACAGCACTTGAGAGACAGAGAGCATGCTAATACTGCTGGAGCACAGCGATAGTGGCATGGTCAAATCATTCCAGGCCTTATTAAGGGTTTTGCTCTTAATTCTAAAAGCTGTGGGATAGCACTGAAGGATTTTAAACAGAGAAGCCCTCAGGTCAGTTATGCACTTAAAAAGAATAACTAACAGCTTTGTGAATAAATAGATTAGAAATTATGAAAAGGAAGGAAGATCTGTTAGGAAGTTATTGCAGTAGCTTGGAAGCAGACATAATGGGAGGCTGAACCATGTTATTGGCAATAGAGATGGGAATGGGAAGAGTAGATAGAATTGAAAAACAGAGGTTTAGAAAGAGTAATAGGCATAACTTAGAGATGGTTGGAAATTGTTTGAGGGCGAGTGAGAGAGAGGTAATCAAGGTGACTCCAGGTTTCCTTCTTAGGCTTTTGCTTTGCTAAGGAAATGATTTTAGTCTTGGATATATTGCACCTGATGTTCCTTTTAGGGATTTTTCTAAAAGTGTTAAGTAGGCAGTTGGATACATGTTTTCGAATCTTAGAGAATTATTGGCAACTTTAAGAGTTGAAACTATCATTTTAAGGCATATGAATGCAAAAACTTATGTACTATTCATATAAAACTAGGGAACTTGTCACCTCACTTTTCTTGAAATGTGAGTACAAAATAGAAGTAGACTTCCAAAGTACTTAGAGTCATGCAGTGGTTTGCAAGCTTTGCTTCTCAGAGTCCTAAGGTATCACTAAGGTGGCTCAGAACACTTAGTATATTGAAGAGGTATCTGGGAATAGCAGGCCAGGCCCTTAATTTCCTTTTCAACTAAAGAAGCTTTGCTTTTAGATAGGTATCAATTTCAAATAATATTTTATTTTTAAATAAATTCATTTTTAAAATTCACTTAACCAGGTTATCTCCTTTTAGCTTTTAGGTATTTATCTAGGTGCATGGAATACAGACCAGTGGTTCATATCCAATAGTCCTCTCCCTGAGATGGAATGGCCTGATATATTTATTTTCTTGCTAGTTACTTTTTATCTAGTCTTATTATTAATTTACTATTAATATATATTTTATCATGTCTTACTGTGATGTCTTTGTAGAATTAGTGAATGAGTAGTCTTGTCCTTTTTTTTGTTATGAAGGACAAATAGTTCTGACACACAGAATGCCCCTCTACAACAGGAACTGAAAAGGTATAATTTCAGCTTTCTGATGCTTTTTCAAACTGACACTCAATTCTAACAAATGTGTGCTGGAAGAAATTAACATTTTTTTCTCTCATATTTCACTATAATACACAAGAACAGAGTTCCAACATGTATCATTTTAGGCAAGTGAAACAGTAGGAATCAAAGTGACAGGCTCAGAGAGAAGTTATATTGTGGAATAAAACTTTATGATCCATTTGGAAGGATGAAAACGTACTTGGCTCATCTTAGTAAGTAAATACCACTAAATTTATTTAAATATTGATCTGTTTTCAGTGGGAGGATGAAATGAATTTCAAAATGTAGAGGTTATAAATGTATGCAAAGCATTTTCTACTGTAATACAAATACTGTGCTCTGTCACTTTATAAATCTGTGAATAGTTTGCTGATAACTGCAAGTTCTGTTGTAAATTCTAATAGTCATCTATCACCAAGTTTGTATGTTGAAGTCAGTGTACCTAAGTAAAAATAGTGACAGGGACAGAGTAGTTTCTACATAGCATCTGCCAGTGTATATAGCTACCTCATTTTATAGGGGGGAAGTTTACCTATCTTTAGCAGGTAATATAGTGCCTATATTTAGCCTATATAGTGCCTATCTTTAGCAGGTAATATAGTGCCTATTCTAAGATCCATTCTCTATTTCTTTTAACAAGTCGCATGAGGAAACTGTAACTTATAACTTGACTTTTGGAGACATGTTGAATGATCTTTACCAAACATAATGTTTCATTTTTATTTTTCAAAAAGACTTGTAGATTATAAAATAAATACAGTTTTATACAAAACAATCCCAGATGTCAGTAGTCTGGGGAAAAATTATTCAATAAGAAGTTTTGGTTTCTATGTATTAGGGTGCTGAGAATAGTTAAGTTACTGGGTATATTTAAAGGACTAAGAATTTTTTTAGCATTCGAAGGGAAAAAACAAGACTGCATTTTTTTAATTGATTGAAAAGAGAACTGTTCCTATCTGGAAATAAATTAGACAAAAAAAATTTATAAAGTTCATCTGTCAGAAACATAAAAAACAATCTTGAAATGAGTCTATTCTGTTTATAAACTAATTCTTTTTTACATTGAGAGTGAAATTTGCACTAACAGTGAGTAGTGAAATTTGCTATAGTTTCTTTAATTTTTACCGAATTTTCCTTTTTGGGTAAATTCAAATGTTATTGTAATTTTTACGAATTCGGGGCTGAGATAGAATTTCCAAAGAAATCTGATGCATGCTGTTATAGTAGCTTAGAAAAATATAATTATTTATGGTATTAAAGTGTTATCATCTATAAATGGTTTTGTTTTATTCTTTTAAAAAAGATGTTTCAAATGTTTTAAAAAAATGTAATTTCTACCTAAAAGTTAAGATAAAATTAATCTTTTAATATTGATATTTATTTATAAACTGTTTAAGTATTAGAAACTACAACTTAGATTACGCATTTAAAATAATGTAATTTAATTCCCTTTCTCTTCCTTTCTTCCTCTAATTTTTGAGTTGGTTGGGGTTATCTGGTAAAGCCAGTCTGTGACAAACATTGAAGTGGTAAATGGATAGTTTTATGTTCCAAGTAATGAAAGATTTAAGTTTTAAACATTCTCTCAAACTCTGATTTCCAAATATGACAAACTGAAATGAGATTTCATTTGCATAATAAAGTAGTAAGGGAGTTTGAATGTGATTTATTTCATTGCAACCCTTTATGTCCTTGGCATTCTATTTTCATTACATAAACATACCGTTTAACATGTGGCAGCTTGTATTGGCCTAAATGGAATGAACATATTTCATTCTGTGCCCTTTGTAATGTACCATATTGGCATTTTCAAGAAAGGTGTCACTTACCTTGTTCCTTTTAGAGAAAATATTATGCTTCTTCTAAAAGAAAAGAAATATAATGTGAGAATAAGGCAGGTAGATGTTTAGTGGTATCACAGACTGCAATAAATTTCACTGGTTAGCTCAAGGAAATATCTATCACATTTGATTATGCCTGCCATCTTTAATTTTAATATATTTTTTACAATAAAATGTTTCTTATAGGAAATCCATTGAATGCTAATTTTTGATTTGAGGAGCTACAACTTTAAAAGTTTAGTGAAATACATAATTTTTAAACTGTATTATAGTCGAAGATGTTTTTTTTTTCTTTTTTCCTTTTATGATTTATGTATTTATTGGATGCACCTACTACTTAACAACCTCTGGGTGCTTTTATACATTTCGTGACAAAAGACAGACGCTGCCATTGAGGATTATGAGGTGGAGAGGTACCAACAAAATAACATCCATACATCCCAAAGCACATCATAAAATCATCAAATGCTACAGAGGCTATACTTAGGCTCCTCTCCTCCAAATAATCAGACACCCAAATGGAAAATTCTGAAAGGGACGTTTTTCAATGGTGGAATGCTTTCTTTGCCTTCTTATTTCTTAGGATTCATTTTGAATTTGAAATGAAAATAAATTATAGGTTGGGTTTATTGCAATGTTAAATTATTTTTGTGATTGACTATTTAGATCACTGATGATAGTTAACATGTGTAACACAATCATTATGTATGCAGTCTTGTGCTAGATATTTGGAAGTGTATTTGACGACTATATAATGAAGAGTACTACACTACTTCCAGAAGACTTTAGTATACTAAAGGCACCCAGAGAAATTAATATTCAAATATATTCCAACAGTGAAATTTAGAGAAACAAGATCTTCTCTTATCTTTAGCATTACTTAAATCTTACTATTTGAACCACATAAATTACAACTTTTTGATTTTCATGAGTTATGTCCCCATCTTTTTAGCCAAATGGTGAGTTATCCATCATTCAGTTATTTTTTTCTTTAACCAGTTTTATTGAAGTATAATTTATGAACAGTGATATTCACCAATTTTATATGAGCATTATAATTGGTTTTGATAAATGTATATAGTGTGTGACGAACATGATCTTCTGCTCTCACCCCTGCCCCTGAAAATACTGATATGCTTTTTGTAAGTATAGTTTATTGTATTTCATGTCACTGATGCTTTTGTTTACTATTTTGGTTTTTTTTGTCTCTCTCTTTGTTTCATTTTAAATAGTTTTCATCACAATCAGTCTCACTGATTTTATCTTCTGTAGTATCAAATCTGCTGTTACTTCCATCCAGTTCATTGTTCATTTCTATTATTTTGTAATTCTACAAATATTTCTGTAATAAAATATGTATAATTTTCAAATGACTATTCAAGGTCAAATCCTGTCACTGATGTTTTAACTTGAGGAAGTTATTTAGCTATTCAGTACCTTGGGGCCTTTTAAATGAAAAATGGGAAAACAATTGCATCTACCTGGTAGGATTAAATGTAATAATCTATACATAACATTTGGAAGTAAAAAGTAAATTCCCAATGACTGCTCGCTATTATTATTATTGCTTAATATTCATGACTTATCAAATGCCCATTTAGATACCTAAATATGCCCATTATCTGATAAATATCTGATATTATCTGTAATTATCTGATAAAAGCATCACTTTCTTAAGAAAAAGCCCCTCGCATCTCACATAACATCTCTTCCCACCAATGGAAGTTCAAATGTCAAATGTCTCTTGAAGTCCTTTTGGCAGTATCCTGCCCAGATTCCTCTCCTCAGCCCAATATATGCAATGCATCTTTTCTGTGGTTAGTTGAGTTATGTGAAGAATTTCTTTCCTGCCCACTTGGTATTCCTCTTTTACATCAATTTTTACATTAAACTTTGATGATGTGTGTATGGATTCCTTTTCTTTGGACTGTGAGCTCCTGGAGAGAGTAGGCTTTCATCTCATTTGTTCTCTTTTTAGCACTACATTTAGTACCTGGCACAATAGCTATTTATTTAATATTGAAGGACAATATATAAGAATTAAACAAATTCTAGAAAAAACAATTAACTTTTGCTTGCACCATTTTTATATGAGCAGTTTTACTGGACTATACCAGTGTAACACATTAACCAGTTTGCTTCTTACCTATGTTAGCCAACTATAGAATGGGAAGTGTTTACCCTAATCATGTTTTCATGACATCACATGAAAACATGTCCTGACTGAACATCTCTCAGAAGAGTTCCAGGCCTATTTGCTTGATGCATTTTCCTGTTTCATTATTTTTTAAAATGCTATTCAGTAGGAAGCTGACTTTGGTGACAGTTTGCAATGTTGTGTTTTTATTGGAAATCTTTGGCTGTATTTAGTTTCCTTGGTCTAAGTTGTTATGTGATCTCAGCACAGTTGGTCAGGTCAGAGCACTTGTGAACTTTTATGGTGGTTTTGAAACTGGACCTTGGCCTGATTTATAAGCATTATCTATAATCAAGGTGAAATAGCTTGATAGTATTACCAGTGATGAGGGACAGAAACACTGGGCAGGGGACATTTTAATTCTGGCAGGAAAAAGAGAATGATTCTCTGTGACTTTGCCTCCTTTCCAAATCATTACCTTTTTATGCTTTATATAGTAAAGAGATGGCTTCAAAAGATCAAATGCTATATGCATTAACATGGAGATGGTTTAATTTAGGAGAATCTCACTTAGAAAGTATAACACTTTCTTTTTGACTTTGGACTACCAAATCAGAGGAAAAACATATCATACTTAAAAATATATATTGCTTATTTTTTTTTTTTTTTTTGTAGGAGAATCAGCCTTTATTCCCCCGGCGGGCTCAGAGGGGCATGCCACCAAATTCTGAGCACTGCTTCCTTGTTCTCCTCCAGTTTTATACACTTCTTGGGGTTACACACAACCAATCAACTATGAGCATGAGGAATTACCCAATCAGCGGTGGGAGTCAAAAAGCATCCAATCAGCAACAATCTTTAATATCCAATCAGCAACAAGCTTTACATCCTGCTTATTTTTTAAAAAGAGAAAGATTGGCATTGTTCCAATTGAGATGTCCCAGTGTAAGTTAGATATCGTAACAGTAATCAGTAAGTACTAGGATTACAAAAGTATATTTGGTCACATAATAAACATCAATGATATAAATACTGGGATTTGGTAGTCATACATTTGAAAATCACTGACCTGGAGACATGCTTTTGGCAGCAGTTTCCCAGTTTGAATTTGTGGACATCCACAATTGTAAAGTTGCTTTGGGTATTTATTTTTTAATCCCTTGTTCTCCAATCCTGTTAGCCCAAGTTTACCCCAATCACTGTGACTAAATTTTCATGTCACAGTGGGAGATTCTGTTTTGTATGAGTGTTTTAACAAGCAAAACACTCTCTGTTTGTGGAAAGCCTCTGAAAGAGCTCAGAATGTCCAAGGAACTGAGCTATACTGGGTGTAGCAAAGTGGATGAAGGGGAGAATCATAAGAGAGAATTATGAAAAACTGGGCAAAACAAAGCTCATGCAGAGTTTCTAGGTCCAGGTGAAACTTTGGATTTCATCTGAAGTACAGTGGGAAGCCACTGAAGAATATTAACAATAATAGAAGGGAATGAGAGGAAATGGCATAATCAGATATACATTTTAAAATTCTCATTCTGGACATTGTTTGGCAATTAGTTTGGTAGGAAACAAGAGGAGAAGCATGAGTAGGTTATCAGAATAGCCCAAGGGAAGAAAGGAAAGTGCCTTGAACTTAATGAGGAGGAGAGGGAGAGGGAGAGACATGCATGGAGTTGGGTCCCTTTATACACATAATGAATGTGTCTTAGTAATAGAGTGGATGTGAAGGATAAAGGAGTAGGAAGAATCAGGATGAGAGCCAGATGTCTGGCCTAAGCAAATGTATAAATGCCTATGTCATTTAAATAAAATTGGGCAAGCTTGTGGGGAGAGGAATTGGCTGAGAGTAAGAGGAGATAGGGCTCTTGAGAAACTAGAGTTCAGTGTTGGCTCATAATCCATCTATGTGGAGTTGTTAGATAAGTGCTTGAAAAATTAGCCTGGGTTTAAGAGAGAGAACCTTTACTGTTTCTACCTGGGAAACAAGACAAATACTAAGCAAGAAGAAGGCACCTATCTGGGCAGAAAGTAGATAAATATTATTAGACACAGTCTTTGTATTGACTGATCTCACACTTTAATTGGAGAGATTATATACACATGTTCAAATGTTCCGATAATGAACCCCAGTCTTGTGTTTATTATAAGGAATTTGTGCATGTTAACTCATGCCAGAGCAAGAAGCTAGGGATTATATTAATGTAAGGAATCTTTGGAAGAATTATACTATAAAACTAGGCTTGGCCTTGTAGATAATAATAGGAATATAATTTATTCATTAACTTTCTGGGTGTGGTACTAGATAGGATAGTAAGTCACCGTGAATTGGCAGATAATTGCCTTCAAGCCAGTGGAAATATATTCTTTGCAGAGAAGGCTGTTATGAGATCATTCAGTTTTCTGACCACCCTTATTACATCATTTGTAAGAGTATTAAATTAAAAGTATTGGTCAAATAAAAATAGTTATAATATTAAGAGCCCTAAGACAATTTCTATAGTTAGCATTAAGCTCTTTAAGGAAATGAGAGGGAAGAGTACCATGGATCAGGATTTGAAAAAATTTTAAAAATTAATATTATTTTCATAGATAAATCATAATTTTATATATTTATGGGATACAGTTTCATGTTTTGATATATACACACACAATTTAGAATAATTAAATCAAGCTAATTAGTATACCCATCACCTATTTTACCTATTATTTTTATGGTGAAACATTTGAAATTTACTCTCTTAGTTATTGTGAAATATACAATGCATTATCATTGACCATAGTCACCCTGATGTGCAATAGTTCTCAAAACTTATTCCTCTATCTGCAACTTTATATCCTTTGTCCAATAACTTCCCATTCACTGCCCTTCCCCCTGCCACCTGCCCAATCCCTGGTAACTACTATCCAGCTCTCTAGTCCAATGAGTTCAACGTTTCTAGATTCTACATACAAGTGAGATCATGCTGTATTTGTCTTTCTGTGCCTGGCTTATTTTACTCAGTGTAATGTCCTACAGGCTTATCTACATTGTTGAAAATGACAGAATTTTCTTGTTTATAAAATTGAGTAGTATTATTTTTGTGTATATATGCCATATTTTCTTTATTCATTTATCCATTAATGGACACTTAGGTTAGTTGTGGACCAAAAATTTAAAAATATTGGCAATATTGAAGTAAATCATTGACAGGTATGTCTAAGTAACTGACGTCATTTGGCTGTGAGAAGGGCATTGATAGGCCTCCTGAATAATATGTGTCCAACCCTTGAGGGAAATTTAAGAGCATGGTGAGGAGCTAAAGTAAAAATTACATATTTTTTAAGTCTTTGAGTTATTTATTTATTACATTTTTTTATTGAATTCAGGTTAGTTAAAATGAGAAGTATGAGTTTGCATAAATCAGGAAATATATAGAGTCAAATAAATAGTAAATGCCAGAAATGGTAGTAAAAAAGGAGAATCTCTTCTTCATTGGAGTCATCATGTTGGATTTAAGTTGAGCCTTAAAAGTGGTATAATTTATGTCAAATGTGGTTGACCCTGGTCATGCTGCATGCTTGCAATAATAGATAGAAGTGCAATTAAGGAATAAAAATTAGATATAATTGTTACACTATTTTGGCCAGTGCCTTTAGAATGCCTGAATCCTCTTCTACTAACTTTCCCAGGAGGTTTTTAAGGAATTAATTCATAATGATATGAAACAAAGTGAAGCAATGTTTTATGCAGCTAGGTTTGTTCCTGTTGAAAAATCTATTAACTGATGTTTTGGCCTTAATAATCTAGAATCAAAGTATAGTGGTAGGTCTGCATCTTAAATTTCAACCTCTAAGTATAAACCTGAGTCTCAAATCATACCCCTCTATTGCTTAAAAAGGCCACATCCTTTAAGATTAGAAAGAAAGAGAGAGTGGAGAGTGCTTAGTCTTTGCCTGATTATTTATATTCCCCCCTCTAAACCACTGATCATTACATGTATGTGGTTCAATTATTGTGACAATAGGCAACTAACTTAATTTTCTTCCTTGGGGTTAGTGTGCAAGAAAGCATGATGCATGATGAAGTGAAGAGGAATTATTTCTCTTTGCAGCATATTTATGTGTAGAATTTAGGCATCTCAAAGATGCAGAAGGGTATTCTTGGCAAGATGGATTATATGAGGAAAGATATGTGAGTGTCGCAAAGCCCAGGGCAATTTCAGGGAGAGAGTGATTATCACAGAGAACTATTTGTTGAGCATTTGCTTTATCTATGCTCACTACAAAATACTGCAACAATAAAATAGGTGCATTCCTTTTCTTGCCCTCAATATGTTTTAGGAATTTAGCTGAAAGTGCTAGGAAGTAAGAGACATTGATTGGAGTGATGTTTTCAAGGCATGTTGATACGATGTCAGAACACATGGTATTTTAGATAAAGAAAAGTCTAGAGGTAAATAAATTTGTCAGGGGACAGTGGCATTAGCTCCAATACGAGAAGGATGATATTAATCTACAGAGATAAAGCAACAAAGGATCAATAATATATGAAAATATGCTCATTGAAATAGAGCAACATATTAGATTTATCTTTCTTCATCCAGAGAAGACATAATAGTAATGTAACAACTAGCATTTACTGGAGGCTCTCTATGAACAGTTCTATATAGCACAAGTATTATTTTATTGAATCTATATATAGATTGGTGCTTTTTTTGTTACTGTTTGTCAGATGTAAAAAGCTAAGAACTAGAGAAGTTAAATAACTTGCTCAAGATTACATAATTAGTAAATGGTGGAGCTGGTATTCTGTGTAAGGAAGCTATCATTTAAGAAATGATGAAGAAGGGAAAAAGATGTAAGAAAGATGACAAGTTGTCACAGAAGAGCAACAAAGAAGATATATTTACCAACAGTGTATTCTTTGTATCATAATTTGTATATAGAAGACCTTCCCACACTTAATTATATCCACTGCCAATGTTAGAATCCTCAATTTCTGTGGTATCAGATATATTTGTAATAAATTAATGAGTAACTAATATGTACTTTCTGTTTCTTAGAATAATGTCTTTCCCCAATGTAGAAATGAAAGTGAGTCATTGGAAGATGATAAATTTTAGAAATCCTTCCTACAAGGGAATTAGGCTCATTTAATCATATTTTTAAAATGTGTTTCACAGTCTCATATGACATTCATTACATATTATTGTACTTTCTTACTTTGAAAATAAAACAAAAGAGTAGGTTTGAGAATATGGAATGATAAATATCCCAAAGCAGTGCTAGAAACAAGTCTAAATGAGTAATCTAATGTGCACTTTCCTAGCCATACAGCTTACGCAGCAGAATTAAAAACTTTCTTCTGCAACTTTAAAATAGTTCAGACTAGTATTTTAGAAAATTGGAGTACAAATGGTGATAGCTATTGTTTCGACATTTGATGAGCAGATTGAAACACACAATTGGCTATTAGCCTACAGCTAAAGTGCTCTGTAGTAAAGGGAAGACAACTGAAACTGGTGAATTGACTTCTCTTTGGGATGAGTGCCCAAGGATCTGACTAAATTTATGTGTGGTAACTTCCTAATCTCTGGAGACATATGTTCAACTGATCTTTGGGAAGTAAAGAAAAGCAGGGCAGCTGTATACAAAACCACCCTCAGAGTTTCACTCAGCAAAACCTTCTCCAAAATATTCAACCAGAACAAACCATTTCATATATTTTATAGAAATTGAAACCTGAGTGGGAGGATAGACTAATTCATTTATAATATTGGAAATACTGTATAATTCATTCTAATAAACCATTGGCCAGAAAGGACTGAATTGATGGGATAAAGAATGTGAGAAGGAGATGACACTGGACTGGGTGGAAGGACTGGGGGTGCAGGGCCTAAAGATAACCTGAATGGACAGGTAGAGTCAAGGACCAAGAGTACACAGGGTAAATCCAAGTCAGAAAGATTATGAGATGTGTGGCTGCACTGGAGGATATAAGAAAGATTCAGAGGAGAAAGGGTAAATCCTCTACAGAGGTCTAAGTCAGGGAGGAGTAAACAGGCATGGAGTGTACATAAAAAAGACTTCTTCCTAAGGGATAGGGCTTTTATTCTTAAAAAGACTGAACTATCATTAAAGAAGTGTTTGTTCACTTTACAAGAAAAGCATAGATTTGGCGTAATTTATGCTATCGAGGGGTTTATAAACTAGTGATTATAAATGTATAAGCAAATAATTAGACTATAATGTGTTAAATGTGCACTGGTTTAAAGGGATGGGCTTGACCTACATTTAATTTTCATTTCTACCATTTCTGACTGCCTTGCCCTCAAGAAGTTATTTAATTTTTAAACTTCTATTTCCACTTATTTAATAGGGAGGAATAATATTACCAGTGTCATTGGGCTGCTGTTTTGGATCAGTGTGTTGAAGATCAATCACTCCTACTTTACTAGGAACAAGCTTGTACTTAATGTCAAAGATAGAAATAAACAATGTGGAAGGCTGATGGTGTCAACAATGTGTTTGAAATAATGGTGGAAATCACATAAATGAAACATTAATCTGGTAATTGTTACCCTTTGGTGGGAACTAAACCTTTTAGAGAAATAATAAGATCTGATTATTTTGTCCTGGGGTTTGATAAATGAGTAAATTATCATTGCTATGTTTTTATGCTATGCTTTTAATTTCTAAATTCTTCCAAATAACTGAAGAAATAGCAACCATGGTATTTGTTACTGCCCTCCAAGTAGAGGTTCTTTCAGGTTCTTGGTGATTGTCAAAAGAAAAGAATTTCAGGACATGTACATAAGACAAAGCAAGCAACTATTATTGAAAGATTGAAAGGGAAAGAGAGAGAGAGAGAGAATGCATGCAAGCACAGGAGCCCATAGGTAGGCTCACAAAGAGCAGCTTCACTGGGAGGAAGTGGTTTCTGGTCTTTTGAAGTCTTAACTAATTGAAGGGAGAAATATTCAAGACTAAGGGATTGGCTTTTACGAAGAATTTGGGTAGTAATTACTAGAATTTTTTTCCTTATTTATATTTTATATGGTCATCTCAGAACTGTCATGGTGATTTCAAGGGTGGGGAAATTTTAAAACCACAATGTAAATGATACTGGAATTAGTGAAAGTTCATACATGTAAGGTGATCTAGAGAGCTGACAAGTCAGTTCTTTCCTGTGGTTATCAGCACTTCTAGTTAGCTTCTGCCTGAGTAACACCTGCACCCAATCTACAAGTCCCTGCATCCAGTCTCAGCACTGTCTCCTAGTCTTTTACTCTAACATGTTTATTTAAATAGCTGAGTGTCGTGAAGTAAAAGAACTAGAAATGAAGTGATAATTAATAGCTCAGTGTGTTTTAATATCTCATATGCATGTTTTTAATTAGCATGCTAAGGTAATATACACTTGTTCATTTTACTAAATTCTAAGGGAGAAGTTCAGGAACAAACTCTGTTTTCATGAAAATAAAACAACAATCCATGTCAGGAACATTTAATGCTATTTAGAATGCACATTGGAACTTACTTTAGTCTGTGGAAACATCTGAAACAAAAATAAAATAGGACCAGGTAATTTAATACTAAATTATTCATTTTACATGAAATTCGTTGAAAAATACATGTATGGGCAAAATTATGTTCAACTTGAACACTGAATGACCTGATCGTGTAACTTGCTTCTGGGCTTCTAGATTGGTAGAACTTTTTCGCTAGTAATAGTGGTAGGTGGCTGGTTCAGGAACAAGTGTATCCCTTTCTCATAACTCTTCTAAAAAACAAAGTGCATTGGTGATATATTGTCCTGTGTTATCATTTTAGTTTGTGAAAACAATACACTACTTACATCTTTTTTTTTTTAATTTTGGAAAAGAAAGTACAACAAGAGAACAGAAAACTCATGGCAGTATTAACAGTGAAAAAATTGATGTGCTGTAAGTGCTGCCTCATCACTCATGCCTATTAGGCAAATTAATTATTTTCCTCAAGACCCTTAGAAGTAAACTAATTTTCACAATTGTTTTTCTTGTACATGTTATATCTTTCCCTAATATCCAATTTTCTTCCATCATTAAAACTTAAAAATCTTACAGATGTCTACTTTATTAGAAAATATACTGTGAAATCAGACATGATATAGTCTGAGAAAGCATTTATTTTATTAGGAAAGGTTAGTTCAAGCTTTTCTTTATGAAGTAGTATTAAGAAATTCAGAAAGTAATATATTTATGACCAATAGATTTTATATTCTTACCAAGTATGTGAAGTCAATTTATAAAGCACAGAAAATTATCAAGATAATTCAAACACCAAAGTTTTATAACTATTGGATATTTAAGTTGCTATGTGATATGTTTATCAACTGTAGGTTTTTTTTCTATAAATTAAGCATCCAATTCACAATGAAGATGTGTAAAAAGAAAATATAAATTCACTAAATAAAACAGAATAAAACAGTAGTATTATTTAATGTCTAAATTGATCATAATAGCCATATTATCAAAATTTGAAAAATAATTTCTTTGATCACTCATTGTAGAAGGCAGTATTAATATAATTAAATTTTACTAACACATTAGATAATATGCACAAGAATGCAAAAATTTGATGATAGTGACTTTTTTTCTCTTACTTTTCGAAAAATGTGTGTAAGCCCTGTGTACCATAATTATACTTTAATTACTTAGAATAAAGGAAAATTTTGCTTATGATTTAACTCAAATGTATATTCAACAAAACACTTCTTCGTTTTCTTAGTTGTATTATAAAATATCAGATTACTTAAGAAAGTTGAAATCTTTAGTAAAATGAGCTTATATATTTCTAAATAAGATAAAATATATCGTCATGGATATCCCTTATATTAGCATAGACAATTTTGAATTATTTGCATATATAGAAATTATTGACTTTTAAATAAATTAGTTATAAACATTTACATATCTCTATTGAATACTTTCCATTTTTTCAGTTCATTTAAATATTTAACAATTTAAAAACTCACATTGATAACTTGGTCAAAATGTATAAATCCACACCTTGGATTTGCTTATTTATTAACAAGTATCAAACTCTCAACTCATTATAATTAAAACATTTTGTTCCTATTCATTGTGGAACCAAAAGAAGTGTTATATATAAATTAATAAGAATAAGACATTTCTGCTGCTCTCAGGAATTTAGAGACAACTTGGAGATATTTTCTTTTATTTCATAACTTTTTCTTTTTCTTTTTTAAAATTTTGTTTATGATTTACACACAACTGTACATGTTTATGGGGTAAAGTGTGACTTTTTTTTATTACAGTCCTTTTTTTTTTTAGTGTATTATGGGGGTACAAGTGTTAAGATTACTTATATTGCCCATGTCCCCCTCCCCCCTTGAGTAAGAGCTTCAAGTGTGTCCATCCCCCAAACGTTGCACATCTTACTCGTTGTGGTTGTATATACCCATCCCCTCCTCCCCCCTTCCACCCTCCGGACACCCGATAAATGTTATTCCTATATGTCCACTTAGGTGTTGATCCGTTAATACCAATTTGCTGGTGAGTACATGTGGTGCTGGTTTTTCCATTCTTGAGATACTTCACTTAGTAGAATGGGTTCCAGCTGTATATACAAGAGGTGCTATGTCACCATTGTTTCTTAAAGCTGAGTAGTATTCCATGGTATATATATACCACATTTTATTAATCCACTCATGAATTGATGGGCACTTGGGTTGTTTCCATAGCTTTGCAGTTGTGAATTGTGCTGCTATAAACATTTGAGTGAAGGTGTCTTTTTCATTTCAATACATGTATACACTGTATAGTGATCAAATCAGAGTATTTAGCATGTCCATCACCTCAAATCTTTGTCATTTCTCTGTGGTGATAACTTTCAAGATACTTAATTTTAGATATCTTGACAAATACAATACATTGTTATTAGCTATAGTCACCCTAGTATGTACTAGAACAGCAGAACTTATTCTAACTGTAACATTGTACCCATTAACCAAAGTCTCCCCCATCCTCCCCTTCGCCCTCCCCTCCCCAGCATCTAGTAACTGCTATTCTACTCTCTACTTCAATGAGATCAATTTTTAAAAATTTCACCTATAAATGAGTTTATGTGGTATTTGTCTTTCTATACATGGCTTATTTCACTTAATATATGCCCTCTAGAATTATCCATGTTGCCCAAATAACAAGATTTCCTCTTTGTTTTTAATAGCCGAATAGTATTCCATTGTGTATATATACCACAATTTTCTTTATCTATCTGTTGAGGGACATTTAGACTGATTCCATCTCTTGGCTATTGTGAATAGTTTTTTAATCAGTATGGGAGTGCAGATATCGCTTCAAAATATTGATTTCAATTCCTTAGGACATATATCCAGTAGTGGAATTACTGGATCATATGCTAGTTCTATGTTTAATTTTTTTAATTCAGGGTATTATGGGGTTACAAACATTTTGGTTACATGAAATGGATTTGCGTCATGCATGCCAGGGCTACAAGCATGTCATTCCCCCATATAGTGTGCCCTGTTTCCATTAGCTGTGGGTTTACCTCTCCCACCCCCTCCATCTCCACTACCTGACTAGCACCCAGTGAATATTAATACTGTGTGAGCACCTTAGCGTTGATTAGCGTACGAATTTTGAGGGCAAGTACATGTGGCGCATGTTTTTCCATCCTTGTGATACTTCACTTTGAAATATAGCCTCAATGTCTATACTGAATAATATAAGAGGTGCTAGATCACCATTGTTTCTTGTGGTCGAGTAGTATTACATGGTATACACATACCACATTTTATTAATCCACTCATGTGTTGATGGGCATTTGAACTGTTTCCACATCTTTGCAACTGTGAATTGTGCTGCTGTAAACATTCAAGTGCAGATGTCTTTATTCTAGAATGTCTTTATTTCCTTTGAATAGATGCTTAGTAGTGGGATTACTGGATCAAATGGTTTTTCTATTTTTAACTCTTTGAGGTATCTCCAAATTACTTTCCACAGGGGTTGAACTAATTTGCAGTCCCACCAGCAGTGTAACAGTGTTCCGAACTCTCCACATCCACACCAGCATTTGTTATTCTGGGACTTTTTGATAGAGGCCATTCTCACTGGAATTAGGTGATATCTCATTGTAGTTTTGATTTGCATTTCCCTAATGATTAGAGATGTCGAGCACTTTTTTATGTTTTCTGGCCATTATTCTGTCTTCTTTTGAAGTTTCTGTTCATGTCCTTTGTCCATTTATTGATGGGGTTGTTCGATTTTTTTCTTATTGATTTTCCTAAGTTCTATATAGATTCTTGTTATCAGCCCTTTATCAGATGTGTAGAAAGAAAATATTTTCTCCCATTCTGTAGGTTGTCTATTAACTCTAATGATAGTTTCTTTGGCTGTGCAGAAGCTTTTTAATTTAATCAGGTCCCATTTATTTATTTTTGTTCCTGTGTGCTTTGGGGGGGGTCTTCTTCATAAATTCTTTACCTAGGTCAATGTCTAAAAGGGTCTTCCCAACACTGTCTTCCAGAATCTTTAAGGTTTCACACTTTAGGTTTAAGTCTGTTATCCAATGTGAGTTTTTGATTTTTGTGAGAGGCAAGAGGTAGGGATCCAGTTTCAATCTTCTGCATGTGGATATCCAGTTTTCCCAGCACCACTTATTGAATAATGATTCTTTTCCCCAGTGTATATTCTTATATCCAGAATATATTTCATATTAGGAATTAGGAACTCAAACAACTCAATAGCAAGAAAGCAAAACAACAAAAAACCTGATCAGAAATTGATGAAAGACTTGAAAAGACATTGATTAAAACAAGACATATAAATGGCCAGTAGGTATAAGATAAAAATGCTGAAAATCATCAGAGAAATACAAATTAAAATCACAATGATATGTCACCTCACCCCAGTTAGAATGGTTGTTCTTATATGTATTTTCTTGTGATTTCCTGAACTACTTTAGTAGTATTATTCTGAATTCTTTGTCAGATATTTCACAGATCTTTAATTCTTCTGGATCCATTAGTGGAGCTTTGTTGATTTCTTTTGGTGGTGTCATATTTTGCTGAAGTTTCACAGTCCTTGTGTCTTTACATTGGTGCCTGCACATTTGTGGAAACATCTAGCTATTGCAGTTGTTCTTTGGTAGTGTTATACTTTTACTACGTATTATTAGAACTTAATCATTGGCTTGCTGTTGCTTCCACAATTACAGTATTAGAGTTCTGGGGAGGACTTACAGTAAGCACCAGAACTAAAACATAGCACAAAACATTGCTCTGTGCCCTGCTGTTGTTTCCTGGGCTGGGGAAGACTTGCAGTGATCACTGGAACCTAAACACTATACCAAAAATAAATCATTGCCCTGCCATTGTTTCCCAGTCTGGGGAAGACTTATTGCAAGCTCTGGAACTTAATTGCCAACCTTTTAGTTTTTTCTGCAACAGGGGATGAGGATGGCTGGGAATTGTGGCCTTCCAGTGCACCATGCTACCTGTAGTGCTTTCATACCAGTCTGTCTTCCCAGTGTGGCTTCTGCACTGACACGACATCAGAGCAGCTGTCAAGATCTGTGTGCAGTCACTACCACCAGTACCCCCAGTGCTTGTTTCCAATTCGTCCAAGGTCATTCAGACCTCTTAGCATCCCCAATGCTTCTTGTTGGACAGCAACAAAGGTAGCTTCCAGTGAAGATTTCAAGACCAGTGGGGTGACTGAACATCTACCTCCAATTTTCTTTCCCACCTCAAATCCACAGGTCAAGGGAAATTCTCAGTGAGTGGCATTATGCCAGCTTGAGGAAAAGGAGTGGTATGATCTACAATAATTATTTCTCTACCAGTTGTGGCTTCTCTCATTTATGCAGGCACAAAGTTGGTTTTTTTTTCCCACTTTCCCCCAAGTTCTAGTGAATTTAGGGTGTTATTCCCAACTTGAAATAGTGACTAGTTATACTTTTCTGGGGGAAATGGAACTGGGGCATCTTCTATTCTGCTATCTTGCTGGTGTCACACCTCTTAATTTTCTTTTAATCCTTGTGGAATACAAAGTTGTGTTATTTATGTTTAATTTTTCTCCATAGGATTATTCCTAATTGTTATTAATTTACTATAGTATAATTAAGCATTCGGTCCCCTTGAAATACCAAACCATTCATTATGGACACAATTTTATAAAGTGGACCCAATTTAAGGTACTGAAAGAGAGATTGATTTCTGACAGAACATGGAATTTAAAATAAGTATGAGTCAGCCTTTCTTACTACATGTTGTAGATTGATCTCTTAGTGTTTATATTGGCAGCTACCATCTCAGTGGTATCATAGACCAGTACTCATCTTTGATGGTACTAGTGTCACAAAAATTGATCTGCTTTCTCTCAATTAGCTGTAATCATTGAGATAGTGGAAGTATAAGAACTTTATTATTGGTCAGGAGAATACTTTTAGTGTAGTTATCTTTCAAATATGTGTTCTTGATTGCAAAGGGAATGAATCTTTATAAAGTGCTAAGCTAACTAATAAGCATACCAGCTAGTGATTCAGCATTTTATCATAAAATGACATCAGCATTTTATAATATTAGTTATTGCTTGTAATCTCGGAAAAGTATTTAATCACTTAAGAGTACATTTAAAGTTAGAAAGAATGGAATGACAAATTTAGTAATTTTTAAGACATAATTTAAATAATCTGTTGCTTTAAAATTCCACCATTGTGAGGAAAACTGATCATATTCTGTGCATGTTTCATTTTTCAAATTAGATTGTTCTCCATTTAACATCTGTAATTTTGTCTTATTTCAGTCATATTAGCTAATTAAACTTTAAACTTATGTCTTGGTCTTATTGAAAAATGATTTAAAATTGTTGGTTGGTGAAATTGCTAAGTCATATTTATATTGATATACACATAATAATTATTTTATTTTTAGAGTAATTACATGCAAGATATTCCTCTACTTTTAGTTGTAGAAGATTGATTTGTATTATATATTTTTTATTTGTTGTGAATTTTATTTTCAGGTTCAGAGTTTAATTCTATGCGATTCCTGGTATGTGCCCACTATTGATTTTCAAAAATCTCTTTAAAAATTCCTCACTACATAATCTGCAAGAATGAAGTCCTAGTATCTTTGATTTATTGTTCAGTAGTTTGCACTATGTCATTTACTCCCCTTGAATGTGAGAAGACCTGTGTATATGATTAGGCTCAATCACATGGCCAAGATGAAGGGATTCTATAGATGTTTCAGTGTCCCAAATGAGCTGATTTTGATTTAATAACTAAGGAGGTTATCCTGGGTAAGACTGTCCTAATCAGATAATCTTTTAATAGAGTGACTTGGACCTTTCTTGTGAGAGAAATTCTCCTACTGGCCTTAAAACAGTAAGCTGCTATGTCATGAGAGGGCCCTGTGGCAAGCTACTAGGAGTAG
Source organism: Microcebus murinus (assembly GCF_040939455.1). NCBI lineage: Eukaryota > Metazoa > Chordata > Mammalia > Primates > Cheirogaleidae > Microcebus > Microcebus murinus. The sequence continues at coordinate 35,019,258 of NC_134111.1, forward strand.
CCTCTAGACTTTGTGAGTAGCTCTTAGCCAACAATCAATAAGAAAACAGGGACCTCATTTCTACAACTGCAAAGAACAGAGTTTGTCAACAATCCCATGAGCTCAAAACAGAATCCTAAACTCCAGAAAGGAGCATGGCTTGGATTCACCTTGCTTTCAGCTTTATGAGACCTTGAGCTGATGGCGTAGCTAAGCTATACCTGGACTACTGACCCATAGAAACTATGAGAATCCTAAATGGAAAATTTAAAGGGTTTTATTAGGTAATCTGTATAGTTCTTTTAATATCTAAATATGATTGTCACAAGTTGTGTTAATATTATATTCTGGATTGAGTTTGTTAGAATTAGTCCTGTATGAGAAGTACTATTTATTCATCAAAAAAGATTTTATATACTTAGGAAAAGATCTGGAAAAATATTCACCAAATTCTTATCATTTGATGTTATAGTTACATTAGGTGTAGGACTGAGAGGTGGTAGATGGGAGATAGAGAAGAGAATGCTAAAATTTTCTTTATAGATTTCTATACTTTTGATTTTTATTTTTTGTAGAAGAAGCATTGTTTACTCTTTACTTTTTTTGTACCTAGATATCAACTTTGAGCCAGCAAAATACATATTGGGCCAAATATTAATATTATTTCCGTGTATAGTATTAAGTCTATTACCAACTAAAGCCTAGTCTAGGCTTGATGACACTAGGAAATCCATCTTATATTCAATGCAAAGATAGAGCCTCTTATGTTCCCACTCCTCCACCATTTATAAATTACAGGTTGTTATTCATATACATATTTTCCTAGGAATTTGGAAAGAATGTAATGAGTGGGTTTTTATTGCCTCTAAACACATCAAGATATTAATTTTCTATTTATTGTTAACTAAACAAGTACAAGTATTCAGATTTTTCTGCCAAACAAAAGCAAAACCAGCCTTTTTCTAAAATATAGTACTAACTTTTTCTCTCTAAATAAGTAGCCATTTTTATTATTTTTGAAACATCTATTTATATCTTGCCACTGCATCTTGCTATGCACATTGTGGACTCTATTTTTATTCTTCATATGGAAGATTAGGGGTATTACATTATATTAATAGCTACCTTCAGAAGATCTGAAATGAATTTTAATTATGAGATGTATTGTCTTTAAGTTATATTTATATTTTTAGTACAGGTGGAAATAATTTTTGTGTTGATACTTGTTATTGTCCATTGATGACTTTTATGTCTTTATGAGTTTTTTTTGTTTTTTTAAATCAGTGTATCTTTAATCCACATTAATCTTCATAGCCCTGGAATGAAGTAAGCATGCCAGATTTCAATCTTTCCTTTTGGCAACTGATACTCAGAAAAATAAAGTGATTTGAAGATTGTCACATATGTACCAAATGGGAAAACTGTAATAAGACTCCGGTGTTCTGATGTCATGCAGGTGGTCCTTACTATATATCTTCCTAATTTGTTTTAATAAAATTTGAATGACTTTTGGAAAATCTGATACCGGTATAGTCAATCAGAAAACAATGTATCCAAATATATAGTTATTTACATTAACAATATTTACATTAACAATATTTTTATTAATATCTATTTTTATATGTAGATACATTTAGATATTCAAAGGCAAAATAGCAACTCAAGAACTCTGTTTTCATAAATCTCAGAAGGTACATTCTCAACTGCAGTTTTATAAACCCAGTAAATATATTAGTAAAATACTCTATTACATTTTCATTTATTTTGCTATTATTAGAGTTCTTATTTATTTATAGGGTTTATTCCATCCTGTAAACACCACTCCCAATCATAGGAGAAGGAATCTTGCATGCGAAATGTAATTCTGGTAACCCCTCCTCCAAACACCTAGACACAGCAGTTGTGCACATCTTATCCCAGCGGGGCCAATCAGATTCTCTAAGAAGTGTGAGTTAGGGTTCATAAATATTAGTCTCTATGTCACCTGAACTAAGTTAATATAAATTCAAGATCAGTGGATTCAACTTTGCTTGTCTATATGTATTGAAAAGCAGAGAAATCCATACCAGAGAGAAGAGAGGAAGAGTAAACAGAGAGAGAAAAGAGAAAAGGAGAGGGGGGAGAAAGAGAGGAAAGAGGAGAGGGGCAGAGAGGGAAGACAGAGAGGTAATGAGAGAGAGATTGTTTGTAGGACACAGATGTGTGAAGAAGACCACAAGAGATTAGATGTCCTCAGAGAAATAGTGAGACCCAAGTAGCAGACATCTTTTTATTCCCTGATTCCAGAATCATGACTGAACTGCCTGTTCTTAGTTTCCTTGAGTTCTACTTGTATGGCTTGTTCATTATTTTACATCACTCTTAAAATTCTAAGAACCTTAACCAAGACATAAATTAAATTGAAGCTTTACTGATCTCATCATTTAAAAATCAAATGGATTATTTAGATTTTAAACATTTTAAAGCCATTTAATATTTTCTCTTGTTATAGGAAAATATTTTTTATTATAATATTTGAAAATGCACATATGCTTAACAAAAATAAAATAAAATTTACCTCTAATCCTACCATCTGGAAGTAACTTCTGTTAATGTTTTGGTACATTTTCTTATAATCATCTGTGTATTTCAACACATGCGCACATACATATATTAACTCTTACTGGACATTTATCAGTATATATAGTTTTACATTCTGCTATTTTTATTTAACAATAAATTTTTGGAGATGTGGTTTTAATTTAGTACAGGACCATTTAATTAACTATTTTCCCATTTATCATAATTATTTATGATCATTCTTTCTTAATTTACAGAATATTAATTGTAGCCTTATTGAGCTATGATTTTTTTATTCCTTAATTTATTCAGCAAATCTTTATTAAGTACCCTCTATGAACCAAACACTTTGATGCAACTAACCAATAAGATATAAGCCTTAAAGTAGAAGAGACTAGTAAGTAATACTTTCATTAAATTATGGTCACTTCATTCTTTGAGGGGAAGAAGTTAAGCAGCTACTCCTTATGGGGAAACTGGGTCTTGAACTGAGTTTTGACACATGAATAAATGACCAGAGAGAAGCATACATGTGGAGTAGAAAGAAATAAATTATAAAGGTAAGTAGGGCTCAGATCATGGGTGGGAGGAGAGGGGAGTGGAAGCATATTTGCCACATATAAGCAATGAATATCACTGAAAGTTTCCAGTGTGCTTGGTAGGGAGTATGTCTTAGTAGATTTGCATTTTAAATTGATTATATGACAGCAGAAGATGGATTGCTCAGGCATAAAGCTTGAAGTGAGGAAGCTACTTGAAGTGAGAAATCTATAGAAATAGTCCACACAGGACATGAGATCCAATATTATACTAGTAGGAAAGATAGTTTACATTATGGCTATATTGAGAAGATAATTTATGGTTTTTGACAACTGGATGGTGGTCAGAAGGTGAAGGGTAAGCAGAAGCTCTCAATCTTTTGGCTTGCTATTGTTACATGAAATACAGAATACAAGGGGGGGGGCAGGTTTAGTAGAAAGAGAATAAGTATTGATTTGGATGTGTTTGGCTTGACTATGACCAGTTGTTAGCTAGTATATTAGTCAGCTAGTGCTGCCATAAAAAAATAGCAGACTGGGTGGCTTAAACAACAGAAATTTATTTTCTCACAATTCTGGATGATGGAAGTCTATGAGCAGGGTGCCAGTGTGGACCAGTTCTGGTGAGAGTTCTTTTCTGGCTTGTAGAAGGCCACATTTTCTCGGTGTCCATACATGGAGGAGAGAGCACCAAAAATCTCTCTCTCTTCCTCTTTTTAAAATTTCATAGTCCAATTGAATTACAACTCACTTTTGTGATCTCATCTAACCTTATTATCACCTAAAGACCATCTCCAGATACAGTCACAATGGTGGTTAGAGCATTTGTTTGCTTGGGGCAGAAGCCACCAGATAGCAGTAAGAATTTAGCTAAATCTTTTAAAAATCTAATTGATAAAGCCAATTGTGGGCTAGAAAGAGAATATAGTATCTTTGTTGGCTGCAGATAAAAGGGGAATTTTCAATCACTTGCAGGCTTTTCTTCACAAGTCTCAGTGGATGCTTATAAAAAAAAAAAAAAAGTTTGGCTAGAGTTTTCAGAAGGCCTCCTCCTCTCATCTCTTCGAAAACAACACAAGCTACAAAAGTCACTATGGGAAAGCTAGGAAACATCACCTGGATCCTTCTCCTCTTTCCCCAACAGAAGAAAAGGCTTAAATTGCTAGAGTTAGGACAGCAAATCATGGTTCTCATGGTACAGCTGAAAACCAATTGAACATGGGAGAAAGGCAGCAGAAAAATACTTTTTCCTAGGGAAAGAGTTGGGATATCTCTTGGTGTCAGAACTATAGCTGGAGGAGATACTGGAGTGCAGAGAGGCCCACAATCTTTAAACCCAGGGCCACAGAGTCTAGTTAAAACTGAGGGTTAATCAACAACAGAGAATATCCATCAGATGACTCCTGTATCAATCAGGCTAACAAACTTCAAATAACAAGTAACAGTGGAATACTTTTAGGAGACTAAAAGAGTATGCAGAGAGACTTTTTCTGAAGCATAGCACATAGGGAAAACTTGAAGTTGAGAGGCGATATTGAGAAAAACTGTCTATCCATCTAGTGCCCACGCTAAACACTAGAGACTACCAGAGGAATTAGATGCCTGTGATGCCAAGTTACCTTGGTAACAACAAATCTCAAACCTAGCTCAACTCCTGAGTATATTGATTTAAGCCCCAGAACTAGCAGAAGGACAGTTACTCTCATTTAAAGACAGGAAAACTATTTACTCAGTTTCTAATGTCTTACACAAGATGTTCAGCTTTAAACAAAATTTATGAGGCATATAAATGGCAAGAAAAAAAATAGGTGCACTGCCAAATAAAAAGTATTCAATACAACCAAATATATTACCCACACAATAAAATTATCAGACAGAAAATTTAAAATAACTATTACCTATTACTAATATTTTAAAGATTCTATGTAAAAAGTGGACAATATGCATATCACATAGGTAATTTTAGCAGAGAGCTGGAAGCCATAAAAAGAATTAAATGGAAATGCTAGAATTGAAAAACATAGTAACAGAAGTGAAGACTGCCTTTGGTGGGCTCATCAGTATGCTTAGTAGAGCTCAGGAAAGAATTATTGTACTGGAATGTAGGTCAACAGAAATTACTCACACTAAAGAACAAAGAAGAAAAAAGTCTAAAAGGCACAAAACAATCAAAGCAAATCAATGGTCATAGTATAATATCAAGTATTGTATTTGCAATCCTAGAGAAAGTCATCTTACACATGTGTCCTTATAATCCCACATGTAGAAGAACCAGAGAACAGGACCAAAGAAATATTTGAAGAAATAATGGCAAAGAATTTTCCAAAATTAATGAGAATTTAATGAGAAAAAAAATCAATGAGAGGCTCCAAAACACAGATTGAAGAAGCTCAGAGAACAAATTAATACACGCAAACACATATATAAAAGGAAATCATATTCAAACTGCTAAAAACCAAAGACAAAAAGGAAATTTTGAAGACATCCAGAGAAAAAGATGTATTGCATACAGTAGACATCTTATCAGAAACGGTGCGGGTCAGAAGACATGAGTGACATCTTTAAAGTGCTAAAAGAAAATAACTCTCAGCCCAAAATTCTATACCTACTGAAATTTACCACAATGAAGGAGAAATGAAGGTGTTCTTTGACAAGGAAAAATGAGGAGAATTTATTGTAGGCTGAACTGCTACATAAGAATGTTAAAGGAGGGTCTTTAGAAATATGGAATGGAATACCAGACAAAAGCTTGATTATATAGAAAGAAATGAAAGGCACTAAAAATGAAATGAATGAGGTAAAAATAAAATTTATTTCCCTCTTATTTTTAATTGCTCTAGAAAATAACTGACCATCTAAAGCAAAATATAATGACAATGTGATGTTTGTTTATTGCATATGTAAAAATAAAATATGACAAAATAACACAAATAATGGGTGTGGGAAGAATTAGAGAGGGAGGTATGGGTAATATATATAACCTTAACATTTATACCTCTATAATATGCTGAAATAAAAAAATAAAAAAAATAAAACAATGTAATATCATTTAAGGGTTGACTGGTTAAATCAAGATGTATAATTTAAACCTGATAGGTAGACATTAGACATATTTTGAAGAATTATAAATTATAAGTGAATAGCAGAGCTAATATAGAATTATAAAAATTTCAAGTAATTGAAAAGAAGGGCAGAAAAAGAGGAAAAATTAAACAACAGATGGGACAAATAGAAAACAGATTACAAGATGGTAGATTTTTAAACTAAAGATGTTAATGTAATTATTAAATTATTAAATGAAAATAGTCTAAGCCCACTAATTTAAAAACTGAATGACAGAAAACTGTCTACAAGAAACCCACTTTATATACATAGATGGATAAAATTAAAGAATAGGTAAAGATAGATCATGGAAATGTCAACCAAAGGGAAACTGGAATAGCAATATGAATATATTCAGTAGACATTTTTATACTTGATCTCCAGAAAAGTATAAATAAAATATATTAACAGAGTTAAAGAAGAACATTAAATAATGACAAAGGAGTAAATTTTCCACAAAGTCATTTTCGATTCCAAGAAGAATCTTGAATGTACATATACTTAACAACATAGGTTTAAAATTTATAAGGCAAAAATTGAAAAATTGAAAGGATGAATAGATCAATCCACAATTATTGTTAAAAACTACCATACTCCTCACTCACTAATTAATAAAACAAGCAGTAGAAAATTTAGCAGTCCATTATTTGCAGTCCAAACAACAACAACAAATTGCATTCTTTGCAAGTGCATATGGAACATTCACCATGATAGACCATATTCTAGGGATGAAAATAAACTTTAACAGAGTCAGAAGAATAGAAGTCATAGAAAATGTTCTCTGGACATAAATAACTAAACTGGAAATAAACAGAAATATATCTGGAATATGCTCAAATATCAAGAAGAATTAAAAATATTTTAGTATTGAAAATGTGAAATATTAATATTAACATTTGTAGGATGCAGCTGTAGCAGCTGTTAGAGGAAAATTCATAGATTAGATATTTCTATTAGAACAAAAGAGAGGACTCACATTAGTTATCTAAACTTCCCCCACGAAGCTATAAAAATTAGAGAAAATTAAACCGAAGACAATCAAAAGGAAGAAAATAACAAATAAAACAACAGCAATCAGAGAAATTGAAAGTAGAGCAATAGAGAAAATCTATGAAGCTCAAAGCTGATGTTTGGGGGAAAAAAAGCATTAAAATTGACAAACCTTTAGCCATACTGACCAAGAGAAAAAAAAGATGGCAAAGATGTTAAAATTTGAAATGAAAGAGGGCATATTACTGTAGACCCCCTACACAGTGAAAGGATATTAAGGGATTATTGCAAACTACTATATATCAATAAACCAAATATTTGGAAAGATACAAAACACTAAATTTCACTAAAAACAATAAATTATGTGACTAGTCTTATTTGTATTTAAAAACCATTTAATGAAGACATCTCTTAAGCTCATAGGGATTAACCTGTGAAGTCTACTAAACTTCTAAAGAAGAATTAATACAAATTCTACCCACTCCTTTCCATAAAGTATAAGGAGAATTTCTAACTCATCTAATACTTAAACCAGACACAAACATCTCAAAGAAAAGAAACTACCAGTCAACATACCAATACCTCTCATGAATACAGATAAAAGAATCTTTAACAAAATTTTAGAAAAATAAATCTAGCAATATATTAAAATGATATTATATTATGAGAAAGTGGGCTTAGCCAGAAAATTCTGAACTGGTTTCACATTTGAAAATCAAACAATGTAATTCACCATATTAACAGAGTAAATAAGATCCATATGATCACCTCAATAGATGCAGAAAAAGCATTTGACGAAGTCCAACATTCATTCATGATAAACTTCTCAAAACACTAGAAATAGAAGAATAATTCTTTTATCTGAGATAAGATATCTAGTATGAAAATAACTATCATCATATTTTTTGGTGAAAGACCTAATGCTTTTTCCCTAAGTTTAGGAACAGGTGTAGAAAAATACAACTGATTTTTGTTTTTAAATTGACCTTGTAGCCTACAACCTTATTAAAATCACTTATTAGTTCCAGGAGTTGTTTTATAGATTGGGATTTTTTTATGTAGAAGCCAATTTTGTATGTGGATAGATATTGGAAGGAAAGAGAGAGAGTCCAGAACAAGACCCATACCAATATTATCAATTGATTTTCTAAAAAATGTACAGAAAATTCAATAGAGAAATAAAGTCTTTTCAATAAATGGTGCAGAAAGCAATGGAATACATCTGTATGTAAAACAATGAACATTGATACATATATCACATCTTACACAAAAATTAAATCAAAATGGATTCGAGGCATGAATGTAAAACAAACTATAAAACTTCGTGAAGAAATAGGAGAAAATATTCATAACTTGGACAGGACAAAGAATTCTCAGATATGATACCAAAGTCCTGATCCATAAAAGGAAACATTAAGATATTTAACTTTAACAAAATAAATTTTTGCTTTGTGGAGGACACCACTGAGACAATGACAAGCCAAGCCACAGACTGGGAGAACATATTCACAAATCAATTAGTTGACAAAGGATTTGTATCCAGAATATATTAAGAACTCAGACAACTCAATAATAATAATAAAAACTATTTAGTTAAAACAAATGAGTAAAGACAAACAGGTATTTCCCGAATAAGATATATGGATGGTATATAATCACATGAAGATCACATTAAAAGATGCTTAACTTCATAAATTATGAGGGAAAATGCAAATTAAAACATGAGATACCACTACACACCTATTGTTATAGTTTAAAAAAAAATGATAGTAATGAGTCCTCAGACATTGCTAGTAAGAATGCAAATGGTCCAGTCACTTTGGAAACAGTTTGTCAGTTTCTTATAAAATGAAATTTACTGTATCACTCAGCAATCACACTACTAAGTATATCCTCAAGAGAAACAAAATCTGTACATAAATATATTAGCAGCTTTATTTATAATCACCAAAAATTGAACTCAATCAAGATACCCTTCACCTAGTGTGAATGGATAAACAAACTGTGGTATAACCACACATTTTAGGACACTCATCCCTAACAAAAGAGTGAATTGTTGATATACACAAAACATTGGCTACCTACTATGAAATTCCATTTATATGACATTGGAAAAGACCAAATAAATAAGTTTTCCAAATAAAATTACAGTCAATAGATGAAGTTTGATTCACATGGGATTTTTATTGCTTATCTTATCCATATTCCCATTATTCAATGGTGTGGGGGTTTTTTTTTGTGTGTGTGATGCTTTTTATTAATAAGCATTTTTAATAAAATATCATTTGCCATAAAATGTTATTTGCCATAGAAATGCAGATATCTCATAGCTTAATTCTTTCCATGTGATATAGCAGCTTACTGAAAATCAAATGGACCCTAGAATTTAGTATAATCTATAACTTTAAATTGACCCCAGAACTAAGTTATATTTTGCACATTGATTAATGTCACTGCATATTGTTTCTCCATCACTGAACTACAAATAGTAGTAAGAAAATTATCAGATGTCTAGCATGCTATGAACAATGAATAAATGTGTTATTAAGAAGTTGTTTTTTTTTAAGTAGAAAACTATTGCAAAGTAAAGTGGTTCAACCTATGATTTTATTTTTAAGTACATTTAAACAGTATGTTAGATTTCCAAAGGCAGAAATGTTTCATCATGTTGATAATAATGCCTAGACCAGTGCTTGAAATATGGTAGATATCTGATATATATCTGTTGAATGATTTGTTGAATAAAGGAATCTGTAATGAAAATACATCATAACTAAATATGACAAAATCATTTTTCTAAGCTATGCTAGAAAAATGTAGAATATATATATATATATAGGTATTATACACACACACACACACACACACACACACCTTTAACATGTATTTTGGAGTTTTAGCCTTATAAATATGTATCGAACACTCAACCAGGGAGGAGGGAAAATGAAGAATAAATAATCATCTTTGGGATGAAGATATCCTTCCATGCCTAACATTGTAGATACCAAATAAGTCTTTGCTTGTTGATAGACTTAAAATTATGGCTTTTGATTAGGTACCAATTTTCTCATGATTTCATTGTCCTAGTGTTTTAGCTTGTTCCTCGTAAGAGTTGATTGGCCATTTCTCCCTAAAGTATATATAAATGTATCTATTCTGGAGAATTATTCATTTAGATAAATTAATTTTTTTGTTTCATTTATTGATGCAGTTTTCCTGCTATTAGTGCTCAAGTTAAGAAATACTGCTATAGCAACAGTGATTTCCCTAGAGGCCTTCTTAAATCATAAAGTGAGAGCATTTCATATTATAGTTCCTTTGTTTAAATTTATCTATTCTGAAAATAGCCAAATTGATCCCTTGATATACCTGATATATCCTAATTACCTGGAATGTAAGCCACAAATTCTGCATTGTGGATACCATCATAGTAAATGCTGTTTCACTTATGCAAAATTTATGGAATGATGACAAAAAAAAGCTTCTGAGAGAATAATTTTTTCACCACAAGTAGTTTATACATCTCAGACTCCACTGCTAAAGTATAAATCAGCCTGGACTTATCATTGATTTATGTGATGTACACAAGTAAAATGTATAGTTTTTAAGATATATTCTTAGTGACCTGTCTATATGAGTGTGAGTGTGTGTATCTTTGTGTACAAGTATACATACATACTTTATTTGTGTATTTTTCTATTTTAACTAATTTTTCTATTTTCTTTTACACCATCATATGTTGTTATTTTGACCTCTAAAACCTAACAAATGTCTGGCCTTATAATACAATAAGAGGGGAAACAAAACACTGTAAGAGTCTAGGCAAATTCTGAATGATGGTCCACAAGCTTTGGCTGCCCATTGGAAACAATGGAGTTTTAAAGAAATATTAATACCTTTGTTACCCTCCAGGAATTCTGATTAAATGTGTATTGTGTGTAGACTGGATATTAGGATTTTGAAAAAATCTCCCCAGATGATCCTAATATGCAGCAAAGTTTGAAAATCACTCCTCTAGAATATGTATTTTGTATAAATGTCTAATAAACAAAGATTCTTGTGTATTTTAAAATAAGAAGCAACCACTTTATTAACCTTTTATGGTTTAAAATGTATAGAAGTTATTTTTATAAGGAAATTAAGGTGATTTTATATGCCATATGTTCATTTTTCATTGCAATCTTCAAGATAATGAGTTTGAATTCAGGAATAACCTGTTCTTCTTGTGGAGGGTATGTAATATTAAATAGAAAATCACCCAACTTAAGAGTCAGAATACGTGGGTATGTGTGGTGATTCTAACACTTCCTAAATATATTGCCTTGAGTGGGCTTCTTATGAAACATACTTCCTTATTACACATGATAATATAATGCTTGTGGCATTTTGAAGATTAAATGGTATGTGTGAAATAAAGTCCATATATGATAAACCCACAGCTAACATCATATTGAATGGGGGAAAAGTCAAAAGCCTTTTATCTGAGAACTGGAGCAAGACAAGGATGGCAACCTTTACCACACTTATTGAACACAGTGCTGGAAGTCCTAGCCAGACTTAATTAGGCTAGAGAAAGAAATAAAGGGCATACAAATTGGAAATGAAGAACTCAAATTGTCCCTCTTTGCATAAAATATGATCTTATATATAGAGAAAAATCTAAAGATTCCACAAAAGGAAAAAAAAAAAACCTCTTAGAACTGAGAAATATGTTCAGTAAAGTTGCAGGATACAAAATCAGCATACAAAAATCAGTAAGATTTCTAAACACCAATAACTAACTCCCTGAAAAAGAAATCATGAAAGCAATCCCTTTATGATAGCTACAAAAAATACCTAGAAATAAATTTAACCAAGAAGGTGAAATATCTCTATAATGAACTATAAAACACTAATGAAAGAAACAAGACAACACACACACAAAATGGAAAGATCTTCATTGATTAGAAGAAATAATATTGTTAAAATGACCATACTATTCAAAGAAATCTATAGATTCAATGCAATCCCTATCAAAATACCAATGAAATTCCTCAAATAGAAAGAAAAATTCTAAAATTTATATGAAACCACAAAAGACCCTGAATAGCCAAAACAATTTTGAGCAAAAATAACAAAGCTGGAGGCATCACACTATCTGATTTCAAAATATCCTCAAAATAAGAATAACTAAAACAGCACAGTATTGGCATAAAAGCAGACCCAAAGACCAATGGAACAGAATAGAGAACTCAGAAATAAATTCACTTATTTACAGTCAAGTGGTGTATGAAAAAGGTGCCAAGAACATACACTGTGGAAAGGACATTCTTTTCAATAAATGCTTCTAGGAAAATTGGATATCCAAATACTAAAGAATGAAACTAGACCACACTTCTCACCATATATAAAAATCAACTTGAAATGGATTAAAGACAAAAATGTCAGACCTGAAACTATAAAACCGCTGGAGGAAAACATGAGGTAAATGCTTCAGGACACATAGGCAAAGATTTTATGGATAAGACTATAAAAGCATAGACACTAAGAACAAAAATAGACAAATGGGACTATATTAAATTAAAAGGCTTCTTCTCAGCGATGGAAACCAGCAATGGAGTAAAGAGATAACCTGTAGAATGAGAGAAAATATTTGCAAGCTATTCATCAGACAAGGGACTAATATTCAGAATATATAAGGAACTCAAGTCAACAGACACAAACAAACAAATGATCTAATGGACAAAGAAATGGACAAAGAACCTGAATAGATATTTCTCAATAGAAGACATAAATGGCCAACAAGTATATGAAAAAATGTTCAACATCACTAATCATCAAAATGGAGGGAAATGCAAATCAAAACCACAATGAGATATTGTCTCACCCCAGTTAACATGGCTATTATCAAAAAGACAGAAAATAACAAATGCTGGGGAGAATGAAGAGAAAAGGGGTCACATTTATGCACTGTTGCTGGGAATGTAAATTAGTATAGGCACTATGAAAAACAATATGGAGCTTCCTCAAAAAAATGAAAAATAGAACTACCATATGAACCAGCAATCCCACTATTGGTTATGTATGTCTTCCCAACAAAATTCAGTATATTGATGAAATATCTGCACTTCCATGTTTATTGCAGCACTATTCACAATACCCAAGATTTAGAATCAATCTAAGTGTCCATCAATACATGAATGAATAAAGAAATTTTGATACACATACACAATGGAATATTATATGGCCACAATAAAGAATGAAATCCTGCCATTTACAATGATATAGATGGAACTGAAGAACATTATGTTAATTGGAATAAGCCAAGCACCGAAAGACAAATCTCACATGTTCTCTGTCATATGTGGAATCTAAATATTTAAAGCAAATGATCTCATGGAGACAGAAGAGAATGATAGTTTACCAGAGGGTGGGACTGGTAGCAGAGAGAAGGGGATAAGGTGAGGATGATCAATGGGTTCAAAAATATAGTTAGATAGTTAGATAGAATGAACAAAATTTGATAGCACAACAAAGTGACTATAATCAACAATGTTAGGATATACTTTAAAAATAACTAAAAGAGTAGAACTGGAAATGTCATAACACAAAGAAATTATAAAAACATGAGGAGGTGGATACCCTAATTTCCATGATTTAATTCACATTGTTTAACAGTAAATCATTTCTGCTCTTGAAGAGGTTAGAAAGGGCTTATGCTATTTCTCTTCTTTTCAAACAGAATTTGAGTGTGAGAAAAACTTTTTGTGTCCTCATAACCCCAACTTTGTTGGTGATGGAAGTCCAAAGTTGTTCTGACACACTATAAAAGGAATCTTATGAGCAGAGGGCTAAAACCAATTTTTTAACATATTAATTATGCCCAATGTTAAACATTGCTCCACTATTAATTTGCAAATAAATGTATTTGCTTTCTAGACAAATTCTAGGAAGGCCAGAGAAATTGGCTTCTTAGCCATATAGAATAATCCATGGGTGAATTTCTTTCAGGATAGATCCGCATTGATCTATAATATAATCTTTACACATGTGGATCCTTAAAACTAGACCAAAAAGAAAATCTGGGTTGCAAATCTCCATTAGAAGAGAAATGTGGGATAACGCTATATTGACAGTTGGTGTTCGTGCTCTATGTCTTCCGAAGAGACTGGAGCCCAGAGTGGGGCCGTTGACAATTTAAGTTTAGTTGAATTAAAGACATCCTCCTAGGTGTGCCTGTGCTTAGTTTAGATATGTCATGGTGCTAAGTACTAAAAAATAATACACAGCATATACATGACAAGGAGGTAGGAGCTCTAGAATCACACATCCTGGGTTCCAAGCTTGGCCGGGCCACTCCACCTGTGTGACCCCGAGGAACCATCCCAGGCTTAAGTGTTTTACCAAATTTGTAAAAAGAGGTGAAGAGAACCTGCCTGCCAGGAAGGGATGTCGTAGGGTGCAGCATCAAGTCTGGTCAGAGCACCTCGTACCCTCCTTGGAAACCCTCACAGCTGGGCTGGTGACCCTGGGTGCTATGGCGGCGCAGAGGCCCTGGAGAGGTCCCCGGAGAAGCCGGGCAGTCCCCAGCAGTCCCCGCATGGTGGCCCATCTCACGCCAAACCCCTGCCACCAGCAGCAGGAAGTTGCCCTTTGCCCTTTGACGCCTTTTCTCCGCGCCCTCGGCTGGGCTTCCGCGCTGGCGCGCCCTTTCTCTGTCACGAGCTCCGCGGAGAAGTCTCGAGCGCCCAGGCAACCGGTGCGTTAGGTCTCCGGAAGAGGTGGACGCTAAGGAGAGGTCTTTCCGTTTCTTCGCCTCTTCTCGGCGTCGCAAGGCTCACAATCTGCCCTAAATGAGCAATCTTGGCAAGTCGGGTCTCCTGGGCTGCCGCCAGCCCTCGCTGGGTCACCCTCCGGCCCCTCCCGCCTGAGATACTGCCACTGAGGCTCTGTGCCGCCTCCCGCCCGGTCCCCGGGCCGTCCCACCCCCGGCGGGTTTGCGCCTCTTCATCGGGTGGCTTTTACATCGCCCTAATAAACAGGATCCCACCCGGCAGGCTATGTGCTCCCCTC
The DNA here is from genome assembly GCF_040939455.1 of Microcebus murinus. NCBI lineage: Eukaryota > Metazoa > Chordata > Mammalia > Primates > Cheirogaleidae > Microcebus > Microcebus murinus. The sequence goes on from NC_134111.1 coordinate 35,034,479, forward strand.
TGGAGATCCTTCCCATCCTATCCTGGGGGGAATGGCCCAAACGAGAAGCCCGTGCCGCCTGCTGGCGACTCCGTGATGGTCCGACAGTCTAGGTCCAAGAACATCCCTCCTCTCCGACGCAAAGTCACTCTCCTGCGTTCACCACCTGAGCAGTCAGTCAGGGCTACCAAGCTGATACCATCCAGTCATCTGCCCCTTGCTTGCCAGAAGGAGAATGAGGCGAGGGCCCAGGAAGAACCCAGGAAGGTGATGGCAGAGGAGGTGGAGGAGGAGGATCTTCCGGAGACAGAAGGGCAGGAGTACAGGAGAAGGGGCCCTCCTACCAACGCGGAGACACCATCAACATCTAGGCCCCTGGTGACTCGGGGAGACCTCACTTCCCCGGAGCGTAGTCCTGGGCCTTCTCCACCCCAACCACTTCGAGAACAACTGGAGTGATGAGGTTCAGGTGTCTCTGATGACCTCCTTCTCTGAAGGCCATAGAGTCACCCACTCACACAGCCCTGCTGGAGGTGCCCTCCCTCCAGGACTGCCTGACTCGGAGGCTGCAGTGTTCCCCGACCAGGCCCCAGGCTACTCCCGGCTACTGGAGAAGTTGGCCACGGAACTGCTGCCTAGAGACCAAGGGCCCAGCTCTCCAGGCCTGCCCCAGGCCCCGCCAATGTCGGAGAAGGAGATGCAGGGCGAAGAGCCTGCACTTATTATATTACATTGAGGGGGTCTTCTCTACCCAGAGCTGTCAGGAATGGGCTCTACAAAAGAAAAATGTCCCTGCCACTGCTGCTGCTGTTGCCGCTGCCACTGTTGTGGGACAGAGATGAGCTGTCCCCACCCCTGAAGCTTCCCTGTATAGCTGCTGAGGAAGATCAAGGTACATTGGAGGATGGTACTGAGTGCCAAAGAAAGACCAAGATCTTGCAGGATAAAGCAGTGGCTCTGAGGGATCAGACAGTGGCCCTGGGAAGCTGCAGGGCCACTGAGCCTGCCCTCTCTCTCCCCACCTGCTGCTGAGATGGCAGACTCGCAGTGCCTGGCCACTTTACACTTTCCAGGTCCCAGTTCCTCCTACTACCCCTGACTTGGTTGACTTGGCTGCTGGACCTGTGATCCTGCCTATCCCTCCACCTTGCTCTGCACCAAATATTGATAAAACAAAATTCACAAACCCTAGCGTCTCCGCTGGCTGTTGCTTTTGACCTTCTCCCTCCCTCTAGGGCCAGTCCCACTGTGTGGGTTCTACCTGAGGAGAACGGAGCCCCTGATCACTGAGTCTCAGCTGCAGTGCCTCCCATTTCTGACTGAATTTCTCCCATTTCTGCCTGAATTTAGCCCCCTACCTTCTCATTGAGGCCACTCTTGTGTAGAACTGAGTCCCCAATTCCATGTGTGTAGATTCCCCTCCTCCCCTTCCCTTCCAGAACCTTCCTCCTCCATCTTTCCCCATGGCTCCTCCTTCCTCCCTATCCTTTCTCCCCTTTCCTTCTAGAACCCTCCTCCTCCTTCCTTACCTAGCTCTCCTCCTTCCTTCCACATCCCTCCTTCTCCTTCTTTCTACTTCCCTCCTCCCCTTTCTTTCTTCACCCCTCCTCCTTCCTTCCTCTCTCCTCCTATCCTCCTTCCCTCTCCATCCCTGCTCCTCATTCTCTACTCCCCCTACTGTTTCCTTCCCCACCCATCCTCCAGTACCTTCTATCAGGAATCCTGCTTTTATCATGGGTGCATTTACCCATTGCACAGCAGCCATACCTACCATCATAACTAACCGCTTGACCTGGCAGCCTACTTAGACCTTGATGTCATTGGGATGGACACTACCCCCTTCTATGGCTCCTGTTTTCAGCTCTCCCCCAACCTCTAGGTTGAGCTCTCCTCCATGCTCCCAAATCCCTTGTACTGTGGAATGGAGGTGCCCTGTAAAGGCTATCAGCCCATCTACACTTATGGTCAGCTGCCCCACCTCAAATTATAACTATCACTTTGGCCTAGAAACCACCTGTCCACAGTTGGGACCCCTGGTGATGGGCAGCAACAGAGAGCCTCTTTTCCTTGATTTATGAGCCTTCTCATCATGGCTCCTCCAGTCACCTCCACTCTGGTGGGCAGGGCCTCTGCAGTATTATCATCTACGCCTGCCTTTGACAACAATGCTATGGATACCACTCCTCCTTCCAAGACGGAAGATATTATCTTCCTGTCTCCAAATGTCCCTTTTTTACATGGGGCTTCCTGGAAACACACCACCCAGTGGCAGCATTATCTCAGCACAAGTTTCCAATGGCATGGGCATACCTGAACAGTCAGTCAGGGACCAATTGCAACATCGGAGCATTGTCCTAATCCTCAGCCCCTAATAGACAGCAATAGTCTCACTAATTTTTCACGTGGGGAAGGAAGCAACACAAAAGGAAGCTATAGGCTTGGACTCTCCTATAGCCCCGCCACCCAGTGGCAACCTAATGCCATCGGTTTTGCTGATTGACCTATTAACACCCAGCCAACAACCCAGGTGCTTTCCCCCTTCATATAGCCAAGACATTTGGCTTGGAGTTGCCACCAGGATGTCTGGCAATAGGGGCAGTACTTTACTGTTGGCCAGCACCCCTCCAGGTCAACTGGTGTTGATGAGTCCCACAGCTCCTATGAGTGGTGGGAGCTTTGGGCTATATGTGTCTGCCCCAGGCCCCCTGCTATATACAAGTTCTCCCTTTCCCCTAACTCACTTTCCTCAGTGGACTCTTATCGTTCCCATACAATGTCTATAAAACCCTTCTTTAGTTAATCCACCTCTGCTCATGTTTCTTTGCTCTTTGAGTCAACTGTGGAGAAATAATTGACATTTATGAGGAGTTACATGTTGAGCTAGACTTTACACAAACATCTTGGATTCCCAGGGAATATGAAGTGGAACTGGCTACTGTTCATGACCTCACAGGTTGACTCCTGACGTCTCTGTGTGACGTTCGAGTGTCAGGGATGATAACCCAGGAGGAATTGAGGTCCAGATAAGGGAGACACTGGGCAACCCACCCTCTCTTCTTCTATGCTTCTCTTCAACCACCCTGACCTCTTTGGAGACTAGATGCTCCCTGATGTGTGTTAGAAAACATACTTCCTGATTTTAGGTTTTAAAAATGTATGTCTTTTTGTTGTGTTTCTTTGTTTTTGGTTCAGACTTAGGCCAGTAATACTATTCAGAGGGGCTGGACTTGGCATTCAGCTTCTTGTATTTAGAGGAACAAAGCAAGGAAGAGCTCATGTGTGCTGTATAGTTATTGAAAATTTAAGTTTGCTTAGAATTGATCATGATGCTTAAAAATATCAGAAAAGATTCTCTTTGATAACTGATCTGGCTCTAGTGTAAACCACTAGGATATCACACCAATTAAACAATTATAACCAGTTCTAGCTGACCCTCAAGTTCTACTGGGTCTCCACTAGACTTCATTTGTGAAAATTATATCTTCCCCAAGGCATTTCACAAACCAGGAAAACCATCCGGAGATGGAGAAAAGAGAAAAGTACGGCATTTCCCTCAGTTTCAAACTCGTTTCATTAAACATGCATTCAGTAATGACTCCATCCTAAACTCTACGATAGGCCCTGGAAATATAGAGTTGAAGGATATCTCCTGCCCTAGAAAAGTTTACAATGTGGTGGGAAAGACATATAACTTGACCAAAAATTCAACTGAATGGGTAAGCACTGAGATATATGGAGAGGTAAGAAGAACATAAACTACTTCCAGGGAAAAGGAAACATGAACTGCACCTTTGAGGAGGAGAAGGGAACAGTCAAGTGGAGAAGGCCTGTTTCCAGATCAAAGCAATAGCATTCTAAAAGTGAGCGAAGGGAGATGACCAGCCAGTGGGATAGCAGACAGGTGTTCTGGTGTGGCTGAAGAGTGGAACCAAAGCTGGGAGATGTACCTGAAGGGTTCGACAAGAGAGGTTAGAACATGGACAAACTTAAATGCCACAATAAGGCATTCGTCCATTTTCCTGAAAGTATGGGAAGTCACGAAAGTATTATAAGCAAAAAAGATTACAGGATTTTATATAAATCTTAGAAACATTCCTGGCCGGTTGTGGTGCCTCACGCCTGTAATCCTAGCTCTCTGGGAGGCCGAGGCAGGTGGACCGTTTGAGCTCAGGAGTTCGAAACCAACTTGAGCAAGAGCAAGACCCCTTCTCTACTATAAATAGAAAGAAATTAATTGGCCAACTAATATATATAGAAAAAATTAGCCAGGCATGGTGGAGCATGCCTGTAGTCCCAGCTACTCAGGAGGCTGAGGCAGGAGGATCACTTGAGCCCAGGAGTTTGAGGTTGCTGTGAGCTAGGCTGACGCCACGACACTCACTCTAGCCTGGGCAACAGAGTGAGACTCTGTCTCAAAAAAAGAAAAAAGAAAAAAAGAAACATTCCTGGGACTGTATGAGAAGGAAGAATTAAATTGTGACAAAGCAGAGTCCAAGAAGTTTAGTGACACTGCAGTGACCCAAGCAAATGTGAAACAATGATCCCCTGGTCTGAAGGCTCCAACAGGGAAGTGAAATGGGTGACTGTAAGGAGCCTAGGTCTATTCTAGCCTTCTGGCTTAGAAGGCTGTTATGTACAGATGAACATGAGTGATTTGGGCAAAAATACAAGTTCTACTTTTAATAGACATGAGATGTCTATGGAAGATGCAGTTACTACTTGGAAAGCAGTTCATTCACTTATTAATTTAACAAATCTCTTGAGCATCTAGGATGTGCTATACACTATTATAGGTAGTAGCATCAATTAGAAGAAAGAAAAAAATTCCTGCCTTTGTGGTCTCTACATTCTAGTTGAAGAGGAGAAAAGAAACAAAGGTGATTTGGCAAGTGAAGCTGAAAACCCATTTCCAATATCGCACACCTATGGAAACTTCCAGTTAGGTTTTAGGCCCAGTTACGGTACATAGTTCTAAAGATCCATTGTGCTCCCTGTATGCTGGATGGCAAGGACTCAATCTCTGCACTTACTAGACTCCATTGGTCAGCTCCTCTATGACACAATTGTCCATGGGATTCCTTTGGTCTATTTGCAGTATTTAGGCACAGTTTTTCAGGAGCTGGTCCTGCATGGACCCTCTCATTTCTTTGTCAACATTTTTCCACTTGAAATGAAAAATAATTCAACCTAGGTTGGTTGTCCGGCACATGCTTTCCCTCTGTGCTTCATTTGAATCTCTATGCCCCTTAGGGTTCACATCCATGGCATCAGAGGTTCCCATCATCACTCTATACAGGAATCGGGGCTACAAATATAACTGGCAAGTTCATCAGCTTTTTCGTTTCTTTCCTACTTGATTGTTATAGACTGGCTTGTTAGAGACTGTGTGTTTTGATATGTTGCAAAGCTCAGTGGTTTAGAGACAATATTGGAATTCTACCCTGGAGAAACATTCCGTTAATTGATCTCCTTTTCTTATGTAACTGACAAGAGGTTCATCTATCACACACTTGAGGTTTCTCCAAGTGTATTGCCAAGAATCTGGGTTAGACCGGCAATTCTCCAACTTTCCTGTTAGAGGGTAGTTTGTATTTCATAAGATGAAGTCCACACTACATGAGAAATTTGGTTTAATCTCTCATCTATTGATTAATAAAGTTTGACTCTCTGATATTTTCGCCTACTGATACTATTGTGGAGGAAAGAAATTTGTAACGAAACCTTGGATCATACGTTTACACATTTCCTAGTTCCTCATTTGTCTTTTAGTTCTGTTTAGATTGCTTTTAGTCATGTAGAATTCTTTAATTCGTTTGACATCAAATCCACTGTGTTTCCTTTATGCTATCTCAGTTTCATGGTCTGTTTAGGCAAAGACTTCCTCATACCAAGGATATTATTTCTTATGCTAGTCTACATTATTCTAAGTCTTTCTTCTTACATTGGAATATTACCAAATTTATGCCATATAGTCACTCCTTGCTATATAAAATTCAAATGTGTATGAATTTTAGTTATCATTGGTTAAAAAAATCTAGTACCCCAAGAACATAATTCGAATTTTAATAACCACCATATATTAACTGTGAGAAATTGCACACAGTAGTAATTTCACAGCTTACTGTACAGTCCGCAAATCACTATGTAAATACCAGATGTGCATAATGATCGGTGACCAATCAAGTCCCTTCTTTCATAAGTCTGTTGGTGATTGGTCACACAATTCACACAAACAGGAAAATGTATCATTTTGCTGCCTTCTTGTTTCCCAGTGATAAATCTACATGACATTTCACAAAGCTGGATAATTGATAGAGAGAAAGAGAGGCAACAAAGCAAAACTACAGCAAAGGAACAATAGTGATTACACTGGAAATGAAATTCTAGTAATAGAATGTAAGTCAGTTATAGGAGAAAAAGCCAGGAAATTTGACTCTTTAGACATTATAGAGATTAAATATGCAACCCAAGGACCCTAGTAAAGGGAGAATCAACAAAAATGAAAACAGTGGTTTTGACAAAAGGATGAGGATGTCTCACAGTAAGTAACAAGTAACATCAACACAAAACCTCACATGACTCTTAGCTATATTTCATGAAAATGAAACCACAAAAGATAAAATGTTGGAAGTTGAAGGATAAAATATTAGAATGGGTTAAAACAATTCACCTAGGCATAGAGAAGATTCTTTCTTCTTGTAAGGAGTATTGTAACAGTGGGAAAAAACACTGTGGAAACTACTCTTGATAAGTTGTTGCCTTTCCCCTTTAAAATAGACTCTTTTTTAGAGCAGTTTTAGGTTTACAGCAAAATTGAATGGACAATACAGAGATTTCCTATATGCCCTGGTGCACACATGTGCATAGCCTACTCCATTATTAACATCTCCCACCAGAATGGTACATATTTCAAAAGCCCTTAGTCAATTGAAGCCCTTAGTTGACATTAGATTTCACTCTTGCTGTACATTCTATGGGTTTTGACAAAGTACAATGACATGTATCCACCATTACAACATCATACTGAATAGCTTTGCTGCCCTAAAAATCCCCTGTGATTTTTGTGTATTCATCCCTCCCTTTCCCCTAATCCCTGGCAGCCACTAATCTTTTTACTGTCTACATAATTTGGCCTTTTCCTGAATGTCATATAGTTGGAATCATTCATTATGTAGCCTTTTCAGATGGGTTTCTTCCACTTAGCAATATGCATGTAAGGTACTGCCATTTTTTTTCATGGCTTGATAGCTTACTTCTTCTTAGGATTGAGTGATATTTCAATGCCTGGATGTATCACAGTTTATTTATCTATTCACCTACTGAATGACATCTTGCTTCCAATTTTTGAAAATTATGAATAAAGCTGCTATAAATATCCTTATACAGATTTCTGTGTGAAATATCTTTTCAATATATTTGAGTAAATACCAAGGAATGTGATTGCTGGATTGTATGGTAAGAGTATGATTAGTTTTGTAATATACTGCCAAACTTTATTCCAAGTTGTTGTACCATTTTTCATTCCTGTCAACAATGAATAGGAGTTTCTTTTCCTCCACACCTTTGCCAGCATTTAATGTTTCCCATATTCTAGATTTTGGTTATTCTAATGTATATAGTGGTCCCTCACTGTTGTTCAACTTGCATTTCCCTAATGACATATTCTGTGGAACCTTTTTTATATGCTTATGTGCCATCTGTGTATCTTCTTTGGTGAAGTGTGTCTGTTCAGGTCTTTTACCCACTTTTTAATTGGGTTGTTCTTTTTCTATTTCTTGAGTTTAGGACTGAGAAGGAATTAATAACCAGACTATAAAAGGAACTCAAATAACTCAATAGAAAAAAACCTAAATAATATAGTTAAACAATGTGCAAAACATCCTAATAGACATTTCTCAAATGAAGACACACACATGGCCAACAGGTATATGAAAAAATACTCAATATGACTAAAAATCAGGGAAATGCAAATCAAAACCACAATGAGATATCATCTCACACCAGAAAATGGCTGTTTTCAAAAATACAGAAAATAACAAATGCTGTAAGGATATAGAAAAAAGAGAATTCTTATACATTATTGGCGAAATGTAAATTAGTACATCCATTATGGAAAACAGTGTGGAGATTTCTTAAAAAACTAAAATAGAACTGCCATATAATGTAGCAATTCCACTACTGAGCATTTATCTAAAGGAACTGAAGTTAGTATGTTGAAGAGATATCTTCACTTTCATGTTTATTTTAGCACTATTTGCAATAGCCAAGATATGGAATCAATCTAAATGCCCATCAACAGATGATTGCATAAAAAAGTGATATATGTGTACAATGGAATACCATTCAGCCATAAAAAAGAATGAAATCCTGTTATTTGAGGCTACATAGAGGAACCTAGAGTACATCATGTTAAGTGAAGTAAGTCAGTCACAGAAAGACAAATGCTGCATGTTCTCACTCATATATGGGAGCTAAAAGTATTGAGTTCACAGAAGTAATGAGTAGAATTATGGTTATTAGATGGTGGGAAAGGTATAGGAAAAGGAGGGTAGGAGAGGTTAGTTACTGGATATAACACCTAGATAGGCAGGCTAAGTTCTGGTGTTCTATAACATTGTAGTGTGAATATAGTTAACAATAATTTATTACTATGTTCAAAATTTAGCAGAGGATTGTGAATGTTCCCAATAAAAAGAAGTGATAAATGTTTGAGGTGATGGATATGCTACTTACCATGATTTGATAATCGCTCATTGTATAATGTACAGAAATATCACTCTATGTACTATAAATATGTACAATTATTATGTGTCTACTAAAAAATAAAAGAATATTGGTGTGTGTAATTAATCAGATGTAATTATTTACTATTATTGGTAGGCTGCTTCTGGCCTTTCATGTGCATAATGTATTTTTTGAGATCCTTTTACCGAATGACATATTTATTATTAACTCACTTGTGTATTTGTTTATTAAATAATCATTCATTCAGTGCCTACTCTGTGTTTGTCAGATGTTTGCTATTTGGTGAAGATACAAAGTCAAGTGAGATATGGTTTCTGTCTCAAGTGAGTTACTGTCTAATGCAGAAGGAAAACACACACATACATTCACATGTACATACACATGCACACGTATATATTACAGATATGTATTTTGGGGAATGGGAGAAGCTAAAAGTCCAAGATTTGCATGAGTAAAATATGAAAATTCCAAATCAAGAAGGTCATTTTGTAGTCCTGTAGCCTAAACTAAATACATTCAAATCTAAGGCATCTTTCTAATGCCTTTTAGGCATTGCCATTTTGGTGCATTGAGTAGAAAGCACTTTGATTAAGAAATGTTTTTCTTGGGAGGCAGTACAAATTAATGGATAAACATGCAGGCTATGAAGACATATTGCGTTAGTCCAAATTTTTACTCTATCGTAAATATGCTGCATGATCTTGGATAGGTTTTTTGACCTCTATGTCTCATTGTCCTTATTTGTAATGTTAGAGAATAATCATAATCCTCTTGGAGTATTTATGAGAATTAACGAGATAATACCTATAAGGTTCTTTGAATTATGCCTGATATATAGGTATTGGTCAGTATATTAAACTTAAATTATGTTGTTTATTTAAGGAGACTATTTTTCTGCTTTTTATGTATCAGAATGGTTAATTGATAATATTTTACCCTTAAGGTAATTATTGAACTTGAAAGAAAAAATATTTCATCAGCAAGATATAGGAAAAAATTGACAAAGGTAAAATACTTTTGTTTAAAATCAACATATTGATTTCTTTTTTTTTCTCCTTTCTGGCTCAAACTTATTCATTATTATTCGCAAGATGTTTGAATCTTTTATATAATACCATTTGGTAACTTTAAAGAGAACATCTGTTTTTGTAGAAAGTGCTGCTCTGAAGCTTCATCAGTAGGAAAAATAGTGAACTTATGTAAAAAGTTTAGAATTGCAGCTAAGGCATAGGATTATATTGGTTTTATTTGACTGTTCAAGATTAGGTCATAATTCTAAGCTAAACCATAACTTGCAGATGGATTGGTATTATAAACTTGGTGATTATCTTTTTCTTTGGTAAAAATCTTTATAGATTTCAGGGCCTGTGAAGGGTCATATGAAATGTGGCTTCTTTTATGGCTGAATGTGCTTTACTCCAGAAATTATCCAAGCTATCTTACATGGGAAACTCTCTTGACAGTTTTAGACTATGTTATTTTACTTGTTTTTCACAATAAGTACATTATTACTTTCAGGCCTTGACTCTGAGAAATCTGGTCTTTTATTTTTAATTTTTCTTTTAAAGAGAGAGAATCTCCTTTAGATTTACAAATGCAATTTTTGTTGTCTTCTAATTATACTCTTTTATCTTAGAATATGTTCTGTGAAGTTTTTCTGTGGACAAATATTAGGACAGACTCATTGAAAACCTATGTAAATACAGTGTTAAATTTACATCAAAGAAAAGAGGTGTGCCATGAATTAATTTACATAAATTATCTGGATAGCCATAAAACCTATTGACAAATAAGAAGTTCAGAATTTCTTTAGCTTGGCTTAAACTTTTAAGAGTATAAATTTTTAAACAGACACAAGAATTTATAGCTACTATAGAAATTTTCTCTTATGATAAAAAGTATAATTTGTACTTATTATCTGCTAATATAAATATGCAGTACTTTAAATATCTTTCAAAATCATCATGATGTTGGATATGAGGTTGATAATGAATACTGAATTCAATATAGATTTTACCGCTCTTTCTTCTTTGTTTCTGTGCAATCTGTCACACCAATCAAAATAAGATTTGACTAGGTATGTTTATTTTTCTCCATTTTAAGGCTGTGTCTAAGACATTTTATTGCCATAATTTGTCACCAGCAAGAAAATCAATTGCTAATTTTATTTGTTTCATATTTTTAAACAAGTAAAAAAATAGATAAAGAAAAATTCAGAGTAGATGGAACAACTTTGTCAATTTATCAAGATATACCTAATTTTTCCAGCTAAACAGAATATTAATACATTTTACTCTGGGATTGTAAGCTTCCATAAGACTCTAGGGAACAGGTCCATGCATTTTCCTTTGTTCTGTACCTTGACCAGTCCTTTAAACATTTGAATACTGTCTCCTCTATGTTTTCATCAAACTTCATCTTCTAACAGTGTGATTTTTAGTTAGCTTTTTTTTTCCATGTTTGTGCTCCTGACTAGTTTGTAAACCTTATGGCAATCAGCAAATGATTTAATAATATTTTTTTTCTTTCCATAGATCCTTTCTACCTTATATAAATTAGGCATTTGGTAAATTTATTGAATGGAATCACACCTAATATTTAAAACTGGAATGTTTTGTAGTTGACTTATAAAAGTCACAAGTGACATTCTTTTTATACAATATCATATCACCCTAAATATATCAACTCTACGACTTAATAATCATCTAGCTCTTACAATAAAGAAAAAGATTAGATTTTGATGGTTGGAAAGAGCCCTGAAGGAGGAACTCTGAATGTCCATTTTCATTTAACTTCTCTGGGTCTGTTACCTTGCTCATAAAATGAAAATGATGACATTACCCCAATGATTACACAGCTTTGTGTTTCTTTCCAGTCATCTTAGATATATGTGCTGAGTATCTATTATATAGTGCTCATAATTTTAAGTACTATATTGAGGATATCCATACTTTCAAAGAAATATCTTTCAGTCAATGGGGAAAACAGACTAGCAGACTCTTTTACTACAAGGTAATATATTATAACATTATTATTTAGTCTTATTTTTTGGTAGCAGCTTAAATGTCACCTCCTCAGAAAGGAGTTCCCTGACCACTCAGTCTAAAGCAGTCTCTCAAGGAACTATCATAATTATTTTTAAAGTGTAAAACACTATCTAAATTTTTTTTCTTATTTATTATTCTATGAATTATTTTTCTGTTTCTTTCAAATGAAATGTCAGTCTTCTGTCAGCAGATACCATTTTATTCTGTTCATTTCTTTACCCTAGCCCTTATAATGATGCCTGATATTTGTTGAGTAAATGAATGAAAGGATATTTAAAAGTACTTAATCCTCTGCAGGACAGATAATGAGACTTTGCTCATTTAACTGATAATTGTTTGTGTCTACTTTGTTCCAGAGATACAGTACTTGTTCCTGGGAATAGTTTGTTAATCTTAGTCTGGTGGGAAGATATTAACCAACTATATAATTAAAAACAATTGTAAATGCTATGAAGAAATATTTCAGGGTGGCATACAACCATGTAACAGAATAAGGTATCTCCCTAATATGAGAGACCAGAAGCTGTTTCAGGAAGTTTCATTTGAGCTAAAATCTGAATGGTTTGAATTAACTGTACTAAAGCAATGAGAATATTATGTGCAAAGGTCCCATGGTGATGGCTGCAGAGGTCTTTTAAGAGAGTAAGAGAAGACCAGTATAGGTGAACTCTAGTGGGCACTTGGTAGAGTAGAAGAGATGTGACTAAAATCTTGTAAAGCTCTGTGCTTCATATTAATAGTTGATATCAGAAAGCAAAATGTATATAGAGGATATAGTATAACCAAAGGAAAAGAGTCAGAAAAAAGAATCAGTGATGCATATAGTCTTTGTGATACACCTGGGTTACTTTGAAAGATCAACATTTCTAAAATCTCTTCCTTGACCTTTACTATAAGGATGTTATACATACATAATACATACATACCTATTGCACATAGAAAGAAGGTCTCCTTTTTTTTTCTTTTTTTTTTCTTTTAAACAACAGAGATTTATTTCTTATTATCCATGGGCTAGAAAGTCCAAGATCAAGACACTAGCAGATTTGTTGTCAGGGGAGAACATGATTCTCACAGATGGTGTCTTCTGTGTCTTCATATGGTGAAAGGAACGAGGTAGCTTTCTGAGGCCTCTTTTATGAGGGCACTAATGTCATCCATGAGGGAATCTGCTCTCATGACTCCGTCATCTATCTTAGTTCATTTTGTGCTGCTAAAACAAAATACCTGAAACTGGGTAATTCCTAAAGAACAAAAATTTATTTCTCACAATTATGGAGGCTAGTATGTTGAAGATCTAGATGCCAGTATCTGGTGTGTAGTAAGGACCTTCTTATTGTGTTCTCGCATGGTGGAAGACAGAAGAGAAAGCAAGTGTCGGGCAGGTGGGAGGGGATAGAGGAGATAGGTATATATATACATTATAAGTGCGATGTGCATTGTCAGGGGGATAGAAATGCTTGAAGCTCTGACTCGAGGGAGGAGGGAAGGCAAGACCAATGTATGTAACCTTGACATTGTACCTCTATATTATGCTAAAATTAAAAAAAAGAAATAAGGTGTCTTGAAACAGTTAAATCAATGATTATTTGCTAATCATTTTTTTTTTTACATATAAGACATAGGAAAGTAAAAAAAAAATCTGTCAAGCTGATAAAAAAAAGTCTAGAGTATAAACAATAAAGAATGTGTCAGGTTAAATAATAAATGTATAATTGTCAAAATATTTATTCAATACACATATATGTTTATCTTTCATAGAAAGAGATAAAAAAATCTAGTTCTACTTTCAAAAAATCAACCAAGAATTAAACCTTATACATGGGAAAAGCTTCATAGCAAACACATGATCTATACATGTATAAAAGAGAATAAATGAGTAAGACCTGGGCTTGGTTAAATATATTAATAGATGCTGTGTAGGTGACCTGATTTGAATTGGATTTTGAGAAAAAGGAGAAGTATAAATGTGGGGATAATGGGAGAGTTGTTAATAACAAAGGCACGACGTCCAAGTTGTAGAAGTAAGAATTAGTGAATTATATGAAATTAAGAAATTTCATATTAATATTAATAAGATTAATTAAAAATTAATATTATGGAAAGACCAAGTTTAAGAGTATAAAACTTGAGACTGTGATTGAAAGCTACCTTGACAATTATCTGAAAGATAAGTGAAGAAAGGGCATTTCATTTTGGGTGGAGGCCTTCCCTGTGCAAAAACTTGTAGCATCTGGTATCACTTATGGGGCAGGATGATGTTACTGACTTGGGGATGTGACAGTGGTAGAGCCTGGACACTATTGCAGGTGCTAGATCAGGATGGGCTCCATCATGCTGCAGAGCTATAGTTTGATGGATTGCAAGAGGGCGGAGTGACGCATAAGGGAGATAGAACAGGAATGCAGTGGGCTGGGTGGGAGATGACAAATAACAAGGTAGGGGAAAGGGAGGATAGGAACTAGACTTTAGAGGTGTTTAAGAAATCAATCTAGTAGGACTTTATGAATGACTGGAGGTAGAGTGAAGAGGAAGGAGACTATAGGATGATTCTGACCTCTGTTTTGGCTAACTGAACTCTTACTTAAGGGGAACCCTGGACCAGAAGCAGCTCTTTTGGAGCAGATAATGAATTCAGATTTAGTAATATTTAATCTTTTGTAACTAAGAGATATAGGCTGAGATATCTGGACAGTGGATAGACAGTCAGGCCCACCCCTGATATCACCCATTTGGAAGCCATAACTTGGGAATGGATTGCATTTTATCTGGGCCTTGGAAAATGAGGCGTGTTATGGTCAGTCAGTACAAGGGAAAAGAGAGGGCTTCTGGGCTGTGTGGTGACATGTCCATAGGTTAATGAGGAGAAAGGTATTACTAAATTCAACATGTGCTGGAGTATATGTGGTAAGGATGAAACATGGATCAGTAGGGTGAGGCCAAATTATGGCTGGAATTAATAGAATAATTCAGAGATTATGTGATTTTTTAATTGAAGCAACTTTTAGAAAAGAAGAATGAAACCATCCAACGAAGGAGATGAAAGAGCTGTTTATGGATGAACGATCAGGTGGAGATTGAAGGGGAGCACTTTATTACAGTCAAACCATGTGTGTTTTGGTTATTATGTTTGGAAGACATAGAAGTACATAGCTGTGATATAAGAAACAGAATAAGAACAAAATAGCAATTTACATTCAAATGGCACACACTGACAATTGTATTAATAATTTATTTATACTTATGGAATGTTCTTTATCGCTTCCATGCTGTGTCTTACCTTGTCTCCAGTTAGCTGTGTTTTCTAAGAAAAAAGCTCCTTTGTGACCTTTGCTTTACTCACCTTTCCATTTGTTTTTTGTGGTTTTTTTTTGTTTGTTTGTTTGTTTGTTTGTTTTTTTATGTCTGTGCTACCTGACTCTCATCTTTGTCTCTGATTCTGCTGACCCACTGAGGAGGCTGACAACTCTGGATGCAGGCGCTTTTGCTTCAGGAGGAGAGGAGAGAAAAACATGTCCTGCAGTTATGATCTGCTTTCTTGGCAGGTGCAGAGAAGCAGCCTTTACATTCTAGAAAGCAGGTGCCTTAACTTCAGTAGCAGCTCTGATGTTACTGGGAGTTTAAGAAAAAAACAGAAAAACCTCTTCCCTCTCAAAACCAAGCAATAACAAACAAACAAACAAAAGAAACCTAACTCAAAGCAGAGGAATTCCATATTGTAGTTACCTCTTCCTTTCACCAATAAAGACAAAGATTCAATATATTTTTACTATGATTGCATTATTGCCATTAAACATGTTTATTTTTCCTGTATAGTAAGTTTTTTTTTTTTCTTTTTCATTTCTAGTGGGGAAAACATTTCGGGACTATCAATGAGATCTTGAGTATCATTGGTAGACACAAGTTGGTTTCAAAGTGGTGGGCCATCTCCCTTGAGGTTTGCCACTTGTGGTTCCACCTTGCAATATCACAGTGTCATTTATTCTATAACTATCTTATAGTTTTTTCTTTCCTAATACCTGACAAACTGCTCTTTTAATCTTCCAGGAAAAAGTTCTTGGCAGATTAAGTCCCATGTATTCTGAGTAATTCTCCTTGCTGTGTGTCATGGTCTGAATTGTGTTTCTCCAAAATTTATATGTTGAAGTTCCAAAGCCTAGTACCTTAGAATGTGAAGATATGAATAAGTTAAAATGAGGCCATGAGGGTAGGGCTCTAATCCTATACGACTGGTGCTCTTATAAGAAGGAAAAGAGATATCATGGAGGAAAGGAAAAAAAGGAAGACTGAAGATCATGTGAGGACATGGGAAGAAGGCTGCCTTCTGCAAGCAAAGGAGAGAGGCCTTAGAAGAAACCAAAGTTGCTGACGTCTTGATCTTGGACTTCAAGTCTCCTAACTTGTGAGAAAATAAATTTCTGTTCTTTAAGCCACTTAGTCTGTGCTATTTTGTTATGTCATTCATAGCAAAGATAATATACAATACTTTCCAGTTAGTAAGTTTGTTTTTCCCTGAGTGAATTTTTAGTAGCATGTAACTTATTTTGCTGTTCTGAAAAATATGAAACCTCTGATGATTTGATGAGACTTTCTCTTACCCTAACTTGCTTTTATGCTTGTAATATGATGCCCAAACTAAGTGCTTTCTATTCTCATTTTCTTGTTATTGTGATGTGTTTCACTTAGTTGCATTTTTCATTTTACTAGATATTTTGAGTACATTTGCTAAAGCTGAATGAGAATCTCAATAAATGAATAAATAACGATTTAATGACATCTGCTGAATGCTTTAACTTTTATTGATCTTCTAGAATGAAATTTTTCAATAGAGACTCATCATTAGGGGTTGCTATAGATTTTATTAAATGTGGCATGTTTTTTTAAAAATCTTCTTTCAAAAAGCAACTTCTTTGATCGATAGTAAGACAATATAGTGATATAGCCAAGAGAATATGCTCTGGAGTTAGCAGGCTGTAGTATAAATCCTGGCTCAAACTCTTGAAAGCTAGGTGACAATGGGTAACATAATTAATTAAATTAAAGCCTCATTTTCCTCACCTGTAGAACAAAAGTAATAATAGTTGTGTTCAACTCATGGAACTGTGATAAAGACTGAGAAAACTAATTGATAAAAAAGCACCTGGTTGGTTCATGCTAAATACTCCCTACACCTGAGATATTGCTATTATTTTTCTGAATTTTATTGCTCGGTGATTGGAAAAATCATCTTCAGTTAATATTGTTACTACTGGAATTTTATTGTGATACTAATTTAAGGCAGGGTTTCTCACCCTAGGCTCCATTAACATTTTGGATTGGAGAATTCTTTGTTGTGAGTGCTGAACTTTGCATACATGATGTTTAGCAGTATCTATGGAGTTTAACAGCATTTATGGAGTCTACGAACCAGATATCAGTAGCAAACACCCTCCTCATGTCAAGTTCTAACAACCAAAAGTGTCTCCAGACAGTGCCAAATGTATTCTAGGGGACAAAATTGACCTCAGTTGAGAATCCCTGGAAAATATTTGATTGAGAAATAAAAAATTTCTTGGGAAATATATCTAATTTTTGCTTATTACATGAGCTATTCCTGGTGTTTTATAGTATTGGAGTTTTATAAGATAGTTTTCCTTTTAAAATATCATTAAAAGAGATCAGCTGAATTGTAACTCTGAGTTTCTTTTATTGTGGTATGAGGCCAAAATATGTTGATATATCTAATGCTCTAAAATGGTAATGCATAATAAGGGAAATATAATTGACTTAAAAATTGATCACATATGTTTTTATGAAAACATCTAATACATGAAACAAGTTACAATTAAAGCTAATAAGACATAATTCAGGTGTCATCAGAAATGAAATTAATTACTTTCTGACACTCCTCATGTTGCTAGAGAGCTTTGTCTAAGATAGAAATAGGGATAGGAGAGAGAAACTTAAACAATCACCAAAGTATGCTGGCATATTTCATGTTTAATAGTATAGAAAGATGAAGTATGTGGAAAATTTTAAAAGTACCATAGAGGTATTATTTTTCTAGAGAAATAAAATGCATGGAAGTCAAGTACATGTGAATGTATAACATCCTTCTAAATTAGGGTATTATATGATATTTTTCATGATTCAATAATGCAATAGAAGTTTAGTATGTTTGCATAAATTCCAAGATATAATGATGTATCACATTTTGTCTCTGGCATCTCTGTTATCAATCAAAATGGTTAGTACCTATCAATTACCAGCCACTGATCTTTGGTTGCTTGGAGGTTATGGTGCTTCATCACTGATATACTGGTCCATTTGGAATAGGCTGAAAAGTACATCTTTGGATCTGTGGGATTTGTCTTAATAGTTAATTTAAAGGATATATGTGTATATGTATACACACACACACACATATATGTGGATATGTATAATTAAAGGATATATACCACTGTAGTACTTTTTCATATATATGGATGTAAGATATTATATAAGTGCGCATGTATATATATGTATATATATGTATATAAAGATAAAGTCAAGAGACAGGTACCAAATGTATCCAGATTCAGCGAGTATACTGCATATAATGGACAGTATCTAGCTGTGTTTGTCCATTAAAAAAAAATTATAGTAATTTAATAGCCTAAAGGAATTTTCCACAAATTTAATAGTTACCACATCATGTTTTCATGCTAAGTTTTACATAATCCTTTACTGGCAAAGTGACAAGCTGGAAAATAATGTTTCCTTTTATTGATTATTCAGTCTGTAAGGAAAAGTTTTCTTTTGTTACCACTTTGAATGTTATGTCCCACAGGTTTTGTCAGTGTGAGAATTTTTTTTTACTACTTCTTTTGTTTTTATTCTGTTGGATACCTTTTCTCTTTGAGCAATACCAAAAAGTCTTTCCAAGATGAGAATATAGCTCTAGCTAAACATATTTTCCTTCCTCAATTATATTAAATGGTTATTATATTATTGATTGAGTTAATGTTTGTGTTAATATGTTGTTTGAGTATACCATTTAAAATTAGATTCAGTATTTTGGCCTTTTTATACACATTGTAAAAGGTTATATTTCCCACTATGATTTTGGCAAATCATGAATATTCTAATTTAAAGATAGATATTAATGGATAGATAAAAGTACATGATGTTGCCATGAATTAGTCATATGGATAAAATTAGACAGCATCGCCTTTAATATTTCTTTATAATTTTTTTAAATTTCAGAATATCATGGGGGTACAAATGTTTGGGTTACATGAATTGTTTTGTACTGCTTCAAAGTTATAAGTGTGCATTATCCAGATAATGTATATTGCACCCTTTAAATATGATTTCACCCATCCCCTCCTACCTCCTCCCAGCTACATGATTTCTTTTGAGTTTTACTTCCATTTGTGAACATGGATGTTGATCAGTTAATTTCAATTTAACAATGAGTACATGTGGTATTTGTTTTTCCATTCTTGCACTACTTCACTTAGGAGGATGGTATCCAGTTTCATCTAGATTGTTGCAAAAGGTTTCAATTCATTTTTTTATGGCAAAGTAGTATGCCATGCTGAGCATATTCTACATTTTATTAATCCACTCATGAATTGATGGGCACTTGGGTTGATTCCAACATCTTTGCAATCTAATGAATCATCTCAAGGAATTAGAAAAGGGAGAGCAAACCAATCCAAACCCACCAGAAGAAAAGAAATAACTAAGATCAAAGCAGAACTAAATGAAATAAAAAAGAAAAAAAATACAGAAGATTAATGAAACAAAATAATATGGAAGATTAATGAAAAAAAATACTGTAGAAGATTATCTTTTCTTTAAAAAGATAATCAAAATTATTTTTAAAAAGATAAACAAGATAGACCTTTCACTATGTTAGCTAGAAATAGAAAAGAAAGGGCCCAAATAAGCTCAATCAGAAATAGAAAAAGGAGATATTACAACTGATACCATAGAAATCAAAATTTTGTGAATACTGTAAAAATCTCTATGCACATAAACTCAAAAACATTGAGGAAATAGAGAAATTCCTGGAAACATACAACCTCCCATGGCTTAATCAGGAAGAAATAGAGCTCCTGAACAAACCAATTACAAGCAACAAAAATGAAGCAGCAATAAAAATTCTTCCAACATAAAAGTCCTAGACCAGATTATTTCACAGCTGAATGTTATCAGACCTACAAAGAATAATTGGTACTCATACTGCAGAAATTATTTCATTAACATCATAAAGGAAGGAATCCTCCACAGCTCATTCTAAAAGGCAGTATGATCCTGACATCAAATCCAGGAAAGGATACAACAAAAAAAGAAAACTATAGATCAACATCCCTTCTGAATATAGATGCAAAAATCCTCAATAAAATTCTAGCAAACCAAATTCAGTGGCACGTAAAAAAAAAAGCAATAATCCACCATGACCAAGTGGGCTTTATCACAGGGGTGCAAGCATGGTTCAACATACATAAATCCATAAATGTTATTCATCACATAGAAGCAAAAACAAAGATAATGTGATCATCTCAATAGATGCAGAAAAAGCATTTGACAAAATTCAGCACACTTTTATGATAAAAACTCTTAACAAAATAGGCATACATGGAATATATCTTAAAATTATAAAAGCCATTATGACAAACCCACAGCCAGCATCATACTGAATAGGGAAAAGTTGAAAGCATTCCCCCTCAGAACTGGAACAAGACAAAGATGCCCACTGCCATCAGTTCTATTCACATAGTGCTAGAAGTCCTAGCAAGAGCAATCAGGCAAGAGAAGGAAATTAAGGGCATCACAATGGGGAAAGAAGAAGTCAAACTATCACTCTTTCCTTATGATATGATCTTATATCTAGAAACACCCCTTTCTCCCAGAGATTCTGCCAAGAGACTCCTGGAATTGATAAATACATCCAAAAGTCTCAGGCTACAAAAATCAATGCACAAAAATAGTACCCTTTCTATACATCAAAATAGTCCATCTGAGAATCAAATCCAAGCCTCAATACCTTTCACTATAGCAACAAAAAACATAAAATGCATAGGGATATATTTAACTAAGGATATGAAAGATCTCTATAAAGAGAACCATGTCTTACCGAGGAAGGAAATTGCAGATGATGTAAACAAATGTAAAAACATATTATGCTCGTGGATTGGCAGAATCAACATTATTAAAATGCCCATACTACCCAAAGTGATCTACAGAGTCAATGCAATCCCCATTAAAATACCAATGTCATTTTTCACAGATCTAGAAAAAATAATTTTACACTTCATTAAGAACCAGAAAAGAGCCGAATAATCAAAGCGAGCTTAAGCAAAAGAAACAAATCTGGAAGCATCGCTTTACTAGACTTTAAGCTGTAGTATAAGGTGATAGCATGGCACTGGCACAAAAATGGAGACATAGGCCAATGGAACATAATAGAGAACCCAGATATAAAACAATCCACATACCGCCATCTGATCTTTGACAAAGTAGACAGCAATACACACTGGAGGAAAGGATCTGTATTCAATAAATGGTGCTGGGAAAATTGGATAACCACATGTAGAAGACTGAAGCAGGATCCATATCTTGTACCAAAATTAATTCAAGATGGATAAGAGACCTAAATCTAAGACATGAAACCATAAGAATTCTATAAGAAAATGTTGGAAAAACTCTTCTAGATATCAGTTTAGGCAAATAATTTATGAAGAAGGGCCCAAGGGCAATCACAGCAACAACAAAAATAGATAAACAGGGCTTGCTTAAAGTTAAAATCTTGTGCACATCCAATGAAACAATCAACAGTGCAAGCAGACGACCTACAGAATGGAAGAAAATATTCTCATCTGATAAAGGGTTAATAACAAGAATCTATGAAGAACTCAAGCAAATCAGCAAGAAAAAACAATCCCATTAAAAAGAGCAAAAGACATGAACAGAAGTTTTTCAAAAGGAGATATACTAATGGCCAATAATCGTATGAAAAAATGCTCAATGTCACTCATCGTCAGAGAAATACAAATCAATACCACAAAACTAACTCTCATGACAATGCCTTTCATCAAAAATTCCCAAAGCAATAGATGTTGGCTTGGATGCAGAGAGAAAGGCACACTTATACACTGTGGGGGGGACTGCAAACTAGTGCAACCTCTATGATTCCTCAAAGAACTAAAAGTAGACCTACCATTTGATCCAACAATCCCACTACTGGGTATTTACCCAAAGGAAAAAAAAAAGCCATTTTTTCAAAAATATACTTATAATGCAATATTTTTTGCAGCACAATTCATGATTCAGTATTTTTGTCAATCCCACTTCCTTTCTCCTATATACTGATTATTTTATAGTCAACATTGAAATCAAGAATAGAAGGAAAAAGAAATAAGGGATTTTAAAGCATGTTTAATTAAATTTGTATAATTTTCTCATATATGCTGTTTTAAAATTTCATAATAGTAGGGTGATGCAGATGTAATTTCTAACATGATCATTTTGGTGGTGGGAAAAAGTGAGTCTGTGGGTGAGCAAGAGCTTGCTAGGTGTAGCAGTAAGTGGCAGAGGTGATATTTTGTTTGCGTTCTGGCTCCAAAGCCCTTGCTCTCAGGCTATATCATAGTGTTTTTCGGCTAAAATTTTCTCACTTTTGTTGCTGAGAAAATGAACTTGAGGTTCCTTATCATTGTGTGTAATTTCCCTTGGGAAATCTTTGATAGATTGATAAAGACAGCCAAGAGTTTTGGAGAATGATTAACACCACTCCCTACCTTTTTAAAAAAAAAAAAAAAAAAAAAACAACCCAGAGCTTTAACGATCTTTCTATCTGATGCTCAAAAACAGTAGCCAATTTAAGGGAGAAATAATGTTGAAATATACATCTACATTTTAACAAGTATCAGGTATGGTGGAATACTCAAAGAGGATTTACCTCCCTTTTGTTTTAACCCACACACCCACTTTATTTTTTGCCCTCTATACAAACACACACCCCTTGTTTTTTTTCTGTCTCTATGAATATATACACACATCTTTATTTTTCTTTATAAAAACAAACATAGTTTAATACTATTTTAATACTTTATATTTTATTACCATTTTCTACACACTTCATCATTTTCAAAATCAATCTTCATTTCAGGGATGCTGTGTCCTTATGTGGTCCTACACTAGTACAAGAATACAGCATTTGAAGATTAAAATAAATCACTTGTCGTTTGTTTCAGGAACTAAAGTTGAGCATTTCATGTCTTTTATAGCACAGGCACAATACTTGACCTCCTCCTCCCAGGACACAGGCCATTATAAACTCTGAAATAGAATGTCTTCTCGGAAACTTTAGGAGCAATGTGTCAGACTGAGGGATGGTGCTCAGATAAGAGCAAGCAGTAGTTCTATCTCTCAGTAATAATATCCATGCTATCATCTTGTGGATCAGTGTTTGTCTTAGTGGAAATCAGAAGATAATGCCAAGGTGACATCAAATGTGCAGAATGTCCTGTTCTGTAGAGTATAACTTGTTAAGTTTCACTCCTATTTAAATCTCAATTACTGGAAGAAGCAGGGGATGAAAAATTATCTCTCTTCTTCTTGATGTTTAAACTTTTAACAATTAATTTTTAATCAAGGTTCAAATCAAATTAAATAATCTACTTTATTTCCTTTTTTCCTTCTAAATTGTATATACATGCTCATTGGTATAACTATTATTACATGGAGGAATGTTATTATGATGTATGGATACTTTTCTTTGGGATAAACATGTCATAGATTTCACTCCATATATAAAATGCATGCTGTTTATGAGTAAACCATGTGATTTTCCTATTTAGCAAAACATTTCATTCAGTGTACTGTCCTATCCTAACTCTGAATTTCTCAGTGTCTATTTAGAGATGATTTTCCTTTATAAAAACATTGTGTATTTCTCAGTGTACACACCTGTTAGCAAAATCAGAGAGAAGAATCATGAGAAAGTAGTGTGAATTGTTTTGATTTGTGCCTCTGGTTATACTAGCACTCCGCTGCTCATTTAACCATCCCCAAATCCAGCCTGACTGCTTGAAAAATCTTCATTAAT
The DNA here is from genome assembly GCF_040939455.1 of Microcebus murinus. Classification (NCBI taxonomy): domain Eukaryota; kingdom Metazoa; phylum Chordata; class Mammalia; order Primates; family Cheirogaleidae; genus Microcebus; species Microcebus murinus. The sequence continues at coordinate 35,058,323 of NC_134111.1, forward strand.
TGTCATTGCCTCTTGAATCATGTCCAAATTCCTGAGCCTCTAGACTCCATGAGGGCAGAAACCGTATTTGTTGTGTTTGTGGCTAATATTGTCAGTGCTTGCTTTTGTGCCTGTTTTACAGTAGGTAATCAGGAAATATTTGTGAAACAAAAATGTCATGGCCAGGTGCAGTGGCTCCTGCCTGTAATCCTAGCATTCTGGGAGGCCAACACGGGTGGGTTGTTTGGGCTCAGGAGTTCTTGACTAGCCTGAGCAAGAGAGAGACCCTATCTCTACTAAAAAAAAAAAAGAGAAATAAATTAGCTGGACAACTAAAAATATATGGAAAAAATTAGCTGGGCATGGTGGCGACTGCTATAGTCCTGGCTACTAAGGAGGCTGAGACAGGAGGGAGGATCACTTGAGCCCAGGAGTTTGAGGTTGCTATGCGCTAGGCTGATGCCATGACACTCTAGCCCAGGCAACAGAGTGAGACTCTGTCTCAAAAAAAAATAAAAATAAAAATAAAAATAAATGTCATAACCCAGGTACTCTATTATCTGACCACAGTCATCACCCAAAACTTATCTCCACACATTCAATGTGTGACTCAGTGTGATTATTTCTCCTGTACCCTGCAGATGCCCCCATTTTCTCCAGGCATTTTGTGTGCTTCCTTTCCTCCTTAAAATGGCTTGCCCTCACATCTGCATGCTCCCAGCCACTAGTTCAAATCCACTCTCTTCCTAACGTTTTCCCAGTCATCTCATTTAGATTTTTTTGGTCTTCTTAAACTCCCTCTGAAGTTTATTTTCATTTTTTACCAATCTTTTCTATTTTCTTTTGAAACACAGTGACTAAATATGTCCTTTCTCACCTCTTAGAGGTGACTGAGTATAAGAGGTAGAAGAGTGGCTTAACTCTTCTTTCTTCAGCAGTGGCCAGCATGCGACCCCTAGTGTGCTGGTGCCCAGTAAGTGATTGTTGAGTGAATGGGACACTTTGTTCACACTTAACTACAGCATTGGTTTTTGTTTAGTTGTCATTTGTTCCCCTAGATAGCATTGAAAGCTTACCACAGCTGATGTGATTTATTAGAAATTCTATGGAACTGGGCTCTTAAAGATATCTGAGGAATAAGTTTTGATTTGAGATATTATAATAAGAAAGACTTTTGAACTGGGAGGAAGAATCTTGAGTTCCAAGACTGACTTTTCTATGAACTGGTTGAGTGACTTTGACATCAGAATCAACTATTTAAGATAACTTCATATCCAAAAGCACTTAATATGGTGCGTACAGTAATTTTGCCTCCACAAAGTCTCCTTTTTTCCTTCTCCTATTATTATTTCCCTTCACTTTCATTTTTTTTTTCTTTTTCCTTTCCCTTCTTGGCCTCTCCTTTAAAAATAGTAATTTTATTTAATTTATTTTTAAGCAGTTTTGCCCTAAAACTTTTATGGCCTGGATTTTATATTAAATCCAGCCTTTTTTTTTTTTTTTTTAGTTTCTTTGATTTCCTATATGCAAAAATAGGAAAAATTCCATTTGCTTTATATTGAAAAACAAAAGACTAAACAATCGTGCCTTAAGCTCATAGGATGAAGTATGTAAATAGAGTATTTTTAAAAACATCATTGTTATTACCAATATCTAGATATATTGCTAGCATCTACCTCCCAAATCCACTTTGGAATGATTTATGTCTTAGATTTTTAAAGAAATAGAAATTAAAGAAACTTTTAGTCTGAATCTGGGCTGACAATGGATGAAAGGTCAATATTGAGAGACTTTGGCAAGGTGAATAGATCATCTTAATTGCCAAATACCCTTTTGTGTTTGTTTCTTTGGCTTCCTTTTTCTTTTAAAAGCTGACAGTGCATCTGTCCTACTATGGTGATAAACACATTTAACAGAATGGATAGGTTTTCCTATTGTACCAACAAATAAACACCAGGTTCTTAACACTTCTCTTTTTCTTTTATCACTTTCTTGCCCAAGGAACTCTGATTTATGTAGTTTGCCTTTATTTTATACTCACAATATTTTTCTCTTTTACTTTTACCTTCTGCATATGAATACAAAGCATATTTTTGCATAGAACCTTTTTTGAAAATGCATTTACTTTAACTATTTTATCTTTTGAAGCTATATTATGCTGATGGGAGGTTTTCTATGTATGATTATTTTATTTTTATGATACAGGTTCAGTTCTTTTTCTTGATTTCCTTGTTTGTATTTTATTTCCCTCAGAATGTTTTCTATGCTCCTTTTTCCATTATTTTGTCCAGAATGCTTTCTGAACTAGTGTGCTATGAATTTCAAATAATTCATTTTTATTTTCATGCTCTGAATTGACATTCTTTTCCTCTGCTATTATTCAGATGAAGAAGAAAGATAAAAGACTGATAAAAGAAATATAAACTCCACCATAGAAGTTACTGCCAAGTGAATTCTTATTCTAGTATGTAAGAGATTGACTCATAAAATATTTTGCATTTTACTTAAGAAACCTATGTTAAATAGGATAAAATGCTTACTTTCATTTTTTAAAATGAAGGTATAAATTGTGTGTGCAGTCATATGCGTAATCCTTCAAAAGTTATCTTTTTGGGTACAAATATTCACAAAATTGATTACCCTATCTTTTTCTTTCCTGACTCCCTTTAGGCAGACAGGACAGTGGGTGCCTTTTATGGCCATACTGCCCTGAACACACCCAATCTCATTTGATCTCAGAAGCTAGGCAGGGTCATGCCTGGGTAGTACTTGGATGGGAGGAGAGTTGGTGCCTTATTCTTTCCCTTGAGGAATCATTCTGGTAGCCAACAGAGCAATACCTATGTAGAAGGGAGAAAAGACCAATCAAATTGACGACAACATTTCTTCACAGGAAGTTTTATGAAATAAAAAATATTTTAAGAAATTGAAATTATGAACTTGCCTTGATCTTTAAATGTTCTGTGTGATTTCAGAAGACTATGTGACTTGTTCAGTGTCTAATTATATTGGTAAAACATGATGTGAGAGATAATTCTGTTAAAGATAAAAGAATTTCTGTTGTAACTCTTTGCATATGTATGACAAATTTCTTAAGGCAAAGTTAAGTGGAAGTTTTATCAAGAATCTGGGTTGTCTGGTTCACTAAATCCTACATAATTATTTATCTACTCATATGATTTCCCTTGTAAGTAGAAATTTTTGCCATATCATTATTTATTTTGCTACTTTACTTATGTAGTGCTAGGTAGAGATGGGTAGTATGCAGGTGGTAGGGCAGGTGGCTAGACATGCAGGTAGCAGGGAAGGCAATAGGGGCATATTGTCAAGAGTTGATGGTCAGGACCAATAAAAAATAAAAGAAACTACAACAACAAGAACTTGAAGTTAGGGGTTTTCCTGACTGGGAGATGTGCAGAAGCTAGGAACTTATGACCAAAGTTAACCTTTCCCTTTTTAACATAGTAAAACTCACAGCCCCTAGTGCCATGACAGTTACAGAGCCAACCATACAAGGGCAGAAAATGGGAGAGTATGTGATTCTGGAATCTCCACCCACTCCCCCAAAAGACATGAATATTCCACCTCCAGTTTAACATATTATTAGCATAAAGGACAGACCCTAACCCTGAGATGACACTGTTCCTTATTGAAACAGTCCTCTCTCTACCAACCTTGTGAATGTACTATACTTTCTGTACTATGTCTTTAAACTCAGGGTTGTCTCCACTCTCTGGGACAGACCTCTTCCTCTCTCTAGAAGTTACTTTCACTTTGCAATAAAGACTGCTTTTGTGGAAGTGCTTCACATCTGTCACCACTCTGTAGCACTGGCCCTGCTTGACATTCTTCCAAGCAAGGAGCCAAAGACCAGGACAACTCTTCGTAACCATACCTGACATGTGGATACAGCTGTCACTTTGAAGCAGCAGTTCTCTTTATGAGAAGGCAGGATAATATCTTTGATGGGTTTATCCACAGCAGGAGTCCTTTCTCTTGAGCCATGTTTTCCAACATGTAGTTATTATTATTTTTTATTAATTTTTAATTGAACCAGTATTGCTCATGGAATTACAGTTGTATATAGATTGAAGTAAATAAAATGCCTTTTTTTATGGGAGTGTGAGTAATCCATTAGTCATCTACTATTTGTATTGTGACCACAGCATTCACGGTGATATAAACATATCCGTTCCTTTGTAAAATTTACACTTATTCAGAGATAAAATAAATGCATAATCATTAAAACTGTTAGAAGTATGTGGTTAATTATAAGATCACATTGAGTTTCAGCTATAAGAATGGGAGTGACTAATTGGAGGAAGTATCCTAGAGCTACAATTTTAGGGAGGCAAGCCCTGTGGATAGGAGGACGGATGGATGCTGTTGCAATAAATAAGCATCTGAATAGAATTGAGAAGGGTCACTCTTAAAGATAAGGAGATAGATACAGAGAAACTCAAAGGCAAGCTAATGTACATATTCATGAACATCTTGTTAAATTGTATGCTTTCTCACCACAGTTTTAGATTCATTCTTGTTAGGAATATTACATTTTCAAGTAGGACTTTCATAAACTTGTGGCCTAGCTAGAACAAAGACAGTAGGTTAAGCTCTAAGGGTCATCCTGCAACTTTAGTGTAGCATATATCTTTCTGCTGGATCAAGACTTTGCTATTCTCTTAGGCAAAGGATGTTAACTGAAATCCAAATTTTATTGTCAACTAAACCAATAAGAAGTTTTATCTTTGTAGTTATAATTCTGTGATAGGCCTTTCTTCATGTCAGAATTAACTGATCTCCACAAAGGTAAAAGCTTAGGTAAGAAAAATCTGTTAAGCTGATTTTGTTGTATTGCTTAGAGCTGTGCATTTTTTATATCACCCAGTTGAAAAAAAGAAAGAAAAAAACCCCAGTGAGTTATTTTTCTAGGTAAAATGTAATTGGAAAGCATGTCAGCTGAAAGTCAATATAACTCTGTTGACTTTGATATTCTCCAAAATGTTCACTTAAAAAAAATCTTACATTGACAAAGCATTTTATTTGGCTGTAATAATTTAGGATTACTGGACATTTAGACTTATCTTATTCATCATAGAAATATCTTAGTAGTATCCTTATGTTTTTTATCTAAGGCAAAATAATGATCAGCCTATCCTGGAATGTAGTTAATACATTAGCTGATTAATTTAACTGTCTTGATAGGTTCAGACTCATAGATCAAGTGTTTTTTATAGTGCTTTAAAAACCCTTGAGTTTTTGATTCTTGCATTTGAATTAATTTTGTCGTTCTTCTTACTGTACTTAAAGTTATTGATGGTAGAACCATCACTAAATAAATGGGAGTGTGAAATCAAACCTATAGTTAATACTGATAACAACTGCTTAAATTTTAGTTGTGCTCTTAAATGTGTCTTTGCTTAAAACACCATGACCTAGGTTGCCTGAATATGTTAACTAATTCCAATATGTTAGAGTGTATGTTCCAAAAATAATAGATTGCCAAAACAATAAATATGTTAGCATATTTATATCACATTTTGAAAATAGTCAAGTATCTACTTGTGGTAAAACATTTATATTAGAAAAATTGAAGAATAAAGTGAATTGCTTTTACTTTTAAGCTGAATTTCCAAGATTCAAGAGTTTCTACTAATGACTTTATTTTATCTGACTACCTATAATTAAAGAAAATATTAAGAAAAAGGCAGGACAGAAAACTATTTTTTTAACTTTTTATTTTGAAACAATTATAGATTGGGAGGTTGCAAAAAAAATGTACGGGAGTGCCCATGAACTTTCTTATTCTCTTTTTTCTCCTTATCATTCATTAAGTATTTATGTAGTACTGACTTTAACTGTTGGGGAAGCTTAGGTGAATAGAATAGGCATTGCCTTGGAAAATTTCATAATCGATTATAGAATAGAGACATTAGCGGATAACCCCAATTGAATATATTAAGTACTGTGGTAGAGCAAAGAGAAGTAGGATCACATAATCCAGCTCTCAAGCTGATGTGCGGGTGAATAGCAGTTCCAAGAAGGAATAATGGCAAAGGAAGTCTGCCTTGTTGCATATTTGAAATATTTGTGTGAAAATATTTTAATAGTATCTACTCAGAAATTATAAATTATTTTGTTTCAGGCTGTATCATTGTATCATATCAGGATTTCAATATCATTTAGAATTTCTGGCTAATCTATACACTAAATGTTTATTAGGGAAAAAAAGTACTTTCAGAGTACCGAACAATTCTAGAGGTACTCAATATATATTTATTGATTATGTTAATTCATTAATTTAGTCACAAATATTTATTGAATACCAGCTCAGTGCCAGTTATCACACTTGAGTAACAGGAGGGTATTGGTATTGAGTAGAGATTTCTAGTCCCAAAAATTCATACGTAGAGCCATAACTCCCAATTTTGTAATATTTGGAGATGGGGGTCTTTATGAAAGTAATTAATATTAAATGAGATTGTAAGGATAGGGTCTTGATCTAATAGGATTAATGTCTTTATGAGAAGTGATACTAGAGAGCTGGCACTCTCTCTCCCTCTCAGCCCTGTGGGGACACCATGAGGAGGTGGCTTTCTGCAAGCTAGAAAGAGAAGCCTCCCCAGAACCCAGCCATGCTGACTCCAAGGACTTCTAGCCCTCTAAAAAAATAAATTTCTGTTTTTAAACTACCCAGCCTGTGGTATTTTGTTATAACAGCTTCAACAGAATAATAAAGCACTAAGCAGTAAATGTAGATGCGTAAAGGGTACTATAACAAGTCCATTGCTAATATAAATCTAACACATGTAGAATATGTAAAGCAGTGACTCTTGTGGAATGAAGAAAAAGTAAAAATAGAAATGAGGGATAGGAAATGGTGGGATGAAGGGCATCTTACAACAATAAGTAGGAGGTGTGGTTAAGCCTCATTCAAAAGATGACATTTGAGCACATACATAAAGCTCATCCTGTGGGTATTTGGGAATGGAGCACCTGGGCGGTGAGGCCAGCAGTGTACAGGCTCCAAGGTGGCAAAATGCCTGCTGCACTTGAGGAGTAGCAAGGGGCCAGTTCGGCTGGAAGAAAGTAATTTTGAAAATTAGTAGGCGGTAATGTCGGAGAGGAGACAAGAGTGAGATCTTTTAGGGGTTTTTAAGCAACTGTGGACTTTTGGTTTTCCTTTGCATGATTGGAGGAAACATTGTAGGATTTTGAGGAGAAGGGTGACATAGTGAAGGGCTTACTCTGACCATTGTGGTAAGAACAGAGTTTAAATATCACTCAATTATAAAAAACGACAGTGATCTAGCACCACTTATATTTTCCTGAATTGAGCTTGAACCCATTATCCGGAGTGAGGTGACACAAGATTGGAAGAATGGGCTCCACGTGTACTCGCCATCAAATTGGTACTGATTGATTAACACTATGGTGCTCACAAAGTGGTAGTGTTCTCCAGGGATTAGGGAATTAGGGGGGTTGACTCACAACTGAGGGACCCGGTGAGCATTGTAGAGGGGAAGGACATGCCTCTAACCCTTGCTAGGGAGAGGCAAAGATATAAAATGTAACCAAAATGCTTGTACTATTTTAATTTCCTGGAAAAAAAAAGAACAGTTTAGGAAGGGCCAGATGGTAGCAGTATGAGGGCATTGTAGCAATCCAGGCAAGAGAAGACAGTAAGTATTTCAGACTAGGGTGGGACAGTGGAGGAGGTGATAATGGTCAAATTCCATATTTTGAAGGAAGAATCAATAGTTTATGCTGATGAATAGGATTTGTGGCATGAGACAGAGAAAAGAATCAAGAATAACTCCAAGGTTTTGAGTCTGAGCAACTGGAAAGATGGAGGTGCCATAAACTGAATGAAAGAAAATGTTTGTCCCTTTTCACTCAACTTGCTGATATTGATATCAGTGGTAGAATTCAGGTGGCTATGGTTGTAGAATATGAACAGAATATATTGAGAAAAATGGTGGGAAGATAAAGAAAAATTAGAGAAAATAATCATGTTTTGTTATTTAAGTTACTTTTAGCTATTTGTAACCTTCCTTTCCTTTGAATGGTCTTTAAAGTCTTGACCATGGCAGCAAAGAGAGTGATAAAATTCAAGTGATAATAATTTGCAATATAAAGGCTTGATCAGAAATAGCATAGGCTTCATTTTGTTTTTAAGGCTTTGCTTCTAGTCTCCACATATAAATATTTAATTCCTACCAAATTGTATATGCAGCATTATGTTAAGCTACTCTATAGAAATCTTTTGAGAAAATGTGTGATGCTATCTTAGCACAATTAAATTAGTTTTATCCATTTTTCATCTGTGAAACAGCCCATGTAGATATTTCAAAGTGATTAATTTTTCATACTTATTCATAAACCACAGCTATTAATAGTTGCTTTTTTGTAATATGCAATTTTCAGAATAATTCCACTATTTAAATACATTATATTTTTCATAGTTTTTTTTTTTCCCATTAGTATTATGCACCAGGCAAGATCCCTTCAAGAAATAGATAACACACTCAAAAAGAGTGACCAAGGAAGGGTTAATAAAGGTAATATTTACAAAGGTGTGGGCAGGGTTAAAAAAATCAGCAAGGGATAGTTAGGGGAGCTGTTAGGAACTGAATTTTTGTGTCCCTTCCAAATGCATATGCTGCTGCCCTGACCCCCCCATTGTGAAAATATTTGGAGATGGGCTTTTCAGAGGTAGTTTTAGATGAAGTCATAAGATTAAGGTCCCCCTGTGGTGGAATTGGTGTTCTTATAAGAACAAGAAGAAAGACCAGAACTCCCCACCTACTCCCAACCCATATGAGTAGACATTTTCAAGCCAGGAAGAGGGCTCTCATTAGAAATCGAATTTGTTAGCTCCTTGGTCACGGATTTCTCATCCTCCAGAACTTCAAGAAGTGAATGTCGGTTATTTAAGCCACCCAGGCTATGGTATTTTGTTATAACAGCCTGAGAAGACTAAATGAGGACGTAAGCTCAGGAGACCAAGATCCCTGTTACACCCCCTAAGTAAGAGGAGTGAATGGTTTTGCAGGTACTAGGGGAGAATTGTACTTTTAAACATAGCTGCATCTGTAATACCAGGCCATGCAAAAGAAACAGTAAACTTGGTAGAGGAACAAAGCCTAAATAAAGCAAGCTTGACCTAACCTGTTTCACACATGCTGATCCTGTTTTCAGTTCACATTGGCTAATCGCAAGAAAGTACCTTAGGAAAGGGAAGCCAATTAGTGATATTCCTAAAAGTCAGAGTCTAAGGGTACACAGCAAGCTGTAGAGAGCTGCAGAGCAAATTTGGAGGAACACACAGAAAAATCTAGCCAACATGAAATTTTAATTTGTAGGGGGATAGTTGATTTATATTGAGATTGAAAAAGATATCAAGCATTTGGAGCCAATACCCCTCATTATGCTTCTAAGTATTTCGCAAATAATTTTTTTCTTGTTAGCTTATATATATTTGTGAACTTTTTATTAGAATATATTTTTAAAATTAAAGTTGCAAAAATAAGAATAGTACAAAGAATACCCCTATAGCCTTGAACCAGATTTAACGTTTACTCCATTTACTTTGATGTATGCTCTGTATCTCTTGCACTCTCTTTTATATATTTTATGTTGTATCATTCTATTATAAGAGCCTTGCCAGCCAAGGAAGTTGGGCTGAGTCCATGACTACAACTCCCTTCAGAGATTGCATTGGCTATGCACCAAGTCTAATGTGGGGATGGTACTTTTCCCCGATTTGATCTGCCAAGTAAAGCCTGTATGATTGCTTATAGTCAGGCCTGAAAGATCCCACATAGGACTTTGGCCAGGAGTGGGACTCTTCAATGCTTTGTCACAAATTATAATTTGATGCACGTTATCTTTTATCCATGATGCCACCTCTGTTTTAGCCTTAATTCTAAAATAAAAATCTAAAAATAAACACAGAATGCCCACCATCAGTCCTCTTGCAAAGTTTTCTTAGTACTCTCTTGGTTGGATAAAGATCATCCTCTAGTAGATTGCTCAAGAAGAGTACACCCTGGGTCCTTGTACATTCAAATATACTTTCTATAGCATTGATACTCGAGAGAGGATTTGACTGAATGTAATATCGTTGGCTCGCACTTTTATTCTTTAAATTTCTTGAAAATGCTGCTCTTCTTGTGCCATGATTTGTATGTTGTTTTTGAGAAGCTTGATGAAATTTTAATTTTCTTCCATTTGTGAGATATTTCATCTCTTTGCCTGAGGTCCTAAGGATTTCATCTTTAAACTGTAATAGCTTTGCAAGATATGTCTCAGAGTATATTGTTTTGGGCCAAAGGAAATGGTGTGCTATTTCAATACATGGAACCAGATCTTCTTTTATTTTTGGAATTTGTTTGATTATAGTTGTAAATATTGAAATACTATTTTTTATTGTTTTGAGCTTCTTCCTTATGGACTCCAATTTTACATGTCTTGTATTTCCTTACCTGTCTTCCAATGCAACACTCCTTTCGCATTCTTTTTACTTCATTTTTAAACATAATACTAACTGTTTTGATAGTATTTTTTAAATAAATGGTGTTTATTAAATTTTTATTTAAACCTCTTTTCCCTTGGTAATCTTTTCCTTTAGTCTTTATTTCTGATATGAGTTGTTCTTTTTCTTCTATTTCTTTTCTAAGTCCATTAAATTGTCCTGTCTTTTCTTCCTATTGTCCATTTCTGGCATTAGTTTTTGTACTTCTAATTCAAAGCACTTTTTCATGACCACAAAAACATGGTTTTGGGTGTTTAATTTCTTTTAGCTTTATTTTGTATTTAAGGAGCTAGTTTCATCAGTAGGATTTCTTTAGTCACAATTTTAACAATAATTTAGCATTGATGTGATCTGCTTTTTCCTAAAGCTACTCATTTTGTAAATATGATTCCTAGCCCAAGAGTACCCTCTTTGTCATTTTCTTTCTTTCGTTTTTCTATTCTGTTCAGTTCTGTTTTGTTTTAATAATGGCATCATTAATGGAGATGGGGAGACAGAAGAGTTGATGTGGTTTTTTCTCCTTTTTGTTCTGCAGGAAACATAAGTTACCTTATTTTCCTTCACTACTTTATTTCAACCCCTTATCTATATATCTTATTCTCTTGAAAAAGCAATGTTCCTGGAAAGCTGCCACTTCTGATCCAGCACATTTTCAAGCCCCTTCTGTATAGCCAGTGTTGTAACCAAATAAAAGTTGTCCCATATTTATTATTTTGTCATTTAATGCTGCAGTTAGTATTTTAGGGAGTAATTTGGTCTGTATTTCATTTATAATCTCTGCTCCCCTCACTTTTTTTCATGGTGTCTGTTATACCTTCTCTCTTCTACCTTCCATACCCACAGATTTGTAGTATTAAATGACTGGAAGAAACTCTGCTGTAATTTTATTTGCTTTTTTTTTTTTTTAAAGGCTATGTTTCTCTCTATCTTCTAGTGATATTGAAGTAGTTCTGTGTTCCATTTGGATTTTTTTGCGGTTATTGTTGATTTTATTATTTATTTGGAAGGGTATAGGAGAGATTGAGAATCAGTGGCCATCATTATTCTCCAAGCCCAGAGATCTCTATTCATCTGTATTTTGAGCAAAAGCTATAACAGCAGCAAACTTCAAAAAATTTGAAGGCCAGGCGTGGTGGTTCACACCTGTAATCCTAGCACTCTGGGAGGCCAAGACCGGCGGATTGTTTGAGTTGGGCGGATCGTTTGAGCTCAGGAGTTTGAGACCAGCCTGAGCAAGAGTGAGCCCCGTCTCTACTAAAAATAGAAAGAAATTAGCTGGACAACTAAAAATATATAGAAAAAATTAGCCAGGCATGGTGGTACATGCCTGTAGTCCCAGCTACTCGGGAGGCTGAGGTAGCAGGATCGCTTGAGCCCAGGAGTTGGAGGTTGCTGTGAGCCAGACTGATGCCACGGCACTCTAGCCCGGGCAACAGAGTGAGACTCTGTCTCAAAAAAAAAAAAAAAAAAAAAAAAAAGTTGAAGTTATTTTGTTTAAATAATCATATAAAATTTTATTTTTAAAAATGCTGATTATAAAATGAGAGTTCTTATTTCAAAGGGAAGAGACTTTTGGTGGTAAATGTAAAAAGGAACAACTTTAAAGTTTCCATAAACATAAGACAATTAAGCCATACAAGGCATTCTTTCTTCAAAAATTTTGACAGTCTGATGTCATTAAGATATATGTGACACAAAGCTAATTTGCTGTTTAGTAGTGATAATGATTAACCATACATGACATTTAAAAATACTTACTATCCAGTATGTATTTGCAAATTTCTGAGAAAATGGTAAGTATTCTAATTTATCTCCATTTTTTTCCTAAAGGTGTTGACATATTTACTGTTTTGAATAAGTTGACAGGGCAATTTAGTCATTCTACCAGTTTGATAGACATTTTAATATAATTAACCACTTTACTGAATATATCATTATAATTTAGAGTATTTAGAAGTCAGTAAGTCCTAACTTTAATAACTGTCAAAAATTAATACAAGCTTAGATAGGGTGTCCCATCTTGAAAAAAAATGAGAAAAAATTTCAGATAAATTTTCACTATTGAATAGAATAAAGTCAACCTGGTAGCATGCTATTTCTCTGACTGAAAAAAGTAGGAAAAAATAAAAGTTAAATTACAAAAAGCTATTTTTGAAGAACATCAGAGCTGTGAAAGCAAAGAGAAGTAGCTGAATCAAAGTTTCAAATAGGGAAGAGCTTTTCCTAGGTATACTGACCACTGACTTTGGCTTTTCTCTCTCTCTCTCTCTCTCTCTCTCTCTCTCTCTCTCTCTCTCTCTCTCCACTCTTCTCTCTTTCTTTAGGCAAAGGGGGAATTGTAAAGTCTAGACACAGGGTAATAATTGAATTTGGGTTACCCAGAGGAGTCTAGTGAAGGAATGAGGTAGCAGAGAAGCTTTTGATACTTCTGTGGTGTGACAGATTGGAATTTAGATGAGCATCAAATGGACAGCTGCCCTCCTACCAAAGGGTTCTAGAGACATAAAAGAGATTAGATTATTAGTTAGAAAAATCAAAATGAAATTTCCCTTACTATTATGGTGCTTGGGAGACATAGACCCACTAGAGAGAAAATCCTGAAATAACCACAGCATGGAGCTCATCCTTTAGACAATTGGAAATAAAAGTGGACTAAATATAACTAAAGTTCCAAACCAGCCCAGATTCAGCTCTCATATCTGCCTGCCTAACAGAGGAGTGGAAGTCCACCTAACAAATTATTATAGAAACTTTGTCTTCAAATTTATTTGTAGTGTCTGAGATAAACTACTTGTAAAAAAAAAAAAAAAATATATATATATATATATATATATATATATATATATATATATATATACTAGAAGTGCTAAGAGGCAAGAAACTATGACTAATAAGAGAAAAGGCAGGCCAGGAATGGAGGCTCACACTTGTCATCATCCCAGCACTTTGGAAAGTTGAAGTGGGAGGATTGCTTGAGCCAAGGAGTTTGAGTCCAGCCTGATCAACATAGCAAGAAGCCATCTCTTGAAAAAAAAGGAGGTAAAACAGAACCACTGGTGATCCAAAGACTCATAAATGACTATTTAAATATGCTGAAAGGAATAGAAGGAAGAATGGAAAAAGCAACAGAACACAACAGTTAGAAAACCCAAGTTAGGCCAATAGAAAGTATACAAACTGAAACACAAGATTAAAAAAATAAAGAAAAACAAAACAGAGTGTAGGAGAGATGCATTACATCATCAAAAGATAAAAATACAAATAATTCATGTCTCAGACAAAGAAGAAAGAGATAGAATGGGACAGAAACAATATTAAAACAAATAATAGGCTGGACAAGGTGATGTGCAACTGTAGTCCTCCCAGCTACTAGGGAGGTTGAGGCAGGATTGCTTGTTTGAGCCCAGGAGTTGAAGGCTGCAGTGCACTATGATTGTATCTGTGAATAGCCACTGCACTGCAGTCTGGGCAACATAGCAAGACCTGTCTCTATTAAAAAAAAAAAAAAAAAAAAAAGTCCAAGACATTTCTGAATCCTATGAAATACATTTAAAAACTGAGGAGGGAGGAGAGGCAAGGGCAATATATATATAACCTCAACAACATTTGTACTCCCATAATATGATGAAATTTAAAAAAAAAAGAATTTTATCAATCCGTAAGCAGTGTAGATATAAATATAAAGAGAATATCACCAAAGCTTAGTGGTAGAATATCACCAAAGCATAAAATCAACTATTTGAAATAAAGATAAAAACATTTAAAATAGGATAAAAAAGATAGATTACCTTTATAAGAGCAACACTAAGACATTTTCCTGTTAAAGCAAAAAAAAAAAAAAAAAACAAGGACCAAAAAAAAAGTTCTCAACATAGAATTCGATACTTAGCAAAAATATTCTTCAAAAACATAGGAAAAATAATTACTATTTAGACAAAGCTGAAAGTTTTTATAGCAACTTTCATTACAAGAGATACTGAAAAGTTCTTTGTCTTGAAGAAAATAATCCCAAATGGAAACACATAACTGCAGAAACAAGAGTTCCAGAATGGTCAACTGTACATACAAGATCAATATTAAAAAACCAACTGTACTGTTAAAGACTTGCAGCAAAAAATTATAAAATGAAACTTTAAACATGTTGCTTACAATAGCATAAAATCAAGAAATACCAAGGAGTGAATTTAATAGATGTGTGAGACCTCTATACTGAAAACCTTAATATTGCTCAGAAATTTTCATGAATAGCTCAATAAATGGAGAATATAATTGCTCTATAGATTTATTACTATCCTCATCTATATCCAAATATATTTCTTTCATTTTGGTGATCAATAAAATAATTTTAATATTTATATGAATATTCAAAAGACATAATGTTGCTAGAAATAATGTTTAAGAACACATGCTACCAGGTTTCAGGAAACACTATAAAAATTATAGTAGTTAACACAATATAGGACTAGCACAAGGATAAACAAGTCAAGTAGTGGAATAAATTATAGGGTACAGAAATAGACCGACACCTATACATTGGGGAAAGGATGATCTTCTCATGACATTAGTGATATCTTCTTTCCATACATAAAAATTAACTTGAAATTTACCATTGGCATGCATGTAGTATCATTCCTTTTCTTTCTTAGCCTCCTAGCAAAGTTCAAGGCATATGTTGGATATTGAATAAATAGTTGATACATCAATACCAATTAGCATAAACCTTATTACTGAGAACATTTTACTAGAATGCACTAGTAGGACTAGCAACAAGACTGATTCAGAGTTTAGGATCCTGGAAGTTTCTTGCTTGAAGGCTGGGGAAATGCAAATGAGGGCTGATCCTATAAGCGTTTGATTATGTGATCCCATATTTAAATTTAAGTGGATTCACAAATGAGCTCCAATTCAGAGATTTATTGTTTTACCTTTATTGAGACTCTCACAAAGCAGAGTTCTCTATTTGGTGTTGAAGTGGACAGGGGAAAGGAGAAATGGAAGAGTGATAGTTTTTTATGTTGCTTCTGTGTTACCAAATATGGGAGACCTCGTTGTATAAGAAGATTTCTAAAATTCCTATAGTTTCACATTCCTATAGTTCTGTATATCATCAATATCAATACTTGATACTGTCATATGGTTCCCCATATTGATAACACCATTCAGAAGTTTTCAAACTAAATTAGCATCAAAAGCAGACATAGGAGGAAGTAATATGAATGAAATAATGTAGTGCTGGTGTCATTTAATGAATGATAGAGGGAAACTTGGAAAAAGAAACAAAGAAAAACTGTTAAAAGTCACCAAAAAGAAAAAGAAAAAAATGCCCTACTTTCTCCTCTTTTTTGTTGTGATAAATAGAGATTCAAATTTGTAATAAAAAATGTTGGAGCATTTACCTATTAACAAAGAGATTTTAAAATACTTATAGGTGATTTAAAATAGATAACAATAGGTTTTTCTAAAAGTTAGTCGAGTTTCTGTATTTGGTTGCCTTTTCTAAAACTTCTGGAATTAGAATCAAGGCAATGCTAATTTGCCAAAAATGAATTTTCAAATAAAATTGAAAGCTTCAGTAATGTCTTCTGATATATGAATTTTTTTTGTTGCAAGTTGGCAAAGTTGGCACTTTTTTATTATTAATTCAAGTACTATAGCTTTTTTGACAATATTTTATTTAAGACTGCAAACTGACATAAAAACTGACACCTATTTTCTTAAGACCAATATTAGGGGTTAATGCTATTTGGATGAAAAGCTTGGTATTAAAAATTTGTCCAGAATTTCTGGGTCTTTACATTATACCATATATAACAACTACTTTAATATGCTTAATCCTATTATAGTGTCCCATGTTCTTAAATATTGGAAATTTATAGATGGACACTTTTATTACACACAGAAAAAAATTCACTTGAGATTTTATCTTCCTGTTCTAGATTGTATTGTTTCTATAATTCTAAATATCTTTGAATTTTAAGTTCGTTGTTAGCACAGTCACTCCTCATTATTTGTGGATTTTGTATTTGTGATTCACCCACTCAACACAAAGAAATGATAAATGCATGAGGTGGTGGACACTCCAGTTACCCAGATTTGATTATCTCACATTGTATACTTGTATCAAAATATCACATGTACCCTATAAAGATATATAACTATTATTTGCCCATTATAATTAAAAAAAATTTAAAAATGTACTGGTAACCCCCATATCAATACTCATGTCACCTTTGCTGTGATTCACACACATGAGAGAGCAGCGAAACATTTGAATTGTCCAAAGCACATGTTCCAGCAAGGGAGAACATGGCAAGGCAACACCCTGTCGTCTTGTTTCAACTCTCATATCTTGAACAAGTGTCCTTTGTGCGGTATATTTAGTGCTAAGTTTTTTGCAGTTTTTTTTTTTTGCTTTTTGTTTGGGATTTCACTGTTTAAGATGGTTTCAGTCACAGTGCTGAAGTGCTATTTATATTGGGATAGACAAGAAGCACAAGAAAGCTGTAATAATGTGCCTTACAAAGAGAAACTATGACTGTTAGACAAGCTTCGTTAAGCATGAGTTATAGTGGTTTGGGTTTTGAGTTCAGTGATAATGAATCAACAATATGGTACGTCTAGAAAAATGAAGAGGAAATTTGCTGATCTGTACATGAAGTTGCTTTGTAAAGTGCTAAACTAACATCTGTAGTACATGACAAAGCTATGGAAAAGATGAGAAAGTGGCTAAATTTGTGGATTCATGAAATGATGACCAATAAAAAGCATAGTGGTCAACATTATTGTGAGGCTGATAGTCAAATAAATTTATGATTGCGTTATTCAGGGTTAGGAAAATGCTAGGCTACATCCTTCTAGGCTAATGTTGCACAGCCTACACATTTAAAGGGTAATATAGAATTAAAATGCTGAACTTGCAGGGAGGTATAAGAGGGCTGTCCGGAAAGTATCCATATGTTCTTGTTATATTAACAATGGTTAGATACTTTCCAGACAGCCCTTGTATTCTGCAGACAAGAGACTGGAAGAATTTTTAAAATACTTACTGTTATATGAGAAAAGAGTCACGTGGAAGAGCAGGTGTTCAATGCTGACGTGACTTTTTTATAAGTAATTTGCCAAACAAACCTATATAATCTAAATAGCATTTGGGGTGACAAAAGTGTTGTGAACAGAGTCTTGGAGGAAGGTAACCCTGTATTCTTCCTTGGAGCAGTTGTTCAATATTCACTAATTCAGTGCTCATAACAACTTTATGGACTATGACTACAGAAATAATAAGAATCAACTGAACTTCATCTACTTACGTGTATATTCAACATGTTTGAAAGTAAGAATTCTGTATGAGGTTGCTGTTCATGTCTATGATGGCAAACATTTATGTTTAGTATACAGTTTGTTTTTCATGATAAAGAGACTGAGCTAATTACAACTTTTTCTTTTTTCATTTTTATATATTTAATACTTGGCTTAAACCATCAATCTAGCCCTGTGGCTCATAATTGTTACTAGTTTTCCAGAGTCCATACCTATATATATGTCCTTGTTTAATGCTCCCTTGTTTACAATGTGTCACCCAAGAGGTTACAAAATGCTTTGCAGAACTGGTAGGACATTATTGCCTGGTTATAAATAATAGAGTACTGAAGCTACCCAACTATCTGAGAAGTTTTATAGCAGCTTGAGGGGGAGCTTCAACTTCAGCATTAAGATGATGCTAAATAATGATATTGCAATCTACTACCAGATTTTTTTATTGGAGAATATTTCACTGGTTATTAGAGACACAAACAATTAAATGAAGACAGGAGAAATTTCCTCTAGAAAAATAAAACAAAGTGTAACAATTTCCCACCTACCTCAGGGATGTAACAATAGGCAACAATTTGCATGACTGCAGAACATGAACCTGCTCTATGGTTGTAATTCTTAAAATGTGGTTCTAGGCTCTCTGAGGATCCCCAAGAGACGTTTTCAGAGGGTCCAAGAGGTCAAAACAAAATAAAAAGATAAGAATAAGGTGGTCTTTACCTTTTCGTTTTGTCAACATTTGCACTAATGGAGACAAGAAGTAGTGGATAAAACTGCTGATACCTTCATTAGAGACAGTGAGTACACATCATAAATGATGAAATGGGAAATACACATAAAGAATGTTAGCTGCATAATGAAGTGCAGTGGCTATCTAGAGTAAAAGCACTTGTGCAGTTGTTTGAGTTGCAAGTTAAAATGGCTAATTTTTATGGAACATCATTTTTAACTGAAAGAATGATTGACAGAAAAACTATATATTCAAACTTGGGTATTTGGCAGACATTTTCATTGAAAGATATATGAAGTGAGTCATTCAAGGAAAACAAATAACAATATTTATTGCCAACAACAAAACTTGAACTTTCAAGTGAAAATTAGAATTTTAGAAAACTTGTGTACTTCACTGTGACCTTGATGGCTTTCCAATATTTGAAGACTTTTCTGAGAGAAGTGATAAGCAAATGTGATTTTTTAACATTGCATAAAAAGTGTGTCAACATTTGCAAGTTCTACATAGCCCCAAGATCCAATATGTTCTAAAGGACCAATCCAGGATATTACAAAATCATGCACAAATTTAAAAAACCTATTCAAAGTGCAAGATAAACAAAACCTAGTAGGATATTAAACCTAGTAGGATATTAAATATTCATCGTTATGGTTTCAGGTTCTGCATTGCAAGTAACCTTTAAAAAACTATTACTTGCTGAGTTTTGATGTTGTATCAATTCAGAGTATCCTTAATTATATGAAAAACCTATAAGAGTACTATTCCATTTTCCAGCAGATTATATGTGTGGAGCAAAACAACATAACCAAAACATTATATTGTAACAGATTGAATTCAAAGGCAGATAGAATTCAGCTGGCTTCTATTAAACTATATAGTCAAGAGACTGATTTTTAAAAATGTGTAAAAATGTCATTCTTCTCATGGGTTTTTGGAGCATATAGTTATTTTCTATTAAAATATTTTAAATATGTTAACTTATATTAAGTTTATTATTTTTACATCCAATAGAATTTTTTTAATTTATAGTTTTAATATTAACATAGTAAATGTTGATAGAGCACAAACAAATGAATGTTGTTTGAGTCCTTAATCATTTTGGAGGATAAAAGAGTTCTAGGGTCAAAAATTTTGAGAGCTGCTATGCTACATATTAAAAATATCTCAATAGTGTAAGGTTTTATTATTATCTTGATTAAATTATGCTTAAAATGACAATGGTAGTTATATAGGATAATCAAAAGGAAGGTCTTAGAATTTAGCTATTTCATCATCAATTAAGGTAGTACTGTGAGTATATGGAGAAAGAATGTAGATGAACCACAAAAACAGAAGAAACATTTTGCTCACTTGAAATCTGGAGTAACAGTCAACCAATGTAACATCATTCAAGGACTCATTCTCCAGTAAGCATAAAGATAATAACATTTACTGCCAACAATCAATTTATATACATAATTTTGTTTTCTTTTCAAACAGCCATTGAGGTGGATACTATTATCATCACTTTGTATATATGAAAAACATTCTTTATTGAGTTTTGGTTACTTAGAAAAAGAGAGTTGGGGAATCAGATGATATATTCTCAACACCACAGTTCTTGCTATTTCCATTACACCACATTACTAAGTGAAAGGTTTGTTTTTTTTCCCCCTTATAACCCTCCTTAGGTTTCAAGCCACAGCCACACAATAAATAAAGCCTAGTATGTTTAATTTTAAATTACTTTTCTTATAAAATTAACGCATGTAAAAAGTGAAAATAAATGTAAAAGGCAAGAAAATTACCTGCATGTGTTTGTTTTTACTAAAATGGGTTACTTATACTCCATCTATTATATCTATGTCTATAATATCTTTCAGTTTGAGTTATATATGTAATTATATATAATGCAATATAAAATATGCAAAATTATGTATAAATAAATATTTATGTAATGTAATTAACATTTAAGTGTCATTATATATTCCTTTATAACAGTTATAGTTACCTAAGTAGAAACTAGCTATGATTATACCATAATTTAGTTAACTAATTTCTATTATTGGTGATCAAATATATTTCCAACATTTTGCTGTTTTAAATAATGTGGCAATAGACACTCTTCAATTATAATTTAGAACATATCCATAGTTATTCCCCCTAAATGTCAAAACTGGAATTATTAATATATACTTCAATATTTGACTACAGAAATATTATAGCTATTAATAAATATAATTTAATATTTATTGTTACTTCACTACTGAAATAAATGTTTTTTTAATTTTAATTTTTATTTGTTGTTATCACTAATGAGTTTTACATTGTTTCATATAATTATAGATGATTTGCTTTTAAAAAGGTTATCATTAACTACTGTAATATCACTAGAAGTAATCATCATCATCATCATCATCATCATCCCTTATATATTATTTGCTGTATGCCAGACACTGTTCTAAGTGTTATATGTGTAAATTTATATTGACACATTTAATCATGGAAACAACTCTTTGAAGTAACCTATCGAATCAGGTTACATCAAGATATACTGGACTGGTATAACAAATACCACCAATATTTCAAACATATGCAATAACAACAACATTTTATTTTTTGCTCACTTTGCATATCTATCATGGGCCAACAGCAAGTCTGCTCTAGCTCATCTTCCTCATAGGACCCAAGCAGAAGGATTTTTCCCTCTTGGGACTTTGTCAATCTTATAGCAAAGGGAAAAGAGAGAAGGCTTTACCACAAGATGACTTTTAAATTTCCTGTGCATAAGTGGTACCCATCACTTTTGTGCACATTGCTTTGACCAAAAGGATTCAAACAGTTAAACCTGTCTTATTGGGATGAGGATAATGTGTAGTCATATCATACAGAGGAGGGCCACAAATCACAGGGACAGAAAGTATTATCCTTCCACAAGGAGGGTGGCAAATATTTGGGAACAAAGATATAATCTATCACACTAGATGTTATTATTTTCCACATTTTATGATGAGAAAACTGAGATACAGAGAGTTTAAGTAATCTTCCCATATCCAGAAGTTTAATAAATAATGTAAATGGGATGCAAACTCAAACACTCTGGTTTCAGAGACTGTGCTCTGGTTAAATGATAAGAGATAAATTATATCCAGAAAAGATTACCTAGAACCTCACCAAATTTATAATATGGCAACCATATAATTTATTTTCCAAACCTGGACACCTTTTCTTCGATAAATGCTAGTGTGGGACTATTCCAAATAAACCAAGATGTGTGGTAAACCTAGAAGCAAATTTTATAAAGCACAGTAATTGAGGGCTTTGGCAAGTTTGGGTAAGGAATATCAATCAAACACCTACAGAGGATTCATTGCATAATACATGATGTCATACTCTTGAAGGTACAGTAATTTTCTATGTTGGTTTTGCTTCTTTG
The DNA here is from genome assembly GCF_040939455.1 of Microcebus murinus. Taxonomy (NCBI): domain Eukaryota; kingdom Metazoa; phylum Chordata; class Mammalia; order Primates; family Cheirogaleidae; genus Microcebus; species Microcebus murinus. The sequence continues at coordinate 35,080,298 of NC_134111.1, forward strand.
CTATACTCTAAACTTATACATCTTTGTGGTTATCCCCAAGATGGTCTCTAACATTTGTTCCATTTTAGCACATTTTAACTATCATTTGAAGATTTAATTAATATTCCCAAGGGAGGTCAAATAATAGTTTTAAAGTTTTAATAGCTAGAGTAGAATGAGTGATAAAACACAGTAGGAATTGATTAGTGTCGCAATGAATAAAGCAAGATTTCTAGATCTTAGATTATATACCTATTATTTTGTGTGCTTAGTGAAGGAATTTATAAATGCACCTGAGTATACAAACTATAAAGCTTCAGCAATTTTCACATTGTTTATTCATGTACTAGAAACCTTAAGGGAGTTTTGGTTTGTACACATTTATAGGTTTACCTATAAGACTCATTAATTGCCTTGGCAGAGCTTTTCTTTACAGGGTTTCCATTGGTTTATATCTAACCATTGAAACTTGGAAACGTGAAAGTAAAACATAAATTCCCCATAGAGAAATGATCTCAGAATTTGAATATAAGCAAGTGAACCCCAAAAGAAAAACAAAATAATAATAAATTTACAAAATATATTCCATATTATTTGTGACATTGTATCCAAAGGGTGGAAAATAAAATAAGATGTCATTTTCATCTATTGAATTGGCAAAGATTAAAAAATATGATATAGAGTGTTAATGAAGGCCTGGTCAAATGAGCATTCTCATATATTGCTGTTGAGAAACTAAATTGACACAGATTTTCTGAAAAAGTAATTTGAAATAATAGGGCAATAATTTATAAAACATCCCAGTCATTGACATCAAGGAATTTATCCTTTGGAAATACCCATAGATTTTAATGTAAGGTTTATCTACCAGCATTATTTGTAGTTTTAAAACACTGGTGATAATAATAAAAGGTTAATTGTATTTTGGTCTGTCCAATGGAGGAAACTTACACAGCAATTTAAAAACAAACTGGCTTTCAAATAGTGTATCATAGGAAATTTTAATTGTTCAATATTGAGTGAAAGTAACATTCTGCAAAATTGTTAATTATATGATGATCACGATTTTAAAAAGTCGAAGGAAGTATAGATATTTGTTAACAGTAGTTTTAAACTGTATTGTGGGAAAGCAGGTGACATTTATTTGCTTTCACAATTGTGGTTTTTTCCATAACACCCTGCAAAATATTGTTATAATCATAAACAGTTATTAAACAAAATGAAACAAATTAAAGTGTAAATTTACCAGGAGAATGTTGCTTCTTTAGAATAGTATATTTTATTGACTACTGTCAGGTTTCCTAATTATCTTTAAATCCATAGCACTTTGTTTGTGTAGTTCATTTACTGCAAGTATAATCTTGCAATTTGTATTAATAGTAGAATTTATGTTTAGTGAATCAAATTTATGCTATAGGTAGAGAAAATTAAAATGATTTTCTCAGTGCCTATTCACACATTTTCTCCTTGAGATAAAAGGTTGTATCACAAACAGATTGTAATTGCAAATAAGTAAAGAGACAGGTGATATAGATAGATAGGGAGATAGAGTAAATAAGTAAGCTACAAGAATTCAAATAAAATTAATGTACGTTGGAAGAAGGTTCTTCTTTCATCTTTCTTTATCCCTGAATAATGTAGAAGTTTGTAAACCATGGTTTGCTAACATCTTCATTGAGAAGACAATAATTTTGCCTCACAGGTATTTAAATGTGCGTATATTTTCCTGTTTGTTTCACGTATCTTATATGACTTTTTCGAGGGCAGGATGTCATAATTTATTTCTCTTTTCTACCTTTCCAAACTACAAAATATATTCCAAATGTAAGAATTCATTAAATGATAAATAATAAATTACTGAATATATGTTTGTATTCATACAGAAAGGCAGTAAATACAAAAGATTAGAGGCAGATTCTAGAGTTAGATTGCTTGTGTTTGAATCTCAGCATTATTATGTGAACTAAAGAAAATTACTTAACTTGTGTGTGCCTCTGTTATCTCAAGAATAATAACATGGGGGAAATTTGATAAGCCTACCCATCTTTGAAGTTGTGAATATTATGTGAGTTAATGCTTATAAAACACTTAGAATATGTCTGGTACATGCCACATTTAGCTATTATTATTTCAAGATAATTTCCTTGCTAACCAACTATAATTATTACAGTGCATATTTACAGCTTTGAGGAATGCATAAAACATATTCAAACATGGGAATAATTTGTTGGCAGCTCTACTGTTATATGAAGGAATGTAGAAGATATCCAACATATGTAAAGCTAATCATTAAGAGATTTATGGACATAAAGAAATACATGATAACCAGCATGTTTATTGATGAATTTGTAATTTGTGTGATAAAATTTATGAATGGCATGAGATATCATTAAAAAGCTTTTATAAAAGGAAATTCTTATGGGGTACACAAAATAGTATTATGATAAATATTCATGGATCAGAATAAAAACAGGTCTTTCAATCTTGACAGAAGACTTTATTTAGGTAGTTTCTCTTAATCAAACTTTTCCGTTTCCAAATTCAAATAATTGCTAAAAATAATACTTTTGAAATACATAAATTAACTTTTTAAGTAACTTACAAATATAAAGCATTATGGTAACTACTATTTTCTTATTAATAATAATCATTAAACAGAAGTGTAAAGCAAAGAAAAATTAAATTACTTTAAACAGTCATTTGAGAAAGAATATTGAACAAAATGCAAATTACATTTTACTCTTTTGTTTATTTTATACAGTTTTTTTGGAGTTAAGTATATTTGGGTATCATACGCCTTAATACTTTGAACTCCTTTCATCCGTTTGTTTTCTAAACGACTTTTGTTAATAGAGTTGGTAATCTGTGCATGTATTATTTCAACAAAGACTGCTGTGAAGAAAGTATACTGTAGAAATCTTTATTTAGGCAACTTGGCTGCTTCAGTTGAAGCATTTATTCATTTTGCAAAAATTCACTGGGCATGAACTAGAATACAAAGGGAAATCAAGTGGCAATAAAGAAAAGTTGAAATGTACTTAGGTAGGATATCAATTTGTAAAAATGATGAAGTGCTAACCCAGCACTCAATGGAAGGAATGTTTAGAATTGTTTCCTTAGAGACCTTTAAAAACATTATTTTCCTCAAATGAGGTAGCAAGTGGAGAAGCATGTACCTGATTTCTAACTTGCCACATTGTTTAGGTTCTTTTGACACAATAGCAGTGGTTTAATTCCAGTATGTATACAGACACCAATGCACATTTTCATACTGTGGAAGAATATTCACTTACTCCTTAGTCCTTTGACTATTCAAATGGTATTATCAAAGCATGATGATTTCAACTATTTTTTTTCATGAATTGTGACCCAATATTAGCTAAAGTAAATTCATTCATCATATCAGTGTTAGGAAATTTTGTGGTACTTTGGGGAAACTCAGAGACTAGAATTCAAGATCCCTAAGCACGTTATCACATCTAGTCTCTAGGATAGAGGACAGGGGATGTTGGGTTTTAAAGAAAGTTTACCTTTTCATGTTTTCCATAGCCTCTAGTATAAGTTTCCATGCTATGTAGTCAGAGTGAAACATTTGGTATTCTATTTTATGTTGCTGTGCATTCAAGATTCCTTTATGCTTCTTACATATAAGCTGAGTTTTATGTCCTCATTGCCTGGATGTACCTCAGAACCACTGTGATCCAGTTTATTTTAGCGTATAAGCCACAGAGAAGTCATAAAAGCCTGACGACCGTAATCTATGTAAATCTGCCCCATTTCTGGATATTAATCTTCACCATTTGCCTTCTTTTTATTTTTTCACTTGTATTTTTCTTTTATGCCCTTTCCATATGTAAAACAACCACAATATTAGCCTTTAAATCTGTCTTCTTGAGACAAATGCAGGTTTCATTTGGCTTTCTACCTTCTGTTCTCTGTTCCGTCCTACCTACCTTCCTTCCTACCTTTGTTTAGGACTCATCTTCTTATAATGACTTTTATCACTGCTATGTGTCCTCTTACCAGAAAATTCACTTGCTACCCATCACAAGGGTTCAATTTTAGTCCTTGCTACAAATGAGTGATAGTAGAAAAATGGGCTATGAAGAACCAAGCATTATCAATTCCAAGTATACTATTAAAATTATTAAAACTATTAAAACTTAGATCATAAGACACAAACACACTCTGAAATTCTTTCTACTGGTATTCCAAACCCAAATTATACCCCTTTTCCCCATACTGCAATGTTTTTCCCCCATGCTACTGAGTAACTTCCTATAGCTATGAATGCTTTAAGAGATCCAAATAGAGTTTGCTTTGAAGGTAGACCATTGTCAAATGACCATTGATTTATCTTATTCATACTTTGATAATATCTCTGGTGTTTAACAGTTTGAAGTAGCCTCAACCTTTAATGGACACTTGTGGTCAAACCACAAAAAAACAGTGCTTGAGCCTTGGTTTTTCTTAGTCTCCAGGCTCTAATTCAAGCAATTTCCTGTCCATACAACTAAAATATTCTTCAAACATCTTATGAAATATAATATATTTATTCTAATGTAGCATAGTTTATTAATACCTAGATTCTGTTTAAAATCTAAACCACCTTACTATTCTCTATCCAAGTAGATTCCATAGGTCTATAACTTTTAGGAGTTTCCTATATCCAGGGGTCAGAGGGTAAAGTGAAGAGAATGTCATCATGGTTTTACTATGTGTATTTTTAATGAATTATCCCTTTTTTTTTTTTTTTTAGACAATATAACCTACATGAATTTTGTTTTCATCTCATACAAAATGAAGCTGAGGTAAAATAACTTACCTAAGGTAGTAAAATAAAGACACAATTGAGCTGAGATGTGGCTTGGTGCTGTGTATCTTCAAAGCAAGAATTTTCCTCTACTTTATGTGCCAGAGCAGTTGAAAATTCTATATAACATTAAAAATATTTTCATTATCATTGAATTAACTTTGAAAATTAATTTGATTGTTAATTCTGTTAATGTTCTTATACTTCTGTTTCCTTACTTCTTAATTAAGGTTGTTGAACATAAAGGTGTTTAAACTGCTTTAGTGCTCTCACTTTATGAGGTAGCAAGAGTGCTTGTGTTTTGGGTAAACCCTGTGTGCAGCTCTATTATAATGAGTATTATGAAATGTAATAAAATAGTTCCTTCTCTCAAAGGAATGGGTGATAAATATCAAATGGTTGGTTCAAGAAATACGTGCTATTGTTGAGCTTTCTGAGTTGGAGAAAGAGTAGGCTTCCTTGAAGAAGTGCTTTGCTTGAGAGCTTGAAAGTTGAGAAAGACATCTCCCTTCCATATTCCACGGCTACCTCTGTTTGCAAACCACCTTTGCAGAATGACTTGCACCACCGATAATTAACAGGGTCTTTGTGTCCTCTGGCCAGACAACCACATCCCTCCCTGACATTTCCTGTTATGTGGCAGTAGCAGCAGTTCTATTTTAGTTTCAGCTAAAGTGAAGAAAAGGCAGCAGAAGTAATGGCCTGTGAGTCAAGGTGACAATGGCAGCCTTTAGTACTAAGAGGAGATTACCAGTCTTGGGAAGTCCTGGAAAATTAGAGTGAACGGTTGTGAAGAATGATTCGAACCTGATATTTTCATCGATGATGGGAAGGGAGAATGATCATATTCTGAACTCAAGGACTCACAGGGCAGATGCTGTGGGGATGTTCATCCGCTGGGAGTGGAGGGAAGATTGAAGGGACTTGAGTGAGGAACACTGTGTGCAAATAGGCTGCCTCTGGAATACTAAAAAAATACACTGCTGAATTTTTACTAGAGAGGAAATTTAGCTTAAACACTTATTGGTTGCCTTTTTTAGAGTTCCAGGCACTAGTGATCTAAAAGTGATAATTTAACTGTTAATGGCACTTTTTATTATAATAGGTTAAATAAAGAACTTTACAAAATCATTTTATTAAGCTCTTTACATTTGTTTTCTTGGCTATTCTCTTTACAATATGCTAATTAAAATTTATTATGAGAAATTTATTAATGAACTGGTTAACACAATTTTTAGTTTATATAGTTTCCACTATACCAATACTACCCACATTGAAAAAAATTACTTTCATATACCTTGAGAATGAAATGGACTCTTACAAAGTAAAATATAAAAAACAACAGCAGCAAAAAAATAAAAACAAAACAAAGTAAATTGTGATCCATGAAACAATATTACTACTCTAAGCAAGCCTACTACATTTTAGAAAATTGATTTTGAGTATAATATAATTATATAAAATATAATTATAATATAAATATAATATCATTGTATAAAATAAATTATTTAAGTGTACTTGGGCATTTTATATTCTAATATTGTTTAATGTAATACTAATGCTTTCACTTACCTCTATCACATATGCTAAAAAACTCATTATTAAAGCAAATCCCTCTTCCATGCTAAGTATAACACAGATATTCTGTTTAAGCTAAAATAATAGGGAAGCTTGTTGTTAATGTTCAGATAAGATTTCATTCTAACAGTACTGCCTAAGAAAAACTTCATATATTAATGTTAGATAGATTTCCTTCTTCATCTGAATGTCATCCTTTTTAAAACTCTTCAGCATAGACCAATTGTTAGTAACACTATGTTTGAAGTTATTTGGAAACTTTTTGATATTTTGAGTAATTTACCATGATCACCAATTTTGAACATTTACATCAAATTTCTTGCTTAATAATGCAATGTCTATGATCTCTTTCACTGTTTACTATTTTTCCTGCTCACTAAGGCAATTTAATTGCTTTCAAGTAATTTCAAGGTCATGCTTAGTTATTGGTCCTGTGCCTGTTTTACAGAACATTTTCTATAATGAAAATTCCAGATTGCCCAATTCCACATGGTTGATTTATATTTATATTCCTACTGAGTTTTGTTAGTCCCCCTTTCCCTTTTCACCTGCCCCCAAATCTAAATATTTGGCAGGATTAATTCTCAAAAAATGAAAACACTCTAAATGGAAGAAAAGGACCGATTTAGATCATTTGTTTGAAGAAGAAATGTGTTCTTTGTTTTCACTCTCAAGTCTGAAATAGTAACAGTTGAAAACTATGGATTGGAACTAATTGCTGATTGAAACAAAGTACAACTGCATAATGGGTACAATGTACATTATTCAGGTGATGATTACACTAAAAGCCCAAATGCACCACTACCTAATATGCCCATATAACAAAACTGCACTTGCACTCCTTAAATTCATACAAAAATAAAAAGTACAACTACGATTTTAACACAAGCTGTAAAAGCAGTGTTTGAATGAATTTTCTTTGTATATGTAAACCTTTGTTATTTTCAGGTGCAGCTTAGCTTCCCAAAAGCTAATTGTAGAAATAATTAAATCTAATTACACAAATTGGGAAAAACACAGAAAGGCTTTGTTCACAATTCACTGACTTTAACACAGACAAGATGGTGTGAAAGAGTCAGTGTGCTCTGAAAAGGAGGATCTAAAAGCTTTGGAGTCCAAGAGTCCTGGGTTTGACTTCTCTTCCTTCAATCATTTAATTGAAGTAAATTCCAGGCAAGTAACTTAAACTCTGTGCCTTGGTTTACTCATTATTCATGCAACCTAATTTCTATGAGGATTACAAGTGATAATGTGTTTTAAACTTTAGACATAAATGGGGTTCATCCTCCACTTTCTGAATTTCTTTTAGTTATTCTTATTTTTTTCTTAAGAGACAGAGCCTCTCTCTCTTACCCAGACTGGAGTATAGTGGCAGGGTCATAGCTCAGTGTAACCTCAAACTTCCAGGCTGGAGCAATCCTCCTGCTTCAGCTTTCTGAGTAGTTAGGATTATAGCCACCATGCCTGGCTAATTTATTTTATTTTTTGTACAGACAGGGTCTCTCTGTGTTGCCCATGCTGGTCTTAGATTCCTGGCCTCAAGCGATCATTTTGCTTTAGTCTCTGGAAGTGGTGGAGTTACAGGTGTGAGCCCCTGTGCCTGGCTGAATTCATTCTTAAAAATTGTTTTTTCTTAAGTAATTTGTTATTTTGCCTGTTTAATTTTACAGTGTCATTAGTAGTATATACTGGAAAGCTATTACACTGTGGTTGCTGCTCATTGTCAATAGATAACATAACATTTCAATGAGCTGTAATATGAAACAAACAATACCCTTTTTCTTTAGTGACTATATATTAATATATATGTATCATACATATCTGCTTCACACAGAAGAATCCCTTTATATATACTATTATGTGTTTGTTCTATTAATACAAAAAAGATTAATTATGATTTTATAAAAGTAATCAGTATTCTATATATTCATCTGCATAAACTTTTGATTGTATGCATTTTTATACAGAAAACTAATTTTTTACCTGCTAAAAGTAATTGTCCATGCACAAGAGGATTTGCCTTTTAATTTGTTTTGGTGATACTTTAAAGCATGGGCTAACTTTTAGAAAATAAATGGTTAAATTACAATTTTGGAACTAAATAATATTTACTAAAGCCATGTATATCAATTTATATTTTTAAATTTTATAAACACAAAACAGAGGGTTCTAACAGACTGATACCCTTAAAAATAACTTATGTTAGTTAAAGAAAATGAATGAATTTGTAAATATACCATTATATAAAACTTTCTGGACTAAAAAAAGAAATATATTGAAGTAGTTGTGATGAAATACATGAAATTTAGTTCACCACATGTACTTTTGTCATCATCATTTGTTTTTCATGAGAGGGCTTAGTTATTTACATAGAATGTTTGCAGGTGTAAATTCAGATTCCTGATAGGAAAAAGAAAAAAGTAAACTGTTATCTTCTGAAAGGAGGTAGGGATTGTTGATATTGTGCATATTTTATACAACTGAGAAACCTTAAGTGTTTCCCAAAAGAAAAAAGATTTTTCTAACATGGTTATATAAAGCATATTTTAATTTTTCTAAAAATTTGTGTTCCCTTTTCTTTCAGGAATAAAAAGGGTAGGCTCATAGACTAGTATTTCAGATTTTTCTACAGATTCGTGGAGAAAATAGAAAATCAATAGGACCTTAGATAAACACCATAATACACATATTTGTTTAAACTCTCTGATATATTGAATCTCAAATATGTTGCATATTAACTGAAGATGTGTTTGGAGAATTCATACCACTTATTATATCTTGATTATACAGGGACCTTTTTAACCACACAAATTCATCTTGGAGTTTCTTCAAACTCATTTTATTTCAATGATACCATGATTAGATCACAGTCCATTATACACTTACTTAACTAAATCTATGCTATTAATTTGTCTACCACCACCACTTCCTATCATTAAAGATTAGAAATACTTTATTCCTCTAAAGCATGATTATGATATCTTGGTAAGGAGTCCTCAAATATATTTGCTCATAAGCCCCCTAAAAAATTGACAAGAACCTAAGCATCCTTCAATGGATGAAAGGATAAAGAAAACATGGTATATATACACAATAGAATATTATTCAATCATAAAACAGAGTGAAATCCTGTCATTCAAAACAACATGGATGGAACTGGAGAACATTATGTTAAGTGAAATAAGCCAAGCACAGAAAGAAAAATCTTGCATGTTCTCACTCATATGTGGAAGCTAAAAATTAAAACAATTGATCTCGTGGAGAAAGAGAGTAGAATGATAATTAACAGAGATCGGGAGGGATAGTCGGGCTAGGTGGGGTTGGTAAGTGGGTGCAAAATAGGGTTACCTAGATAAAAAATATTTGATACCACAACAAAATGACTATAGTCAACAATAGTTACTGATAATTTTTAATTCAGTAAATTCAAGCAAAGTTGCCACTATACATGCGGTCCATTTTCCTGTCATTATTCAATATCCCCCAAATGATGGATAACACATGGGAGATGTTTCTCTTAGACCTTGATGCTAGAATAGGCTGATATTTAGAGCAATAGCTTAATTTCCTTGAAAGAAAAATGTGAAGCTCACAACTATTTATGTTTTTCTCTTTTCTTTGTTAAAAAGAAGAAGAAAAAAAAACCCTCAGAACTACCTTTGTATCCTGGCTTTTATAATTGTTTTGAACCTTGTAACATTTTTGTAGTAATTCCTGGCTTTATGCTGCTGTGTCTCACTTTGCAATAATTTTTTTTCCCACTGCGGATGACTTCATTTATTTATTATTATTTTTTTTAGCTCTTGCTCTGTCTCTCTTTTTTTATTATTTCAGCATATTATAGGGGTACAAATGTTAAGGTTACATATATTGTCCATGACCCTCCCCCCCTCCAGTCAGAGCTTCCCCCATCCCCCAAGTGTGACCATCCCCCAAACGTTGCACATCTCACTTATTATGTTTGTATATACCCATCCTCTTGTCCCCCCTCCCACCTGCTGGACACTCGATAAATGTTATTCCTGTATGTCCACTTAGGTGTTGATCCATTGTTTTTTTTGTTGCATGATGCCCTTTTTAAATGAAGTAGATGATAATTTAATAATTCTACACAGATAACTATCATACAGTATGAGAAGTTTTGCCATAAGCATGAAAATGTATTAAATAGAAGTGCTCACAGGCTGTTTCCCAGACACTATAATTCTTTACAATAGCCTTGCATCTCTAATTGATTTTGCAAAACTAACCAAGGCAGGCCTTCATCTCTTCTAATACTCTAATATTCTTTTTTCTTTTTCTGTCTATAGCAGATAGGAAGAAAAATTATTCTGCATTTTAATTTTAACTAGATTCAGACACAATTTCCTTTTGTTCCTTAATCTTTTTTTAAAAAAATATTTATTCTCATTTTCTAGAAAAGTGCTATATATTCAGTTAATAATTTCTATATACATTTAAAAAGTAAAGGTAACAGTGCTTGATTTAAAAGAACAATTTTGGGAAGCATTTTTACACAAAAGTATCAGGGCAATTTTTTTTTATTCTTTAACACTAATCATCAGCTGATCGCTGTATTGTTTTTAAAATTGCCATGGTGCATAAATTGTTCCAAAGTCTGATACAATTAAATTTAGGCTTCTCTGCAGGTAGTTTTAGGGATCAGTCTTTGAGATTTGTTCTGAACCCAGAAGGGCTCTTCTTGATTGTCTCTTTATCTGTTTCTCTATGGTGAACCTGTAGCTGGTCCATGGTTTAGCTCCATACTCTCATGCAGCTACCAGCATCCTCTTAATCTCACTTCCAAAATCCCCATTATTACTGAGAGTGACTTTAGGCTTGATCTTCACTATGCTTTGTTCCAAATAAGCCATTTCCTTTGGGGAGAGGTTTGGAGTGCTCTGTTCTTATGGTTTGCCTTTCCCCTGCAAAATCCCTGTACCTTGCTGCTCTGTAATTGAAATCTCTGTGCCTCACTGCTCTGAAGTTGGGGGCCAGACAGCGGTCTGCTTCTCTCATAATGACACTTCTACTTTACAAGCAAGACACTGGGTGTGGTGGTAGCGTCCGACCTTCTCGGCTTCCTCTCCTGCCATGAAACTTTTCCCGTACTAGTGAGTTGAGGCAACGATGATCAGGGACACCCTATTCTTGGCTTGCCAAATATTTTCTGGGCTTGCCATACCTGGGGTAGAGCTTTCACCCTATGAGCAGGGCTAGACAAAGGAATAAAGCCCAGACTTCTCAATCATTCTTGCCTGAAACAGAGATTCTGCAACACAGACTTGGGGGTGGGGTCTTAGAAATGTTGGTGGTCTGCCCTTGCAGAGGAGATACAATACATCTTTACCAGGAATGGATGAAGAGGAAGCCCTGTGTTCTTGGCTGCACCCATCTCGAATGGAGCATCTCTCATGCTCAGCTGAGAGTGGGAGGGAGAGGTCTATTCGTGGCTCAATTCCATGGATTCTTGCTGCTCATTACCAAGATTTAGTGGATTTTCTTGAATAAGTGTTTCTTCATTGGCTATTTGCCATTTGGATAATTTCTAGAAATTAAATCTTTTTTTGATATGATTTTCACCAGTTGTGGTTGTTTTGCTGTGGAGAGAATCCACAAATTCGGGATTCCACCACCATTCCAGAAGCCATCTCTTCTCTGCCTATATTATTAACATCATTTATTGTATTTATTCTTTAAATAAATTCACAATGAATATATTTATATGGCAATAATTGTGCTATATACTGAGAAAAGAAAGATCAATTTGTTGTGAATGTTTCTTGGAAGAAGCACAAATTAAAACAGGAGAAATGTAAGCAATGTCATCAGCACTGTAAAATGCAAAATGATGTGAGTAGAAAATATTTTTGAGAAATATATTTATGCACAAAAAGATATACACTTGGCAGTAATTTTAAGGTGGAATGCTCTTTTGAACTAATCAAAATATAGAAATATTGAAGTATTTTAAAATAAGGTAAAATAAATTTATTAATATGTTCTTTTCTTGGAATAGGTGAAAATTTAGATCACTCTATGGTTTCTCTATTTAAATGTGTAATATCTTGTCAATTTCTATTAAATGTATGCAGATATTAACTTTTTATTTCATAATAATATTAATATCATAATGCTATAATATTTACAATATATGTTTAATATTATATAATAAAGATTTTTTTATTTTGAACAATTTAGAATTTATCAATGCAAACCCAACATATGAGTGCAAAAGATGGCATATTTGATTTACTCATTTCATTCTTTTATAAATCTAGATTTCCTATGTTACAAAATGTACCTTCAGCATTTTCCAGTCTATTTTAAAATAACCTCTATGATTGAGCTGCTTCCACAGGAACAGGAAGCTGTTCCATAATTCATTTATTGTTCATAGTCAGGAAATCACTCCAGATATTCAATGCAAATTTACTTTCCCTTTATAAAAACAATTGTTTTTATTAGGATATTTTATATTTACCCTACTCATTTTGTCCCTAAATTTTCCTATTTCACAAAAACATATATTTCACAACAGAATTATCCAACAGAAATATCTATTCTGTACCATTTAAAATTTTAAAAATCAAAAATCCAACATTAAAGAAAATTGAATCCGTAGTATTGGGTAACCTCTTTTGGATGTAGAAAGAAAATAATAAATTTTCTCATTAGAATATTTCACATAATGATTTAGGGTTCTTAATTTGATGAGCCAGAAAAATTATTACATATAATTATCAATATTATTTACAGGAGTAAATGAAAGGAAATAATTAGGAGCCAACTGTTTGTTGTAGCTATAAAAATTGCCTCAAATATCTTAGAGTGCATGAATAGAGTATAATATTGTTGCTATGCAGTAACTAACTCTTTGCTTTTCTGCTAAGGCTATGTTTGAAGTCTAGTGTTCAGATATTTGATGAAATTTCTCATAATACTCTTGGTAAAAAGATCTCCATTTTGAGATAGAGATGATGCAGGGTAAGCTAAATGACATTATATTGACATAGGTATATTTTTTATATATATATAATTTTGTCCACTTTCAGAGCTTTTAAGTACATTTGATTTATATTTGATTTTTAATATTCTATTATTATTTATTTGAATAAAAACAAAGAGCATATTTATTATATTATAAAAGACGATCAATTTGGAGAGTATATTGATTCTAAATGACTAAAAACTCAAGATTCAAATAATTTCCACAAGCTGAAGAAAATGATTCTACCAAAATAAATAAACTGTATTAAGCATTGCAAAATCTGCTGAATAAAAAAGATGAGCTATTTGCCTTTATTAGTTTTGTAGTGTGGGTCATATTTTATGTGTGTATTTTATCGCCCTACTTATGCCTTTGCCAGCTTTAAATAGTAGAATTGAAGGCATTTATTAAAATGTTAACATCATTTTCAGTGTGTTTTGTAATAAGGAATTAACATATTAAACCACTTGAATTTATCTAAATTAATTTATAAAAATGTTAATAAACACTTTCTTCGGAATCACTCATTTCTGTTAGAGGATGATGTATATTTGTTAAACTGAAAGTTTTTACTTTTTTCACTCTGTGAAGTAATTTTAACTATTCCTTTAGACACGAAATATTGAGTTTGACGAAATGAACCAAATGACTAGTGTATGACTGTATAGTCAATAACTAAATGGATCATTTAGATTACAGAGCCACTTTGAACGAATTGGATATTTAATTGTACCCTGAGAGTTTATTATAAAAGTTTAGATAGGCAGAAGTCCTATCTGGCAACCCTGTTACTACAAGCTAAGTATAGAGAATTTTATTGCCAGTGGAGGAATTTCATGCTTCATGTCTGCAAAAAAAAAATATGCTATAATTTAGTTGTGTATGCTCATTCATATGGTCTAATTTGGTGTTTTTGACAGTCCAAGTTCCAGCTGCTAAGGCCTGTGAGTCCTCCTATGAAAAATTATAAAATCCCAGCCAAGTTAACTGCAGTCATTTTCGATAGGTGTCATGAATATTGTTAAGAATTACTGTACATTTCTCTCTTTCAAGCTAATTTGGTTTTAAAATAAGAACTAATTAAAATTAATAGGAGGAAAATCTGAGCCAAATGTTTGACATTTTGTATACATTAGATGGCCCTGTCAATTTTTTGAAGGTGTTTTGGTAGACTAAGTGAGATATGCAAAATGCCTGTTATAATATGGATCTTTTGGAATTGAAAAGCAGCTACCCAATTTGAAATGCATTCTGCATGTAGACTAGAGCTCCTTTAATGCTGAAAATATCTTCTCCAATTAACTTAATTAACTGAAAACTGTCACTGTTGGAATTGCTCTGGCATAGCCAAATACTTAAAAATGTGCAATTATTCTTGTTAGAATCAGGAGTGGCTTGAAGAGTACACAGGAATGTACTCAGGGATAGTTAGCACTTACTAAGACTAAGAGAAATATACAGCATAATCAACATGAGCAGTAGTAACTGAAGTGCCATCAGGTGAACTAGCACTTTATTTTGAATGGGAAAAATGTATGGAGTGTGCTTGTGAAGTAAGAGGCATGACCACAGGGAATATTGTGGGTGGAGGCAGGTATTTCTTTGCTTTAAAGAGCTTCATATCGAGAAAAATGACTCCAGTTTTTGTGCCATGCCCAAGGAAGTAGCTAGCTGGATTGTCTCCCAGTGCCTGTTCAAAAAATAAATATAAAATTTGCAACACATCTACTTAGTGTTTAAAGCACTAAGTAGAAAAATTTAAAATATAAACTCAAGTACTTAAATTTAAAGGCTCAAAAGATTTCATGTACCATTAAATGGAAATAATATAGTCCTACTTATGTCTCAATAGAATCTCAATTGTAGAAGAAATAAAATAATATGAATAAAGAAAATGAGATGTGAAATAGGTTGTAAATGGTGAATATTTCCTTTAAACCTTTTCTTTTTTATAAAGTATTTGAATGTAAAGGAGTCTCTTTTATCTTTTTCTTTTATGATTATTTTTTAGTAATATCTGTAATAAAAATATCAATGATTGCAGAAATTTTTAGGGAAATCCAAAAAGATTATAAATGTTTATAGTAAAGACCAATTCCCATAAGCATTTTTTTAAAAATTTTAGCTAGTACAGTTCAATAATATTTATTTAGCATATCTAAGATACCTGTACTTTATTCCAACATTATGAAAATGAATAGTGCATAGTTGTTGTATGTGTTTGGTGAGGAGCCCAGGATACTGTGATACCACAGGGAAGAAAAATAATTCAAACTGCACGTGTAGGGGAGACTTTTTCTTCTAAGTTGCCACATTAAAGATAAAATAGTTAATTTTTTTTTAAAAGAATGAAGTCATTAGTGAAATGCCCTGAAATTTTTAAAGTATTTTGTGAGGCATTATTTCATTTGACTCTAATGTGCATTCCAAATGCTTTACAGAATATTTTTCTCATTTTGCAAATGGGAAAATTGATAGTAATAGAGTGAACACCCTTTTCCAATATACGTATACTTCTGAGTACAACTTGTATGTTACAGAGCGTAACTCAATACCAGGTAATCTTGTTCTAAAGCCGCTTGTTAAATTTCATAAAAACTGTATGTAAATATAACCATATCAGGCAATAAATAAGATCTTTTGGTTTGGTGGTTTTGTGGCTGTTTCATACCTGTGGAGTCCATTGCTGTTTAGAGTTTGGCATTTAATTTTTACAAGATGTTGCATAAAGAGTTATCTCTGAGTTCATAAACATGAAGTACCTTTAAAACTGGGAGCATGTTCTGTGTAGGTAACATTATTATTGTTTTCCCAAGCCTTTTTCTTCTATTTAAAACTCAGTGCTGTTGAGCAGTGTGTTAAAGCCAGCTGGATGAGGTCCTATAAAACTAGGCCACCAGGAAGTTTCCAGGGTAGCAAAATGTAGTTCCTTCTCCAGGAGAAGAGCAAAAGGTACAGGTCACAAAAGGAAATGTTTGGGCAATGTTCTATTTACATCTGAGGTTGTTTGCTGTTCTCAAAGCCTTGGTGTGATGCTGCACAATTTCAATCTATATTCTTATCTATCCATTATAACCTTAGACTCTTATAGTTAGTTAACAAGGCATTCATTTTATAACACAACAGAATAGCAAATAAGGAAAAATTATTTGCCAGGACTAATCTTGCCTTAAAATTGGCACTTCATATAAACTCCAAAGGCAAAGTTGATTGAGGAAAAAAGCATTTGTAAAAAAAAATAAGATTTTCCATGTATTTGGTTTATATTTAGCATTATATTCAATCAGTCTCTCTCTATTTTTGTCTCTTCCAAATTTCAATATTTAACTTAGCACTGAGTAGTTACATACAATATTTAATTGGCAGAGTAACTTCACTTTTGAAGGAATTTTATTCATTTAACACATGCTCTTGGTTTAAATGTTAACTACTCATTTCCCATTTAGTTATTTTACATACCTTCATCTTGAATATTTCTATTTTCAGAGCTCTCAATCTTATGCAAATCACATTCGTGAGGTATTAATTTATTTGTTGGATTAAGGAGACAAGATAAATATATTAAATTTATGTTCAAAATAATATAATGTATATTACTATCTTTGTCACCATACAATGGCTTCTATTGATCATTTTCTCAGTACTTATATCTCTTTCATTGAATCCATGTCCACTTTGATAAAAAACAAAAAAACTGAATTTTTTTTATTTCAGTAGAGAAAATGCTTACATATGGAAGACAAATATATTCATCAGCTCTACTTGATGCATAATTGATTGATATTTGAAATGTTTTTAAAGGAAGAATTCCCATTGCAAATATCCATAACTTAATAAATCTGGCATATGTTCATATATAGCCTATTTATGTTTCCCTGACACTTATAGTGGCTATAGCTTTTTTGTGGTTCCTTCAGATGTTAGCTCATTGTCCAGATGTTTTAATATCTAAATATCATTTAGTCTTATTACCGTATTAAAATAACTGGAGTTATTAGATCTGTAACTAGATTGTGTTATATGATGTATTTGCATAGAAGAATTTATATTACTATATCACAAATTTATTTTTTCAAAAATGTTTTGATAACTGTATTGCAGTGTAATTGGGTTTTTTGTAACCCTTCACATTTTCACTGAAACACCCAAGGGATCTATGGAACAAAGAAAGGTCAAGAACTATTTTAAAAGGTATAATTTAATATTTGCTTTCCAATCACTGTCAAAAACAAGCTAGTTTTTTCACTTCACCCCCAATTCATTCATGTCCTCAACTCTCTTTGATTATGCTTAGTGCCTATGGTTTCCCTATAGAAGAGAAAAGGAAAAGAATAACTTTTCCTTAATATTTGAATAGAATATATTTCTTTATTTAATAACAAGCTTTACCCCAAAGTGTGCTATTTATTAAACTTAGGAAATGAATAGATAACATGGATTACTTCTAGTATAATAGAGAATTTCATAGTTTTCTCTGAATAAATTTTAGGGCATTATATAATACACACATTTTAAATATACTAGCTTTAATATTTAAATCTTGAATGCACTGGTTTTAATTTTGTACTATATGAAATTTTTCAGGCCTAATAATGAACTCCTATAAATTCAAATTTGTCATTTTTAAAATGTACTCATTGGCTTCTTCAAAACACAGAATATGCAGATTAAGATAATTATTTTTATTCTCAGAATCCACATCTATAAAACATGGATGAAAATTTTCTATCTTCTAATTAGTAAGGTGCTAGACAAGATCATGATCTGAGGTTTCTTTCAACTCTGCAAGTAGGTGTTCTATTCTGTATATTATTGTATATATAATAAGAAAGAATATTTGCATTTTTTTCTTAATATATCACTTTTTTAAAGATACATATTTTTTACACAAACAAGTTGGAATAAAATTTGAAATCTTCTGGTGGAATTTGTATAATATATTCAAAGAAAGTAAAATCACAAGTGCTAGAAAGTGGTTTTCCATTCCCATCCCCAAACTTATTTTTGCTATTTGGTATTAGGTAACATATCCACTCTTATCCTGCTTCTGGCTCTGGAACATACCCAGCTATCATAATTGGTAGTGTGAGGAAAAGAGACAAATACTCTTATTATGAACTGGAAGAGGCTTATAATAGTCTTGCCATCTTTCCACTAGCTGTAGGCAATGACATTGAGATGGCTTACAGTAATCTCAAGCTCAGTTAAAAATGACAAAACTATGTCTCAACACTGAAATGATCCACAAAGCCTTCTCATTCCTTGTATGTGCAGAGACTTAGAGACTTACATACACAGAGGAATTTATCATCTCTTATAATGTCTTCTCAATTGATATTCTTGCTTCTGATTTCTATCATACACGACCATTCCCCTTGCTACCACTGATTAGTTATAAAAATGCCATACTTACACTGTGTAGTTCAAATGCTATTAATAACTTCTTATTGGCTCCAGGACAGCGTAGTTATCAAGTCCTTGGTGGCAATAACTATGAGGAGTACCAATAGATAGCACTCTTCTTCACTCCATAGGTTCTAAAAAATTGAAATACATAAAAGGTGTTAGCAGTTGTAGGCTAAAATGCCACTTTTATTAATGATAAAGATTAAGTTGGAAGATAGTCCAGTAAGAGCCAAATGACCCTGTTAATTGACTCAGAGAATTAGGCAGACCTGACCAATATGACACAGGGTACTTTGGGAAGACATATCCCATATCATCAAAATAAACTAGTAAGTGAGTAAGAATATAAGTAGGAAAATTGCTATAATAAATAAATCTTTTTTAAGCTTTAAAACACATAAAAGATCATATCTTGAATTTATTGCAATTGTAAGAAGTCTTTATACTCACAGGAAATTTGCCATATGTGTACACAATCTTTTCCTTCAAATTAATGCTAGACTATTATTTCAGTGACTTTTTTTTTTTTTTTTAGTGCCTACTCTGTTCAAAGAATTATACTAGGTTTTATGGAGAAACAGACCAGGAAAGTCTCTGTTTTCCCTTAATCTAGTGGCCAAGATGCACACAAACAATAACACAAAACCTCTGGGAAAATGCTGAATATGAGAAATGCGATTATAGGTGAGTGATGTGCTACGGCAGTAAGAGGGTAGAAAAGTTAGTTTTCTGCTCATCAACAGATCCTACTTAAATATAAAGAAATCAGAATTAAGAAAAGGACTGTTTGTGTATTTACCTTGATAAGTCAACATAAAGATAAGTTAACATAAAAGAAAATATTCACTGTTCATTAAAACAGTATAGAAATGTGAATCTCTCTAGAAATGTGAATTCTGAAACAATAATCATCCCATTATGACACTTCATCAGATAGTGCAGTAATCATAATTTTCATTAAATGTACATAATACAATAACTATCAGACTCAGAAAGTTTCTTTAAATCTAGACCTTTGCTTAGAAAAAAAAATCTAAGTTTAACAAAACCTTAATTTTAAATAGCTGTGAGACATATAATGACATTTTAGTCAAAGAAAGATCACATATACAATGGTGGTCCCATAAGATTATAATACCATGTGTTTACTGTATCTTTTCTATGTTTGAATATGGCTAGATACAAATAACTTACCATTGTGTTAAAATTGCCCACAGTATTTAGAACAGCAACATGCTATACAGGTTTGTAGCCTAGGAGCAATAGTTTACACTCTACACTAAATATCCTAGGTATGTAGTAGGATTTACCATCTAATTTGTGTAAGTGCACTATGATGTACACACAATGAAGAAATCACCTAATGATGCATTTCTCAGAATGTATTCCTGTTGTAAAGCAATGCATGCCTGTACTTATAGTAAACGTTGACAGGATAAAAAAAGTTTGTCTCGACCAGTTTAAGGAATCTAGACAGTGCTGTCCCTTAGAACATTCTGCAATGATGGGCATATGCTATAACTTGCACTGTCCAATATAGTAGCTACTAGCTCCCTAATTTGCAGGTTGCCTCTGTGTACTGTTAATTGTTTCCTAAGACATGCAGATGCTTTTTAATTTGATGTAACCTCATTTGCCTATTTTTGCTTTTGCTGACTCTGCTTTTGGGGTCAAATCCAAATAATTTTTGCACAACTCAATGTCATGTAGTTTTTCTCCTATATTTTCATCTAGTAGTTTTACAGTTTCTCATTTTATGTTTAAGTCTTTTATCCATTTTGAGTTGATTTTTGTATATGGTATGGGATAAAGGTCCAATTCCATTCTTCTGCATGTGGTTATTCAGTTTTCCCAGCACTGTTTATTGAAGATACTATTCTTATCCAAATGCATGTTTTGGGGACCATTGTTGAAAACTAATTGACTGTATGTACCTGGGTTCATTTATGGTCTTTCTATTTGTTACACTGATTTATGTTTCTATTTCTTAGGTAGTACTAACATGTTTTAATTACTATATGGGTAGTTTGAAATCAGGCAGTGTAATACCTCCCACTTTGTACTTTTTTCTCATGATTGCCTGGGGCATTTGAGACTTTTTTTCTGGTTTCATATGAATTTAATGATTACTTTTTATATTTCTATGAAAAATAATATTGGAATGTCAATAAGCATTTTTATTGAATGTTTAGTTCACTTTGCATGGTATAAACCTTTTAACAGTATTAATTCTTACAATCCATGAATATGGAATATATTTATTTATATCTTCTGTGTTTTAATCAAAATTTTGTAATTTTGTGTATAGATATTTCACCTCCTTAATTAAATTTATTCCAAAATACTTATTTTCGGTAGCTATGGTAAATGATATTATTTCTTGATTTCTCTTCCAGATAGTTTGTTCTTGGTATATAGAAATGCTACTGACTTTTGCATGTTAATTTTGTATCCTGCAAATTTATTTATTTATGAGTTCTTACAGTTTTTTTATTCCTACAATAGGAATTCTTTATTCCTATTGTACTGAGAGATTTTATCATGAATTGTGGTTGGATTTTTAGAATTTTTTTTTTTGCAGCATTTGATATGCTAATTTGAAGTTTTTTCTTTAACATATGATTTGGTGGATTTCAGTGACTGGGTTTTCCAATGTTGAATTAATCTTGCATACCTGAGTTGAATTTCACTTGTTGGTTGTATATACTGTTTTATTACAAAAATAGATTACTTTTAATCTATTTATTTAGGTTAAAATAAATAGAATAGATTTAGATTACTTTAATAACATTTTGTTGAGCCTTTCTGTGTCTATGTTCATGGGAATTATTGGTCCATAGTTCTATTTTTATTTGTAAAATTTTTGTGTGTGACTTGGTATTAAGATAATGCTGGCATTATGGAATAAGTTAGTGTTTCCTTTGCTTCCATTTTCTGGACAAAATTGTGAGGAATTGGTATTATTTCTTCTTTAAATATTTGGTAGAATTTCACTTACTGGTGAAATTATCTGGGCCTAGCTTTTGCATTTTTGGAAGTATTAATTATTGATTCAATTTCTTTAAAGGTATAGGTTTGTTCAGGTTATATATTTCTCCTTGTGTGGGTTTTGATAGTTTATATATTTCAAGAAGGCTGTCCATTTCAACTAATTTATAAGTTTGATAAGTATAATCCTTTTCATAGTATTTCTTTACTATTCAATCCAAGTAGCTTAGAGAATACTAACAGAATGAGTGCCAAAATACACACCTGGGCATTTCATGTTCATACTGCAGAAAACCACAGACAAATAGAAAACCATGAAAGCAGCTGTGCATGGGGATGCAAGGGGAACCTCACCTAGATAGGAATAAGGATAAGAAATACAATAGATTTTTCATCAAAAACTATGCAAATAAGAATAGGGTGGCACAAAATCATTAAAGCATTGAAAGAAAAATATGTACACTTTTATATCTAATGAAATTATCTTTCAAAAGTGAAGGAGATATTAAGATTTCCTCGAACAAACAAAATTGGAGGGGATTTTTGCTCGCAAACCTGTACTATAAGAAATTTTAGAAGTTCTACAGGCAGAAAAAAATGATGTATGTCAGAAATGTGGGTATACACAAAGAAAGAGTCTCAAGAAAAAAAATCATTGTAGATCTGTATATTGACACTTCTCTACAAAGGATCTGTTTCTACAGATTAGGGCTGTGAGGGGTAAAGGGGGCATGTGTAGGAACTTCTGAGATCAAAGAACTTGGAAATGGGACTATGATAAAACACAGAGATGCATGATGTCAGCATGGAGAAAGCAATTTTTGTCATGTGAACATAATGTGTATTTCTATAGAGTTCTTTCTACAACTGCTTAAGTAATTGATTCCCTGTTGATGCTCCTATAATGCTTCAGTTTAGAGTCCTCCTCAAACATTTGTAGGATGGGGATCAAGAAGGCAAATATAGACACACATATTGTTTATGTAAATATTTACAATTTATAAAACCAGTAGAAAACTCTTAAAATATATTCTACCCTTTAAAATAGCTACAATGGGATGTCACTGCACACTCGTTAAAATGCCCCAAATTAGAATGAATAATAATATCTAGTCCTGGCAAGGATGTGGAGCGACTGGAACTCTCACACATTACTAGTGGGAATGTGAATTGGAGAAAGGTTTGCAATTCTTACAAATTTCAAAACATGCTTACCATATAATCCAGCAATTTTACTCCTTGGTGTTTACTGAAGAGGAATGACTACTGATACGCTCAACAATATAGATGAATCTTAAAAACAATATGCAGAGGGAACGGAGTCAGATACCAAAGACTGTATGATTCTATTTCTACAAATACTAGAAGAAACAAACCTGAACTGTAGTGACAGAAGGCATATCAGCAGGTCTGAGCATTTGTGTGGGTTTGACGTGGAAAGGACACTGGGGGACTTTTAGACAATGATGGATATTTTATTTGTTTTAATTGTAGTTGTGGTTACATGGCTATATATATTTTTCAAAACTCATTGAACTATACACATAAAATGTGTGTATTTACTGTATTTAAATAATATCTTAAATAAAATTAGTTTGAAAAATGCTTCAAGAAGGCCAAGAATTAGGATTAAAATTAGTAACAGATCTGTGTTTCATATTTTTCCATACCTTGTCTGAAGATGGTTATAACTAGAATCTACTTCATTATCGTAAGAGATGCTTAATCATCCAGATGAAACCAATCTGGTTTACACAGAAGATAGGAAAGATCTACATCTATTATATGGGTGTTTATAAAAAAAAAAGAGAGATGATACACAATACATAAGTTTCTTGCTAGCAGGAATATGTTCTTGGAACAATGGATTCAGAATAAAAATCAGGTACATGTGTCATTATGTATTAAATTGATTTACTTAATCTGATGTAGTAAAGTTTGTTCTTTATACTTTTTAATAGGTTTGTGCACAACAAATAATATGCAAATAAAGTCAGTATTTTATGGGACTTTTTGTTTCTTGCAGAAATAATTATACAATTATTAAAAATCACTTCCTTTTCTCAGGATAAAATATTTGATGCTTAGAGTACCTACAACTTATCACAACCAGGAAAGTAATAGAATTAGAGAATATTAAAATCTGTACACTATTCTCTTAATACTATATATCTCTTACTTGTAGGGAAAATTTAGTTATTTTTAACAGATGTGAATTCTCTGATTTAATATGAAGAATGATCAGTTCAGTATTAAAGAGAGACATTTTAAATCAATGACCATGAGATTAAGTTAAATTGCTTAAGAAAGGGAGAAATATTGTGCTCTGAGAATTGTTCAATGGAATTTGATGCCTTTAAATTGATTTAAAATACATGCCATAGTTTCAATTTGATAAGAGATTCTGAATTGAATTTTAAGTTGAACATGTAATTAAAGTAACCACATTAAAAGGAATGCTATATAAGCCTTTCTGGAACGATTTTAGACAAATAAGTATACAGAGTGGTAAATAACACATGTTCTGAGGATAAGCTGCCTGAGTTTGATTAAGACTTCACTTGCTAACTGGGCAAGGTGGGAAGATATTTAAGTTCAATCTATTTCTGTGTTTCCTCTTCCATAAAATTGGGATAATTACAAATATTGCCAATCCTATAGGATTTTATGCAGTGTAAATGAGTTAATGTATGTGACAATCTTTCGAAGGGTACCTGACACATGAGCACAGCATAAGTATTACCTGTTTTATTGTTGTTTTTGCTGGATAGTAACACAATTGTCCATTGAAAATTTTCTAGTGGCAGTAGTAATAAAGGATATTATAGAAGAAAATGAAAATTTTGGTGGGTAAGGCAGAACTATGAAATGTATGTTAGGATGCAAGAAGCACAAAGGTAGGAGTTTTGTATGTTTTGTTCCATAACATATCTCAAGAATCCCAAATAGAGCCAAGGAAATAGTAGAGAATCAATAAATGCTTGTTGAATTCATTTGAAGTAAATTAGAAGGGACACTACATCATTCCCAGCACTTACAAAAAGTTAAGTGTTCAGTTGTATCTGAACAATTATAATTAAATGTGTAAATTACATAAAAATAGAACATAAAACTATTTTATAGAAGAGTACCACAAACTTGAATCTTCATGAATTAGATCATTTTCATGTACAAAGGCTATAAAATGTCTTAATAAGTCATTTGATCTGACAGAACAAAGAGAAGGTGACAATAAATAATCCCCATTAGATAGGGAAATAATAAGAAGAGATGGAAATAATCTAAGGTGAAAGATTTTTATTAATCATAATGAATTCTTAATTTATACTCATTGGGGAAATATATCACATGGAAGCTTGCACAGGGAAACTTGACAAAGTTTGGTTCCATTGTCCCTGTTTCCTTTTTTGTAATCTGCCTAGTTAAAAGATGACCAGTAAGAATGGGGTTTCCTAAATAATTACAGTGACACTAAAATTCATAATTCTGCTTTGGAACTCCACTCATAGCTTGCTTTGAAGTCTCAGGAACGTCTTTTGTAAGAGCAGAACGCTTTCACATAATGACACCAGATCTTTCTTACATGAGAGACAAGCTACCTTCTGTAATATCTCAACCAGGGAAGCCGTGACTGTTTTTCAATGGATGAATATTCTTTGGGAGGGAACACCTAAGGTCAGTTAATAGATGTGTCACTAGCAAGTTGCTACTATCATGTAGTTCTGTTTAACTGGGTGTGATACTCAAGACAAAAGAAACTTTAATGTATCACTGCCTTCCCTTTTCTCCCATCAATCTATATTTTTCCTGAGGCCACGTGCTTTTACTTTGTAAATTATTATAAATGATTGTTAAGACCATGGAGATAAATTTGCACGATTGACTTACAAGCTAAACTCAACTTTATTTTCTAACTCAAAGATAGGTAAGTAAAAATAAATACTGGCTCCAAACAATTCTCTATTCAAAACACTTCTGTGCATTAGGGATAAATTAATGACTTATGAATTTCCTATCTTGAGATATTGTGTTTCTATAGTTTTATAAGATATGATGTATCTGAGTTTTGAAGAATGAAAGAGTTTAACGTACAAGGCATATACCTATCGAAGTTGACTCTTTCATCCATTTGGTATCCTATATCAAAGTACATGAAATAGCCCTGTACATCAGACAAAAGAGGCCGGAGTTAAGAAATAGAACCAAAGGCAAGAAAACAATATCTAAGAGATAGTTTTAATATTTTTGCTATACTCCAATAGAAGATGAATTAAAATTTAATCAATAAACAATCTTAGAGCTCACTTCTAAAAGAATTGTCACAGCTGCACTTTAAAAAATTTTTTGAAGTCCCTGGAGTATTTTTACCTCTCTGGACTATAAAAAAAAAGGGAAATAATTAAAATTACTCTACTGATGTAGGGGAGTAAATATTAATAACTGAAAATGTAACAATACAATGATGCATATTATCATTGCTCCTCCCTGTCAGCATGAATAAAGAGCCATTAACCATAAATAGCTGTGGGATTACCTATTGGATGATGTTACCCGTAATATAGAGAAATTTTAAAGCTGTTCCTAAAGTGACTGCAACTATTTTTGCTGTAGAAATCTGAATTGGGAGGTGATTATCCCTGAGTAAACTGCTTTTTTCTTCTGGTTGAAATGAATTCATGGGAAATGGTCCTCAAAATGTTAATAGTTACCTTGAAAATCAAGTTAAATTGCAGAATCGCAAGAATAAATTTAAACCACAATAGGTTTTGTTTTAAGTAGTATAAGATTGAAACTAGTAATGAAAATTAAGCCCCTCCATACATAGTTGCGAAAAGTGAAAATGAAATTATCAAATAATATAAGAGAAAAATGCAAAATCGATAATGATATTTTAGATATTACCATCAAAAACTCTGGAAACTTTGTGTGTGTATTTGTATGTGTGTATGTAAATGTTTGCAGAAATATATTTATGTGATATATTTAGTATATGTAATCAGCTATATATAATATTATATATATTCAAGTATATATAATTATTGCAGAAATATAAAACTATACATATATGTGTATAAATACATGTATTATACATTGATTATATATAATCAGGTAGAAATATTAAGAATTTTAAGTGGAAACTATGAAGAAATAGAAGAAAGAGCTCATTGCTTATCTTCAGGCTTAAAGCATTGTGTTATTTTATATTGGTTTACTAACTCAATCTGTACCTTGTCTAGGCGAGTAAGCACCTGCAATATGTACTTGACTTTATGATGTAACCAAAATTTTCTTATAAAAGCAAGGTTTAGATAACAAAGTCCAGAATATATTTGGCAACATTCTATATAAATCTGATGAATTATAAGGAGTGTGTTCATTTAAAGAGATACTTTACTGGTAGTTGAGTATTGTGTTGATATTTATGACAGCATTTATATTTTAGGATTAGCATATTTCTTCAATACACTCAGTGAATGTTTACTAAATGAGTGTTGACTTAGACTTTATGTGTTTTGAATGGTTGAGTTCCCAAAACATTTGAATACTTTACAAAGAGCAGGGGTAGCATATGACCGATATCTGTAATTTTAATGGTATGTTTTCATTTTCAGTTAAGACATTAAATTTAATTCTTTTGACTCTTAAATAAAATTATCCTTTTTTACAGCACATTATTAGTATCCTGGTTCTCTTTATTAGTGTTAACTAACAGAAAATGTCCAGGGGCAATGAAAAAATCAAAACTCAGTATAAATTAATGATGAGCAATAAGATTTATAATAACTGTGAGTAAATACAAAGATCAGCAGCTGGTTTATACAGATGGCCAATAAAATGTTGGAATGCCCCAAACATAAACATAAGGGGTGACGGTAGGAGGCAGGTAGTGATTAGATTTGTGATTGCGAGGTTATCTGTTAGCTCTGGTGGAACACTGGACTTTTTTTCTTCCACCAGAAATTTTCTTCACAAAATATAATTATTAAAATGTTACATTTCACATTACAGTGCTTATTGCAGCATACTTACATCAGTTTATTTTGATGGTATAAAATTATTGCTGGAGTGTCTGAAAAATATCTGATTTAAAAATCAAGTAACCATTTAGGTAATAAATCTACGTCCATTATTTGACAACTAAATTGAAGAATTGATATCATTTCATATTTCTGTATTTACTGATGAAATATGTGAGCTTCCTTTCAGAGTTATATCTGGTCATTCTGAAATGCAAACCATACAAGCTTTTTATTACTCTCATGATGTTTTTATCATCACGGAGACCACCAACTCTACTTCAAGGAATATATTCTGATTAATATTTAAAATACGACAGTCAAATTGTATTTTTATGCTTCCACTATATGTACCCAACCATCCTAAACTATCTTTTCCAGTTTTTGTATTTTCCCCCATCCTATTCACCTGTTCATACTAGAGTACACATATAGATACAATACTATAACGTATCATATTCTGGGGAAAGGGACAATGTGATTATCAGAAAAGGTAGCACAATGTGTCTGCCATTTGAATGTTACCCATATTTTGTCCTTCAGAAAACTTATCCAGTAATTTTCTCTTTCTTCTTGATACTGTGGCTTTAAGAGTAATCAATAAGAAGGCCAACCCCATGCCCAGCATCATGAGGTTAGTACTAAAATGAAATAACAATATAAATAACAATTCATGCAATAAGACAGCAAAATGTCTTGAAACAAGAAGAAGTGCATGTTACCATCACTTTATCTACAGTGATTTCCAACATGGAGGGTATGCATCCCAGGAATGTAGAAGGTGCTTCATTGAAGTGGAACAAAGAAAATATTTGAATTTCTCTTTATTTTTTGCCTAATTTTAAATTTACTATTTTTGGTTTAGAGTAATACCTCTATTCTCAACAAATAAACATAATCTATTATAAATTCATAATCATGCATTTTTTAATTGATTGAATAACATGAACCAAAAAGAAAGCGTTGAAAGCCTTTAGGAAAGTATATTAGAAAGTTTCAGTAGTGTTTAGTCGAGAAAAAGTAATGGCTTAAATGCAAAGTGATTTAACTGTGGACTTTCCACAAGGAGGGACCAAATGAATAAATGGTGTGATTTTATTTTTGTCCTACCATATAAATTCTACTGGTTTCTCCCATTTGCTGAACTCAGTCTAAAGTCAGAAAAGAAAGCCCATAGATGTAGTCTGTGTAAGGCAGCACCCTAGAGCATAATATGAGAAAGGTAAGGGTGGAGACAGTGCCTGGGAAGGCAAATGGAAAATTTGCAATATTTCACTCCTGTAACACTCTGCTCTGTTCCAAATGAAAAATATGCATCACTAATGCAAGGGATTACATGAATCCTATCAACTACCATATCCTCATAAATTGATGTCAGTTTAGTCACATTCCCAAACAGAATGTAAAATGTTAGCAAACCTGAGTATTCTGCATATAAGGCAATCTAGAAAAAAGTAGAGAAAGGAATTCTTTTTTGTTTTTGAGACAAAGTCTCACTCTGTTGCCCGGGTTAGAGTGCCGTGGCATTAGCCTGGCTCACAGCAACCTCGAACTCCTGAGCTCAGGCTATCTTCCTGCCTCCGCCTCCCAAGTAGCTGAGACTACAGGCATGCACCACCATGCCTGGCTATTTTTTTCTATTTTTAAGTAGAGATAAGGTCTCTCTCTTGCTCAGGCTGGTCTCAAATGGTGAGCTCAAACTATCTGCCCAGCCCTCCTCAGCCTCCGAGAGTGCTAGGATTACAAGTGTGAGCCACCGCGTCCAGCCAGAAATTCTTAATTGACTTAAAATACAGTTGTCACAGTCTTATTTATGTAGCTGATTATGAAGACTTTGACAAAAATAATAAATTCTTTTAGCCACACCTACTCAATATTTCATTTAAGCTCTGCCAGTACTTCCTCTGTATAGTATTCTTTACCTAATGATATGATCCTGTGTTATAAGCCTTTGATTGGCCCTGCCTTTACTAATTGCACCATTGGAGAAGCAAAGTGCTCCAGAGAAGCTTCTGGGCTCCAGAAGTAGTTCTCCTTACTTTGTGAGAGCAATCTAATTTCCTATTGGTAAGTAACATCTTACTTCCACCAGTATTATGATCCTTTTCTTTGCCAGTCAGTTGGACAATTTGCGGGGCTCCTAATGTCCA
This sequence comes from Microcebus murinus, assembly GCF_040939455.1. Taxonomy (NCBI): domain Eukaryota; kingdom Metazoa; phylum Chordata; class Mammalia; order Primates; family Cheirogaleidae; genus Microcebus; species Microcebus murinus. The sequence goes on from NC_134111.1 coordinate 35,110,220, forward strand.
GAGTACAAACTCAATTTCCAATTTAATGGGCATGATTATGGTCTGTAGTGAAAGCATTTCTCCCATGGAGAGATTCCTTTGTAGTGGAAACCCCCTCTCTGGAAAAGTACATGGGGCATGGATATTAATCCTTTGTGCCTGTTTCAAGAGAAGCACTTATATACTCCTCCCCCTGGATCTCCTTATCATAAGTCTCCCAATTTTGTTCCTTGAAATTTTCTTACCAGCTATCCAACCCGTTAGGTACTGCTCATGGATTAGTTTAGGTCCCTACCTCAAGCCATCCCTACTTTTCACACAGTGTTCAGTCAAATTTCCCCTCTGGATTTCTGCCTAGTGGGAGGATTTCCTTTCCCCACTGACTTTCAGGATCACCTGTGAGTAGACTTGTAAAGGAGCAACTTCCAACATGTGCTAGCATATAGAGGGGACTCTTATTTAATCTGAGCTTGAACTTTTTTTCCCCCTTTATTAACTGGTCACAGGCACTCCCCATGAGAGTACAGTTGTGGTTGAGGGAGCCAACCTCAGCAACTCCACAAAGACGAAAGGAAACTACAGAAAGAAATACCTCAACCTCATCCCCTAAGACCCTGTCAGTGCCTTATTAACCAGGAGTCAAAGGGTAAAGAGCCTGACTGGTGTGGACATACAGGTGTGCCAGCCAGGACACAGGGCAGGCTGCAGATGAAGCCAAGTCAGGTCTGGGGAGCCAAAGGAGTGGCATTCTGCACAATTCAATTTTACAACTTAAAACACTTTAGAGTATTTGAGATCACTTATGTATCTGCTCCTACTTAATCCAGTATAATTTTATTGATAATTTTTTAATTGCAGACTTTTGTGAAGGATATATTTTTTTAACTTCCAACCAGGACCATCTACTGAGTAATACTAGCCTCACCTTTTCTATGACTAAGTTAATACATTTAGAGCTTTATTAAATATTTTACATAGCTTCATAATAAAAATGTTACAACCAGAAATAATTTTTAAAATATATGTCCACTTCTTCAACCAGATGCATAGTCAATAAGTGTAGTGTTATTTTCCTTCTGACCAAAGTAGGTATATTTTTGTCAATTTGGTGAATCATATGTGTGATGATATAATGAATGCTGAAAGCTTATTCTTGTCTATTTTAGGAGCAATTCTTAATGAATCTTAGATTATGTAAAGAGCTTCTTTAAAATGGTCCTTGCTCAATTTGAAATGTCCTCTTCTAAAGGGCTGCTCAAGGCATCCTACAGCCAAAATTGGTGCTTTTATTTCTAAAGAATTCATGATCATTTAAAGATTTGGTGAGGGGGGTTGTGGAAAGAAGTGGGGAGGATGAAGAGAGTTCCTGCATAAAGCTGAAACTAAGGCTATTACTAAGGCCATTGCAAGACGAGAGCCTTTTAAATACTTTTAATGAGGAAGCTCATTCCTAATGCAGAAGGAAATAATTTCATATTTCAGCATTATTTTATTACCTTAGTGAACACTTTAAAAGTTGGGCTAATTGTTTCCAGGAAACATTTGTGACTGTAACATGTGCCAAACAAGCTCTTACTTTATATATGAATCGTACGAGCTTAATGGATATGTAGAATATTTTGTAAGGCTGATTATGAAAGGAAAGGTAAAAATTTTATACTAATATTGGAGTGTGCTTTTTCCTACAAATGACTCAACGACCTTGATACTTGCTCTCGCTCAGCTATTAAAAATTTTCCTTATCTGTAAACTGTATTGAATTTCCTATGAGGAACTTTTCTGCTAGAAGAAACCATAATTCTTCATGGGTAGTCTTCTATCTGTTTGCCACCTTATGTCCATTAAGAAGCTTTCTTTTCACTGGACTCTGAGCCTTCTTTTTCATACCTCAATGTCTACTGACTTCACTTTGTTCTGTCACTGTAAAAGCCAAGTTATAGCCATCTTCACTAAAGCCAGATTTTTGGTTAATATGTAGCTGAAATAACATTATTAGGTAATGTTGAACTGATTTAGAGAATATAGGTAATGCAAAAGGAAGATGTAGAAGATCCTTTAATTTAACAAAATGCTGTTAGTCTTTATTGATGATGTATGCATATACCTCATTTAACTTTCTCTTTTTGCAAAAATAGGGTTATTTTACAACATTGTTCTACAATCCCCTTTTTCATTTAGTAAAACATGAACATCTTCCACATCATTAAACATTCTTCCATAGCATAATTTTAATTACTGCACAGTTTTCTTATATAGATGTAACACAATTTATGTAGTAGTTACAATATATAAAGAGACATATATGGGAAGATAGTATATGCATTTATTTTCTCATACATGTACAAACATACCTGCATATATAAGCTATTTTAATCATCTATGCAGGGAAATCTTTGAGCATATCCATATTTATTTCCCTAGAATGTATTTTTTAAAAAGGAATTCCTGAGTCATAATCTATAAGCTATGATTTAATTTCTTGTATAGAATAGTATAGAAAGGTGTGATATAGGCATGATTGTATAGATAATAGTGGAAATATTTACATAAACTATTGTTTTTGTTAAAAGTTACCATTAAGGCATTGAAAGGGATTAATCATGTACTTCCATGTTTCAATGGTAGTTTCTTTAACTCTCTGCTTAGGATCTGGTTTGTGATCTAATTAAATTTGCTAAGGTCAAAGTCTCCACACACTTTAATTGTGAGCTGCAGTAAAGATTTTCCGAGTTTGTATTAATATAGATGAATGCATTTATAATACATGTACATATATTAATCTCAACCAAAATATTAGATACTAGGGAAGACAAAGTCTTTAATATAAAAATATGAAGTAAAGGTTTTACTTTTTTTCAATATCATGTGATCAATTTTATGCATTTTTGGGATAGGGAAAACTGACTTTGAAAACTTGTATTTTTTAATTACTGTGTTTATCAGTCTTTTGATAGTAGAACTAGATTGTTTCAATGTTTCCTTCTACTTTTTTCAATAATTCACTGATTGAATGGGCAGTGCCAGGTATGAGGATGAGTTAAAGTTAAGGCGGAATGTCTTGGTGAGACTCATAAACTAAAAGGGGAATGAACAAAGTGCATGGATAAAAATGACACTATCAGGTTGAGCAAAATAGAGTTATTTTGTTTTGTTTTCTCATGTAAATTATGCAATGGATACTTCTGAGGAGCTGATGGCTTTCCTCCAAGTGATGATTCAGACACCCAGCTTACTGCCATCTAGTGATGACTGTTGTTTTCAACACATGGCTTCTGAAGTTGCTACAACAGGGGAAAGTAGAGAATCACACATGGGAAGTTTTTATGAGCCATGCCTGGTATTGGCATATATTGTTTCTATCCTCAGTTGAGGAGCACACCTAATTACAGGGGAGACTGGGAAATGGTGTATAGCTATGTGTCCAGTAGTAAGAGAAAGTTAGTTCCATACTTAGACTCTTTGCCATAACATATAAACACATAGTAGTAATGCAATGTTATGTAAGGTATAATGGAATAAAGCAAAAGCGCTATCAAAATCATAGAGGAGAGAGTTATGTGAAAGTTTAAATTGGTCTTTAGAGGTGGAAAGAGATTACTCGGGTGATAGTACATGGAAGGAACTTCCCGGCAAAAGAAATATCATACAGAGAGAAAGAGATGAGAAAGAGGAATAATTCTAATACAGCATGGTTACTCTGCAATTCCCCCATTAAACTTCTACCACTTTTTCAAAACAAAATTTTAAACAAATCTGCAAAGATGTATGCATAGGAAGGATGTTAATTGCATCTTTGTTTATAACAGAGATTAAAACAGCATAAATGTTCAATGACAAAGAATTGGTTAAATAAATCATGGTATAGTCACACTTCGGCATATTTTGCAGCCATTAGAAAGTAGGTATCAATTCACATATTTATTTGGGCAGATTTTCACAATTGCTTTGTAAATAATTAAAAGAAGCAAGTACAATAAGGGTAAATAAAATGTTAAAATTCAGCATGCACGAATGGTCCTTTTTAAATACATATGTGTGTTTGTGTATAAATTATTGCTGACTATTTATTCAGCAGTGGTTTCATTGATTTTTTATTGTGGCTACCTTTCTTTTTCTTTTTTTCTTTTTCTTTTCCTTTTTTCTTCTTTTGTTTTTTGTTAAATGAGCATACGTTATTTTTATCATACAAAGAGTATATTTGGGCCGGGCGCTGTGGCTCACGCCTGTAATCCTAGCTCTTGGGAGGCCGAGGCGGGCGGATTGCTCAAGGTCAGGAGTTCAAAACCAGCCTGAGCAAGAGCGAGACCCCGTCTCTACTATAAATAGAAAGAAATTAATTGGCCAACTGATATATATATATAAAAAAAAATTAGCCGGGCATGGTGGCGCATGCCTGTAGTCCCAGCTACCCGGGAGGCTGAGGCAGAAGGATCACTCGAGCCCAGGAGTTTGAGGTTGCTGTGAGCTAGGCTGACGCCACGGCACTCACTCTAGCCTGGGCAACAAAGCGAGACTCTGTCTCAAAAAAAAAAAAAAAAAAAAAAGAGTATATTTGTTGTTTAAAAATAAGTGAAAGATAATGTTGTTCTTTTAGTTTTGTGAATAATCTCTCTCTCACATAGCTAGCTGATGGAAAATGCCACCTTACTGATTATCTAATAGATGACACTCTCCCAAGAAACAGGAGCTAATGTCTGCTGGACTTAATCCAGTCAGGGCTTGCTATTTACAACTTTCTGCATAAAAATCTAAAAACTGCACAAAAATCCAGTCATTTAAATGTAATGGACAAAAATCAGGACACCACATATGGCCATGATAAAAAATGAAAAAAGAAAAAAACTTATCGTCAGATATTTCAGATTTATAAAACTTGTACATAATTCCTTTTCAAAGGGATATTAGATAAATTGCTATTTGTTCATACTTTAAATGGCATGAAATTGGTTATTTAATGTATAGGTTAAGTGTAACATTGGCATTTAAAGCACATTATTGTTTCTAAGAGAAATGGGAGAAAGCAAGTGTATAGTGAGTTTCCTTATTTTATCAAGAATTAATCTTGATCTAGGTATGGTGGTACACATTGTACTCCCACCTACTCTGGGCTGAGGTTGGAGGATTGCTTAAAGCTAGAAGTTAGAGGTTCTAGTGCACTATGTTTGTACCTGTGAATGACCACTGCACTTCAGCTTGGGCAACATGGTGAGATCTAAAATAAAACAATAAAATAAAATAAATTACCCTTGAAAAACTCAGGGCCTTTGCACTGGCAAAAGAGCATAGCCCAGAGAATGCTGAGTAGAAGGTAAAAGGGCTTTGATGGTAGAGGGGTGGTGCAAGAGCTGGGATGATTTGCTCATCTTTTGATGCCACTGCAAAGATTTATGATTGACAAGATAAAAAAAGCACTACTTTGGGGAAATTGGTTTATTGGTAACAGGGTATGAATATTCAAAGATGAGAGAAACTAAAAGCCAAGGTTTCTAATTTATTACAGTAGTCAAATTGGAAGTGACAGAAGTGAGAGAAAAGCTACAGCGTCAATGAAAAGAAAATTTAAAGACAAATAAACAGAATTAATAGTTGAATAGACCTAAAGATGGGAATATAATTTGAAAAGCACGTTCCATGGGATAATATTTAGATTTTTGCTTCAATGCTATACTTTTACGAATAGGCATCATATATTGCTATGTTCTTTTGCAGAATAAAATCATTACTTTAATATCAACTTGAATTCTTTATTCACTACAAGCTTTTTCCTAGATATAGACTGGCCCATTTCTCTTTTTTTTCAAATAGATAGGGCTCATTGTTATAGGGGTAATTCTGCAAATAAGAAAATACTCAAAATGCAACGTGCATAAGCAAATAGTGCATTTAATATGCACTATTTTTTGGTAGATTTTTCTTTTATAATTTGGTAATCATCCTCTTGATCAATGAGAATTCTAAGATTAAAATAAATATTCTTTAAATCTTTTAAGTAGACACTATTTTAAAGAAAATGAAATATATTCTGCTTTTATCATATTTCTACAAGATGTATAATGACATTTTGAATCAAATTAATTATCTTTTTAATGATTTCATCGTATAATTAGGAAGAAAATAGCTTATAGCATAATACATTAATCTCTTTTTGCAGTCTAAACTATCTTTGGAATTGGGACATTTCCATTCATATTCAAATCAATAATAGACCATAATGTGGACCTTGTGCATTACATTGGCCTGTTAAAGTAGATAAGTAGCACAACTATTTTAGTAGCAATTCTTTCTGATTTCTTTTGTTGTTTGGCTGTGAGAAACATGGTATTTTATGGGTGTGTGAGTAGTCTTTTTTTTTTCCCTAAACTATGTAGAGGAAAGAAATCAACAGGTGAGAAAAAAATAGGATCTGCTATTTAAAGGTACTACAGATCAGAGATAAACCACATAACCCAATAACTTATTCTTTCCCATTTCTTATTTTTGGTGTTTGAAAGAATAAAATTTTTTTTTCCTAGTAGGATGCCTTCCACCAGATAAAAGCTAGAAAAAGAAAAAGGCTAGTTTCACACTATAATTACTTAGCATTCTTTTTGCTTGAGCATAATGAAAAACACCAACAGGTCTGCTCACAAACAGGGGGAAGAAAAAACATTTTTAAAATGTCAAATATACATTTATTAGAAGATATCGTAGAAAAATTTAGAGGGAACAATTAACCTGATAGGCATTAAGCTGTTATTTATTCTCTACTATGAAACTGAGAATGATTAGGGCAATGACTACATGTGCTTGCAACTAGTTCTAGGTATAAGGATACTATTTATGATCATTTGAATTTTATTGGCCATAATACTATTATACAATACATTTATTCCTACTACTACTGACAAACTATAATTTGCATAATCCTGAGAAAGAAAATTGTCACACCTTTGAATATATTGCAAATGCCAAATACTTCTGGGTACTTGAACTTGATCTTCATGCCTGAAGATGTTATAGTTGAGCTCATGTCTTTCCCACAGAGTAAAATTTTAATCTTGTATGCCTCCTAGTCTTGGAAACATTATATTGACCATGGTGCCTTTCTCTGTAACAGAATGTCTTTTTTGTTAGAGTTTATAGAGGGTGAAGAGGTTCAGAACATGCTACTCCAAAATATTGCCATATCGGCTTATCGATTATTTTGACTGCAGTCACTTAAGAAAGAGCAAACGAAGAAGCTTTTTCTGACCTCCCTCTTTCTAAAGAAGGTCATAAAATTTCCCATGAGCAAGTTTCCCTCCTCCACTGTGTCAGGAAGAGAAAAACATTTTTATCACCAGAAATTGGGAGTCAATGCTGGAATGAACCTGTGCAAACAAACTTACTAAAACAACCCCTATCTCCCAGTAGTTTTCCCAATATATTTCCTACTCACTGTCCCACAATTTACTTTCCCTAGCCCATGCCCCTTTATGTTATCATATCCCCATAATTTATCATGCTTTGTGTAAAAAAAGTATATAAGCTTTGGGGCCAAATATCTTCTTTGGGTCTTCAATCTCCTTGTGAAAACTCCTATGCACACTTAAAAATCAATTTGTGTGATTTTCTACTGTTAATCTCTCTTATGTCATTTTAATTCTTAAGCTACTCACAGAACTTAAGAAGGTAAAAGTAGGTTTTCCTACCTTACAAGGGAATTGTAAATAACTGTTAATAGGAAAATTGCTCTGCTAACTATACTTTAATGGCTCAATAAAGTCAATTTTTTAACAAAAAAATCATCCTTTCTTAAAATGCCATTAAAGTTACAGTTCAGAATATGTAATAAAAAGTCTAAACTGAATATTCATGGTCAATAGGAGTTATTGTAGCCTTACTATGTTCCTCAGAATCAGCAGTACTCCTGAAGGAACATTTTATGTGGAAACTTTTTTTTAAATGCTAGAAATGGAAGGTACCTTAATGACATTGTCTTACCAAGAACACAAATTCACCTAAAGCCAACTCCAGCCACTCCATCTGATTCTAGAGATGTTAAGCTTACTAACTCCCAACTTAAATTGTTACTATTAGAATTTTATTTCTTAAAATGAGCAAAATATGCTCTTTCATAAAATTTCTGCCATCATTTCTATTGAATGATAACTTTTGTAAACTCTCTTTAGATGGCAACTTTTAAAATAGTTTGAAGTTGAATATGTATATTTTTTCCATATTACATTTTTCAAATGTTTAATATTAAATTTTTTCCATATATGAGAGGATTCCAAGGCTAATTAGTTTCCTGGTACCCATAGCTAAAAGTTCTTAGATATGCCTATTCTTTTATACTTTGACTTCATGCCATTTCAAAGTCAGGATAACCTTTCAAAGAGCATAGTCAACTTGAGAGTCAAATGTATATTAGTACAAATTATACCAGACCTGATGTTTATAACTATGGAGATCAAGTCAGAGGAAAGTTTGCTGAATGTGCTCTATCCTAGTTTTAACCACATTCTTATGGTATTTTAGAATTTGTATTTTTATGAAATGTTATATTATTTTCACATGCATTATGTCCTTAAAATTTTTACAGTATTTCAATGTAGTTTCTATCTAAATATTTAGTCTTTATTTTACATGGAAATTAAATTCAGTATGATTAATGTGTTAAGAACTACAATATAGCAAAGCATTGGCAGAGTGAAGAACGGAAACACATTCCTCTTATTTTAACCTAATTTAATATCATTGTGAAGAGTAAGTTAAAGGTACATCAAGATCAACTGGAACTGGTTTATTATTATATAATAACATGCATACAGATATTTGTGTGTGGACACACACACTCACACTCACACACACACACATTAAAACATGTATTTTAGGGCTAGAAGGGAGTTTAGTGTAGTGAAAATTTGGGAGAAATAGCAAGAACATTAGCCTGTATATCAAATTCTGAGTTCTTTTAATGAATAGCCAAGCCTAAAATATTGTTGCGAAGTTCCAGATACGGAGCATATAGTATCAAAATCCAGCTTGACATTTGAAATTATGTGTCACCACTATGAAACTTTTTCTGACACAATTTGAAATGCCTTAACAAAGGAATCAAATTGCTATGAGGAGAAAGGATTATCAACTTTGCTTACATTTATAATGATATAATGGCAGTAGATATGTAAAATATTAATATCTAAACATTTAATTAGATGTGAAAATAAATTAATCTTGGTATCTTTTTAAAAGTTCTCTTTCAGTTTGCAAAATTTGGTCTGCCCAGGGATTAACTTCATATCTCTCTAATAAGTATATTGAAAATATGACTAAGAAGGTTTAAGATTTTATATTTTATATTATTTAGTCATTAAATCTTAATGATTAATAAGATCATATAATATGACTATATTTGGAAAAAGCATGCAGAATTGAGCTAATGAATTAAATTGGGTGTTTCTTTAGTGTAGTGTATGGTTTATAAACATTAAAGTCTTGATGATTATATTATTAAGCTAGTATATGAATAATACATTTTAGAATCTAATCCAATGCATGAGTTTATTTATTCAGTTCATTATCTGTGTGTTTCTATGTATGTCTGTATCTGTGTATGTCTTACAGCTGTTATTTCAAGAAACCAAGAAGGGCCAGGAGAAATGGGAAAGGCTGTGCTGATTCCTAAAGACGACCAGGAAAAAATGAAAGAGCTGTTTAAAATCAATCAGTTTAACCTTATGGCCAGCGATTTGATTGCCCTTAACAGAAGCCTGCCGGATGTAAGATTAGAAGGGTGAGTATATACGTGTTACATAATCTTGTATGTTAGTAATCTCCATATTTCAATATCTCCAAACTTCAACTAACTGAGATTATAGTAACACTAGAACTGCATAGTTCTGAGTACCTATGATATAGCAGGAATCTACTGTGGGTGCATATGCTGAGAAATATGAACTATTAATATTTTCTTCTCTGGCAGAACAAAATATGTTACTTGCAAAGACACTGCAAAATACCACAGGCCTAACAGGTTCTTCTTCATGAGATTTTTTTTTTTTTTTTTTGCTTTGCTTTATCTTGCCAAATACAGAGCAAAACATGCTTCTTAATGGATTACAGTTATTTGTCACTTAAAAATGGGGATATGTTCTAAGAAATGTATTTTTAGGCGATTTTGTCATTATATGAACATCACATATGTACTTACACAAACCTAGATGGTATAGCCCACTGCACACCTAGGCTATGTGGCATAACCTTTTTCTCCTAGGCTATAAACCTGTACATCATGTTACTGTACTGAATAGTCAATACAATTTTAACACAATGGTAAGTATTTCTTACCATTAATGGAGTTGTAAGACTGAAAGTTTCTCTGGGTGAGTCAATGAGCAAGTGCTAAGTCAATATGAAAGCCTAGGACATTGCTGTACATTACAGTAGACTTTATACACACTATACACTTAGGCTACACAACATTTATAAAAAAACAGATTTTTCTTTCTTCAATAATAAATTAACTTTATAACTTGCTATAACTTTTTTACTTTATGAACTTATTTTTATTAACTTTTTAACTCTTTTATATTAATCCTTGGCTTAAAACATAAGCATATTGTACAGCTGTGCAAAAATATTTTCTTACTTTATATCCTTATTCTATAAACAGTTTTCAGTTTTTGAATTTACTTTTTACTTGTTTAACCTTTTTGTTTAAAACTAAGACACAAAAATATACACATTGGGCTAGGCCTATGCAGTATCAGAATCATCAAGGTTCCTAGGCAATAGGAGTTTTTTCGATTTATTGTAATCTTATGGAACCACCATTGTATTATTATATGCAGTCTATTGTTGAACAAAATGTTGTTTCATGTCACATGACTATATGTGGTTACCTGCACAGAAAACTCCATACACTTAGTTTGAAAAGTAAATAAATGCTTTCTTATTCCAGCATAAAAATGGCCAATTGCCTATATTACTCTATGACTTATTAAAAATTATTTATTTTGGTTTCCAGAAATTTATGCTATTATTTATAATTAGAATGTTCAGTTATCAACAAAGGAAGAAATATTCACTTGGAAATAATACTGCATGAAAACGATGTTGAAATTTTAACTTTTATGTGATTAGCTGTAAGCTATGCTCCAGATAGTTGAACATATTATAAAGGGGTGTAATAAAAATCAGAATATTTAGTGGCAGCATTATCATTCTAGTATATAGTCCTAGTAAAGCAAACTCTTTATACATTCACAAAAGATATGTCCTGAGAGTTTAGAAAATGTCCAGGTTTGCAAATAAACTCCAGTATACACTTCTATGTAAATAGAAGTTGTTCTTCTAGGCACATAATGATTTTCTGTCTATATAATAAAATCATAATAATGTAAATAAAGTTTGCCACCTATAATGTGCTACATTACATTAATATATCCTTATATTAACATTGTAATTACTAATTCTGATTTATTTTCCTTTCTGAATCACTTCAAATAAGACCAAAACCTTTGTAAGATGCTGGGGCTAGTATTTGTGAATTGGTTTGTTTGATAGCTAAGCTAAACAATAACTGTTCTCACTCCATTATATGCCTTTGAAATGTTTCTTTCAACAAAATCGCAAATAACCACATAATATGGACACTTTTGGTCCCCAGAAAATGGTTGAACATTGAATATTAAATAATTTTACATTGAGTTCTGTTCATATGTGTGCCTGTTTGTAAGTATGTAGACACACTTGCATTTTAAAAGATGTACAATGGGCATATTCTTCAAAATAATTTTGAGCCTTTTAGATGCCAACTTTATAATGCTATATAATTTTGCATTATTATTTTGTTTTTTTATGTCATGGTTTGATAAAATGGATATGTAAGATATGTATATGTTTAGGAAAACTAGGTAGACACTATTTCAAGTTTTTAAAAAAATCTTGACTTTTAACTGTCACAAAATAAATTAACTTTTATATCAGATCCAAGATTATCAAGGTAAGAATTACTTTACCACAGAATAATGGATTGAAAAATAAAGAAAAAGGAACACATTCTTAATTGAGCAGACATTTAAAATATTTGTGGACAGTAGTGTTTCTTCTTTTACGAATACTGGGCATATTAAGTACTTGAGTAAGTTGTATACTGTGGAACAATTCAACATTTAAAATAGAGGGTTCACCTTGCACATTGTTTAAGGGAATGCAAATTAGTACAACCACTGTGGAGAACAGTGTCGAGGTCTCTCAAAAAGGTAAATATCGACCTACCATAAGACCCAGCAATGCCACTGCTAGGTATATATCCAAAGGAGGAGAATTCAGTATATCTAAAGGATATCTGCACTCCCATATTTATTGCAGCACCATTCACAATAGCCAAGATTTTGAATCAACCTAAATGTCTATCTGTGGATAAATGAATAAAGAAATTATGGTACACATTCACAATGGAATATTATATAGCCAAAAGAAGAATAAAATCTTGCCATTTGCCACAACATAGATGGAACTGGAGAACATTATGTTAAGTGAAATAAGCCAAGCACACAATGAAAAATCTTGCATGTTCTCACTCATATGTGGGATCCCACTAAATATTAAAAACAATTGATCTTATGGAGACAGAGAATAGAATGACGGTGATATCAGAGGATAGGAAGAGTTGCAGGGAGGGAGGATAAAGTGGGAATTGTTAGTGGCTGTAAAAATATAGTTAGATAGTTAGACAGAATGAACAATATGTGATAGCACAACAAAATGACTATAATCAACAGTAAGTTAAGGTGTACTTTAAAAAAACCAAAAGAATGGAATTAAAATGTTCCTAACACAAAAATGATAAGTGCCTGAGGTGATAGATACCCCAATTACCTTGATTTGATTAATTCACATTGTATGCCTGTACCAAAACATCACATGTACCCTATAAAGATATCCAACTATTATGTACCCATTATAATTAAAAATTTTTAAAAAGAGTTCAAATTGCTTAGCATAAAAAGTATATAAAATGCCTTATTTACTGTGGTTATTATTGCTTGAATTCTAAGATTTCACAATTTGTATCTGAAATAATATTAGTGAAATAAATAATTTTGTATTTTACTTTTATATAAAACCACAGTGTGTTATCAGTAAGAAAACAGAAATATTCTTCAAAATTCCTCAAAAAGTCATAATATGTGAGGTTTATCAGGTACATTGCAAGTCATCTTGAATGACTCAGTTGTGTGACTGCCTGTGAACAACTGATGTTGAAAAACTTACAATGAATCACTTATCCAAACTGTTATTTAAAAGATGTAGAAATATGTTAGCACTCATTTGATCTTGAAAATATTTTTTTAATTTTGTTATTAGTCAGTTACAGTTCAATATTTAGATAGTTATCACTTAAGAAAGATATGATCACATTGAGCTATCCCCATGATGAGTGATATAAATTATACAAAGATGTAAAAAACGGGATCTCCAAATAATTAGTTTTTTTAAAAAAGCTTAATTTATTTCAGTGGAAAACTTTAGTTCATACACAGAAATTGTCTGAACCACTCAAACAGCAAATTCATTCAAATATCTAAGCATATTTTTCTGCAGTATACCTTTAAACTATTTTGACTGAATTCAGAAAATTCGCCAAAAATGTTAATGTTGTGTTTGGCATTAATATCAATCTATAAATATTGAAAGGTGTGTTTAGAGAAATAAATCTAAGTATGTATCTTATGTTTTCACAGAGAAGAGAGTAAGTAAAAATAGTTTTTCTTGGAGGGAATTGTGATGAAAACATCAGGACAATTTGGAGTTAAGTTCTGTAATTTCCATCCTTAGGGATGTTTAAATAGTCATAATAATTAACTTAACAAATTTAATGCATTAATATATATTATATTTATATATAATCCTTAATTATTTGGGGGATGTAAACTGGGAGATACCACAAAAAATCTCACGGTACTTCTGTGTTTTAAGTGTAATTAAGGCCTTTACTGAATTATTTACCTTCTTGAAAGTCTTTCCTTTCTGGGATTCTTGTTTGGTTCATATACATGTATAAATAAAATTCCAGAAACCTGTAACCAAACCTTGTTTGCCCATTCTCCACATATTAAAGGAAAAAGGTGGTATGTCATAAAATTCTGATTTAGAACATTGATGAAAATGAAAATTGACTTTATGACTTGATAGCTCAGCATTAAGGATTCATTATTTTGTTTTTTATCAATTATGAGTCTAGTAGGATTTTGTAAATTTGTATAGTTTTGATTTTATAAGAAGGGCTTAAAAACTTCGGTTTTCAGAACATAAATAAATAGATGTCTTTTTTTTTCCTTTTTTGTTGTTTGTAACCTAAGATTTCTATGTTAATATTTGGAGAGAGAAAGAAAAAGACAGAGAGATAATGAATTACCAAACTAAACAGAAAACCTATTAAGAGATACTAAATACATTATTTTGAGCACCTAACATGCTAAGAAATGCCAAGCGCTATTCTATGTGCTGGGGATATAGCAATGAATGAAGCTAAATTTCTGCTTCACAGAACTTAGGACAAATAAAAGAGCTCAGAATGGTCAGAGGTAGCGAAGAATTGAGTAGTGAGAAAGAGCCTCTTTGAGAAACTTACATTTGAGTAAATTGATTGTATGTTAAGAACTTAAATATTATAATTATTTTTACTAACACTCAAAATTATTAAATACTGGGTTCCTGGAACATACAATGTTAGTAATATAACTGACCAATTGATATATAATATAAAATCTTACAAATATAAAAAAGCCAATGCATAAATGAATATCTACATGTGTATTGTTTTTGAAAGCAGTATTTGAATTATATTATCTTGAGATCACATTTTGGCTTGCTAAGGCATATCATCCCTCTAAACTTTCTTGGAAGTAGAAAAAATATATGATTATGATAATAATCAATGACTTGGGACATGACTCCATTGCAGTATTTACAAAACAAATGAGGGAACAAAAGCCAACTGGAGAGAGATTTTTCAAGTAATAAGAAGAAAAATCTATAGACACGAAGCCAAAACCAGGTGTAAGACCTGGCTCTGTGGCTTACTTTTGTGTCTTGGGCGAGTCAATTTTCCAAGTCCTAGTTTCCTTTAAACAAACTGACCAATCACTCAACCAACTAGCAAATCTCTGTTATTTATCCAATACGGATTAGCCTTAAGAACAAAAAATGGATATAATAGGCCCTAACTGTGAGAAGTACAAGGAATATATATATACAGTAATTATGTGTGAACTATGTGAATTATGTGATACTATGTGAACACACCTGTAATTGCAGAAATGACTAAGTAAGAATAGGGCTGCCCAGAGTTCTTAGTGAAATCTATATGTAAAATATTTTCAGCTCTTTATCAATATGATGTTCTTATTCATGGAATTCTCTTATGCCCTCTAACTCTTATTTTTAGATTAAGAGAAACTTTTTAAGCAATTGGCTACTCCATTTACTCTTTGCCATTCTTTTTGAGTAAGAAGTTAAAAATAATTATTAGGTTGAATATTTATAATAAAGCTATAGGCAATTAAAACAAAATGCTAAAGTTCTTTAGCATTTACTTGTATTCAGACATTTAATAGCATTTCTAGTGCTGGTATTAAGTTATTTGAAGGTTATAATGCAGCTGGAATTCAAATATTTTTCATCAGGAAAAAAAATAAGAAAATAGGAAATTTATTTCTGCTGTTTATATCCTAGACAAATAACTGCTTCTTACATATGCACACTTGCAAGTCGATAAAGAGGAAAAGACTTTAGCAGTCTTGCATTATTAGTGGAAGAGAGCTGTAGCATACAAATTTTGAATAAGTTGCTCTCAAAGGCCAAAGAATTTATTTAGTATATGAAATAGAAATAAACCATAGTATATATTTTTCTGTGCTCAATCTCATATGAGTATCTGTTCATTTATATGGATCGCCTTTCCCATAAATTAAAATATGATAAATGTAGCATTGATTGCACAAAGGAGAAATAGAAAATGAGACTATTAATTGGATTTCTAATCTTCGTTCCACATCTTTTCCTTTTAATTTGAGAATTACTACAACTTTCATATGCCGGTAAAAATCTTGCCTGTGAAGATAATAATAATTTTTTGTAATACTTTGATTTATGTAATGTGCTCATGTGTGGAATTAATTTCACTACCCAAATTAAAAGTGGCATGTAAGAATGTGTGTCTCTCTCTTCCTCTGTATGTATACACAACACATACAAACATTCCTGAGGAAGACAGAGACGTAAGTATTATTATTATCTTTGGAGTAATAATGCTGCTACACTATAAAATCCCTTTCAAATAAGAAAGCAGAGTAAAACATGTCTAGGCATGTTCTCAGGTACCCATTTAAGTATCACTGTGGGCAGAAACATGCTGCATACCCTCATTTATACTTGAACTACCCCTCTTTAGTCTCCATATGTAAGTTTAGTTTCTGACACTATTGCTTTGAACTTAAACAACAACAAAAAAAACTGTGTTAAAGTGTACTTAACTTAATAGAAAAACTGTGTTAAAGTATATTTAACATAAAATTTACCATTAAAGTACACAGTTGTGTTAAATATAAAGGGGACCAGAATGTGCTACACCAAAATATGTGATATTAGCATAAAGATCATTTGAAAGACAGTCTATAAAAAAAGACATCTGCACTTGAATGTTTATAGCAGCACAATTCACAATTGTTAAATTGTGGAAACAACCCATCAATACATGTGTGGATTAATAAAATGTGGTATATATATGTGTATATATATATATTATGGAGTATTACTCAGCCATAAAAAATGGTGAACTATCTATTGCATTAGTATGTATGGAGGTGGAGTCTATTCTTCTAAGTGACGTATTCCAAGCATGGAAAAACAAACACCACATGTACTTACCATCAAATCAGTACTAACTGATAGACACTGATGTGCACATATGGGAAGTAATATTCATAGGGTGTCAGGCAGGTGGGCAGGGGGAGGAGAGGATGGGTAATACACGCCTAATGGATGTGGTACACACTGGGGGATGGGCATGCTTGTTGGGTGATACAAAGGCAATCTATGTAATGAGAGCGGTTGTACCCCCATGATACTCTGAAATTAAATAAATAAACATAAAAATAAATTAATTAAACAAAAGAAAAGGCAGGCACAGGAAATCTCTCTATCCTCCCCATCTACCTAAAAGCAGTGCACATATTTCATTTGTGAAAGTGTCACCTCTCTCATAAGAGGAGGAATAAAACAGCCTTCATCAGTGGAGGTAGAGGTGGTGCAAGATAAGTCTGCACAAACTAAATCTTACTAAAAAACCTTTATTAGCCATTAGTTTCCCTCATATCTTACAACAGTTGACCAGCCCTGGAAGCTTCAAGCCCTTTTTCCTTTACCTTGACACTTCTCCACAATTTATCACTCTTTGTTAAAATGGTATATAAGCCTACCAAATTTAACCACTTCTTTGAGCCTTCACTTCTTTTCTGAAGGTCCCCATGGATATTAAAAGTAAATTATTATCATCAAATTAAATTTGTATGTCTTTCCTCCTATAAATCTCTTATGTCAGTTTAGTTCACAGGCCCCAGCTATAAAACCTAAGAAGGTAAGAAGGTAGTAGAAAGTGTTTGGAGTTGTTTTTTTGTTTGTTTGTTTGTTTGTTTTTTGCCTCCCTATATGTAGATTCATATTTTTGTGCAAGCAGTCTTCAGAATTCTTTTCATCTTGCAAAACTGAATCTCTATAACCATTAAATAATAACTCTACATTCTCCAAGCCCCTGGCAGCCACCATTCTACCTTCTGTGTTGGTAAATTTGAGTATTATAAGTAACACATATAATTGAGATCATATAGTGTTTGTCATTTTGTGATTGGCTGATTTCACTTAGCATAATGTCTTCAAGTTTCAGCCATACTGTACCATGGGTCAGAATATCCTCACTTTTTAAGTCTGAATAATATTTCATTGCAATGTATAAACCATGTTTTGTTTATCCATTTATCGATAGATAAATACTTGAATTACTCCCACCTTGACTATTGTGAATGATGTTACTATGCACATGGTTGTGCAAATATCTTTTTGAGACCCTGTTTTTAATTCTTTTGGGTATATACCTAGAACTTGAATTGATGGATCATATAATACTATTTTCAAATTTTTGAGGAATCACCATACTATTTTCCATAGTCACTGGACTATTTTACATTTCAATGCACAGAGGTTCAAACTTCTCCACATCCTCACCAACACTTTTTATTTTCTAATTTTTATAGTAGCCATTTTAATACATGTATGGCTCTATCTTATTGTGGTTTAGATTTGTATTTCCATGATTATTAGTGATGTTAAAAATCTTTTCTTGTGCTTTTGGCCATTTGTAAACTATCTTTGGCTAAATGCCTAATCAAATCCTTTCCTCTCCCCCTACTGAAAACAAACAAACACCAACAACAAAAAAAACCCTGGGATTTTGTTGTTGTTGTTGAGTTGTAGGTGTTCTTCATATATTCTGAATATTAACCCCTTATAAGATATAAAATGTGCAAATATATTCTCCCATGTTGTAGGCTGCCTTTTCACTCTGTTGATTGTGTCCTTTGATGCAGAGAAATTTTTAATTTTGATATAGTCCAGTGTATCTATTTTTACTTTTATTGCCTGTGCTTTTGGCATCATATCCAAGGAATTATAGACAAATTCAATATCATGACACTTTTTGCCTATGCTTTCTTCTAGGGGTTTTATAGTTTACCTCTTACGTTTAATTTAGGTCACTGATCTATTTTGAGTTACATTTTATTTTTGATGTAAGGTAAGGGTCCACTTTTATTCTTTTGCAAGTGGATATCCTGTTTTACCAACAGTATTTATTGAAAAGACTCTCTTGCCAATGTATCGTTTTGGCACCCTAGTTGAAAATCATTTAACTTTATATGCAAGATGTATTTCTGGGCTCTCTATTCTATTCCACTGGACTATATGTCTATTTTTATGCCATGACTACACTGTTTTGATTACTGTAGCTTTGTAGTAAATTTTGAAATCATGTGTATGAGACACTCAACTCTCCTTGGTCATTTTTTAAATGATAGATTCTTTTTTTCCAGTTGGAATTTAGTTTTTAGTTTTATTCACAGTCTCAATATTTTATAAAACAAAGATATTTATATTATATTTTCATCATTTGTCAAGATTTACATGTAAATCCAAGAGATACAATTCTTCATTGCAGAAAGGAATATCTAAAAAACTAGTACATGGCAATGTGAATTTAGAAGTGCCATTGTATGGATGTGACATGAAAGACAACTTTATAGGAGGGTGTATTTGGAGCCAGGTTTTATAAGATAAATTTGTGTAGAACCAGCCTAAGACAGAAATGGGAAAGCTCCTGGGCAGGAAAGAAAATTTAGAGGAGCAAGACAGTTCTGGTTAGAGTAGAGTCAATGAAACTACTTGTTAAGAACATTAATAAGGATTATAAGTAAATTTGGGTATGTTCCCTGGTTATTATTTTATTTATACTCTTAAGAGTTTATATATTCAAGTTCCCAAATACTTTTTGTTTGTTCATTTGTTTGTTTGTTTTGAAAGTTCTATGCAGAAAGCAGAGAATCTAAGTTTCATATTCTGAATCTACCATGGTAATCATATTTTTTATTTATATTTTCCTACTTAGGACTAAAAGGGTTTTTTATATTTACTCACTCTCATGGCTGTTATGTTTGTTTATGTTTCAAATTTTTTTTTTTTGTTCCCTGTATTTTGATTCTATTTGATTTGGGGCAAAAATACTCATTTATTTAATCCCCATTAAAAGTCAGGACTTATATCCATAAAGTATGCCAGATATTTTTTCTAAAAATATAAGAAAATTCCAAAAGACAAAGTAATTTTTAAAATACAGAATGTTTGGATAAGTAGGCAATGGCGAAAGATGATATAGATGAAACAGAAAGTATATGAGGCCTTGTGAGAAGACAATCCAATTAAAATAGAAAAATGTAACTACCCATGCTCGCTCATAGGCCCAGAAAGGATGATGAAAGTCTTAAAAATAATGCCTCTGGTTTTATTTACAGCTGTCATGGTAGGCAACTATGAGGTTTTGGAACAGAAGCGTGACATGATAAAAATTATATTTAGCAAGAGATATTCCTGCAGTATGATATTAAAAGATATTATAGATAGGAAAAGCCTGAATTTAATATAATCCCATATTGCATATTGTATTCACATAGATATGATTCGATAAGGAACTTGTGTAGAATAGGGGCTTTAGAAACATAAAGCAATATGGAGTAATAAGTTAAATTGAAAAGAAAGAATAAACACAAATTTCAAGATAGCTTCAGGATGCATGGGAATGTGATTTTGTATATGTAAATATCTGTAGGTAAGTGTGTATGTGTACGTGTGTGTGTGTGTGTTTTAAATCTGAAGCAAATAGGGAAGGTAGAAAGGAAGTATAAGTATATATTATCCCAAGTATACTTTGAAGTGGTATTTCAGAATTGG
Source organism: Microcebus murinus (assembly GCF_040939455.1). Taxonomy (NCBI): domain Eukaryota; kingdom Metazoa; phylum Chordata; class Mammalia; order Primates; family Cheirogaleidae; genus Microcebus; species Microcebus murinus. Next base: position 35,130,725 of record NC_134111.1, read on the forward strand.
TTACAATCTGGATACAAGGGAAGAGAAAACAGAGGAGTCAAACTATGACTCTAGTGTTTCATATTGAGTGATAGGAGATTTGTGGTATTGCTAACTAATTGTTTATGTATATGCATGTGTGTACATAAACATAAGCATATATATTCAGAGAATCACACTAATCAGAGTAAATGCCACTTTTAATATGGGTAGCAAAATTAATTCCACACATAAGCTCTTTAGATAAATCAAAATATTACAGAAAGTATTATTGTTATCTTTACAGGCAAAATTTTTGCCAGCATGTGAAAGTTGTAGTAATTCTGAAATTAAAAAGAGAAGATGTATAACAGAGATCAGAAATCCTATTAATATTCTCATTTTCTATTTCTCCTTTGTGAAATCAATACTAAATTTGTCTGCATAGTGTTAGCATAATTGTGCAAAATATTAAATATAACTTTAAGCATTTTTCAAATTCTAATGTTGCTGAGATGGGCCATTTGAAAGCTAGTCTTTGTGATTAAAATATGTAGTTTTTTTTACTCATCACATGAAAAAATCTAATATGCAAAGTAAACATGATTTCTTAATAAACATTTGCAGATTGATTCAACTTAAGAATGCAGATATTGCCACTATGTTGTTAGAAAAATGCTATGTGACTTCTGTATGACATTTTTCTTAGTATTTTTTGCCATGGACAGATGTTTTCTGTATACATATCAGTGTCTTAAGGGAAGGTTAAATTATTTTAATGCCAACTTACAATGTAATTTTTCTGGGAATGGATTTGATTTCATAGCTAAATAGTTTAACCTAGGATAGTAAGACTTAGTTGTATTGACATGGGAGGTGTTGTAATATGTCTAAAAATTTTCATTGTATATCATAATTAATATCATTAAAAGCTTGCAAAGATGCCATCTAGAAATCAGTATACTTTCTGACTAGTAATTTATATGTAAATAAGAAAATTTGAATGTAGGTTTTGAATTTTAATAGTTAATATTGTATGCAACTTTTTATATTAAAACACATTTAAAGCCGAGCGTGGTGACTCACGCCTATAATACTAGCACTCTGGGAGGCCGAGGTGGGAGGATTGCTCAAGGTCAGGAGTTCGAGACCAGCCTGAGCAAGAGCACAGGAGTGAGACCCCATCTCTACTAAAAATAAGAAGACATTATCTGGAGAATTAAAAATATGTATATATAAAAAAATTAGCCGGGCATGATGGCACATGCCTGTAGTCCCAGCTTCTCAGGAGGCGGAGGCAGAAAGATTACTTTAGCCCAGGAGTTTGAGGTTGCTGTGAGCTAGGCTGACACCACGGCACTCACTCTAGCCTGGGCAACAGAGCCAGTCTCTGTCTCAAAAAAAAAAAAAAAAAAAAACCACATTAAAACAATGTAAAAAATAAATAAATTTCATTTTGTGCACAACAAGTCCAACTTGCAATAAATGGAACACATGTAATGGTTATAATTTTAGCATAAAAATATATGTGTACAAATATATTCTCTATCATATATTCATGCATTATATTTATAGTGTCTTGTTTTATTTTTCCCTGAGGAGAAGCATTCTTTCCATTGTTTTTTAAGTTTTTCCTTTGTGTTTGACAATACAATATAGATAGAGATAAAAAACATTTTCACTACAATGTTATAGGAAGCTTTCTGGTTATACTTAAAGAATAGTTAATTTTATAAGATGGTGTTCTATCTTCAAATCTAAATGGTAAGATCCAGTATAATGTAATTATTTTATTATCATACTATGCAGGATGATGTTGAATTCTGCCATATAAATTATTCAGTAAATTCAAATTTCATAAATATTCAACCAGTGTTTCCCTTCTAAGCTTGACCATTCTCTTTTTCTTATAACTAATATCTGACTCATCAGCTAACTCAAAATGTTAGCTTTTCTCATCATTTCCAGTGCTACTATGCTAGTTTAAGCTACCAATGGTTTTCACCTAAATAATTGCAGTAATCTACTTAGTGGATATTTTTGTTTCCTTATTTGTTTTTTCTTTGGCATCCTTCAGTCTCTGATTAATATAACAGTAACAGTGATTCTGTTAAAATATAAAGTACCTGCTAAATTATAAGTCAGTTTGTGCTTATTTCTCCTTGTTACAGGCCCCAGTGAATACTGGAATATACCAAGAACACTTCCATTGCAAGATTTTTTTACTTTGTAGTCCTTCTGCCTGGGAGGTTTGTTCCCTAAATACCCATATGGCTGACTTGCTCCCATAGTTCAAGCTCTTTACTCAAATGTCATCTCTCTAAAGCCTTCCCTGGCCACTTTATTTAAAATCACACCCACCAATGATACTTTCTACCTTCTTCCTCTGATGTATTTTTCTCCTTTGTACTACTGACTGCTTAATGTAGTGCTTGTTTTACTTACTTATCTTGTTTATTATCTGTTTCCCCCACTAAAATATGAGTTCGTTCAATGCAGAGGTCTCATTGCTGTATCCCCAGTTCTAGAAGAGTTCCTGTTGTATTGTGGACACTCAATAAATAATGTTGAATGAGCTTATAGATTAATGAATGATGATATATATTCTGATAGTAAATAGAGAATATGTCAGGCACAAAAGCTCGGCTTTCATTTTTCAGTCTAAAGAGAGACTATAAGTTTTCAGACAGATAGAGATGATGAAATAGGTGTTGATTTATATTGGGATGAATTAGCGTTTTTATCATTTTATCAAAGCAGGGCAGCTTAGCCTAGAGCAGCATAAGAAAAAATAAAAATTGGAAATGGTCCAGTGGTCCAATGTTGAGGTCCAATGTGCTCTGTAAAAGATCAAGCAAAACTGAAGTACTTGGAATTTAGTGATAGCTAAGAGAGGATGAACAAATTTTAAAAATTAAAGTTGGCTGTTCTTTTAGCTTCGATTTATTGAACAACTACTGAGTGATGATAACTATGCTAGATGATTATAAACCCTCTACCTTTGGTGCCCATCTGCAATCCTCAAATTAGGCTTAAAAAGTAAATGAGATTACTTTAATTTTACAATCAAGGAAATTGAGGGGAGAAGAAAAATCTTCGTTTGGGTTGAGTTATTGGAAAAGGCTTTCTCCTATAATTTCTTCTAAACTCGCTGCCAGATTTTCTTCCTAGTCTTTGGATGATTTATCTGCAGAGGTTTGTTTTTTTATTTTTATTTTCAGTTATTAGAAATATCTTATGTTAAAATAGTAAATGGTACAGGCTGGTTTTTGCTTAATACTAGTTGGCCATCATACTCTCCAATGTGGCATGCATTCATATTTTCATTTTTAGTGAAGAGTATTTTGGTGACTTCTTCACTGTATAATTTCCAACATAGATCAAGTACTCCCAGGAAACTTTTCTCAATATCTCTCCTCAGTTTCTGCTCCAAGTGATATACTACACAGGAACTTGCTTCTGGGGCTCCCTTACCTCAGCAGATAGCCCTGTAAAGCACAGCCTCTGAAAGGTACCTTGCCCCCAGCTAACTTCTACCTTGTCCACTTAGGAACTCATTTCTCCTTGACTCACCAAAATTTAGAGGTACATATTTTCAACCGCTGACTTTGTTTCCCCACCCAGCCCTTACGGTCTCTTCTAGGATGCGTCCTGACTTACATGTCTCCAAACACTAGGGAAACCAACTCATGGCATTTTCTCATTGCATTCAGGTATGGCCCCAAAGCATCATTTCAGGTCATAATTTCACAGCCATTAAATATCTGTGCATGAGTGAGATGCTGATCTATTAAAGGCAACTACAACTTCTGAGAATAAATATTTTGGGATCCCTGTCACTTGGCCTTTGGAGTGAGAAGTACCTTTCTTCCCTGCCTCAGCTGTAGGAAATGCTACCCACTACCCAATGCCTTCAGATTCTCTTGCTTTGTGAACTCTTCTTCAAATTCCTAATCTGCTCTCATAAAAGGCTGGCATTGGGTGATAGAGACTCACAGTCACAGTATCAGTCTGTTATCTTTCCAGCAGCTTCTTTTGGAGCGTTTGGGTTACTTATCACTAGTCTGCCTCAGTTTTCAGACTTTCTAAAACTCCAAGAAAATGTATTTTTCTTATCTCATTATACTTATCTACATTTGTCTGTTATTACACAATATACAAGCTGCAAAGGCAGGATTTAAACAGGTCTCTCTGACTTCAAAGCTGTACTCCTTCTGATGCCCCTTACTTGGGTTTCTTGAGAGAGAAGAGGGAACTGAAATATGCATGCAAAAGAGAGGAAAAGGGTAAAGATATCAAGATCATAAAGGACAAGCATAAATACCTATGAAACCCTGCAGTATACTTGGCTCAATGAAGATACGTATACCCAGGGTCCAATGTGTACTATATGCTGAATGAATATTCAACTAGAATGGATATTTCTGCATTTAAGCAATCCAAAAGTTCATGCCAAATGCATCCAAATGACTGACGTAGACTCTAGAGTAGAAAGCAAAGAAAAATAAACGTGAGTCCTATACTGGTATCATTTTAGGGTGTTCAGAATTGGTAGGCATTGTGGTGGGAGTGGGGATAGGAGAGAACAACAGGAATGATTAAGTGGGTGGCTAAGACAGATGGTATGGTCTTTGAATAAAGAAAATTTAGAGGGTGGTAGATAAATAATGCTGGGAGTAAGGAAGATTTGGCAATCCTACCCTATGAATTTAGGGAATATCATATGAGTTGAGACCTTTACATATTTACTCTCTTTAAAATTAAAATGATACAACAAATAACACTTGGAAAAACATGTGTTCAATGTTCTTGTTATAACCTCTTATAACAAAGAGGATCTGATTCTAGGAGAAAATAAGCAACATAACAGAATCAAGTATATTTTTTCTTTTGAAAAATTATGTTGTGATTCTCCATTCCTCCATTAATACTCTGCATCAGAAACAAACAAACAAAAAAAAAACAAAACAGCAAATAACCACTGGGATGAGAAAAAATCGTCATAAAGCTAGAATTTAGTAAGAAAGAAATTGTTACTGGTAGAAGAACCACCAATGTGGATATGTGGAGAAATGTCTATTTAACTGTTACATTTTTTGTCAATTTTTTGGAATTGTCATGTACAATTCCAAAAAAACATAGTAACTTTTAAAAAGACATTCAGTGCCTTTCATAAAGTTTTGATCATCTGGGAGCCAATTCAGCTGTGAGTGATTTTAACAGAGGTAATTTGCTGCAACTGTGTGCTTAATAGACTGTGTCACAAAATTGCAGCCCAGAAAACAGGAGAGTGAAAGGCAAGAGATGTACATGAGATGCACATATTTCATTCATAGTCTAAGAATGGTAGGTGCAGTCTGACAGAAGTTGGCTCTACAACTACAATGGTTTCATATAATTTTTGATGATATGAGTGAGTAAACAGAGATAAAATCTTCCTAAAATGTATATAATTTCTTTTTATACATGCATTGAATATTTGTGTCTTACAAAGAACATTATTAAATAAAGAGACAGAGTTAAGTAACACAAGAGTCCCATCCTCACTGTTATTAATCTACTTGTTGGCAGATTGTTGTTAGTTTTATCATCATGAAATTGCAGTGATGAAAGTGTCAGTTTGGTACCACCTTAAATATATGAATGTTTTTTACTATGTCCTTATTGTGTTTATATACAATTATTATGACTAACATTATTATTTATATTTCCCATCAAATATTTTATTACATTCAATATTCACAATGTCAAAGGAGTTAGAGTCATAATCATCGCTTAAAGATGAGGAAATGAAGGTGCATAGTAGTCAGCTGAATTTTCCAAAGCTATTTATGAAAAAAGACAAAATTCCGTCTCACCCCACATTCTTTGAATACATGAGTATTCCCTTGCCCATCTCACTGCTATTTTCCATTTGTCACCCAGGCTGTGACGGCTGTGATAATTGGAGCCTTTCTCCATTTGACATGCAGCAGCTGAAGTGGCTCTGTGTTCCTTCATATTCTTTAGCATAATTAGAGTTGCATTTGTATAGCAACAACACTGAAGATATCTTAGGAACATGGATAGTAAATATAGATGAATATCCTGAGGAATAAGATAACAATGGGAAATGTGTAGAAATAGTGGGGGTTAAGTAGGGGCACATAGAAATATGTGTTTTAAACGAGGATTTAATAAAAATAGACAAGAATTCAGGATAGCATTTTTAAAAATTTCTCCTCTGTCATAAGCTAACTAGGTCCCTTATTTCACACCATTTCTATTCCACAGGTCATAGGATTTTATTCATAAAATGTAAGTATTGGCCTTGATATCATCCAAGTTTTCCTCTAGGTCTAAGATTGTTTATTAAAATGAGGATTTTCTTAAGTTGTAAACTATGCCTGATTAAGATCACTGGACCATTTGGCACACCAAATTGTGCAAGGCCTCTACATCATACTGTCTTACAGATGCTGAGTTTTTATAAAATATTTTAATAGGCATTAATGCAGGCATTATATAGAATTATAAGACAGAAAAAGTTTAGAATTGATAATGGAAAAGAAGCAATGAATCTAAAAATTTACAATATTTTTCAGGTAAATTTGGTAATTGGGGGAAAATTTACCATGAAAAAGGCCCAAAAGATGATCTTTGGGTGATAAATGGCTTAAAAGTAACTGAAATATATATAGATCATATATAGCATTCCAGTTTTGTATTACATTGATTACACTTGATATTTGGAGTTATAGTTTAAATATATAAAATATTTATATGATTTCAAAATGAGACATAGTTTCTAACAAACAGTAATAGAGGCATGAGATACCTGCTCTTCAAGGAAAAATATGGTAGGTTCAATTTATCAACTCAAATGCTTTATGTAATTTTAATCTGAAAAGTTATTCTTACGAAGTGTAAGAAAGCACATGATGTGTCAGCCTCAAATACTATCAACTTAAATTCAGAATTTGATTATAAAATAGATATATGAATTTGAATATACTCACAAATGCAGGATATATACAAATTTAGAATTCATAAAATCAAAAGTCTTGGAACAAATCAACCATGCTATTTATTAAAACTAAAATAGACTTTTTGATTTATAATAAATCTTAAGCTTAAGGAGGACAGGGGTTGAGTCTGTTTTTTGCATGATTATAATTCTAATATCTAGCAAAATATCTGCTAAACAGTCTAGACTCAAGGATTATATCTTAAACAAATTAATAAATACTCTATTTGAAAACCTGAAATTGAAGTGAAAATCTCCTACCAAGTGAAAGTATGCTTACTGCCTCAAGAGAGTTTCAAAAATTAAAAGAAAAAAGAGCACATGGAAATACTAGGATACTACTTTCTTTCTCTCTTAATTCAATATGAAAGAAAGATCAATAAACATATTTCTCTTTAAGTTGTAGAAAAACATGATCTAACAAGTATCAATTAGAAGTTTGATATTTTTGTTTTGAGATTTTTGCCTCCTTCACTGTCTACCAAAATGAAAAACATCAATAAACTTGAAGGAATTTTCTTATTTGTCATTTTTCTTTTGAGGGGAATTTCTTTTATTTTCCAATTCCTTTTTATTCTTTTTTCCTTCCCCCACCCCACATTATGTACGCATCACAATTTTCAGAGATTGGTAATGAACTGGGACATATGTACATACTTATACTTACAGCCTTGTAATATCAGCAAAATACAAATAAGCCTTAGAAAGGATGAACCATTTATTTGAATATTTAGTCATTTTAATATGTAGTTCAATGCTGATTTATATTTTGCTATATGTGTTTGTAATTTAATTCTTTGGTTTTCATGAGAATTCAGAACTGTTGGAATCTTACTTACTAGGATAAGATGCAATATAGGCTTCTGATTTCTTATAATGAAAGAATTTAAAGGATATTCTGAGCCTTTCTGTTAGATTCAAAGGTGTCTAAAAGAAGGGTTACCAAAGGGCACTGATTGTAGATTTTGGCTGGAGAAAGTGAAATTAAACAGGGATCTGGGCCCCAAGCTGAGAAGAAAATTGCACAAAGAGAAAGACTACGAGAAGAACTCAGTAGAAAGGGTACCATTGGGTCAAACTCCACAGGTGGCAGGAGATTTTTGATTGATTATGAGTTCAAGAGAGTATTGAGCAGAGGCACTTTTTGCTTGGGATCTTCGAGTACAAGGCTATTATTATTTAAGGCTATGTGTGAGGAAGTTTGGGTGTCATGACCTAGGTCTGCTACTCTGGAAAATTTCTCCTAAAATCTCACATCTCTAAATAAAATAGCTTTCTATATATTCTGAAAGACTGGTCTAAAAGAACTCAACTCATGCACTAAATAAATATTGTTAAGGCCTACTAGGTTCTAGGACCTGTGCCAGAACCTGTGATTGCTCATATGAGTTAGGCATATTCTCTGCATTTGGGGATTTACATTCTAGCTAAGGAAAAGTGAAAAGTACACAAGAAATATGTTGTGTGATCAATTGATCTGTTTCTCCAATAGAACACATAGCACTTCAAAAATTGTAGTCTTATAGGGGTGTTAGAGGAATTATAGTACTAATTGAGCTTTTGGTGATTAAGCAACTTTCAGGAATTAGTTTAAATATCTGAAAGGTTTTTTACAAAAGCAGCCTTTTCTGTGACTCTGGGAGTCATCACACCAGCAGCAAATATCTCCTTTGTGTGCAAAATAAAACAGCTTTTTCTTTACCCCTTTCTTTTCCATTCCCCTTTTCTTCCTAACACTTCAGCCCAACTCATTAGGTGGGACTGAGCATTCGGGGGAGGGCAGCATCATCCAGAGCAGAGTCAGAACCCTTGCAGGCATGGGAAGAAATCCATGTTTTGAACCGTGTGAAAGCTGGTAGAGCATAAGCAAAGCAACCACATCAGAGCCCAAGCAGGGTAAGGAGAGAGTCCTAGTGGAAAGGAAGCCTTTCATGGGGGTTGAGGACCTGTGAGGTCATGGGTGGCAATCTCATGGAAGGTGGCTGGGCATGGCATGTCAGAACCTGAGCAAGGTTAGAAAGGCATACTTGCAGGGGGTTAGAATGGAGTATTAGAGCCTGAATAAGGTGAAACGTACTTTCACAAAGGTAGGGGGGATACTTTTACCCAGCCAATTTAGGGTATCAAAGTCAAGTCAGGTGGGGAGGGCATCAGTGCATGGGAAGAGGCAGTGTGGCATGAGGAGCTGGAGCCCAGTGGGGTGTATAGGTTGTCCATGCAGGAGTTGGCCCAGGGTAGCATGATGGAGCCTGGGCACCACGATGAGGGCTGTGTATGGCAGTCTAGTTCTGAGCAGCATGTCAGAGATAGAGATTTATTTTAAGGAATTGGCTCACATGATTGTAAAGGCTGACAAGTCCAAACTCTACAAGGTGGGATGACAGGAAGGAGACTCAGGGTAGAGACCATATTGCTCTTTGACTCTGGAGCTGTCTGCTAGCAGAATTCTCTCTTCTTAAAAGAGGTCAGTCTTTTTCTATTAAAATCTTCAACTGATTGGATGAGCCCCATCCATATTATGGAGAGTGATCTGCTTTATTCAAAGTCTACTAATTAACATTTTAATCTCATCTAAAAATATTTTTGTAGAAACATCTAGAATAATTCTTGACCAAATATCTGGGTACTGTAGCCTAGCCAAGTTGACACATAAAATTAACCGTCACACTTGGGAAGTAGGCTGCCAGGTGTAAGTAGTCTCACCATGGCTGACTTTAAGTTACTGACTTGACATCATTGGATATGAAATAGAGAAGAGTTAAATAAACACAATTGGCTCTTATGGGCAGGTCCTAGCCAGCTACAGCTGAGTGGCATTGTGGCTCATTCTAAATGGAAACTTCTTCCAAACCTATGGTGGTTTTGGAAGATGGGATGCCCCTTCCAAACTGCCCCAAATCGGCACAAGTCAGTCAGATCACCGCACCCTGAAGTGTTTAATCATTGGATATAGGCTGTCTTTGGAAGGGGACAGGGTTTGGAGAAAGGCAATTCTCTTCAATCTAGGAAGTCCTCAAAGCTGGGCTGGTAACTGGAACTATTTGTTGGTAGTACTCCCAGCAGGTTGAACCACAGATTCTTTATACTTGGCTGAGAATCTGGGCAGCACATCATAGCACCCATCATGTCCAATGATGAATTTCCACAATTGGGTCTCACCAAATTCATAAGAAGAAATTTGGAAGAAGAAGAAGAAATGTGTGCATATATGCATTCACATGTACATATATACATACACATACATATAATTTTTTTTACTCTTTGGAGATGGCTTTTTCCTGTGATATTGCATCATTATTCCCATACTGTTTCATTAAGTATGGAGTTGCCAGTTGTTGTAGGCTGAATGATGCCTCCCCCCCACAAAATATATGTCTCCATCCTAATCCCCAGAACCTATAATGTTATTTTATATGGCTAAAGAGACTTTGTAGATATGAATAAGTATATTAAGATCTAGAGATTACTTTGGATTATCTTTGTCTGTGTGGGCCCAGTGTAATCACAAAGATCCTTGTAAGGGGAGTGTAGGAGGAGTCAGAGTCAAAGGCCCTGTTATAGTAGTAACTGAAATTGGGGCAATTCATTTTGAAGATGAAGAAAGGGACCCAAGCCAAGGAGAGCATACCAGACAAATATTATGTGCTTTAAATATAATAGATCCTTTTTGATCTATCCTCTACAAGGAAGAAAAGGCAAGAAAATGGATCTTTCTGCCCTACGAACACATTGACTTTAGTCTGCTGAAACTGATTTCGGAATTCTGGTCTCCAGAACTGTGAAAGAATAAATTTGTATTATTTTAAGTCACCACTTAAGTGGTAATTTGTTATAGTAGTTATAAGAAACTAAGACACCAACCTGCCCCAAAGAGACCATCTAAAATGTATTCAAGATTTGCAAGGACTCTGAGGAGCTACTTGTAGGTGACAAGCAGCTTTTATGGTATGTGAATAGCCCTCTAGTTTGATCCTTGTACCAAAGATGTTTCTTTGGTTTCAAGGTAGAGAAGCCATTTCTAACTAACTTAAATGAAAAGTAAATGTATTTATAGTATATGAAATGCAAAGGAAGAGGAAGATGTGAATCTCTGAATTCATAAGAACCCGTGTACATCCAGAGCTGCTGGAGAGAATGGACTCCAGGTGAATTTCAGGCAGACGGATATTCAAATTCCAAAAACAGCCTTTTTTCCAGCTTAGTTGGGTCATGGAACTAGTCTTTAACTGCGGAAAGGGTGCACTTTTAATTTCTAGGCCCACTGTATTAGTCAGGATTTCCAGGCCCAGAAGAGAGAGAATTCACCCTCTCTCTGCCTTTTTGCTCCATCTGGGCCCTCAGCCAATAGGATGGTGCTGGCCCACATTGAGTGAGGGCGGATCTTCCTTACTCAGACCCATAAGTCAAATGCTAATCTCTTCCAAAATCACCCTCACAGACATATGCAGAAATAGTGCTTTGCCGGCTATTTGGTTATCCCTTGATTCAGTCCAGTTAACTCCTAAAATTAACCTTAATTCCCACCAAGACTATCTCCAATAGGGGAGAGAGGAGATTTGAGGCTAGACTGCTGTTCACTTTGTTTACAGTGGCCATATATAAGATTTACTCAGGTCTATACCTGCTGCCTGGAATAATTATTAATTGCTCCCCTCTTCCCTCCCCAAAGAGCACAGTTTGTACAACGAATTACATTGGTATCCTAACTTGATTGCCTCTATCAGAGAGACAGCATAGTGGAGTGGCTAAGCCTCAGATTTCCTCTGTCATCTGAAACCTGGAAATAAGAATAATAATGCCTACATTTCAAGGTTATGGAGATAATTAAATGAGCTAAAATATGCAAAAATATATACGATAAATTATTAGAACAGCATCTGTTATTACATTTTTCTTGTGTTGTCATTTTATATTCCCCCCAATGGATAAATATTAGAATAACCCTACAATAAAATTTCAACATGAAAATATCCAGCACCAATGATAGAAGATCATTGATAGAAGAAAATATCCAGCACCAAAGAAAAAAAGGTTGATTTAACAAAATAATACTCTGGAACAACCTCCATAGTTTGCTGGAAAAGTTTGGAATTGAGAAATCTTGAGTTGAATCCAAAATCTTCCAAGCAGTACTTGTGCCTTGGGTAATTTACTTAAACTTTCTCAGACTTGGGCTTCTCAATTGTTGGATTTTTAATAATCAAAAAAGATATCTTTAAAGCAAGCACATAGTATCTGCCTGGCCTTATTATATGCTCTGCAATATTAATTGTTATCTCCTGGATGAAAAAAGTCACTGAGGTTAGAAATATTTTTGGAGACCAAACAACTACATGGAGGGCTTGAAAGGAGTCTTCTAAACAAACTCCCCCAAAGCAGAGAATCATCCATCCTCAAATGTTCCTTATTAAGTAACAAAATTCTCATCCACAGGGTAGAGTGGGAGGGGGTTAACACTACCTACTGTTCTAGGAACTTGTTCTCAATTCCACTTGCTTCCCACCTACTCCACGAGCAGCATTTTCCTGTGGTGAGAAACACAATGTGTATGAATCCATACTGTAAGTTAGTGTTTTTAATTTATAAAATAATTTTTATACTGCATCTCATTTGAACATCAAAATATCACATGACTTGGCAAGTCAGATATGTATCCCATTTGGACAGAGGGGAAATATGAAATTCCAAGAGGTTGCTTGACTTGCCTGGATAATTCAGTTAATAATTGGAAGAGACAGGCAGGATATAAACCTAGTTTTTTAGCTCCAAAGTAAATGCTTTGTCTACTTTGACACCCTGTGGTCCTTGACTCTGAAATAGAAGCTCCTGGATGTCTGATTAAGGCAGGCACCAGTGAAGTATGAGCACATAAGTGCTAAACTGTTTCTCAGTTTCACAGCTTGTTTTATCAGCTATTTCAAGATTATTCCACTTGAGAGTTTTGTTCTTCTGGCCTGCTGTGAGTCACTAATGATATAATCCATTTTGGAAGTAGTGGTAAATTATGGGTTATGGTAACTCTGTTATGAGTTTCCTATTATTAATTATTTGCCATCACTTTCCATCCTGATATTTTCTTGTTTAGTAGACATAATGTCTACACTCAATATAAGAAAGAAATAACACACACACACACACACACAAATGTTAAGTCAATCAAATGAGTTTTAATTTTAGTTGACCTTAAGTTTGAACATCAAATATGAATCTGGATTCCTGAAAACTGAGTTTTTAACTGATTTTGCCAAATAAAAAAGTATTTTTTAAGGATCAATTTCAAATGACCATAGTACTCAAACAAATCAGCAAGAAAAAAAATCAAAAAGTAGACAAGAGATATGAACAGATTTTTTCCAATATGGATTTTTTTTCCATATTGCCAGAAAACTTGAAAAAATGCTCAACATTACTAATCAGGGAAATATAAATCAAAACCACAGTGAGATACTACATTACCCGTTTTAGAACAGTCATTATTAAGAAGTCAAAAATAATAGATGTTGGTACAGATGTGGTGGGAAGGGAATGTTTATACACTGTTATGTGTTATGGGAATGTAAATTAGTACACCTTTTATGGAAAACAGCATGAATATTACTCAAAGAAATAAAAGTAGATCTGCCATTTGATCCAGCAATCCCACTCCTGGGTCTCTACTCAAAGGAAAAGAAATCACCCTATATCAAAAAAGACACCTGCACCTAAATGTTTATCACAGCACAATTCACAATTGCAAAGATATAGAATCAACCTAAGTGCCCACTGATTGACAAGTGGATAAAGATAATGTGATATATTTACACCATGGAGTACTACTAAACCATAAAAAGCAATGAAATACTGTATTTTGCAGCAAGTTGCACAGAACTAGAGACCATTATTCTATGTATGTCAGGAATGGAAAAACAAATACCACATGTTTTTATTTACAAGTGGAAGTTAAATGATGGGTATATATAATATGATCATCAAGTGGTGTAGTTAACATTGGAAACTAAGAAAGGGGGAAAGTGGGAAGGGATGAGGATAATTACCAATCAGGTGCAATGTACACCAATCTGATGATGAGTACACTAAAAGACTTGACTTTAGCATTATACAGTTCACCCATGTACTCCCTAAATCTATTGAAATAAGAAAGTTACTTGAACTTAAATTATATAGGCAAAATTTAATTGCAATAAGTTTGCAATTTATGGTTTTCTTGATTTGTTATATTTGCAAAAAAAAAATTTAAGATATATTGAAATGGTGCAGTCTCAGCCTCTTCACTGATTAGCTGGATGGTTTATGCGGATTCAGCCAGATAGCACCTCAGAGTATTTACAAACTCTTCCTCAAATACCAATATTGCTGATAAGGGAATGTGGACAGGGCAGATGCAATCACAGTCTGAGGGTTAATGGTCCTACTCTAGGGTATTATATCTTTGAAGCCATACAGAAAGCAGATACCAATGTATAAAGACAGAGTCTGAAAAACAAGTAAAATCTGGGGTATAGAGGTTGGTATGAAATAAGAAATTCAGAGAAATAAATCTGAGAATTTCCTATGGTGACATACAGTTCCATGTACACCTTGGAAAGTATTTACTGTTGGAGTCACAAGTGCCATTTGAAAAGTGAACATTAACTTGTTTAAAAATGATCCTTTTTGGGGCGGTTATATACATATATAATGAGTGACATGTACACCATCTGAGGGATGGTCATGCTGGAAACTCAGACTTATGGGGGGAGGGGGGAAAGGGCATTTATTGAAACCTTAAAATCTGTACCCCCATAATATGCCGAAATAAAAAAATAATAAAATAAAATAAAATAAATTAAAAAAAATGATCCTTTTTAGTCATAGGAAGTTTTAAAGCAAGATGAGTTCAGGATCATTTGACTTTGTGAGATTTACTTGAAGATACAACCTTTATTTCCTTTCTTCTATGTAAGGAAATATAGGATACTTGACATTTGGTTTACTGAATTTTTAGATTTGTCTTTAAGAAATAAAACTGAAGGTTTTTGAAACTTGTAATCAATTATGACGGTGTGACTTTTGTTTCTGTTTTTGCTATCTCTCATTTTTTATTGTTAACTGTAAGAGTATTACCACATTTTTCTAGGTACACATCTATTATCATATTTTTAATCTTAGGAAAATGAGGAAGTCTTGTTGACATAACTATATTGCTTTCTGTACTTGATTAGAAAGTTACTACATATTAAAAAGAGACTTATCATAAGTTCTTATGAAATCTTGAGCTGATATTATTTTATTTCAACGTGGTTATAACAACTACTATCTTTTTTCCTGAGCAAATAATGAATAATATTCCCTATCATTTTGTTAGTTTTATTAGAGAAGTTGTAAATTCAGGGTTTCCAGTTTTTGAAAAGAACCGATGAGCCAAACACCTGTGTATTATTAGCCAGTAAATATGAATACATACCACTATTAGGAAGTTAACTCATAATTGGGACAATTTTACTTTTAGCTATCTTCTTTCACTTTTTGGAGCAGTTTAGTTTATGTAGTACATATATTAGTACATGACATAGCTAATCTGTTCATTTCAACTGTTCTCCTGATCAATACTGTGGTCAAATAAGTTTATAGAGATCCACATAGATCACATAAACTAACGCTTTCAATATACTCTGGCTCATTCATTCCAAAAGAAAGACATGGATCTTTCTATTGTCTGAATAGCCACATTTCCATACAGGCATTGAATATGAAAAATACTAGTCAGGTGGCAGAATTCAAAACTATTCTGGAGGGAATAATTCAAGCTAAATGTGATCCTTAGTGCTAATTTGGAACAGGAAGGATATTTTTACCAAGCTGTTCAGGGATTCTTAACCTTTAAATGCCATGGATTCCTTGGGAACTCTGGTTAAACCTGTGGATTCCTTCTCAGAATAAAGTTTTGAAATGTACAACATATAAAAATATTAAAAAGATAATTATACCCTAATATAGTCATCAAAATATCTTAAAAAAATTTTATAATAGAGAAATATGTACTATAATGTTACTGGTATCTTGAATAACTACCATAAGTTCAAAATAATGATGAGCATAGGTGATTATCCTAGATAACTGTGACTCGAATGTGTATACAAAAATATCAACAACTTTTATTAGTGACAAAGTAACAGGTATTGCAATTTGTCCATGTTTTGCTGCCTACATTTGTAATTAAAGTAAATGTTGTCTCTTAGTTAAAATAATGAAGTATTCTTTCCCCCCATCCAAGTGTATGAAGTCCTGAATTCTATACATGTACCCTCCTCAGGGTAGTAGAAAAGAGGATAAGAAACCCTGTGTTAGTGATTCCTCTCAGAGGTAGAAAGGGTAATAATAACCTTAGACTATACTACTTAGTTTAAACACAAACACACACACACAGAAAAATACAACATTGCCCATTTTGTACTAGAATTTCTGGCTCTTTGTCATGGGAATCTGTGCCTCTTTGAAGTCAGCATGATGCAGAGTATTTCTGTTCAAGTTCTACATGTAATTTAATTAATAAATATCATTTTAAGAAATCCTGGTATCAACAGAATATAAAAGCAGTTACTTTGGCTTAAGACACACGTCTGTTATGGATAATGATATGAATGTTATAATAAGTAAAATAGAAGAGAGGAAAATCATGATTGAGATGTTCTTTTAGTTTGTAGTTCTTCTCTTATGGCTATTGTGCTATTCATATTTTCCTACAAAAATGATGATTTTGAAAGAATATCCATTATGCCTCATTTAACATATCAACTAAAGCCAAGGAAAACTTCTTCATGAAAATACTCAGCGACTTAATTTTATTCAAAAACTCTCTTAAGCCAAATTTATAGTTGATTATCCAAACTAGTGTTATTCAAATTGTGGGCCAGGCACCAACAGTCTCTGCAAATCTGTGGGAACTGGTTAGATATACAAATTCATTACCCACCGCCAATCTAGGTAAGTCATAATTTGGGGAAGTGTGGTTAAGAAAACAATGTTTAACAGGCAGAGACAATGTTGAATATTGATTAGCAACTTAAATTATTTGCTAATATTTAAACTTTGAAAAATTTCACATTAAAATAATTCAGAATTCTAGCCTCATGAAAGGGAAACAAAAAAAAGGTGGAGCAGATGTGCTGTGGTACATCCAGACAATGACATATTATTTAGCAATAAAAAGAAATTAGCTTTCAAGCCACAAAAAGACAAGGAGGAATCTTAAATGCATAGTGCTAAATGAAAGAAGGCATTGTGAAAGGGCCACCTACTGTATAATTCCAAATATATGATATTCTGGAAAAGGCAAAACTATGGAGACAATAGAAAAAAATCAATGGTTGCCAGGATTTAATGAGAAGTGATGAGTAAGCACAACATAGAGAGTTTTAAAGCTGAAAATATCATGTATGTTACTATAATGGTGGATATATGTTGTTATACAATGGTGAGTACCTACATTTGTCAAAACCCATAGAACACTGGTGTTGTAACAACAAGAATGAATTCTATTGTTAACTATGGACTTTAGTTAATAACAGTATATTGATACTGGTTCAACAACTGTAACAAATGTACTACATTAATGCAAGATGCTAATAAGAAGGACATTGCGGGGATGGTGGGGGGAAGGGAGTATGTAGGAACCCTCTCAATTTTTCTGGAAACCTAAAACTGCTCTAAGAATAAACATTATTAAATACATATGTACACACACACACACACACACACACACACACACACACACACACACACACCAGAGCAGAAAAGAGATCTGGCAATGTTGGGCTATATTTTTAGTGTAAGAGTATTCTGCAGCTGAGTAGTAGCCACTCATTTGTGGAGGAGCAAGAACACATCAGTTAGCAAGCTCAACTTCCTATTTTAGGAATTTGATTTATATACTCCAGGCCTCTAAACTTTAAAAAATCAAGTCATGAAAACCTAAGTTTTAAGGGAAGAACTGTCATTAATTTATTCAATAGTTGCAATTTCTTTGCTCTTGAGAACCTTGGGTGAAGGTGCCATTGCCACTACATCTTCTACTGGTCCTATGCCTACCAGTTGTCATTCCTGTAGATGGACCAGGTACCATGCCAACCTGTGGTCACATCTATGAGATAGGTTCTAAGATATGGAAATAACTTGCTGAAGGTCATTCAAGTAGCAACTGGAAGAAGAAGCTTAGAATTGCGAGCCTATCTTAAAATGTCTGGCCATTTTTGCATTTGACAAATTTGCTAGGGATTTTTCAAATGGGAATTAGAATATGGAACGAAGAAGCATTATCTAAAACATAGGAACTGCTCCGTGAGAAAATACTCAAAATTAGGAATGTCTTCCCTCTCACTCACCCTTCATATCAAGTTAGTCACAAAGTCCTTCATTATAGCAAGTACATATTCCTCAAGTCTGTCCTCATTCTTTCAATCCCACTGTCTTCATCATTTTTTTGCCTGAGGATTTGCAACAGCTTCTTCTTCTTTTTTTTTTTTTTTTTTTTTCGAGACTGGGTCTCACTCTGTTGCTAGAGTGATGTGGTGTCAGCCTAGCTCACAGCAACCTCAAACTCCTGGGCTCAAGCAATCCTTCTGCCTCAGCCTCCCAAGTAGCTGGGAATATAGGCATGCACCACCATGTCTGGTTAATTTTTTTTGATACATTTTTAGTTGGCCAATTAATTTCTTTCTATTTTTAGTAGAGACAGGGGTCTCGCTCTTGTTCAGGCTGGTTTCTTCGAACTCTTGACCTTGAGAGATCCTCCCTCCTTGTCTTCCCAGAGTGCTAGGATTACAGGTGTGAGCCACCATGCCCAGCCTGCAATAGCTTCTTAATTGATCTTCCAGTGGCCACCTTTGCGGCCAAATTCCTTCCCCATTCGGCCAGCTCCAATTTCTTCCACAAGTCTGCCAGAATTGTCTTCTAAATGTGATCATGTGGCTCCCTTCCTAACATTTTTCACTGACATATTAGTCTAAATACCTTAGCATCATTTACAACTCTTCCAGACAGCCTTTCCAAGTTCACCTGCAGCCTCAGTCGCAAAGGTACCTTCTGATCCAGTCACACAGAAGCAAGTCAGAATTTGTAGAGCTGTCAATTTTCACTTAGTGTTTAACCCATTACCATGGTGTTCCTTCCCTTTGCTAGAATTCTCTTTCTTGCCAAGTCCACCTGATAAACTCCCACTCATCCTTCATGTCCCAACAAAATCACCCTTTACTCTAAAATCTTTGTTTTAACCCTTCCACCCCCTTAACTCTATTCCAGGTATGGCAAGTGGTAATCATCACCAGGACACCTGTTTATACCTTTTGGGTAGCATATATTACATAGTTTATTCTGGTTAATTTTACACATCTGTTTCCCTCCTCTATGAGTAAATCAGGGACTATATTTTCTTTATCTCTACTTTCCTAGCATATAATAAATATTAAAAAAATGTTCAGTGAACAAATATATATATATATGAATAAATAAGTGAATGAATCTTGAAGTGAAATACTTAATGCTATTTTACCATATGGACTGATTTCTTACAATTAAATTATGCAAAGGGAAATTTGCTGATAAATTGCATGTATGATTTAACTTCTGGTTGATTCATACTCATTTTAAAATTAAAAATGTACATAAAGTGTTTTCAAAGTGAGAAGATGTGAAGAGAAACTTTGTAATATACGGAATATCATCTCTTAAAGCAGAATGATTTTTGTAGAGCTGTAGGCTTGAGCATTGAGGGACTTTAATAACATTCATTGTTAAATAGAATGTCTTGGGTTTGCTCTTTTATTATGAATCATGTCATGAAAACATACTAAATGCTATTTTTTAAGAGCTTTTCCTTTCATCTGATATTAATGAGTAAAAGAGGCTTCACTTTTTATGCAGTTAAAACAGCTTTTCAGGAAAGGACATCTAAGTGTCAATATTTTTTGTTTGGGAACTTTCTTGCATGATAAAAATCTTGAAAAGAGGATTTTCAGCTAACTGTGATATAATTCTATTTGTTACTCAAGTGCATATCCAATCAGATACTTTGGGAGGCAGATGTTTTGGACACACATTTCTCTATAGAGTGCATTTTATTATGTGCTTGATTTGAAAACAAATTTCACAGCAGAATTTACAGAACTATGCTGCTTCATTTGTAATGCAATTCACATACTCAGCATGAATGCCAATTTATGAAGGTGTCATCAAGTTGTTTAAACCAACCCAAACACACATAATACAGATGGCATTGAAGGCATCAGTGCCTGAAAAATAATTTGTGACATCTGTAGCCTCCTCATAATCATTTTGGTTTTTTGTGCTTTTTGTTGAGTGACTCTTTTGTACTATTTCAAAATACATACAATACAGACTCATAGCAACATGGAAATTCTTTTCCTGAGCATTAAAAATAAAAAGCTCATTTTACATAATTATTGTTCTTATATTTTCTATTTATTTAGTATAACTAGTGTGTTAAATGTTCAGGTAGTTCTTTTCCTTTATTTGCCTTTTTAAAATTTTCAATAGATTTAGGGGTAGAAATGATTTTTTGTTACATAGATGAATTATATTATGGTAAAGTCAGGGATTTTAATGTGTATGCCACACAAATAGTGAACATTGTAACCAACAGGTAATTTTTCACCTTTCAACCTCCTCCCACTCACCCTCTTTCCTTGCATTTTATGGTTCTTTTTGTCAGGCAGTTCAACAAACCGTTATTTAACAAAATCAGTATACATCTCACCTTTGAAATCTACATTTATAATTTCTTTATGAAAAGTATGCATTTATGTAATTACATGTATTTGTTGAAGGAAATAGATTTTCTCCTGATTACAAATGTAATTAATATACTTTGGAAACATTTTTAAAAATTCGTAATAATTTTATAATAATTATAAAAATAACCACCCAAAATAAGTGTAGTTAATATTTTGCTCTTCATAATTCTAAGGTTCTTTTTATAAACTAATATCCTTATATGGGTATCTCTATTCATATATCTAAATTCACCTGTGTGTTACAGATACAGATTTTATGGTTAGTTGTATGGTTTTCCCCTCTAATCTAGTCTGTGTACTTAATTTCATGGCTATTTTTCAATGTCATTAACTGTAAATCTTCACAAGCATGTTAGTGATAAAACAAGTGTTAAATAGACATACAGTTGACCCTTAAACAACACAGGTTTGAATAGTGCGGGTCCATTTATATAATGGATTTTTTTTCAAAAAATACAATCAGTTCTCTTTATGACTGGGTTCACCATCTTA
Organism: Microcebus murinus; assembly: GCF_040939455.1. Lineage (NCBI taxonomy): Eukaryota > Metazoa > Chordata > Mammalia > Primates > Cheirogaleidae > Microcebus > Microcebus murinus. The sequence continues at coordinate 35,151,968 of NC_134111.1, forward strand.
TCCCAAATATGGATGGAAAGTGCAGTATTTGGGGGATGTGAAACCCATGTATACAGAAGGCCAACTTTTCAAATCTGTAAGGTCTAAAGGTAGGACTGTGGGACTTGAATGTAAGCTGATTTTGTTATCTGCTAGGATACCAAAAAATGACTGTACTTCTTTGTATTTAATGAATCCTTATTGTTGTATATTTAGTCATTTTTTTATGAATTTGTAGACCATATTGACAATAAGATGTTTATTATCAATAACATTTAGCGATTACATTTTAGGACTAGGATCAGAATTGAGAAGGAAATTTAAAAAATAAAAATGCATCCCTTAAAAGAAAAATATGTTATCCTTGAAGAGAAAACACTTCCAAGCTTTGCTACCAATATGTCATGTATTTAATACTCATATTTATAGTATTTCTATTATTTACATTAACATTTTTCTCTCTGGCAAGTACTTTAGTAAAATAATATTTTTAGGTTTTATTACCTGATATAAAGTGAAGATGTGCTTTTCTAAAAGGGATGATTTAAACTTGAAGATGCTGCAATGCCATTTTGCTTTTTAAAAAACAGCAAGTTTGATAAACTTCACAACATGATATATATATATATATATATATATATATATAACCTTTTAAGTTTTAAATCACATTTGTTTCAGTTCACTATAGTTACTGGATTTCATAAGTAAAAATAGAAGTAATTAATTTTCTTATTTGGTCTAGGATGATTGCAAGTTACATTTACATGTCTTTTAGAGATTGTCTTTCCATTATTTGTATCTATTTTAATTTCTTTCATAAATGTTTTATAGTTTTTAGTATACAGATCTTTCTTTCATTTGCTTGGTTAAGTTTATACTTATATATTTTATGCTTATTGATATTACTGTAAATAAGATTTTCTCAATTTCTTTTTCAGAGTTTGTTATTAGTGTATAGAAATGCAATCAATCTTTGTTGGAGAATTTTTTTTATTACCAAATCAAAGTCCCTAGTTGTTAATGGTTTGTTTAGATTTTCTATTTGTTTATGGTTCTGACTTTATAAATTATATGTTTATAATAATTTTCCAATTTATGTTAGATTCTCCACTTTTTGGCATTGTTCATAGTACTTATGTGTCATCAGCTGTAAAGTATTCTCTTTCTTTATAATTTTATTTATTTGAGTCTTCTCTTTTTTTTTTTTGAAAAATCTAAGTCTTCCCAGTTTTTTTTATCTTTTCAAAACATTAATTCTTAGTTTCATTATTCTTTCCCAGTGTTTTCATTATTCTTTCCTATTCTTTTCTAGTACTGATTTCATTAATTTCTGCCATTACAGTATTATATCATTCCATTTGCTAACTTTGAAATTAGTTTATGCTTTTTCTGGGTTGTTTAACTATAAAGTTAGTTTGTTTTTTTTTTCATTTGAGATCTTTATTTTTTCTTAAGGTGAACACTGATTGTTACAAACACTTACACTGCTTGTTGCATTCTATAAGTTTTTATGTGCTCTGTTTCCATTTTAGTTTGCCTGGAGATATATTTTGTTATTTTCCTTTTTATTGTTGCTTGATTTCTACATATTTCTGATTTTTCCAATTTTCATCTTGTTGTTTATTTCTAGTTGTATACCATTATTTTTGGAAAAGATATATATGATTAATCTTAAACTTGTCGAAATTTGTTTTGTGGCCTACCATCTATCCTAGATATTGCACAAGAGTTGTTGAGAAGAATATTTACTCTGCAACTGTTGAATGGAGTGTTCTGTATATGTCTGTTAGGTCCATTTGGTCTATACTGTCATTCATGTCCTCATTTATTGATTTTTCTGTCTGGATGGTCTATCTATTGGTAAAAGTGTGTTAATTAAGTCCTATACTACTATTATATAGCTGCCTATTTCTCTCTTTAGTTGTTAATATTTGCTTTATATATTTAGGTTCTCTAATCATATGCATATATTCATACTTGTTATATACTTTTTATGAATTTACTCCTATAATATTATGCAGTGACTTTCTTTGTCTCAATTGTGACAGTTTTTGACTTAGAGTCTATTTTTCTGACATAAGTATACCTGTGTCCATTTGCATCAAACGTGTTCTCTGATCCCTTCACTTTAGCCTTTCTGTGTCCTTAAAACTAAAATGATTCTCTTGTTAAGTAACATTTATTTAGATCTTAATTTTTCATCCATTCAATCACTGTATTTTGATTGAAGAATTTAATTCACATATTTCTAAAATAATTGTTGATAGGTAAGGACTTGTTTGTTTTCTGTTTTTAATTTCTTTGTTCTTTTGTTCTCTTATTGTCTTCCTTTTGTGATTTGATGATTTTTATAGTGGTATGCTTTGTTTCCTTTCTCTTTATAATTTGTATCTTAAGCTCTATCTACTATAGATTATTATTTATGATTTCTATGTGTCTTAGTCCATTTAGTGTCACTATAAAGAAGTATCTGAGGCTGGGTAATTTATAGAGAAAGGTTTATTTGGCTCACAGTTCTGCCGGATGTACAAGAAGCATGGTGAGAGAGGAAGTAAGAGGATTGAGGGAGATGTCAGTCTTTTTAACAACCAGCTCTCATGGGAACTAAGAAAGAACTTACTCATTACCATGAGGATAGCACCAACCCATTAATGAAGGATCTGCCTCCATGACCCAATACCTCCCATTAAGCCTCCCCTCCAACACCAGGGATCACATTTCAACATGAGGTTTGAAGAGAAGAAACATCCAAACTATAGCACCATAAGGCCTACATAAAACATCTTACAGTTATAACCATCTATTTTAAGCTGAAAACAACATAATTTTGATCACATATAAAAGCTCTATACTCTCCCCCACAACTTTATGTTACTGACATCACAATTTACATATCTTTATATAGATATACATCTCTTTATGTATATATCATTAACAAATTATTGTAGCTATAGTCATTTGTAATACTCTTGTCTTGACTTTTGTACTAGAATTAAAAGTGATTTATATACTATAATCGCAGTATTAGAGTTTTCTGATTTTGACTATATGTATATATACTTTTACCAGTGAGTTTTATACCTTCATTTCTTTCACATTGCTAATTAATGTCCTATCATTTCAACTTGAATAATTCCCTTTAGGATATTTGTAAGGCTGGCAGATGGTGATAAATTCCTTCAGCTCTTGTTAGTCTGGGAAAGTCTTGCTCCATTTCTGAAGGGTGGATTTGCTGAATATGGTGTTCTGAGTTGATAGTTCTTTACTTTCAGCATTTTGAATACATTACTCCACTCTTTCCTGGCCTGTAGAGTTTTTGCTGAGAAATCTACTGATAGATCTGACAGATTTACAATATCATAAACTCATATCAGTTAATAGCACTGCCAGTTGCATCAGAGAACTCTTTACTTATTGTAAAGATATCGAGCTCAGTGTGAAAAATACAAATATTCTAAAATTGTAATTTTTGTTGAAATCTTGAGTGTTTGTCATTAGCAAAAATCTACTACTGTCAGTTATTTTTCATGAATAGCAGAATCAATTTTTTTTTTTAATTTTCAAGAAAATGTCAGGCAAATTTTCAATTGTTAAATGATCATTTGTCAGTCATTCTTTCAGGTAGCAATGGCATTACATGAAAAACAAACAAACAAAACCCACTAGTTTGCAACTAAAACAGTCTTCTGATTGTTTTTTTTTTCTGAACAAACATCATATTTAGGTATGCAACAGATGTGCATTAGGAATACTCTCCATTTCATCTCAGAATATTTAGAAGGTATTTGTTGTTGTTTATGCTCCCTTACTGGAAGATGAAGTATTTAATCACTAGTATGATTTGGTCCTGGTAACTTGATTAACGCCAAGGGGCCAGCAATTTATCCATCATTGATTTTACACCGTACGTGCAAATGTCAACTCTGCAACAAAGGCAAATAGCATCTTAATTTTGTTTGGAAACTAGTTAAGAAACACAGCAATAATCTTACCCATATTTCTTTACTTGGTTCTTCTTGAAACCATCTGCCTATATTGTTGAGCTAAAGCAAAATTGTTTTCTGACAATCTAAGTAGATTTACAGGATAAACCCATGACTTTGACCCTGAGTGCACAAAAGGACTAATTTAGAAGAACAGATTGCATTACTTGTGATTACTCTTTGACTTCAAATTCAAATGAAACCATATAGGAAGCCAGATGTCAAGGAACTATTCTAGCATCTCTTCAATATTTATGTATGACAACAAACTATATATTGTGAAAATGCCTTCCTTATTAGATGGCATTAAGCATAAGTGAAAATAAGAAACATGATAAAAGATCAGAGCAAAAAAAAATTAGTTTATTATAAAAATAAAATGTACCAAAGTAGTCTTACAATATTGCTCGTTTTATTAATCTTACAGCATCAATCTGAATTGGCACATTTATCACACTACAGAAAAGTATTATGATTAAGGGCTAGTGAGTGAACTATGGATTACCAGTCCATCTTACTTAATGAAGACATGATAAAACTCTTGAACCCAATGCTTCATTTCAAACACATCTGATTTTAAGTCATTTCAAATTAACTTTTAAAATATTTTAAATACACAAATGTTTGGGTTTTTTTTTATCATTTCAAATATAATTTCCATAACTTTGTTTAATCATCTTCCTCCAGAAACTTCTTGTAAAAGCCGAGTAAATGATTAAGGAAGGGGTAGAAAAAAACCAAACCAAAACAAAACAAAAAAAACCCCAAAAAACAAAAAAAACAACTTTCAAGCATGTTTGAAAATTCCAGGTGGAATCTAATCTGAAGGGTGACAGCCAGAGCAATCATGTTAAGACATTACTGTTACCTTGTGATGATTTTGGCCTTCTCTCTCTTTTGAATATGCAGTTTTGGGCTAGGCAGTCCAACAGCACATTTTAAGTTCTTAGGTACTCTAGGAGGACAGAGAGTTTAAAACTGAGTGGAGACCTAACAACAACCACCTGAGATCACAATTAGAAAATAAAAACAGGATAGGGAAAGAAGTGCAATTAATTTGCACCATATGTTGAAGATATTAAAAATAACATTTTAAAATATTATAATTAAAAATAAAAATATTTTCTCTTCCTATGGTATTTTATTAGGGGTTTCTTGACTATAACAGAAAAACAGCTCATGCTAATTCACCAAACAGTGATATGTATGGAGATTTTTTTCTTTTCTATTAATGTGGATGAAAAGAATTTCCTTGGTGATTTCACAGGAAACTTACTCCAAGGAAAGCGTAGTGATGCAACTGGGAATCAGGGATCTTTCTCTTTCTCTCTCATTTCTGCTTATCCCTCTACATTAGCCTCATTCTCTCTCATTTGCAGTACAACTTTCCCCAAATGGTGGTAAATGCGGCCTCCAATTTTTTCATCTATGGTAACTTGAATCTTCTGGACAGATGTCCAAAAATTAGAGAAGTAATTCATTTACCCACCTTTGGTCAGATGAATGCTCTGTACTATACAGAATAATGAACAAAAGGTCAGAGTCATGGTATGCACTATAAAGAAGGATGCTAACAGTTCTCAAATAAAGAACAGTAATTGTTGTTGAAGGTGGTGGTGGCTAGTAGGCAGACAAAATAAAAGTTTGCACAGCAGAGATTCATTGTTACAAGATTTTTTAAAATTAGGTCAATTAAAAGTTATTATAAATTAATGTTATTAGATGTATCCATGTTGAATAAAAGTGAAATCCATCACTAGGCTGACTGCCAGCTGGGGAAAACAAAACACAAAAAGATGCTATGATTGTGAGCCCAGCAGAAGCTTTGCATATAAATTAATTAGTATTTATTAATGTTAAAGCAGAAAAAGATAAGCATGTTAATCTTCTAACAAGAAAGAATTTTTGAAAAACAATGGACTATTTCTAAATTAGATTGGTGAATATTTCATTTGTCCTTGTATATAACAAATGGAGTAGTACATGATTCTTTTTCTTCAAATAATTTTTTAAATTTTATTTATTTATTTTTTTAATTTCAATAGACTTAGGGAATACAAGTGGATTTTTGTTACATGGATGAATTGACTAGTGGTGAGGGCTGTTAGTGTACCCATCACCCAAATAGTATACATTGTACCCAGTAGGTAGTTTTTGATCCCTATTGTGTGGAGCTATGCAATAGACTTTGAAGTTATTCTTTACAAGCTAATAGAAATGGCCAGAAAAGAACAAAGAAAAAAATGCAGAAATGGAGGTATAAATAGCTTTATATCATTCTTAAGGAAATAGCAGCTTCTATGCAGCAACTTTTTTTGAACTAGGAATTTGTAAAATATGTTTTATATTAAAGGTTGCCCACATTGTTCATCCTGAGCAAAATGGAGGTCTTATTGAGTCAACCATCAACATTCTTTGGTGCCACGACAACTAAGAGTTTTTATATCTATTGAGAAAGTTGTAAATACTAAGATAAAGCTATTAGACAAATCTGAGTGACAGAATTACAAAACCTTCTCCCACTCAGTCCATATCTATTCCATATATCAGAATAGTTCCAAGGATTGTACAAATGAAAATCTCTGCCCTCCTTTTATCTGTATTTTAAGTATTTTATTTACTTTAATATTATACTGGAAATAAAAAATTATTATAGGGAAAAAGAGTATATGCTACTTCATTTTAAAAATACAAAACATTATCTCCTATTTAAACATAGTCTTTCATTTTTCTGTACATTGATCAAGATTGAAAATACTTTTTTAAATTCCTGGTTCCACAACTTACTAACTGGAATAGTCTTGAGTCAATTATTTAAACTTACTGTACCTCAGTTTCCTAATCTGAAAATCAGGTTTAATAATCTTATCTCATAGGATTAAAAAGTTTTTTTTAAATTATTATTATTTTTATTTATTTATTTATTTTTGGTTTTCTTAAGACCACAGCAAACTTTGGGGAGATTAAAAAGTTTTGAATGAGATGAAATAAGAGTAACATTTGAAACTAGGATAAAAAGTTACTCTTACTTATATAGTTGTACTTTCTGACCTTTCAGACTAGCATATAGAGAATGGAGATGCCTTTAATCATAAACAGGACATAAAAAATAAAAAGTAGGATAATGTAGTGGACTGAATGTTTTTGCCCCCCTCAAATTCATATGTTGAAGTCCTAACTTCCAATGTCATGATGTTTGGAGATACAGTCTGTAGGAGGGAATTAGTCAGGAGGGCAAAATCCTGCTCTGATAGGATTAGTGCCTTTACAAGTAGAGACACCAGAGAGTGTTCATTCACTCTCTCTCTCTTCCTGTGTGCACACCAAAGAAAAGCCATGAGAACACAAAGGAACAAGAAAGAGAGTCCACCTGAACCTGACCATGTTGGCTCTCTGATTTTGGATTTCCAGTTTCCAGAACTGTGAGAAAGTAAATTTTTGTTGTTTAAAGCATCTAGTCTATGATATTTTATTATGGCAGTCCAAGCTGACTAAGACAGATAAAAATTAGACTTAATTTAGAAAAAAAAATAGATTGATTTGAAATGGTAAACATAAGGGTATTGTGAGCTTTCATCTCAAAAAGTATTATGTCACTATCCACATTTTATTCTGCCATCCGTTCCTACTAAGGTTTGGTGGAGGAAGAATGGTTTAATGATAAGTAAAACTGTTTGATCAACATGAGTAAAAGTAGCCCCACCTTGTACAAAAAAAAGCATAATAAAAAAAGACTCACATTATTATACCTGCAACAGTGTTGCTTGAATTTTTCTGTTATTAATTTTGATATATAAAGTATATTATATCTTATATAAGTGCTTATCAAAACCATAAAAAAACATGAAAGTAGAATAGTATCAAAACTTTAATGTTAGATCATAAAAGACACCTTATTTGGTATCTTTCTTGTGTGTGTTTCTTTTCAGTGTCTTGTTCTCAATGAAATTCCCTCAAATGTTCCTTAGAGGCAAGCTCGCTTGCAGCAGGATCATGATGTGAGAGGACCGTAACTCAATTTTCTGATTTAATAGTGCAGTGTTATTCAAGCATGAAATTACCTCCTTCATGTAGAGCAATCCCCTCTGCCTGGCAAGTCAAGGCTCAAACACGTGATGTCTACTGTGATTACAGCTGTTGACCCAACCAATTGTTGCTGGAGTCAGAGTTAAGCTTTTCTGTATGCCCCACTGAAGAAAATATGTCTCTTCAAACAGCTAAAAGGTGAAACTAGGTATGTGGCTCCTCTTAGAATTTCAGCACTATGTGATTAAAATGCTGGATTAAAAATAACCAAATGTGATTATAACACAGATACAATGTGTGTTTTTAAAATTGACTAAAATATGCTTTCATTAGATATAAACAAATTTCTTTTAATAAAAATTCTACCGGGTTTAAGGATTACAGAGGAGGCAAAATCCAGATCAGCTTTGTCTGCAACCATCTGCTATGCAGGAAACAATCAAAAACAACTCGTTTTCTTCCTCATTAACTTAATCAAACACCATAAGTGCTGTTATTGGCATTACAACCTCCGAAGTCTGAAAATAAGAACAGTGTAGACCTGTCCAGGACTAATTTAATTTCAGCCACAAATTTGAGCCACATATGTAATTGTATTTTATAGTAGTCACTTTCAAAAAGAGAAACGGGTGAAACTAATTTTAATAATATATATTATCTATTTTAATTTATGCAATTATCAAAATATATGATCATTTCAACACAATCAATAAAAAATATATTTGATGAGACATTTTATATTCTTTTCTTCATACTAAATCTTTGAAATCCGGTGTGCATCTTATACTTAACAGCATTTTGCAATTTGGAGTAGTTATATTTTTAGTGCTCAATAGCTGTGCACTCCTATCATTATTAGACAGTGCAAGTCTACCATCTTATCCTAAAACATTCTCTCTAGACTCAAGGGTTTTTGAAACCTTTGAGTGGCAAATACTGGAGATGTGAAATGGTTGAGAGGAATAGACAAGGGTACCTGCTTTACTGAGCCTTCTACAATATGATTAGGCTATATAAAGGATAAAATTTCTTGTTTATACAATGGTAACAATAGCAGCAGTTCATATGCACATACACAAGCACACCCACGAAAACATACAACACACACACACACACACACCCCACTTGAATTCTTGGTTTACCAACTTTTCTTGTCCTGAGCAGAGAAGTGAATTAAGAAGTTTAAATTTTAAAGGCTAGACAACCACTGTTTGAGAGGAAAAGAAAGATCTCTAGGGAGGCTGCAGTTGAAATCAACAAATTGTCATTGTTGAGGGAGATTTAGTGGAGAGTAATAGAAGACACTGAAAACACCCAACTACAAGAAGAGAATTTTAGAAAAGTAATATTTTGTTATGTGATATAATCACCTTGCATAGTCCATTCCAGTGCTTTTTGTAAAGCCTAAATCACGTTTTAACATGGAGAGATGTTTGATTGATTGATTTTACAACCTAACATGATGCCTACATGGGCCATGAAGTCAGCCAGGTGTATTTGGGTTATCTTTGTGTTCACAGGGGTTAAGTAGACAGCAATACAGCTTTCTTTTAACTTTTAATCTACCTGGTACCAGTTATATAGCATATGTATATATGCAGTAAGTGGCCTCTGAAGCAGGACTTCCTGGGTTTCAATCCCAGCTTCACCTCTCACTGTCTATGCTACTTTGGGAAAATTACTTAATCTCCCTATGCCTTGATTTCCTTGTTTGTGATATGGAAGTAATAACAGCAGCCTACCTCATAGGATCATTGTGAAGTTTAAATGACTTGAGGGCTAGATGTATTAGTTCATATAAACCACGTTGAATAGTGCCTGACACTTGGTAAGCAACCAACAGGCATCGGTTATTATTGCCATTGCAGGATAGTACCTTCTTACAGCAGTGATTCTACACTGCATATCAGAATCATCCAATAAAAATATTTAAAAAATCAAGTACTTGAGTCCCAAGCTAGACTTACCGAATTAGAATCTTGAGAAGTAAGTTTCATCATATGTGTATGTTTTTTTTTTAATTTCCACAGATGACTCTGATATGCTACCAACTTTAAGTCAGACTGCCATAAGAAGGCATTATCAGTCTAATTGCTGTCCAGTTTTTATTAATCATAAACTAATCATATAAGAATAGTAGCCATTCTGTGGTTTGTTGACTCTAGATCACTATTCAGTGTCAGTATTTACTAGAAATCTCAAAAGAGAGCCTGAGACCAATTTTTTTTCCCAAAGCACTCACTTGCAGTAAAAAAATAAATAAATAAAGTGGAGTTGGAAAGAAAAACCAATGGGGTTAAAGTTTAACTATGAAAATATTAATATAATGTAGACAATAAGAGGAATTTAGATTTCTGTTAAGCCTTAAACAGTTATTTTGTGGGTGGTAACTAGTTGAGACTATTTGAACCAGATGGTACCTGTAAATATCTTTGTATTGTCCTATTCCCAAGATTTCCACTGCCTCTTCAGAGCACAGTTGCAACAGACTCAGGATAAACTTTTCAGGTTTGCCCCAATATTGTTAGATAAGATTTATTAAAGTCCCTCTGAAAGTTAAACACTATTTTAAGGGCTTCACATAATTATATCACAATATGCAATGAACTAGGAACTAATCAATATCATCATTTTACCTATAAAGAGCCTACGGTTAGAGAGATTAAGCAACTTGCCTAAAGCCACACAATTTATAAGTGGTACAGCCAGGATTTTCAGTATTTCCACCTTAAGAGTTGGACTCCAGAGACATGTTCTTAACTGCTGCTCTGGGCTGCTGCCTCCCTCCACTGCAGTCCTTCAGCCAGATCCACTGAGAATAAACACATCCTCTTATAAATGACTATTCCGGGAATCAGAAATATTCTTACCCTGGGCATTTCTTTCTCTCTGTTGACTCTTGTCCTCAGCCACCATTTAGCCACTATCATGCCTTCCTTAGCCTTTCAGTGCTATTGAGAACAGTTTTCCATTTTTTTTTTTCTAAAAACTTACCATGGGAGAAACATAACCATTTCTCCTTCAGAGCTCTTTCCTTTAGACATGATTAAATAATCTACATCAATAAATGTACTCAACCAGGTGAAACAGAATTCCTAAGAAGCTATAATTCTTATATATTGTAAGGGCTGCTGCTCACTTCAAATTATTCCAATAAAATGCTTCACCTTAAAATCAACTTTAATCATATTATCCTGATCATTTCTACTCTTAACACTTGTTCAGATTTTCAACACTTCAATCTGATAAAGATTTCTTTTTGCCAACCTTTCTTTGTTTAGTGTCCAAGACTCAGGGGATATATCTCATAGCTCTTTGTGGCAATTAAAGATGAACCTCTTCAGATTTTGATAAAGTCTCAGCAATTGGGCTTAAATGAATTACTCTGTCTCAGCTTTTAAATCATGTAGAACTGCATGTGCAATCCCAGCCCATGTAGCTAAGAGTGCTGCGCACATGACAGCAGTGACAGTGACATGACTACAATGACATGATTTTGCCACTGGGCAACATCCAGTCTGCTGCCCCACTCCTTTCTTATGGTATGAGAACCCCCACTCCACTCCGGAGAACCGCACCACTCCTATCCATATATCCATGATTACGATACTATTGGCTTAACCAGGCTAGATGCTGAATCTGTGCAATCCATTCTCTTGCCCACATTTATTGCCTGTGAATCAGCTTGAACCAATGAGAGACAGCAAATATTTGCTGGTGTGTTCTGAGTAAAAAGCTTCTTCTTTCCTCTGAGAGCTATGAACGAAATATAGTTTCCTTTCTTTCAAATATTGGGATAAAAGATTGTGAATCCCAGAAGTGTTGCAGCTAGCTATTTCTGATAAAAAGAATAAAAGAAGTCTTAGAAAGGATCTGATGTTCAGGAAAAAAAAAAGTCTCATGAATTACATTGTGAGAATTCAGATCAAACCATATGTGAAGTCAGAAAACTCTGAGCTTTTCAATTCTTTGTTATGCTTTAGGCTATATTGTCTGAAGTTTTGATTACATACAACATTACAACATAATGAGTCCTAAATGATACTTCAAGAGAGAAAAGTAAGAGTTCACGCTTGAATTATAAACCTTTATAGTAGTTTTTGTTTTGTTGTCTTAATATTTTTTAATCTACTGGTGTTAGTCATACCAAAGACAAATGGAAGTGAAATATTTAGCTAATCATAGATTCAGAGGCAACATAAAGAAAGAAATAAAGCCGGGCGCGGTGGCTCACGCCTGTAATCCTAGCACTCTGGGAGGCTGAGGCGGGCGGATTGCTTGAGGTTGGGAGTTCGAAACCAGCCTGAGCGAGACCCCGTCTCTACTAAAAATAGAAAGAAATTAATTGACCAACTAAAAGTATATATACAAAAAAATTAGCCGGGCATGGTGGTGTGTGCCTGTAGTCCCAGCAGGGAGGCTGAGGCAGGAGGATCACTTGAGCCCAGGAGTTTGAGGTTGCTGTGAGCTAGGCTGACGCCACGGCACTCACTCTAGCCTGGGCAACAAAGTGAGACTCTGTCTCAAAAAAAAAAAAAAAAAAGTAAGCTTTAATAAAATTCAATACCTGTTTAGTTTAAAGGCTTTGATTCACTCATCAAGATGATCAATACGCATTTGGAAGCCCCGATGATACTAATAGGAAGCTATTTCCAGTCATTGTTAAGTGTTTTTATTTTTGATTATATAAACTTTGTGATAATTACAAATAAAACCATGTTTCTAATTAGTCATGTTGTAATTATAGATTTAGCCTTTCATAGTTAAAAGCTCTTTTGATGCTCCTTATATTCAGATTTCAAAGAAATAGGTTCTCTTAAAATCATTATTTTATGACCTTTCTGTTGAATGCCCTTTGGCAACGTCTTTGCTAAGTGGTTATATAGCCTATGTTTAAGCTCTGTGGCTTCTACTTTTGATTGATTCTTACTGTTATTACATGCTCCTTAGTATCCTAACATGAATCATCCCACTGCTATCTCATTCCCTTGGTGCCATAAAGAAATTCTATTTATAAATTAAAGCCTTTTAGAAATTTAAAGATTTCCTTCATAACTTCTATTTATTTAATATTTTACAGTCTCTGACATCATTAAAATAAATTGCCTCCACATCCTCAAGTTATTTTATTATTTTTCAAAATGTTATAAATAAAACAAGATGCTTTACCCTTAAGGATATGACTACCGTATTGGGACAGAAAAGTAGTGTGGACAAGGTACTGAAAGATTGTGTAACTTCTTTCACTTTTAAAGAATGACACTTAGAGTCCTAAGGGGACTTCAAGCATATAGCCGTTCTACCTGAGACTACAGAGCAGAAATATAAATGTTATTAACCTTGAAAAAATAAAAGGAAAAATAACTCGGTAAGAAATTAGAAGATGAAAGGCAGTAGGGGGTGTGAATTGAAGGTTCAAGGAGTTAAAAGGATTATTTTACAAAGTGGAGAATTAGATATACTATATGTGGTTGATATAACAGGAAATAACAGTTCAGCTATGGCACTTAAAAATATACAAATATAACTAATAGAGTAACTTAAAACAGTATTGTTAATATAACTATATTGGGAAAAGGAGTATGATTTAAACAAACTACATATTAATTTAGCATAGTAGAATTTCAATAGTTAAAATTAACCATTCAAATAACAATGTGCTTATATGTTCTAATTAAAAGATAATAGCATATTATTTACAACTATGGAGAAGTAATAACAGAAAGAGGTCTAAGTGTTTGCACCTGAGGAGCTAGACTCAGGGTGGGGAAATTGATCAGGAGACTGGCTTTTAAGTCTCTCCTGTATTTTTTATTTGTTCGTTGTTGTTTATTTATTTATTTGAGACAGTCTCACTCTGTTGCCCAGGCTAGATTGCCGTGGCATCAGCCTAGCTCACAGCAACCTCAAACTCCTGGGCTCAGGCGATACTCCTGCCTCCTCCCAAGTTGCTGGGACGACAGGCATGTGCCACCATGCCCAGCTAATTTTTTCTATATATTTTTAGTTGTCCAGCTAATTTCTTTCTATTTTTTTGGTAGAGACGGGTCTCAGTCTTGCTCAGGCTGGTCTTGAACTCCTGAGCTCAAACAATCTGCCTGCCTCTACCTCCCAGAGTGCTAGGATTACAGGTGTGAGCCACTGCGGCCGGCCTCTCCTGTATTTTTAAAAGCATTTGTATATATTCTTTGATTAAAAAGATAATAATCATGGCAGGTTCAGAAAACATTCTGTTCTGCCATTAATAGCTTAGATTTGTACTATATCTTTTTTTGGGGCATATTATTGGGGTATAAATTTTAAGGTTTCATGAGATGTGCACCATCTGGGGGATGGTCATGTTGTACTATATCTTAATTTTAATTTTTATTATCAATGAAATAGTATACCTATTATATGGCTACTATACAAAATGGAATGCAAGAAGAAAGGAGAAGTATTTTAAGTCTAGGAAGAAGAATAAAAAACACTGCCGAAAATGTCTTTGGTTTAGTATTACTTAAAATAGAATTCAATCTTAATTTTCAGGAGGATTTTTCATTAAGTTATGGTTTTCTAATAATCAAACAGAGCACTGCTTGGGCACGTTCAATCCTAGAAAGCTTGAGATTTAGTCACTTTTCATTCTATAATTCCTTATCAAATATCACAATAGTTTTAATTTATTTTTTTTATTTTCATGAAATTTTTTTCTAAGACAGGTAGTTAGGGTTTTATAGATGTTTAACACTAGAAGCTAAGCAAGATACTCCTGAGTGGACTAATTTTTGCATTGTATATGTTAGAATTTCTTTACTAGTAAAAAATGGAAATCTTATAATCATGTCATAAAATTTGATTAGGAACATAAAATTAGAGATTCTAATACTATTAACATGTGGGGACTTCGCAATTTTTTTAATCCAGTTTTGGAACGTGTTTCTTTTGGATGCTAAAGATAGGATTTTTTCACCCTATGGTAAGTAATCATTTATTTGAACTTTATCTTAAATTTTCTAAGACTTACAATAATCAAAACTTGAATTGAAAGCATAATATATTATTCAGATAGGCATTTATGTCCATAATTTTTTAATTATAGAGCAAAAAACCCAGAGGTATGTGCAATTGTTTTATTCCACATAGATTTCTCAGAAATCATATCTTCAACATATGTAAAATAATTCCCACTAGAAATTCACTTTTTTTTTTTGGCAGTGAGGGGGGAAGGATTAACTCTTAAATATTAAGGCATTAAAGTTTCTACAAATCGTTATCCCTGTGAGTTTTTGTTTTAGGAGTCATAATGATGTATTGGACAATAAGCATAGAATTAGATGCTGTCCTTCTATATTGAAGTCATCCTGCAAGTATTATTATTATTTAACTTATGCATGATGCGTACTTTTTTTTACCTCTTTTACTTTAAGTCAAAAGTTTTGCTGCCATAACCATGGAGATGGAGTGTTTAATAAAGGGGAGATCTCACCAATGATGTGAATTGTGGTCTAGTAAGCGTATGGCAAGAGGGGTGGGGGAAATGCACTACACTACTTTTGAACGTGTTTTCCGTTGAAGGCTATCTTAGTCCATTTGTGCTTCTATAACAAAATGTCATATGCTGAGTAATTTATAAATAACAGAAATTTACAGTTTTGGAGACCGTGAAGTCCAAGATTGAAGTTGTGGCAAGTTCAGTATCTTGTAAGGGGCTTAGTCTCCACTTCCCAGAGGGTACCTTGTCACTGCATCCTGTGGAGGGGAGGAATGTGTCCTCACATCCGAGAAGATGGAAGGGACGTGGGCCATACACTGTGTAGAGCCTCTTTATAAGGGCCTTAATCCCATTCACAGGAGGGGAGTCCTCATGGCGTGATCCCCTCTTCAAGGTCCCACCTCTTCCTATTAGCACTCGGCCATTAAATTTCAACACTTGAATTTAGGAGGGGATACATTTAAACTATAAGAGAGACTGTGTTATAAAATTTGACTAATGTATATGATGATGCTGTTCATCTCTTTAGCTTTATTGTGAACTAAAGAGGCTTTAGAGGCTAGCCTAGAAAAATTAACATCTTATGTAATTTTTTAAAAGAAAATGAGATCCAATCTTATAACAACTTTTTAAAAAAAGAGTGTTTGGAATATTATCAGTTCCTACATTTGATGTCTTTTTATACATGTGTATCCATGTGTGTGTATGTGTGTAATCATATCAGATGATATATTCATAAACAGCTTACTTTATACTAGTTCAAGAGAGCTATTATAAAGTTCAATCACCTAACTGAAGGAATCATGGTTAGCCTACAAAGAGTTGTCATTGGTATTAATAATGTAATCTGAATGACTGCACAGTTATGAAATTATACTGCTCATAGTTAATAAAGACAATAGAAAGTCTTGCATGAATGTATATTGATGACAATGTGGGAGAATAACTCTCTAGTTGCACTTTGAAATCCTGGCATGTCATAGAAGCTTTGATTTGTTGCTGTTGCTTTCTTGACAGAAATTCAATTTAGGAAGGAAGCTCTGAGACCAACGCATCTGTTACCTGCTTTGTGAAGCATGGCATTGAAGACTGTCTCATACCTATTAGCAATCATGATGAGAAGACTTTAGTAACAATGACACACATATATCATCACCCTTTAACTTTATTTAAAGTGGCATGGGATTGGGCCCCTTAGATAACTATTCCAAACAGGCTTCGATATTTTTGCAGCTTAAACATAGAGGCAATCAAAACCACAAACCGTAAAGTGTTGTTCTTTAGAGCACATTAAAAAAAATCCCTGTCTATCTCCTTGCAAAGGCTTTCTTTATCTTCATTTATGTTTTGTTAATAGTAAGAGTCAGTTGTAAATGTTTTTGCCACAGGCATGTCTATTTGAGAATTCTTTGCTTTTCACTCACAGAATTGGCATCTAGTTGAGCAGATACATCCTAAAAGATTGATTTGTGTCAGACTGTCCTTTCCCTTCACCTAAATTCTTGTTTAGTTAGAATGACGCTTATTGACAGAGGTGCCCTGTAATCTCTCCTTGACAGGACTCTGAGAGATTCAGCTAATTTTATTCTTGCTGTTTACAATTTGTCTCTTGACAATCACATTTTCACAACCAAGCTGCATTGGTGAAAGTAACCTTCTGGCATTTATACTGGTCTCTGGCTTCCCCTTAGATTTAATTTACTCTAAAATACTTACCAAACACCTACTGTGGGCCTGGTTGCAGGCAGATTGTTCTCTGGCTAGCAGGAAAGATAGATAACTATATGACAGAACAATAATGCAGACTTGTATAAAATGTTAATAGAGCATTAATTATGGAAAAAATAAAAACTTTGCCTTTCATGGGAAAGACCAAATTGGGGTGGTCAGGAAAACCCCAGTACAGTAATATTTGAGCTAGATTTTGAAGGATGGATGAATTTTAATTGTATATAGTAAGTACTGGATGTTTCCTAATGAAAGATCTTTTTATCAGGGAAGACAACTGCTCTTAATATCCTTAAGAACACAATTCTGGTTTCAGATTAGCTCATGAATGGAGGTAGCATTTTTTTAAATCACAGATCCTTCAGGTAGACTTTACAGATTAAGGTTATGACTATCAGTATTCTCCTTCTTCAGCCATGGCCCAAGGAACCCAGGATAACTTAAAACCATATAGGAAATTAACAGATTAGTAGCCTGGAGAAAATTTAGGAGATTTTCTTGGCTACCTGATGGCCGACACCAAGATTCAAGCTCTTATCACTATGAAAGTTTTATAAACTGAAACATTTACTATTATCCCCATAGGTCTGTCCGTTTTTCACTACCACGACATTCTTTAAAAAAAATATTGAAAAGCTTCATTTCTGTTTAAGGTTCAGTCTCTTTTGATTTCTCAATTAAGCTAAGCCTACATTCCTTAGCATTTCAGGATATACAATAATAATCCAAAATGACCACTGTTGTTCACCCAGGGAAATTAATAAAAATACAGTATTCTGAGCCTAACATTAGATGTTTTGCTGAAGTAGATCTTGGGGAAGAAAACTAAAATAAGGACTTTTAATATATAATTTAGGTTAATTTGATTTAGTCAGTCTATGAAATGGGGCTTGGAAGCCATATACCAGCTGGTGGAAATATATGTGTGTGTGTGTGTGTGTGTGTGTGTGTGTGTGTGTGTGTATTTTTTTTTTTACATTTTCTAGTCTTTACATTTGTTGTAAGGGGCTGTAACTGGCCCCCAAACAAAAGTATCCCAGAAACTAAAATTACTGTAACAAAATCTGAGGCAGGGGGAAGGGAAAAAAGAAAATAATGAAATGCATTGTGAGTGCTCATAACCAGTTAGCCATTTTTGCCTTGAGCAGCCCTGGCAGAAAATGACAGGGGAATAAATGTGAGTATTTTTTGTTCCTCCTCATTCATTTACAATTCTCTCTCCATGTTAAACATCTGGATCATTAATAACTTATTAATATTCTGCAATAGGAAGTTCTCAATTTATCAAGGTTGAAAGCTCTACTGTCAAACTATCATGATTGGCATTCCCAGTTGTAACAGATTTGTCTTTTCTATAAACTATCTCATGTCACATGTCTATCTATCTATCTATCTATCTATCTATCTATCTATCTATCTATCTATCTGTCTATCTATACACACACACACACACACACACACACACTTTTTTTGTAATGGTAATTTTTCTTTCACTGAAAAATCTCCTTCTAGTCATGTAATTCCTTTCAAAGTCTTTCAAACCAGAAGCCTGGGGATCTCCCCAACTCCTGATTCCCAGGAAACCCCCTCTTTATCTGTTCTTGCACCAGTTTTCTCTGCATCAGTGAATGATAACACCTTCCAACCAGTGCTTTGAGAAACTCTGGGAGTCTTTTTCAATTCTCTTTCATGTATACTCCATCCTCAATTTCAACTATATGAAAGAACAGTTCATCAAGCTCTATAATGTATCCTGAATTAATTCACTTCCCTCGTATCTCTACCACAAGTCACTGCTGTTGATTGGGTTTCCACTGTTGCCTACCTACAATCCATTATCTGTGAAATAGCAAGAAAAGACTTTGCAAAAACTAATCATGATGCTGTCACTGCTTCAGTAGTGACTCTCCAATAGATTTGGATTGCATTCAATAAAATGCAAAATCCTTACCTTACGTACTGAGCCATCAATAACATGACTTCTATCCACCTCTTTGACCACATCTCTAGTGTCACATTTCCACAAGCCCATTCTTATCCAGAAACACAGGCCATAACTCTGTTGTTTGGACATTCAGGCTCATTCTCTTTGGCCCATTACCCTCTTCTACTCTGGGACACTTTATGCTTGACTGACTTTTCATTAATAAAGTCTGAGTTCAAACATCAACCACCTCAGATAGCCTTTCTCTAAGTAACCTAAATATAGTACCACCATTCTATTCTCTCTCTTAATATGTTATTCCAATTAATTGTTTCATGGAACTTATTTTTTATTTTATACTGATTCAATCAAAATTTACTCCCTCTAAAATATAAGATTTGTCTGTCTTATTATTGCCATATTCCTATCCTTGATAAAGTACTTATATATTGTAGGTACGTGATAAATACTCATTAAATAAATAAAGTAATACATGTCATGACATGATAATTTGAATTCTTGACTTTTTTCTTTCCATTCTATTATAAAAGTTTCATAATTAGGAGAGGATTTTAACATTTTTTAAGACTCTTAATGATAATATCCCAACAATTTTCCTTTCCTCATTTTTTTTTTTTTTTTTTTTTTTTTTTTTTATTTTTTTTTAAAAGCCAGTCAAATTTAGCAGTGGGGGGTTGAATACCAACTTTAGTGACACTAATGTGAATAAGTTCTGATAACCCACTACCATCGGACCAGCCCCTCATTTTTGATCTCACTCTGATTCATCTGCCACAGAGTTCTTAAAGTTAAATTTCTAAACCAATAAGATGATGAATTTTTGCAGTTCCTGCAATCCATAAAATCAAGTCAAAAGTCCTGATCAAGGTCTAAAGGCTTTTTATAGTTTATTCTCTATATTTATTTCTGGCTTCATTTTCTGCCTCTTTCCCTTGTGTATTGTTTAACCACATAAAACTGTGAATAGGCTCAGACATATCATGTTATTTTGTGACCCATGCCTTTGCCCATTCTAGTACATTATTCCCTTTGAGGCTCCCCTCAAGTGTCAGTTCTCCCCTCTTCATGGGTAGTTAGTGGTTTTCACAGGTCTTTATCTTACCATTTATTATGCCATATTGGTAATTATTTATTTATATGCTATTCTAGCCCTGAAGAGTAACATAGTGATTAGTGTATGTTCCATGTATGCAAATTAAATGAGGGATAGATGGATGGATGGGTGGGTGGGTGGATGGGTGAATGGAGATGGATGAAAGATATCTTTCTACTAATCCATAATCATCACGTGAACAGAATTCTTTCCAATGCACCTGAGTGTTCCCTTGACACTGGGCTTTAAAAATATTAAAGACTTAATACTATTTATTAAATGTGTGGATAAAATAACTAAGTATTTATTACATTAGTTGCTAAAATTATATAGTATGTCCATACTTTTGTCTAAAGAAGAATTTCCTTCCTCTTAAAAAAACGTATTTCCCATGTTCTAGACCTGTATTCTCTAATATAGTAGCCACTAGTCATTTGAGGATACAGAGCACTTGGAATGTTACCAGCTCAAACCAAGATGTGCTGTAAACTTAGACTTACTAGGAAATAACTTAAAATGTATTACATACTGAAATGTTAATAATTTGGATGTATTGAGTTACCTAAGATATATAATTAAAATGAATCCACTTGTTTGATTTTATGTCTTTGCTACAGCAACTAGAAAATTTAGAATTACATATATGGCTTGTATTGTATTTCTAATTTATTACAGTTATAGTTGTCTTGTTCAACATGTCTATTATTTCTTAAGTGCAGTCATTTATAACTCACACAATCCACATGGCAACGATGCTACTCTTTTTCCTAGACAAATGTTCTTTTCATCATATATAGATATATAGATTTTTTTTGGATGAAATGGTTAAGTCAGATGAGTGTCACATAGCATTTTGTGCCTCTAACTTTTCAGGAACCCTCCCAAGGCATAATAATCAGATGACTTTTTCCTTTGTGTCTCTACTGCTTGAAAAATCTACAGATAATTTATTTTCAAAATTTTGGGAAATGCCCAAATTTAGTAATAGAAAAAGCATATTCCTTTGGCTTTCTTATTTAGATTTAATTCAGATTTATTTAAATGTTATATTTAGCATTATATTTTACTTCTAAGCTCTGACTTACACAGTTTGAGACAATTATGATTTTATGTTTATTTTTTATTGTAAGACAAATTTGGTGTTTTAAATCTAATCTTTCTTATATGTATATATGTATTAGTTGAATGGAAATTGTGTTTCTAAGTAAGTCCGCTTACTCAGGCACAAATATTTACCTATGAAACATTCTAGGTTTGGGGGTCACAGTTTTATAGAGGTATAAAAGGAAAGGGATTTGGAGCTTAAGAAATAATTCTAAGGTCAAGAACAAAGAGAATACTCCACCATGAAGAATCAGTTACCACGATATATTTATCAAATTTGGTCATCCTTCTCATTTCCGATACCATGTCCTATTCTAGGGTTTTATTACCTCTCACCATGATGATTTCAACAATCTCCTATTATCCTTTTCTCCAGTATTGTCTCCATCAAATCCATTCTCCACACTGCTACCAGAGAGATGATCAAATATTTATAATCTAAAAATATCACTTTCCTAAGTAAGAGCTTCTGTTAGTCATTAACTATGACCTCATTAAATTCAGAGATGAAGTCTAAATCCCTGGATAGGGCATACATGCCCCTGTGTAATTGAACTTTTGGCTACTTCTCTGACATTGTGTCTTGCTTGCTACTCCCTACCTCCTGCTGTATATTCTAGCAACACCAATCATGTCTTCCTCCTTCCCATCACCATACACTGCTCCTCTCTGTTTGCCTCCTTTTGTTGCCCTCTCATTAAAAATGTGTTGATTTATCTATCACTTCCATACCCAATTTTATTATGAATCTGTTTATTGTAAATCCTCCCACAAGATTCTGTCCTAGAAAGCAGAGCTCTTGCCTTATTCTCTGTGGCTTATTTTGCTTGTTAGAAAAATGAGAATGACACATTACTCACTTTTTAAGGAGAATTGAGTGAGTTAATGCATATGCCTGGTAAATAGGTAGTGGTCATTAAGGGTTAGTTATATCATGATTATTGTTGTTATAATCATCAATATTAGTAGTCATTTGTTATTATCACTCGGTCATTACATGGTAGGCATTCGGTAAATGTGTATGGAATAAAGAAAGATTAGGTGATTACTATACTTAGGACTCCAAGAAAAAGGGACAGGGAGAATTGACTTGAATTAAAAAGGACAAATCTGAAAAAGAAATCATGAGACCAGAAATCTCTAGCTGAAACTAGTGATGCCACTACCTTGCCCTAAACCTTGATCACTCAGAGCTAACTGCTTTCATACTGACTGCCTCCAGAAGAGTCATTCTTCACACATTCATTGAAAATTCTGTCAGAAACAATAGTAAGTATTAGGTGATATTGAACAGGACTAAGAGAACAAATGTAGCTTTGAAATAGGACTTTTCAAAGTAGCCCTGCAGCAATATCCTGATTTACTTCCTATAATCCCGTACTACTAATCTAGCTCTTTTCTACTTCAGTAATAAACACCGATTTTTTTTTTAGCAACCAATATGGATGTTAGCAATTTTCCCTGTTTCCAATTAGATCAAAGAGGTTTATCACATTGTTGATAAAAACAGAATTTAACAACCAAAGAGTCATTACAGAAAGAAGTATAAAAAGAGCAGGAAAAAATCTGCATCAATTAATAGGTGATTCTTACATTGTGTCTAGCACTCATGACATTATTCTGTAAGCATAATATGTTGTTATAGAACAGACCTAGTTCCTAGGCTTTTGAATCATTAAGAGAAAAAACAGGACTGTTTAGAGTCAGAAAATTAATCTGTACATTGCATTTATATCCAAATAAATATTAAATTATTTAACATAGTGCTACAAATACAAAATATAACATAACGTGTGAAATATAATAATGCTAGGTAAAATTTATTGTCAATCTATTATGTTTTTATATATAACCTCATGATAACCTGGGACTAAGGTTAAGTATGTTTCCTGCTGTCATTCGTGGCAGGACCACAAGATTCAACCAAGATCTGTTTGACCTTTAAGTCTGATACTAAAGAAATGTATTGTCCTGGTTTTGTCACTAATGTGTATGTGTGCATATGTGTAGCTAATAGCATATTCATGCCTAGAGCAGTGCTAGCCACACATTAGATAAGGATCATATACTTTTCTTATCTCAAATGTCCACTGGTATGGTAGATTTTCATAATCCCTTATTTTAGTTCAGCTACCTAATCTCTGAATCTATATATATTTTAATCCTATATGAAGACTTTTAAATAATGAGATCCATATCTGTATTACTGGCATTGAAGTGCAAAGAGGTAGAAATTCTTTTTACTTCAATTGACTTTATCTCTGTCTTACTACAAAAGGTACCCATAAGAATAGTACTTAAGAATTTAATAATTAAGTCTATATTTACCCTTTATACATTTTGTATAACTGTATTTTTTATTTGTACAAATTGATGGGGTCCATGAGAAATTTTATTACATATACGTAATGCATAGTAATCAAGTCAGAGTATTGAGGGTGTCTATCACCTAAGTATCATACACTTTTGTTAAGTATAATCATCCTACTCTGCTATCAAACCTTGAATATTGGCACTCTTTAGCTCATTTCTCATCATCCTCTCTCACCTCCCTCTCTTTCTATTCTCTGTTAACTATCTTACTACTCTCTACCTCCATGTCTTCAAATTTTTTAGCCCCCACATGTAAATGAGAACATGTGATATTTGTCTTTTTGTGCATGGCTCATTTTACTTAAGAGAATGATCTCTAGTTCCATTCATGTTGCTGCAAATAACATGATTTCATTCTTTTTATGGCTGAATGATATTCCATTGTGTATATGTGCCATAATTTCTTTATCTATTCATCTGTTGATGGACATTAAGGTTGATTCTATATCTTTGCTATTGTGAATAGTGCTGAAATAAACATGAAAGTGCAGTTATCCGTTTGATATATTGATTTCTTTTTGTTTGAGTAGATACTCAGTAGTGGAATTGCTGGATCAAATGGTAATCCTATTTTCAATTTTTTGAGAAATCGCCATACTCCTTTCCGTAGTGGATGTACTAGTTTAAATTCCTACCAACAGTACAAAATAGTTCCTTTTTTTCTACATTCTCACCAAGGTCTGTTATGTTTTGTCTTTTTAATAGTAGCTGTTCTGGCTGGGTAAGATATCTTATTGTGGTTTTGATTTGCATTTTTCTGAAGATTAGCGATATTAAGTATTTATTTTTTCATATACCTGTTGGCTGTCTTTCTTCAATTGAGAAATGTCTATTTATATCCTTTGCCAACTTTGTAATTGCATTTTTTTTGTATTTATTTGTTTGTATGTTTTTTCCTGTTGAGTTGTTTGAGTTCTCTGAACATTCTCTATATTAGCCCCCTGTTGGATGAATATTTTGCAAATATTTTCTCCCATTTAACAGGTTGTCTCTTCACTCTGTTGATTTATTCCTTTTGCCATGGAAAAGCTTTTTAATTTAATTAAATTTTATTGGTCTGTTTTTGTTCTTTTTTTTTTTTTTCTGTGCTTTTAAGGTTTTAGTCATTAATTCTTTGCCTAACCAATGTATGGAGAGTTTCCCTAGATTTTCTTCTAGTATTTTTATAATTTCAGATCTTAGGTTTAGTTCTTTATTCCATATTGAGTTGATTTTTGTATATGCTGAGAGATAGTAGTCCAGTTTTATTCTTTGGAATATGGTTATTCAATTTTCCCAGAACCATTTATTGAAAAGGGTGTCCTTTCCCCAGTGTAAGTTCATGTCAGCTTTGTTTAAGATAAATTGGCTGTAAATATGTGGCTTTCTTTCTGGGTTCTGTTTTCTGTTCAATTGGTATATGTGCCTGTTTTTATACCAGAGCCATGCTTCTTTGGTTACCACAGCTGTGTAATATATTAATATTTTCAAGTCAGGTAATGTAATGCCTCCAGCTTTTTGTTTGTTTGCTTTTTTAATTATTATTATTATTTGGGCTCTCTTTGGTTCCACATGAATTTTAGGATTATTATTTCTAATTCTGTGAAGAATGATATTGGTATTTTAATAGGTATTGCATTGAATCTGTAAGTTACTTTGGGCACCATGGTCATTTTAACAATATTATTTCTTCTGACCCATAAGTATGGGATGTCATTCCATTTGTTTATGTCATCTTTAATTTCTTTCATCAGTGTTTTGTAGTGTATTTTTTGTTTGTAGAGATATCTTACACCCTTGGTTAAATTTAAATTTATTCCTAGGGTTTTGTTTTGTTTTGTTTTGTACTATTGTAAATGGGGTTGCTTCCCTAATTTCTTTCTTGACTAGTTTGTTATTGGTGTATTAAAATGTTATTCGTTTTTGTACATTGATTTTGCATTATGCAACTTTACTGAATTCATTGATCAAATCTAAGAGTTTGTTGTTTGCTTTTTGGATTTTTTTTTTTCTTTTTTGGTGGAGTCTTCAGTTTTTCCTGGATATAAGATCATATCTTCAGCAAAGAGGTACAACTTGACTTTCTCTTTTCCAATGTGGATGTCTTTACTACTTTCTCTTGCCTGATTGCTCTGGCTAGGACTTCTAGTACTATGTAGAATAGGAGTGATACAGGTGGGCATCCATGTGTTGTTCTAGTTCTTAGAGGAAAGAGAAAAGGCACTCAACTTTTCCCATTCAGTATGTTGTTAGCTGTAGGTTTGTCATATATGCCTTTATTATCTTAAGGTGTGTTCCTTTTATGTCTAGTTTGTTGAGAGTTTTTTTTTTTCTATCATGAAGGGATGTTGGATTCTATCAAATGCTTTTTCTGCATTTATTGAGATGATCATATAATTTTTGTCATTCATTCTGGTTGATATGATGTATCACACTTACTGCATGTGGTAAGCTATCCTTGCATCCCTGGTATAAATTCCACCTTGTCCTGGTATATTATCTTTTTCAGATACTGTTGGATTCAGTTTGCTTGTATTTTGTTGAAGACTTTTGCATCTATGTTCATCAGGGATATTGGCCTGTAATTTTCTCTTTTGCTCTCATTGTGTCTTTGTCTGGTTTTGGTATCAGAGTAACGCTGGCTTCATATAATGAATTTGGAAATATTTCCTCCTCCTCTTCATTTATTTTTGAAGAATTTGAGTAATATTGGTAATAGTTTTTCTTTAAATATTTGGTAGAATTTATTATTGAAGCCATGAGGTCCTGGGCTTTTCTTTAATGGGAGACTTTTTGTTAGAGCTTCTATTTCATTATTCATTATTGATTTGTTAAGGTTTTTATTCTCTTCATTGTTCAATATTGGTAGGTTGTGTGCATCCAGCAATTTATCTATTTCTCTTTGGTTTTCCAATTTGTTAGCATATGGTTGTTTATGATAGTCTCTAACAATTCTCTGTATGGTTTGATCTGAATTCTCACAATGTAATTCTGTATTTCTGAGGTCTCAGTTATTATGTCTTCTTTTTCATTTCTGATTTTATTTATTTGGGTCCCCTCTCTTTTTTTCTTAGTTTAGCTAAAGGTTCCTTGATTTTGTTTATCTTGTCAAGAAACCAACTGTTTGTTTCCTTGATCTTCTATATTTTTGCCTCTATTTCACTTGCTTTTACTTTGATCTTTATTTCTTTCCTTCTACTAAATTTGGGTTTTGTTGTTTTTACTTATCTAGTTCCTTGAGGTGCATGATTAGGTTGTTAATTTGCAGTCTTTCTACTTTTTTGATATATATATATTTACTGCTATAAATTTTTTTCTTAATACTGCTTCTGCTGTGTTTCATAGATTTTGGTATGTTGTATCTGTATTTTCATTTGTTTCCAGAAATTTTTGTTTCTTTCTTAATTTCTTCATTGATCCATTGGCTGTTCAGAAGCATGTTATTTAATTTCCATGTGTTTATTTTCCAAGGTTCCTCTTGTTATTGATTTCAGTTTTATTCCATTGTGGTCTGTTGTGCCACTGGGTCCCAGACAGTGTGCAGTTTGCCAGAGCCTAGTTTTGAAAATGGATCTTTTCTCTTGTCATATGGGTCTCAGAAAGGGTGTGGGGCCCAGTGCAATCTCCCTCCCTAAAGCAGTTCCATTCCATGGTCTCCTGGCAGCTTCCTTAGTTAGTTTCAAAGGTCCCATGCAATACTTTGCTTACTTCTTAACCCCAGCTGTGGGAGCACTCCAACCTCACTTTCCTGTCAATGTGTCAATGACAGTTTGATGGTAAGTGCTCCAGTCCTGGTGTCCCTGAGTTGAGTCCCAGGACAGCATTCTGTTTGCCATAGGTTAGTTTTGAAAATGGCACCTTGCTGTAGCCACTTAGGTTTCAGAAAAGGTATGAGACACAGCCTGAGCTCCCTCCCTGGAGCAGTTCTGTCTGCCGGTCTCCCAGCAGCTTCCCATATTAGTTTCAGGAGTTGGTTGGGTTCATGGGTTCTCCCATGACCAAGACAGCAAAAGTCCTTGGTGACGATGACTCCATCATGGGCTGCTAGAAGTCTTTTACTCATTTCTTCTCCACATTAGAAAGTCACTCCTGTTTCTCAGCTAATCCCAGCCTGAGAGACAGCCTCTCCTCCTTCTTCCCTGGGTTTGCTGTTCTCTGTCAGTTCTCTGTTGAATTCCAAAATTCTCTTTGGACAATGCATTTGAAATGTGACTATTTATACACTATTCTGGTTCCTCTGAGTGGAGGAGGCAGGCATGAGATGCTTCTAGTCAGCCAGCTTGAACCCCTCTCTCTGTATGGCAGTATAAGCATCGATCAGATCCCTTCTAACTTATTCTAATTCTGGATAAAAGAGTCAAACTCTTCACAGTGTTTTGATATAAAACAGAAAGAATTATGGTTTACTAAAAAAATAGATGTTTTAGAAGTTCAGAAGAAAGAGAAAAAGAGTACCAATAACTGAGAGCGAATGAGGTTTCCAACTGGAAAAAAATGAGAATACCCAAATACTTCATAAAAACCAATTTAATTAAATCTGAGGATAGAGTGGTTTTGCTGTGGTAGTGGTTGTTGACCTATTTTTAGGTCACAAACCTCAGTGGAGAATTTAATGAAAGCTAAGAATCTTTTCTTCAAAGTAAAATGCCTACATGCAAATAAATACAAACTTTTTTTCATATAATTTCAGGGAATAGGGCCCAAAGGATGGACCTTAGGTTAATAACTTCTGACTGAATCTATAAATTAGGGTTCACTTTACTGAATTGCACTTAGTTTCCACTATGTCTTGCTAAAGATTTGCTTTTTCTAAGCTATAACCTTTTTTTACTGCTTTACTAGTAAAAAATTGATTTGATGTCTCCTCCCATCATTTACATAATGCTGATGCTATTCCATCTCTCCAACTCTGCTAGATAATGCTTTTTCTTCCAGTAAAAGTTTTAGGAAAAAAATCCAACCTTTCAAAAATTGTCTTACATGTCTAGTATATTATTTGGACATTGTCTTGGAGTGATCATTTTATATTCCTTTCTTAAAATTTTGAATTGACAAAATGTAATTATATATATCTAATGTGATGTTATGATATATGCATACAATGCAGAACATTAAATAAATATAATTAACATAGCCAGTGACTCAAATACTTGTCATTTTTGTGCTAATAACATTTGAAATTTACTCTCCTAGCAATTTAAAATTATACAACTGTAATCACTATGCTGCAAAATAGATCTCAAAAATTATTCCTCCTGTCTAACTGAAACTTTCTACCTTTTGACCCAGTATCTCCACATTACCACCACCTCCAAGACTCTGGAAACCACCATTCTTCTTTTTGTTTCTATGAATTCCATGGTTTAAGATTTTATATATCAGTGAGGTCATGTGGTATTTGTCTTTCAGTGCCAGGCTTATTTCAATTAGCATAATATCCTCTAGGTTCATCCATGTTGTCACAAATAACAGAATTTTTGTTATTGTTGTTGTTTAAGGCAAAATAGTATTCCGTGGTGTATTTATACCATATTTCCATAATCTACTCATCCAGTGGTGGGCACTTAGGTTGATTCAAAATCTTAGCTATTATGAATAGTGCTGCAATAAACATGGGAGTACAAATACCTTTTCAACATATTGATTTAAAATCCTTTAAATATATACCCAGATGTGGGATTTCTGGATCATATGTTATTCTATTTTTAGCTTTTCAAGAAACCACCATGCAGTTTTCCATAATGGCTATACCAATTTACATTTCCATCAATAATGTAGTAGAGGATTCCCTTTATTCTACATCCTGGCCAACACTTGTTATCGTTCATCTTTTTTCATAGGAGCCACTCTGACAAGTGTGAGGTAGTATCTCCTTGTGGTTTTAACTTGCATTCTTCTAATGATTAATGATATTAAGTATATTTTTATGTATCTGTTGGCCATTTGTATGTCTTCTTTTGAGAAATACTATTTAGTTCCTTTGCCTATTTTTTAATCAGGTTGTTTACTTGCTATTGAGCTGTTTAAGTTTCTTATATATTTTGGATATTAACCCCTTATCAGATACATGGTTTGCAGATGTTTTCTCCCAATTCATAGGTTTTTTTTTCACCCTGTTGATTCTTTCCTTTGCTGTGCAGAAGCTGAAGAAGCTATCTTAACAAAAGTATTCATAGTTTTTTTCTATGATTTTTGTGTTTCCCCACATTTTATACATTTTTTTTATGTATTAGGACATACCACTAACATTTAATGATAAGATTTAAAGTATATTTTAAATTACAGCATTTATGAATTTTTTTATTTATTGAATTTATGTGCCCAGCAATTTGCTAGGTGCTTGGAATACAAAGTGACTGATCCTGAGGGACCCCTATTCTAGTGAGGTCTACGGTTTAAAATAAGACTGCCAATAACCCAGTAAGCCACAAATGGACCTGTGATTATAATTTGTGATAAGTGGAATGTAGGAAGAGATAGGACATTGTAAAAAAGAGTAATTTTTTCAGGGCCCCACTTATTTGAAGAATACACATTTTGGATATTACATACATTTTGAAAAATTTAATTTGAGACCAGTAGAATGACTAGTAGCTAGCTAGGTGAAGATGAGCATAAAGTCCCAAAGAGAAAAGCATGTTCTGAAGCTGGAAAGATCTTGGCACATTTAAGGAACTGAAGGAAGGCCAATATGCCTAAGTATATAAGTTATTGGGAGAATGTCAGACAATGTGGTTTGAGAGATAGGCCTAGCCCATAGTATGCAAAATCTTAAGGGTCCTATTAAGGAGTTTGTATTTCATTTTAATATAGTGGGGACCATTTAACGGTTTCACACTGGGAATTGATATAATCATTATTCTGTTTAGAAAATAACATTTTGAATGTTATGAGAAATAGATTGGAATTGGCAAATATGATGGTAGAGAAAACATTTAGGAGGCTTTTTTCTAGTACTGATAAGGAAATTACAGTGGTTTAAACTAAGAAGCTATGATGATGACTGATTAAAGAAGATGGAGTCAAAATACATTTAGGGAGTGTATTTGACAGACTTCATGTAGGGGCAATGGTAGAAATGACCCTTAGGTTTAAATAACTTAATGGATGTAAGTATCATGGATAGAGGTGTTAAAAACTAGAAGAGTAATAGGTTCAATAGTTCAATTTTGGATATGTTAATTTTAGATGCTGACATTCAAGTAGATATATTGAGTTGATATCCTAGAGGAGAGATTAGGGCTTCATATAGAAATATGGGTGTCATCAGCATCTATAGTCACATGTACCTTGATGACAGGGATATGGCTTAAGAAATGCATCGTTGTCCTTGTGTTAACATCATAGAGTTCATTTACACAAACCTAGATGATACAGCTACTACACACCTAGGCTATGTGGTATAGCCTGTTGTTCCTAGGCTACAAACCTGTACCACATGTTAACTGCACTGAATATTGTATGCATTTGTAACACAATGGTAAGTATTTGCATATCTAAACATATCTAAACAGAAAAGGTACAGTAAAAATAGCACATTATAAACTATATGATCACTGTCATGTATTTTAGCTTGTCATTAATCAAAATGTCCTCATGCAGTGCATGACTATAAATGGTATTTAAAGCCATGGCCCTAGGTAAGATTTCCTAAGGGGAAGTATTAAATAGGAGGAGAGGATTCAGAATTAGCTTTGAAGAAGTTTAGAACATAGGTCAAGGAAGATAATACAAAAAAGTAAAATGAGAAGAAATGATTAGGGAAAATAACAGGATAACACAGAGAAAGGGTACATAGGTCAAGAAAGCTGTGAGATAAAAGTGGTAATCCATGAGAGATTTGTCAAGAAATGGACAAAAGTTGACCATTCAGTTTGGAAAATTATATGTCATTGATGATATTCGTCAAAGAAACTTTGCTAAAATATTAGGTTCAGAAGCCAGATTGAATTGGGTTTGAAAGAGAATGCATAATGAAAAGATGGAGACAACAGGTATAGGCAACTTTTCAAGAACTTTTGTTCTGAAATGGTACAAAGTGTTTGGTGGGGTAGAATTTTGAAGATATGCAATCAAACAATTTAAATTATGATTTCCCCAAACTCTCTCTCTCTCTCTCTCTCTCTCTCTCTCTCTCTCTCTCTCTTTCTCTCTCCTATTTCTTCCTCTCCTTCTCCTCCTCTCTTTCCTTCTCCCCCTCCTTCTTCTCTTTCTCCTAAGGCAGTAAATACTAGAGCAAGTTTAATTGCCTAGATAAATAATCTAGTAGAATAGATAGAGTGAGGTTGAAGATGATGGTAACATAACTCCTTTAATATAATACGACAATTATTTTACATTGTGCATATCCTTTTGCAATTTTTTTCCACTTAGATATACATAATTTGTTAATTTTAATAGTAGAAATGGAATAGGATGAATCTCAAAATATTTTATGGCCTTATAAGATACAGAAAGCGTAACATTCATTTGGGATGTTGAAATCAAAGGACTGAGCCAGTACTTGCAGATCATTTTCAGGATTTGGTCTGAAGATAAAGGATGGTTGTATTTGCTATAAATTTTAAGAAATGAGGATTTAGAGAAAAAGGCAGTCAGCCAGTTTTTTATATTGAGGTTGAATTTGAAAGTAAAAGTTGAAGACAGACTAGCAGAAAGCATGTTGTATTATTGATGTAAATTTATAAACCATATCTGTGAAGTTAGATCCAAATCAATCTAAAACTAAAGCTGAGAAGCCCTCTTTCTGAAAGAAGGAAGTGGTAAATCATGTTTTTATAACAAATAAATGATGTTTCAATAAGAAGATAGAAGAGTCCAAAAATATTCATAAGTATTAATTTTATATTTACCTGAAATCATTCACGTTATAGTTTATCTATAATTATTTAAGAAGAATTATAACAATTGTCATCGTCATGTATATTTCTTCATCTGTTCTGCTCTTCAATATTTTTTGTCCTCTAACTATACCAACTTTTGTATATTTTATCATTTAATTAAACAATTTTAATTTCTACTTGTCCTGATCTCTTTCTGAGATCCACCTGCTTACCAAACTATTCCACCAACATCATTATATAATTATGATTATTATCATAATTGAAATTATTGATAAGTTTCACTTGTGAATCCACTGAAGGATCATTTCTCAGTAGTAGTGACTTAGTAGTGACTAACTACCATTCAACTTATTTATTTTGACCAGGCACCAGTAGTCAATCCGTCCCTCTCTCTTACAACCAATAACCACTCCTTCGTCAAGTGCTGTGCAAGCTTCTGCTTTGTCCCAAGTGTGTCTCGATTCAACTTCAATTTTCCTCTCCTTAGTTTAATACCTTATTTTTTATTGCATGTTTATTAAAACATTCTTCATGGTGATTCAACATGTGTGCATTGCTTATTGTGCTATTTTTGTATTTGCTTCTTACTTCATTCCCATCTTATTTAAATAACATCAGTCTAGTTCATGATCAGAGAATCCTTCCATCCCTTATTATCAATCAATGTGATTAGAGTAGAATTGCTAAGGGGGTGGGGGCTAGGGGGGTAGGGGTTTATGATGGATGTGCTCTTAAGAGCAGTCTGTGACCCTGGCCACAATGATGGATTCACAGATGACTTGTGACTAAACATAATTGATGAGAGCACTGACTCAAACTTTAATTCGGGGTGCTGAGAAAAAATGATATTGTTAAGAAGAATTGCTGACCTGAGTCAGTATATATAAGCCAAACGTTTCTGATGGTTAATTCTCCAAACACATGTAAAGAGAAAAGTCAGCAAAGAGAAAAACCAAACCTAGATGAGGAGACAGGCACTTGACTCCATTTTTTGAGCACATGGACCCAGGCTTGTGCAAAGTTCTTGCTTTCTCATGACTTTGCAAGTTATGTGAGCTACTAACCCTCCCCCCCTTGTGCCTGAACTAATTTGAACTGGATTTCTGTGATATCTAGCCAGAATTCCTGAATGTGTCACCTCTGCTATGTCCTACTTCCAATCCAACTTTTAATGCCACCAGAGTAAGCTTTCTAGTATGAAGACCTAGTTATCTAACCCTCTCCACTTTGTGAGCACAGTGTTGCCCTCAGGATAAACCCATTTCCTTGCTGTGATGTGACAGGTCCTTCACCATTTTGTCATTGACCTATCTTTCCAACTTCGTCTCTGGACACTTTGTTGCCACCAAACATGTTCTGTTATGCTTCCAATTATTTATACTTCTGTTTTGCTCTGTCTGAAATGTTTTTCTTTTTCTTTTCCAGCAAGTAGTTATTCACTCTTTGCCCTCCTCTGCCCATATATTTTATGTTTGATGATTTTTTGTACTCCATAGCCCACTGGACATGTCTTTATCAAAGCCCATAAGGTGTACTCCTCTTTCTTCCATTTAAACCTCTAAAGAGGGGAGGATTATTTTAATTTTTTTCTGAATCTCCAACTCTTATCAGATCATTTCATTCATAAATAAATGTTTATCTAGTAAATGCTTGGAGGACCAAATGGATAATAGTCTTTAAAAGTCTGAAATGATAAATTTGTAATACCTTTACAATGGGACCATTTTGGCAAAATTTTTTGTTCTTCTTCAGATGCCTTGCTCTTAATCTTAGGCTTAAAATTTAGAGAAAAACAGTATCTTATAAATTTCATACTCAGAATAAATTTAAAAATCATTATATCAGAAAAACTGATTACATTTTGGAAATATGAAATTAATTAAATAGCAGTAATTCTATTACGTTTGGAAAATATTTTCTTATAACTTTTGTTAGCCAACACTACAGTGAATTTAGGTGTATTTCTTATATATTATCTCATTTCTGATACATATGCACATATTTCTTTGAGCTTTTTATACTATATCTTTTTAAACATAGTAATAACTATGATAACTAGAATATAGTTAGAACTCACGAAAATCAGCAAGAAAAAATCAAACAACCCTATCAAGCAGTGGGCAAAGGACTGAACAGAAACTTTTCTAAAGAAGACAGAAGAACGGTCAACAAACATATGAAAAAATGCTCAACATCTCTAATCATCAGGGAAATGCAAATCAAAACCATAATGAGATATCACTTAACTCCAGTGAGAATGGCCTTTATCAAAAAGTCTCCAAACAATAAATGCTGGCGTGGTTGCGGAGAGAGAGGAACACTCCTACACAGCTGGTGGGACTGCAAACTAGTTTAACCTCTTTGGAAAGCAATATGGAGATACCTTAAAGCGATACAAGTGAATCTACAATTTGATCCAGCAATCCCATTACTGGACATCTACCCAAAAGATTCAATGACACTCTACAAAATAGACACCTGCACTCGAATGTTTATAGCAGCACAATTCATAATTACAAGGCTGTGGAAACAGCCTAAGTGCCCATCAACTCATGAATGGATTAATAAAATGTGGTATATGTATACCATGGAGTACTGTTCAGCTCTAAGAAACAATGGTGATATAGCACATTTTGTATTTTTCTCGTTAGAGCTGGAACCCACACTACTAAGTGAAGTATCCCAAGAATGGAAAAACAAGCACCACATATACTCACCAGCAAACTGGTATTAACTGAGCAGCACCTAAGTGGACACATAGAGTATTAGGCAGGTGGAAGGGGTAGGGGGACGGGTGTATACATACATAATGAGTGAGATGTGCACCATCGGGGGATGGTAACACTGGAAATTCAGACTTGTGGGGGGGAGGGAGGGAAAGGGCATTATTTGAAACCTTAAAATTTCTACCCCCATAATATGCTGAAATTTAAAAAAAAAAGTTAAAAATAAAAGATTAGATTCAGAGTATGTCATCAGTATGAACTTTGACAGCTGACAGCATGCCTGAATGGTCTTTGTACTTACAAACTAAAAACATATTTATGTCACATAATGGAACACTAGAGAGCCATTTTCCTTACCTATTCCCATATCCATCATTATCTCAATATACAACCGGATTGGCTTTTGAGTATTTTTATTCAATAAAATTCAAGAAGTCAGTAAATATGTAGTTGTTTTATAGATGCTATTTTCTCCATATGAAGTAGATTTTGTGTTATTTTTTCTGAGTATCATAAAAATTATGCATTTTAAAAGTTACCAAATATTACCCTTCTTTTTATTAAAATGAGATTAAATCAAGATGATCCAAAATATTATAATAGGAGTTTATTTTTCTTTGTTCTTAATATTTGGGACAATCAATTTTCATAGATTTATATCAATGTTTCTGCATATAATTATTAAGAAAAAATACAGAATTGTTTGTTTCCCCTTCTTTAAAATTCTTTATAATGGCAGCTATATTAAATACCTTCCATTTATTTCCATTTCTCTTTTTTTATTGAACTAATCAAGGTGCTTCTGTCTGACAAAAAAAAGACTTTTATATTTTATATTATCAGAGGTTTTAAAAAAGGACCTTATCACTTACCTTACCTCTTATGAATACCACCTCTAAAGAATATGACAAATAACAAATAAAATGTAAACTTCAGATACTAGCAATGAAATTCTCATTATTCAGTACATAACTCAGATTTAACTTCTTATTTTGAAACATAAGAATGAGCAAAGTACTATTTCTGGAGGGGATTACATCTGGCCATACATTTAGAAACCAGCCTAGTATGTTTGAAGGGAAAATATAATTGTGTAAATTGGTGGAAAGAAGAGTTATCAACAACATTTTAAAGTTTATATTTTAATTTTATGTATCATATGTTCTATTCTAATTTATATACCTCTTGATTTCAATGACATCAAATGATATTATACACATGTTCTGACAGTTGTTAGCCTCACGAGTTTTATGTACTATGGTGACGCTGATGATCCTCTTATGTATACAAAGCTTTGGAAATATCTATCAAAAAAGAAAAAAAATCCTCCCTGAGGAATTAGCATTCCACTGACATGAGAATTATGCAATGTTAAGATTAAAATAATTTTCTTTTTTCATGTTTCTAAGAGCAATGCATGCTCATGGTTAAAAAAAGAAAAAAAAATTAAAGCTGCATAGAAGTATATAAACTAGAATGTAAAGTGAAAAAAAAATGCCCTCCTCAGAAAAAAAATATTTTAAGATGTGTTTTTAAAACAGTTTGTGTGAACAGAATTTATATGCACTTAATCACCTCTGAACTTAGTTGACAACATAGAAAATTGTCCAAAATGAGACCTTAGGAAAGCAGTAGGGGTCTAGGAGGTATAAATTGCAGGGGAAGGTCAAGATGATCTGCTAAAAGAAGGAGCATGCAACAAGCACATACTTATGGGGACATAAGCTCATTTCAGTTTTTAAGACACCAGGACATCACATCAGATGTGAGTTTGATATCAGATTTCGGGAAACAATAACCATACAAATTTGGCAAAGGAGTTGGTCAATAAAAGGGCAAATACACTGATCAGTGAACCCATAGAATGATCCGGCTTTCATCAGTGGAGCCTCAGTAGTCAGCCTGGGCATTGACATTCCACCAGGATTATATTAATATTTACTCAGTTTATTCAAGGTGTGAACAGGTGATTCCCTATATATTCTACAATCAGCCATAGACATAGACATGGCAGTAACCACATTTCTTTCCTCAGTCTTCAAACCCTCCTTCCCTACTGACCTTTTCCTCAGCCTGTAAACATTTCCCCATTGCTTGTATCAGGTAAATAAAACTACGTGCAAGAAGTATACCCTCACTTGAACTGGAATCCTTCTCCAGATGTTGTACTATTTCCCACTTTTTTTTTAATAGTCAAAATTATAGAAAAAGTAATCTTCACTGATTGTCTCTACTTAGTCATCTCCAACTTATTACTCCACCCAGTCTAATCTGGTGCCTGACTCCGGGACTGTTAATTGACATTCTTTGTACTAGTGTCACAGAGAGGCTCCATGTTGGGAAATCCAAGAGAAACATTTCAATCTTTCTCTTACTGTGTGCTTCTGACTAAGCCTTCCATAAAAATCACTTTATCTTGAATCTTATCCAAATTCTCTCAGTGTTCTTTTTCAGGCTTCCCCATGAGTTTCTCATTTGACTCTCACATCTTAAATATTCATATTCATTTTTGATACACACTTCTTTATAATGCTTAATTTGTGAACAATCATCTATTGACGATGTTTAATTATCTATCTCAATATTTGAATTAACTTCAGAGCTTTAAAGTCAAACATTTTATCTTTTATTTGAAATATCCTCTTGCAGCTATCCAAATAAATATATGCCCTAAAATTATGCATAAGTTCTTTTTTTTTTGCCTCTCTCATACCAGTTTTTCTTTGGGTATCTCATATCTCTATTAATGATACTTGAAAATCTGGAGTGATCTTAAACCCTTCATGTCTTTTATTAGATGTCAAAATTAATTACCAAGACTCAAATATCTCTTAAATAGTTCCTTAATTTTTATCTGCTTCCTAGCCTATTTTAATAATGACGATAAATAATAATGATGGTAATAATAATAGCTAACATTTTTTGAGTGTTCACTGTGATGTAGCTACTGTGCCAAGTGCTTGACATGTACCCATTAATTTGGTCCTCCCAACATCCTTATGAGATAGGTATTATTAGTGATTCTATATTCAAGATGAGGAAATTAAGGCAAAAGTGATTAATTCACTTTACCAAGGTTCCACCTCAGGTAAAAGAGAGAGTCAGGATTTGAGTCAATCTGGGAATCTGGGAAACCTACCCCTTAGTCTACTTCCCTGTTTCCATCTTTCCAGTTTTAACACTTTCCAAACCTAATTCTAGATTTAAATCTTTCCATATTTGTAAAGGCAATACCACTGGAAATACCACTTGGAAATCACAATAATAGTATTTTTTGCACCAATAGCATGCCTCAAGTTTTATTTTATTCTTTTAAAGGTGTTTTACAAATAAGCTATTTTAACTTCTGCTTCCAATGAAAACATAACTTTGTGGTCCAATCCTGCTCCTGGTTGACCTATCTTCAGATGGCCTTGGCCATGGATGCTCTTTGGAAATCATAGCTAACAAAGTAACAAAGCAGCTTCATGAGCTCTGTTCCTTAATGGACCATAGTCAGGCCCTTCTCCCTGCCCGTGTAAAAGAATGCCAGTCTCCAGTGATGGTTTCTAGCAGAGCTTGTCTTTTGTTGAAACCTTTAGATCTGAAGCCTTCAGTCTATGGCCATATATGACCTTCAGATGCCTGGTACACTGAGACAAGGAGGCATTCAGCAAGGAGTAAGCTAATTGCTGATAAGTGAAGAATAGCACACATCTCAAATATATCATACTCGAATTCCAGAGCAGATCCAGATTTATTTAGGTTAAAACTTTTGGGGGTCTTCTTTAAGGAAAGTAAAAATTATGAATATAAAATTAGATAGAAGGGGGTGAAGGGGCCATGCAAGCAATGGCCCCTGATGCTTGAGCTTGTTTGGCTTTATCGTACATTTGCCTCTGTGCACTTCAGTGAATACCAGAATCAAGTTGACTTAACAATTTCCCCCATGAGTGAATATTCCCATATGTTCCAAGCACAAATTTTATACATGAGATATAGATGGAAAAAATTGGATGCATAGCGAAAATGAAAACTTAAAGTGATTTGTAGAGCCTAGAAAATAGAGTGAGAACCTGAAAACAGATGTTATGATTAGTAAAAATCTTGAGGCTCAATAGACGAGGGGAAAGTAATTATTTTGATGATGTATCAAAAAAAGAAATCACCTGCTTTCCAGTATATTCCCTCAGCATTTCTAGAATCATGTTCTTCTAGATTTTAAGCTCTTAATTTCCTGACTCTTTGTTCATTTTTTTTTACTTCAAACCTTAAAAATCAAATAACGTTTTGATTTTTAACATTTTGATTTTTCAGAAATATATGCACATACGCATATAATTATGAAGAATCAAAATGTTATTTTAACTTAAATGTTTACATTGTGAATTTGTGATAGAAGTTCTTAAAATGTTGCTCTCATACAAAATTTCTTATTATGAATTCTATTATTTTGGAATGCCACAAAGAAAGCAAGTAGTAATGTAAGTAGTTAGGAGTGAATCATCTTAACCACTATGTATAGAGCCAGAATCTATTGTAATTAGGTTTCTTATTAGAATAACTCCTTGACTTAGTGCTGCACCTAATTAAACTGTTTTATTTTGCAGGTAGGCATTTCTTTTGACTGTTGCCTTGTGATTGACTTTTGTTCCCTGAAACTGGAATGTATAATTATAGACTCATGTTCCATTTGAGATCTGAGAGAGGCATGACCTTGAGTTTGTAATTATTTGACAATAACAACTGCAGTAGTTTCTCCTTGGAGAATGAAAGGTAATTCTACTTGAGGCTTCTAGTAACAGATTCCAATGACAACTCATGCCTTCCTGCACCCTGTGGCAAAAAGGATTAGATTTCAGATACTAACTCTATTCACTATTCTGGAAACCTTCCTTATGACATGGACACATTCTCTTTTAGAGCGCAAACATTGACATTTAAATGAAGTTTCTTCTTTTCCTCAGTGAAAACATCACTTGTTTCTCCTCTTATAGAAAGTCATTTGT
Organism: Microcebus murinus; assembly: GCF_040939455.1. Classification (NCBI taxonomy): domain Eukaryota; kingdom Metazoa; phylum Chordata; class Mammalia; order Primates; family Cheirogaleidae; genus Microcebus; species Microcebus murinus. Next base: position 35,192,209 of record NC_134111.1, read on the forward strand.
TTTACTGTTTATGAGTGTTTGAAGTGGGGCCAAAGTGGCCTTTCTTCTTTCCCCAGAGGCCACACTACTGTAGTCCTTCATGAGAATGATGGAACCACCCCAACATTTCTCCACAATAGTCTGCATTTCTTTCATAGTTGCTTCAATTTAAGCTTTGTTTGTTATGTTAGGAAATACTTAAAATGCTATGGGTGGGTGCATTTTTCCAGAATTTCAGAAAAATCACTTTTTATCTTTTGTCCTCAACATTTATTCTCTACATACCTTTATTAAGTCCCTGCCTGCTCCTTTTGCACAATTTACAGGTTGGTCCCACTCTCCCTAGAAAGGAAGTATTGGGTATTTTGTCTACAAATCTTATATAAGATATTTTAATGAAATCTAATATTTGATCTAGATAAAACTTAAATTTCTTAAAGATGTTATAATATATTCTATCATGATTTATATAAATTATTGGTCAATGAGAGAGATCTTTAAAATACTTCACTACTTTTCTTCATCAGTGCTATATTGTTTCAATAAAACTATATACTAAACAGCCAACATTATGAAAGATAAAGGGAATTGAAGAGGAAAACTGAATAAGGATAGACTTTACAAAAAATAAAACAAAGTATCATATTATTTTAATCTCAAAAATGGTTTTTGATGAACCACAGAATGAATTTTGACTTGGCCTGTTCCTTTTGGTTTTAGTTTGTTGTAATATGCTTCATAAGAGGTAAAGTGTGGAGGACATTTGCATTTTATGGGTACATTTTCCTCAGTAGCTCCTGGACACCCTGGAGAGGCAGGGTCACTGTTTTAGGGAGTTCAAAGACTGAATTCTGGTGACAGCACAACTACCAGCTATTTGTGAGATTTTTGCCAGGTCTTTTTCCCTGTTTGTAATGCATTTTCCGCATCCATAAAATTAAAGATATTATTACATGGTCTATAAGACTCCTTCGAAGTCTGTGATTCTCTGGATACTACTATAAATGTAGTGTAAAATAAGGGAGTGGGAAATATACATTCATGTAGAACTTTGTTCGTGGTAGCAAGTAGAATGGTTTCGTAAGGATCTTGGTTCCTTAGTATGTCCCAGACCTGATCATCCATTTTCCCCTCTTCTTTTGCTGGCTTCCACCTCTCCTTCCCACATTCTGGAGCTGCCTGTCTCTATGGACATAATTTTCTCAAAAGGAAATTGGGTTGGCTGTTCAGGAAGTAAATCTTAATGCTGGTACCAAGAGTCTAACTCATCTGAAAACTAATGAAATGGTTTGCAATGAGGAATGTGGTTATTGCTCAGGAAAAGAAGGAAGGAAATGAGATTAAGTGACCATATGTTGTCTCTTCAAGCAGGGACTGGTTTAGCAATTATGAGTTCACAAGTAGGTTGAATTAGCAAGAGAAGCATCATTGAGGTGGTGGGAGTTATTAGTGTCAGCAAAAGAAAGAGGCAAACTTTTTAAAAAAATTTCATTGTTTTTGAAAGGATTTAAGGGCAAAGTAAGAATATACTTATTAAATAAATCATAAAGAAGACAAATGAAGATATTTTTCCAGGTCTAGTTTAGAGTTTACATTTTTTAGCAAGAGAAAATCTTGGTTTAAGTTTTATTTTCTATTTATTAAATCAAAAATTATAGCTCTTGGTTAAATTATAAGAAGATAAAATTTGGAATTTCTGGCATGTAAAACTATAAAAGTATCCACTTTAGGTTTTTAATCAAGTGGTCTTAAATCTTAAATATGGTTTTCAAGGAGAAACCCATTATTCTTATATTCAACGTATTTTTCAGTCCTTTTTATAAAATAAAAATTCTATAAATGGTTTATATGTGAAATTTTATAATAAGGGAAATAAGTAAGCACATACTATGTTGTAGACAGCTCAAAATAGGAGGTATCAGCAACATAAAAAGGCTGCTGAACAGATACCAAATCTATCTGAGAGTGATTATATTCGCTATTTCTTTTTACTATGTAATGGTAGGTGAAAAGCTGACTCACTTTGCTGAAATTTATTATTTTAATTTTAATAAATCATTTGGAAATTATCTTATTGCACGTAAAAGTATTTATCACTCAGGTTTCTCATTCTTCAATAGTAATGACTGCTCTTAACCAGCATTACAGTGAAATTAAGAATAGCTATATTTGACATTTTGATATTGCTTGCAGTCACTGAGGCATGATATTTTATATTACATTTAACAATTACAATAGAGGCTCAGGGCATTTATGAGCTGTTAATGATGGGAAGGGAGGAGTTGATATATGGAGATTGCCTTGACTTCAGTTATTGGTTACAATTCAGAAAATGCCCAGTAAGAAAGTCATTCTTTAGAATACTTGGTAAAAAGAGAAATGTCTGTGTGTGTATGTGTGGAGAGAGAGGGAGAATAAAGGAAGCCCTGTACAAAAGAGCAAGTACATATGATATTATGGCAAAATAATTATATGGTGATAAAAGCAGATAAGAGGTTGATTCAGGGGACAAAACAGTTGCCTGTGAAGAAATTTTCTGCAGTTATGATAATGTTTCACTATTCGATGGGAATTTAGGTTATACAGGTATATGCATTTATCAAAGCTTAGGAAACGCATACTTAAGCTATGTGCATATCATTGTGTTTAAATATTACATCAAAATGAAAAACAGAAACAAAAATCAAACTCTAGTAATAATGCATGCGGAAAACTTTAGGGTAGAGTATGCTGATATTTTGATGTGCATAAAAAGTTATATGGATCAGAATGGATACAGGGACTCACACAAGGAAAAACATGCTAAAATAGCTAGGAAAGTAAAGAAAAAAGTTACAATGTGGAAATAGTCTTATTAGATATTAAAACTTGTATAAAATTCTATTATAAAAACAACGTGATAGTAGAGTATGGATAAACAGATAGACAAATTGAATGAAATGGAACATATAGTGACAAATACAAAAATAAATGGAAGTTTAATAAATAATAAAAGTGACATCTCAATTCACTGTACTAGAACTAATAAGTGATGTTAACACAACTGGTTAGTCATTTGAAGAAAAGGTATAATTAGACCCAATTCTCACATTATACAAAAGAATAAGCCCCACATCAATCAGCAATCTAATTTTTTTAAAAGAAGCTAAATTCCTCTCTAGCCTGGGTGAAGGGAAACACTCTGTGTCTATGGTCATAATGAGCATGCAGTAACAGAAAATGTTGATACATCTGAATACATGTAATTAAGAAAAAGTGTGAAAAATAAGTAAAATAAGACATATGGCAAAGTGATATAAAATATTGCCAGATATCATTACAGATAAAGGACTGATATTACTATAAACCTCTTTGAAACATCGAAGGGGTTCGAAGCAAAATTAGCAAAGTAACAAAAAGCCTTCAATACAAAAATGAGCAAAACACTAAAATAAATATTCACACAGACAAAAATAATATAAATTTTTTTTTTTTTTTTTTGAGACAGAGTCTCGCTTGTTGCCCAGGCTAGAGTGAGTGCCGTGGCGTCAGCCTAGCTCACAGCAACCTCAAACTCCTGGGCTCAAGCGATCCTTCTGTCTCAGCCTCCCGAGTAGCTGGGACTACAGGCATGCGCCACCATGCCCGGCTAATTTTACATATATATATTAGTTGGCCAATTAATTTCTTTCTATTTATAGTAGAGACGGGGTCTTGCTCTTGCTCAGGCTGGTTTCGAACTCCTGACCTCGAGCAATCCGCCCGCCTCGGCCTCCCAGAGTGCTAGGATTACAGGCTTGAGCCACCGCGCCCGGCCTAAAATTGACTTTTAAACATATCCAAAAATGTTTGATTTTATTCTTATTTAGAAAAATGCAAATTAAAACTTTGCTAAGCTATCTCTACTCACCTATCAAACTGGTGAAAATTTTAAAGTATGATAACACATTCTATTTGCAAGTCTACGGGAAAACAAAAACTGTCACACATTAGTGGGTTGTGAAAGCAAATTGGTACAATTATTATAGTGAGAGATTTGACAAAGCCTAATAAAGTGTGGATGCATTTACCTTTGACTCAGCAATTCCACTTCTAGGAATTTACTCTCAAGGTATACCCTAAATATATGAAAAATACATGTGCAAGATATATATGCATGGCAACAATCATCAATGAATGATATAACTAGTGGGTGAAATTTTGCTAAAAATAGGAAAACTTACAGTCTGAAAGTATTTCCTCCCAAGATAATTATTTATCACTCAGGAAAAGTACTTCACAGTGGAGAAACTTGGAAGATACCACCTTACTTAAATGATCAAAGTTAATATAAGTAATGGCACAAATTGACATCCTATATCACCTGCTATAATGACATAATATTACCTTTGTTGTATTCTTGCCAAAAAAAATTGCTTATCTGAATCCAGTGATGTGTAAATGATGTGCTTATTACTGCTATTGATAACAATAGTTGTACTCAATAGGAAAATAATTGGGGAGAGAAAATTAATAAATAATTTATTCTTTAATAACTGAGCATGGAGAAATACACAAGAAGAGAAATTGATGATGCCTGCAGTCTTTTAATTGGTACTTAATTTAGCAGCAATTAAACCTTGCAATTACTATTTGATATTTTTAAATGTTATTTTAGTAGGTACAACACATAGTTTCTACACTTAAACTTCTTCACTTATTTCACGCATGAGACAACCATAATTTTGTTCTTGTAGGTGGATTTAAATGTTTTTATAAACATAACAAGCATTATTTAAGTTTCTGTGTCATGGAAGCAAAGTATAGTTGTTCCTTGAAGCGTTGCATAAGTGTCAGAAATCCATGATATTTAATTTCAAAATCCTAATACTATTGAATATCATTTATATTGATTTTATATATATTGATATCAATCTATAGTGGTTTGTAGTTAACAAAGATAGAAATAAATGAAAAAAAAATGATCTGAGCCAAAGAGAAAAAAAAAAAAATTCACAAAGCCCACATATTTCACTCCATACAGAGAAACTCTCCACGTTGACCCCATTCAAGTAAAGGGCAATGACTCGCTGGCTTTCGGCCCCACTTCATTCTGTTCCTAATTCTTCATCTAAAGATACAACTGTGCCTCTGGAAACAGAACAAATTATTTTCATAGTCGGAGTGATTTAAGGATTTCTAGGCTCAGGACATTCATGCAGAGTTATCCAGTGTGAGGACTGCACAAAGATACCACCTGAAGGAGTGAATGGGTTCACTCTGCTTAATGATGCTGTGAGAGCTGTCTCACTGAAAAGGGGTGACTTTGTCTGGAAGCAAAGGCTTCATTTGCTTTTAAGTGTGTGGTGGCAGGACTCCACCATCCAGCAGTGGAACATTTTTCTAATCACACAAGATATGGGCTAGTTGTGGCCCTGATTTTTGTGTGACATGCCCATCTCATATCTTACCTGACTGCATTTATCTCTTTCAGTGCCCACTCTGGTTCTGAGATCTAGGTCCTGCATTGTGTTCTGATTCATAAACAAAGTCTGTGTCCTATACTTTCGTATCAATATCCTCACTCCAACAACATCACAATTCCTGTTTCTCCATGAGTGAATTCTTAGCTTTCTGTGATCTCTCATGAACCATGGTGCTGTATTTCTGAATTCATCCGGTGGATTAGTCCCCTGCTCACTGATAAACTGCCCACAAATACATCAATTTCTATTAGTATTTCTTCATTTTGCTTGTTGCTAGTCACCCCAGGGCAATGCTCTTGCTCCTTGCCAACTCCAGGATGTTCTTTACATAGATTTTTACCCTGAAACATCATATTCTATCATAATTCACTGTGGACACAGAGCTTCACTTGACCAATTGGACTTTTATTATCAATAACTGCATCTTTCCTTAAGAATGCATAGCCTATAACCAACATATATTTAGTACATCTAAAGTCTTAAAATTTTGCTCAGTATATAAATATTTTATATTAAAAGAATTTTTTGATGAGAAGTCTCATTAAAGGAATACTATACAGAAAGGGATACTTTCAGGGAAACTTTTAGATTTTGTCTTGAAAACAGTAGCTATAGTATGATAAAGAATTTTCGACATACTTCAGAATGGCTCCATTCTCTCAGTCAGTTGAATTACCCAACATCCTATTTATATAAGAAGAAAAGGTGAATACACATATAAAATATACTGGGCAATAATTAGGAGAGTGAACAGTTGAATATCTTTGAGGAAAATTAGGTTTTCGTAGAGGAAGTATGACTTGAGCCCTAACTTGGGCATTATGTGTGAGTGATTTAAGGAAGAAACTAGTCCAAATAGAAAAAATTCTATAGCTCGAAAGAGAGAAAGGAATGAGAGGGCTTCATTTTCTGTTGGAACTTTGAGATAGTCAATGTTGCTGAAGAGTTAGAGGGAATATAAGAGAAGGTAACAAGAGGTGAAACTGAGCCAGATCCTATGGAACCTTTCAATTTTATCATTAGGCAAAAAGAGAGCCATCAAAAATGTTTGAATTAAGGAATGGATGTTTGGATTTGCATTTTAGATATCAAGACTATTACACAGATGCAATGTATTGACTCCATGCAATAATTTAAAGATTGGTGACTCATGATATCAACATCACCATCATAATTTCAACATCAAATATTTTGGTTTTGTACCTGGGTAGATGGTGGTTTCACTGTCTCAGAGAAATAAAAAAACCTAGCCCAGGATCATCAGTTGACTGAGATAAGACCAAAAATGAGGGCAGAAGTACCTTATCCTACACCTTAGAAGACCTCATGTTTCTACTGATGTTGGTCCAGAGTCCAGAACTATTGATATAAAATCCATTGTTATTCTCACTAACAAATGTAAGAATTTAAACTTATGAGTAAGTTTAAAGTAAGTAAGTGAGTAATTTTGTTGCAAAGTCACTATGATTATAGTTATCACATGCAATAAACACATTTATTCTAGACAACTAACTGTTAAGTATTTACAATAACATGAAAGAATTATATTCAGAAGTTATACAAGGGGAATCACCTCATAAATTAATGTTCCAAAGCAACAAAGGCTACAGCACTTATATGAATAACATTCTTTTACTTTGAGCTATAGAACTGAATTATAATTATTTCCAAATTTCAGGAGAGTTCTCCCCTATAGAAAGAATATAAAACTTACCTATAGAATATTCTGGGTTATCTTCTTGACTTTTATGTCTTAGAAAAGACTCTGAACTATTGACATCATGGAAGTAACTCTAGTGGGAATATATGGTTGTCATTTATTTGGTAGAAATTAGATCTATGATAAATTTTATTTTTTAAAATAACCCTGATGTCAGCTGAGTATACCCTGTGTGTTAAAGTCAAGATGAGGTTAGCTTAAACCCCAGAGTAATTATCTATAGAAATTCAGAGCCTTTCCAAGATATATTTAATTCCCTGGTGGATGTAAACGTTTTGTGATTGCTTTTGAGGTTGCTTTCTCTGTTCCTCACAGATATTGCTTCAATATGTCCAAATAGTAATTATGTTACTTAGGTTTGAGGGGAATATGTATAATAGAATGACTTGAAAACTAATTTTCTTATACTCTTTCCACTCCCTATCCCTTGCTCATTTATTTGTTGTGGTTCTAGAAAAACAAAATCAATTAAACATATAAAAATAATATAAAAACATTGGTATTTATGCACCTGTAGTTTATATTATAATAATGCAGAAGAGAGACTGAGGAATTGATCTGATAATTCTATACAGTAACTTCCCTTATTGTGAAGATTGCATTTATTCAACTTTTTATTACATATATTTTTGTGACATGCAGAATGCTAGACTCTGGAGAGGCAGAGATAAAAAAGATGAACCTCCCCACTTTCCTTGTTTTTAAGGATCCCTCCAATTGATTGGATTATGTAGATTTATTATCAAAGAGTATAATAAATAAAAAGAAGGTACAAGGCCAGGGAAGTGGGACTGAATAATCTTCTGTGAGATTAGGGAAGGGTAGAGGAAGAAATCCCTGGCTCCCTACTCCTGTTTTTTTTTGTTGTTGTTTTTGATTTTAGCATAGCTATGTCCCACCTGAGATCTCTATGGCATATTTCAAACAGAAGCCAAGAAATAGGGGAGCCTTGGAAACACTTCCTGCCCAGTGACCCTGCCTTCACCTCTATCAATACATAGAGGAAAACAGAAGGCCCAAGGAATGGATCTGGTAGCAAATAGACCAAGCATGATTGCAGTATCAACTTACATTTTAAAATAAACGTGTTTGGGGCAGATAAACAAAAATCTGTTTGTTTTTTTTAAAAAATGAAGTGCACAAGTAATTATAACATAGAAACTTGCTTTTGAAAAGCTTAGCCCATTGTAAATATAAATCAACATTTAGAAACCCATGCAGAATTTAGTGCTTCATTTTACTTGAGGCCCCAGGCTTTTAAATTATTATGAAAGAACCACTTTCCAGTTGCCCAAATTTTCATTGCATGGATGCATTGGAGAATGATGAAATTTCTCTCTGTGAATATGAATGTTAATGACTGAGAAATATAGAAACCACACATAATTCTGTAATTCCCGTAGCTCTTAAAAATATATAGAGGACTTGCATTGCAAGTCTTTATTTTAATTGCTGTTATTAATCTTCTTTGATTAAGGCAGTAAAAGGTAACCACTGACTCACTGAGCAGCAATCCAACAAGTTATGCAAACTATAGTGTTGACAACCTTTGTTCGGATTCCTAAATCGATTATGTCTAAATAAACCACTGTGTAATTACGGATTCTTTGTGATTTCACATTCTCATCTCATAGTCAGTTTTTCTTTCTTTGATGTGGCCTGTCGTGTTCAGTAGCTTATCTGGAAACATCAACATGGCTTTGAAAGGATAAAATCAAATTGTAACAGTTTATGTTCCCATAATGTGTGGATAGCCAAGGGGGGAAAGAGGATAAATAGAAATACTCTCCCATGGTATTTCCATGTTACAGACATCGGAAACATGATTCTACCCTCATCTTCTTTCCAAAATAAAACCGCTGTATTTCTTTTTTTCATATACTTATAAAGCAACAGCTAATAGAACTTTGGAAGTTCTGGACATTAAGTGTATGTCCAGATGATAGAAGAGATCATGAGTGAAGTGGAGAAGACTTTCTGACTCCTCATGCTGATAATTACAGGAAACAGTGTCTTCTCACTTTCATCCAATAGAAACACAATATGAGATGTTAACCTCATGTATCTTATTTTAAAACATTGATGTAAGCCAAAAGATTTTACATATAAAAGAAATCTGGCTTTTTATTAAATAACTTTAGGTAACAGTTCTGAACTTTGGCTGCACATTAAAATCTTCACGGAAGATTTATTTTAATCTCATTACCTGTGGCCACACCTGGACACTTTTATCAGAATCTCTGTGACCGAAACCCACACCCCAGTAATTTTTCAAGCTTGTGGATAATTCCAACATGCAGTCAAGATCAAGAGCCACAGATATATCATTATAGAATTAAATGGAAACAAGCTTTCACTTCCTTGCAAGTATTATAAATTCAGCATGCCAAAATATAGTGTTTATATGTAATGTTGCCATGATAAAGCTTATGTTTTCACTGGAATATCAGATTTCAGGCACTTGATTTGATTAGTGGACATCCAATATTTTTTTCCAGATTGATGAAAATTTCTATTGTAGTTTGCCACATTTAATCTGAAAGTTAATTACATGTACATTGTGCTCCACAATAATGCCAATTTCTGCCAATTTCATTTAGATGTTTACATAAAGGAAAACAAATGATGTCTTCATAGGGCTTGCTGCTGAAAGAGTATTTGGTATGTCTATATGTAATTTCAATGAAAGCTGATATTCTATGCTTAGTTTTTTTTTTTTTTTTTTTTTTTTTTTTTTGAGACAGAGTCTCGCTTTGTTGCCCAGGCTAGAGTGAGTGCCGTGGCGTCAGCCTAGCTCACAGCAACCTCAAACTCCTGGGCTCGAGTGATCCTTCTGCCTCAGCCTCCCGGGTAGCTGGGACTACAGGCATGCGCCACCATGCCCGGCTAATTTTTTATATATATATCAGTTGGCCAATTAGTTTCTTTCTATTTATAGTAGAGACGGGGTCTCGCTCTTGCTCAGGCTGGTTTTGAACTCCTGACCTTGAGCAATCCGCCCGCCTCGGCCTCCCAAGAGCTAGGATTACAGGCGTGAGCCACAGCGCCCGGCCTCTATGCTTAGTTTTAATGAAATGATCCTAGGGAAATTTTCCTATCTGATACAAGGATATATATTTGAAAGGTTCTTAAAATATATTTTAAAGGAATTCAAGTTGTTTTCTAACTTTTCTGATTTTTATCATCTTTTTCTAAACAATATCATTTAACTTTTGGTATAGCCTATAAAATAATTTGGGGCTAAAATCATTGTTAATAATTTTATTACTTTCTTATTATTTATGACCTTATTATACAGAATATTGAAATAGCTGTGTGACTTGAGACTTGTACCTTGTGAAATGAAGGTTCGAATTAGTCAGCTTTGAGAGTCCTTTCCAGTTTTACCATTTAGAGATTCTGAACTTTACTCTGCATTGTTAACCAAGCAATGTCTACTACACATTTCAGACAAGACCTTTGCGATTACCCACTTTAATCTTATTATGTAAAAGATAGGTAAACTGAGGTAAAAAGTGGTAAAAATTATTCTTTTAATATCACAAAGAACAAGTTGTTTCTCATGTACCAGGGAGAATATATTATTAGCCAAATCCTATCTATTTATTGTAAGTATTTACCTTCACATCCATTGTATAGATTTTTTTGTTTTGTTTGTTTTGAATTATTTCTGGAAAAATCAGTGAGCTAAAAACTCTGCCAGCTTAGATCCTAAGGCATTTTTTAAGGCACTTTAAGTACTTTTTTCTTGGCTAAACAACAACAAAACTATTGTATTTACTTGTTCTAAGATGTTCACTTTTTCATTTTGCTTGTTTAAAATCAGGATGTATTTTACAGTCGATGGTTCATTACAATCATTGTCTACTAGCTGGCAGTTGTTATAGAGGCAATATTTCTTAAGCTTGTCTGAATATGGACATACTTATTCATATAGTCATTGCTTCCACTAAGTTATATGTACTCTTTATACTATGTTCATTGAGTTTACCTGGCATTCACCATTTCTTCAAAAAGATTACATGATGATTCAGTATTACAACACAAAGTTATTGTCTAAAAAAGAAAAGGAAAGGAAACAGCAGCAAGAATTGAATTTCATATAGTTAAGCAAATATTTGTTATTGGAGCAATGACTATGGTTCTATATTTTCTTGCTAAACAACAGCTGACTGATTTATATAGCCTTGCTTGTTAATCATGTCAACCACCACCGGCCAGGAATGTGGGCAACACCAAGGATCTTATAAATGCAGAATCTTGGGCTCACACCAGATCTATTGGATCAGAATCTGCATTTTAACAAGGTCTCCACATAATTCATTTGCACCTCAAGGTTTGAAAAGCACCACTTCATAGCACCAAGGAGGATATTCACAACAAAATGAAGCTGTTTTATATTTGTTACTGAGGTATGTGCCAAATCTTTGTCTCTCATAAACTAGGCAATACTACTTAGTGCTAGAGAAACTCCTTAGAATAAGTGAAAGAAACTTCAAAGCAACAAGAAAGATGTGAGTGATTTATAAATCAAGCATGACAATATTGATAGAAATTTATGTCCAAAACATTTTAAAACGTTTTCTGTAAGTTCTATTAAAGTTTAAATAGATTCTAATGATAAGAAAGCATTGTGCTATAGTTTATTCCACAACATTTTTTTCCCTTCCTTCTGGTAAATAAAAGTGTAGTTTATCTTACCATAGTTGAAACACTAGCTTTGATGAAATATAAAAAAAAAAAAAAACACCAGTTCAGTATGTCACAAACTCATCACGAATCATGACAAGCATAATTCTTGTTTATACAAGTCTGTGCATTTAAGATAACTGGATAAACTGACATGGATAATCGAATGATTAATTTTTATAGATTAAGAATTATCTTATATGTTATTTTATTCTATACAAAGTCTTCGCTGATAAATGACCTTTTCCCCAGCTTTATGGAGATATACTTAATACATAAAAATTTTATGTATTTAAGATCTGTGACTTGATGTTTTGATATATATAAACATTGTTAAATGATTACCACATCTCACATTCTTATAATTTTTTTGTTTGTGGTGAGAAGATTTAAGATCAATTCTCTTATTTCAGTTTAAATACAGTATACAATATAGTATTATTAACTCTAGTCACCATGCTGTACATTATCAGATCTCCCAAACTTACTCATCACACATAACTGAACCTTTGTACCATATGATGAATGACTGTTTACATAGAAAGAAGAGGAAAAATTAATAAAAATATGAGTCACATCTCATTTTTATGCTACATTAAATAATGAAATAGTGGAAATTTTATCTAAGCAAGCATACAAGCTGTATTGATAGTAAATTAATTCATTATAATCCTGACACATATAATGAAAATAAAACTAACATTTGTGAGTGGAATTTTAATCACCAAAATAAAGCTTGATAGAAATAGTTTTAAGATGCTGGTATCTAAATATATACTTTTAGTTTGATTTTTAAATACTTTATCTAATTGTTGACATTTAGCATAACATATAAAAAATTTTGATTCAAACAAAATCTCTTTTTTCCAAATGATGCTGACCAGCGTTTATTGACTTTAATCCTTGGGTTAAACCAGTGGCTATTGGCTGTTGACTGTTGGATTGCTTTCAGCCAGTTTTTCTAGCTTTACTTCTTTGATGACAGTAATTATGCCTACCATAATTTTTGCTTTGCATACTAAAAGTGGTGGGGTTGTTTTTTTTTAATGCAGAAGAATGAAGCTTTGAGAAAAATGGTGAAGGGAACCTTTCTCATTTACCAAGCTGCCTTTCTAAGTTCATTTGGTGATGGTTATGTGAAAGCTTTGAGAAAAATGGTGAAGAGAACCTTTCTCATGTACCAAGCTGCTTTTCTAAGTTCATTTGGTGATGGTTATGTGGCGATGAAAGCTCTATAGTGATGAAGCACATAGAAATCATTTCAGTCTGGCCCCCTCAATGAGAAGTGATGACTACGAATCCAACTACTTTTTCCATGCCCTACATTTCAATTTTTTTATATGCACAGTATCTTTTGTATTTTGGATGTTTAATGAATTTGTTTTCAAATAATATATGATGGAAATATTTAAATTTGAAGTATATGTACATTTTTACCTGGCTATATTACAGGAGACTTCACTGAGTAGGTGATATTTTAGACTATTTTTAAAGATGCTAAAGATCTCAACAGGCACATAAACAGTATTTTCTTTTTTATTATTTGTCTTTGTCTCTCATATCTTATTGTCTTTTTTTCAATCACTTCTGAAGGAAACTAATTTTAACAATGCTGCATTGTGTCATGTATTAGGCCATTCATAAGTGGCAGGAAGTATCATCTGTTTTATTTTATTTTATGAAAAAATTTAAATATTCTAGCTCTTCAGAATATTATACATGAAAAAATAGCCAAAGGAGACTAAACTGCTATTACAGCTCCAGATACCCCATGACATTTTTTTATAATCTATAATCATGATGATTTAAAATTACATGACAGAAATGTCTGAATGTTGACAAGTTGACAGGAACAACGAATGACTGCATGTTAAATTTGGTTTGACCACAGAGAGCTCTGCAATTATTATTTATACAAGCGTACATTTTTGGATTGATTGCTTGAAAAGAAAAATCTGGACTTGTTTGGCTTTATAAGCAAAGTTAAAAGCATTTCTGAAAACATTACATATTAAAAGTAATGACAATTATGGTGCAGCCAGGGTCCAGCAGCATCTGAATCATCTGGGGGCTTTTTAGAAATACAGAATCTCAGGGTCCACCCTAGACACAATGAAGTAGAATCTGGTTTATTTTTTATTTCTACATATTATGGGAGTACAAATGTTTAGGTTACATATATTGCCTTTGCCCCACCCGAGTCAGAGCTTCAAGCGTGTCCATCCCCTAGATGGTGTGCACCACACCCATTAGGTGTGAATAAACCCATTTCCTTCCCCCTCCCACATGCCGGACACCCGATGAATGTTACTACTATATATGCATGTAAGTGTTGATCAGTTAATACCAATTTGATGGTGAGTACATGTGGTGCTTGTTTTATCCTTAGGTGACTGCCACCCACGCAAATTAATGTCTGAGAAGTGCTGCCAGCCCATTCCCTTTCTTTATCTCCAGGAATTAAGGATATTTTAAGGGGCAGATGCATTTAATAGATTCAGAATCTAAAGGAAACTTAAATTTTTTCTTGATAGTAGCATTCTCAAATGGAATAAAAAGCATACATGACTAGATTTCAGAACAGAAAAATAATCTTGGTTTTACATGCTTCAAAGCCCTGTGGACCCATATCTATTTATGTTCTTATGACTGCTTGAGTTATACAATAATTATCTTTTTCTAAACAAAGAATAAAATTATATTCACTAAATGAATTCATCTCTCCCTGTTGTACCTGGTCTTTTATTCACAATCTGTCTCAGAATGTTATTTTAGCTTTCTTAGATTTTTCCTAGACCTGTGGAAATCATGCTGCTTTGTTCCCTCCAGGAGTTAACATAAAATATTAGTAATTATGCATATTTAATTTTCAAAATGCCAAGTGATTACTCACAGCACTTATAAAAGGGAAAATGATTTTAGATATTCATAAAACATTTCCTTAGTAAGAAGCCTGCACTTCTGAAGTTATGTTATTATTGATATTTCTTACTACAATGATCAGGATGAGAAATGAATTTATTAACATCCCTCTTCTTCCTTCTTTTCCAGATGCAAGACAAAAGTCTACCCTGATGAACTTCCAAACACAAGTGTAGTCATTGTGTTTCATAATGAAGCCTGGAGCACTCTCCTTAGAACAGTGTACAGTGTGATAAATCGTTCCCCACACTATCTACTCTCTGAGGTCATCTTGGTAGATGATGCCAGTGAAAGAGGTATAATCTATTTTTCTTGTATTTTAAATTATATAGCTTTATTACAGTCAAAAAGATAATTAAGCAATGCTCTATATTTGCTTTGTAATTTTACTAATCCTGCAACTACCTATCAAATTTTCATCAATATACCTCACAGTGACTTTCAAAGATGTTTCTTTTTTTTCCCCAACCCAAATGATCATATTGTTGAGCATTTATATGACTTTGTGGATCTGTGATATTAATTAACTGATGAAATCTCTATTATTTTATTTCATCTAATACAAAAAAAAATTGATGGGATTTGGCCACCATTTCTGTGTACTGAATATACATCTCAGCAGTATCTCTGCTATGTCTTTAAACGGTTTCAGATTTTTCTTATAAATTCTTATTGCATGTTACAGATTTTCTCAAGTTGACATTAGAGAATTATGTGAAAAATTTAGAAGTGCCAGTAAAAATTATTAGGATGGAAGAGCGCTCTGGGTTAATACGTGCCCGTCTTCGAGGAGCAGCTGCTTCAAAAGGGCAGGTCATAACTTTTCTTGATGCACACTGTGAATGTACGTTGGGCTGGCTGGAGCCCTTGCTGGCAAGAATAAAGGAAGACAGGTAAGAATTCATGTGTTATGTCTGCATGGGTTATGATTGAATCTGTTAGGACGGTTCCAGATGTCCATCAGAATTTCTCTTCCAAGTTGCTATTTTCAGCAGGTTTATTTTATAGCTTTTTAAAGAAGTAGTTCCACTTCTTATTTAATAAATAAGGCCGGCTTATTTATGCTGTATGTGGATATTTGGTTAGGAAATAGTCAAATAATTCAAAAAATAAAAAGTATGTTAAATATTCATTTTTTAGGTGAAGGAAATCAATTCCATCCGAAATAGTACGATATGACACATATTTTCAAAGAACCTGTTTGTGCCCTCATAGCCACCCTGTGAGATAGGTAATGTAGATGTTCTTATCTGTACCTAATAGTAAGAAAGAACAAATAAGTTATATAGTTTGCCCCAGTCATTGGAAGTGCCGGGGGACCAGTTCAGTTCTTTCCACTCCCCACAATGTTCTCTGTGCTACCTCAGTGCCTTTAGTCAGTCTAGTTCAAATTCATGCTGAAGATTTTAAACATACCACACACACACACACACATACACACACACACACCACTGAAATGCAATCGGGATTTAAAAAAATCAAGAACCACAAGAGAACATAATTATAAGGTTGAGCCTTTAAACAATATTGTCATTTTATACATACAAATTGTGAAATCTGAAAAATTGAATAACATGTATACATGCCTACAATTATTTCCGATTATGATGCTGTGAATGAAGTGCAAGCTTCTTTTTAGCAAATATTCATACTCATTGGTGATACACGAATATAATTCCTAAGCACCTCATGAAGACAACTAACATTAAATGCTATCTCATGTAATAATAAGGCATTACATAACACCTTGCTTGCATAATCATTTCATCTACAGTAGAAAAGTTTTTCAAGAGTTGAAGTTTTTAATTAGATATTCAAGACAGGAGCTGCTTAGTCTGAGCTTGATCAGCCACATCACTGAAACGGCAGGATTTGGTACTTGCCAGGAAGATGGATAGAGGCTGTCAGTAAAATGAACCACAGCAGTTGAAGAAATCAGTAGGAACCTTTTAGTCAACTGAGTGTATGTAGCACATGGCTAATAACATTTTTCCACTCTGTGTATTGTACAGTACTCACAGGAGAGGAAGACTGGCAAAGTATTAATAAAATGGACTTAGAACATTTTAAATGCATTTCCTGGCAACTTTTCATGCATTATTGCTGCATTTTTACATGTTTCATATTCAACTTAGTGGGTTTTTAATATAATGTTTCAGTACGGTCATGCATAGGTCATTTATGATCTAACAACATAATTACACTCTATTTACATATAATAAACCCTAAACTATTTTCTTGATTGTAAATTCTAAGTTTCCATAACTAGGTAACAAAGTCTGTTAAAGGCTATTAGGCCTAATTTCTTCTCCCCACAAGTTAAATCATTAAATCTAACAAAGAGAGAAAAATATTGATTTTCTTGAGTCCAGAGTCACCAGGAAGCTTTTCCAAGACTAGATGAGTGTTATCGATTTCAGAGAACTTCAGGCTTTGGCCAATTGTGTGGAATATAAGACTCAATTGAAAATGAACATTGGAAGTACTGGTGTTACAAACCAAGAATAAATAATGGACAATATTTCTTTACCTTCCATATCTATGGGTGATTCAAATCCTATTTATATATTTACCTTGCATATGGAAAACAAGCTCTGGTCTTCAGAGTTAGCTAGAACCATTCCAATTTTTGGTAGACCTGAACATTTACTTGTGGATATGACAGAAAGTTGATTCCATGATAAAATACACAATCTGGGAGTAAAGGGAAGAACATGAGAAGGCACAACAAGGATTAAGAGAGTACCTAATGATTTCCTCAAGTGAAATTGTCTTAACCTAGAAAACTACCATGAAGAGCACCACAAACCTCCTGGCTCTTCCTCTTACTTTAAGAAAAATCGAATAAAACAACACCAGAGACCAAAGTTACTTATCTTTCTCTATTTTAAAATATCATCTAGATTGAGACTATAAATTATTCTAAGACAATTCACTCAGAAATTGTTATGACCCTACTATCCTTCCTAGAAAGCATTTGCTTATACTGATAGATCAAGATTTTTATTGTTGCTGTTGTTTGTTGATTTTTGTTTTTTCCCAGTAGGTGTTTTCTCCATGAAGGTTTTCTCAGAACTATTTCTTTAAAATAACCTACCCTATTTAAAATGCAAACTACCAGATTTAATTTGCCATCATCCATTCTTCACTCCCTGAATGCTATTGCTTTTCAGTGGGTTATAGCTAAAATGATGCATAATCTCAAAACAACTCTACTAATCATGCTGTGGGTGGAGGTTTTGTGAAAAATAAAACATGTTCATCCTGCTGAGTTTGTATACTTAGAATGCATTTGGAAATCAGCTTGAAGGTCTATTAGTATATTGATTAGATTTCACATTATAGTGTAAAGTAGGAAGATATAGTCAAAGGAAATAAATCCATAGAGAAGAGGGATAAAAATGAAACTAAAAGCATGTTGAAGTCACAAAATAATTACATTTCATCATATCATCTATAATCAGTTTGAAGAAGATAATGTAATATTTAAATCATCATTTATATGTACATTGGTTTTAATTTCTCTTCAGGAAAACAGTTGTATGCCCTATCATCGATGTGATTAGTGATGATACCTTTGAATATATGGCTGGGTCAGACATGACTTATGGGGGTTTTAACTGGAAACTGAATTTCCGCTGGTATCCTGTTCCCCAAAGAGAAATGGATAGGAGGAAAGGAGACAGAACATTACCTGTCAGGTATGTAGATCATTTCTTCCAAAAGATTGTATGCATATCCCTATAATAATTAAGAAATATTATGCATTTGTGTTATTTTTAATTATTTTAAAGTTATATACTTATTATTCAGATACAAATACATACATTATGACCTTTTATATGATTATATAAGAATCGATGGCAATATAAAATCTAGTTTAAATTAGCATAAGCAAACATAAGTACTGGCAGACTTACCAAAAATCTTTTAAAGCATTATGTATTCTTAAATTCCAGATATTTTTATTATGAATTTTCTAAAGTGACAGAAATGTGCTAGCCTTGACACTTCAAGTAAATATATATCTTACTTAAAAATATATGCTTTATAAAAGAAGTGTTCTCAAAATTGAAATCCAAAAATGTTTTAGATTTCTAAATTTCTAAATATTCTAAATTTACCAATTTTCAGGAGCTGTCTTCCTTGTAGATTCAGTAGATCCATTTGGAAAATTTTAATGTATTAGTAATTATGAAGAATTTGTTTGTCCAAATTACTTCAACTAGTACTTAGTTTGAAATATTTATTAGTAAAATATGGGCTTACTCTTAATATAAAAAAGGAATATCCTATGCATTTTTAATTGTGTAGGTATGTATTATGCAATTTATTAACACAAAAGTGTTACCTTCCTACTTTAAGGTATTACTGTGGACTTCTTACCTGCAGCTAAAAACTGATTTCCTGAAAAATATTTTGGGAGGTGTTCACTAGCTTTTTAAAGGTGAATTTGGCAAATTGTCATTCTGTTTGGACAACAGAAGAATACCCTAGCATTCTAAAGCAATATATAGTAAGTCCTCTCTTAATGTAAAACTGTGACTCTAACAGAAATGACTGACAGCGGGTTCTCTAATAATGTCGGTTAGTTCAATGTTGTTTCATTGTAACATTAATGATTTTTTTTTACTTCATTTTACTTAAAGTTGCAGTTTCTAAGAACCTAATGATGACATTAAATGAGGACTTACTTTGTATATAATCTATTATCTAGACAAGAATAACTGGTAACCTACTGAAGGGATGACTTATCTATTGTCAACTGTATAATGATATAATGAATTGATTAAAATTAAACTCTAAAAATTGGCCAATGGAAGAGAACAGCTACAATTGTTTCTTATTAAACAATTAAATATTGGGATCTGTTAACCTCTTAAGGAGATCTATTAATACTACATCAAAGAGAAAAATAAAATGTGGCTCCTAACATTTGCTTAAAGTCATGTAAATTATCATGTCAATATTTGAAGTGTGATTTAGTAGTCTTTAAATCTTGTATAATTTTCAACTTCACAAAGCATGATTGATTTTTGCCTTAACAACCTGAAGAAATACAGTGGCTTATATTACTATCAATTATTAGAAATATTGTTTTCCCAAATTCTCATTATATTTAGTGTTAACTGATTTTTAAACTTTAGATACCAAGTGAAAACTATCAAAAGTTTGATCAATACACTTAAATATAGATAGTGTGTTTATTCCTTTGAAAATGATGTTATAGGAATGCATGTTTGCACTCATTAAAAAAACACACCAGCAAAAGACATGCTTTAACTTTATTTTCTCACAGAGACAAAGGTAAATAATTAAGAGGTAGCCAACATTGATAGTAAGAAACTACTGATCTCATTCATAAAATAAAGACCTGTATAGAAATCAATCATTATTAATCATCTTTTATTAACTAACACCAAGGGTGAATCATCTAACTTGCTATATTTTCATGACAAGTTATGGCTTTATTGTAGTAACATGAAAATTGATAAACTCTCAGTATATTTGGTTTGCCTCAGTAACTGCACATCATTTCATTTTCTAAAATGCTGAGGAAGCTGGAGCAAGAGAAACAGAGAAGGCTCAGTCTTTGCTGAAGTTTCTAGATTTTTATGGCAAAAGGTTAATTAATTCACAGGCTCTGTTGTAACAGCCAGCAGGTAATTTTCATCAGCATAGCTGTAATGTGAACTTTCTTCCCTACTTGTAATCTATTACTTGAAGACGTGATCATTTTTCTCACATTTGTACAAACAGATAAATCATTCCAGTTGTTGAAGATAATTTTTTTCCTACTTGATTAACAGAATTCTGAATAGCTGAAGTGATTAAAATGAAGTTGAAATTTTAGTTTTCTTAGTGCAATGCTTCATTTAAAATGTCAGTTATGACAGAACTTTGTAGTCACTATAATTGGCTAGTCATCATTTAGAAATACAATCATGCATCTGCATACATTGAGAACCAACTTGAACTTATGACCTAAACTCAGTTATACCACATTTAAACATTTAAAGCTTATAATGATTGGAGACAGAGTCTGAGTCTGTAGCCCCATGTAGACTGCAGTGGCATCATCATAGCTCAATTATTCTATTGTCAACCTCTGGGCTTTGGTATTTTCATTTTCATAATGAGCTGAGTTTGTGAAACACTTGGTGTTTTTGAAATTGTGAATATGTAACGACAATATATTCAAGATTATGTATAATCTTAATCAAGATTATGTATAAATATATGTTCAAGATTATGTATAATCTTGAATATATAGTTTTCTTTAATCAGTAAAGTTACCTTGACATTTAAGTGGCCAGATCATATGACATTTCAGGACTGTCTCAATTATGTGTGTAACAATAGAGTAATCAAATTGTAAAATGAAAGGTCACAAACTAATAGTTTGTGTGCCAAGTGTGCTCTGTAAAAGTGTTTCATTCGGCCTATATAATGTTTTATATTTTCAATAATTACCGACGTTTTTAAAATGAGACATTTTAAATAAAAATCTGGATTTCCAGCTATGGGAAAGTCAAATCTTGCTACAATGGTGCAGCACTCCTACGGCACCCTCGGGTAGAGTGGAGTAAAAACTGCCCATATAGAAGTGGCATGAAAGTTTATTCCAGTCCCCACAACTCCTTATAATTTTGTCCCTTTCTCTGAGGCTTAGGGTGAGTTGTCCTTTGTCATCATTGTTGTATTCGAAGACATATTTCTTGGTATCTGTGTTTCAAGCAAAGGTGATAAAAATATATTTCTTGGAATCAATAAACTTCATATAATTAACTTTTTCTGGATATAATAGTTTAAATTATTGGCCCTCAACTTGAGGCTACCACACAGGAAATGGCTTGAGTTTGAAACTAATCAAACACATTAGCCCTGTATGAATATTCATATATGTTACCTAATGGAATAGGCAACTAGTAGCAAGATTATCTGAAAATACAGATGATCTTCCAAATCACTTAACAAATATGAGGATGTGTTATGTGTTTTTTTCTGACACATGCGAATTTGAGGTGATTTGGTTTAGGCTATTGAAATAAGTTTGATTCCATATGCAAATACGCATTCGTACACACTGCTGGGCACTGTGCTAGATGCTGCACATTTAAAGATGGATAAGGCAATCTATGCTTTAAAGTTGTTCACTGTCTTGCACTGGCCATGTGTATGCTGGATGAGGGAAGGAGGCCAGCATAAGTAGCCGAGTATGGACGCATAGGAAGAACTATGTCTACTGTTGGAGTGATGTGGACTTCTAGAAAAGAGCCTGTCTTAAATCTTATTGACTGCTTTAGCCTCTTAATGATGCCCTATCAATAAACCTCAATAAATAATTATAAGGATAATTTGTTTCCACTTTAATTTCTCACTGATTAAGATAGATTTTTTTTATTAGAAACCTACCAGTTATTTTCAAGTGTATTTTACATTTTTATCCTTTACATCTTACCTTATGGACTCATTTATATTTAGTCATTATTAATATTCTTAATATAACTTCCTCCATTCTTACTGGAAGTACCATGTTATGTGTATTCCTAAAGTAAAGTAAAAGAGTTTTAGATTTCCTTTTAATACTTGTTATAGTAACAAATCAAGCATAAATGTAATTATTAGTTTTTATTCCTGACCTATTTAACTTAATTTTATATATTTTTTATTAATACTTGTCTGATCTGATACATTTATTTTTCAAGCAATTAGAATTTAGGAATATATGCAAAGAAGATCAAATAAATAACATTATTAATAATATCTTAGATTACAATTGTTGCACTTTATCATGAAAAACTCATAGAATGTTCACATATATTATCTCCTGTGTCATTCTAGTATGATTATAGATGAAACTTTGAAGCTGGCTTTGGAAGATCTGGTTTTATTTCAAGCTCCTTCAATTGGGAATTTACCAAGTTTTCTCAACTATAAAATAGAAAATTATTCTCTGTGCTTTGCTTAACTCATGAAGTGTTGTAAAATATTAAAATAAGAACTATATTTGATAGGAATTAGATTTTAAATTCATTTCTGGTAATATAACATATATACATTGCAAAATAAATGTAACAAGTACCTAAAAGCAAGAAGAAGCAGAACACCAATAAACCACCTTTTTCAGTGTTTTATTTCCTTCTAGAACATTTTTATCTAATTTATCCACAACTTGAGAGTTAATATATCTTCAGTGTTTTTCTATACCACCACATATTTTTCACAAATAAAGATTTTAACGGCTGCTCTCTTACCTAGTCCTTCCCCTATTTTTTGTAGCTAAAGTGCATTAAAACTTTATTTACTTTGTTTTTACATTTTATTTTTACCCATTATTTCTTCTTTATCCACAATTTTTACATATGATATGGGCTCTTTAGAAAATATGCAACTAATAATATCAAATTTGTTTTAATATTCTTGATACTTCTGCCAGTTTGATTTCCTCACCCAAAAAATCACTAGCTTCAATTTATAATTGAATCTTTAGTAAGTATAATAAATAAAAAATGCAAATTCATGCAAATATAAGACAAAGTTTCTTATATTTAATAGTAACTAATAATTTACTTATTAATTTTTATCTATCAGATTTTCATTATTAGATTTTTCTCAATCCAACTGTAATATTTGCTTGGATTGAAGGAAAGAAGCAGAAAATAGATTCCACCAAAGCCTTTAAATCAATTCTATAAAATAAAAGATACTAAAGCAACATTGTAAGCATAACAAAGACTGACAGAAAGAGATGAACTTTGGAAAGATCAACTGGTGGACATTGTTACTTACTAAGATTAAAAACTAATTGTGTTGATTTTGAGAGAAGTAAAAAATTCCCACTTCAGATGGAATTTTTGTATCTCCTTTGGGGAAAATAGCACATTTATATCATATTACTACCTAATGGTTTAGGGGATAATTTACAAGACTTTGTTAGTCTCTTGAGCTAAGAAGAAAACAGGGTAGAATAGAAAGCTTTCAGAGTGATGAATTAAATATCACATTTATATACTGTATAGTTTTATCAAATTAACCAGAACATTTTAAAACATCTGATTCCAGCTATTCCCATTGTTTATTTTAACCTCTCATAACCATGACATGAAAGTAAAAGGAAAGATTAAAATTTTCTCTCACTACTGTACATCCTTGTGGAAGCTTAAGGTTTTATCATGTTATGGGGATTATAAAAAAAGGATTTAGGAAAAAAGAGAAAAATAACTACTTCCTTATTGGAAATACAAGTCCTTAAGCACAGGTTAAAGTATTCAGTTCTTATACTTGTTGGTAAATGGGTTCATTGTCAACAAAACAAATCATTTGCCAATACTAAGCAGAACTTCATATTTTTTCTTAGCCTTTAAAAATAACATTGAAATTGTTTGTATTCCATAGACTCTACAGGATTTGAGTAAGCTTCCTTACTCAAGCCTAAGCCAACATAAATCCTTAACGTAACAATTTCTTCTCTATGGAAAGCTGTATCTTTATACCCAAACATATGTTCAGATCATTGTAATAGTGTGCAATATTCCACCAAACTTACATTTTTTTATCTGTAAAAATCTTTACTCACATTCAATATTTGATTATTCATCACTCTGATAGAAAACAAGATAATGAAGGAAGGAGAAAAGCTCAGAGCATTTAATTTTCTTTTAGTTTCTAAAAGAAACTAATAAGGATGAACTGAGAGATGACTAATTTGTAGATGATTATACAGAGAGAAAGAGAGAGAGAGAGAATTTTGGGAGTCCTTGAACAAGTCACTTAAACACATTGCAACTAAATTTTGTTGACCAAATCTGTATGGATTTTAGAGCTCTACAATATTACAACTCTATTTAAAAAATTAATTAGGCCCTGCAAACAATAAAAATAAAGCTAATTATAATCTTGGCAAACACAATGTTTTCTTCTTTCTTAATAAATATAACATCTAAAATGTATAGTACTAGCTTTGTGCTGGTGCTACTGTGAGAGAGTTACATATATAACTCATTATAATCCACATTTTATAGATGATGAAACTTGAGAACAGAGTTTAAGTGACTTGCTGAAGGTCACACACTGTGGGCTTGGGTTTTGAAGCCAATCAACCTAGCTACAAAGTCCAGACTTGTAAATACTAAACTTTGGTGCCTCTTAGGGACTCCTTACTCTCTATCTGCTTTTTACACACATGGTGATTATCCCAGTGTGAAATACAGGATATATTGTCTTGGTGAAAATGCAGGCATTGTGTTTTAGCATTATTAAATAATAAATGCATGGTATGACAATTTCTGTGGATTTACCAACTTCTGGTAAAAAACTTCAGTATTTTTCCAACTGGAATGCTTACTTTTTGGAGTCCTTTACTATTTGTATCTTTAAAAAAAAAAAGTCAATGCATTTAGGAGGTACAAGTGCTTTCGTTACATGGATGAGTTGTATAATGCAGAAGTCAGGGTAAAAATACTACCAAACTCAACCCTAAAGCCTCTATTAGGTGACAGAGCCTTTATAAATCTTGGAATTAGTGAAAGCATCTTTTTTGCTTATCAATTTAACAGATGCAAACAACTAACTTTTTTGAAATTTCAGAAAAAAATTGCAGATAATTTCAACTTTCAAATGGATTGTTCTGTGGCCATGGAAATACATTGCTCATTTTTTTACGTTATTTATTCAAGAAATATCTATTAGTAGACTAATACTATTAAACCAATATGTTTTCTATTCTTATAGAAGTGATAAAATGTTTACAGAAATAAATATAACACTATATACAATAAGAAGTGGCAAATGCCTTAAGAAAGACAGAGATAAGGGGGCTACAAAATAAGGTAGAAAAGGAAGAATATATCCAGATTGGGGGGCAAGCACGAGTGATTGTATTGAAGCCAGTCTATATGGAATATGAACATTTGTATTGGCCTAAGGTAAAGCATGTTTGAACATATAAGGGAAATTTATGAAGGAAAATTAAGGTAAATACTGGATATGAGCAAATGTTCCAAAGTGCAAAAATGAAAAGCATTTACTAGTAACAGCTAAACACTTCACATACGGGGAAATAATTAAAAGGAGATGAGAGGAGCTCATTGGGTGGTGCCAGGTCACTGATGGCAGGATAAGAAGCCAGAATTTATTCCTTAACATAGATTTTTGAACATCTGGTTAACATTTTTAGAGGAGATTGACTTAGAGAAATTAATCTGGCTATAATTTGCAAAGTAAATTTTGGAAGCAAAAGAATCTAGAGGCATCCAGATTCCCATAGATGCTAGCAGGATCCATTAGCAAATGGTTAGACATAGGGGAATAATATTGGAGAGTGACTATCATAACATAGATAAGAGTCAAAAATACTTCAGAAAAAAATGTGGAAAGTATTTGGGAAATGATTGAGTAAAGTACAAAATAGGAGCTGAAAGGTGGTTTTGTCATTTTATATTAAGAGACTGGAAAGAAATAGAAGACACTGAAAGTGAAGCAGATGGGTAGAAAATTCTAATTTCTGTGTTACACATACTGAGCAGAGTCAGAGGATATTTTGAAGTAAAAATATAGTGAGTAATTACAAAAGCACAACTGACACAGAAGAAGTAAGAAAACACAGTTTAGGAGTCAACCTCATAGAAGTGACAGTTACAGACATGTGATGAATGATATTACCCAGATAAAGAGCATAGAAAAAGAAAAGCACCCCTGAGAAACCCTGGAGAGGATTACATTTTTGACAAGAGAAGAAGTTATGAAATGCATGTATCCACAAAATAATATTATAGTGATATATTGTACTTATGTGAGACATGTAAAACTAGGAGATTGACCAAGGTCTGATAGCCCCTAGCAAGGGAAAGAAAGAGGAAGGGGTATCGGTAAGAATCATAAAATGAACAGTCAAATTAATAGAAGGAAAAACCTCTGTAGGACAATGCAGGGGAACTAGAGGTGAAAAGAATTTCAAGCAGGAAGGCTGACACATTGTGTTATGTGCTTTCAGATGAAGAAGTTAAGGAAAGACTATTGGAGTTTAGAATCAATAGAGACCTTTCAGAAAGAAATTATTATAGATGTGGGAGTAGGATCTAGCTTCTAGTTAAAAGGTCAAAAAGAGCTGAGGGAGTACGTAAAAAGTATCTGCTCAGTAAGGTTACCAGTGAGGGGAGTAGAAAATATATGTCCCTCGTTTGAAAGAGTAGTAAGATGGAGTGAAAATGTATTTAGGTGTAGACTAGAACTTAATTGAGCAGGTTTGTAAGCTCAAGAGGAAAATCTAGAAATCAAAGCCATAAAACATAAATGTTATGGTCAATGAGCAAGTATCTTAAAGAATAGTCAGGAGAGAGCCTGCTGAGGGCACAAGCATAAATGCTAGCAAAAGTGAGAGGAAAGGAGATATTCTTTCCTGGGAGACAAGAGGAAGGAGGAGGTCATGAGAAAGATACCTAAGTTTGAGCTATGGTTCGAAATAGTTTAGATTTCATGATTGAGCGAGTTTAGATTGCATGCATTGCCTTAATCCCCGGCTTCTTTCAAAGGGTCCAAAACTTTTGGGAAAGAACTAGTTAAAAGTAAGACAGGCAAATAAATAAACATAGATAAGAGAATTGTTAGCAGTTTGTGAACTAAACAGAGAATCAATAACATGGACTTGTATAACCAACTGGGCTCATCTCATTACTTTACCTATGGTTTTCTGGGTCTTAGTAGTAAAAGTGAATGAAGTGAAGGATAATTTCATCCAGGCACTGAGATTTACAAAAAGAGAATTGGGAATTGCAGAAAGCAAGGACAGAGAACCAAGGATGCTAACTGGTTTTTTATTGACATGGCAGAAGCTTAGAGAGGAGCTGGGAAGAGGAAAAAAAAAAATTCCTGAAGGGGATGATTAATGTGAGAATATGGATTAACAAAGGAACTGTAATCACCAATGAAGGTTAAAAAGTGACTTCCTATGAAAATAGGAAGGGTTAAAGAATAGGAAGTTGTGTTCCAAGGCAGATTTCAGAGTCAACATCTTAGATATGAAGTAGTTCCAAATGATTTTGAAAATCAAAAGAAGGCTATGTATATGAGAACCAAAATTAAGTGAAGGACACATAAGGATTTTGTTTGCATGATTAACATAAATAACAAAAAAGATAAATTATCTAACTTTATTATTATGTGTTGGGAACTATGACAAGTGCTTTACTTTACCTACTTACTATGTGATGGGTAGTGTTCATAGACATTGAACTGATTGTTCCCTCCCCCATCCAAATTGATTGAATTGAATTTGACATTGTATAGACACAACCTTGAAAAGCAAATAATTTCAGCTAATTCAACTATAATCTATGTTTTGCATTTTCTAGACATTCTGAACACTTAACATGAACACAGGCATATGTAAATAGTTCATTAGGCTTATTACAGGGCAGTTAACTTGGAACAGAACATGTGCATAACATTGGCTATGGCTATAGACATTAAATATTATAAGGCACAGTCTCTAGACTGAGAAAACTAACTGGCATTGTAAACATAAAAAGAATCTGTCTAGGAGCATCCATCTTTAGAAAATACAGCATTTTTTGAGAAGTTGTGATTTTATTTTATTATTTTTGTTACTTGATAAGCATAAGTAAAAGCTATTTGAATCATTCTTATGGTTAAATATAGCTTATTTGTAGCTATTTAACACACATTTCTTACATATTTATAGGAATAATGACCAACTATAAGATAAAATATGTGTATTTAAATTAAAATGTGTTAATACTTTATCAGTAAGTAGATAAGTAGGTAGACACTCTGAACTGATCATTAAAAAATGCATCACTTAACATTCTTAAGCATTTGGTTGCATTATCATAGGATAATTGCAGCAATTTTAGTTCCTAATCTTATTAAATAGACTCTCCAGCACTGTAATGCCTTATATAGTTATTGCCATAGAATTCCAAAAACCTCATCAGGTGAGGGTCATGGCTACTTCATAATTACCATCTGCTTAGCTTTGTTAGTGTTTCTCATTATAACTCAGAAGGTCAATGATACTGTTCATGATAGGAACCTAGCAAGATGAGAAGTAATAAAACAGCTCTGAGACTAAGCAAGCCTCTGCTACTCTAACTGATGGACAGTTAATTACCTGAGCACAAAACAGTGAGAGCACTGGGAGAAATAGAGGACTTTGCAATATGGTAGATGTCCAAGTACAATATTATTTGGTGATTTTTCAGTGACCGATTCTGTTTAATTAAAATGTGAACATAACCTTTGGCAGAGGAGGATATAATTTTGAGAGAAGCAAAACATTTGATTTTTATTAACAATCTCACAGACTACTTGGATGAGCATTCCAAACCTAAGTTACTAGATCAGTGTTTTTCATCTTTGAGCAGTGCATTAGAGCAGTACATTAGAATCACCTGGGAACTTCAGCTGATACCAAAGTCAGGTCCCACTCCAGGCCAATTAATTCTGAATCTGTGGAGGGTGATACGCAAGCATGAACATCTTTTTTGAAAGGTACTTCAGTGCTATTAATGTGCTATGTAGACTGGAAACCACTGCATTACAAGAAACATTCAAAAACCATCATTGCCAGTATGGATCTATTCGTGGCAACTATAGTTTTCTTTTTTTTATCTCTAATTCATTCTGCCTATTTAGAAAGACTTGTGGAGCTCAGCCATTAAGCATTGTCTTTAATTAATCTTTTTAAATTAATTAATTCTTCAAAAACTTAACATCTGACTTCTTAGTTTCTATAGAGAAAATCTCGAATGTGAGAAACAAAAGGCATTTATTCCTAGGAAAAAGTTTTAGAATCTCTGCCAAATGTCCTTTTAAACCTCTGAATAGCATATGTGGTTTATGTTAATCCATCAGGTTAGATGGTTAATTATAACCTTTTAATTAAGTAGACAGAAGAATAAACAATTAGATGTAAAGCTCTTATGTTAAAAAATACTTTTGTAACTCTAACAATATATTTATTTCCTGTAAAAATTTTATAGCATTTAATTATTTTCATATTTAAATAGACTGTGGGTCTTTTTATAGAGAAACCATGTCCACAGGTTTCTAGACTTTACATTAAGATGATTTATAATTGATAAACACAACTGGTAGTTTCATAACCAGTTAATCTCTTTAAGGACAATGCAAAAGGCAAAAATCTCTCTTCACTATGCCTTTCAGATGGAAGCTAGAAGCCCCAGTCTTAAATGGCCAGTGTTCCTTCCATGTATCTATTTGATCATCTATAAGAAAAATATAGATTAATCTAAAGCAAGTTTTACAGAAAATGTGAGATAAAATGCTATTTGTTAATTATAAAACCTCTTACACCTTGACTTTATGTTTCCAGTTTGAGATTTTTGAGTACTATTTTTTATATTTAAAATGTCTCAAAAATATTTGCTACAGTCTCATTAAATTCCACACATTGTTTTCAAAAGATATTCTTTTCTTTTGTTTTTTTTTTCAACTAGGACCCCTACTATGGCTGGTGGCCTATTTTCTATTGACAGAAACTACTTTGAAGAGATAGGAACTTACGATGCAGGAATGGATATCTGGGGTGGAGAGAATCTTGAAATGTCTTTTAGGGTAATTGCATTTTACTTTATTATTTTGATGCTGAATATACTATACTATAGCATGCACATATCAGACCCGGTAATTTACTGTCAAATCTTTTTGCTAAGTGATGCAAATTGCTGATCAGTTGGTCATTTTAATACATATTTAAAATACTTTCTAGAGTCCTATTGCATGCAATATTTACTGTTAAATGAGATATAGGTATTTTTAAGTTTTTAAAAATAATTCTTTAATTCATGGTAAAAAAAACATTAGGGCTTTCAATTGATGAAATAAGAGGGCTTTGTATTTTTTTAATAGAGTGCTACTTACTCCACAAAATCACTTTGTGCTTTTGAACTGAAACTTGGAACTGTTTATATAATCTGAATTTGCAAGTGCTACATTAAATTATTCTTAAACAATATTAAGAATTACATGTGGTAAAAGGAATTCTGGGTAATTCTACAAATAGGATGACTATTTTCACAACCATAGGCATTATTATTTGATAAATTAGTTTAAATAAAGCAAATACAATAGTGATTTACATAATGACCTTCCAAGTAAATGAAAATTGAGGAGTAAGTCCCTGTAAATGTGTTACTAGGAGATATACAAATAACTTTAGCATTTTGTTATATTTAAAAATTTAAAATATGGACATATAAATGTGCCTTCATGCTTAGAAATAGATATACATTGACAAACTGTTTTTTCTTCAAACAACGTATATTATTATTTTAAATGAATTAAGTTAATAATACTGCTGTTATTTTCCTTCCTAGAATTAAATGTAAAATATTTGAAATACTCTATTGTTTTGTACAAATTGTTTGTACAATAAAATTATTAGAGTTTGGATATATTGATCTATGAAGTTCAATAGTTTTATGTTTTAATTTCTCATTTAGAAAGCAAAGTTTGTTTTCACTAACATAATATAAATATGATGATATGATATGAAGTAAGAAAATCTTAAAATTTGAGAATGAGTTACCTTGAATTTCTATAATGTAGAATTTAATGGATCTTGGATAATCTAAACTATTTTTAAAAGCCTTAGAATGGCTTTGTTATATTATTCTTTTGCCTAGAAAATCTTATTATAGCCAGATGTCTGAGATAAGTATTTAATGGAATTTTATTATTTCCATATCTCAAATAGTTATAGTCTCATGGAATTTACCAAAACAAACTCAACACCATACTTAGGAATGTCTTCTTGTCATCAGGCCCAGGGTAAATCTTTGTAAAACCTTTGAGGACATTAGGGACCCCAAAGTTTTGTTTGGTGTAGTTCTTAAAGTGAAGGAAATAAAAAATGATAATGAAAAAAAAAAAAAGAAGGAAAAAGAAAATCCATATAATTACTCTTAGATGTAATGATGAGAGAGTATTTACTCATTCAGTAACCAGTACTCTTTGGGTGTTATGCTGAGATTACATAAGATTAAAAATTAACATAACAATAGTTATACTATCTAGGATCCCATTGCCCACCTTCTTTCTTTCCTAAAACTCTTATTCACCTCTTTTTTTCTCTATCTATTAAGCTTGATTCTCTACCAGTGAACTCCCCTTATTTTCATCACATAGCTCCCAGATTGAAGGAATACTCTTCATCTAACTGATTGGAAGATGGATTAGGAAAGAATTTAGTGGGAAAATATGATAAACAAGGAAGATCTGATCAGGAAATGCAACAGAGGTATAAAAAAGGAAGGTATTAGGATATGGTAGATGCTGCAGATACCAGGGGGCAGATGAAATTTACTTAGTGGTCATAAAAATGATCAGATCCCTAGAAAATAACACAGGAGCTTTGCTGTGATTAGTTATTTAGGACTATTAAGAAATATAGTTCTTATGATGACTTTTCAAAAATGATACTGAATGTTTTAGAACATATCATTGTCTTTAGTTTCCATATGCTTTCAATAGAAACAGATATGTATTTTGCTTTTTATTAGACTCTTAATTCTTGCTTTACTTTATTCTCTGTGACATGAATGTGCTTGTTTAACAGTTTGTACTATAGCTCAGGAAGATATTGAGTAAGAGAAAATGGTAGAGCAGTACATCACCAAAAGATTGAGACCCCTTCTTCTATCTTTAGATTAATTTTATAACTTAAT
Source organism: Microcebus murinus (assembly GCF_040939455.1). NCBI lineage: Eukaryota > Metazoa > Chordata > Mammalia > Primates > Cheirogaleidae > Microcebus > Microcebus murinus. The sequence continues at coordinate 35,224,671 of NC_134111.1, forward strand.
GAAATAAGAATATGTTGAAGATTTACAAGCAGAAGACATGAATCTAATATCCAGCTTAATCATTACACAACAAATGTGTACTGAGCAAGTGGTATGTGCTTTACCTCCTTTCCAGGTACTGTGGCTACAGAGATTAATAAGGAATGATGCTTCTTTAGACTTAAAGAACTACATGCCTATGAGAGAGATGCATAGGTATTATTGACCAAAAAAGTGAAAATGTCTCATATAAATTAGTGTATGAGGGGTTTTTTGTCTATCATGTTATATGCAAGTGAGTTAACCTCACTTGAAGTGTGAAAAGGTGATTGTAATAGTAGTGAAGTTATTGTGGTTTTGTAGTTGTTGTCTATATAGCTTCCAGTGTAAGTAAAAAAATAATTATTTAGGGCTTGCAAAATATTAAGATTCTGGCTGGCTTTAAGGGAATTTAAGCCAAACCAAAGGAATACATTGCAAGTATTTATTTATAACAGTATCACTTGATCTTTGGTGCTGAAATAAGCATAGGTACTCTAAGATATCTGAAAATTTGATAAATGCTATAAACTTTCTAAGAAAGATGCTTCCAACTTCTTCAACAGAGTAGACTTGAGTGTTATTTTGTTGAGTTGGAAAATCCCTTGAGGTCCCAGGATAAAAATCCTTGACATATAATAATAGTGACATCTAATGTTTATAGTAACTAGTAAGTGAACTCAGCACTCTTGAGACCATAATCTATACTGTTAGATACTACACTACTACTTCCTCATTAGGGTTCATCCATCTATCACATAACAAGCCTAACAATTGTTGGTATCAGGAGACAGAAAGAAGCTAATGTGCAAATATAATCTTCCTCCAGTTTTGAGATAGTTGATTCATCCATGACCTTATCTTCCTCTTCTAGGCTACAGCATTTTATGGCAGATAATATACATCCAATAGCAATGAAACTATATACAAGTAGATCTTAATGCTTCCAAATGCTTAGATTCAGATATACCTCCCCACTTCACTACACAACAATCATCAAAATAACATAAATCTTAAGAAAATTGTCTAACCATAAATGTTAATTTATTTAACCCATATTTATTGAGGCCAAGTAGGTGCTCTGTATACACTGGTAAACAGAATTTATGAAATTTATATTTTGAAGAGAGAAAGGGACAATAAATATGTACAATTTGTTAATATATTAGTGAGAAGTGTTAAAGAGAAAAAATAAGGAAGGGAAGATTATCTGAAATGTTAGATGTTAGAGAATGGGTGAGGGGTGAAATTTTAGATAGGAAGAAATGAGAAATGAATACTCATAAAATAATTGATAATAATATAAATCAAATAAATTATGAATTACCATCAGAAAGTATCTTCTATCTTTAAATAATAATCTTGTTCTCAGGATAATTGTCACCAAAAAAAAATCACCACCAAAAGTCTTTACCTTTCATTAGCAATAGGACAAGGACTAAAATTCCCCAAAGTATACATTATTTTGTTATTTTAAATTAGAGATAAATTGCCACTGTGGAAATCAAGTGAGGTCATGGAAAAGAGGAGTTTAAATGCAGCAAGGGACTCAGAAGCCTGCCTCACAGCCATGAAGAGTAAACTAATGATTATAAGTATAGACTGGGAGTCAGGCAAGCCTAGGTTCAAGACTCAGCCATGGCACTTACTACCTGTGTAAGCTTGGGTAAGGTAGCATGTCCCCTAAGTTTTAGTGTGTCCATCTCTAGGATTGGAAAGGTTATAGCATGTTCCTTATACATTTTTGGGAAAGATTAAATGAGATTATGTACCTAGTGCTGAGTATTCTACTTAGCACTCATAAAGTGCATCATAAATGGCAGCTGTGGTGGTAGTGGTTATAAGCTATGCAACTTAGGGCAAATCATGGCATTCATGAGCATCACCTAAAAGTGACCTTACCCTTAATAATCTGGCTTTGATCGTGGGTAATCAAATAGAGAATGTACATTAAAAGTCCTTTAAGGCCAGAATATGCAATATGTTCATAATTACTATTGCACTAAGTGTCAGTCAAGATGTGGTTCTAAACTCCCCTGCCCAGAAAAGAGATTAAATTTAAAAAGGAAGAAAGAAAAAAATATTTTTATACTGCCACAACATCCTTTGAGATAATTACTGACATCTAAGAACCTACGGTGGAACATATTCTCTTACACTCGTAAATCAGACTGTTATTCCAGAAGACAAGATTATCTGGGTAATCCAATGGAATCCACAAAAATGCTATTAAAACAAACAAGGTAGTCATCTTATCAAAGTTGTAGGATACAAGAACAATGTAGAAAAGTCAATTGTATTTCAGCAAATAGCACAAAATTGACAAAATTAAAATAAAAATATTTTAAAAACACCAAGAAGATGAAAAAGTGATAAATCTAACAAAAGATTTATAAGGCTTCTATGCTGAAAACTATATTACTGAGAGAAATTAAAGAAGACCTAAATAGAGTGATATATCACAATTATTAGTTGATTGACTCAATATGATATTAAAGTATTAATCAATTCTCTCTCATACCATTATAGATTCAGTTCAATACTAAGAAAACCCCTGGGGGCTTTTTTTCTCCTGTGTAGGCATTGACAAGCTGATTCTAAATGCTATATAGAAATACGAGGTATATAGATTAGCCAAAACATTTTGATAAAAAAAAAGAGAACTAACGGAATACAATTTCAAAATTTATCATAAAGTTATATCAATCAAGACTGTGATATTGCCATAATGACAGACAAAGGAGCAAAATTGAGTATCTGGAATTAAACCCACACATATATAAACATCAGATTTCCAACAAATATGCAAAAGCTGGTCAATAGATAAAAACTAGTATTTTCAATAAATAGTGTTAGAACAACTGAATATCTGTGTGGGGGAAAATGATTTCAATTCATACTTTATATCATGAACAATTTTAATTCAAAGTGTAAAATATAAAATTATGAAAGAAGACATAGGAGAAAAATTTTTTGTGATCATTGAGTAGGCAAATACTTCTAGGATATGACAGCAAAACTATGAGCCATAAGATAACAAATTGATAAATTGGACTTCATTAAAATTAAAAACTTTTGCTTTTTAAAACCACTGTTAAGAGAATTAAAAAACAAGGCACTAACAGGAAGAAAATGTTAGCAAATAGTATATCTGATGATGGACTTGTGTCTAAAAATAGAAAAAGAAAAAAAATCTCACAACTCAGCAATACGTAAACAATTATCTCAATAAAAAATGACGAAAATACTTGAACAGACATTGCACTAAGGAAGGTATACAGATGGCAAACAAGCACATGAAAAAATTCTTAACATTATTAGTTATTGGGGAAATGAAATTAAAAACACCGAGAAAACACTATACATCATCACATTAGGCTAAAAATTAAAAGGCTGACCACACTGGTGACAAGGTAGAAGAACGGCACACGCAATGTTGGTGATAATGTAAAATGGTACACTCAACTCTGAAAAACAGCTTTACTATTTCTTAAACAACTCTTAAGTATTTACCCAGAGGCAAGGAAAACACATGTTCATACAAAGAGCTGTATGCTAGTGTTCACAGCAATTTATTTATAATAGCCAAAAGCCAGAAACAATTCAAATGTCCATCAGCAGGTGGATGGATAAACTATGGTTTGTCGATACATGTAATAATACTACTCAGAAAATGCACAAACTATTAATACAACCCACAATTTTGGTGAATCTTGAAATCATTGTGCTGAGTGAAAGAACCCAGCAAAAAAAAAAAAAACAAAGAAGATTATATATCGTATGACTCCATTTATACTACATTTTAGTAAATGCAAACTATGTGGCAGAAAGATAACATTAAGGGACAGGGAATCAGAAAATTGACGTGGAAGTGGAGGATTGAAGAGAGGGATTACAAAGGGACATATGAAAACTTTTTGTTTTTTTTATTTCGGCATATTATGGGGGTACAGATTTTAAGGTTTCAATAAATGCCCATTTCCCCCTCCCCCCAAAAGTCTGAGTCTCCATCATGACCATCCCCCAGATGGTGCACATCTCACCCACTATGTATGTATATACCCGCCCCCCTCCCACTTGCCCAATACCCTATTACTGTAGTACCTATGTGTCCACTTAGGTGCTACTCAGTTAATACCAGTTTGCTGGAAAATATACCTGGTGCTTGTTTTTCCATTCTTGGGATACTTCACTTAGAAGTATGGGTTCCAGCTCTAACCAGGAAAATATAAGGTGTTCTATATCACCATTGTTTCTTAGAGGTGAATAGTACTCCATGGTATACATATACCACATTTTATTAATCCATTCTTGGATTGATGGGCACTTGGGCTGTTTCCACAGCCTTGCAATTATGAATTGTGCTGCTATAAACATTCGAGTGTAGGTGTCTTTTTTGTAGAGTGTCATTGGATCATTTGGGTAGATGCCCAGCAATGGGATTGCTGAATCAAATTGTAGATTCACTTGTATCGCTTTAAGGTATCTCCATATTGCTTTCCACAGAGGTTGAACTAGTTTGCAGTCCCACCAGCAGTGTAGGAGTGTTCCTCTCTCTCCGCAACCACGCCAGCATTTATTATTTGGAGATTTTTTGATAAAGGCCATTCTCACTGGGGTTAAGTGATATCTCATTGTGGTTTTGATTTGCATTTCCCTGATGATTAGAGGTGCTGAGCATTTTTTCATATGTTTGTTGGCCATTCTTCTGTCTTCTTTAGAAAAGTTTCTGTTCAAGTCCTTTGCCCACTTTTTAATGGGGTTATTTGATTTTTTCTTCCTAATTTTCATGAGTTCTAGTATATTCTAGTTATCAGTCCCTTATCGGATGCATAGGATGCAAAAATTTTCTCCCATTCTGTAGGTTGTCTGTTTACTTTCATGACTATTCCTTTGGCTGTGCAGAAGCTTTGTGGTTTGATCATATCCCATTTATTTATTTTTGTTGTTGCTGTGATTGCCTTTGGGGACTTCTTCATAAACTCTTTGCCCAGGCCGATGTCTAAGAGAGTGTTTCCAACTTTTTCCTCTAGAGTTCTAATAGTTTCATACCTTAGGTTTAAGTCTGTTATCCAGCCTGAGTTGGTTTTTGTGAGAGGTGAAAGGTGTGAGTCCTGTTTTAGCCTTCTACAGGTGGCTATCCAGTTTTCACAGCACCATTTATTGAAGAGGGATTCTTTTCCCCAGCGTATGTTTTTGTCTGCTTTGTCAAAGATTAGATGGCTATATGAGGATGGTTTTATATCAGGATTCTCACATCTGTTCCACTGGTCAATGTTCCTATTTTTGTGCCAATACCATATTGATTTAATTACTACTGCTTTGTAGTATAGTTTGATATCTGGCATATTAATGCCTCCCATTTTGTTTTTGTTGCCTAGAATTGCTCTTGATATTCGGGGACTTCTTTGGTTCCATATGAAGCATAAAATTATTTTTTCTATATCTGTGAAGAATGCTGATGGGATTTTAATAGGTATTGCATTGAATCTGTAGATCAGTTTGGGTAGTATAGACATTTTGATGATATTGAGTCTGCCGATCCACGAGCATGGTATGGATTTCCATCTGTTTACATCCCCTGCTATTTCCTTCCTCAGTGTTTCATAGTTCTCCCTGTAGAGGTCTTTTACATCCTTGGTTAAGTATATTCCTAGGTACTTTAATTTCTTTGTTGCTATTGTGAAGGGAATTGAGTCTTTGATTTGGTTCTCAATTCAATTGTTGTTGGCATATATGAATGCCTCTGATTACTGTGTATTGATTTTGTATCCTGAGACTTTACTGAATTCATTGATCAGTTCCAGGAGTTTCTTGGTTGAATCCTTGGGGTTTTCTAGATACAATATCATATCATCAGCAAACAGTGAAAGTTTGATCTCTTCTGCCCCTATTTGGATACCTTTGATTGCATTTTCCTGTCTGATTGCTGTAGTGTAGCCAAGACTTCCAGTACTATGTTGAACAGAAGTGGAGACAGTGGGCAGCCTTGTCTGGTTACAGTTCTAAGTGGGAATGATTTCAATATTTCCCCATTCAGTATGATGTTGGCTATGGGTCTGTCATATATGGCTTGTATCATTTTTAGGTATGTCCCTTCCATGCCTATTTTCTAAAGTATTCGTATCATGAAAGGGTGTTGAATTTTGTCAAAAGCTTTTTCTGCATCTATTGAAAGAATCATGTGGTCTTTGTTTTTGCTTCTCTTTATGTGGTGAATTGCATTTATAGATTTACGTATGTTGAACCATCCCTGCATCCCTGGGATGAAACCCACTTGGTCGTGGTGGATTATTTTTTTGATAAGTGTCTGGATTCAGTTAGCTAAGATTTTGTTGAAAATTTTTGCATCTATATTCATTAGGGATATTGGTCTGTAGTTTTCTTTTTTTGTTGCATCCTTTCCTGGTTTTGGTATCAGAGTAATATTCGCTTCATAAAAGGTGTCGGGGAGGTTTCCGTTCTTCTCGATGTTGTGGAATAGTTTCTGCAAGATAGGTACTAGTTCTTCTTTGTAAGTATGGTAAAATTCAGGTGTGAAGCCATATGGACCGGGACTTTTCTTTTAAGGGAGATTTTTAATTGCTGTTTCTATTTCAGCTGTTGAGATTGGTCTGTTCAGGGAATCTATTTCTTCCTGGTTGAACCTAGGGAGGGTGTGTGTTTCCAGAAATTTGTCCATTTCCTCCACATTTTCTAGTTTGTGTGCATAAAGATTTTTGTAGTATTAATAAATTGTATCTTGTATCTCTTTGGGATCAGTTGTGATATCTCCTTTTTTATTCCTGATGGAGCTTATTAGAGATTTCTCTTTTCTGCTTTTCGTTAGCTTAGCCAATGGTGTGTCAATTTTGTTTATTTTTTCAAAGAACCAACTTTTTGTTTTATTAATCTCCTGAATAGCTTCCCTGTTTTCAATTTCGTTTAGTTCTGATTTGATCTTGTTGATTTCACTTCTTCTGCTGGGTTTGGGGTTGGTCTGTTCTTCTTTTTCCAGCTCTTTGAGTCATTTCATTAGATTGTCTATTTGTGATCTTCTTGTCTTTTGGTTATAGGCATTTATAGAGATAAACTTTCCTCTCAGAACTGCTTTAGCTGTGTCCCAGAGGAGTTGATAACTTGTCTCTCCATTGTCATTTTCTTCATAGAACTTTTTTATTTCTGTCTTGATTTCTTCATTTATGAAGTAATCATTTAGTCAGAGGTTGTTTAATTTCCACGTTTTTGTGTAGAAATGTGAGTTTCTGTTAGGGTTGATTTCTACTTTTATTCCACTGTGATCTGAGAAGGTACATGGTATGATTTCTATTTTTTTAAATTTCTTGAGATTTTCTTTGTGTCCTAGGATATGGTCAATCTTAGAGAATGTCCCGTGAGCTGATGAGAAGAACGTATATTCAGTGGATTTTGGGTAGAATGTTCTGTAGATGTTTGTCAGACCCAATTGTTCTAGAGTTTTCTTTAAGTCCAGTATTTCTTTATTAATTTTCTGTTTGGAGGATCTGTCTCGTGCCGTCAGTGGGGTGTTGAAATCTCCAGTGATTATGGAGTTGCTATTAATCCATTTGCTTAGCTCCAGTAAGGTTTGCTTTATGAATCTGGGTGCACCTAAGTTGGGTGCATATATATTTAAAATTGTTATCTCTTCTTGTTGGACTGTGCCCTTCACCATTATATAATGACCCTCTTTGTCTTTCACTACTTTTGTTGGTTTAAAAACTAAATCGTCTGAAATTAGAACTGCCACACCGGCCTTCTTTTGGCTTCTATTTGCTTGGAATATTGATCTCCACCCTTTTATTTTTAGTCTATATGCATCCTTGCAGGTTAGATGTGTTTCCTGAAGACAGCATATACTTGGCCTGTATTTCCTTATCCATTCAGCCAGCCTATGTCTCTTGAGTGGAGAGTTTAAGCCATTCACATTTATTGAGAGAACTGATAGGTAAGGTAGATTACTGATCATTCTGTTGGGTAGGATGTTGTTGCTATGATTTCTGTCTTGAGCCATTGTAATATCTGGCCTTTAATATCTTTGGGTTTTGGTTGTTTTTATATTCGTGGGTTATTATTATGATGTTCCGTGGGTAACGCTGTTTTAAGTACTTCTTGTAGGGCTGGTCTTGTCTTGGTGAATTCTCTGAGCCTTTGCTTGTCTGAGAATGTTTTTATTTCTCCTTCATATATGAAGCTTAGTTTTGCAGGGAATAATATTCTAGGCTGGGCATTGTTTTGTTTCAAAAGAGTGAGAATGGGGCCCCAGTCTCTCCTTGCTTGTAAAGTCTCATTAGAGAAGTCTGATGTTATTCGAATTGGCTTTCCCTTGTATGTTACTTGCTTCTTTTGTCTTACAGCTCTTAGAAGGGCCTCTTTAGTTGATACTTTGGTCAGTCTGATGACTGCATGTCGTGACGTCTTCCTGTTTGCGTTGAATCTCCCAGGGGTCCTCTGGGCTTCTTGAACTTGTATATCAAGATTTTGAGCACCGCCTGGGAAATTTTCCTCTATTATATCTTCAAACAGCTTGTCCAACCCTGGAGCGTTGTCTTATTCCCCTTCTGGTAACCCTATGACCCTCACATTAGGTTTCTTCACATAATCCCACAGCTCTTGTAGGCTTTGCTCTTTTCTCTTGTTTCTCTGCTCTATTTCTGTGACTTATTTATTTAATTGGAGGGTGTTATCTTCAAGCTCTGAGATTCTTTCTTCTGTTTGATCTACCCTGTTCTTGAGACTTTTAATGTATTTTGTAGTTCCTTGAATTGATTCTTCATTTCCAGGAGTTCGGTTACACTTTTCTTCCTTGAGTCTATTTCTTTTCCCATATCCTGGAGGCTTTTTGTGGTTTCTTTGTGTTGGTTATTGAGTTGTTGTTGCAGCTGGGTGAGTGTTCTTATGATCCACATACGAAATTCCTCTTCTGTCATATTGGTTGCCTGATTTTGGTCGATGTCCGTTTCTAGGGGGCTGGTGCTCCTCTTTGGGGGTGTGTTTTCCGTTTGGTTCTTCATATTTCCTGAGTTCTTTCGCTGATTTCTTCCCATGTCAATCAGTTGTTGTTTCTTTCCTTAGGTTATTGTTTGGGTATTCACACACCTTGTTTAGTTTCTGAGGCGTTAGGTGGTGTCTGTGGGTGAAATTGGACCACTCCCTGTATATTGAGTCAGTGGGTGCCATGGAAAGGCTGTGCAAGATGCCGTCCCTGTCAGTAGGTGGTGTTTGCTTGGAGGAACAGGCTATGCTGTTGATTTTTTGTCCTGTTATCAGCTCTTGTTCTGGGCGGAGCTGGGTTGGGTAAGCCTGCCCTCAGGCCGTTAGCAGGGGTCAAAGTTCTGTTCTCTGCTTCCAGGAAAAGCTGTCAGGGCAGGGCTGGAATGGTCCCACTCAGCCAGAAAGTGTGGGTGTGGGGGTGGGGCTGTCTGAGACCTGCAGTCTGGAGCGGGCTTCGCTTCTTTCCACCCTCCCCAACTCCGCAGCTACTCCTGGGCCTCTGTCAGCAGGCCAGACCACAAGCCATCAGGCCTCCCCAGACTGTGATGCCAGCGGGGAGGTTCCCTGCACAGGAATGCCACCTGGGTTGGGCGCACGGCCTCCTCCTGGGAGGAGGGTTGCCCTCTAGGGCGCCGATCTGCCCCTGGAGGCACACACACCTCAGTAGGCTGTTCACGTATAACCCTTCTGTGCCCCGGGCAATGCTAGCCCTCGGTGCAGGGGATCTAGTCTGCAGGTCCGACCTCTGGGTCTCAGAGTTCAAACTGTATCCCCACCAGGGAGAGGATTTCCGGTCCCAATTCACCCACAGGGAGCCCAAGCTGAGTCTATGTCTCTCAGCCTCTGAGTCAGCACCGTTCTCCTGGGAACACCGTGCCAGCAGCACCTGGGAGGGCGGGCGGGTAGGGAGCTCACAGTCTGAGTACCCCTGAGTCGGCTGTAGGGTCCCAAAATGAAGGTCCCGTTCCCTGGAGGTGCCTCTGGCTGGTGGCTGTATTGTCTCTCTGGGCAGCCACGGGTAGGGTCGGTGGAGGGGAGGAGGAGGCAATATGGCGCCTGCCGCGCGGCTCGGGTCTGTACACACGGAGGTGCCCGGAGGAAGTTGGGAACCTGGGGCCACGTCTGCTACAGGCTCACCACTAGTTGGCGGCGGCCATCTCTGGGCTGATGTCCGCAGGTCTCTCCACCCTCTGGGGAGCCCACCAGTAGTCCCAAATGCAGGGGAGGGGAAACAGCAAATCCACTTACCTTTGCCGCTGGTCTCCGGGCTGCTCCAGTGATCTCAGCCCTCAGTTCTGCTCCGCAGCCTCCTCCCATGGAGTCTCCCAGGGTCTCAGGTATCTCTCCTTCCACCCTCGTCTGCTGTATGCTCATCTTCTTGCTTCTTTCCTCTAATTTCTGCTAGAATCTGTCTTTTCTGCAGAGACACTCTGTCTGGCGGTGTTATTCGTCTGCCATCTTGCTCCACCCTCCATATGAAAACTTTAGAAGGTAATGAACATATTCATTTTCTTGATTGTGGTGGTAGCCTTGCAAGTTTCGCACATGACAAAGCTTATCAAGTGGTAAAATTTAAATATATGCAGTTCATCGTGTCTTAATTGTACCTTAAAGCTGTTGAAAAATTGAAACACATGCACACACAGAGGCATTGTCCAAAGAGAATTGAGTGGAAAAATTTAGCTGAAGGTATCTAGTCAAAAACAGACCTTTATACTTGAGGCTTTATTGTAAGTATATTTTAGCTCAGTTGGTTTCAAAAACCCTTGCTGATCTGATTCTAACAATCTACCTCTCAGGACAACTGTGACATAATATTTATTAACCTTTTTTATAAACTGTATATACTACAGAAGTATTCATTTTAATTATCATTACTTTTAAAATAATCAATTTTATCAGTAACTAATATTTTAATTAACAGTATGGATTTTATTTTAAATGCTCCTATTTTCTTTTCCTTGCAAATCGCAATGCAAACAGTGGCATATTTACCTAAAGAATATAACCAAGTAAATGTCTTCTTATGTGAAATTCATTTATTTCCAAATTGTACAGGCAATGGATTGAAACAGAAATGAGAGCTGACATAATAAATAGTCAGAAAAATGAAAGGCAGGGGTTCCCATTGAACGGAATAGTATGGTAAATGAGGCAAGGAAGATTGTCGACCTTTTGGGGATTGTAGTATCCAGAATTTTTAAAGTATTCAAAGAAAGTTAAGACTTTTCTAAAAATGTCACACAATTCAAAATTTTTTACCAATGCAAATGTCAGTCATAATAATTTTTTAGACAGAAATCAGTTTAGACAAATGTCTAGCTTATTTATTTCTGTTAGAGTTCTTTACTTTTTTGTAAACTTAATTCATCCAAATATGATGAAAGTGGATTTTCTGTCAATGTGTAAAACTTGACTGTTTTTGTCTTAATCAATCATAGAAGCCAGACTATCAAAGAAATATTTCAGTTAATTGTACTTAATCTTAGTTCATTTATTATCCATAATTTTGGTGGAGATGGTTTTGTGAGATACTTTTTTAATATATGATAAACCATTCTCATAATATTAATATAGAAATGTATTATCCTCTTTTTTTGAAAAAAAGCATAGATATCATAAACTGAGATCATGCTTATGTATAGCCTCCATAAAGAATATAAACCAATATTAATGATTTTGTCCAGCAAAAATTTCTCTGGTTACATATTTGACACAGGCTAAACCTTAAACACTGTAAATAGCTTGAATTTTTAGCTTCCGTTCTTACAATTAGTTTTTCTGTCATCTGAGCCACTACTTTTCCTTGAACCATTGTTTAAACATGGCTCTTTCTTCAAAGAAGGGATTTTTTAATTTAAATCACAGAATAAAATACTTCTAGGCAAAGGATAACTGAGACAGTGCTACTAAAGACTGTCATATATGTTATATATTTTTCCAAGAATTGGGTGAGTAGTTGTTATAGAATAATATTTAATATTTTTATAAGACTCTTTATTCAAAATAAATGTGTTAGAATTTTTTTAAAATATGAACTACTATAGATAGCTAACTTTATATGCTCATTTAGAAAAAAAAATCAAATGAACAGCAGGTAAATTAGACATTAGTCAAGCTTTAGAAGAACATCAGCAAACATTAGCAGAACTTATATTGCTCTTAAAATTATAATAGCTTAAGGCTTGGTAATTTTGATAACTACACTGCTTCATTGAAATTTTTGGTTCACAAAACCAGAATATGGGACTAGAGTTATTTTAGATAGTCTTTGATAGGATGCTTCACCACCTTGTAAACATTCTATGTGGAGACATTATTATGTTTTTAGAAATATAAGACATTTTAGAAGATTTGGATAAGCTAAACCTTTGTGTTGAACTCTGGTTTTCTTTTACATTTGTTTAATTATTTACTAAAATGAAAAATAATTTGGGGGTTGTCAATACTACTCACAATTTATTTTTGGAGCATAACCACATTTTTTGGCTGTTTATAAAAAAGTCCTAACAGATTAAAAGTGTGGAAACTCATATTAAAATAATTCAAAATAAAGCAACTAAGAATAAAGACAAAAATCAAAAAGCAAGAGAAGGGCAAGAGAAACAAAGTAACAGGAAAATGGGCTGAGCTAGTAGTCTTAAGTAAACATAAATTCATTCAAAGATTTTGACAGATAAAGTGGAAAAAAAAAGTGATAAGATTGCACTAAACGTTTTTTTGCACATGAAATCTTTTTTGGCAGAACCAGAGTCTAAAAGACATTGCCAATTGTATACATTATGTACAAAGCAGTCAATGTTTTATACCATGTTTTGGCAAATGGATGGTAGTTTTCTGGGGGTGCTCTAAGAAAAGATGATCAATTTCATTGCTTTCGAGTGATTTGATCTCATAAAGGATTATATCTAAAGATAAAATATCATTTGGGCTTTTACCCCTAAAATGTCTAAATGCAGTCTAGTTTAACTGTTGGCCAACTCATATTTGAATGATCTTTCCTCTTAATAAAAATAGAACTCACATATTAAAGATATAGGCATATAGATATTAACAGTCATGAAAACTATGATATTAACATTTTCTCCTTCTCAGACCATCACATTTCTTCACAGGTTAGGGTCATAGATTTGCTTGTGAATAATGTTATTAGAGAAAATAATCACTTGGATACAACTTTGTGGCAAGAGATTAAATGTAATCAAGATACAAATTATCTAGATATTTTTGGATATACTATTTTTTATCTGTTCAACTCATAAATAATGGATAATTACTGGCTACAATGCAATCACTATGCCAGTTTATAGCAGCTGTCTTGAAACTAAACAAACTAAAAATTCTGGAGGAGTAAAATATCAGCTTTGTTAGGCAATAGCACGAGGCTATAGAGGATGCTAAGACAAATACTAATTAGAGTTATGGGAAGAATAGATGATGTTTGAACTGAGTGTTAAAGGATTGGTTGAAGTTAGCTATATAGAGAATAGTAAGAAAGATATTTTTGGAAGTGGGATATGTATAGTAAACCTAGCTAGCCCTCCTCCACTAGTAACGTTCACTGCTTCTCTTTCATGACCTCATAGGGTCTCATTATATGAATTTTTCTCTAGGAAAGTGTAAGCCTATACTACATTTATCAAGCTGCAAAAATACTCCTAATGTCTCACCAATTCTGAATAGTATTTGTTTAATTTGACCATCTATCTATATCTATTTGCATTTATGTTTATGAGAATCTATGTGACTGTGAAAATTAAATATTCATGCAAGTCTCTAGTAGTCATTATAGACAATGTAATGTGACAAATAATATATGGATAAAAAAAGATTACAGCATTAGATGTCTGTATTGCAAATGAATGTTGAATGGCACTCACCAGATATCCTGAAGTAGTTGAGACTAGGATAGTCAAAAGAATTATGAAATTATGGAATCCTGAGAGATCAACAGGAATTAAGTACATAAAAAGAGAAAGAGATGGAATATAAATGATGTAAAAATAGTGATGTATAAAATAGACTTATTATTTCCATTAATATAAAATAAAGAAGTGAGTGATATTTTTGCAGAGTTTATTCAGAAGTATATGTTGGAAATAAGTTTTGTTGGAATATCAGCCTAATTGAGAAAGTTTTTGCTCTATCTTTTTGGATTATACCATTGAATGAAAACAAATGTAGATGAAAAGATATAAACTATTAACTTGTGATATATGATAAAAACAGTTTTGAAAATGTTATTCTTTAACAAATACAGGGATATTTCAAACATACTAAACAGAATATCCTTGTATATATCAATTAACCAGGTACACATGGCTTTTTAATGAGTTTCAGTACATTAAAAAACCAACAATCTTATTAGAGACAAATATCTAAAATGTTACCTTTGAGAAACACATTCCAATTTTATGGCTTTCTGACCCTTCTCTGTTCATATGTATAAATAGATATTCTATATGCATATTATCCTTAAAAGTCTATATGTTCATTCTGATCCCAAATGCAAAGGACCACAATTTAGCTGTCAGAATTCATGGCAATAAAAAGAGCTGTATGAAGAATGTTAATGCACTCAGAATTATTGCACAGAAAAGTTTGACATTCTCTTGAGGCCAAATTTTACTAGAGCCTCCCATTAAGTGTGCTTAATCAAACAAAATGGTACTGAAAATTAAAGCAATTATGCTCCTGATTTACATGTGAAATGTCCCTGATAGTCTAGTGAAGAAATTTTGAAGTTTCTTTTTGTATCTAAATATGTGCTGCCATGTATTAACTTTGAACTATTTACTTCACTGATTAAGATTACATTTATTTCATGTGGAAATGGAAAGTTAACGTAAATAACTTGCAAAATATATTTCTAGCCTTGGAATTTTAAGAATCATTTATATAGATTGGGTTTGATTAATGTGATAAACCTGCCATTAAATTCAAATGAAATTTGCAAATAAGCTTAATTTGGGTAATTTTCTTGTTAATTTTTAAATCTTTGCCTGTAGTTGGTCATGCACAGTCCCTGGTCTCATGGAGTTCATGTTAGAGGGAGACTACAGGCAATAAATGCATAAATAATATTAGCCTGCTAATTTCGGATAAAGACATGTGCCTAGAAAAAAAGTAAAATTAAGTCAAGTGTTATGAATGACAGAGGTAGAGGTTGAGGGGTGGAGAACTACATTTCCTAGAGGGGTCAGAGAAACCCTCTAAGGGAACATTGGAGCTGAGCCCAAAATGACAGGAAGAATTTAGCTATACAAAAATTTGCAGGGGAACATTCAACATAGAATATCCAGTAAATGCAAAAGATCTCAGGCAGCTACAAAATAAACTGAATATTCCCATTCCACATCTATAGGATCACAAATATCTTAAATATCTGGGAGGGTTAAGAAAGCATTCACCTCTCAGAATAATAATATTTTGTTTGATTGATTTATTCAGCAAACAATTAATGCATACCTACTCTTTACCAAGTAGAGTCATACACCACATAATGACATTTTTTGTCAATGATAGACCAGACATATGATGGTGGTCTCATGAGACTATAATACTGTATTTTTCTGTAACTTTTCTATGCTCAGATATACAAATATTTACCATTAAGTTGCAGTTGCCTACAGTATTCACTACAGTAATATGTTTTACAGGTTTGTAGCCTAGGAGCAATAGGATAGCCTAGGTGTATAGTAGCCTGTAACATATAGGTTTGTGTAAGTATACTCTACGATGTTTGCATAATGATGAAATACCCTGACAACACATTTTTCAGAATGTATCCCACTCATTAAGCATGGCATGACTATACTGTGCTTGATACAAAAGGTATAGGAATGAACAAACAAGCCAGGCCATGCTTTCTAGGAGTTTATGTTTTCTTTTTTCTCTCTTTTTCTTTGTGTGTGTGAGTTTATGTTTTCATAAGGACTCACATTTGAACAATACTTTATAGAATTTTTTATATGTATTTTCATAATGGATTCTAGCATGAATTAAATATATAAGGAGATTTTTCCCCATTAATTTCGTTTTTATCTTGAATGCATTTTGTAACATTTGCATTATACTTCAGATCACCTCAGAAGTAGCAGCCAGGTACCAATCGACTCTCATTTTACTGTCACTCAATATAAATAGTTACATGCCTAAACTTGCACTAGATACTATGGATAGAATACATACAATGTGTGGCTCTTGACTTTTCTCAGTGTGGCATATTAAGATAAATAGCACATGATAGTATAACATGTTCTAGGTCTCATTTGAAGGTACAGATGCATTAAGGTACAGTGCATTAAGTTCAAAGAAGGGAAAGATTGCTGTGGTCTAGGAGAGTCAGGGAAGAACTTTTAAATTAAATATTCAAGTGTGTTGTAGTCTTGTGGATCAAAGCAGAAAAGCAGGAGCTAGAAATCTGCAAGCTCTGACTTTACAATCTCTACTTTTATGCTCCTGCTTTGTACTTTGAGCCATACATAAGTTTAGATTAGAATATCTGATTCCCACCTTTTGTTTTCCCTCTTGAAAATTACATGAAGTATCACTAAACCATTATATATATATATATATATATATATATATATATATAGTAGAACTAGGATTTAAATGACAGAATTAATGAAGTATCCATTAAAAAGTCAAGAAAATGAACCCATTATTTTATATATACCTATATTTGATCCCTTAAAGATTTCTAGGACAAAATTCCAAAACTGTTGTTTCTATATATGTACACTCAATTAGGAAACCTACTGCACCTTGCTAACCAGTATTAATGCATTCAAAGTCAAATCCATGTAATTTTTATTAAAGAGCCAAATTTAAATCTCTATGGTAACTACTGCAATAAATGTGCAACATCTTAAGCTATGATTATATTGTCACACTTAGTGATGTCTATCTTAAGTACATGACTACCAATCCTTTTACTGTTGTTCTAGTCAACCAGAAATGTAGTTAAAAAAGGAAACCAATTATGAGATTTATTTAAATAAGGCTGAACAATTTCAGCAATAACAGATTCTAGATACTAGGAATGACTATTGGAGAATGTGAGATAATATTGAGGGAAGACTTTTATCCAACTGCTCAAAAATTGAGTATTAAGTACCAATGAAATTGAGTAATTCAGTATTATTGAAAAGCTAGTTGTAGGTTTTCAATAGGTTTTTTAAATTACCCAAAAAATTATATCCAAAAAAGTTTTCACAACATCTGCAAAAATTGAAACTTGGTGGATTAAAAATCCTAGAAATATTTTATAATTATCAAGCTAACCACTTGTTTACATTACAAATATGCCAAATTTGAAATACAAATCTTGGTGTAGAATTATTAGCACTTTTCTACCGCCACTATGATATGCCTACATACTAAAATATGTTTCTTCATGCTTTTCTCCACTATCAAAATTTTGGCTACATTTCCCCACTTATCTACTGACTTCATAGCCTACTAATATACAACCCCTGTCCTACATTTTCCTCTATTTTAATTGGTCAACCAAATTCTATATTTAAATTTTTTAATTCTGTATTTTAATTGCTTGACCAACTTCATATTCATTATTTATAATTGGCCAACTAAAGCTATATGGATTTCAGAAATCATCATAACTTAGAAATTCCTAAGGTGAGATTAGACTCTATAATAAACTGTTTAAGGGTGAAGTGTCTCACACTAATCCTGTAATGATTTATTTAAATAGTAATTACACCTGATGACAGACTAGTGCCCCTTGATCATTTCTCTGGCCCTGCAAGAGAGGGCCCCAGGAACTGTAAGCTTTCTCTTCAAATATGGGTAACAGAATGGAAATTCTTGACTCTTTAGTGTCATAGAAAGTTAAAGATGTAACTGAAGAAGTTGGCAATGTGTTGCAGAGTCAAGGAAAAGTATAAGGATGGTGACAGATTTGAAAGTTAGCTTTATAGAATTTATAATTAAGTGAGCATTTGAGAATGGGTGAGTTTGCCATAAAATCAAATAGGGAAAGCAAAAGAGCAAGACATGTCCTTAGGTAGCACCTACATTTGGGGGTGGGAAAAAGAAGAAAAAGTGAATGCTAAGTCAAAACTGTCAGAGAAGAACAAATATAATGTCACAAAAACTTGGAAAGTTATGGTGATTGTCAACAGTGTCAAATGCTGCAGAAAAGTAAGGAAGTAAGAATAATGTAAGCTCATAAAAAGCTTCTTGAGCAGTTTCATATGATAAATTCAAGATACCAGAATATAAGATATTAAGATAATTGGATTATGAAGATACATGGGGGAAAATGCTTTTTAAGAATTGTACCAGCAAATAAGAAAGAAAAAGTATAGTAACTTCAAGGGTAAATATGATCAAAGTAATTATTTTGTATTATCTATCCTTTTATTTTATCATAGGGAAGATAATAAAATATAAACTGATGAGAAGTATTAAAATATGAAATGATATTGAAAAAGAATGAGGAAGAGATAATTGATGAGATAAATATCTGCTGGTGTTAGAAGAATGTTATAGAGATAATAAAATATACCTATGTAACACTTGTTAGCTTACAGTGCAGTTTCGCACTCATTATTTCACTATATCCTTACCAGAACACTGCAGATGAAATTGTCATGTGACTAGAAATTGGCAGGGGCGAACTCACATCCCTTGGCTCCAAGTCTCGTGCTCCTGTATTCTGAGTGCAAGAGGCTAAGATCAGGGTTTCACTTTAGAGTGTAGTGTTGACGCCCTTTCCTAAAATGGAAAAAAGAAACTAAGATTATTTGACAGTTTTCAAGATACGAATGAGTAGAAAGTCAGGTCAGCTCTTCTTAAACTAAAGAAAAATGAAAGGCTAAAGATTATTTACAGAGAAGATGGAATTGATAGTGGCTCTTGATAAAAGTAGAAAATTTTGGATTAATTGCAGTTTCTTCAGAAGGCATTTGAATGAACATTGATGTTTTCAATGGAACAACATTTAATTGTCACAAAAATAACATGTTGTAACTCTAGTGGAACAGAGATGGGGAAATTATTTTTACCATGATTTAAGCATCATACCTGGAGAAATAAAGTTTGCACCCCACTTTCCTTGTTTGTGACTGATGAATGAGCAAAGTGATATGTTAAATGTTGTTATTAGTATTTCATGGTTATTTCTTGATTCTTCTTTTAAAGTACAATGTAATCTACATTAACTACTACCAATTTATTTTTTAAAAATCAAAAACTGTCAAATGTAGAGAATTACTTCCCTTCATAGTGGGTTTCCTGGGTATTTTTAATGAGCACTTGAGGTGACATAAATATGAATTTTTTTTATATGTTTCACATTTGTCTTGCTAAATACAGCAAAAAGGTAGCTGTAAGGCTTTTTGGAAGAGAATCGTAGTTTTCCATTGATGGCATTAGAATTTTATATATGCCCCCTAGGGAAAGTACTTATCTGAAGCAAAACTTATAGCTTTCTATAAAATGTCTCAGGTCCTTCAGAAGAAACAAAATGTCTTTAGCTGACATTAAAACCAGGAAAAGAACATCCTGTCCAGGAAGGAACTACAGTTGGGATGAGTAGCTCTTTAAACATCCCTTTCTTGTAGGCAGGAGAGATTGCACTTCTGTCAAAAGCAATCTAATGACTAGACTTTAATGTTCCCAGTTCTAACTTTCACAACTAGACTGGCCTGTGAGCTACTAGAGAGCCATGTTTTATTATGATTCTTTCTCTATGCCCCAGAGCCCAGAATGGTGCTTGACACAAATCAATGGCAAGTATATATTTGCGGAGTAGATGCCAGCCAAGTCCTGAGAGAAAATGCTTGAGAGCAGAGAGATCATTTTCTGTCCTCAAATTAATCACAATGCCTTACATTTGGAAAGCACTTGACCACTTTACAAGTTATAGAGGAAATTTAATGTAAACTGAAATTCTGCAACTACAATTAGGATAGGTTGGACAATTCCAGATGGAGAAACTGAATAACTGAAGGATAACTCTTTCTGAGCTACCAGGTATTCTTCTCCACCCAGCTTCTTTCTATGTATTTCTGGCATCTGTAAAAGAACAGGAGATGTCATGCACTACAGCTGGGTACCCAGGTGGTCTACTGATATTCAAAGGGGACTGTTCTGGCATGAATTCTAGGGCAGCGTCATGCAGCTGTCATGAAACTGCTCTGTGGATAGAAGCAGCAGATGTTACTGATATCTGACAGGCGGTCAGATCATCAGACATTGGAAGAAACTAATGTAAAATGCAAAACATCTGACCCAAATATCATTTAATAAATTACATTTTCCAAATTACATTTTACAGTTTTCAAAGTCACATCTATGTACAGTTTTTTCACAGTTGAGTTTTATTCACAGGGTTAATTGCACAACCAAGAAAACACAAATTCCAATTATTCTCCTTTTGTCTTTGTTTATGTTCCCCTGAAATGTACTGAAAATACTCCAAAACCACCAGAATTTATTATACTTTAAGATTATTGATTATTGAAAGATGAAAAAGTATGACTGAATCACATATTATTTCTTGTTCGCTTTTTCTTCATGAGCTATCTGCTTGAAACAATCTATGCTCATAAAAAGCAATACTTTTTTGTAAATATGAAAACCTAGACACTAATTTTCTTAAGCAGAACCACCTTATGTCATGTAGGATTTTCAATATCCGGTAGGCTGCCTCATGTTCTTCATTTCTTGCCTGCTATTTTCATACATTTCATTTAAACAGAGGATGGAAGATTTACCATAACACAATCAGGACCATGTGTTGCCCTGTTGATCTAAAGGAGATTTGAGATTTTCTGAAATATCAGAGGACCCAGTAAGATATAGAGAAATGACATGTAACAATTCTCCTGATCCCCAGAAATACAGTAGCCATAAAGTGTGGTAATTATAAAGGTCAGAAAGCTCCAAGGCAAAGAAATTTGTTGAAAGGTGAAACATTACAATAGAATGTACATTATAAATGTTGGCATGTGTATATTGGAGGTATCTCCACTATGCATTTGAACTGCTGGGAATGGGTGTCAGTATTTGAAAAAAGTGGGAGACGAGATTAAAGAATCCATCTGTGGCCACCATTACCTCACCATACCTCTGATGCACACTGGTTCAGGCACGTACTGTACCAATGCCATTCAAAATAGTTCATCTACTTCAGCTCTACACACAGTATGACCTTTCTATTCCTTTGCTCCAATTTCATATCTCTTATTCCCCTCCCCCCAATCCTATTTTCACCCACCCACCCAATAGTCTACTCACTAGGCCTTTAGAAAAGCAGCAAAGTAAACTGGTTGGGAGACATCCTTTAGAAAATCTACTTAAAGATCAATGTGTTAAGTCCTTTAGAAAATGAGTAGGTATAAAAAAGACTATGTTGAATTTTGGGCTTTCAGGAAATGCATTTCTAAATTAAGATAGAAAGTAGTTGATAAGGGAATATACTTGATAATAGGATATTTTAGAAGCAAATTGACGTGTATGACTTGGTATGGATTCGACTCAGGAATGTCTACATTTAATGACAATTTGAAAATAAAATCTTTAAATTATCCTAATATAGGGCTATGTCTTGAAAAATTCTCTTGAAGGAAAATGAAAGTGCTCTCTTGTTTCCTTTATTTTTATAACATATTTGACCTTTCTAAGAGAGAGGAAGTTCCATATTTGAGGGGAAAAAAATCACACTAGTGCCACATAAGTTTTACAGGGTCATCTTTTTCATGCTTTCTGCTGTTCAGAGAATGGTGTTTTTTATCATGTTCTAATACAGCTTAAGTAAAATAATCTTGCCTAAGTAGGGAAGTGTTGATTTAAATTTTGAAGGGTTCTATCATTTCTATTTAAAAATATAATATCTAAAAGTGGTTTGTATACTCTGTGTAAAGAGACTAATCTGAATCATAGAAATATGGCAAAATACATAGCCATCATCAACTTCACTCCATCTTCTTTTATATATGAATTTTCTAAGGACTCTCAAGATTAAATGACTTATTCAAAATTCTACAATCAATTTGTATATATTTCAAGACCAGAATCGAGCTTTATAGTCTCAAACTTGATGCTTTCTTTTATTTTCCATACAAATTATTCTGTTTTTAAAGAGCATTAAATTTCAAGTACTAGATAGATTACTCACATGTGCTGAATCTCCCTGTGGCCTCTGGTAAGTGATGATTAAAAGGCCACAGGAGCTTAATGTAGAAAAATCTTCATCTTGAGATGACAGTATCATATGAGACTCCAACTCTAATGGCCTCTCCCAAATAAGTAAATCTTCTCAATTATACTGTGAAGTGAAAAGTGGGCCAAGAGTCAACCAAACAATTAAAGAAGGCATTCCCCTAGTCAAAACTACTCTGAGGAACAAATGGCAACTTTCATGTTAAGAATGAAAAGAAAATTCCTACTGAACCCCTTAGGGCTGCCCCTTTCAAATAATGACTTTCATCCATCTGTGTTTGTCTGTGCAAACTTATCAAGGATCATAGTACTTTTAGGATCTCAGTGGAGGCTCTCATCAGTCTACTTGAATATATATAAACAAAGTGGAGAGTTGATGTTTTCCAGGGATTATTTGAAACAAACAATAAATATAGAGTGAAATATTTTGAAAATTAAGTCAGTAGCATCTTGTTTCAGTTTCACCATTGCCAGAATGCAGAAAAAAAAATAGCTATTATTCCCAATTCAATTTTAAGGTAGGCAGATTTTGTGTGTATTGTGTAATTTTTATTTCTCTATATAAATTTTAATAGATCAATTAATAAACCAATTTGTATTGAGAACTGATATGAGTTATATATTTTTTATATTTTGCAAACACTGATAAAATGGTGTCTTTAAGTTCTGATTTTTTTTACTATATATAAATATGCTTCAGTCTCATAATGTGAAAAATGTTTTGCTTCTTCTTAAGGACACAATGTGGTTGGGGATATAAGACTAACCTAACATATATAAATAATATATATACATACTTTCATATGTATATATGTGTGTATAAATAATGCAATAAATTAGTGAAAACTGAGACTCACGAAAGCTAGTGTAGTCAAAAATATTTGCCAGAAAAAAACATATATGAGTTGAGCATAATAGGGAGGACATAATAAATAAGGGAAAGTACATGTATTAATTCTTTTATTTTAAATTCATTTTTAATTGACAAATAATTATTTATATTTATAAGGTACATAAGATTCAATGTAATGTTTTGATCCATATATTCATTATAAAAGATTCAATCAAGTCAATTAATGTATCTATCACCTCACCAACTTATTTTTGTTAATTATTTTCTTTTAGCAATTTTGAAATATACAATATACTCTGGTCAGCATGCAATACAATAGATCACTTAAACTTATTCCTCCAGTCTAACTAAAATTTTTTATACCCTTTGGTCAGCATCTTCCCTTTCCCCATTCCTCCCCCACTCCCCCACCTTTCTATTCTTGGTTTCTATGAGATCAACTTTTTTAGATTACACATATAGGTAAAATCATACAGTATTTGTCTTCTGTGCCGGGCTTATTTCACTTAACATCATGTTCTCTAGTTCCATTCATTTTATTGTAATTTAAAGAATTTTTTTTTCTTTTTTAAGACTATAGAGTATTCCATTGTGTGTGTGTTTATATGTATACACACACACCACATTTTAACAAATCTTTTCAGCTGTTTATGAACACTTAGTTTCTGTCCATATTTTGGCTATCCTGAACAATGCTGAAATAAACATGGGAGCACGGATATCTCTTCAATATACCAATTTCAGTTCCTCTGGAAATACACCCAGAAGTGATTGCTGGATTATATGGTAATTCCATTTTTAATATTTGAGGAACCTCCATACTATTTTCCAAAGTAGCTGTATGAATTTGCATTCCCACTCACAGTGTACAGGGCTCCCTTTTCTCTGCATCCTCATCAATACTTATTATAATTTGTGTTTTCTATAATAGCCAATCTAATAGAGTTAATGGTATATCTCATGTGGCTTTAATTTCCACATCCTTAATGATTAGTGATGTTGCACATTTTTTCATATATCTGTTGGGTATTTGTATCTCTTCTTTTGCAAACTGTCTGTTCAGATCACTTGCCCATTCTTCATTTGGGTTATTTGTATTCTTGTTATTGAATTGAGTTCCTTAAATATTTCGGGTGTTACCTCCTTATTGGATGTATGGTTTGCAAATATTTTCTGCAAATTTGTGGATTCTCTCTCACCATGTTAATTGTTTCTTTTCATGTGCAAGAATCTTTGTAGTTTGATGCAATTCTATTTGTCTATTTCACTTTTTGTGTACTTACTTTTCTAGTTCAATCCAAGACATTGCCCAAACCAATGTCGTGAAGTTTTTCCCCTAAGTTGTTTTACTAATAGCTTTACAATTTCAGTCTTGTATGTAAGTCTTTTATTCATTTTGAGTTAATTTTAGTATATGGTGTGAAATAGGGGTCCAATTTCATTATTTTGCATGTAGATATCCAGTTTTCCCAATACCACTTATTGAAGACTTTTCTTGATTGTGTGATCTTGGCATCTTTGTCAGAAATCAATTAACTGTTAATATTTGGATTTATTTCTGTGCTTTTTATCCTGTTCTCTTGTTTGATGTGTTCATTTTTTTATGCAAGCAAAATGCTGTGTTGATTATAATAGCTTTATAAAATATTTTGAAATCAGAGAATATACTTCCAGCTTTGTTCATTTTGTTCAAGATTGCTTTAGTTATTTGTAGTCTTTCTGCTTCCATACAAACTTTAGGATTGCTTTTTCTATGTACATTAAAATGACATTGAAAATCTGATAGTTATTTCATTGAATCTATAGAATGCTTTGGATAGTATAGACATTTTAACAATACTAATTGTTCAATGCATGAACATGGAATATCTTTTCATTTATTTGTGTCTTCTTCAAATATTTTCATTGATGTTCTATAGTTTTGAATGCTCAGATCTTTCCACTCCTTGGTTAAATTTGCTCCTAAGTATTTTATTTGTTTTGATGCTATCATAAATGGGATTATTAAGATACTTCATTGTTAGTGTGTAGAAATACTAGTGGTTTTTATGTTACTTTTGCAACCTGCAAATTTGTTTATCAATTCTAACAGTCTTTTGGTGGACTCATTAGAGTTTTCTGTGTACAAGATATATCATCAGCAAACAGAGACAATTTCACTTCCTCCTTTCCTATATGGGTGCCTTTTAGTTCTTATTCTTGTCTAATTGCTCTAGCAAAAATCTCCAGTACCATGTTGAATAGAAGTGATGAGAGTGGGCATCATTGTTGCTGATTTTAGAAAAAAAGCTTTCAACATTTTACTGTTGAGTATAACAGTGTTCTGAGTTTGACTCTATGCTTGCTTATATGTGTGAGTTTTGTATTTTCACATATATTTTGTTTCTATTTAGTGGTCTTTTCCTTCAGCTTGTAGGATTCCTTTTAGCATTTCTTGTCAGGCACGTCTAGTGGTAATAAAGTCCCTCAGCTTTTTTTTGTCTGAGAAATTTTTTTATTTCTATGTTGGTTTCTGTGCATTTGATAGAAGAACCACCTCTCACAGTCTTGTTACATTAGTCTAGTGTAGGAGATATTCCTCCCCAGAAGCCCAGCTAGAGCTCTTAGATGAGATTCTAAGTGCCTCTAAATTTTTGCTTTTACAAACTTTGTTTTTAGTGGTTCCCCAAAATTAGAAAGTTCAAAGTCATGCTAATGCCTTGAAAGAGGTGGAATAGAATACAGTCCATTTGTATGCAGCTAGAGTATTAGATACGTGTTCCAATTTCTTCTTTTCTTATAGAGAAGCTGAGAGCTAGAGTTTATCTCTCACTCATTCTGTCCTACACTAAGGAGAATGTCGGAGGCAGCTGCTCGTACTCTTGGTCAGACTGCTTACTTTGAACCTGGGGAGAGAACTTCTGAATATTTGCAAATTTAAAGGTCACTTTTTCCCCCCTGAAGTCTAGGAGACTCAGGAGTGCAGAGCTCTGTCAACTCCCAGAGCTAGGTGATTTAGGAGACAGTCACATGTGTGAAGGCTATAGAAGTTGGGTTACTCAATGAATGTAGAAACTACTTGAATGGAGAGTCTGCATATCTAAATTCACTGCTGAAGCAATCCAAGGACAAAGGTGCAGGTAATGCCCACTCTCCTGTTCAAACAAGCAGAAATATCATACCTTCCTGTCAAGGGGAAATTTCTAGTGTGGGATTATTAATAAAGTAAAGCCAGGGAAAAGGGATGGGAAATGCCTACTTTTCCTTTCAGGAATGAAGGAGTCCCCCAGTCTCCTTCTAATGAGAGATCACAGAAATTCATTTCAGGATATAGTCAGGGAAGAAGGTATAAGGATTGTCCACTCTCCTGTCCAAGCAAGCAGAAGTTTAACAATATTTTTGCAGGGCGAACATTCTGGTCTGAAGTTATTGCTGAAGTAAGCCCAGAAAGAAGGCACAGGGGATATTCCCTTTCATTTTGGCAAGCAGAGAGGTCTACCAGACACCCTCTAATGAGAGATTGCAGACATTTATCTCAGGAGCAAGCCAGCAAAGAAGGTGTGGATAATATCCTTCTTTTTGTTTAGGCTGAAGGAAGTTTATTCTTTATTTGCTACATAGGCTCCCAGATAACAACCCAGTTCTGGCTTGTTAGATGCCAGAACAAGAGAGATCTGCTCAAAAAGCTTGACCCCAAACTGCTTCCAGGGGAAGCTGGAAGCTGAGCTGATCTAGGTAACTATAGCTGCTGAGAGTTCTCAGGTAGTTCAAATCTTCCTTTTTTTTCTTTGTGCTTGAAGAAACTATTCTGATTTCCCGTCCCTGTGGTTCCTCAAACACAGTGATTTAAATTCTAGGCCCTCCACAGGGACTGTAAAAATTTGGAATTTTATGTATGGTCCAAGCCCCTCAATCTTCAGAAAGGGAATGGGTGTTAGGTTTTATTTTCCCAGTTATAAGGCTCTGTGTTCAGTGTGTGGTTAGTCTGTAAGTGTATCTCTGCTTTTCCTACCAAATTTGATGTGGATATTTCTCAATTGCCTGAGGTGTAGGAGTCTTTCAACTGGATTCTGACTTTCTCTTGGAGAGAATTGATCTGTGTATAGGTGTTTACTTGGTATGACTGTGGGAAAAGGGATAGTCAGAAGTCTCTTATTCCCTCCATGGTGCTGATATGCCCTCATACATTAATTCTTAATTTTAATTTCCAACATTCTGTCAAGTTATTACATTCTTCACTATTTCTTTGCCATTACCCGCTGCCAAGTCGTTCTCATATCCTTCTTAGATTACTGCAATAGCCCCTTAATACATCTCTCCTGTTTTCTCAATTCCAATTCATTTTCCAAATAAAAGCTAAGTATCTTTATGTTTGTTAGTTTGCCTTAATCCACACAATAATCCTCTGGGGTAGATCCTTCTAGTCTTATTTTATTACATAAAACCTGAATCTTAGAAAGATGAAGTAACTGAGGTCACCCAGCTAGTAAGTGGCAGAAATGGGACAGAATTTCAGAAGCTAGAGCCTAAACTCAAAACCTTTGTGCTATGTGGCCTCCATTTTGTGTTATTGTTGTTTGATTTTTATTATTAAGGCTATATCAAACAATGACTTTGTGCCAGAGATAGCATGTGTATGGGTTGGGGGAGGGGGTAAAGATTAATATGGAAACAAGCAGCTGCGTGAATTTGGCATATTAGCTATAAAATTAGAAACAATATTAGCAGTAGAATTGAGATAGGAAAGTTGGAGCTCAGGAAGTTTATGAACTTTAATTAAAATGTCACTGATGTAGGTGCCAAAAAACATGAAAAGGATAATCTATGTTAGTTAATTGTCTCTTAACAGGGGGAAGGAAATCAAGTAGATAATCAAATGAGCAATGGACATTTTACATTTTGATTAAAAATCTTCTCCATCATCAAATGACTCTTACAAAGCTATCTGGGAATAAAAACAAAGTTTAATGCTCTGTGGATAAAATAACAGATGGTATTTTATACATGGTCAAATTTACATGAGTGATATATAATATACAAATATTAAACTGGTAAAAGCCTAGGAAATAATAGAAATGCTCGATGATACAAAGTAATTCAGATCATTTGTTTGTGAATGAGACATCTTGTTTTATTCAGTTTCTGCTGTTTATAAAATAATTTCAGAGAATGAAATGTAATATTCTGATTGGAAACTAATTGGCTATTCTTTTAAATTCCTCACAGTGTACCTAAACCCCTTCAGGGGTGGGAAACGCTTTCATGTTGCAAGGCTGCATTAATTTAGCTATAATCAAATAAGGCCACATTCAAGAAACTTCAATTAGCTATACTTAAAATGTACATTATTTTGTAAAAAATCTAACTATTACATTCTTAATAATTTAAAAAATGTGAACTATTCATTAATTTTAAAGTTAACTAAACTTTTGACAATTTTGTTGTGTCTGCTTTTGTTGGAAAGCATTTGAATATTTGGTTGTAGAATGGAGGTACACAATTTCAGGTGATCGTCTAGACTGGTATCAGTCATCTGTGACCTTGAGGGCATCTTGATTTGAGTCAGGTAGGAGAATGTAGATTTGCAGCAATAAGTACTTGAAAAGCAAGAAGGCATTTTGGAGGGCATTTTGCCTAAGTGGGTATTCTACTACATTTTTCTATATTTTAATTGTATCTTTCTTAGCATCAATGACTTCAAAGTATCATCAGAGAACTCAGTGAATTCTATATATAGTTCTTTAGGTGCCTTGGTGGTATCAAGTAGGTGAGGCTGAAATGCTGATTTGAGTATGATGTCATGGTTCTTAAAGTCAGTGAAACTTTCATTGTATTTTCTGATTGATAGGTTTGTATCAGCTGCATATTCTTCAAATGATTCACATGTATCATCTTGCTCATCTTTGCTAACTGGGGAAAATGTTCATCCAAACTTTCCTTTTGAAAACGAAGTGTTTTGGAAAAAGATGGCTTTTTTCTAAATGCTTGGATTTTTGACCACATACCATATATAGACTTAGTTTTACCTTGCAAAGAAATACTCAAGTCATTTTGATTTGACATGATATCACACAGAAATGCTGCATTCCTATTGAAATCTTCTTTCAACAATTCACATTGCTTATTCTGTGCTTCATAAAATTTAACTATATGTTCTCACAGAGATAAAATTTTGGCAAACACCTGTCCCTGCCATAGCTAATGCATTTTAGAATGATATAGCAAATCCACAATGAATAATACCTCATCCTTCAACTTCCGCATGTTATGAAACTGACCATTCCATGTTGCATTTGCAGGAATATAGTCAACAATACTTATAACTTATTGCAAAGTGTTAGCACAGAGATTTTGCTGATACAAGACATAATGAAAAGAAATGAGATCATTTGGGTCTGTTAATACTTTTTTTTTGATTGTGCAATAGATGAAATGTTTTTCTTCATGTTTTTCTGTCATGGAAGGTACACTGTCTGTACGTACACTCACTAAATTTACCAAATCCAGTGCAACTTCATGATATTTATCTTGGAAGCTGTTGAAGATATCTATCCCCTTGTGTTCTGTTCACAAGAGCACCAAAAGCAACCAACACTTTGTAACAAAGCAAATCTTCTGTTATGACCCAAATAAAGTAAAAAACTGTGCTGAGTCAGTAGTATCAGTTGATTCACCCAAAGCAATTTATAATATATATTTTCCTTTTGAAGTATTGCATGAAGTTGTTCTGTTAAGTTGAAGGCTAATTCATGCTGCCTATCAGTTATAGTTCTCCTTAAAAGAGGCAGTTGTTTGTACTTTGAAATGTTTTCAGCTCTGAGCATCCTACAACTTCAGCAATACATTCTTGCACAATTTCTACATCACTGAATAGCTTCCCTTTTTCTCAAGTGTATAAGCTATATGGATGGTGCAAAAATAATTGCGGTTTTGCACTGTGAATTTTAAATCGTTATAACTAGGCTCAAACACATCTTTATTAATCAAAATTAGGGACCATTACAATCAACACAGTTTTGCCAGAAAGAAATAAGTTTGTTTATTCCTATAGTGTAAAAATCCATGCTTTGGGATTTGGAGAACTCTTGGAAAACTGTTCTGCATCCTGCTGGTTGTGGAAGCATTTACACTGCACAAAGTTTTCGAGATACTTGAAGAAGTGGTAGTTGGTTGATGAGAGGTCAGCTCAATATGGCAGATGAGGCAAAACTTCCTAGCCCAATTCATTCAACTTTTGAAGCATTAGTTGTGTGACGTGCAGTTGGGGATTGTCATGGGGAAGAATTGGGCCCTTTCTGTTTACCAATGCTGGCTGTGAGTGGTGCAGTTTTCGGTGCATCTCATCAATTTGCTGTGCATACTTCCCAGATATAATAGTTTCACCAGGATGCAGAAAGCCATAGTGGATCAGACCAGCAGCAGACCAGCAAACAGTGACCATGACCTTTTTTGGGTGCAAGTTTGGGTTTGGGAAGTGTTTTGGAGCTTCTCGGTCCAAGCAGTGAGCTGATCATCACCAGTTGTCATATAAAATCCACTTTTTGTCACATGTCACAATCCCATTGGGAAATAGTTCATTGTTGTTGTATACAAGAAGAGAACACAACACTTCCAGTTGCCATTCAAGACCAAAAACTCTCAGGACCTCTCGATGCTATAGAAACAAGTTACAATGAGCCTGAACTGCACATTCAGAATTCTCTAGATTAGAAGTGGTTTCTATTTTTCTAGGGTCATGTCTTCCTCACACTTGAGGCCTGACCAAGAACTCTCCAAACACATTCTGCTCTGTTCTAACAGTAGCACCAGGGCAGCCACTGATTTTCTGTACAGCAAGTGTCTAGCTGGGAGTGAAATGACACTCTCTCCTTCATTCACTTACCTCCATTCTTAGGTGAAGGAGGAAAGAAACTCTTCATTTGTGCTTAATCCATAGATGAGGAGGAATAATCTTCTTTACCAACAGCACTGCATTCCTCACAATAAAGAGAAGACCTTAAATTCCCTCTCTTGTATCACATGTCTAATTTTATTTCTTCTGAAATTCAGGTACCATTTAGAAAGACCTCCTTACAGTATGAATGTCTGAGTACTTTACTAAATCATGTTTTTAAGACAGAGAGAGATTAGTGTGAAGTTGGCTAAATAGGTGTCTTTCATACCACATTAAAAATTAAGATGACATCATTTAGCAATCTTGCTTGCCATGAACCATCAGCCATTTCTAATTTTTGTTTCTATGCTGTAACCACCAAATAAATTCCTCAGTTTCCAAGGCAGTTGGAATAGCAATTGCCTTTCACTTGACTAGACTACTTTGCCTAGTCAATTAAAGTTATTTTCTATAAAAATGTAATTTAAATTTTTCCCAAAATGCACCTGATTCAATTTCATCATTCTTTCAGAGAAGCCTTTTCTCTTAGGTTAACCTTGGAAGTTAATTTTGAATTGTTCATTTATCCATTCAACCTACATATAATGGCACCTACTACATGCATAGCACTAAGGTTGGCTCTGGGGCTACAGAAATGTCCAGGCATCTTCACTGTCCTTTTAGAGCTTACATGTTAGCTGGGGAAAGAAAGTACATAGGGATACAAATAAATAAGGTGCAGATTGTGGTGAGCAATAATAGGTGCTATTAGAGAACAAACTTTAAATACAGAAGTTGAGGAAGACCTCTCTGATGAGGTGATATTCCATCTGAGATGAGAAGTATGAGAAAAGGACAAGCAAGGTGAAGGGCTTACAGAATTGTATTCCAGGTGTTGAGGCTTAAGTGTGTGAATAAGTATGTGATATGTTATTCTAGAAAATGGCAGGAGGCCGATATCACCAGTGTTTGTTGACAGAGGGGGAGAATCATGTATGATCTTAGAGGCCCCACTAAAAGATATTGTTTCTATAATCACAGTACAATGAGAAACCATTGAAGGATTTAAGCAGGGAAGTGAAATGAAGTCATCCATTTTTTAAAAGACCAATCTGATTTCTCAGTACAAAACAAATTGTAGGAAGCAACAGTGAAAGCAGCAAGACAATTAAATTCTACCACAGTTGACAGACAAGAGATATTGGTGATTAGGACAAGGACACTGTAAGTGGAAACAGAGAGAGATGGTCCTCTGAATTGATGTTGTGTCCACACAAAACTCAAATGTTGATACCCAAAGACCAATGTGATGTTATTTGGAAATAAGACCTGTGAGGAGGTAATAAAAGTGGGCCCTAATCCAATTGGACTGTTGTCCTTATAAGAAGAGAAAGAAATGCCAGAGCTTTCTCTGGACCAAGTAAGGACACAGCAAGTGGGTGCCCATCTACAAATCAAGAAAAGTGCCCTTACCAGAATCTCACCATACTGGCAACTTGATCTTGGACATTCCAGCCTCTCAAACTATAAGAAGAAATTTCTGTAGGGTAAGCCTCCCAGTCTGTGGTATTTTGCAATGGCAGCCTGGGCAGCCTAGGACAGATAGATACATGGAGAATGGTTTTACCAATACCACCACCAGGGTTTATTAATGGATCACATATGAGTGATGAAAGAAAAAGGGAATTCAATGATGGTTTCTATTTTTATCTTGTTTTAATTTATTTTTTGGCTTGATCACTCACAGAATGGTGGCACCACTTATGAACAATTAAAAACAAAATAAAACACTGGAAGAAAATAAGACCTGGCTGGCAAGACAGAGATAAATCAAGAATCTCACTTTGGATATATCTATTTGGATGTTTCTGAGACATAGGAGAGAACATAAAAAGTAGATATTTGCCTACACAAATCAAGATCTCAGAGGAGAGTTCTGGGCTAAGATATAAATATTGAAGTGGTCAGGATCCAGGACCTATGTAAAATAATATTAACAAATGAGAGCACTGAAAAAATGTACCAAGAGAGATGAAGGTCAACATTTAAACAGAAATTTATAATGAAAATGGATAGAGAGTGAAACAAGAGGAGGAAAATCAAGAGTAGCCTGGAAAGGAGTCTACAGGATAATGTATCAAGAAAGGAGTTTGTGATTTTAACCAGAGCAATTTTGGGGGAGCTGCAGACATAAAATATATTTTAGTGATGCATATTATCCCCTTCTCTCAATTTTTATTCATTTTTCTATGAATGTTTGAGTTGATTTCTAATTTTATTACATTGTGGTCTGAGAAGATGCATGGTATAATTTCTATTTTTCAAAATTTTTTGAGACTTGCTTTGTGGTCGAGGCTATGGTCAATCTCAGAGAATGTCCCATGAGCTGATGAGAAAAACATATATTTAGTGGTTTGGGGGTGGAATGTTCTGTAAATGTCAGTCATTTACAACTCATTTGTCCCAGGGTTCTGTTTAAGTCCAATGTTTCTTGGTTTATTTTCTGCTTGGAGGATCTGTCCTGTTCTGTCAGAGGGTTGTTGATGTACTTGGATATTACAGGGCTGCTGTTTATATTTTTATTTAGATCAAGTGGAATTTGCTTTATGAATCTGGGTGCACCTGAGTTAGGTGCATAAATATTTGGAATCGTTATAACTTCTTGTTGAATTGTAGCCTTCACGATTATTCAGTGACCATCTTTGTCTTTCATTACTTTTGTTGATTTGATAACTAAATTGTCTAAAATCATAACTGTTATACCAGCTTTCTTTTGGCTTCCATTTGTATGAAATATTGTTTTCCTTCCCTTCATCTTGAGTCTGAATATATCCTTGCGCTTAGATGTGTTTCCTGAATATAGACATGAAATACAATGGACATGGATATGGACTGAGTGAGGAAATTTTTGTTGTGTTTTATAAAATTTTGCTCACATTTTTTTAGCTATTTGAGAAGTAAGAGTTTTAGGAGATAGTATATTAAGATAGACATAATCTTATTATGAATGAAATAATTGATGTTTCAGGGAAAATGCAAGGGAAATGACCAAATCAGTTATAGCCTTAAAAAAAGATATAAGGAATATGATCAAGGCTGACATAGAAGTATTGATTTGTCTTTGACAAGTGAAGGAGCAACTTCTTTCATTTTAACAGGAAGAAGGAATGTAAAAATGTAATTATAGGAATGTTTACATATTTCATGCTAAAAAGATGAGGAAGTTACCAATTATTTAATACTTCAATTATTTAAGAATAAGCTGCCTTGTCTTTTGAGGGGGATGTTGAATTCCATTCTTCTTTTATATTGACCAATATTTCAATGTTCAATTGGAATGACTTTTATGCTAGCATTATACTGTTCAAACAATTAGAAAATGAATAATTATAGATTATACATGAAATGCACAAACAATTGTTGGTGAAAATAACTCATTATTTATTATCTTTCATCTTTTCATAAAGAATGATTGTCTATTACTGCTACCTAAGTCCAATAGCAGCTCTCTTTTAAGTTGGATGTTACATAAACTATCAAGTGGGAAAAACTTTTTTTTTGAATAAAGCAACTCTACTTCAATCAGACCTATCAAATAAGAACAACATTAATTACAGTGCAAAATCATATCTTTCAAATTCTGTATAGCAGTTACTGTTAATTCTATTTATTGTGATAAAAATCCTGTAGCATACACATAATAAATATACATAATTTTATGTATATTTATTACACACACATGCTGTTAACATAACCTAAGGCTATACGATGTAATTTTACAGAAATAAATACTTTATGGATAGTTTACATAATGCTTAGCCTCAACTGCACAGTAAATCCTAGGATATCAGGAAATATATAGCATGTTTTAAACAATTCATAATTTTAAATGAGCAATAGTAAATGTAATAATTGCTTACAGTATAATATAGTCAGTTTTTCAGTAAAAGCAGTTTTAAAATACAAAAAGTACACAATACTAAATCTTCCCCCAGACCTTCTTAGATGAAATGATTTTAAAGATGGGTTTAGAAAGATGTGTAGACATTTAGCAAATGTAAATGCATCCCAGCACATTTTAATAATAATAACATATCCAAAGTCTTAAGACGCAATGATATGGGCAGCTTGGATTGAATGTTCATTTAAAATTCTAGGTGGGTAGAGAATGATAGATTGATTTTTCTCCAAAGCAAGTTTAGTTTTTGTCCATGGCTTCTACCATGTACAAATTCATCCTTTCATAGCAGATTTGGATACCAAATCTATTAAACAGTAATTAAGTTAACTACTAGAAACTGGAAATTAGGTAGTCTAATAA
Organism: Microcebus murinus; assembly: GCF_040939455.1. Classification (NCBI taxonomy): domain Eukaryota; kingdom Metazoa; phylum Chordata; class Mammalia; order Primates; family Cheirogaleidae; genus Microcebus; species Microcebus murinus. The sequence continues at coordinate 35,259,897 of NC_134111.1, forward strand.
AACGACATGAAAATGATTACATCTTACCTTGATGATTCCAGTGCTACAGATATTTAAATATATCAAGATCTTCCAAATTAGCATTTTTTTACCAAAGTAAATATACTGTACTAGTCCTAAATTTCATGTCTATCTGATATTTGTTTCAAGTGTATGAGACCTGAAGATTTGTCCTAAGCCTTAGTTGCTTCTCATACAATATTATTGCATTATTTACAATGATTGTTATAAAATAATTGTTCCTTTTCCTAGATTTGGCAATGTGGAGGCTCATTGGAGATTGTGACTTGCTCCCATGTTGGTCATGTTTTTCGGAAGGCAACTCCGTACACTTTCCCTGGTGGCACTGGTCATGTCATCAACAAGAACAACAGGAGACTGGCAGAAGTTTGGATGGATGAATTTAAAGACTTCTTCTATATCATATCCCCAGGTACACAATTCTATCATTTTTCTTTCTCTACAGGGAAAAATAAAGTTTTAAACATGCTGAATATATGTTTCATTATTACTATTATTCTATTAGTTAAAAGAAAACGTTGTTTATTACCATAATATTGCAACAAATTGAGAAAGTTGTACTATAAAGTTGATTTTGATCTAAATTGAGAAAACCTATTTATCTCAAATGTCTATATATTCTTTTTTATTTTGTCTCAACCCAAATATTATGCTAGAGAAATGGAGCAAGCAGTATAGAAAAATCCAAATTTAATTCACATTTATGAACTCCATTTAAGAATTTTCAAAATATATCTGAGTAGGGAAAAGTCAAATGATTTCATACATTAACAAGATGGTTTCATTTATACAGACGTTAAAATTTATATTTTTGAGGAATATTTAATGACAGTAAATTGTTACTCATCAATATAATTGAGTGAAAAAGAATAACACAGGACTATACAATGTTTTACTACCTTAGTTACAGAGAAATTTATATAGAGAGAAGTAGAAGTAAATGTAGGCTGTCAGTGGTAGGTAGGATTATGAGTAATTTCATTCTTTTCCTTATACTTTTCTATATTTTCTAAATTTCCTCAATATTCAAACATTACTTATTTAAAAAATTTTATATCATTAAAAAATAAAAAATAAGACATTGTGAGAAAATCTCATTTATAGGTGGTGGTAATGAAATTAATGATTTCATTCTTTATAATTTCTAGACTTTCTTCAATAGTCACATTACATATTTTTTTAAAAAGCCAAAAAAAAAAAAAAAACCTGAGGCATTAAAAGGAGATTGGGAATAAGGATACAAGAGGAAGACACAAGGTTACCTTCAAGATCTCAAAGGGTAAACGAGGAGACCAAAATAAATTTAACTGTATTGATCAAATAGTTTGAAGTGTTCCATTTTTGATAGTTCATGTGTAAACTTTATGATCATCAACGTAATTATTACATGACTCGTAAGAACAATAACAAAAATTCATGCCTATACCCTCTTTTCACTAATGTAATCTACTACATGACTTAGAAAAGCCAGTTTGTATTCTAATTGAAAGGCTCGGAATTTTGAAGAAATATATAAAGCAATTAAGACTCTTTTATAGAAGAGTCTTTTACAGAAGTATGATGAAAAGGAACAGCGGTATGAAGTTTCTTTTTAAGATCCACCATTACTCTATAGAGGGGGAAAAAAATGAGGGCATTGTATACGTAATGTGCGATTAGGAGAAGGACTTTTTCACACATTTTTAAGCCTCTTCTATAGTAAAAAATCTATTGCCAGGAACACTATTTTACACATAGCTGTATTTTCTTTACAGTAGAAATCCAGTCCAGATGTTCAGAGTTGAGTTCAACAAGAGCATGTAAAATTTGCAGCAAGGCAGTGACATTTATATAACCTTTTCGTTTTCTTTTGATGATACTTTTTGAATCTAAATCATAACTTGTAGAAATATATAAGCTCAAATATGAATAAAGATGTAATGGATGAAGAAGTGTGTTTTGTGTGATTATATGCAGTTTACATTCAGGAATATGAGTAATTGAGAATAATTGTAATCATATGTATTATATTCACCCTTGATGAATATTTTTAAAAAATGATGTGTTAGTCTTTTGTCTAATTTTCCATTGAATGAAAGAGGCAGATAAAATGGTAGAACCATTTCTCAAGTATAATGAAATGACTAGCTTTAGAGTATAAAGGATGAAAAAACATGCCTGTTATCTGGAACTAATGGCTTTATGTTGCTCCACGGGAACTGTTTGTATATCCTGAAAAGTGCAGTTTTTAAATTACAATGAATATCATTTGGAAGGTTATTGTTCTTATAAAGCAAACTTACTTTAAATCTAGAAAGGTATTTTGAAAGCAGAAAAGGGAATTTTGGAGAATATGCTGAAAATATCTAAGAATGTCCTAAAGGGCATTTAAGCTTACGTGTATCTTAAGCTTATGGCAAACACAGAGGAATGATAGATATATGAAGAGTACTCTTCACCTTTATTTTAATAGTGGGTCCTTAACCAGGGGCTGGATCAGAGAGGTGAGGCAAAGCCTTCCCATTTGCCACAACTCTTGTGAAGAGATTCCCTGAGAATGGCGGAATCTCCCTGCTATAATGTGTGTGTGTTGAGGGGGAGGAGGCAGGTGTTGGGGGGAGCAGGGGGACAGGAAACAATAAATTGCTTCTCAGTGGAAATGGAAGAATGCAAGCAGGCTGGAAACTAGAGCCAGATATTTAAAAACAATTCAAGCTCTGGGCAAATTTCAGATAATCCAAAAACAGATAAAACGAGTTATATTGAGGAAGTCAAGAATCTGTTGCTTTTATGATAACAATTATTTAGTTAGGCAATAGATAGTGGTGGTTTCTGTAAATTAAAATCAAAATCAATATTTCTTTGCTACCCTCTTGCATTGTTGAGTTTCTATTTTTCATCTCTTTGGGAAATGCATGAGTTTGTAACCAAAAATTGGTGTGTGTTTGGGGAAGAGGGGTGGGAGTTACATTCATTCACATCCACAGTTATAATTTTATCTTTTATTTATGAAAAACTCTGAAGAGTTTACAAGAGTTTATATTGAGTTCTCTGTAATCTCCTTAACAATGTGGCTAAGGAAAGGGTCATGGTTCTTGCTAGAAGCACCTCTGTACATTTGTTATAATTTGTCCAACATACATGTTTTTGAGGAGATTTCCAATTTTAACATATCTGTTTCTGTTACCAAATTTTATTCCTCACCTAATTCAGTTTCTCAAAATTCATTCTTTAAATATATAGCCATTATTAATTCTGACAACAACCTCCTATATACTCTGTAAAATATTACCTGCCTATTTTATTGTTTGGCTTCAGACATGCTCTACCCCTATCTGCCTTGAATTATCTGGGTATTCTTTCTGTGTACTCCCTGAAGTTTGATACCATGACCAACTGATCATTACCTCTTATCATATTGTTTTAATTTTTATTACTTTTCTCTACATCCAAAGTTGTTCAGAAATGTATATTCGCGGTGCCTAGCAACTTCCCTGTCACCTTGTAGTTTTCTTTTTTTTAGGTTTGCTAAATAATTAGAAGAATGAATATATGAATTTTAAAAGGGAGCCACTTTTGTTTCTTCCTTGCTATTGAATTTTCCATGATGTCTGGTTTATACCAGGGAATCTCTTCACAAGAGTTGTGGCAAATGGGAAGGCTTTGCCTCACCTCTCTGATCCAGCCCCTGGTTAAGGACCCACTATTAAAATAAAGGTGAAGGGTACTCTTCATATATTTATCATTCCTCTGTGTTTGCCATAAGAAAAGAAAGTTCCATTGGCTTACATGTATGCTTAGGGTTTTATGATTGAACCATAATCATACGTGCACACTGTAATATAACCTTGCCCTCCAAGTCTAATACAAAAGTCTAACAGGCACGATTAAAGCAGACAGTAATGTATTAGAGCAGCATAATACAAGAGCCAACAACTTAAGATAAGGTTACTTTTATATGTCTTGATTTTTATTTTTCTTATGAGCCCTATTAATTTAAAGTTAAACTAAGATACATAAATAACTACATGGGTGAATTACTTTTATCTGAATTTTTTCATAATATGTCCTAATTGTTTTGGCCTATGCCCATTAGCCATTCAGCAATATTGACAGAGTTGGCTGTGTATATTTTCTAAATAGGCATATAACTGAAGAACAGAAATACTTTGAAATAATGTTGAAGAATAGATTTGAAACATTTGTTTAGTTTGTTTTCCAACCGTCTTTTTAAGGATGCAAATACTATAGCATCATCGATTTTTAAAGCCCAATAGGCTCTTAAAGCCTGAGGCAGCTTTTATTAGTAATTGGGCTGTTTCAGCTTGGACCAATCTGATTGTCCTAGCAAATCCTTTGAAATAAAGTAATGTAAGCAAAAACTGCTCTTCTCAGAATACCCCATTATAAATAGCAACATGTTTTTTCCCTGTTGGTCACAGGTAAAAAGCTTAACAACTTGAAAATAGACTGTAGTCATAACACCAACCATATATTTGAAATGCTGACTTTTATAAATACTGATTTTCTTTCTTTGGGGAAGTAGATTTCTAACTGTATATCAGTGGACATGGTGATTAGAGACTATCCTTATATAACCCCAGGTTCTTCTTCCCTTTCTTAATGGACAGCTTGTGTTCTTTTTTTTTATTTCAGAATATTATGGAGGTACAAACCTTTTGGTTACATATAATGCCTTTGCCTGTCCCAAACAAAGGCTACAAGCATGCCCTTCCCCCATGCAATATGCTCCACATTCATTAGTTGTGAGTTTACCTACCCCCATCATCCATTTCCTACCTGACCAGCACAGAATGAATATTAATACCAAGTTAGCACCTTAGTGTTGATCACTTAGTACCAATTTGATGGCAAGTTCATGTGGTGTTTTTTGTTTTGTTTTGTTTTGTTTTGTTTCATTTTTGTGATACCTCACTTTGAAGGATTGCCTCAAGCACTATTCAGGATAATATAAGAGGTGCTAGTTCCCCATTGCTTTTTGTAGTTGAGTAGTACTCCATGGTATACATATACCACATTTTATTAATCCACTCATGTATTGATGGGCACTTGGGTTGTTTCCACATCTTTGTAATTATGAACTGTGCTGCTATAAACACTTCAGTGTACATGTCTTTATTATAGAATGTCTTTTTTTTTCCTTTGGGTAGATGCCTAGTAGTGGGATTGCTGGATCAAATGGTATTTCTACTTTTAGCTCTTTGAGATATCTACAAATTACTTTCCACAGGAGTCATACTAATTTGCAGTCCCACCAGCAGTGTAAGAGTGTTCCAATCTCTCCACATCCACGCCAGCATTTGTTGTTTTGGGACTTCTTGATAAAGGCCATTCTCACTGGAGTTAGGTGATATCTCATTGTAGTCTTGATTTGCATTTCCCTAATGATTAGAGATGTTGAGCACTTTTTTATATATTTGCTGGCCATTATTCTGTCTTCTTTTGGAAAGTTTCTGTTCATTTCTATTGTCCATTTATTGATTTTTTCTAGTTGATTCTTTTGGGTTCTAGAAAATTCTTGTTCTCAGACCTTTATCGATTGTGTAGAGAGCAAATATTTTGTCCCATTCTATAGGTTGTCTATTTGCCATAATGGCATTTCCTTGGCTGTGCAGAAGCTTTATAATTTAATCAGGTCTCATTTATTTATATTTGTTACTGCTGTAATTGATTTGGGGTCCTTCTACATAAATTTTTGCCGAGGCTGATGTCTATAAGAGTTTTCCAACATTTTCTTCTAGAGTTCTTAAGGTTTCACACTTTTGGTTGAAGTCTGTTATCCATCGTGAGGTGATTTTTGTGAGAGGTGAGAAGTGGGGATCCAGTTTCAATCTTCTGCATGTGGATATCCAGTTTTCCCCGTACAATTTATTGAATAGAGATTCCTTCCCCCAGTGTACATTTTTATCTGCTTTGTTAAAGATTAGATGGCAATACGAGGATGGTTTTATATGTGAATTCTCAGTCCTGTTCCAAATGTCTATAACTCTGTTCTTGTGCCAATGAAATGCTGTTTTGGTTGCTATAGCCTTGTAGTAAAGCTTAAAGTCTGGTAGACTGACACCACAATTTGTTCTTTTTCTCAAGATTGCTTTGGCTATACGAGGTCTTCTCTATTTCGATATGAAGCGTAGAATTATTTTTTCTAGCTTTGTAAAGAATGATGATAGTATTTTGATAGGGATTGCATTAATTCTGTAGATCACTTTAGGTAGCATGGACATTTTAACAATACTGATTCTGCCAATCCATGAGCATGGTAGGGTTTTCCATGTGTTTACACCTTCTACAATTTCTCTTCTCAGTGTTTTGCAGTTCTCCCTATATATGTCTCTCACTTCCTTCATTAAATATATTCCTAAATTTTGACTTTCTTTGATGCTATCGTGAAAGGTGTTGTGTCTTTGATTTGATTTTGGGCTTGACTGTCACTGGCGTATATGAATACCATTGATTTGTGTGTATTAATTTTGTATCCTGAGACTTTACTGAATTCATTTATCAATTCTAAGAGTCTTTTAGTTAACTCCTTGGGATTTTCTAGATATAATAGCATATTATCAGCAAAGAGTGAGAGTTTGACCTCTTCTGCGCCCATTTAGACACCCTTAATTCCCCTCTCTTGTCTGATTGCTCAGGCAAGGACTTCCAGCACTATGTTTAATAGAAGTGGAGATATTGGACAACCTTGTCTGGTTACAGTTCTAAGCAGCAAGGCTTTCAATATTTCTCTGTTCAGTATGATATTGATTGTGGGTTTATCATATATGGCCTTAATAATTTTAAGATATCTTCTATGCCTATTTTGTTAAGAGTTTTTATTATAAAAGTGTGCTGGATTTTGTCAAATGCTTTTTCTGCATCTATTGAGAGAATCATATTGTCTTTGCTCTTGCTTTTAGTTATGTGGTGAATTGCACTTATAGATTTGTGTTTGTTGAACCAACCTTGTATCTCTGGGATAAAGCCCACCTGGTCATGATGAATTCTTTTTTTCATGTGCTATTAGATAAGGTTTACTAAGATTTTGTTGAGGATTTTTGCATCTATCTTCATGACAGACATTGGTCTATAGTTTTCTTTTTTGTTTTGTCCTTTCTTGGCTTTGATATTAAGGTGATATTGGATTCATAGAATGAGTTGAGGAGGATACCATCCTTCTCAATGTTGTGGAATAACTTCTGCAGGATAGGTATGAATTCTTTTTCAGTTTGCTGAAATTCAGGCGTGAACCCATCTGGTCTGAGACTTTTTTGTGTTGGAAGATTTTTAATTGCTGCTTCAATTTCTGTGCTTGATATTGGTCTGTTCAGGAATTCTATTCCTTCCTGATAGAGCCTAGGAAGGTCATGTGTTTTCACATATTTGTTCCTTTCCTTGATGTTTTGCAGTTTCAGGGCATATAGAGTTTTATAGTATTCAAAGATAATGTTTTCTATTTCCTTAATGTCTGTAGTGACCTCGCCTTTTTCATTTCTAATTTATTAGAGTTCTAGTTCTTGTCGATCTAGTGAGAAGGCTGTCAATTTTGTTTCTCTTTTTGAAAAACCATTTTCTGGTTTTATTAATTTTCTGTATAGTTTTTTTATTCTCAATTTCATTTAGTTCTACTCTGATCTCAGTTATTTCTTTTCTTCTGCTAGGTTTACAATAATTTGCTCTTCCTTTTCCAGTTCATTGAGGTTAGTTTGTTGATTTTTGAGCTTTCTGTCTTTTAGATGTGAGCATATAATGCTATTAGTTTTCCTCTCAAGAATGCTTTAGCTGTATCTCACAGATTTTGATAACTTATGTCCCCATTATTGTTTACTTTGAAGAATATTTTGATGTCTATCTAGATCTCTTCCTTGACTTAATAGTCATTCAGCAATAGACTTTAATTTCCATGACATTTAGTTTCCATGAAATGGTGAGTGTTTCTATTGAATTTAATCTCTAATTTTGTACAAATGTGGTCTGAGAAGATATAGTATAATTTCTATTCTTTTAAATTTCTTGAGATCTAATTTATGGTTTAGGATGTGATCCATCTTAGAAAAAGTTCCATGAGCTGATGAGATTAATATATATTTGTCTTTATTTGGATGGAATGTTCTGTAGATGTCTGTTAGACCCATTTGTTCTAGAGCTCTGTTTAAGACTATTGTTTGTTTGCTTATTTTCTGCTTAGAGGATCTGTCCGGCTCCATCAGTGGAGTGTTGAAATCTCCAGCTACTAAGGCATCACTGTTTTTCATGCTATTCAGATCAAACAGGGTTTGCTTTATGTATCTGGGTGCTCCTGTGTTGGGTACATTGGAATTGTTAAGTTTCCTTGTTGTATTTTTTTCACCATTATATAGTGACCATCCTTTTCTTTCTTTACTTTTGCCATTTTAAAGTTTATGTTAGCTGATATAAGAATAGCTACTCCCACTTTCTTTTGGTTTCCATTTGCCTGGAAGTTTATTTTCCAACTCCTGACCTTGAATCTGAAAGTGTCTTTGTGAGCAAAATGCATTTCTTGGAGACAGCAGATACTTGGTTTGTAATATTTTATCCATTCAACCAGTCTATGTCGCTTCAGTGGACAATTCAAGCCATTCATATTTATTAAAATAACTGATATTTGGGGTAGATTTTTGGTCATATTGTTGGATAAATTCTTATTGTTTTGTTTGACCTCTTGAGCCATTTTAGAATCCAGGTTCTGGACTTTAACTCTTGAGTGATTTTACTTTGTTGGATGTCTATTGTGCTGTTCATATTACTATGCAAGTCTGAGTACTTCCTGCAGGGCTGGTCTTGTCTTCAAGACCATCAGTGATTGCTTGTCTGGGGAAGTCTTTATTTCTCCCTCCTAGATAAAGCTTAGTTTTGCCAGGTAATGAATTCTAGGTTGTTGACCATTATTCAGTTTTAGAAGATTGAGGATGGGTCCCTAGTTCCTTCTTGCTTATAAGGTCTCAGTTGAGAAATCTGAAGTCAGTCTGATAGGTTTTACTTTGTAGGTTATTTTACTACTTGAAGGATTGCCTCTTTCATGTTTAGTTTGGCCAGTCTAATAACTATGTGACATGCTGTTTGCCTTCTCACATTGAGTCTCCCAGGAGTTCTGTGTGCTTTTTGTACCTGGATATCTAGGTTTCTGGCCAAGCCAGGCAAGTTTTCCTTCAGTATTCCATGAAATAGGTTTTCCAGCTATTGCATATTGTCTTCTTCTCTCTCCAGGATGTCTGTAATTCTTATATTTGGTTTCTTTACATAATACCATGTTCGTTGTATGTTTTGTTCTAGTCTCTTGCTTCTATGTTCTTTTTCTTCATCTGATCTGTTTAGCGCATAGGCATTATCTTCAAGCTCTGAGATTCTTTCCTCTGAGTGATCCATCTTATTCTTAACTCTTTTCACTGTGTTTTGCAGCTCCTTGAAAGCCTTTTTCATTTCCAGTATTCTGTTTGGTTCTTTTATAGTATTTCAATTTCTTTAGAGATTTTTTTCTTTCATTTCTTGTATTGTTCTTATGGCTTCTTTGTGTTGGATTTCTATTTTCTCTTCAATTCCATTGAGCTTTCTTACAATCCATATTTGGAATTCTTCATCATTTTAATCATTTCATTTAAGTTCATATCCATTGTTGAGGATCTAATTATTTCTTTTGGGGTTGACTTTTCTCTCTGATCTTTCATGTTTTCTGTGTTCTTTCACTGACTTTTTCTTATCAAGCTACTTTGTCAATAACTGGGGGTGCTAAGACTGGTTTATGACCCTAAATCCAAGTCCCCAACGGTCATTCCTTGACAGTTCTGGGGAGAGGTAAGCTGGTCCTGTACTGCCTAAGAGATATTTTTGCAAGTTGGGTTACCTCTAGGCTATTGCCTTCACTTATTGCCAATGGAGATTAGTGAGTTTGGTCCCCCAGCTTAAGCTCCCAGGTGGTGGATTGCACTTGTGTGTATGATTCCACTGCCCTCTAATAGCTTAGATGGAAGGCACTGTTAAGCTATGGGGTTACCCTCTCTGTTGTTGATTGCAGTTTGCATGGAGGAGCCAGTTATTGAGGTAATCTGATGTCTCTGTATTAGACTCTGGTCCCCTGGATGGGTATACGAATGCCCCAGTCTTTGGGAAGGGTCTTGCCACTCCTGAGGGTTACTTGGACCCTGTTCCCCCTTAAGGTGGGGATAAGGGCAATATAGATTGTAGCTGGTGCCTGCAAGCCTGGATGTGTGTGCCTCTATGTTGCTTGATCTGCCAGTAGGGGGAGCCACTAATATGTTATTAAGGGCTCTTTCAGCACACCTGGGAGGCTGCTCCTGATAGAAGGGCTCAGTTGCTGTAATTGCTGAGGTCTCTGGCCAGATTTTTCTTTTCCTGTCCAAAACTCCAATGCTGGCAGCCACCAGGACATGGAGAGCAAGCCCTAGAGTTATGTTCTTATTAGATGACCTAAGTCGGTCCATCAGGCCAAATCAACAATCTGCCAATCATTATTCAGCACCAAGGCCCAGAAGATTCACTCTAGTCACACAGAAAAAGCAGCTTTTCTTTCTTCTCCCCACCTCCAAGTGCATAGCCTGCTGAGCCCCTCACAAAAGCTGCAGGGCTGGGGAAGGGGTGTTGCCTGAGACCATATCTCTGGGCTGGTGATCCCACAGGTGGCAGCTATCCACCCCTGAAGAGCTAGTGTTGAGGGGAGGCACTCAAGATTTGCCTGCTGACAACAGCCAGGCTAGCTAAATCAACAGGTCGTGGACTATTTTTCAGCACCAAACTCCTGTGGATTCATACCAGCCACACAGAGAAAGTGGCTTTTGTCACTTCTCCCCACCTCCAAAGGTGGAGCTCACCACACCTGGTGTGAAAGTCCCCTGGCTGGGGGATGGATACTCCCTGAAACTGTAGCAGCTAGCGCTGGAGGTGACCACTCAGGATTTGGCAGATGCCAGTTCAGCAGGAGAAATCAACAGGCCACCAGCTGCCCTGTCTGTATAACAGTCCTGCAGTCTCACATCTGCCTACCAGAGGGTCCTTCACTTTCTGTCCTGCCCTGAGCTGACGGAATCATCAATGGTTTCCAGGGACAGAGCCCCTTTTCAGTATTCACCTCTTTTATTCTGGTCCCACTGACCACCAGAGGCAAGATGCCTATCTCCAAACTCCCTCGCAGGGTTACAGGAATGAACCACTCAGACCAGTCCCTCCCTCACCCAGTGCGGTCCCAGTACAGAGCATCAGGAAGTTCAAAATGATTCCCACTATTGTCTCCTCTCCACAGAGCCTGTCATCCTATGCCACAACTTTGCACCGACCTCAGGTGCGTCCCTGTCTGAGTGGGTGTGGAGGTCAGTGGGGGAGCCATACATCCTCCTGTGGGTCAGATCATATTTCACTGGCTGGCTGGGCTAGCATGGCCGTCCTGCACTTTATTTCCTATTGTATATCTTGCACTCTATAGTCTTTGTGATCATATCTTCCATTCACCTTTTTCTTCTTTCCTGTGCTGTGTGTCCCACCTATTTCTCTGAAGATTCACAACACTGTTCTTAGGGGACGGGGGTGCAGGGAAGCAATCCACTCATGTGTAGCCATTGGAGTTCTTCACCTCCTTCTCTGAGAGCAGAGAGGCAGGAGGTTACCACAAATCCAACATTTTTTTCCTCCCAGCTTGTCTTATTCTTTTGAACGGAAACAAATTGAAATTAAACTTAAAGACTGTGAAAATATACCTTTAAAGATATTTATATGTAAGTAGGAAAATAGCTTATTTTTCCTTTGGTGATATTGTAGTAGTTTGATCTGTATTCTAGGTAAATACAAACCACACATTCAGAGAATAATCGTTGAACGTATTTTGAAGCATAACTCCTTATTCATTAACCTTTTAAAAGTGCATTAGAAAAATCAGCTCATCAAAGGCACCTTTTGTTAGCAGTATCTTTGGATCATTATTAAAGTTTAAGGTGTATATTCAGTTCTCTCTCTTAAAATTTGTATCTCTAAAATAGAAGTGTTTTCAGTGTGCTGATTTTTTGAAAAGATACAATATTTAATAACCAGCTTTTTGAGTGTAGAGCCCAATTTATTCAATAACTCATGAAAATGTTATTCCAGGCTGATCTTCTAACCATAGGTTTTGCTGTTTCCAGCAAAATGTGTAGCATGCAGATATTTTTTAATAATCTAAGAATATTAGTTTTTGGTTGGATTAACATGAATTCATCCAAAAAGAGTGCAGTACTTCTGATAATAAAGTACATTTGTATCTATGAATTTTGAATTTTTATTATTTAATAAATGCTTTTTCAGCAGTAGCAGCCATGGTATCACTGAGTGAATTTGATATGAGGAGGACGAAATTCTAAATCCTTACAGGGCCGCATGATGCATTATCTATGTGATGACTTGAAATGCTAAATATTAAAAATAAGGGATAACAGCTATAGTCAACAAATGATTTTTCCTGCAGCAATCAATCAAATTACTTTGATTCTTTTGAATTCTTTAATTACTTAAGGTATCATATCAATTTTTATTATTGGTCCTTTTATTCTTATTATATGTGTTTTTATTTATGTTTTTATAATAATGATATTACCTTGCTTCTGTCTTTATTTGTTGAGTGCTTATTACATTCCTACTTGGCATTATGCCAGGTAGGAGGAGATACAGACACAGTTAAGATGCTGCCTTTGCCTTTAAGGAGTGAACCAACTATATTGTCACATTTAATTTGTGTAAATGAAAAACAAGATTAAGCACTTAGTACATGAGAAAAACAGTGTTAAGAATTAAAAGGGATTCTTATGTGAACTACCTACATTTTCCTTGATTCTTACTTTTCTCAGTCACAAACTTCAAAGTGAAATGCACCTCCAACCCCTTTCTATTATCCCTGCTAATTTCTCTCCATTTATTTTTCTTTATCCCCAGACACATCCTCATCCAGATAACCTCTTTATCATCCTGATGGGGCTCTGTTTTAGTTTGTTTTGTGTTGTTACAACAGAATACCAGAGGCTGGGTAATTTATAAAGAAAAGTTTATTTGGCTCAGGTTTCTGGAGGTTGGGAAGTCCAAGATTGGGCAGGTCATCTGATGAGGGTCTTGTGAGGCTTCAACTCACAGCAGAAATCAGAAGGGGAAATGGAAATGTACAAAGAGACCAAATGTGAGAAGGAACAACCCACTCTTGAAGTAACCAATCTAGTCTTGTGAGAGTGAGAACTCACTCTACCAGATGGCATTAATTAATTCATGAAGGATTCACCCACATGACCCAAACACCTCTCGCTAAGCCCCACCTCCCAACACTGCCACATTAGAAATCAAATTCAGCATGAGTTTTGGTGGGCACAAACTAAAGGTAAATCGTAGCAGGCCTTCTTTCTTAATGTTTGTCTGAAGTTCATCCATCCTTAACATTGCTGCCAGAGGACCTTCCTAAACCAGAATCTCACTTGGCCTCTCATTTCTCTAACAACATTTTCATGACTTAAAACAAAGTCAAAATCCTTGACCATGGCCAACAAGGCCTTGCAGAATCTGATACTTGCCCAGCTTTCCAATCTTTCCTCCTACACTTTCGTCCCTAGGAATCCACATACTTGCGGTGTGTAACAACATTCAGTTCCCTAAGCTCAACATGGGGAACTCCCTCCCATTTTTAAGTTTTTGTGTATGTCTAAAATAGTATTTTATGAGTTAAGGAAATATACCATTGTTGCCCACCTCCATTCATCATTTACATATCAGATTTGATATAATTCCCCCAGGGATTTCAATGGTCCTGTAGTTTCCCCATTGTAGCATTTATGCATTTTTACAGCATTTCTTCCCTCCACTAAACTATGAAAATAAAGAACCTGTATTTCTTTTATTTGTTTGGTTTTACTTTAGAGTTTATTGAATCAAATCTATTAATTTTATATTATTTTATTGCATATGTCAGAGACAAATAAAATATGTAAGTCCAAATCACTACTACTATGTATCCTTCAAATATTTTCTTATGCATTTGCATATATATACAGATACATACGCATATGTAAAAAAATATAATAAGTACTTTTGTGACTTCTTTTCTTCTAACTTAATAGTATGCCCTACAGTGTTTGGCATATAATTCATAGAGGATTGTATTATTCCACTTTGCGGAGAAATAGCAATATATTGCATAGATGTATCAAAACATCTAATCATACCTATATTGAAAAGAATTGAGGCAGTTTCCAGTTGTCCATGACCACAAAAAATTACAGACACATTCTTGTAACATCTTTGTGAACCTGAGAGCATATTTCTAAGGGATGTAGTAGTATTAAAAATGAGATCTCTGGAGGCAGACTGCCTGGGTTAGTTCAAATCCTAGCTCTGCTTAACCTTTGTGTACTTAATTTCTTCACTTAATTTCCCTGCTCCAAAATGAAAATTATAATAATAGGAACTTCTATATAGAGTTTCTTAAGATTTAAATGAAATAAGATATATAAAGCACTTAGAAAAATGCCTGGGAAACATTAAAAACTCAATTAGTGTTAGATATCACCATTATTATTATTCATATATATTCATAGAAGTAAATTTATTGGGTTAATAGAGATATAGATTTATATTTTGGTACATATTATCAATACTTCTTACATTTTCTCAAAAGGCTTTAATTATTATTACTTCCAGCAACAGTGCTTGAACACTTACTGTATACTCTCAACATAATAGACTATCAGACTTTTTACTTTTGCATATATATGTGTGTATACACACATATGTACATATTTATTTATATTGTCATAGATATTCATTCACATTTCTAAAGGGAGAAATTTCCCCAAAGAGGTCACAAGCCCAACATGTGTCTGAAATCCATCAGTACAAACATTAAATCTTAAAGCTCTGAAATAGTCTCCCTTGGCTCCATGTCTCATATCTTGGGCACACTGGTACGAACGGCAGGCTCCCAAGGCCTCAAGCAGCCCTGCTCCCATGGCTTTGCTGGATACAGCCCACATGGCTATTCTCAGGGCTTGGGATCTGGTGCCTGAGCCTGGTGCCAGGCTAGAGCTGCATGCTGCTAAATGCTATATAATTCTAGGGTCTGGGGGGCAGCAGCCCCTTTCCCATGAATCCAGTAGGCATTGCCCCAGTGGGAACTTTCTGTGGGGTCTCCAATACCACATTTCCACTGAACATTGCCTTTGTAGTGTCTCTGAGTAGTAGGCTTCTGCCTGAGCACTCGGACTTTCTCAGATCCTCTGAGACCTAAATGGAAGCTGCCAAGCCTCTACTATTCTTGCATTCTGTGTGCCTGCAGACTTAACACCATGTGGAAGCCACCAAGGCTTATGGCTCAAACCCTCCAGAGTGGTGGCCTGAGCTATACCTGGGGCCCTTTGAGCTGTGGCTGGAACCAGAATGGCCAGAATGTTGGGGGCAGCATGCTAAGGTGGTAAGAGGCAGCTGTATACATGGCCTGTCCCCCAAAACTATTCTATCTTCCTAGGCCTCTCAGCCTAAGATGGGAAGGGCAAGCTCAATGATTTCTGTAATGTAATGCCGTCTGAGCCTTTTTCCCCATTGTTGTGACTATTAGCACCTGGTTCACTTTTAGTAAAGCTAATCTTTCTAGCAAATGGTTGCTCCAAAGCATCCTCAGACTTCTCTCCTGAAAACACTCTTTTAGTCTCTACCACATATCCAGGCCAAGAATTTTCTGAATTCTTACTCTGTGCTTCCCTTTAATTATAAATTCCAACATTATTTCATTTCTTTGTGGCCATATCTGACTAGAAGCTATTGTGTGTGTGTGTGTGTGTGTGTGTGTGTGTGTGTGTGTGTGTGTGTATGTGTGCTGTGGTATTTATTTTTTAACCTTGATGTAACAGGAGCAGTTTGGATGATATTAATACTAAATCAAGTCTGTAGTGGGTAGCATATTTTACATGTGTTTCTATGCATTTTTTTCTTTCAAATTCAGTCTCCTTGCATAATCTACTTAGCATCTCATGTGCTAAAAATATAGTTCCCACTCAAGGTGGTATCATCTACCAATTGATATTTATCAACCAGCTTTCAAAGAAGTTATTCACCATACTGCATAGGGTTTTACTTCCCATTTTGTTTTGTTTTGTTTTCAGAATATTAAAGGGGTACAAATGTTTTAGGTTACATGAATCATTTTTGTGTTGCTTGAGTCCTAGCTATAGGTGTGCCCCTCATCCACATAGTGTTCACAGTGTTCACTAGGTTGGTTTCTTCCCCTTACTCCCAGTTTTTTACTTCCCTCTGTGCACTGTGTGTTCATCATTTAGTTCCAATTTAATAGCAGGTAGTTGTGGTGTTTGTTTTTCTATTCTTGTAATACTTCACCTAAGAGAATTGTCTCCAGTTCTATTCAGATATTGTAAAGGGTATTAATCCATCTATTTTTTTAAATTTCAGAATATTATGGGGGTACAAGCATTTTGTTTACATATAATGACTTTGCCTCACCCAAGCCAGAGCTACAAGCATGCCCTTCTCCCACAGAGTGGGCACTGCATCCCTTAGTTATGAGTTTACCCACCCCTACCCTCTCCTCCCACCTGACCAGCACCCAGTGAATACTACTACCATTCATATTTTTTATGGCTGAGTAGTACTCCATGCTGTACATATACAACAGTTTATTAATCCACTCATGAATTGATGGGCACTTGGGTTGATTCCACATCTCTGCAATTGTGAATAGTGCTGCAATAAGCATTCATGTGCAGGTATCTTTTTGGTAAAATTACTTTTTTTCCTTTGGGTAGACACCCAGTAGTGAGACTGCAGTATCAAATGGCAGGTCTACTTTTAGTTTTTTGAGGAATATCCGCACATTTTCCATAGAGTTTGTAGTAATTTGCAGTACCACCAGTAGTGTATAAAAATTCCCTTCTCTCTACATCCACACCAGTGTCTATTATTTTTGGACTTTTTAATAAAAGCTATCTTAACTGGGGTGATATGTCATTGGGGATTTAATTTGCAGTTCCCTGAGGGTTAGTGACACTGAGCATTGATTTAAATCCCATTTATTTATTTTGGGTTTTGCTGCAATTGCCTTTGGAATCTTAGTCATAAATTCTTTGCCTAGGCCAATGTCTAGAAGAGTTTTTCCGGCATTTTCATCTAGAATTCTTATGGTTTCATGCCTAAACTCTTTAAGTCTTTTATCCATCCTTAATTGATTTTTGTGAGTGGTGAGAGGTAGTGGTCCTGTTTCATTCTTCTGCATGTGGCTCTCCAATTTTCTCAGCACCATTTATTGAATAGGCCTTCTTTTTCCCAGTGTACATTGTTGTCTGCTTTGTCAAAGACCAATTGATTGTAGGTAGATGGTTTTAGTCTGAGTTCTCTGTTATGTTTTATGTCTCTTCTGTTCCACTGTCTATGTCTATATGAAGTCTGTCTAGAAAATATTCAGCCATGTAATATGAAAAATAGAGACATTTATTGAAGATACAAGAGACAAGAAAAACTTATACATAGGACAATAACACCTGAGTTGCCTTTGAAGTAGGCATCTTGGGACCTCACACAGTTCTCCCAGCATCTCCTAACCTAACCTACATACATTCAATATTCTCAGATGTGCTGCTTATTTCAGGCCATACAGAACATGGATGACTTTCAACATATTCTTGACCATGTTTGAAGTGTTTGTGCCACACTTTCATTTGTGTGGCACTCACTACATCATCCCTTGTAGTATAGTTAGAAGTCTGGTTATGTGATGCCTCCAGATTTGTTCTTTTGCTTAGGATTACTTTGGCTATCCAGGCTGTTTTCTGGTTCCAAACAAAGCATAGAATTATTTTTTTCCAGATCTTCGAAGCATAACTTTGGTAACTTGATGGAGATTGTACTGAATTTGTAAATGACTTTTAGTAGTATGAACATTTTAACAATGTTGATTGATAGCATTGATATGTGGGATGTTGTTCTGTACAATATTTTGGATTTTTTTTTGCTTTGTTTTTTTTTTTACTTTATCTTCAACTGTTTTATAGGAGTTGTGCATGTTTTTTAGGTGAATTTACCTTGGTGGGAGTTTGTTTTGCTGATTTGTGTATAGTGCTGCTCAGAGTATTTTATGCAGAGCAGATCTGGTCAGGACAAACTCCTTTAGTGTCTACTTGTCTGAAAAAGACTTAATTTCTCAAACTATTGTGAAACTTAATTTTTCAGGATACAGAATTCTAGGCTGGCAGCTGTTCAATTTATGTTGACTTAAGATGGGACACCAATCCCTTCTGGCTTGTAAGGTTTCTGCTGAGAAGTCTGCAGTGAGCCTGATAGGTTTTCCTTTGTGGATTATCTGATGGTTTTTTCTTGCTGCTTGCAGAATTTTCTCTTTCATTTTGACTTTGGCCAGGTTGATTACTATGTGTTTTGGAGATGATGTATTTGCTATGAATCTTCTCAGTGTTCAATGTCTATCTTGTATTTGTATGACTGAATTTCTGGCAATGCCCAGGAAGTTTTTCTCAATACTTTCCTCAAACAGGTTTTCCATGATTTTAGCTTTTTCTTCTTCACCCTCAGGGATACCTATAATTTGAATTTTAGTATGCTTCCTAGAGTTCCATATCTCTCCCAGTGATTGCTCAGACTTTTAATTCCCATTTCTGCTTCTTTAAATGACCTGGTTATCTTGAGAACCTTGTCTTCAGGCTCTGAGATTCTTTCTTCTCCTTGGTTTCCCCTGTTAAAGCTTTCAATTGCATTTTGAAATTCCCTGAATGACTCCTTCATTTCTCTAAGCTCTATTTTATCTTTTCTTATGTCATCTAGTTCTCGATGACTTTTTCACTTTTTTCATTGATTTCATTGATTTCTTAAATTGTTTTCCCTTTGGCTTCTTTTTGTTGGTTTTCAACTTTTTCTTCTATTCCAATCATCTTATTTGCCATTCATATTCTGAATTCCATTTGTGCCACTTTGGCAATTTCCTTGTGAGTGGAGACCACTACTGTAGCTCCATTGTGTTCTCTTGGGGATGTCACACTATTTTGGTTTTTCATGTTTCTGGGGTTCTTTTTCTGGTTTCTTCTCATTTGACTTTTCTTGACTCTGGGTTAGTAGGCATTCAGGGCACCTGTTTTTTGCTAGGGACTCTCTCAGACTAAGTCCAGGATGATGGTTTCTCAGGCCTGGGGGTCCTGAGTGAAGTGTTGGACCTCAGGGCACTTCAGCTGACTCACCAGTAGTGTGGGGACTCAGTGATTTTGTCTTACAGTCCAGACACAACTTGGAAGTATCAGGGGTGGAATTGCAGTCCCAGTGGGGGCCCTGGGGAATTAGAGGGGATTGGAAATTATTAAAAACAGCCATGTTGCTTCTTGAATGCTTTGCTACTTAGAAATTTCATCCATCAGATACCCTTGGTCATCACTCTTAAGTTTGGCCTTTCACAAAGCTATAGGCCATGGACACAGTACAGCCCAGTTTTTTGCTACTACATAACAGGGTGATCTTTGTTCCCATTCCCAATAAGTTCCTCATTTTCATTTGAGATTTCATCAGCATGACCTTTACTGTTTATATTTCTATCACCATTTTGGTCACAACCATTTAATTAATCTCTAGGAATCTCCAACGTTTCCTTAATTTTCCTATCTTTTTCTGAGCCACACAAACTCTTACAGCCTCTGCCCATTACCTATTTCCAAAGCCATGGTCACATTTTTTAGGTTTCTTTATAGCAACATCTCATTGCTTCATACCATTTTTTTTATCTTATTCATTTGTGTTGCTTTATTTTAATGTCGAATACTTTATAAACAGAAGACATTTATTTGGCTCATGGTTATTCAGGCTGTACAAGATTTATGGCTCTAGCATTTGCTTATCTTTTGCTAAGAAGTCAGGCTGCTTCCACTCATGGTGGAAGGCAAAGGGGAGCTGGCATATGTAGAGATCACATGGTGAGAGGAGAATTGCCAGGCCCTGTTTAACAACGAGAGCTCTTAGGATAACTCCCATAGGAACTAATAGAGTGAGAACTTACTATTACCATGATCATGGCATCAAGCCATTCATGAGGGATCTACCCCCATGACCAAGCACTTCCCATTAGGCTCCACCTCCAATATGGGTGATCAAATTTCAACATGAGGTTTGGAGGGTCAAATATCCAAACTATAGCACTCATCTTTGCTTGGATTCCCATATTGAAATGTATTCTCCTTTGAGCTGATGTTATACTCATCTTTTGAATATTTTAAATAAAATATGAGTTCAATTCTGTAATGAACCAGGTACATATACTTTTAGGAAAACTCAAGGATGACTTTTAAAGAATTAAGAAATCAAGTGTTTTCTAGTTTCAATAATAATACACAGTGGTTTAAACTCCCCAGATATCTTAAAGAGTCTCTCTAAAATAGTCACTTGTAAAAATAAAACCATGTGTGTGTGTGTGCATATATATATGTATAAATATATATATTTTTATATTTTTTATATTTATATATATTTTTATATTTATTATAAATAAATATATATATATGCACACACACACACACAAACTAACCATAAATGTTCCTACAGGACATTAAACTTTTAATGACAGAGTATATCCTTAATAATTTACATTCCCTCAGGAGTGGCTCTCCTTAGCATATTAATACAAATTACCTAGAAAATAAAACTTCTATTCTTATTATATATCTTTATCCAATGGGATTATGAATTAAAGAGAAAGTTGAAGCAAGTCTTCAGTGGAAAATATTGCTGGACAAGGGATGCAGGATGGGATAAAAATGCGAGTCAGGGAGGCAGGGTGAGGACTTTGCAAAGGGAAGGAGAAACAATTTCTGAAAGATAGAATGCTTATTTAACAAATAGGCCATCTGCCTAATTTTATCAGAAGCATTGTTAGTTTGGAATTGTCAGGGCCTAAGAGCTGGTGGCCTTCATGTTGATAACTGCCTGGCTATGAACCATCTGGTGTTGAAAGATCTACTTTGGAGCATATGCACACATATACATGATTCAGTAACAAATAGGGAGGTAGGCACTAATTTTACATCAGTTGTCTAAAAATGTTCAGCTTTAATTGCAGAAAACATATTTAAATTAACAGATTGTTATATTTTACAAATCGATTTAACTAAAGTATCAAAATAATGAAGAACTCATTTTAGCCTTTATCTTTGGTTAGTTTGGTTCAGCAATTGACTTGTAAATTATATATGACATTAGCAAGGTGAATTAAGGTGTATTCTAAACACAGAGAGTATTGATAAAGTCTATCAAACAGTTAAATCTTTCTAATTTATGTCTTTGAAAATAATATAAATGAAGTTATAGTGATGGTATATGATAATTCTGTCAGAATTGTTAATACTGGCAATAATATTTTGTCAAAATTATTATTACTAAATGAGCTTTATTATGCCACTTATATTTTGTTTTGTTTTGTTTTTAATTATTTTGTTCTTTCAGGCAGATCCTTGTCCTACCAAAATCTAGAAAAAAGTCTGTACGTTGTTTAGATTTTTGGACTAGTGGTTTGCAGATAACTTCTAGTTCAGTGACTTTCTTAACACTTCCCCACCACAAAATGTCCTCTTTTAAAATACTACCTTTAAACTCAGACTTGTGGGGGAAGGGGGGAAAGGGTATTTATTGAAACTTTAAAATCTGTACCCCCACAATATGCCAAAATAAAAAATAATAAAAATAAAATAAAATACTACCTACAAAGAAATAATTAATAAAAAATAAGTTATTTCTTTGGACACATAACGGTATCACTGACTTTTGATTCCTTTTGGAAATGTGTTCACTCTCTTCTTCTTATTAATCTATCAATGATGATTCCTGATTTTAAGATAACAAAAATTCAAGTTCAAATTATTCCTAAATCTAAAGTTTTTGACATCTCAAAGTATCTTCAAACATCCCCATAGGAATTTAAATATTTTTGCAAAACATTTTTATAAACCTAATGAGTATGATTATGTGATTTAGTCCATAATATAGCTTTACACAGAAGTGGGTAGAGATGGGTTAGTAATTTCACAGATTAATTCACATGATGTGGTAGCATAAAGAAGGTTGGAAATCAGTGGATTAAAATATGATCTGAAAAACAAGAAAAAGGCCAAGATTAGTGGATTCAGCTATTCAAGGAGTTACCTAATGTTTAAACAAGGTTATATATTCCTCTACTTTTCATCTATAAATATATATAGTAATTCTATGTTTTGAAAAAAAAGAAAAATCAATATATTTTAAATATACACACACACACATATACATGTGCATCATATGATAGTCCGATGAGATGATAAGAATGATTGAATATTGATTACACTGGTAAAGTTTAAAATCAAAGCTAAATATAGCTATTTCATCTCACCACAATTTTTCTTTTTACTTAAGTGCCAGTGAGATTCATGAAAAAATGAAAATTCAATGTAAATTACACACTCCATGTTAATTATTTATGTTTAAACATACCTGTACAAAATATGAGGAAATTAGGAAAATAGAATAGGAACCTGAGAAGTTAATAGTGCATAAAGTAAACAGGTATTTGAACAATAGCAGCTTTTGTTTCACATTTAAAGCATAGGAAAAATGAATACTAATGCATAATTCAAAGAAATAAGTGTACAAATCACTAAGCAATCAGATGGTGAATGTTAATAAAAGAATTGACTCCCATTCTTCCCTATGATAAATTCTTAATAATGTGATTCCATTTTAACCAAAAAGTTGTTTTGATGATACTTCATTCTAGAAATATTGGTTAAACTGAGCATATGCTCAACATTTACCATTATATTGAACTAGAAATATTATTCTTTCCATTCAATAACATATTTTGATTTACTTTGATTGTAGTAGGGTTATATTTTTATCATTTTTATATATAGTAACTTTAAACTTTCACTTCTAAAATAGAGTTATAAACATTTGATTTCTTAGTATAGCAGACATAAAAGAAAAACTCTAAAAAGACTAAATGCTAATGTGTATATATGTATGAATATAACTATATATGTTTGAGTATGTATCCCATATAAGAATATATATAATTTGTCCACATAAGAAAAAAGTATTTATTTATTTTCCAGATTCAGAATTTTTTAACAGATATTAACTATAACAATCTGATACTTTTTGATTGTTTAATACACTGTACTTTCTCTAGCAAAAATAAAAAATGTCTTACATGAATTATATTAGAAGGAAAAGCCTTATAAAATTCTCATTTAACTGAAATATCATTATAGATTTTAGTATAATGATAGTATATTTCCCTATAAGTTTTGATAACTAAGTAGACATAGCCATAATAATATTTGCAAGTACCCTTATTCCCAAAATTGTAAAGTACTCCTAAAAATCATTTTATAAACTTGGGCCTGTCAAATTATGTTATCTTCCAGTGTGAAATACTGCTTCTAGAGATAATATGTGTACCAGACATCCATGCATTGCCTTATCTTGCCATTAAGTTCCTGTGGCATCTATTGTAGTATATATTGTCAACTCCTAAATTTTGAAATCACATTTTCTTCTTATCTGTCAAATGGCTAGTGGATATCTTAGTGCTCATGTGTCCAACAATGAAATACACAAATCAGATAAAATCTTGTCAAGTAAAAATATTTCCAATAACTATAGGTCCTATTTTTTGAAAAATTGTATGTAGTATCAGACTAAACTCTTTTCGCTCTGAATACTATGCATGAAATTCTGAAAAGTGGACATTTTCAGAGGTAGTTATTTATCAAAGTTGTTTTTTTTCCTGCCAAATAAGTAAAGTATACAATTAAAATATATATATATCCTCTTAAGTTAATGACTTACCAATCTAGAGTCTACACCTTTAACAATGAAAATATAATTTCTTCATTGTCAGGGGAAAATAAGGAAACTTGGAAGCCACTGCTAGTAGGTGGCTGAAGAACCACCTACTGTGCTCTATTTTCTTGCATTGGATGGTTTCATGTTTAGATTCTCTATATTTTATCTACATAGAAGTAAACATAAAAGGAAAACAATGAGTTGGCGAGCTTCTTATCAGGCTTCTGGATATATATTCTGTGGGGATGTTGCCCAGAAATGTTCATTTTTGTCAGGCACTACATTATGCTCACATAAGTCCTTTTCCCCCATTGCTGTCAGCAAAGAGTAGTAGAGAAGGGTGGTGGCTGTGTGGGAAAAAATTACAAATGCATGATCTACATGAACCATAGCATAAAAGCTACGTTTTATTTTTAAAGTCATCAGCAACCTCCATGACCAACTGACCTCCACTCTTATACTCCACTGCTTTATTTATCATCTTTCAGGGGTTATTCTAACCTCCTCTAGGCATGAGACAGAGAGGCTGAAGAAAGCTTTCTTTCTTTCTTTTACTTTCAGACGCCATCCCATCCTGGTACTGACAGCCATGTCTTTCTCTGTACGAACTTACATCATCCAAGATGCTAAATTTGATTGTGAACTCCATCCCAGATCAGACTCCTAGGAACAGTAACTTTGAAAGATTTTTTTTTTACTCTGTAGAAACTCTTTCAGGAATAATTACTTGATGTTCTAATTTTCCATTTTCTTCTGGTGTTTATTGGTCTCATTCTGGAAAAGCCTCAAATATAGGTGGGAAAGACAGTAAGTAGAAAACCTTTAAGGAACATGTACTAATAACTGGCATCCCAAATGTACTATGTGATGAGTTGTCCAGTTAAATGGGAAAATGAGAGGGGATACAAAGATCTGAAGTAGGCAATTATGGGAAAAGAGGACAGGGATGAGGGATGTGGAAGAGGAGAAATAAACCCTGGTGTAATCCTGGAGTCAGCCTGGCTACATATTGACAAAGGACACTAAACCAGGATGAACAAAGACTTCAATAGTTAGCTGCCTTGCACAGGTGGTGCTTTGGTCATGGTATCGATTGTCAGTTTTCCTTCCTTTCTCCTACCCTAGAATCTTTGCCAAATGATCACTATTTTTTCATACTGCTTCCAGCTACTCTAGTTCTACTGTTTTTTAAAAATCTTATTTTAGTCAAATTTAACCAATAACTGCTATTCCTTTTAATTCTTTTGCCTTTTCTGTAAATGAAGACATTAATAGAGAAAACATTTCAACTTTTGTGGATCAAACATGTATTAATAAACAAATAAAGTAAAAATATATAGCTCGTATTCAATTATAATTCAATACTAGCTATATATCCTTGGACAAGTTATGTAACCTCTTTATACTTCAGTTTCTACATTTGTAAAGTAGGAATTTTAATACTTACCACACAGAATTTTTGTGAGAATTAATGAAATAAAGTATGTAAAGATATTTGAACTGTTTTTGAGACATACTAAGGACTTAATGAGTCATAAATTATAATATTAAAATATCTGGAGGAAATAATATAAGAAAGCACTGGCCAAGGGTCAAATATTTTATATGTAAATATGTATGTGTTCTATTATTTTTAAAAGGCATCATTTAACATTGTATTACTAACATCAGATATGTTACAAAAGTTTTTGCATAAAAATTTTATATAAAATATTTTATACAGATTTAGAATAAAAATACAGAATTTTTAATTTTTTTTTTTTAGGTAAGAATATACTTATGGATTCCTCTAAGACAACGTTTCTTAACTTGGGGCCAGGATCATACATTGCTTGGAAATCTGATAAAGTGATACTTAAAATGACTGATTTTGAGAAGCTTTTTGTGAGTTAGCAAATGCTACTTCAAAGTCTTTTGTGCAGTAGGTGAAATTATTTCAGACAGATACATATGTATACAACTTTATTATTCACATGAACTAGGAATTCACGGAACCTTTGGTTCCCATTAATGGAATTCACAGGATTCCCTGACCCAAGGTCTAGGACTATAGTTTCAAAGGCAAGAAAGTAAATTATAAATTTTGGATTTGAGTTTACTTTCTAAAGGTGTATTTTTTTATTCTGCAAAACTGACTTTATCTTACAGGTATTAAGTATTTTCATTAAAATACTTAAAATTGAAAACTGAAAAGGACTACTTCCAATTTCAACTCTAACATCTGTATTATTATGAAATAACTAACTTCGATTCTTTTGAAATATGAGACCATTTTCTCTCTTTTGGTGATGCTGACATGAATGGCATGATTCAGCTGCACTCACTAAGGAAGTCTATCTTCCCCTGACTCAGGCCTTTTAAATTGGGACAACACACAGAGGGCAGGAACCAAAAATAGAAAGGACAAGCAGCTTGCTCTCAGAGACTAAGAAAACAAATAAATGAGAACATAACTGGATATTGGTAGTAGCCTTGGTTTGAAGGGCTCTGACTCAGGGTAGACACCATTTTGTCTGCTTTTGTCTTTTAGACCTTCATATTTTTATCCTTGACTCCTAGCCTTTAAAATTGGTGGTAGTCAGGTTTTCTTATTTGTCTTAGTTCTTGTTTTCTATTACTGTGTAACAAATTACCCCAAAGCTTAGTGGCTCAAAACAAAAACCTTTTATTATATGTCCTGATTCTGTGGGTGAGGAATTTAGGCAGGACTCAGCAGGTGATTCCTCTGATCCATAAGGTGTTGACTAACACCATTGCATGGTATTTGCCTGGCAGATGGGCTGGTCTGGGGGACGCAAGATGGCTTTACTTACATGTCTGGCATCTTGATGTTATGGCTGAAAAGCTGGGCTGCTCTGGAATGATCAATCGAAATGTTTATCTGTGGCCTCTCCAGCACAGTAAACTCAGGATACTCAGATAACTTTCAAGGAAAGTGCTTTCAAGTTGGCTTCACATGGGCCAGTCTTTTGAATTCTAGAATGACTCAAATTCAGAGGGGTTTCTAACCCCATCTTTCAAAGGGAGGATAGCAAAGCATTTGGTTAATCATTCTTCTTAGTTCATTACACATTAACATTTTCGGTCCTTAAACAGCTTGTATTTATAAGCTAGCTATATGTATTTGCTTATTTGGGTTTTTTTGTTTTGTTTTGTTTTTTATCCCCATCTTAGATGATTCCATTTTGTTTAATAGATATGCTTTATTTTAATAGTTTACTGAAAAATATGTATTGTTTGGGTCAATTTATTTTGAATTAGCATAAATGATATTGAGTTATATATCTAATTATTTCTCTTTTCTTTATTGCACAATCTTATACTATTAAAATTCATTCCTTGTATCTAAGTGCACATCTATGTGCTGCAAAGTACTCAGTAGTGGGAATGCATTTTAACTATTTATTCTTCCTGTGATGGTTACCCAGAGTAGCTCAAAATCTGCTACCATTAATGTATTAGGTTTTCCACAAATAGTATCAAGAATGTACTGTGTAGGCACTATTCTAGGTATAAGAACATACATATTCTTATGGACTTACATAAGAATGGAGAGGGAAAATTTATATGCAGGAGAAAAATTTCTAGGTCATAGAATTTTGTCAGATGGTTTTCAGCAACCCAGCAAATATCATCTCTCAGATGTCTACTAACTTTGTCTATGATGTTTTTTATTAAGCAACATTCATTTTTTAAAATTTTAATTATTTATTCAATTTGAGATATATAATACATTCACATAGTTTAAATATAACAATATAATAAAGTCAATATTTAGAAATCTTAATCCCATCCTATCTCCACCTACTCCACTCTTCCCACACCTTGTATCCTTTCTTCTGTCTCCTTGAATGAGAAAGCCTTGATTCCGATGTAATCAAATTAGTTAAATTCTTTTGCCTTTTGTCTTACGCTCTTGAAGGCTTTTAAAACATGATTCGTAGTTTTTCTTAGTTACTTTTAACATTTTGGTTCTTCTCCTTCTTATTATTAGACATTTCATTGTCTTAAATAATTCCAGCTGTCTTGTTCTTATTAACTTTTAAGTTATATACAAAGGGTATAATTCGGTTTTATTATTTTTTAATAGATAAATTCTGATCTTTGTTCTCTGGGGGTTATTGAGCAGTACAACATGTGAAGATTCTGTATATTTACATTGTGATACTTAAAATGACTAGTTTTGAGAAGCTTTGTGTGAGTTAGCAAATGCTACTTCAAAGTCTTTTGTGCAGTTTTGGTCTGAGGGGACAAGGCAGATTGATTTTCATGAGAAGCCCATGGTCCTTCTGCAAGGAAGAAACCAATTACCTTCCAAGTTCCAGATTTAAGGGGTTAAACTAGGGTGGCCACAAGAAAGTAGGTGACAGGGAAAATAGGAAGGACTAGTGGGCCAAACCTGATACTAAATCAGAAAAGGTGGGAATAGATGGAGTGGTTCTGGTGCACAAAGCACAAGATAAAGCCACCAATTGTAGATGAGAGCCTCTAGGACAGGACGCTCCCCAGAAATAGTGTGATCACTTGGCACTAGCAGGTGGGTCTAACAGGTGGGAATACTTCAGCTCTGCAACAATGTTCTGGACATGGTCTCCAGAAGCTCCAGAAGTAGTGAGTGTTTTCCAGTGAAGAGACTCACCCTTATTTGTAAGATGCTTCACCTTTTTAAAGCATTTGCTTAATTTTCATTTCTCTCTGTTCATGAGAGTCCCAGGCTCCATTCCTCCCTGAGTTCTGTACATGGTGGTATTGTTCTATGGTAGTCAGGATCTCTATCGTCTCATCTCCATGAGACCAAACCCTGGGCATACCAGTTCCTGGTAGGCATCTCTGGGTGAGGAAATCCCAAGTGCTTCATATCAGAGAGCCATGGCCAAGTTGAACAAAAATAGCTAAGCCTGAGAAATGCACCAGACCGTCCTCATAGCAGAGTGAGATACCACCTGGAAGTTTGTCGCCATCCCAGACAGAAAGCTTTGCTCCTCCCCTCAATGTGAGACAATTAATCAAAGCCATCTTAAGCTCAGTAACCAGAATTCTCCACCACTTCCACATTAAACGAATTAAGTCTGGCTCCTCCAGAATAAGGCTCTCAAATACGCTAAAATATATGAATGCAAATAAAGTGAAGCTTTGGAATAGGATAGATCTTGCTACTACTGGCACTAAAATTTAAATTTTGCCTTCTGGGAACTGAGTTACATCATTTGTACTTTATACTTGTATTAATTATATATCTCCTGGTAATATGTATTTACAATTTTCTTGTTAAACTTTCTGTAACTTATTTTTAAAACTAAGTATTTCCTTTTAATTATGTATAATTATGTATATATTCCACTTTTTAGTTTTACTTTTTCAATATGGTATATAAATAGCTAAGGCATATAGGGATCAGCTGTGCAGATAACTCATTTTTTAAGGTGGTTCTCAGAGCCCATCCACAAAAATGAGCATCACCTGGGAACTCATTAGAAACAAACCCTGAGACTGGGGCCCAGGAAGCTGTGTTTAATAAGCCCACCAGGCAGGTGATTCTAAAGTGCACTAAAGTTCTAGAACCACTATTCTCACCCCTTTCTATGCAGTGTGCTTTGTCATTGTCTCTGCTTGTTAGTCATGCACAGTCTTGGGCCCCTTTCCAGGTCCACTATATCAAAATCTGCATTTTAAAAAATTTTTTCCAGCATATTGTGGGGGTACAAATATTAAGGTTGCATATATTGCTCTTTGCCCCCCTCCCCTGGTGTCAGAGCTTCAAGCGTGTCTATTCCCCAGTTGGTGCGCATCACATTCATTATGTATGTATATACCCATCCCCTTCTCCCCCACCTGCACCCGATAAATGATAAAATGTTATTCCTATATGTCCAGTTAGGTGTTTTAACAAGATCTCTGGTGATTCTCATGAACGTTAAAGGTGAGTCTAATAAGAATTTGCTTGGTCTCATTTTTATCTCCTCTGGTTGGCTCTGTTTTTGGCCTCTGGCCCCTGTAATAAATACACAAGTTTTTCTAACATAGAATCCTTTAATCCTAAAATCCTTAAGCTTCAAAATATGATTGTTCCATATAAAAAGTGATTTCAGCAAAAAAGAAATACAAGACTCCCTGTTAAATTTAATGTCTGATCAATAACAAATAATATTTTAATGTAAGCGTGTCCCATGTAATATTTGATACTTGGGAGATGTTTATACTAATAAATTATTGTTGATCTGATATTCAAATTTAACTGGGAATCCTGTATTTTTATTTGTTACTTCTGGAAATTCTACATAGAGATCAAAATTCTCTCTTAGGAAAACTAGTAATTTCTGCCAACATCAAGACGAATATTTGCTTAAGAATTATCTTCTTACAAAACAATTTTTCAATTCCTTTTGGAAGAGATAGGAGCTGAAATCCTTCTAATAAGCCAGCATCTATATCCCTTTTTACACCTACAAAAGATAAAATACAGCTTAGCCTTATTATCTTCAACAAGAACTGACCTAAGTCACAAAATACCCTAACACTTGTAAGAAGACCTAAAACTATGAAAAGACCAAAAACATTATCATATTTGGAAAATATTTTCCAACATATAAAAAATTAGTTTCAACTAATTCTCGGCAGTAGGTTAAATTTTTCACGTGCTGAGGGTACATTTTGCAACTAAGCCACGCTAGCTTGTCCATCAATTGCTCTGCATTTGATACTCTGTCTGCTAGATTATTGCTAAAAGTCACTGTTGTTTTAGGGGATAACTGGTAACTCTTGCTTAGACTTTTTTTTTAAGTTAAAATTACCTGCTAAGTTCTGTGTTGGGGATTTGCAGTCAAATACAGGTTCAGTGCTAGAGGAGAACTAATTCATTTTCCTGTAGAAATCTCATATTAGTTGTCCTTGGGTCCAACTCTATGTGGACATGAAGTACACTTTCATTTGGATGAGAATACCGGATGAGAACACTCTTTAATTTCAATAATGTATTATAAAGTCTGTCCTGCTCTTCTGGTTTCCAGTACTTACATAAATTATCTTAATCAGCAATATCATATTACTGCAATTTAAACTCTTACTACAGGAGTACTATTGATGTATGATTCCTATTTTCTACCAAAAGTCTCCTAAAAGATAATTTAAGGGATAATTTAAGGGATATGCTGCTAACAATGCACTCTTCTGTGCATTTAGAGTCTATGTTGGATCGACTTAGAATACCAGAGAGCTGTAAATTTGATCACATCACCTTGGCAGAATTGCTCTTTCTAAATTCCCTTTTCAGGTTTCACCTTCAAATTTTATCAGTTGTCAAACAATATATAATTCTATGCATTTTGATATTCATTTAATTTTTATTTGATTAACATCATTTTCTTCTTTTATACATTTATATTATATTTATATTAATTTACATTATATTTATATTAGAAGAATAAGGTAGACCATTTTTAAATTTTTATTATAAAAACAAAATTCATATAATAAAATTTAGTTTAAAGAACACTATGAAAATAAATATATTTGTACCCAACATGCTGTTTAAAAACTAGGTACTAATTGTACCTTAAAAGTACCATTTGTGCAAGTTCTTAATTGCATCATGTTGCATGACCATCCTGCTGCTAGAGTTAAGTGCTAGGTTGAATATTTTGATAAACATTCTTTTTCTTTCTTTCCTTACTGATTTTATCATACATGTTTATTTGCCAGCTTCTGATCTTTTATGTAGCTGGAATTATTTTGTATGAATTCTTCTGAAACTTATATTTTGCTCACATTATGTTTTTGATATTCATTCACACTGATTCTTCTTCATTGAATCAGAGTGTTCTATAGTATGACTTTTTCATAATTTATTTATCTCTCCTATCAATTATGGATACTTAGGTTGTCTTCAACTATTTGTTATTGCAAATGGTGCTGCTGTGATACCTTTTTTCATGTCTCCAGGTAGACAGATACAAGATATGCTCTAGGGCTTGGTACTGAAAGTGTGGTCCAGAGTCTAGTAGCATCAATGTCACCTGGAGCTTGTTAATCCCCCATTCTACATCTATTGAATTGGAATCTGCATTTCAATATAGCCTTTCATGGTTATTAAAGCCTGAGAACCGGCCGGGCGCGGTGGCTCACGCTTGTAATCCTAGCACTCTGGGAGGCCGAGGCGGGCGGATTGCTCAAGGTCAGGAGTTCAAAACCAGCCTGAGCGAGACCCCGTCTCTACTATAAAAATAGAGAGAAATTAATTGGCCAACTAATATATATATATAAAAAAAATTAGCTGGGCATGGTGGCTCATGCCTGTAGTCCCAGCAACTCGGGAGGCTGAGGCAGTAGGATTGCTTAAGCCCAGGAGTTTGAGGTTGCTGTGAGCTAGGCTGACGCCACGGCACTCACTCTAGCCTAGGCAAGAAAGCGAGACTCTGTCTCAAAAAAAAAAAAAAAAAAAAAAAAAAAAAAAAAAAAAGCCTGAGAACCACTAGCGTGTGGCATATACCTAGACCTAGAATTGCTTGAGAAGTTCAATTTCATAAGAAAAAGCCCAGTGTTTTTCTCAAGTTGCTGTGCCAATTTTTATTATGACCCACCGCAAAGCTTCCCTTGGTCCCTTTTCACCAACAGTGGCATCGTCAAGCTTTAAAATAGTGTAACATTGGAAAATGTGGAAAGGGTGTTATTTTTATTATTTTTCTGACTTATCAATTCTATATATAAATAATACAATTGATGTTTACATAATAATCTTTTATGCAGCCATCTTATTTATGAGGTTGAGCATCAATTCTTTATTGACCATCAATATTTCTTCTTCTCTTAAAAGTGTTTTCATAATTTTGTTCACTTTTAATTTGCATTTTATCTTTTACTTACTGATTTTCAGCTATTCTTTATATATTTTGTATGTTATTTCTTTGTTGGTTATAGGAGATGAAAGCATTTCTACCCTGTTCATGGCTTGCAATTTTATTCTCATATTTATGATGTTGGTTAACTGAAGTATGTTTTTTTTAATATGGTCAAATTTATCAATTTCTTACTGCTTATCGGGTTTTTATGTTTTGTTTTGTTTTGTTTGTTTGGTGTGTTTTCCCACTTTGATATCTCTAGATGTCTACTCCTCCACATTTTGGGGAACAGAAGACATAGTGAAGTTCGTATACTACCACCCCCTCAAATCTCAGCTAATGAATTCCCAGTGAAAGGAGCATATGCACAAGAAAAAAATAGCCAAAGAGGAGAAAAAGATCACTTAATATAGCTAGGCAAGGGATATGTGCCTGTCCTCAAAGCAAGCAGACACAATCTCACCTAGGAACTCAGTCAAAAAAAGTTTTTAAAGTACACTGTAAATGCAGAGAGAATGACCAGCACATGTTCAGCAGCCACGAGGAAGCAAAGAGCTGGAGATAGACAGACCTGTTGGCTTAAGCTAAATATCATAAAGTGGTACAGACATTAATCACCTCCCTCCCTAATATACATAAACAGCTGTTTTCTTTTTCTATCTTAACGGACTGGGGCTGGGCTGTGGTTAACAAGAGTGGGGCTAGCCCAGGGGTGAGGAATCTGCGGCCTTAAGGTCACAAGTGTCACATGTGGTCTTCTAGGCCCTTGAGTACAGCCTTTTGACTAAATCCAAATTTTACAGAGCAAAGTGTCCCCCCAAGCCCCCCCCCCCCCGGGCTAGTCTGAGTCCCAGCTTCATAATGCTCTTTCTCTGCTCCTTCTGAGTATCCAGGGACCCATGGTTTGGTTATTTATTTTTTGCTTCCAGAAGTCTCTGAAATGGATCTCAATAGGATATTAATTTTTCACTCAGACCATACTACACCATGAATCAAAAATTCATACTTCATTCTACCCCCTATTTTACATTGGATTTGGTTGTGTTGTCCAATATAGCTTACCTGAAATTACACAGGTTCAAATAGCAAAATGAAATATGTCCTAAACTTCAACAGTATAACACTCCCTCCCTTTACTAAGTTCCTACTAACTGGTTTTAAATCCCCTCCCTTTGTAATAATGTAAATTCAAAAGCATCATTGTACAATTTATTTTCACAATTTATTATTTCCCTAGTCTCAGCTGAAAAAATGAGAAGAGCAAAAGATAATATGAAAAGAGTAGATTGGAGTAATTAATATACCTCGATACTTTTTTATGTTATAAATATTATATAAACTTAAAAATCTCATCATAAATATTTCTTTTATAGCACTCCCTTTATAATATTATACCATTTCCTTATTAAAATGTAATGCAAAATAAAACTTTAACCAAGGCATTTCTATACATGAAACAAAAGTAACAGAAGCTTTTTAAAAAGGGGGAAAAGTAAGTGGTAACAAGTTGAAAAGATTATCTTCTGAAATAATCTATGCTAGAAAAAATTTATTAAGTAACCACAATTTTTTTCTATTTAGAAATTGTCTTATATTCCTATTATTTAATAACATTCTTTTCATTGCAAATAAAAGCTTCACTAAATTTTCATGAAGATAAATTCTCCTAGGGAGTTAGTTCAGAGAAAAGTGAAGGTATCTAATTTTGACAAAGTTAATGTTTATGTGCTATTTTATGTACTCTGAATGATGCCTGGCTTTATCAACAACCAGGAGATTTTAATATGTGGACATCTGTCTCAGAGTCATGAAAACTAATTTGAAATACCTTTAACATTTTTCTCTGAAACCCCAAACATCTAGCCTTTGGAATAAGCTTGTACCTGCTTCTTGCTACAGAAATAGAGAACTATAAATGTGTTATTTGTGAAAGACACAGGAGCTCTGGAGGCAAATGCCCAAGGCAATCTTCATTAAGGAATAAATTCATTTGACTGGTTTGAATAATTTGAATACCAATGTGCTGTCTCTATGTGATCTATTTCAGGCTTGAATGCAGTTGTATTGGGTTGCATAATTTATTTTATCTTATGGAAAATAGTAGAAGTTATTACCTCTTGGACTCAGCATTCAAAATACTGTGCTTCTTACACTTGGATAGTAATCCAGACACACAATCTCTGTATCTTTATATGCCCTCTTATTTCATCCTAAAATATTAAAGGGGACAAAACTGAAGGAGAAAAGAATTGAGGCTGTTACTGAATACATATGTTGTGCAAGAGATAAAGAGATACTGTTTTTTACTGAGCCTAAAAATAAGACACATAAATGGTGACTTTGAAGTCAGAATGTTCGAAGCTTGGTTTTTACAAGAGTTCTCTAGTTTCGATACATCCTTAAATCTCCATGAGTCTCCTCAACAACTCATCTGTAAAATGGGAATAATAAATTCTGCCATTACTACTCCATATACAAATTTTGAGTGTCTAACCAGGTAAGATATTAAAAGGACATGACATGTGGTCTATAAAGCTCTACTCCATGGTTTGAAAATTAAGTATCTATTTTTTGAAATAGTATTCTTTACTGGACCCAATAGTCTAGAAACTGAGAGCTCAAACAAACCAGTTGAGAGGCCTCTTTACAACGCATCTACCTCTTCCAGTTATTCACCCTGCAACAGAGATATCACCAGAACATGAGTGTGTCTTCTGGCTCTGTGGGCTGGTTGTCCTGTGATCAAACCTGCCAATAGCTATGGCCAGTGCTTCCCTTCCCCAGGGCCACATTACCAGTAAGGTATCTGATGAAATTGATTAAATTATTAATTATATTAACTCTAGCCTAAAAGAAAATGCTGAAAACTCATTAGTTTTCTTATGTGACAAAAAGAAAAAAATAGCAAATATATGAAAAGTGGGAAAGCTGTTTGCTTACATATTTTTTAAAGTTATTCAAATGTTCTGTTGTGGCAATTCAAAAAGCATATAGGTATGTGCTTTTTAGGAGCCTCCCCGTGTATCACATCTCCTTTTCTTTATTCTTTCCAAGCAGAATTATCACTCCATTCTCAGTGCTTCTGTAGAATTGCACAACCCTTGGTTTTAAAATGTTACATGGCTTTTGAATTTCCTGTTTATGAATGTACCTTCCCCCAAAGCAAGGAAATGTTGTAGGCACCCTGTCTTTTCCTTTGTATGTTGCCAGGACCTCCCTAGTTCTGCACCTGTGACTCAACAGGGCCTCAGGAAACACTGACTTTTTAAAAACCATTGAGTCTTTAACTTTTCCTTTAGACCCTTCAGACTTAAGTACACTCTAAAAAAGGAAAGAAAAGAGTGCTTGAATATACGGCAGACAATAGTTTAGCAAAAGAAAAATTACATGACTTATTTTTCAGAAACCTTGGTAATAATAGAAGACTGTTTAGCTGTTTCAATTTAGTACTGAGCAAATGAGGATTTTTACTCATTGAAGTGTTACTCTCTATTCATGTGGATACATTGATGGGAGGGACATCGGAAAGAGATAGCTACTCCAACAAAGGGCTATTATGGACAAGGGTCCTAGGAGTCTGTTATTAAGTTTGATATCCTTGGTGTTTTGGCAATATAAGAACTCAGCTATAAAACAGGAAACTTGCTTGTAAGAGAAAAGTGGATTTTATTTGCCCAGAAAGCATAAAAATCCCCAGCTTTTGAAATGGAGAAAAAACATTTGAAACAGTAGAAAAGAATCACAATGGATTTGGAATGATGACATTATTTTAAGTAGTCAGATAGGACTAAGGAGTTGAGGCCCTAAGCTAGAAGAAAATTAGGTAGCTCTGTTCATTTGACAATGAATTTGAGTTATGATGAAATGTATAGGAATAATATTTTTTGCTGTTGAATCTTGACTCCATTCTTTTCTTTTTCTTCAACAAATGTTGAACAAAAGATCATGCTTCCATCCCTTTTAAATATTATCACATAGATGTTAATAAAGACAAGTAAATAAGCAGTGAGGGTACACTTTAAAAGTAGGTTGTAGGATGAAAATGTATAATAGAACATATAGGAAGTCTTCTGAAAAACTTTTTAGGAGGTCAAAGTAGTCTTTCAGAGTGAAGTGACTTTTAAGCTGAGCAGAAGTTAGCTAGGGAAAAGGGAGACTAGTGGGAAAATACAGTTTTTCTGACAGAAGGATCACAGTTTGTCCCTACAGAGAATTAAAAGAAAGCATGATGCTGTCCAGGAACTGAAAGTGAGAAATTTAATATGGTTGGAAGAGTTAGGCAGCAGCATAGAATGTATATCAAAGGGCAATTGTGTGCCAGTGAAGGACGTAAGTGGAAAGTGAATCACTCTGGCTGTTATATGGGAGAAGAATTGGAGTGGAGAGAAGACAGGAGGCTGCAAGACATGTTGCTTTAAACCAGGTATGAAATGTTGATGGCCTAAACCTGCATAGTAAGGAATACACAAAGTCCAGGAAAATTTTGGAGGTAAATACAACAAAATATAGTGATCTGTTGAAAGTTTGCAATAAAGACAGGGAAGAAGTTAAGGATAATGGCATGTTTTCTGTTGCAAGCAAATGAATGAATGGATATTGCCTTTGTCTAAAACAGGACCCCCTCAAAAAGTTTTGGTGTAGTGGCCTTGGAGGTTACACAATAAGGACTGAAAACTCAGATCAATAGTTCAACATTGTTTCCTGTGTCACGTTTATAGCTTAAATTTCTATAGTACTGAGAATACTTCCAATTCAGTTTAAAGGTTGTTTATTGATTTCTTAGACATCAATGAATTATCTCTGTCAATGTTATGTAAATCTATAATGAAGTTACGGTGTGTAGAATGCTGTAATACCCTATAGTTTCTCACAACACAGGCAAAAATACATTCTCAAGCTAATAGTGAATATAATTTCAATTTTTTTTTGAGATCAGCTTGAAAAATCATATCTCAAACATTAGTGGAATGAACAAAGCATCCTATTTCTCTGTTACAGGAAAGAAAATCTCATGGGGATCTTCTAGAATGCAATTTGTAAGGAGATAGACTAGAATGTTTAAACATTCTGTGAAAGAGAAGAGAAAAGAAATGTCCATGAGGAGACATAACAAGGAGAGTTCAAAAGCAACATAAATGACTGGCTGTGTGATTGACAACTTTAACATAATGAACTCAGCTGTCTGTGAAACTTTGCAAGTTATAGCAATTGTAGAAATAGGCCTCTCTGATATTATCTTCCATGATTAGTATCCAAGCAAAGACACTAGAATATTTTCATTTAGTATCCAAGCAAAGACACTAGATTATTTTCATTTGTTAAAACAAAAGGCTAGTTTCAAACAAAGCATCAGCTGCCACTTGCAGATTTGGTAGGAGAACTATTACTTTCTTCTTTAACAGGGAGAAATATTCATCATTTTAATTTGCCTAGAAGTAGGAATAAGCCACTAATTGCCTTAACAAGAACAGGAGCTGTTTATTTATAACTATTATTAGTCATCGCTCAATATTGATGTTTAAAACATTTTTCAGCATTTATTTTATAGTTAAACAGAAGTAGAAAGAATTCATTGCTATCTCAAGTAAATTCAAAGTTAATATAACATAAAATAATAGGAGAAAGTAAGACAATGTTATTGAAAGTATATATTTGCACATTTGAAGATTTGAAAATTTTATTGCTTCCCTCAATGATTTTCTTCAATAAATGACAAAAGCTAAACATCATTATTTCAAACCCAAAAATGTAATTAAATTTCTTACTTTCAAAGATTAAAGATTCCTAGATAAAGTAGTTATGTATTTTTCTTAATGCAGGACTAGAACCCCTGGCTAAAGAATCACTTTGTTTAATCACTAAACCACTCCATGTAATCATTTTTAATAATTCATATCTCCTATATTATAAATGAGTTTGTGTCTATTTGGAAAAAAAGACATAAAAAGTTTTTAAAAAAACGACAAAGAGAAACAACTGTGACTCCAATACCAGTGATAATCACTGTGAAAATTTTTGTATATATTCTCCTAATATTTATATAGAGGGGGGAAAAAAGAAAAAAAATAACTTATACACCTAGAACATTTTTCAGTCAGAAATTATATTTAGTCTTTATTAATTATATTAATGAAAATAGCTGCATGATATTCTATTATATGGATTAATCAAAATAATTTATCTAAATCCTAATTACTGGGATTCTAGGTCATTTAAATATGCTATAAGCAGCATTACAATCAATGTTTTGGAATTTCAATTTTTGCCTATCCTTAGTATAAATAATTAGAAGTTAAACTGCTGGAATAAATAGTAAAATGAACATAGAAAGCAAATTCCTTCTTGATTTGACAACTACCTTTATCTCTTATAGTTTTGGTAAGTCTAAATGTATCTGTTTTTAGTTTATTTTTATTTTTGTTTTTGTATTTTTATTTAATATATTTATAGGGTACAAGTGCAATTTTGTTACATGAAATGTTATATAGTGGTGAGGTCTGGGCTTTTCGTGTACCTGTCACCCAAATACTGTGCGTTATACCCAATAGGTAATTTTTCATCCCTGACCTCCCTCCCAACCTTTGGAGTCTTCAATATCATTTATTCTACTCTATATGGACATGTGTATCCATAATTTAGTTCCCACTTACAAGTAAGAACATGTGGTATTTGATTTTCCATTCTGAGTTGCTTCACTTTAGGTTAGTGGTCTCCAGTTCCATCCAAGTTGCTGCAAAAGACATTATTTCATTCTTTTTTTATGGCTGAATAGTATTCCATGGTGTGTGTGTGTGTGTGTGTGTGTGTGTGTGTGTGTGTGTGTGAAAATACCACATTTTCATTCTCTACTCATCAGTTGGTGGACACTTAGTTTGATTCCATATCTTTGTTATTGTGAATTGGGCTGTAACAAACATATGAGTACTTGTATCTTTTTGATATAATGACTTCTTTCCCTTTAGGTAGATACCCAGTGGTGGCATTGTTGGGTCAAATGGTAAATCTACTTTTATTTCAATACTATTTCCCATAGAGGTTGTTCTAATGTACATTCCCACCAACTGTGTATAAGTATTCCCTTTAACTCACATTCACATCAACAATCTATTGCTTTTCCTAACTTTTTAAGAATGGCCATTCTGACTGGGGTAAAGTGATTATCTCATTGTGGTTATATTAATAATTTGCATCTGTCTGATGATTAGTGATGTTGAGCATTTTTTCATGTTTTTTTGCCATTTATATCTCTTCTTTTGAAAAATGTTTGTTCCTGTTATTTTCCCACTTTTTAATAAATTTTTCTTTCTTGCTGAGTTGAGTTCCTTATAGATTCTGGATATTAATTACTTATTAGATGCATAGTTTGTGAATATTTTCTCCTATTTTTTAGGTTTTCTGTTCACTCTGTTGATTATTTCTTTTGCTGTGCAGAGGTTTTCTAGTTTAAGTCCCATTTAGTCTCTCTCTCTCTCTCTTTCTGTCTTTTTCTCTCTCTCTCTTTCTAGCCATCAAAAAAAAAATGATTCCCATTTGTTTATTTTTGTTTTGTTTTGTTTTTTACATTTGCTTTTGGGGGTCTCAGTCATAAACTCTTTGCCTAGGCCAATGTAGAAGAGTTTTTCCTAGGTTTTCTTCTAGAATTTTTATGGTTTCAGGTTTTACATTTAAGTCTTTAATCCATCTTGAATTAGTTTTTGTACATGGTGGGAGATAGGGATCCAGTTTCTCATTCTTCTGTATGTGGCTATGCAATTTTCCCAGCACCGTTTACTGAATAGAATATCTTTTTCCCAGTGTATGGTTTTTTGTCTGTTTTGTCAAAGATCAGTTTTTTGTAGGTATATGACTTTATTTCTGAGTTTTCTAACTGTTCCACTGGTCTATGAGGCTATACCAGTTCCATGCTGTTTGGGTTACTATAGCCTTATAGAGTAATTTGAAGTCTTATAGAGTAATGTGATAGATACTTCCAGTTTTGTTCTTTTTGCTTAGGATTGCTTTGGCTATTTGGGTAAATTTACTTATTTTTATTGTCCATTAAATATCTGTTACTTTAATTTGTTAGAAACTCTTAGGAATTTGAAGATGAATAATCTATAGACAATGGCTATAAAAGAGCATATATTTGTCTGGATGGAAGACACAGAATAATACCATATATAGTGAGTTGTAGAAGGAACTGAGTGCCACCAGCACATAGGATTATCTAGCATACCTAGGAGTCTAATTGATTAAATGAGCTCCTGCTATGTTTGCAATTGAAAGAATAGACTATGATGGACAATTGGAATGGTTAATGGTAGAGATATTTTAAATAAGCAGTGCAGTTTGTGAAGACAAGAGCCACAGACTTTCTGGTCTTCTTTTAAAAGTGGCCCTAGTCCAACCTATTCAAAGGCCATCAGGAAAACCAGAGGGCTTTGACAATCTAGACAATTCAAGATCATGCACATCAGTGACAATTGCTGTCACATCAGTGACAAATCCCTCAAATCAGGGATATTCTTGGCTTCTAAGCTCATCTGTGAGACCACAGGGGTCAATTTAAAGTTGAAATCATCATTTGGGTTTATTTCATTTGTAGACCATCTCCTATTTTATTTAAAGTGTGGTTGTCTTTAAAGAGTGCTTTTAGAATTTAATTTTGAATTCAGAGATCCTGGGAAATTTCCTTAAAGCAAACCATAAGAGCACATGTCTTTTGGGTTTAATTATAAAATTAGTTTGAGAATGGTCAAATTTATTTTCTGATTAAAAGCTTTTGATAGTAATTATAACTTGGCATTCATTGTGTTTATTTAATTTTTTAATGTCTCAATACTTTTTAATAAGGAAATCTACAGTGAAATTACTTCTAGTTAACTTAGCACTGTCCCCACAGTAGGACTTCTTTACTTCAAGGAACTTTTTGTATACCCAACTAGGTAAATCCTTAGGGTAAGAGTCTTAATTTGTTCAGGATATGAAAATTATTTTCTGGTCCAATAACATCTAAATAAATAACAGCTTATAATAACATTTAAGCAAAAATTTTTATAATCAAAGTAGCTTTGTAAATACATCATCCATAGTTATTAATAAATGAACATAAATTTTGAATTGTTGAGATATTTCTCTATAAAGGTATATCTATTTATCCCTATTAAAAGATCCCTGATATGCCTGGCACCCTCTGGTAGACTGCCAGGTCCTGCACAGCAAGTATTCCAAGTTCAGGCCAAGATTTAAATTTAAAATGCTTACCTTAAAATGCAAAATAGTGATGCAGATTAACATTGGTTCAATATGATGTGACATTACAATGCCACTCCAGATCAATTTAAAATATGTTTTTACTGATTACAAAACAATATATGTTAACTTTACAAACTTTTCTAAAAAATGCCTATGAAAGATAATTGCTTTATTGATAAATTATGGAGAGGAAGGAAGGGAAGAGGAATTAAGTGAGGCTTTTAGGTATATTTCTAATGTTTTATTTTTTTAAAGGAAAGAAAGATCTTAAGCTAATACGGTAAAATAATTGACTTCATTACACCTGGATTGTGGGTACAGAGTTTATTTTCTCTAGGTTTGAAATGTTTTTAAATTGAAAATAAAACATTTTAAAGCACCCATAAACCTAACACATAGTGGTAATTATTCATTTTTAGTGTTTATCCTTACAGCCTTTGTTATATGAATATCCAAATATGTGTTTTATTGTAAATATGGAATTATAATTTTCATGTTTTTAAACAATGTATCATATATTTTCCATGTAATATATATTACATATATGGCATATATTAATATATATTATTTGTTTACATCACACTATTCCATTAGGCATTTTAGCTAGTTTTTTAAAAAATATTATTATAAGCTGAATTAACTGCTGCTATATTGGTTTAAGTATGACCAAAGAGTCCTGTAGAAAGTTAGCACCAAACTACATTCAGAATGACCAATTTAAAAATCTTTGCCAACTTCATAGGTAAAAAGTCTCTCATAAATTTAATATGAGATTATTCTCTTTTTTTTCAAATTGGAGTTATGTTTGTTTACTAACAGTTCGAATGAGAACATTTTCCCTGAGCTATTGTATATTAAGACCACCTGGGATTTGTTTTAATTAGGTATGGTGAGACAGGCAGACATGGAAATGACTGTCATGAAGTTTATTATACTCACAGTTCCCTAGTAACAGGAAGTGTGGCACACGGTACAGGGCCACATGGGGACTCACCAGGGTCAGTCAGGAGGCAGAGGGAGGGGGAAAATGTAGGCAAGACCCTCTATTATGGTATCCATGGAAAGGAACAGGAAAGGTAGCACAAGAAAGCTTAGGACTGGCTAGTTTGAATAATTTCAGCAGTCATACAGCCTGTCCCTCGTTGTCTGGTACCAGGCCCTGGGAAAATGAAGGCAGGTGGGTGTTTGAGAGCCCAGGGGAGGATGTAGTTACAGGTGAGGGCTTTGCATTGTTTGGTTTGCATTTGAAAGGCAGGCTCCCTCCTGAGTTGTCTACTGTATCCTGGAATTGGCTAATACAGGGTCAGTAGCATCATATCTAAAAGTATCAGAACACAGAAAATAAAAAGACATGGTTAATTAAAATTGATATCAAAAATGACATTTTTAGAAAATGAGCAGAGATGCATAATGCACTTTGAAGGAAAGGAATTGGACCAAATATAAGATGGTTATAAAACTCACTCATTCATTTATTAGGCATTTATTTACAGAGCATCTCCTGTGTGTTATGCATTCAGTCATGGGCAAAACCAGACACAGACAGTGCTTTCATTTAACTTACTCTCTGAACCTCATTTGCAAATGCATTATATGAGTGTAGATTTCTTGTAGTTTATATTAATACAAGGTGTTTCAAAACCAAGAGTAACTACCATGTCATTTGTATACCTGTTATTAACTGTCTTCTATATAAGATGGCTTATTCGGACTGTCAGGCTTGCCTTACTCTTTAACAGAAATAATACAGGAATAATATTGATTATAATTTGGAGGAACTTTGGATAAGTGACACACTTGTCTTTTAGTGATTCAATAAAATTATAAATATGTTTTAGGTGAGAGTTAAATGCTGTGATGTACTTTAGTATTTTAGGACCACCTTCTGTTAATAAGTCAAGAACTGTGTTGGCCAAATGTGATGTTTGAAATATACTCATTATTTGGAAAGAAATTGCAGGGGTTTTTTTCCCCTAAAATAAGTGTTCTTACAGGGACATGTTTGATTGGAAATAATTTAAAAAGTATAAGGATTAACATTTTCTGTAACATTTTAGGGAGCTTGAATTGTGTTCAGTTCACATGTGCAGATGGATATCCAGTGCATAAAAACTGTTTGGCTCTAAATGTACTTCACACTGAGTTTTTCTGATAATCACTTCAATTTAATAAAATGGTTTTTGATTTACTTCTTTTTTATTATTCTTTTTGTCACCTGATGCAATATCTTGATGTTGATGGTAAAAAGGAATTTTTTTTTCTCAAAATTCTTGTTCCTTAGCTAGAGAAAAATCACTATACTGCCACCCTAAATTTAGTTCAAAACTAGTTCCTCATTAAAATTCAGATTACAAAGTCTATGGGACAAAAATAAATACGTAAATGTAAATGAGCTATTGCTTACCCTAAAATAATTAGTAGAAAAACATATAGTAACTTCCCTTTGTAATGATGTCATATCGAACAATAATATTTTACAAAATATCCTCAAAACATTTATCATATCATTTATCCTCCCAATAATATGTTAGGTAGGTAGTC
Source organism: Microcebus murinus (assembly GCF_040939455.1). Lineage (NCBI taxonomy): Eukaryota > Metazoa > Chordata > Mammalia > Primates > Cheirogaleidae > Microcebus > Microcebus murinus. The sequence goes on from NC_134111.1 coordinate 35,304,356, forward strand.
ATAAATATCTTCGTATTTATTATATAGTTGTGTGTTTGCATGTATACATATGTATGTATGTGTTTGATATGTACATGTATCTAAAAATGTTGATTCATATTTCATACATGGTGGATATCTTTTTATCTTATTATTTTAGTTATAAAGATAAAAAAATTCAGGTCATAGACTTTTGAACTTACCAAAGATCACACAGATATAAAGTGACATATCCAGGGCTGGAGACCAATATTTGTGTCTCTTGATTTAAAGTCTGGTCTAGCTTCTTTGTTTCTTTTTAATAATATACATAGGCATGTACAAAGAAAAACAATAAAGATCATCCACAATCCCAGCCCCAAAACATGGTCATACATTCAACAAATATATTTTACATTTCTGCTATGCCAGGTACCATTCTTTGCTACTAGGGAGAACCACAGTAAAAGAAACAGATAAAAAATCTGTGCTCTCATGGAGATTACATTCTGGTAGAGGCGATTTAAATAATTAAAATGTACAATATATGTCAAATGGTGACAATGTGATGGAAAAATAAAGGAAGCCGAAAGGTACTAGGTGTGGAGATGTTGAATGCAGTGTTAAAAAGATCAGTAGTCAGAGAATACTTCATTGAGAAAGTAAGCCTTAAGCAAAAAAGGTTAGAGTATTCCTGAAAGGGGCAGGACTGTCATGCTTGAAAAACAGCAAGACTAATGTGGCTGCAGTAAAGTGGGCAATAGGCAGAGTTATAGAAGATGAAGTCAGACAGGTTGGAGGCAAAGGAGGAAAGGCAAAGAGGAATATGAGCTACTCACATAGGACCTTGTAGGACACAGCAAGGACTAGCATTTTATTTTCTCTGAGTGAAATCCAGAGCCATCAGAGGGTAGTGAACTCAGAAGTGACATGATCTAACTTAGATTGTATCCAATTATTCTAAATCTTGTGTTGAGAATACACTGTAGATGGCTGGGGAAAATATTGGGACCAATTGGGAGCCTATTGCAATAATCTATGTGAGAGGATAATAATGATAACAGTAGAGATAGCATGAAATTACTGCATTCCAGATATAGTTTAAAGATAATGTCAAGAGTATTTGCAGGTAGAATGGTTGTGTGTTGTAAGAGAAAGAAAACAATCAAGGATGATTCAGTTTTTGGCCTAAACAAATAGACGGAAGGATTGCCATAAATTGGAATAGATAGACTATGAGTGGAGCAGATTAAGGAGGAAGACCATAAATTTAGTTTTGGATGTGTCCAGTTTGAGATGTGCTTTAGACATCCAGGTGGAAATGTTAAGTAGGGTTTTTGATATATGAGTCTAGGGTTCAGGGAAAACGTTCAGGCTGAGGATATAAATTTGGAATTCATCTACTTATAGGTGATTTTAAGTTCAAAACACACTAGATGAGCTCACCCTAGGAATGGACATAGAGGAAAAATGATCTAATAAGGGTTGAGTATGGAGGTAATTCAAAGATACTAACAATAAGAGTTAATTCATGTCTCAAAAGGTAGTTGAGTTAGTCGGCACATAAGACAGAAAAACTGTATATCAAACATAAATCTTAAAAATTCTCTAAAGCACCCTTAAATTTCAGTATATGTAGCTTGGTTTATACCAGAGTTTGGCAAACTATGGCCATGGGACGAATCCAGTTTGCTGTCTTTTTTTTTTTTTTCTAATAGCTTATGAACTAAGAATGTTTTCTATATTTCTAAATGATTGAAAAAACTCAAAAGAAGAATATTTTATCAAAATTCTATGGAATTCATATTTCAATGTCCAGAAATTTTTATTATAACACAGACAGGTTCCTTGGCTTATGTATTATTTACAGATGCTTTAGCTCTGCAACAGCAAAGTTGAAGAGCTGCAGCAGAGACTGTCTCACCAAGCCTCAATTGTTTCCTCTCTGGCCATTTACAGAAAAATTTGCCAACCACAGGTTTATACAGTTCTGTACAATTGTGTGTATATGTATAGTAAAGTACAACATAAAATAAAGAATGTATGTGTGTATGTGTGCATGCAAGATACTTCTCAGGGTTTTTAACTTTTAAAATATTTAAAGGATTTTTTTTTTTCTATGGATCACACATGGTTTAATTTTCCTGAGTTAAGCCACTGTACTTAGTATCATGTCTTGAACATCTGCTATGGGCCAAGTGCTTTGCAAACATTATCACTTTTAGTATGAATTTGCTATGATCATTTTAGAGACAACAAATCAAGGATCAGAGACATCTAATAAATTATCAGAATACAAACTCGGGCTGACCTGGGCTTTAAGTCTGGGGTCCCCTTTTTACTCTACCACAAACACTGCCCTGTGTAGCTAAGCAGGTGGGGGCATCAGCACCTGCAAGATTTTATGCAGCTCCAGCTAGGTTCCTTCAAGAAAGATACCAGAAACTGTGAGAATTTAGAGAGAATTTAGAGATTTAGAGAGATTTAGATTTGAAAAGTAAGTAAAATTATTTTGTACATAGGCAATAGGAAAGAACTGTTACTTGCCTCAGAAGATTAGAGCTATTTGTTTTGGAGGAGTGGAATTATTGAGTGGTATCAGTAAATATATACATTTGCTCATTTATAAATTTATTCAATTTAAGGTTTTAATTGGTTTTAATATATTATATTATTGGTTTTAATATATTATATTAGATACTTAGCTGGTCACTTGAGATAAAATGAAATGACACATTACTTTAAGAAATTTTCAAACCAGCAGGCAAACAAACAACTTTATAATGCAGAGATATAATTAGGATGTGAGCTCATAGACCTGATACAATAAAATGCTACATTAAAAAAAAATGTATGTTTGAAATTTACATCAAGTCAATCAATAAACTACAGCTATGCTCCTGCCCAGCGTGCCTCTTTTGCATCTGTAAAACAACATTTTGACTTAAATAAACTTTACATATGATGAGGTCTTGGAAGTCCTAGGTCTTATTGAATATGTTATCTCAAATCATGGCTACAACATTCATATGTACAGGGAATCAAGTTCACTGCTAATTACTGATATAATAAGAAAAGGACAGGAGTCTTCATAGATATTTTGGTTACATGGCATGGAATGAGATAATAGATTATGAAAATAATTTGAAAAAAAATTCTATGGGCTATTCAAGCTTGGGAAAATAGCTGCTCTGTCTGTTTTTACTGTGACTAATTGAACCCCTGAGAAGAACATTTTGCATTTTGAGAGGATATGTGATTCTGTCACTTATGTCTATTTATAGACAGAATATTTCAGTGAGTGGCACCTTAGTGGCTTAGAAATATGAATATGGCTCCAAATATACACTCTTTTCTCTTTCCTTGTGAGTCTTATGACCCATTACTTGATAGAATATGTTTCTAAGAAGGGTTTTATGTATTGTCTCTGTGATCTTTACAAATTACTTACAGGTTGTGTCATTAACCTCAGATCTAAAATTTTCTTCTTTTAAAATGTGAAAAAACGTAAATTGCATAATCACCTGCTGCAAATTTACAAAGTTTAAAGAAAATTAACTAAAACTACATATCTCACAAATGGAAGGAGCTTGCATGTTGACTGACCTGACAAAGACTTCCACCAAGCCATTATGTTGCAATTGCTATTGCCGTCATCCTTTTATCTTCCAACCAACAAATAACATTCTGACAGTGTTAAAGGACATAGGAATTTTTCTGCAGAAAACAGCCCTGAGCTGACATCAATGCTTTCACAAAGGAATAAAATAAAATTGGTGAAGATATTAGCTTGACATCATGGAGGAAAATTGTTGTAATAGATTTACATGCAAATACATTATCCCATTTAATCTTTGAGGAAACTCTATGATGTATTGTCCATATTTTTCATATGAAGAATCCAGCTCAAGAGAGTTGAATAATGCCTTTGGATAAATAAGAAGAAATGGTGGCAACACAACCAAACATAGATCTTCTTATTCCATTTTTTTTTCTCTTTCAATGGTACAGTCTTGTAATGGCATTACACCCACACCAGAAAATCCCAAATACTTTTATTTGTAGGGCATTTTCATTATGCTGTCACCGTTAATATTAATTGTATAGACAAGAATTAGTGCAACTAGCTAGAGACCATAGAATTCTAGAAAGGTATATTTTGAATTCTAGCCAGAGGGGTGGGGGTGGGAGACAAGATACATTTTGAGCTTTTGGAAGAGTTAATTAGCGTATGGCAATGAAATCCAGTGCCACTGGAGGATTCCTTATTGCTCCAAGCACACTATGGTTAAAAAGAGGGAGAAAAATACTGAGAGACTCAGAATATGGAGCAAGTGCTAAAAAAACACACTTCACATGCTTTACAACTGTGTCCCAAATTAGAAATGCCTTAGGATCCACTACTTGGGGAATTAAGTCAACAAGGGCAAGATTTTCTATGAGCAGCTTTTGTATATCTTCTGAGACAGAGCTTTCAAAAAGACCTTAGATAAAGATAAACTTCACTCCTAAAAACACCGTTGATTGATGAATGGACCATTTTAGCCATTGCTATTCTTTCATAAACTCTTAGTAGCTGGAAAGTGCATAATCATCTCAAAACACCAAGAACAGGAGACAGATGGCCCCCTCAGATCAAGAATAATCTCACAGAAAGCATCCAAGCTCACCAAATGGTTCAGCAACTCCTATGTTCCCTAAGTTGAAGGTTCTACCGGCAGAAGAAGTAGTCACACTCTAGGAAAGTTGTTGCTCAAGAGAACATTCTGCGATGATGAAAATGTTCTATAATTCTATGCTATTCAATATGGTGGTAGCTACTAGTCACATGTGACTATTGAGCACTTGAAATGTGCCTAGAATGATTAAGGAACAACATTTTAAATTTTATTCAATTTAACTTCAAATTTAGTTATTTGGACAGCACAGCTCTAAAATAAAGAGGAGGTAATATGCTTGAGATGAAACATATTCTAAAACTGAATTGCTTATGAGACCCAACAATGAATGTTTGAGTGATGCAAACTGCCAATAATTACAGAAGTTCAGTCTCTTTTGAAAACTTCGGAAAGATCCTTGGAGACATAACTATTCACATAGTCTCAGATGCAAATGCCCATTTCTATTATAAAGACTTTCAAGACAGCATTTCCTAATAATCTTCTCATTCACTCCTTTAGCAATCAGTGGGATATTTTATCTTTTTATTTTAAAGTGTTTTTTTTTATTTCAGAATATTATGGGGGCACAAATGTTTTGATTACATAAATAGCCTTTGCACCACCAGAGTCACAGCTACAAGCGTGCCCATCCCCCAGAGAGTACACAATGCATTCATTAGGAGTGAATTTACTTATCCCCTCCGCCTCCCTCCCACCTGCCTAACACCTGATGTTACTTCTTTATGTGCATATGTGTTGATCAGTTAGTACCAATGTAATGGTGAGTACATATGGTGTTTGTTTTTCCATTCTTGTGATACTTCCCTTAGAAGAATAGGGTCCATCTCAATACATGAAATAAAAGAGGTGTTAGTTCACCATTTTTTTGAAATGTTTAGCATTTATTTTTTTTATTTCAGCATATTATGGGGGTACAAATGTTAAGGTTATGTATATTGCCCTTGCCTCCCCTCCCACCTTGAGTCAGAGCTTCAAGTGTGTCCATCTCCCAGGTGATACGCATGGCACTCACTATGTATGTATATACCCATCCCCTCCTTCCCCCTCCCACCTGCCAGACACCTGATTAATGTTCTCTTAATGGTTTTTTTTTTTTTTTTTTTTTTTTTTTTACATTTTGGTTACATTTTATATCCTTGCCTCTCCCTAGCAAGAGTTAGAGGTATGCCCTTCCCCTTCACAGTGCTCACCACATAGTTCACCATTGTTTTTTATGGCTGAGTAGTACTCTATGGTAGACATGTACCACATTCTATTAATCCACTATATGTATTAATGGGCATTAAGGTTCTTTCCACATCTTTGAAAAAGTGCAGATGTCTTTATTATGGAATGTCTTTTTCCCTTTGGGTAAATACCCAGTAGTGAGATTGCCAGATCAAATGATAGTTCTACTTTTACTTCTGTAAGGTAATCTCCTTATTCTGACTTTCCATAGAGATTGTACTAGTTTTCAATCACACTAGCAGTGTATGAATGTTCCTGTCTGTCCACATCCAACCCAACATTTATTGCTTTGGAACTTTTTGATAAAGGTCATTCTCACTAGAGTTAGGTGATATCTCATTGTGGTTTTGATTTGCAGCTCGCTTAATATTAGAGATGTTGAGCATTTTTTCATATGTTTCTTAGCCATTAGTCCTTTGCCCACTTTTTAATGGGGTTGTTTGATTTTTTTCTTGCTGATTTTCCTGAGTTCTATGTGGATTCTAGTTATCAGCCCTTTATTGGATATATAGCATGCAAATATTTTCTCCCATTCTGTAGGTTGTCTATTCACTCTAATGATAGTTTCCTCGGCTATGCAGAGGCTTTTTAATTTGATAAGGTCCCATTTGTTTATTTTAGTTGTTGCTGTGATTGCTTTGGGGGTCTTTTTCATAAATTCTTTGCCTAGGCCAGTGTCTGTAAAAGTTTTTCCAACATTTTCTTCTAGAATTCTTATAGTTTCATGCCTTAGGTTTAAGTCTGTTATCCATCATGAATTGATTTTTGTGAGGGGTGAGAGGTGTGGATCCTGTTTCAGTCTTCTACATATGGCTATCCAATTTTCCCAGCACTATTTATTCAATAGGAGTTCTTTTCTTGTGTATGTTTTTGTCTGCTTTGTCAAAAATCAGATGGCTATATGAGGATGGCTTTCTATCTGGGTTTTCAGTCCTATCCATTGTCTATGTCTCTGTTTTTGTGTCAGTCGCATGCTGTTTTGGTTATGATCATCTAGTAGTATAGCTTAAAGTCTAGTAAATTGATAATGTTCTTAAAACAATAAAAGCTAAAGAAAACTTTATTTATACATGTTCACTTTCTTTGCTCTTTCCATCTTCTCCATGCCAATTATCCTAAACCTCTATTCAAAATTTTTATTATAATCTACAGTAACACTTTATTCTTTATAATTGAAGTTCATATATTAATACTTTTATTTTTCATCCAGCCTAACATAGTGGAAAATATAGAACTTTTAGTCCTGAGACTCAGGTCCAAGGCTAGCTCTAGCCTTTATTGCCCTTCTGAATTTAGGGAAGTCATTTCACCTCTTTCAGTCTCAGTATCCTCTTTTGAAAAAATGATATAATATATATTTGACATAATCATTGAAGGAATTAAAGAAATATATATCAGTGCTTTTCAAAAACTATTAAATAAAATGCAAGGAAAATATCAAAAACATACAATTACTCTGTCAACTGTCTATCCCTTCTCTCACAGATTGATCTATCTTCCCATTTCTAAAGTTATATTCATAATAATGTCTTATATTCACAAAGAACATTATATTTACAACCTACTTTTAAATATAATGCAGCATGCATGCATTTACTGCCTAATGCCATTCTCTCCTAGACTCTAGTCAACTATCTGTACAAGTAACAGCTTCTGGAAATATTCTCAAAATAGATTTAAGACATAATTTTTCTGCATAGCAACCCACTGTGCATTCCATGTGTTCTCATTCTGGTATAAAAATTCCTGTCAACTATTCCAAACCTGTTAATCTAATATCTAATTATTTTAGGTAATAATTACTGTTGAAAATAATATAAACTTATTCAGAAAATTTGAAAAGTGAGAAAAAATGCAAAGTTAGAAAGTTCGAGTTTCTTTGGGCATCATCACCAGCAATAATTATTATTAATTAAATGCTAAAACAGTTAACAGGTGATTAAACCTATCACAATATTTTAATTTATATGCTTGGTTTAATAACAATACTGGATATTTTGCTTTATATTTGTTTAGCAGTTGTATTTCCTCTTCTATAAGTTCTCTATCCTTGCTTTTGCCAATTTATTTATCAGAGCTTTAGTACACTGATTATCAATTTATGTAAACACATATTATATAAAAGATAACCCTTGATCTTCCATGTTTCTTATAAATAAAACATTTTATTCCAAATGCCTTTTTTAAAAAAAATGGCAACATATTTTAAGGATCTGACTTTTAAATTTTTATGTACTCAAATATGCAATTATGTTTCTTTGTAATTTTTTTTTCTATCTCCTCTCAATTTTGTAAATCATCTACTCTTCAGTAATTTGAATAATTACTTAATTGTTAAATTTGATCTCTCCATATCAGTATGTCACCTATAGATTTTGTTTTATCTCAACTATGTCTTGGCTAATAATATTGGAACATATACAATTAATAAGTCATATTGTCAGCCAAAAATCATAGAATGAAAATGTTTGGTCTTTTTAATTCCAGCTGAAATGATGGACAAAGATTATAGCCATAGATTTCCAATGAAGACAAAAGGGACTAGCCATGTTGGCACTTGGTACATGTGACCTTATTACAAGTTCACCACAACTCCCAGAAGTAGGTATTATTCTTATTTACAAGGTAAGAAACTGAGGCTATGAGGGCCTAAGTAAAGTGCTAAGATCATACAGCTAGAAATTAGTGGCACTTGCTTCTTCAACCAGATCTAACCAGCTCAAATTCAGTATAGCTCTTCACCAGACTATGATACTTGTAAGCCTACTTACCTTACCAGAACTTTTTTGTTTAATCAGGTACATCCATGTTTATAATAATGATTCTAAAATAACTAGTAATTATCAAACTTTATAAAGAAGCAAGGACCCTGCTAAAGAGTTGGCATGGTTAATCTTATTTGATATGGACCATAATACCATAGCATATTATATCTGTTTTAAAGACGAGGAAACAGAGGTCCAAGGTCACAGAATTATCAAGTATTAGAAAGAGGCTTATAACCTTGGTCTAATTACTAATTTTGGGCTCTTTGTCACTCTAAAATCCTAAATTACACTACTGTGTACCTCCTCCTACTTTAACTTCCCAGTTATTTGAGAGTGAAAAGAACATATTCTTATGAATGGTTACCGAAATAGTTCCTTTTTTTATTTCAGAATACTATGGGTGTTGGAACATTTTGGTTACATGTTATGACTCTGCCACACCCAAAATGGTTTCTTTAGCACACTCCTCAGATTAGGCACTCTTAATATATTCACTCCCTACTTAATAGTGTTAATAGTCTCTCAGTGTTAAAATATGCTTTTTCTTTGTTGGTTGGTTTGCTTGTTTTAAGTGTATTTTCTATTTTCTATTAGTCAGAGTTTAGAGTCAAGAGGGAAGAAATATCCACACAGTCTTAAGTTTCCTTCCAAGTCCTAGAGCTCCTTTGAAAAACAGTATGCATTCCCTCCTGATAGGCGCATTGACCCTGAAGTCTGTCATATTCATAACAAAGCCACAGTATTTATTTTATGTTTGGGCCTGGCCTGTGTTTGATGTGCTGTGAGTTGCTTCCCAGTGGTGAATCCCAGCAGGGGAATCTATTTGAGGAAGTCCCAAAACTATTTTATACTCCACAGTAGAAAGCTTTCACAAAGCCATCCCTGACACTTTATTTTGCAAGGTCCTGGAAATGCACTTGAATATCTGGCTCTCTGGAGTCTGCACATTATTCAGAGGTGAGCATTAAGAATGAAAGAGCATAGTCAGTATCAAACAGAGCCTTTCTGGAACTTTTTAAAGGGTCATGGAAATGAAAAGACTAGTGAATTCCTTCAGATAATCCTGCCTTTCTACATTTTTCCACTAGGTTTTTGGAGATGAATACTGAGATTTCCAGATCACCTCTGCTTCAGGTTTAATAAAATGCTTTAAATACCAAATTATTTGAAATTGCCATAATGTTTAAAAGACTGTAACAACTCATATATGCTCTGTTAATCAAATTCAACTCTGGAGAGTACCAGAATGTCCTAACAAATGTACATGTGGCCAATCATCAGTAAACAGGCTTGTGTGATCCAAGGAGAGATCTATTATATATATAGCAAGAACCTGAGACTCTCCATTTCATTACCATCATTAATAATTAGATATGTAAGTGATGGAACATGTCATTGGATTTACCCTGTTACATTTCCCTAACCATGAAACGTGGATAACATACAACTATTTTCTCTTGCTTACAAAAACATTGCGAAGATCATCTAAGTACCACCTAAAATAGTTGAAAGCATTTTTAACAAAAGGGACTGATTTCTAGATTTTTCTTTTCCCTTACCAAAATAGAGATGAACATGCTACACATTTTTAATCATAAATAATTCTCGTAAAATATGGAAGAAGTCAGAATGTTCTATTGTATAAAATCAAACTATTCACAAACAACATGGCTGTTAGCTTGAACATTAAAGCTGGCACAAGTCATCTCTTTGAAAGTGGATGAGTGTGGTTCAACTTACTATGAAATCATTTAAATTGGATATAAATCCAAACAAAGCCTAGAGTGACACAGGTGCAGAGAGTAAAGCCAGGAGGGGAGGAAATGGTCATATCCAGAAGCAGATGCTGGGAAAATGTCCAACCCAGTGCACAGACTTAATATCCTAAATCTCTGGATACTGATAAATAGGTGGCCATTCAGGCCTACAAGAATATAAAATGGGCTCACTGTTCAGTAACTCTGAGTCTAGCACATGTTTACAGAGCACGGTAATGCTGGACAAAAAAACAAGTAGGACTACACCAAGGGAGTCTGCTGGAAGTATCAGGGTTCTGATCATTAAACCGTATGCAATTCAGAAATATAACGGATGTCAGTTCTCTTAGGTGCTGCTAACTTAGAGTTTATGGGATTCAAGGACAAAAGAATAAAGCAGAAGTAACTCTATCAAAAATAGAATGTTAATTAAGAGTTATAATAGTAGGAAGAGTAACTTGTTTATTCACACAAAGAAAAATGTTTGACTTCCGGTTATGTGCAAATGAGCTGGTTTTAGGAATATGGATAAAAATGGCATAATAGCCTCATGTGTTCATTTTCTAGTTAGGAGATAAGTGGGTGAATAGAAGGCAAGGAGCATTGTGTGACAGGGGCGAAAGGCAGCAGGGACTGAGCAAAACTTGTCCAGAGAACTTCACTTGAACCATGCCTTCAATGACAAGTAGAAATGAGCAATTCCACTTTGAGAAAAATATTTAAAGCTGAAGAAATGTATGTTTGTTTGTTTGCTTTTTAAATAACAACCTGTTTTATTAGAGAACAATATATACTTTGATATTGCTAAAGATTAAGAGATGTATGTGGGAAATGGAATTAGAGTTGGAGGCAGGGCAGGTGAGGTTACAGGATTTGAAGTTATAGAAACAGGAAGTGGATAGCTTCATGAAGGTTTATGTATGCCATGCAAGGGCCCTGGTTTGTATCATGAAGAACATGGGGATGCATTAAACGACTTTTAGCCACAGGAATGACTTAGCAGTTTAGCACTGGTTCAGTCAAAGCATTAATGTCAAGGCCATGGACTATCCTTTGGAAATGGTATCATTAAGCTTGATTTTATTATTTTGAAAGATTTCAGATTCAATAACGATGAAAGAATTTCATTTGGAAACATGAGTTAACTTTTTTTTGTTTGTTTTTTGTTTTGAGACAGAGTCTCACTCTGTTGCTCTGGCTAGAGTGCCTTGGTGTCAGCCTAGCTCACAGCAACCTCAAACTCCTGGGCTCAAACGATCCTTCTACCTCAGCCTCCCAAGTAGCTGGGACTACAGGCATGTGCCACCATGCCCGGCTAATTTTTTCTATATATTTTTAGTTGTCCAGCTAATGTCTTTCTATTTTTAGTAGAGATGGGGTCTTGCTCTTGCTCAGGCTGGTCTCGAACTCCTGAGCTCAAAGGATCCTCCCGCCTCGGCCTCCCAGAGTGCTAGGATTACAGGCGTAAGTCACCACACCCAGCCTGTGAGTTAACTTTAAAACATTCTCCTTACCTCCTGTAGAAGTTTGCAGTTGTGAGCTTCTAGAATTGAATTGTAAAAAAAAATGCAATAAAGACTGGAGCTCTATTTTATGAGATCAGTCAGTCACTTGTACACAAATAAATCTCTTATAGTATCATATTGATCCATGCATCTCTATCACAAGGAAAAATAAAGGTTCTAAACACTTTGGTCAATAAAATAAGTAGTTTTATATAAGCATGTAAAAAGGAAGAATAAAATATACATATTAATCAACCATAGATTATAAAAACTTCACTACAGGATTCATTTTTCTTTCAGACAAACTACTAAATGCATCATCTTTCAGGAAATCTAATTATTTCATGTGAAGTTTTTCTACATTTTAGTTCCATGAGGAAAATTTTTTTTTCATATGTTTTCAGTGCTACTGGCTCTTGGAGTCTCAGTTTACCATCTGAATGATGAATATTATAATACATACCTCATTAGCCTTGTTGTCAACTCAAACAATGAATATAGAGGACATTAGCATAGCATTCTTATATAGTTAGCACTCAATAAACCTGCCTTGTTGTTATAATTCCTTTTAAAATTATATTTACTTTCATTTTAAAAATGAATTTTATTGTGTGTATTTGAGGTTTACAACATGATTTTATGGGATACATATAGATGGTAAAATGGTTACTATAGTGAAGCAAATTAACATATTCATCATCTCACATAATTACTTTTTTGGTATGTCTGTGACAATACCAGCTAAAATCTATATATTTTTAAAAGATCCATGTCACAGTGCAAACTTAACTATAGTCCTCATGTTGTATATTAGATCTCTAGACTTTTTCATCCTACATATTTGCTACTTTGTATCTGTGGAACTATATCCCATTTCTCCTCTCCCACCTCTGACCCTAGAACTACAGTTTTATTTTCTATCTCTGTATATTTGTGTTTATTTTTTAAAATTCCACATATAGGTGAGATAATGTGGTATTTTTCTTTCTGTGTCTGACTTATTTCAGTTAGCGTAATATCCCCCTGGTCCATTCATGTTGTGTCAAATGACAGGATCATCCTCTTACTTATGGCTGAATAATATTCCATTGTATATATACCACATTTCTTTATTCATTCGTCTTTTGATGGATACCGTGGTGGTTTCTGTATCTTGGCTATTGTGAACAATGCTTCAGTGACAGTGGTAATGCAAATATCTTTAATAGGTGGTAATTTCAGCCACTTTGGGTATATGCCACCGTGTACAAGCTTTCCCTTCTCTCCGCACCCTTGCCAACATTTGTTAACTCCTGTCTTTTTGATAATAGCTCTCCTAACAGGTGTGAGGTGATATTTCACAATGGTTTACATTTGCTTTTCCCTGATGAGTAGTGATAACCTTTCATATAGCTGTTGGCCATTTTTGTGTCTGTTTGGAGAAATGTCTATTGAGGTCATCTGCCCATTTTTTAATTGAATTATTTGGGTTTTTGCTATAGATTTGTAGGAGCTCTTTATAAATTTTGGATATTAACCCCTTGTCAGATACGTTGTTTGAAAATATTTCTCTAGTCTATCAGCTGCCTTTTAATTTTGTTGATTTTTTCTTGTGCCAGGCAGGAGCTTTTTAATTTGATATAGTTCCATTTTTTTAATTTATTTTTGCTTTTGTAGCCTGAGAATTTGGTGTGATATCCAAAAAACTTGCCAAGACCATGTCAAGGAGGTTTTTCATGATGTTCTCTTCTAGGATTTTTATGGTTTCAGGTCTTACATTTAGGTCTTTTATCCATTTGGGATTGATTTCTGCATGTGATGTAAGATAAGAGTCCAATTGAATCCTAGTATTTCTATACCTGAGACTTCCCATTTGTTTGTATGACACTAACTTCTTACATGACTGGACCACTGCCACTGCCTGCCAAACCCCTTCTCAGAAAGAGATTAGACTCAGCTGGAATTTCATCATAATCCATATAATTCTTACCTTTTCTTTCATGGACTGAATTTGAATTTACAAATGACTTTAAGCTTTGGTCCCCACTCACCTGCCGTTGGGATAACGCACACAAGCTTTGTAACCACACCCAGCCCCATGTTTTACCTCTTTCCAAGCTCAGGTTGTATAGCCTGGAGATATAGTTTACCAAGTACTTTCAGATTTGCCTTCACATTTAATTTTCGCAATAAGTCAGTTGTGGAACTTTAACAGATGGAATGAAGAAATGGAGACCTGCCTTTCTAAGATAATGTTTAGTTGAAACACATGAAAATGCTGATATTTGGACATTTTTTTTTTACCAACACCAACAATTTCTTATGATTCAATCTACTACTTCCATAAATATGCAGAATATGATTTCCTTTTCTTAGATTCAGTAATCTTGGTTCCTGAAGTACATCAGCACAGGTACATGTAAATGTTACACTTCATTCTGACATTATGGTATGTGCCATACTAAAATGAAGAAAGCCATCTTCAGTGTTTTCCTTTGGCATGAAGCACAGGCTTGCAAGGCACAAATGCTGTCTTGACATCATCAACTAGAACAGTAGGAACCCATTTAAGCTTGTTGCTTCTCTTCTAGGACTCTAAAAGTTAAATTCCTGGTCGTGCTTGGACAGTTGCCTACATGTTCTTATCTAGTCTTATTTCCATTAATGCTTCTTCAGTTATGTGTTCCATATGAGAAAGACTGGTAACATTTTGTGCAAACCTGTACAATATAGTACTGTATTAAGCAATATATCCTTCTTAGCACAAAACCTGGCATATAATAGCTGCTTAACTAATTTTCATTAACGAAATTGATAAATGAATTAACTAAAAGAACTAATTAATCAGGTACTACTCAGTGGGCAGTATATATGTATTGATCATTTATTATGTAAAATTGTTTCATATCTATTCTGTTGTGAAAAAGAGGAACCTGAAAGTAAGGATACCTAAACTCTATTTTCTCTGAGATAACTTCTTATATGAAATTAACTAAATCATGTTACCTAGGACATGAATTCTCTCAAAATAGATAAAGTGATAAATACATAAATGAGGCGTTGTGCCCAAGGCATGTTAAAAGTTTTTAAGCATTTTTACTGATATATTTTTTAAGCACTTCTTAGCACTACTCAAAAATATTCTTGAGAGTCTCAGAAGGTTTTCTTCCTAAATGCAAGGAGTTATGATTATATTTTAATTAAGTTCAAAGCTTACTTTTAACATGAAAGAAAAAGGTAGGTTTTTTACTTTCACTGAAGTTGTGATCAAAGATACATGGAAAAGTACCACAAAAATACTGTTCATGCTTTAGTTTACAAAACCATTGAGTACCTTGAGCCTTTTTTTGAGATGTCCTTACAGAATTGAAATAATTTCTAAAAGTTAATTGGTAAGTGTGATACCTGATAAGTAAAACAAAAGTTTGTAAATCTGTGTAATTATCATACCAACTTTAAT
Organism: Microcebus murinus; assembly: GCF_040939455.1. Taxonomy (NCBI): domain Eukaryota; kingdom Metazoa; phylum Chordata; class Mammalia; order Primates; family Cheirogaleidae; genus Microcebus; species Microcebus murinus. The sequence goes on from NC_134111.1 coordinate 35,319,692, forward strand.
GAATAATACATATGACTGTGTATATATTCTCCATATTAAGGTAAAATGCACAAAATGATTTTAAATTTTGTGGGACTTATTTTCACATATTTTTAAAAATGTTCTGGCCAGGTGTGGTGGCTCACGCCTGTAATTCTAGCAGTCTGGGAGGCTGAGGCGGGAGGATTGCTGGAGCTCAGTAGTTCCAGACCAGCCTGAGCAAGAGCGAGACTATAAACAGAAATAAATTACTATAAACAGAAATACTGTTTATACTACTGTTTATACTACTATAAATACTGTTTATACTACTTCTGTTTATACTACTATAAACAGAAATAAATTAGCCAAACAACTAAAAATAGAAAAAACTAGCCGGGCACGGTGACTCATGCCTGTAGTCCCAGTTCCCCTGGAGTCTGAGGCAGGAGGATTGCTTGAGCCCAGGAATTTGAGGTTGCTGTGAGCTAGGCTGATGCCACGGCACTGTAGCCCAGGCAAGAGAGTGAGACTCTGTGTCAAAAAAACCCAAAAAACATAAATGTTCTAGCAGTGATAATACTTTTTCAGTATGCTATCTGTAGTTAAAATAGTATATGTTTTCTCAAAATTATATTATGAAAAGTTACATACAGCAAAGTTGACAGAATCTTATAGTGACCAACTATATACTCAGCCATCTATATTCAGCTATTAGCATTCTATGATATTATGTACTTGCTATATTACATAGCTATCTATCTAGACCTTTATTATTTCATCTTATTTTTAATGTGTTTCAAAGCAAATTTCATACATCAGTACACTTCATAGTTACATATATCCATAGCACCCACTAGAGTCAATATTTGAATGAGACACATTTAATGCTAGCCACCTAATGTGTATTTAGGATATGCTCATACTAATGATGAGGTCACAAATCCATTGAATTTTCACCACTCCTACAGATTGACAGGTTGAATCTCTGCTATTATTTTAAATAATATCAGTTATTGTCTCTCCTTAGGCAAATGTAGTTCATCTTAAGCTATATGAGATGAATTACAGCTCTGGTTGGCATTGCTTAAATACAAATAAAAGAAATATATTTCAGATTTGCTAGATGATGCCTCAGAATATATATTATATATTATAGTGCAATTCACCTTTTAAAATCTCACATATATGCACATATATATACTTCATATTTATGTTGCATATGTATGAACATAAATATAAACATAAAGCATAAAACATACATATGATATACAAAAGCTTATTACAGAGCTGTGAAAACTAAGTTGTTCATTATCATTATTGCTGGTGTGTGTACCTGCTAACCCCAGAGTTTATTTATAAAAGTAATAATAAGTTCTCACACTATCCACAAGACAGCTTTTAGTTTGAGAGACTGCATAAAATGAGTACTTTTCTAACACTCATTTGGGCAAAATTATCCACTTAATAATGTTCTAGAACGTTAGACACTATGTTCTGAGGTCAGATTGTTTTTGATAATGAATTGTGAGGTCATGTTTTTCTCTTGCTACCAGTGTACCAAAAGAAGATTTAAAATTTTCTTAGTTAGTGATAAGCGTCACAATCTTGGCATTCTGACTTTCTTCCTGCCAATATCTTTAATTGCCATGTGTTCTTATTGAGAACAGAATTTCTTATTTGCTGTCAAGTTCCCCTTGAAATTAAAATGCCTTCAAATACCTCAATTTTATTTCATTTATTTCTGATATTGCTCACTAAATCTCTACTAAACACAATTTTCAATGATTTCTCTTTCATCACCGTTCTATTGCTATTTGTGAGATAAGCTTAAAATCTGTTGCTTTATTTTTCAACAAAGTTATCTACATATTTTCCCATTAGCTTTCTGCTATTAATCAAGTAAATTTAAATCTATCTGCTATTAGGTATATTTTTCTTAGCACTCTTTAGGGGAAAAAAAGACTATTGAAGAAATGTGTCTCTGGTGGATTAATCTGATTTTCTAAACTCAGACTCTAAAATTGTGTGTTTTCACTTAGGAGTCTGAGAACTGCTAGTGTTCAATTTGTTCAGATTGGATTTTAGTTATGAGAAATCTACACCTATGGAAGAAGTGCTTTTTAGTCAGTTTTTGAAATCAATATAGCAATAAAGCAATATATAAGAAATAAATTATTTTGAATGAATTTTACTGGGTGGACATCATGGAATATTCTAGTTCATTTCATATCTTATATGAGGTACTTTCTCATTCACATTAAATTATTCTACTTAGGAAACCTCATTGCTGGTGCATCTTTTTGTAAATAACCACTCTTCTCAATTGTATGTATCTAATATATTCTAGTTTAGGTCCGTTTTTTCCAAACCTCTACCATTCATTTACTTACCTCTTTCATTACCTTTGCCATATTGTAATCTATATTTACTTATTTTTCTTTATATTGATTTTAAAATGGAAGGAGATTTAAATTGATTTTAAATCTCCTTCCACTTTAAGACTTAGACTATGAAATTAGAGGTTGATGCATATTACTTCAAATGCACATTAAAAATATTTATCTATTAGTCTGGGCACGGTGGCTCACGCCTGTAATCCCAGCTCTCTGGGAGGCCGAGGTGGGTGGATCGTTTGAGCTCAGGAGTTTGAGACCAATCTGAGCAAGAGCGAAACCCTGTCTCTATTGTAAATAGAAAAAAATTAATTGGCCAACTAATATATATAGAAAAAATTAGCCGGGCATAGTGGCGCATGCCTGTAGTCACAGCTATTCGGGAGGCTGAGGCAGAAGGATTGCTTGAGCCCAGGAGTTTGAGGTTGCTGTGAGCTAGGCTGACGCCACGGCACTCACTCTAGCCTGGGCAACAAAGCGAGACTCTGTCTCCAAAAAAAAAAAAATTACCTATTAACATGTATAATGATATCCATGTACCTACCATCCATGATCATCATGTCTTCCACTAGGCTATATACTATATGTATCTCTAGTTAGGAACAGCTTTTGTTTGTCTTACATGATCTATAGAAATATGGATATTGATAATACTTGTTTTTACTAACCTAGAAGTTGAATGAATAGAAATAGAAGTCTGGGAACTCAGGCAATATACTGAAAAGAACATTATTTTGAGTATTAGATGAAGTAGGAGATCTATATTCTAATTGCCTTTTTACCTTTCACTTACAATATAGTTTTGGGTACATAATTTCTAATGCCAAATCAATAACTTCATCTACATATTTAAGGCATTCAGTAAAATAACCTTGAAGCTCTCTTGTAGCTCTTAACTTTCTAGGAGAATAAAAAATACTTTATAGCACTCTTAGATGATGCTTTATTTTGGGCAATGTATCTTCTAAGCTGTATTACTGTTAATTTTTGGTTTTCTTGTGTTACTAATAAGTATTACCTTTTGATTTTCATATTCCATGTGGGTTCTCATATCATCATTCGAGTTTAGTATCTTGCTTGGGGTCCCAGGTCTACTGATTTCTCTCATTTGACCACATGCAAAATGTAGGAAATAGGGTACTGCTGACATTTAAGAAATGCAAAGTGTTTAGGTAGCTGAGTTTAGTCTGTAGCAGGAGGTAATCATGAGGCATTGTGCTTGCTGGAGAACAGTTGGAGAAAGACTTGTTATGTATCTTTCCTATGACATTGGGCAAGCTACTCAAATACTCTGATCGTCCGTGTTCTTATCTCTGACAAAGCTTCATTTATTGAAGAGTATAAGCCAAGGAATAACTGATTATTCAATGGGATGATAGGATACTCACTAATACCTCAATATCAATCCCATTTGACATTCAGCTGGAGTGTTGGCAGAAGTGGGAGACAATGTTGGCCTTTCAGTATTGCCACAGGGAGGATAAAGAACAATTTGCAGCTTTGCTATGCTCAGATGATTGAAGACTGAATGACTAAATAAAATAAAGCTATAAATATTTAACTTTTCTCCTTTATTTAAATTCATAAAATTGTCTCCTTTGATCTTCTATACTGAGTTTCTAACTTATTCATATCAGCAAAACTTGAGTATATTTGAGTTTGAGTGGACTATGCACTTCCAAACTGTAGTACTTCTATAGAATGTGAATATTTTTGCACACTACTTATGGAATACTTGGCTTCTTGAAATCTTCTGATTTGCTTTGCTCTTAAACAAGTTACGATGCTCCACTATATACATTGAAACAAAGAAAGCTGCTGTTCCAAACAGCAACTTCTGTTACCATGGAAGTGTGATCCAGTTATCTTTGATATTTTTCCTTCCTTCTTATTTCTTTTAGCAAATCACACATCTTAGAAAGTGCTGTCATTTTCTTAATTAGGTGATTTATATTAGGTAAATTTTGTTATTTCCAGATATATTTTTTCCTATTCTTCACTATGTGAACTCAGAGTTGGTTACATTATACTAGATTCAGATGCTTTGGCTTAAAGATCAACAAACTGAAAGATCATTTATCACTCTAAACCAACTCTATATACATTCATAGAACTATGTTTACTTTTCTGTAAAATTTTACAATGTCATATATTAAAGCAATTTTAAGGATGAAAATCACTTAATTTGAAATTTCTATGCAGTATAAAAACTTACTCCAAAAAATGGAAAGTCCACACAATATTGCACAAGAATATCATAATTGGTGCTATATGGATTTTGTCTGCTTGTTTGATTATTTTTCTTTTTCAGGTTTACAAACAGTGAATCTTTCTGTTTTTCAAATTATATCCTTATTGGCTAATTTCATTTACGAATGTGCATGGTCTTTGAGCAATGTGCTTGCCCATTTTCCTTGCATAATTCCAATATTTATACATCTAACTTAACTACTCAGATCCTCCCCAAGTGCTGTCTCTAGCGTTTTAGTTTAGCCGAAGCTACAGTGAAAGAAATGTGTGACTTGCATTCATAGTACTATGAATTTTTTCACTCACTGAAATTCACAAAAAACAGAACCTGTTTTCAGCCATTCCTTATTTCAATCTGCATTCTTTGTCTGAATAACTGTAATAAAATAGGACAAAACAAATTTTGACAGGCAATTTCATCACAGCCCATCTGTTCGGTTATGCTGGGAAGCAGGAACCTAGTCTTATCTGTAGTACTGCTTGTAGGGCTGCCTTAAAAAGGCTTGGTGAATAAGAATTACAAGGTGTTTCATTTACTTCTATTTGCACTACTGTTGTTTGACTCTCCTTCCCCCACCCTTCATGGTGGAGCAAAAACAGCAATCAGGAAGCTAGTGATGCCAGAGATAAGAGTTCAATTGGAGATGGAACTAGATTAGCTATCCTATTCAAGGTGGTCTTGGAAACAGCACCAGTGGGACAAGTCCAAGGTATAATCCACTAGGGAAAACTGATCTTCAAACCCTTCAGAAACCAAGTATATATTCCAAGTTCAAATAACAAGAAGGGAAATTGAAGTGAGAGTTCAGAGCCAATAGTGAACAAGTGAGCAGAGACCAGATCAGCACTGTAACTGATCATAATCCAGCAAAGAGGATTGCTGCCTACAGTCATGGTGCCTGAAAGGACTATTTACCAACTGGAGGGTTCCTAGAATTGAAAGATCAGGAAAAGGTTGACAACAACTTTACTTGAGAGCTAAAGCTAGGCAAAGGTGAGACTTTTGGCCATTTCTTTAGTGTCCTGGCAAAATTCCTCAGAGCATCTGCTTCATTTCAAAAAATAAAAAATACGACAATCCACTTGTGATCCATGGGCCACTTGTTCTTCCTCCAAAATGGCCTTGCACATTTTATTGTATTTTATTTGAATGTAAACACAATTACTAAGCAGTAAATAATGATTTTCCTTACCTATTGATTAGTGCATGTTGATGCTAGAGATGCATTGATTTGTACAAGCCTAGCTTAAAATGGAGCAGATGGGTATGTAAAGGTTTACTCAAAATCAATGGGAATTAGATTGCTGCTCCCCAGTAAAATGAATTATAAGTTAGAATGGCTATTTTCTTTAATCTAATGTGATAGAGTGCTGTCTAAGGAAATCTGTTAAGGTGAACTGACTGAAAATGTAGCCTTTGATCTCAAAAATTAAGCATTGCCAAAGAAACATGATTTAATGAGTATAGATATAAATATTATATAAAGAGATCATATTGTATCTCTGAATATGTAGTTAATGAATTTTATTAAGTCTCTTAAAAAATGCCTGACAGTAATTCTTGTAAGAAAAAAACATCTTGTTCTTTTGAGTTATGCAGTATTACATTGACTGCTTTTCTTCCTTGATTGGGTATTTGTAAATATTCACATACACATATGTTACAGTAGTTTAATCATTTCACTGCTCTAAATGCAACAGTGCTGACTGGATAGCTTCAATTAAAGGAGATCATTAACATTTATATCCTTGTTTACTGCTGTTGCTTACAATGTAAAGAAAAAATCCATTTACAATTCAATGGCTCTATAGTCAAGCTTTTTCTTTCTTTTCACTACAGAAGTCTAACCATTCATATTCCTAAATATTAAGAGAACAGGCAATTCTTTTTCTAACTTCTCTCTTAGATAGATCTTGGGGGTTTGGAAACACCAAGCAGAGAGGAAGGTGCCAAATGAGATACCACAGACTGTAATTTATCCCAAATTACAGAAAAACAAAAACGTTCTCAAATGATTGTGGGCTTTTGTTTTTCTATTGGAAATACTAATCAGATGGCTTGTGCTTACCTTTTTAGAGTGCCACAAATTTGCAATAGTGTACCTATTCATGGATCAATGTCCCAAAAGTGTCTATTGTCATACATGAGGCTATTCAATAAATCTTTATAGAGCATATATTTTGTACCAAGTAGTATGCTGTGAGGTAGGCATTTAAAGAAACATAAAGGAGAGTGCCTGCTTTCAAGGAACTCACGGTTTGGTGTGGGACCATGATAGCTATCAGGCAGTGTAAGTCCTATGCGAGAACTCAGAGGAAGAAGGATGAGATTACTCTAGCCAAGAACAGTTGTAGCATTTGACTTGGATCATGAAGATGAATCATACTTTAGAGGATTGGAAAAGCAGAGTAAAGATGAAGTTGAGAAAACAACTAGGAAATTCAAAAAATTAAGAGAAATGAAAATACAAAACATAATTTAAAAGGGTGGATTATGTAAACTAAGTGCAGCATGGAGTGAGTGATGGAAAGGAGATAGAGGAATCTTGCACAGATAGCATATTTTCCACATATATTTTTCAGACTAAACACCGAAAGGAACAACTTATTTGTTTTTTGTCTGATATTTAAGTTATATTGATAAAGATTTTATTGAGCACAATGTGATCAACACTGCTGGTGTTACAAAGAATAGGGATATATTTGGAGATCAATGTTTATCACAATATATCAATATACAGTTTATATACACATATAGTATAAACACTTCCCTCAAGGTTGGTGTGTATGTAAAATAAATTAGATTGTAGTTCCAATTCTGATGGTAGCTATATATGTGACTTTGGCTAAATTATTAACCCTTCTAAAATGTTACTGAATGGTCTCTAATATTTCTTTCAGCTAGAACCTTCTTTGGAATGATCACATGATTTTTGTGGTTCAAAGAAGAATAGAGGAGTAAAGAAACAAAGAGTAAAGCAGGCAATGAGAATATGTAAAGAATCGGGTAACCACAGGGATAGGTGGCACCCTATTGTTTCCACAGAAGGATAGGCAATAAGAATCAGAATGATCCTTAGATCTCTATTCTAACACATGTTGTCACAGAGTATTAAAAATGACCACAAATTCTAGCCCCCCCCCATTAAGAAGTGAGTCTAGTTTTCCATTTATTTTTAATTTCAAAATATTAAGGGGATACATATGTTTTTGTTACACGGATAGCTTTTATAATGATTTAGTCAGGGCTATAAGTGTGTCCACCGCCCAAATAGTATTCATTGTATCTGACAGGTAGGTTTTTACTCCTCTGCTCTTCCCCCCAACCATGCTTCCGATATTCAATGATTTTACTTCGTGAATTTAGACTGATCTTATAACTTGATTTTGTGGCATAAGTCATATAGAGAAAGTTCTGATCCTCAGACTTACAAAATTTGTATTTTTCATATGTCTCCTCTCTCTCTCTCTCTCTCTCTCTCTCTCTCTCTCTCTCTCTCTCTCTCTCTCTCTTTGAAGAGAGGAGGCTTACCATATGAGTAAGCCAATTTAGCCTACTGGAGTATGAGAGACCATGTGGAAGGTGGTACCATTCATCCTATCTTTTCTGGTCAGAGTCATCTTAAGCTAGCTAACCTCCATCAACCCAAAAGCTCTCCCAAAATGCAAGAGGAAACTTTAATCAATAAAGAGAGAAAGAAAAAAAAGCTCAGCTAAACCCAGCCAAATTGCCAATCTGCAGAATTGTGAGCCAAAAAGCTGGCCATTGTTTGGGGTAACTGCTACACTTAGCAATGCATGACTTATCTCTAAAATATTGCCCATAAGTAGCTAGTTAGCTTTTTCATTAAAGAAGAAATTCCATTCTTCTTTTTCCCCACCTTCATTTTCATGAGTGAGGACACTAGATGGCTCAGTAATTAGTGTAGGTCAACCTTTAAAGCCCTTGAAGATATTAAAGTCATTTGTGAGTTTCACTGTAACAGACTTACATCACAAATAAAATTTCAGTCTGTTTTTGAAGTACCAGATATCATTTCACAGATTTTTAAGTTTCATTTTCCACTAATATTTTGATTTCTGATTTAATTTATCACAGAAATGTTTTCTAGGTTTAAATACATTCAATGCTTTTTTTTTTCCTTGTGTAATATCACTGATCTCTGGGATTTGCTAAAGTTTTCAGAGTCCACTTTTTATTTTTCTATTAATAACTCTCTCTAGACCTATATTAACTTAGTTAGATTAAAACCCCAATAGGCAGGAGGATTGCTTGAGTTCAGGAGTTCGAGACCAGCCTGAGCAAGAGCGAGACCCTGTCTCTACTAAAAAAATAGAAATAAATTAATCAGCCAACTAAAAACATAAAGAAAAAATTAGCCGGGCATGGTGGTGCATGCCTGTAGTCCCAGCTACTCGGGAGGCTAAGGCAGAAGGATTGCTTGAGCCCAGGAGTTTGAGGTTGCTGTGAGCTAGGCTGACACCATGGCACTCTAGCCTGGGCAACAGAGTGAGACTCCGTCTCAAAAAAACAAAACAAAACAAAACAAAAAAACCCAATAGGCTTGGTAAGCCAGATGTGTGCATGTCCAACCAGCTCACCTCGGTTGGAATCACTACTCTTTCACCATCCCTGTCTTCCTTCCATGGCTCAGATATTTTCAAGCCTTGCTTTGCCTGCAACATTTTGGAAGAGTCTTCTGAATTATGTCTATAGCATTTGTTTTATCTTTTTTTTGCAGAAGGGTAAATGTTAGGAACATTTATTCTGTGGACTTATGCAATCAACCTAGTGAGGATTCTGCCAGCTGTAGTTATCTCTATCAATCCATCAGCTAATGGCACGGCCTTTTCTTAAAATGCAATTTTGTTATAATCACTGTTCTCCACACTCTGACCCATTATGGTAATGAAAGAAAATTAAACCACACTCCAAAATATGAAAAAAATCAAAGAGTAGTGTGATGAAATGAAATGGTTATGTCTATAGCCTGAAATTTAAATGTGGGCAAATTCTTTGCCTGTAGGGAGTTTTTATGTGAAGCTCCTTTAGAATAAATATAAAAGATAAAAACTGAGTTAAATAGAAATGTTGGATTGACTCCCCAGACCTGTGCCTTCTACATCATGTTTATGCAATTGTGTTTTTAAGTCAATGTCTTTATTCATCTGAAAATATCACCGGAGTGCTTTATCCCATCTACAAAAGAATCACATTTCAGAACTGCTCAGTGGGTTGGCATAAACATTTCAATCCCTGCATAGCTGTCAGAGAAGACTAACTGGGAAATCTAAAAAGTGAAATAGTCTCAATCATTTACCTTTCAATAATTATTTTTTGATGTAAAGAGCATTAAAAATCCATCATCCTTGAGCTGTAAATTGCATAAACTAAAAATCACACAGTTTATGTATTGAATGGAATACAATGAAAGGTATTAGCAAACAGAGATGTGATACTGTTATATTATCCTTATAGAACTCAAATTTTATCATAGTACCTATTTGTAAGCAAGTTATAGTGCATTGAGAAAAGAAAATAATTCACAACTCATATAAATATGGGAGTCAAATTTCTAATTATTTCATGAAGTTAAAAAATAGTAGCTCAATTTTTAATTAACTTTACTTCTGGAAATGTAATAGTATAAACTCCTTTTTGGCAAGAAGACAATTCACCTAACTGTATAAAGCATTGGCATTTTGTTGAATATCACTTATCCTGTGGAACGTCAGCAAAATTTGATGATGGTGGAGGACTGGCCTCAGAAGTTCAAAGGAGAACATCTTGTTTCCAGTGACTTCCATCAAAACTGAGAACAGCAATTAGATAATACAGCAAATTAATATTCTTAGAAAGACTACTTTGGGCCAGTGAAATCAGATCTCTCATTAAATGCTGTGTTTTTTAATACTGTGTTTTAGAAATGAACTTTAGGTCCATTTTCTTCTATGACTATTAAGTATTTTGATTCTACACATTTTATATGCATTTGGATTCTTATATTTTCTGTAAATATATAACTAAGTGCCAGTGTAGCACCTATTAGAAAACATCTAGTTTTCTAGTTCAACATATCTTAATTTACATATGAAAAATAGAATCCCTGTTTTTGGAGTGATTTTCCCATTCTGCTCTATTGGTTTCTTCTTTTCAACTGTATAAAATCATTAACTTCATAGAGGCTCTATTTGTCCATTTATTCTATTCACTAAACACCCTCACCATGTATGTTACTACGCTATGCTCTGGAAATACAAGAATAGGCATGTTTTTCCCCTAAGGTTAGAATCAATTGTTGGATACAAATGGTTTTTACACAGATCATTTCCAACCATAACCTTCAATTTAAATAAACTTGAGAAACACAGCTATACCACCATAAAAAACTAAAGGGAAAATACAGTTGTGTTCTGTTTATAAACTGCCAATATTAAAAAAACTCTGAACTTATGTTAGAATGTGCCCTTTATATAATATTACCAAAAGTTCCTTCAATTTGATTTGTGTACTACTATAATTGTTCATACCAAAATAGTTTTAAAGGGTAAGTTTTCCTATAAAATTAAGATTCTGTTTATAATAAGCCTATCTATTTCACAAAGTTATATGGACTGTTTTGAGAAGCTTACCCTATAGATGGACTGACATGTGCCATTTTGGCTGAAGCAAGGAAATATTTCTCCACCAGCTTTATTCATAGAAATAACCATGTACTTAGGGTACCATTGTCTGCATTCTTTCCTGTTAGATCTTCAATAAATGTAATTAGATTCATTGACTGAACAGTCTTACTTACTGCATAGAAGAAACTATCTCTGTAAATGGAAAGCCCGGTTAGTAGTCAAATCTTCTGAAGGATGACTTCAATGTGAAGAGTAATGAGTTTTTCCTCCAGAGAAATATGACCCAGTATCAGCCTGGTAAAGAGACCTAGACCTGCGGCCATTAGTGTGAATTCAATGCTATTGACAATCATCAAAGGCTTTTATCCTTTCCACTACAGTACTTAAGAAATAAATATCATGGATGAGAACTAAGGCCTATTGATTTGTTCCTGTAATTAATCTTAATTAACAATACATTAAATATTTTCCTGATTGTGTGCACATATGTCATTTAACATTGATTTATGCCAAAACCATTAGAAAGGATTTAGTGACATATCACAGCCAAGGTTATTTTTTTTCTTTATTTTTCTTCATCCTTATCCCTCTAAAATGCCCCAGACATAGAGCAGGAGCTAATCTAATATTGATACTTGAAAAAAAAAATAAGATTTCTGCCTTCTTTTAAAAAAAAAAGTTTTCCAAGTTTTGTGTCTTTGTCTAAAAACTATAGTTTAGAAAATATCATATACAGCATATATGTACATATGTATATAATATAAATATGAGTGTGTGCATGTCTTGATTATATATATAATTAATATATATTTAATATAATTGTGAATTTCATGCTTGTCATACATGGCGTAGCCTCAGACATAAGTCTAATCAAGAGAAGGATGTGATTGGGACAACCAGAACCTTGATAAGAAGATTGAGTAAACTGACTAATGTCTCTCTTTTAGACTGAGGCGATATCAAGTACAATGAGTTGAAATGTTAAACAAATTAAAATCTGTTCCAAGGGAGCATTAATTTCCAAAATGTATAACACATGTCAAGACTTCTGAGCAGCGTTAATCAGGTAAGAATTATCAGGCAAGAACCAAGGTGATCTGTGGAAGGACTAGACAGGGATTGGTGCACAATGAGAAGAATGATTTCTGTAAGATGGACAGAGACTGGGATGGAGTCCAACAATGATTTATGTATGAAAAGAGGTCACCAGGCAAGAGGGAAAGAGGAGAGTATAGTTACACAAAAAAGCAAGTGCAAGTTTTAGGTCAGATGGTCATAAATAAGTCAATTCCAGAATGTCAATAAGGTGCAAGGGACCCCAACAAACTGGGTCATACATTAAAGGTGAGTGTATGGGGACTGACTAGACTGGATTATGAATGGTGTAAAGGAAGAAATACCATGGAGTACTCTTTCTCTTACATTAGCTTGGACACTGTGAGACGAAGGAAATTTCATTGCTGCTACTTTTCCATCTTTACTTGTTTTAGATAAAATGAAGAAATAAAAGTTTTATTTTAAAAAACTGAAATTTCTATAATGAGGTAAAAATAGAATGGCTTTATACAATGTGGAAAGTTTCTGGTTATAAACCAGAAAAAAAGCTGAGATGGAAACCACGAATGAAGAGATAAAACATAAATGATACAAAAATAAGCAAGGTTATTCTGAAAATTATTAGCAAAGACTAAGGGGGTTCAAGATGTTAAGAACCTTAAGCGATGCAGGAAAATGGAAGACAACCATGTCATCCCCTACCCCACTGGATTTAGTCCCTAGAAGTAAAAATAAATTCCAAGAAAAAGAAGAAAAATTATTTTAAAAAAAGGAAAGGATGATGTAGGCAAATGGTCCGGAAATGGGTCAGACAGTAGAAAACATAACTTTATTAGCCACTAGTTACATAAAGCTAGTTACTTATGTCTCCAATTGAGCAGTTAGAAAGCATTCCTGAAAATCACCAGCAAATTGTGAAAGAAAATAGTTTATTTTCCAAAGCCCCAGGTCAGCATTGTTTCTCTAATCTTATATATTGTTCCATTATTTACCATTTCAAGAGTATAAAATAACAATGTAATTGGCTATTTTCCCATTCCGATATTTTATAAAACCCCACATTTTCACAGTTCCTATTGCAAAACTGAATGGAACCTTTCGATAAGTTCTGACTGTAAAACAATCTAGAATCTATTAATTCTATCATAATTTTTAAAATAAGACTACATTTTTATGATCATGTCAATTTCTCTATTGATAAAGCAAGAATAGGTAGGGTGGAAATGATCTACAGACATATGTTTAAATGACAGGAATGGATGAAGAATTGTCCAAAGCAGAGTAATTTACAGGAAAAAAGCAGCTAAGGATGAAAACACTTATCATGAAAATGGGAATACTGAGAGAAAAAAGAAAGTTCAGAAATAAAGTGTGACGATTTATGATAATAGAGATTCTCACAATATTTTTAGAAGTGAATAAAAATGAGTGGTGTTTGATTGAAAAGAAAAATAATTCATTAATGCAAATTGAAAAGATTAGGTTTTGGCCAAGAATGAATTTTGAAATGTGTGGTTTTTATTAATAGAATAAACATTTGTATATGGTGCCAATGAATTCATTTTGATTAAAAGATAATTCAATTGCTAATACGTTGGATAAAATATGTGAAAAAAATCTGTAACTCTGATGAAAAAAGGCAATTTCACAGATTTACTATCATAAATTATTGTTACTTCTTCATAGCAATAAACCTACATAAATTTTCTTTTTATTCTTAGATTCTAACTATGAGCTTTTTCTCAAGAGAGATTAGGCAGTGCAAATGCCTGCATTGTTCAGACAAAGCTGGCAGTGACATAGAAATCCCTGCCAACACTGTGAAAGTAGCAAAGCCCTCTCTGGGAGAATGGCTGACCAGATGCAAACCAATCTTTCCTTTGAAGAACAATGGATGCAACTTAAGTGAGTTGAAGGCAATTCTTCTGTGGAGGATATTCAATCAGATGCCTCCCTAATATTACCTTTTTTATTTGCAGAATACAAAATAAAGGGCGTTAACTTCAGAGGGGGCAATGAAGTTGGCCTAGTGGGGAGATCTTTAGAGCCACAGTTCTGAAGTTAGATTTGTCATCTTTGTATCCTATCCCTGCCGTTGCTCTATTATTGGATAGTACACAGTTAATTTATTTCTCCGGGCCTCAGTTTTCTCATTACTAAAATAGATTAACATCTGCATCATGCAGTTATGAAAACAAGGCCTGGAACAGAAGAAACTCAATAAATGTTGACTATTGTGATTATTACCTCAGAATAACATCCCTCCAAATTCTCCACAACTTTATAGTAGCTAGTTAAATATGTTAAAGGGCAAGAAAATTCTTCTGAGGTACAATTCCCTTTGATTTCCTTCAAAGGTCAGATTTTGCTAATTGTATACCACAAGTGAGTGCTCTATTGTGTTTCAGAATTGTAGAGTACCTGGTGGAGGCTTTACGAGGTTATCAAGTTTAATTTCTTGAGGATTATACTTAATTTATTTAAGACAAAAGGTTTTCTTGGGGATCCCTAAAAGCCTGAGATAGAATTTCTTTCAGATGACATTGTCTATTTGTACTTTAAAGGGATTTTGGAAGAGGCAGCATGGCACTATTGAAGAGCTCAAATTTTTAAAGCAAACTGAGCTAAATCCTGCTTACTTACATGTAACGTGGAGTAAGGTTCATTTCCAGGAGATTCAGTTTTCTTACCAGAAATGAAAGCATAATAAATATGTGCCTGGTTCTGAGAAAATTATTTAAGAAATACACATGCAATAACCATGTAATATTTCTATGCAATCAGTGCCAGCTCTTCTCAGGAAAGGCAGAGATCAGAGACCTCTGGTTGACTATTACATGTTGGTTGATACATATCAATACCACACTTAGCTCCTTTAAACCACTTGAGTATTTCTCTGATTCTAGGTGCTATGGTTTGAATACTTGCCCCCTCCAACTCATATTGAAATTTAATCTCCTCTGTGACAGTATTGAGAAGTAGGGACTTTAAGAAGTGATTGGGCCATGAAGTCTCTGCCCTGATGAATGGATTAATCCACTTGTGGATTAATGGATTAATAAATTAATGGTTTACCATGGGAGTGCATTTGTTGGATTTATAAAAACAGGAAGAGAGACCTGAGCAAGTACACTCAGCCTCCTCACCATGTGATGCCCTGCAATGTCTTAGGACTGTGCAGAGTCATCACCAGCGAAAAGCCCATCACCCAATGTGGCCCCTCAACCTTTGACTTCTCAGACTGCATAACTGCAAGAAATAAATTCTTTTTTAAAACAAATATCCAGTTTTAGATATTCTGTTATAAGCAACAGAAAACGGCAGAAGACACTGGGATTTCTTTCCTTTTGCATAAGTTATTTAGTTTTATTGAACTTTTATTAGGTATTCCAGATATGTTTCATTCAATAATCATCTACAGAGCTAGATACTCTTCAAAATGCTGAGATACTCTTAGAAGAGTATCTACTATGAGCTGGATACTCTTCTAAATGCTGGAGAAACCACAGTGAACAGGACAGATATAGTTTCAGCTCTCATGGAGTTTAAATTTACTTGAGTAGATGAATAATGTATAAGAAAGTAAATAGTGTAATTTCAAACAAAGTGCTATGAAAAAAATAAAATAAGAGCAACTACAGAAAGGTGGCTGCTTTAGATTAAATGGTTGAGAAAGGTCTCTCTGAGAAAGTGTCATCTGAACTGATGAGTAAGATCAGCCATCTGGGAGGGAGTGTTAAAGAAAGAGGACACAATGAGTGAAAAATCTTAAGATAGGGATAAACTTTATATTTCTAAGGGAAAGAAAGAAAATCTGTATTAGTCTGCTTGGGGTATGTTGTGCATTTTCTGTTGCCTATAACAGAATATCTGAAACTGGATAATTTTTAAGAAATAAATTGATTTATCCTATCCAAATACTAATCATGCCCAACCCCACTTAGCTTCCAAGTTTAGACAAGATTGGGCATGTTCAGGGTGGTATGACTATAGACATGAAATAAAATTTATTTCTTACAGATCTGGAGGATGGGAAGTCCAAGGTTTAGGGGCTGCTTCTGGTGAGAGCCTTCTTGCTGGTGGGGACTCTCTGTAGAGTCCTGAGATGGAGCAGAGCATCACCTGGTGAGGGAGGTGAGCATGCTAGCTCAGGTCTCTCTTCCTCTTCTTATAAAGCCACCAATCCCATTCCCAAGATAACCCATTAATCCATTAACCCATTAATTTATTAATTCACTCATCCATTAATGGATTAATCCATCCATGAGGATAGAGTCCTCATGACCCAATCACCTCTGAAAGGTCTCACTTCTCAATACTGTCATATTGGAGATTAAGTTTCAACATGAAGTTAGGAGGGGATAAGCATTCAAGTCATAGCAGGCTGCAATAGCAGAATATCATAGACTGGGTAGCTGCAATAGCAGAATATCATAGACTGGGTAGCTTAAGCCACACAAATGTGTTGCTCACATTTCTGGAGGGTGAGAAGTGTAAGATTAAGGTGTCAGCAAGGAATATTTCATTTTGAGGCATCTTCTTTTGGGTTGTAGGCTTCTCTCTGTGCTCACATAAATTCTTCACAGTGTGTGTGCAGAGAGACACTTAGATACCTGCCTGATCTCTTGACAGATCATCTTGGTTCACACCTGATAATTCTCACTTAATTCACACTTCTCAAAAGTCTTGACATAATATTGTATATTTCAGAAATCATAAGGTAACCAATCCCATTGAATTAGGGCCCCATCGTTATGACCTTATTTAATTTTAATTTTTTTCTAAAGGCTCTATCTCCAAATAAAGTCATATTGGGGGTCAGTGTTTCAATGTATGATATTTATGGGGGACACAAATCAGTTCCCTAGCAGCTAATAAGGCAATATTATTGAGGAGGTATTGATACAGGTAGAGAAGTCATGCAGTGTCTTTAAACTATTTGAAGGAGTTTGATTTTATCCTAAATGATGTGAAGTCATTGGACAGTTTTTAAAGCATATTGACAAAGTCTGATTTACATTTCCAAAATTTACTATAATGGCTCTGTGGAATAATCAGTGTAAAGAGGAAAGAGTTTCAGTTGGAAAACCAGTCAGAAAACTACTTCATGTCAAAAGGAGAACTTGGATGAGGACAGTTGTAAGAGGCATGACATAAGAGAACTGGACTAGGATGTGACATAGAGATAGAGTCAACAGGGTTTGCTAATAGAATGGATGGAAGGGAATGGTAAGAGAATTAGAAGTATAAAATCTAAATTTTAGTTATGAGCTACCAGATGGTTGGAAGTGCCATTTGTTAAATGGAGAAGATTGAAGGAAAAGCATTTGGGGATTGGGTGTGGCTGAATCCAGAGGTTTGTTTTGGATTTGTTGAGATGGCCTCCTAGATATTCAAGTATAGGTGTTAAATAGACAGCTAGATTTATAAATCTTGAGTTAGGTCAGGATTAACGTTAAAAATTAGAGAGTTATCTGCACATAAATAATATTCAAATCATTTTACTAAATGAAATTCTCTATGGATAAACTTATACTGAAATAGAGTCTCAGAACTGAGCCTCAGCACAGTAACAGCATTTGGAAGGCCAGCTTGAGAGGAGGCACCAGCAAGGGGAACCAGGAGATGGTGGTAGAGATAGAAGGAGAACCAAAGAGTAGGATGTTGGGAAATCAACAAAAGATAAGCTGGCAAGTAGGGAATAGCTACTTCTCTGAAATGTGGTTAACAAGGTAAGCTAAGACCAAAGAAATGACTATGAGATCTGGTTACATGGAAGTGATTTGTAACCTTGCTTACTGGAGTTTCGATGGAGTGATGTTGATGAAAGCTACCTTGGAGCAGGTTTGATGGCAGACAGAAAGTGTGGAAATGGAAACAGAGATTATAGACAGGTGTTTCTCAACCCTGAATACACCTGTGGAACTTTGGAAAATTACCAGTGCCTGATCCCACACCAGTCTAATCTTAAATCAATTAAATCAGAACCTCTGGCTCGGAGTAGGGGCTGGAGCTTGAAATTATTTTGGAAGCTTAGGATACTTTTAAAGTCTAATAAATTCTAATATTGCTGCCAGCATCGAGAATCACTATTAAAAACAAATGTTTCTAGAAGGTTTTGGGTGTGTGTGAAGGAAAGTAGAGGCGTGACCATGTAGCAAGAAAATAATTTGTTATTGTTGCAGTTTTGATTATATTTGTAATAGGAAATACAAGATAATATTTATATCCTCATAAGAAGAATCCAGTAGAGATGGAGAGAAAGTGATGATTCAGAATAAAGAGGACATAATAGCAAGAAGAAATTCTTTTAGGAAGGCAGAGAGGACAGAAACTGCATAATTTTAGGTATTATATCTTCTGGTAACAAGGGTAAGCATTTTTATTTATCACCACTGGAGTCATTCTTCTTGCCCAGTTTGCAGCTATAGTCTGATCCTGAGTAGGGGAAAAGGTATGAACAAGTCCTTAAGTTTTTTTTTCAAAGTGCATTTGCAAAAACTATTTTTAAAACTGTCTCTAATTTTGTATACCTTTTATATTTTTAATAATTAAAAAGACTGCCTTTATATACATTAGTGTTTTAGTTAAACCTTAATTTCCCATAGAAAGATTAGTCTTTGAGGGCCATTATGACCAAGACCATGGACAAGATGTGTATCAAAATAGTCACCTGTCCTGTATTTAGTTAAATAAGAATGAACAGTCTATTCAATACAAAGCTTCCAAAGTTTAAAAACACATGTTTAAGTACTTATACCTGATAAAGAAATATCCATAATTAAAATGAAAATTTATTGCCTAAAATTGTAAAATCATATTCAATAGGTTACTACAACGTATTACAAAGGAAAAGATGCTTTTATCAAAAGTGGAAAATATAGAAGGCTACTTTTTGGTGAAGAGTTCGGACAACTTTGTGAAGATTCTAAAGCTTGATGGCTTTATAAAAAAAATACGTCTTTTGTTTTTAGATTGTTAAGGAAGTTACCTGGATTTACACAAAATGAATGAATAATTCAAAACTTCCAAGATTCATCAAATTGAATGAGATTTTACTGTCACACTAATTTGAAAATTGTCTAGAGAGAGGAATAGAATTTACTCAGGTTAATAATCCAAAGGGTTTGTGATCTGAGGATGTGGAAGAATCCACTGTTCTCTCTGCTTTACTGATTGATTTCTGTGGTTGCAAACTTTTCCTAATGACTAGAGGTAATAAAAAATAGATTTTTAGTCCCTGGAGCCCTATTAAGAAAGAGATTTACAGGTTATTACAATTTTCATAGAAATATTTATATACAAATGCATTCATCCTGATGTCATTGTAACATTGTACAGGGGTAAAATCTGACAATCAACAATAGGTAATCAATCAACTAAATCATGGTGCATCTAATAGATATATCATCATACAGCTATTAAAATATTTATAAGATGCATTTCATTAGGAAATTGCCTAGAAAATAAGGTAAAATATAAAAAGCACAAATGCAAAATGCAGTTTGTTTTCAGCTGGCTGAAAAAACATAGAAAATAAATATTGAAAAGAAATTTGATTAAAATATCACTTATGCTTATTTCTGAGTAGTGGGATTGTTTATTATTATTACTTATTTCTTTTTTCACATATTTTAAGTTTTCAGAATGTGCAAACATTGTCCTGTTTTAAAAAAAATCATTCCTTTATAGACGAATTCAATTCATGAAAATGTTATAAAGTCCATTTCTTTTTTTCCATTTTCAATATGACAATGTTAAAATAAATTAAAAGATTGACTTGATCTTTTATTTAATCATGAATTTTATATCTAAAAATTATGGGTTTTTTTGGAACACTTTTTTAAGGACATTATTTCTAGGAGCTAAGATAAGCTAAAATTGAATTTGGGTTTTAAAAAGTCAAAACATTTTACCAAGCATTTTAATGACTAAGTCAATTAGAGTTATGAAAACATTATAAAAAATGAATAATGTACAAAAAGAGTTCCTTGGTTTTATACATTTTATAGTAAAGCTTCAGCACTTATTATTTATTACCAGATGCTGATGCCAGACTAAGACATCTGGCACAGTATATGAGGAAATACACTAATTTAAAAAGAAAAGCACTGAACTTTGCTGTTTTGTAACCAAATTAAATACAGGGAATGCTAGACAAAACTGAAGTTGTGTTATATATGTATATACTCACCATTTAAATTGAGGCTTGGGTATCAATAAGACAATGATTTTTCTGTTCCTTTTATCTTTGCTTCTGTCTGTCCATGTCTTGATCATTCAAAACCTTGAATGTAATTTTAATTTCAAATTCAAAATCTTGAAGGCTGATCATCTAGTTAAGACCCCCAACTTACTAAGAAAAATGATGTCTAAAAAGGTATATTCCTTATGAAAGACCACCTAGTGAGGGACAGAACAGATAGATAACCCCATCACTTAGACTGTTTGCCCCCCAAAATCTTGTATAAATGTCATACCTTCTTTTAAAATAAATGAGAATCTTATGTTTCCACTACTTTTTGAATTGCTTTGGCTTACATAACCGTTAAATCAAAAGACACAAAAACAGGTTTTGATCACAGAATAGTGACAATGGACATTCTGCCATCTTGCCTCCAAATCTTGCCTTGGCCTTGTGACAGTAGTTCACAAATATGGCGGGAGGACTGTTTTAAAAACTTGTAAGGTTCTTTTAAACAGGGTCTGAACAATAACAAAGATACTCAGGGTTCTGTGGGTTTTGTTTGTGTTTTGCTTTGTTTTATCTGTGAATACAGATTTCATACATCTGAGTGCCATTTTCAGTCTTTTAAGTTGTAACGCTAAAGTGGTGTTCAAAATATGCTATAGCTCCTCAAAGCCTTTTAGGAATTCTTCCTTCAGACTTGTCAGCTAGGTCAGTTCACCAGTTATAAGAACAGTGTTATCTTTACTTCCAGCCTTTTTCCTTTGTCTGCTTCCTTCTTTCTTGACTTGTGCAGTATAGAAATTTTAGCTGTAACTGGGAGACTAAAACTTCCATTTTGCATATTGGTAATATGATTTTATTATCTGTATTGCTAGAAGGTGTTTAGATATGTGGTGAATTTCCAATAGTCATTAAATATCATCCAAATATTTTACCCATATATGTCTGTTGAAGAAGGGATAGTTGTATACTATTGACCTGGAGAAGTTGTGGTAGCTGTTGTTTTTCAAATCTTAATTAAGCATAATTGCTTTTTTGTCCTTAAAAGCATATGGGGAGATAGTCAATGAAACATGAGCCCATGACTCTTAGTACAAGAACAGCTGATGAGCGTTTGCAACAGTTAAGAGCCATTATCAAAGATAAGGCTCTAAATTAAAGCTTAACTATAAACTTCAGAACTGACTAAAACAAGGGGGGCATGGGAGCTATTTCCTAATTATGATGCAATTCAATGGAAAGTATGTAATGTTGATTTCAAGTACACTAGCAGAGGTTGTCATTGCACAGAATTGTTTCATTAGTTCAATTTGTAAACACATGGAAACACCATTCAACTGCCCCTTTTAGAGTTAAAAAAGTGGACTCCTTGACCAAGTGATGTTTCCGTATTGAGGTCTGAACTGACAAAAATACCCATTTACACTGTACGTTGAAATGTTCCAAGCCCAGACTTTTTTAAACCACCCCTGTTTTAAATATCTTTTTAAAGGAGACATGGAGCTAAATAACCAATCTAATAGAAAAACAGTGATTTAATTCATCTTAGTGATTAAATCTGTTCAATTATTTAGAACACAATTATTCATTTCCCGACAGTCAAGTGTAAGGACAATCTATGTGTGTTCTCAGAGATAATACTCAAGACTCTGGTAAGAAGGCAGAGATGACCAGCCTAAGAGAAGAAGATAGAAGCTATGCATAGGGACAAAGAGGAAACAGCCAGGCTGTGCCCTTGAGAATTGCCCTTAGGAGAGACCCTGGGCTACTTTCCTTTGCTTATCCCAGCAGGGTCTAATGTAGAATGTCCTCTGCACATGGGGGTTGGGAGGGTGCTTCCAACAAACTATAATGGACAGAAACAGATGTAATCACTAGCCTAGGGAATTTATTACTGAAAGGGGGCAACAAGAATGTGGACACTAATGCAAGAAGACAGACAAAAGTTTTGTGTGTGCAGCCACCAAGAGCCTGGCTTCAGGAATCAATCAATTTATTCTTCCCTTTTTCATTCACCTCATGGGGGTCAAAACAACTTGACTTTGATAATGCAATTTTCCAACCACTTACAAATCAGGTAAATTGTGGTCTTTCTGATATGCTTTTAACAGAACAACTGTTTTTCCCCAGCTATTTCCAGCTGCTCGTTCTTCAGGAATAGCAAATCCAATCGCATGCATGCTTTTGAAACAGTTTGGAGTTTTAAAAGGAAAAGGCTTCCATCTACTGGATGCTTTGAGTAATAAAGATTATGAGAGTCCACATTTAATTTTGTTTTTGTGCTGGTAATGCATGAACTGGAATATCCATTTAGAGACTTCATAATTCTTCTAAATTACATTTTATTGGAAGAATATAGTCATTACTGAAGACTTTCAGATTTTACAAAATAGAAAGCTTGCATGATGTCACACAAGGGAGTCAAAGGAATATATAATTTACTTTTCTTTCACTTGAAATAAATGATATGGAGCAGTTAAATACCTAACAAAGAAGTTCTGTTTATTAAGAAAATCCACAGTAAAGATATCTTTACTTGGAATCTCAAGATGGTTGAAAGAGAATGGAGTGTTTTTTTTTTTTTTTCTTTATACAAATAGTCACCTCACTTTTTCTTTTCTAAAAATTGTATTACATTTAATGGGCAAGTCTCATCTTCAACAGAGTCCCTCTATTTTGAGCTCAGCTCGTACTATTCAATGACCTATCTTCTTGCTTATATGTTACATTATACAGCTAGAGAAAAAAAGTGTCTTTTGGGGGCATACTTTGAACTACACTAGAGGGAGTGTATATATATATATATATATATATATGTATATATATATAATTTGAGATAAATCATGTAATATATTTCTTTCCTATTATCTTTCAGTAAGTCAGTACAAAGAGATAAATCTCCTTTTTTTCCAGCAGAGTTAGACTTTAAAAATAATGCTAGAATTTAAGGTTTTTATTTTTAAAAATTCAGTTAATAGAATGAAAGATGTACCAGCAGCATAATTTTCGGTGTCTGTGTCTTATTGAAGCCTTTTGAATTTGTGATCCCAATTACTACCAAAGTCATATTGAGTATCTTTTATACCAAATGAAAACAAACAAGAATTTATAGGTTAATGTCCACTTACAGGCATATTATGTCAAAAAGACAAAATTTTAAAAATATGACAAAATTTTTTTTTTGCTTCAAGCTCATTGATATCTAGGGCAGTATAATTGGTGGATTTTCCATGGTTCCATGAAGTTAAGTTGAAGAAATAAAGCCAAAAAACCTTAAGACTTGTCGCCCAAACTATAGTAAATATCAAAGGATTCCCAGATAAGTTCTCTACAGCTTTAGCTAATTTCTTCCTTTATAAATTAGTGAAAGTATAATTCTGCACCTAGAAAAGAATAAGCCTTGCTAAAGCAGAATTCTGTTAGGGTTGCTGAGACCTTATTTTGAATACTCTCAGCATCAGAACCTGGAATATAATACAGTGTTAGGATTTACTCAGTCCAGATATGTTCTTATAATTGTACCTGAAGGCTTACCTAAAATAGGATTTTTTGAAGACAGTGAAATGCTTTGCTGAAAATAGGTAACATATATAGTTTATATTTAAATATACATTAGTTTGGTAAGTATGTACAACAAATATTAAATTATAAAAGATGATATATAGTAATTCCTCTATAATAAGGACCTAAATATTTTAGTCCAGTGTGTTTTTTGTTTTGTTTTGGTTTTTTGAGTTGTCTGAGTTCTGTTCATTGTCTTTGTTTGTGATCTACCTTTTTTACATATCTATGACCCACGTACATTGACACAGGGAACTTTTTATTTTATTTTTGCAAGAGAAAATTTCTTGGCATTTAAAAGAGAAAGAAAAAGAGAGATGGAATTACATAGCACAAAATATTCCTTATAGTAAATGTTTAATAAATGTTCATTCTGTTGTTAAAAGAGAGAGAGAGAGAGATGGAGGAAGGAAGGAAGGGGGAAGGAGGGCAGAGGAACAAAAAAATTAGCCTTTTCTTTGCACTTGCCCCACTAAGCCAGGCCCAGACCATCTAAATTTAATGACAAAGGAAGAATCACTCTGAGACTTTGGTCTAATAATTCACTTTAAAGTATTTAAAGGGGACTACACTAAAGCCTAGGGGAGAACACGAAGGAAATAAAAATGAAAAATTACATAGAAGTAGTTAACCTGACTTAAAAATGATAGTTCATTTATTCCTTCCTTCAACAGACATTGATTCATTATCTAATATGCCCCATGCATTCCTCTAGGTCTTAGGGATCTAGAAATACATGAAACAGACAAAAATATTTTTCCTCATGGAGCTAAACTTCTTGTATAAAGATAGGCAATAAATAAATAATTAAATAGTATGTGTGGTTATGATAGTAGTAGCTGAGGAAGTTAGTAGATCATGAAAGGGAACTGGGTGGAGTAGCGATGCCATTTTAGATGGGGTAGTCAGGAAAGGTCTCACAGGAAGACTTTAGTGTTTTGACCATAGTGTTGCTGTGGCCTAGAGGTGGATAAAAACCCAGGGGTCCTTGAGGATGTGCCACCATTTTGGGGGTACATTCCTTTTTAGTTGAATTATCTTGGCCTTCCTTCTTGTGACTGCATTGATACTCCCCTCCATCATTTGGGAGTACTCTCAACCACAGTAAGACTATTCAAATTTCAGACCCACTCACCATTTTACCTCCAGTTTTCTGTAGGGAGAACTTACACAGGGAATGACAATTCTTTATAAGAGAAACCTAAGCCTATACACCACACTTAAGTTCAACCCCCATTCAAAAGTTTCACTGGGATAATAGCAGGAGATTGTTCTCCTACACTTACTTAATATTCAGATTAAGAATTGATAAATTATCACAAATGTTACTGAGACCGCTTGGTTGACTATCTTAGGAATGATCTTAGATGTGTAGCCCTATGCCTTCATTTGAGATGAGAAGGAATATAACTAATATTTTATGTTGATAAGAATTTCTTTTCATACCTCCTGCTAATCGGAAAAACTTGAACTCAGAATATTTACTTTAAAACCATTATCTGTCCTTTCTGCTATAGTCACCTAATATAATTTAGTTTATACATTCATAAAAATTGCATTTTATTCTGCCTAATTTAAACAATGCAGGGGGAAGATTGGTCACAACAATTTCCTGTATTACAAAGCTATATATTAAATGTTGAGTATTAAGAAGACAAAGATAATTTTCCTTTGTACTCATTGACCAACCTCTCCCCATCCTCTCCTCATTCCCCCTCCCATATTCACTGTTCCACTCTCTGTGATATTAAATCTTATTTTGTAATTCCACATATGAATCAGCTCAACTTTGATCTGATCATTATATAACATACATGTATATCAAAAGATCAAATTGTACTCCCATAAATATATATAATTACAATGTGTCATTAAAAATAAGAATACAAAATTTTTTAAAGATAGTTTTCCTTGGATTAACCATTGATATGCATCGTTTTGTCACAATGCCTCTACATTGGCTTTGATAGCTAAGAATCTTCTGTGTTCATTTAAAATTTGATAGACTGTGACTTTAAAAGGAATGTTTATGTCCCAGTCTCAGGAAAACTTCTTGTTGTACTATGTAGTAAGAAGGCATATTAACAGCAGTATTTTTAGAGGACATATTATATATGGCTAGAAATATAAAATGGATTAAGATAATTTAGCCTGATGAAAACAGTAATAAAACACTGTCTTAATGACTATTATATGATGCAGCAAATATCTTAATCCATGATTAAAATCATTAAAAATCGCTTTAAACTTTTTCTAATCTAACAGAAGAAATATACACTTAAAAATTATTTATATATTTATATCTAAAAATTTAAGAAGTAAAATAAATAAAACTGTAATCTGTTATTTAAGTATGAACTACTTGACTGCAAAGTTTATATAACTGAACAAAGGCATTTATAATTTTTTGACATACCAATCAATAGTTAAAATATTTGAGCTCTAACTCTGTGCCAGGTACTTTGAATGCATAATCTCATTTATTTCCTCATAATGATCCCATGAAATATTTACAATTATTATATCTATTATACCTTACAGGATTAAAGTAATATATCAAGGGTCATATGGTTGGTATATCACAGACCTGGAATTCATAGTCAGCATGAATGAATCATTCATGCTGGATCATTCACATGAATGAAATTAATAATGTAAGTCTCTATGGCACCACATTTTGCAGCCGAATGCTTTTTAGACTCTAGTGTGACATTTCAAAAAGAGGTAGTAGAATATCTTTCTTTATCTAGTCTTAGTTATATATGTTAATATTTACAGAAGTTGAACTTTTAAAAGATTTTTTAAACGAATATATTAAGACATGAAGTGATGATCTAAATAACCTTATAATATTCCTCCCAGAATGTTTTTCTTAGTTTTCTGAGAGATTTTTATAAGATGTCCAAAGACTTAATTCTGTCAGAATCCAAAAGTAGACATTTCATATGCAATCTGAAATGACACAGAGGGGTAACATATTAGTTATCTATCAATGTGTGCTAAATTACCACAAACTTAGTGGCTCAAATGCACACACAGTGATTATCTCCCAATTCCTGTGGGTCAGGAACCCAGGGTGGTCTAGCTGCTGCCCCTGCTTCAGGGTCTCTCACATGGCTGTAATTAATGTGTTGGCAGGGGGTGCAATCTCATCTCAAGAGCAGACTGGGGAAGGATATGCTTCTAGGTGTACGTGGCTATTGTCAGAATTTTTTTCCTTGTGGATTATCTAACTGAAGTCTTTAGTTCCTTGCTGGCTATTAGCCAACAGTTTCTTGTCATGTGGGCATCTCCATAAGCCAGCTCACCATGTGGTAGTTTGCTTCACGAAAGCCAGACATGCAGATAGTAGAGTATCTTCCAGCAAGATGTAAAAGGTACAATCTTATGTGTTACACAAAAGTGATGCCCCATCACTTTTGTCCTATTTTCTTGATTAGAAGCAAGTCATAGGTTCTGCGCATACTCAAGGGAAAGGGATTGCACCTAGGCATGAATCCTGGGAAGTATGTTATAATAGTGGGACATCTTAGTATCTGCTTCAGAAATAATACAGAAACAAACAAATGAATAATCCTTGAAAATAGCCAAAGGAAAAAAAAAAAAAAACCTTTTTATCAGTATTCAAACAGTTAAACCCATTGGCACTTCCTATAATGCCCACTCACTCTGCTCTATCTCATGTCACCCACCTTTAAATCTCCACCCAAAGAGCACTTCCTCAGAGAAGTCTTCCCTAACCTGCTCCTCTCCAGCCACTAGTGGATCAGTTACCTATTCTTTGCACATCTCTCGAATACATTTGTAATTTCACATTTGTTAATTTCTATTTGTGTTGGTTATTTAATTAAGCACTAATATAGCTGATGAGTGAGGAGACTATATGATTTTTGTTCAACACTGTTTTCCCATTCCTCAGCAAAATGTGTAACACAGGGTGAAAAGCAACCTTTCCAGAGAAGAAACTGATGTTAAGGGCAGTAACATGGAAGTTAGGAGACCTAGGTTCCAATACATGCCCTTTCACTTAATAGCTGTGCAATTTCACACAAGTGCAGTCAAATTTTCAAGCCTCGGGATTTTCATCTGTGAAAAGTTATTTCTAAAGCAGAGTTTGAATTTTGACTCAATTTTGTGATTTTACATTGTTGTTAATACACAAATTTTTATTGCATTGAATTTTTTTTCTCCAGAATTTCTGGCAACGGATTCCTTCATCTTTTGACCAGTGATTTTGAGGCATTAACCTATTTGTCACAAACAAAGTTAGAGAACAAGAAAAATAAGGTTTGTAAATTACATATATTTTAAGAAACACTCCTGATGCTCCCCAGAGTCTGTACGTTTGAGTGCCACAGCAATGATATAATTCAAAATGTTCTACTCTCCCCGGGGCAAATCAAACCCTCACCAGAAAACAAAAACTACGTTGCACACATGCTATTTACTTTCAAGTTGTTGAAATCCTGGCATCCTGCCTTCCCCTTCAGTGGCCCATTTCCCTCTATGGACACAGAGGGTCTGTTAAATTCAATGGTAGAATAGTCCTAGAACAAAGACATCTCGATAAAAATTTTAAAAACTCCAAAGAAGAGAGACATATCAGAACTCTCTAAGTAGTAGAGAAATAGACTAGTAAGCAGAAGAATGTTTTAGTATCACAATAAAGTAGCTGACAGCTTTGACCTGCTTTCATCATGACTGCATGTTGCCCTTATTTAGTAATTGCTGAGAAGCTCTCATAGCAAGCAGTGTGAAGACTGGTTTGTGAACCATACCTTATGAATGCAATACATAAACTTTGCATTGTTTTCAGTATTATTTCCTTGATACTACTGGTGCTGGAAGAAGAAAAATACTGCATGGGAAACACAGGAGCAATATGTTACTCTACCATTCCCAGAAGTCATAAGTCAAACGTATGCTTATTGAAATTTTGGTCATTGGTTTTTCGACAGAAACATTGCACAGTGTCCTGGAGGCTACTAATGATACTCCTCTAGCCTTTTTCAGCTCACTCATCTATAATAGTTTAGGACAGCAGGGGAAAATTGGTTGACAGTGGTAGCCAAGAATAATTTTTACAATTGTTCATTCAAACCACAAATTGACATGTTCTCTTAGAATAATTTTTTATAATTTTAATTTCTGCTTTTCTTACGGCAACATCTTAACTGAGAGTCCATGATCGTGGAATGTGTGTGTTTCTTTGTTAATGTGTGGCATATGTGTCAAAATCACCCCAGTGCACAAATGTGGATAGGAGAAATGGCAAGTGCAGAGAGGAATGGAGCTTCAGTTTCACTTTTATTAGTTCTTTGGGGTTAGAAAAATCTTTGGGTTGAGATCTTAAATGATACCTGTAGGAATGCAATTGTGAGAAGTCTTGGAAGTAATATATCGTATGTTTCTCACTGAAAGGGCATCTGGGCAAAAATAAGTGTTTGATTTCCCACTTCATTAATCTGATATATAACAGAAGTACACAGGCTCAGAAAATAGCCTGCACTTCTGTTAGGAGATGATGTGCCTCTTGAGGTGGGTATCCACATTAAAACAACAAACATAATTGGTAATGTTTAGTGATCACTTACTATACATCATGAACTGTTTGTGTTTTACATGTTAAATCATTTAATAATTACAGTAACACTCAGAAAAAGGTGTTATCGTGATTGCTGCATAAATAGAAAATCTGTAAATCTGTATGTTATAAAGATCATTCTTGTTGAAAATATTGTATATTCTAGTTAGCCTAGACAGTCACAATTTGACTATTTGTAGCTATAATTTCTTTGCTTTGAGTTAATGCATTCCATAATATAATCTTAAATACAACTTGGGTTCAAAAATGTGACAACCAATTCACAACAGTCTTTATGGGTCATATTCTTTTTTTCTTTAATAATTCATAATTTAAAAACATAATTAGATTTACTTATTGGCTTCTCAGAAAAGAATGCTGACTAAATACAGATTAGACCAATGCAATTTAATAAAATATTAAAAATTATTGTTATGATATTCTTTTCTTAATGAGACCAACTAATACTTTGGAGCCACATTTTACTATATATTTATATTACAAGGCTAACATAAAATATATATCTCAATAGGTCCAAAAGACTTTAGTAAGTATAGATAATAATTCTAAGTCATGAAAGCAAATATATAGATACATATTTCTAAAACACACATATGTGAGAAAGTGAAAGAGAGAAAAAGAATGAGAGACAGTGAATTATAGATAAGAGAGATGATGTGCCAGACAGAGAGTAATTCAACTATTTAGAGAATGTCTGTTGGCAGCAGATACTGTTCTAGGAAATGAATGTAAATACACATATTGACAAGTATAGGTATTTGTGTTTACTACCATTTTCTTGGTTTAATTAAAAGCTTGCTAATAGAAGAATTAAAACAATATTTAGAAAAAATTATATTTTTTTCACAAAAGTTTTTCTCTAATAGGATCAATTTATATTTTGTTAGTGACTAATATTTTTGGTTAGGTATAGAAAATACAATGAAGCTATGTTTCTCAAAATGTTTTCAGTGGAATATTGTCTCAAATTCTGGAAAAGGGCAAATAAATTTGGGAAATGCTGCCTACTTGTAATATTCACAATGCACTTTAGTATGATAAAAGTTCTAAGTCCTGTATTAAAGATACCTATTCAACTTTGTTTTACTCATTGTTTTCATTAAAATATGACCAGATAGTAAATGTTTAAAGGCTATATTTCACCTAATTTAAGCTATAATCAAAGGTAAGATCACCATTATATAATATACCAGTAAGAAAAAAATGTTCAATTTAATCAAGTCTCATTTGTTTAGTTTTGTGGTTGCTGTGATTGCCCCTGGGTAATTCTTTGCCTAGGCTGATATCTAGAAGAGTTTTTCCAACATTTTCTTCTAGAATTCTTATGGTTTCATGTCTTAGATTTAAGTCTGTTTTCCATCTTGAATTAATTTTTGTGAGTGGTGAGAGATAGGGATCCTGTTTCAATCTTCTACATGTGGCTATCCAATTTTCCCAGCACCATTTATTGAATAAGGATCCTTTTACCCACTGTATATTGCTGTCTACTTTGTCAAAGATTAGATGGCAATATGTGGATGGTTTTATATCTAAGTTCTCTCTTCTATTCCATTGGTCTATATCTCTATTTTTGTGCCAATACCACACTGTTTTGTATACTATAGCCTTGTATGATTGCTCAAAATCTGTTAACATGATGCCTCCAGATTTTTTCTGTTGTTTAAGGTTGCTTTGGCTATTTGGGATCTTTTCTGGTTCCAAATGAAGTGTAGAATTATTTTTTCTAGATCTGCAATAAATGACGGCATTTTGATGAGAATTACATTGACTCTGTAAATAACTTTGGCTAGCCTGGACATTTTAACAATGTTGATTTTGCCAATCCATGAGCATGATATATTTTTCCATTTGTTTACATCATCTGCAATTTTCTTCCTCAGTGATTCGTAGTTCTCTTTGTAGAGAGCTTTCACTTCCTCAGTTAAATATATTCCTAGGTAGTTTATTTACTTTGTAGCTATTGTGAAATGTATTGAGTCTTTAATTTGATTCTCAGCTTGACTGTGGTTGGTGCATAGGAATGCTACTGATTTGTGTGCATTCATTTTGTAGCCTGAGACTTGCTGAATTTATTTATCAATTTGCTGAATTTGTTTATCAATTCCAGGATTGAAAACCCCAGAACCTTTGGGGTTTTCTAGATATAAGATCATATCATCAGCAAAGAGTGATAATTTGACCTCCTCTTTCCTCTTTCCCTCTTTAGATATCCTTAATTTCCTTTTCTTGCCTAATTGCTCTAAGTAGGATACCCAGCACTATGTTGAATAGAAGTATTGACAGTAGGTATCCTTATCTTGTTCCAGTTCCATGTGCTTTCAACTTTTCCCCATTCAGTATGATGTTGGCTGTGGGTTTGTCATATATGGCTTTTATAATTTTGAGGTATATTCTGTCTATGCCTATTTCATTAAGAGTTTTTATCATAAGAAGATACTGAATTTTGTCAAATGATTTTTCTGCATCTATTGAGATGATGATATGATTTTTGTTTTTGTTTTTGTTTATGTGGTGAATCACATTTATGGATTTACATATACTGAATCATCCTTGCATTCCAGGGATGAAGCCCACCCTTAAATTTAAAAGCTTCTGCACAGACAACAAAACAATCAACACAGCAAATAGACAACCTATAGAATGGGAGAAAATGTTCACATGCTATATACCCAACAAAGGGCTATTAACCAGAATCTACAAAGAACTCAAGCAAATCAGCAAAGAAAAATGAAACAATTCCTTTAAAAAGTGGGCAAAAGACATGAACAGAAGCTATTCAAGAGAAGATAGACAAATGGCCAATAAACATATGAATAAAAGTTCAACGTCACTAATAATCAGAGAAAAGCAAATCACAACCACAGTGAGATATCACCTAATACCAGTGACAATGGCTTTTATTGGAAAGTCCCAGGCCAGGTGTGGTGGCTCATGCCTGTAATCCTAGCATTCTGAGAGGCTGAGGCCAGCTCATCATTTGAGCTCAGGAGTTCAAGACCAGCCTGAGCAAGAGTGAGACTCCATCTCTACTACTAAAAAGAAAAAAAAAAAAAAGTAGAAAGAAATTAGCTGGACAACTAAAAATATCTATAGAAAAAATTAGCTGGGCATGGTGGTGCATGCCTGCAGTCTCAGCTACTCAGGAGACTGAGGCGGTAGGATTGCTTGAGCCCAGGAGTTTGAGCTTGCTGTGAGCTAAGCTGACCCATGTGCACAGATAGAAGTAAAACTCAATGGAAATCATGCAGGGGGGAGGGGATCAGATTTATGGGGATAGATGAAATCATATATAATAGGTACAATGTTCACTATCTGGGTGATGGGCACACTTACAACTTCAACTCAAGCAAAACAAAAGCAATTTATATAACCAAAACTTTTGTACCCCTGTAATATTCTGAAATTAAAAAAAATAAGCACCACATTAAAAAAAAAGAAAAAATGTTAATAGTTGAATTATAAGGAAAAACTTTCTTTTCACCCAGAATTATTTTATCTGTATTAAAGAAACTCTTTCAGACATAACTAATACAGATACAACTTTTGGATTGTATGCCATTCTTATACATTTACAAAAATAAAAATAAACAATATGGTCAAGCAAATTTACATTTGGAGGATGACTTTTTTGAATCACTTTTCAATGAAAATTTACTGATTTGTATGTGCTTTCCATTCACTGTTTCTCTCATTGCCATCAAGATGATTGACAACATAGGCTTTCTTAAAATAATGATCCAAAATTATCCCGAGGATAGTCTTTCAAATTCGTGAAACCATTCAGCAAATTTTTATCTTGGTATATTGTTGATTTTGCCCAGAGGCATTAAAGAAAGGTTTTATCAGACAACACTCAGGATGCATTTAAAGGCCCATTAATTTAAATGGCCATTAATTAACTACTTAAACTGCCATTGGGTAGTGATTCCACAGAGGAGAAAACACATTTGCACATGCTCAAGTAGTAATAACTATAATACAATGGCTTTCACCCCAACAGCAATTGTAAGATGGCATTGACTATAAAATAAATCACATTTCAGGGTGGTTACAAGAAGATACTGTCATCGACCTAATGAAACAATTGTATCTATCATTGGGCAGAACTAGTGATGGATGGAACATAATTTGTTAAGGACTTTATGGAAATATTTTGATTGGTCAGTCAATTGTATACTGAAATCTTCTGGCTTGGATTTAATTGTAAAATCAATAGAATAACTCTCAATTATATCATATAATTACTGATTGTTTATTTTTATGAATTCAAGATTTTTCAGGATTGATATGTCAGAACAGGGAGAAGTTGCCAAGTGGATTGTATCCTTCAAGAGATCATAGATAACATATTTTGTACTGCACCATGGAAAGATTTATCTCCATAGGTTTTTCAAACTTTCTCCAGTTTTATGACCCCATTCTAGTAGAGTGGGCAAGAGCATAGATTTTGAAATATAGCAACGAACAACTTCTAATCCTACTTCTGCTATTTTCTAAGTATACTTAATAAACTTATTTAATAATTCAGAGTTTCAATTATTTAATTCTTAAAAAAAAGAAACAATAATAATAAATAATAATGTTATATAGACTTTATGAGAAACTATATACTAAAGTGTTTACTGTGGAGTCTGGAACATGAAGTCCTTCAAATATTACTTTATCTAAACAGATAAAGTAATATTTATAAAGTAATATACTTTATCTGTTGTCTCAACAGATAAAGTCCCAACTTCTGGGGCTTAACCAGACCATACTATGCCATGGCTGGATGGATGAATGCTTATCTTCTTCCAAAAATGTTTTGAGATAGTTTTCTAAATTATAAATTCATGAGATACACTGACAGAATGGAAGGATACTTCATCAATTATAAAGTTAGTAGTGTTTTTCAGATATAAGAAATCAGTTGCTGGCCGGGCGCGGTGGCTCACGCCTGTAATCCTAGCTCTCTGGGAGGCCGAGGCGAGCGGATTGCTTGAGGTCAGGAGTTCGAAACCAGCCTGAGCAAGAGTGAGACCCCGTCTCTACTATAAATAGAAAGAAATTAATTGGCCAACTAATATATATACAAAAAATTAGCCAGGCATGGTGGCGAATGCCTGTAGTCCCAGCTACTTGGGAGGCTGAGGCAGGAGGATTGCTTGAGCCAGGAGTTTGAGGTTGCTGTGAGCTAGGCTGATGCCATGGCACTTACTCCAGCCTGGGCAACAAAGCGAGACTCTGTCTCAAAAAAAAACAAAAACAAAAACAAAAACAAAAAGAAATCAGTTGCTAAAGATAAACTTTCCTGTTTTTGAGTCCATAAAAGAAATTGCTTCTGAGATTTCTCAAAAAATAAAATAGAAAACAACAAATAAAAAACATTGTATGATGAGATAGTCAAGGGCCTTGGTATAATAAAAAATTGTGTTACAATACCAAGTTTCGAGTAACTAATATAATATATATTTTATAATATATAGTATTGACTTAATGAAAACCACTATCTTAATGCCAAATCCTCATTTAGATTTCACAGGGGTTAAAATAATATCTAAATATACAGCTATATATTAGATTAAGTTGATTCTAGATAAAATTTAGATGACCTACAGACTATTCATGTTATAAGATACATTAGGGATCTGGCTAATATCCTCAATTAAAGCAAAGTAAAACCAATGAGTCATTTCAAAAACATATAATATGTACAAAGAAACAAAACAACAAAAGCAAAAAAGAAACATGATTGGTGATACACCAAAATAGATTTAAGATGATTAATGAGTAAATTTTAAAAAGAATAAGAAATGAAATATTTTAAAAATGGAAGAAGAGATAGCTGGACACTTTTGATATCTCAGGATAGCAAAGGCATTTCTAAGTATAATGCAAACAGCAGAAACCACAAAGGAAAAGATTGTTAGCACTTACCATGTGGATATTAGAGTTTTGTATTGCAAAAAAGTACATACAAATTTAAATGTTTGTAATATATGTCCCAAATATGCTTGTATTCAAGGGTGCTTATAAATAAAAAAATGCATATACACAAATGGAAAACTGGAAAAATGGGGAAAAATGGACAAGTTACAAAAAAAGAAATAGAACAATATAAGAATAGTCTCTACTAGTAATACATTTTAAATAATAATAAGATACTACTTATGCCATTTATCTTCACCTAACAAAAAAGTGGTAAATTAAAAATAAGCTAAAATAGCTAGTGTTTTAGAAGGGAAATTGACTTCTTATACCATTGGAGTGTATGAAATTTTTTAAAACTTTTCTGGAGAATGGGTCAGCAATATCTATAAATAGATATTGCTATCTATCTATCTATCTATACACACACACGTATGTTCATATTTAGTTCATGAAATATGCATAGGATTTATCAAAATACTTTGCTTCTAAAAATTATCCTAATGAAATTATCAAGGGTATGATAGAAAATTTGTGTAAAGATATATTTGTTCATTATAAAGCCCAAAACTAGAAACAACTTGAATGTCCAACTATAGGGGAATGATTAAATAAATTAAAACTAATTCGTAAAGTAGAGTGCCATAGAAGGATTAGAAACAAAATTGCAGAAGACTTTAATTGATTTAGGAAAGTACTCATGACATCCTGTTTTAGCAAACAGCAAGTTGCAAATGCATATTATGGTATGAATCAATTTTTGCAAGGAAAGTGATATCTATATATTTGTGTGTATATATACGAAGAAGTCTAGAAAAATCATTATCATAATGTAAGCAAAGTCATATTACAAGTAATCTTTATTTTATTTTTCCTGCTTATGTTTTAGTATTCTCTGCAATGAATATATACTTCTCTAATAATTTTTAGAAGTTTATAAAAGATTAATACATAATTTGTATGCAATTCTTTCCTTACTACTGGGAGAAAAAAATTGAATAAAAACAAAAACAACATGTATACAGGTAGATCAGTGGTATTATCAGTGGACCAATAGCTTCCATTTTCCATAAAATATGTGAGTTAGGGACCAGGTAACTGCATACTTTGGTTGCTCTAGCTTCTGGAGAGTGGTGAACACTGCCTTGAAGATCTTGAATTGAAAAAAAATTTTCTAAAGATTATAGATTTTATAGTCCATTTGTTTCAACTAATATGATATTGTTCTTTATTTTAAAAGATACTGCAAACATTGACTTTTTTTTATTTCCTGTATTCTCATTGATCAGGGACCAAGTAGTTAAATATGAGATCTTTATTATCATATTTAACTGAAGTTTGAAGCAACAACCTGGAAAATTCAGCCTCAAGACCTGCTTTAACTTTTGACTGTAGATAGCAGATAGCATTAAATTAAATTGAGAAGTTGTCTGATGTTCTTCTGTGTGAGATAGCTCTTGGCAGAAGCTATGATTTTGTAGAATTAATTTTCTCATTTTTATTCCATTAAAATGAAATTGCAGTAATAATAGCAAATGATAAATTCAACAGATAATCACTATGTATTATTAGTGGGGATGTGCCATCAGCGGTTAATGTAGTCCAGTGACATCCTAATGAGAGTTTATGAGCCTAGGTAATTTGTATGCACATAAAGAATAGATAAAAATTATAATGGTGGATTAAAGGAATACTTTTAAATTTCAAAAAATAATTCTAAGAAATCTGCTAAACTTCTTATATAATATAGTATTTATTTATTTTTATTTTTAATTTATTAGTCATATTATTTTTGATTGACAAATTTTAAATCCATAAATATGTGGGATAAAATGTGATATTTTGACATATGTATATATATACACACACACACACACAAAAATGGAATGATTAAATCAGCTAAATTACATATCTATCACTATCATTTTGCTTACCTATCATTTTTTTATGGTGAGACATTTGAAATTTATTCTACTAGTTATTTTGAAATATGCAATACATTATTGTTGACTATACTTACTGTGCAAAAAATTGAAGAACCTATTCCTCCTATCTGAAACTTTACACCCTTTAATTAACAACTTCCTGTTCCTTCCTCCCCATTCCTCCAGCCTCTCCTAATTATCGTTCTACTCTCTGCTTCTCTGGGTTCAACTGTTACATACCACATTTAAGTGAGATCATGTAGTATTTTTTTTTTTCTGTTCTTGGTTTCTTTAATTAGCATAATGTCCTCCAGGATTATCCATGTTTTCATGAATGACAGAATTTTTCCCCTTTTGAAGGGTGAATAATACTTCATTATGTATATCTCTTCCACATGATAATTTCGGTTCCTTTGGATATATTTCCAGAATTAGAATACTGTTTCATATGGTAGCTCTGTTTTTAGTTGTTTGAGGAGCCTCCATACTATTTTCCATAATGGCTGTACTAACTTGCATTCCTACCAACAATGTCTAAGAATTTCCTTTTTCTACATCCTCTCTAACACTTATCTTTCATCGTTCTGATAAAAGCCATTCTAACAAATGTGAAGTGTTATCTCAGCGTGGTTTTAATTTGTATTTCCTAATGATTAGTGATGCTGAGCATTTTTTCATGTATACAGTGGCCATTTCCAAGTCATTTCTTTTGAGAAATGTTTGTCCATGTCCTTTGCCCATGTTTAAATCAGATTATTTTTTTCTTGCTATTAAGTTGTTTGAGCTCCTTATGTATTTTAGATATTAATTCCTATGATATCTACGGTTTGCAAATATTTTATCCCATTTTGGGAGTTGTCTTTTCATTTTATTAATTATTTCCTTTGCTGTGCAGAAGACTTTTAGTTTGATACCATCCCATTTGTCCATTTTTGCTTTTGTTTCCTGTGCTTTTGGGTCATATCCAAAAAAATCACTGCCCAGATCAATTTGTGTACCTTTTCCCTTATGTTTTCTTCTAGTAATTTTATGGTTTGAGGTCTTATATTTAAATCTTTAATCCATTTTCATTTGATTTTTTAGGTGTGGTATAAGGTAAGGTCTAATTTCTTCCTTCTGTGTATGGATATCCAGTTTTCCCAATACCATTTACAATATGGTATTTAGATAATATAGGATGCATAATGGCTAATTGACTTAAAAATGGCTTATTATTATTACTTTTGAAGAGGAAAAAATGTGAATTCTGATTCATAATGGTCCAGTTAGTCAAAGTAAAGAACAAAATAGAGATGATTTTTTATTTATAAATAATTTAGAAAATATCAAAAAAAATAAATTTAGCTTAGGAATTATGTATGCTGGCCTGTTCCCATAATATGCAAATATATTGTTAATATGACATTGTATATAATGAACTTTATGATTAGCTGCATAGTTTTGACTATTATACTAAATGAAAGAATAGGAGATTTCTTAGTTGTTTTTCATAATTTTTTTAAGTAGTAAAGGGCAAGTGCTATTTTATTTTTCTGAATTTTTTATTAGTGTTAATATATTTTAATTTTAATTACTTATAGACAGTATAATAACAATACTTTTAGCTTTTTATTAACATTTTCCATATTCTTATAAATACATAATTATTTTAATATGTGAATATTTTACAACCTAGAAATATCATTGATTTAGTTAAACAATCCTTATTGAAGGAAAATTATTTCCCCTTTTCTACACTTTAAGTTATGTTCCAATATGTATTCTTATGCATAAAACTCTAAGCTTTAGCATGCAGTCGGTATTCTTTCATCAGGTACATTAATTATGTGGAGACAGAACTGTTAGACTTACTAGGTGTCTACTAGGGAAAAATTAAATTCAAATAATTATGATCTTCCATCTAATATCTA
Source organism: Microcebus murinus (assembly GCF_040939455.1). Classification (NCBI taxonomy): domain Eukaryota; kingdom Metazoa; phylum Chordata; class Mammalia; order Primates; family Cheirogaleidae; genus Microcebus; species Microcebus murinus. The sequence goes on from NC_134111.1 coordinate 35,359,078, forward strand.
TTGAAAAATTTAAAACATGATTGCTCTAAATATCTGAATTCACTATCATGCAATGGACTAAAGATGATGAATAAAGGATAGGTTATTAAATAAAATATAGCAACCTGTAAGTGTTATCATTTACCTATTACTCAAACCTGCAACCCTGGAGTTAATTAAAATATTCTTTTTTTTCTTACTCATTATGAACCTTTATCTCATTGTCAAATCCTATTTAGGGCTTTTGCAAGTCCCATTGAAAGACTTGCCTTAAATATGTATAACTCTCATAAATTGCCTTTAGATAGTAAGAATACATTAAGATTGCCTCAATTACAACCTTTCTCCTTCATCTTAGCCTATTTTTTGCCATAGCATGTATCACCTTCTAATGTATTACTGTTTTTGTGTGTCTCTCTCCAGTAGAATGTAAGCTCCACAGAGGAAGATAATTTTGTTTTGTTCACAGATATATCCCAAGTGCCTAGAAAAAGTGCCTTGTATACATTTGGACCACAATAAATATCTGTTGACTTAACCTTGGCATGGCCTCTGATCTCTATCTTTATCTCTTCCTCTTTCTCTCTCTCACTCTTTCACTTTCCATCTATTGATTTATCTTACTTCTTTATTGGTGTTACTATCGTAGGCATTCTCTGTATGGTAGCCCCAGAAGCTCCAACTTTAACTCATCTTTACAACTTCCTATTCTAGAGGAAATAGAGATTCAAATTCCTAATGGGCTTAGCAAATTCTCAGGGTATACATTTATTAAGCTGACTGGTTCACACGTACTTCCGAACTAATCATTATGATCTCAGTTGAGATTAGTATGGTTGAGAAATGGAATTCTCTGATTGTCTTGGGTGCTACTCAAAAGCTGGCCTGAGCAACAGCAGCATCCCCCAGGAGCTTGTTAGAAATGCAAACTCAAAGACCCCAGCCAGACCAGCTGAATCCGAATTTGCACTTTAACAAGATTCTCTGGTGATGTGTCTGTACTCTGTGCCCCCAGGTGGAACTGAAAGGATGGAGAGAAGGAAGCCAGCTCCACCCAAACCACCCAAACCAAAAATGAGGCAGGAATGGTTGACCAAAGAAAATTCAAGTGCTTTTACCAGAAGTCAGAATGCCTGTGGAGTATGCAAAACAACAGATATCCAATGCAATATATAATATGTATTAAGCAATTATTTTATGCCAATATTTGTACTAAGCCTTTTCGAGACATTATTTAGTATTTATAATATCCTATAAGATATTATCAGATAGAGTATCTTAAGCTTCAAGAGAAAAAATAATTAATTCAAAGATTTGTTGAAGAGGTGATGAGCAAATTAACCTATAATATGATATTAGATAGTGCCACCGAGAAAGTGCCATGGAGAAAAATTAAGCAGGATAGAGGGATAGAGCCTGACTCAGGATGATGGGAGGAAAGGGTAAATTTAGATAGGAAGATCAGGGTAAACCTGAGGAAGTACAGTTTGAGCAGAGACTTGGGCCATCTGAAGGACAAGTCATGAAATTTCCAGGGTAATATCATTCCAGACAAAAACAAAGACATGTACAAAGCTTTGAATTGTGGATGAGCTTGGCATGTTTAAAGACAGTCAGAGAAAAGACAAAAATCAGTGTGGCTAGAATGAAGTGAGCATAAATGAATTCAGAGAGGTAACCAAGAGACATTTCATGAAAGTTCTTCAGCCAATTGCTAAGAGATGTTCAATTATTCTTAGTATAGTTGAAAATCGCTGGCAGCTTTTGAGCAGGAGGGTGATATGATCTAATTTGTATTTTGAATATATTGTCTAAGGACCAGGCAATATTGAATACAGGTAGGTGGAGGAATGTTAGATGTCAGGGCACTATCAAGAAAGTTATTGCAATGCTAGTCTAGGCAAGAGAGAGGAAGGGTAGGATCACGATAGTAGCAGTAGAGAGCTGAGGATATATTATGAAAGTAGAGCCAGGAGGAATGACTGATGAATTAAATATGCATTTGTGAGGTAAAGAGAATTACTCTGATGCTTTTGCCCTGAGAAAATCAATAGATATTTGTGCTAGTTACTGAAATAGAGAAACTTGAAGGTGGAGCAGGTTGAAGAATCAAATTTTGGACTTGTCAAATTTGAAATGCCTACTAATGATACCAGTAAAACTTTTGAGTAAACAATTGGATAAACTATTTTGTAGAGGCTTGAGTTGGAGATAAGAGTTTGGGAAACAGGAGAAATTGCATTTCAAGCTATGGATCTGAATAATCCAATTCAGCCTCTGCTTCACACTCAGTAAATCATACAGGCACAACTAAGGTCACCCCATCTTGTAGCTGCCTCCACTGGGACACAAGACCTTCTCAGTCCCTGTAGTAAAGGAAAAGAGAGCTCTTATACTTGCTCTTCTATCTTTAAAACCAGAAGTGGCATATGTCTCTTTCCCCTTACAGTGTATTGGCCAGAACTAGTCAGATGTCCCTGCCTAACTGCAGGGGCCTGGAGTATTCGGAGTGTTTGGGAGCACTGACTGCCATCTCTTACATGATATCTCACTTCTAAGTAGGAAAAGATGGAAAAGAGGGGGAAAGTCATTCCTTCCAAAATATTAAGATAAGCCTACAGTATTTTTGTGCATTTCTACAAGTAATTTAACATAATTGTCTGGGACTAAGATAAAACTCAAGTTGCAGTAGGAATGCCAACTGGTTGCTTAGAGGTGGTAGGGTAAGAAGGCTTTAGCTTTCCTCAGTAAAAGCTGTCTTTCTCCACCAGTGACCCTGTGCTAAATCCAAAGTGAGCAATTGATGTTTCCTCTGATCTAAGGTAAAATGATGCGCAGATAAAACTTCAAACCTTCCTTCCAGTCAGAAAACGGTTTACAAAAACCTTCTAGGACTTTATCTTTTACAGCAGGGACATACAACTATGGTCTATGGTCCAAACTCAGTTCATTGTCTGTTTTATAATGGCTCACGATCTAATTTTAAGTTGTTGGGGGAAAAAAAATAAAAGAATAACATTTCACAACAGAAAAATTATATAAAATTCCAATTTTGGTGTTCATAAAAAATTTTTATTGGAGCACCAAAATAGAAATAAAAAAAACTCGTGTAGGAAAAAATTCTGGAGAAGACTACAAAATCTTTATGTGATGAAAAAGGAAGGAAGCTGATATTAAATAAGTCACTTCATTTATATTCACCTACCTTGAAAATGAAGCCACAACATTAAAATTGACTGTTGAATTAAGTCCTCTAAAGGAACAGTGCTTTTTTTTCCCTAATCTCAATTTTATCTCTTTATATGACTTTGAGGACTATGTATTAGATCATTTCCATTGCTGTAGTACTTAACATAATGAGAAATTCTTTCCAATAATCTATTTTGTAAATAGAAAATTGCTTTTGAGCCTCTTCTTTTGAAGGTTGCACTCCAGTTTGGAAGTTCTGGATAGAATCATTGTGAAACCAAATATTTATCTGTTTAAAAAGCCCAAAGACCTTGTTGTTTTCTGTGCAAACACCAACTAGGAAAATCAATATTTTCTTTTGGGAGAAAATGGTTTAGCTGTTTAAGCATCATCAGAATGCTTTCTAACAACACTATGGCAATTCTGCAGAGACAAAAGGGCGAAACTAGTGAGTGATGGGCTTTGAGAGTGTTGCTGCTTTTGAAAATGGTGACCTAATAATGGCATAAGTTACAGACATTTAGAGTTTCTAAACACTTGTTCCTATTTCATAGAATGATTGATTGGCTTTGCTGCTTACTTAGGACAGAATACCTTAAATACTAAGCCATTTGTTTCTGTATCAATGTCTGGTTCCTTACTGGCCTTAAAGGAAAGAGTTAAATATTGAAATCTTTTCAGAATAATCCAAGAAATAATTGCTATCTTGTTACAGTTAGGCATTTTCATCAAATGTCATTTGTCATTTTTGATATTGATTATAATGAACAAATCAAGTCACCAAGATGTTTTTATATAAAAATTGCTAATATTATTGTTTTTATTTCCTAAGTATAAAGCATCCTTTTATAATCTTCAATGGAAATATTCATTTAAATTTCAAATATCTTGCTATTATATGAAATAAAATTAAGCAATTTCAATATTTACATGTGAATATATTCTTGTTCATTCATTTATGTTAATTTCTTTGTGCTTATTTATGTATTAACTTCTCTGAGGACTTGAGGTGGCTTTCAATAACACATTTAAAAAAATAAAAAAAATGAATAAAAAGAATAATCCAGTTTATGTAAAACCTAGATGGAATAGAAGTTCAAGAAGAAGAAGGGAAAGTTAGAACACATATGTTCAGTCCATTCTTAGACTCTTATTTATATAAATTTATCATAAAATCTACAGGTGGTAAGTAAATGACTGAACAGGGAAAATGTAAGCATTATCAAAAATATTGGAGCTATTGGAATTTTTTATTAAAGAGAAACAGACACATTATTAAATAGCTCAGTTAAGCTTTGATTATGATATTAAATTAATACCAATTTACATTTAGTTAATTAATTATTCACTCTAAGAAGTACAAGTACTTGGTGATAAATATTTGCATTTCAAAAGTCATAACCAATAAAATAACTCTTATTTATATGTATTTAATGTACTAATTGGATGATAGTGAGAAAACCAGTGTAGTAGCAGCTGCATATGCAATTGAATTTAATGAAATCATAATTATAAAGAAAAAACTGATAGCAAAGTAAACAGAGTGAAACAGTGCTAAAATGAAAATAGTACAAACTGATTTGTGTTTCTCTCAAAAATTCCAGGTGTTGTCAAAGTGGATTATGGAGATGTGTCAGTCAGAAAAACACTAAGAGAAAATCTGAAGTGTAAACCCTTTTCTTGGTACCTAGAAAACATCTATCCGGACTCCCAGATCCCAAGACGTTATTACTCACTTGGTGAGGTATGAATTATTTATTTTGGTTAAGTTATAAATATATTTTGCAAATGGAGCAATTTCTAAGGAGCTCAATATTTTTCATGTTATGAATAAAATGCTGTAAGGGTTTTTTAATAGATCTATTTTAAATGACTTCTCATATTTCAAGGACCCTAAAGGTCTTCATCACAGGGAATTGTAAAAGTGAAGAAAAAGTTTAAGATTGAACAAACATTTTCTTGTTTTTTTCCTACACTTCTAAAGCTTGGTCATATAAACTTTACACTCTTAAAATTAATTATGAACATCAAGACTTTTCATTTATGTGGGTTATAACTATTAATGTTTACTATATTGAAACTAAAACTGAGAACCTTAAGGCTTATTTTTTTACTAATTTAAAATAATGCAATAACTAATTATATGTTAATATATTAACATGTATTATGTTAATATATTATTATGTTAACATAATATGTTAATATAAATATTTTGAAAAACAAATATATTAAATATTTTCTCAAACAAAATCAAGTAGTGAGAAGATTACTATTGATTGTGTTTTTCTAAATTGCATTTAATGTCTGCTTTAATAGAAGATAATTGAACTTTCATATCTGCTTTGGTATTCAATCTATTGCAATATGTCACAGTCTATTGCAATAGCCTCTCGAAAACTCTGTACGTTCATGAGAAAGTGAGAGTGAAAACTCTAAGTAGTATCTTAATATTATTATGAAAGTGGTATTAACCTTGTGGACCTTCTGAGAACCATTGATCAGTACCATTGTTTTTCAAAATATCTATTTTATTTAGAAATACAAAACTGGCTTCATCATAACTATACAAATATATGTAATATATATTCAATTGCTCAAAATAATATTTCCTTTATTAATTATTATTAATTATATCCTTCCTGTTGATGATTTTCCTTATTGAAAAATATATAAAACATATTTGAACATTCATGAACCTGACCATCCCCTCAGAAAAAAGGAGTTTTTTTTTTTTTATTATTGTGGTAAAGTGTTTCTACTACTGTTGTCAATGAACCCAAATAATTAGTAAACATCAATTCCTTTCTCTAAAAGGAAATATGAACAGAGGAAAGGAAATATAACAAGACGAAAATGAGCAAAGAGGACTTTTTGGAAATTCTCTGGGGCCACTAAAGTGACTTCTGAGAAAGACTCAGAGCTATGAAACAGAAGTAGATGTTTACTTCCAAGTTAAAAATCTAACTGTATGCTTTTCTGCACTACATCAAGGAAACCTAATTGACTTCCTGAGAAAAGTAAAAATAAAATGTATTGTGAGCAAATTCCTTTGTACAAACTACTGATTTTGAATTAGGTGTCTTCTATAATGGATTGGGTGATCATATTTTAATTTATAGAAATACTTTATGAAAAGCTTTTAAAGAGAGGGATTGAGCCTTTAGGGGTTATTAAGAACAGGCAATATGGTGTATTTGAAAAATCCCAGGCCCTGTAGTCAGGTAGAGGAGGGTTCAAATTCTAGTCTCACAGCTTCCAACCAGAATGGCATTTAAGTATCCTCTCTGGTACCTCAGTCAACGTAATGAAGATAATAATACAGGGTTATAGTGATGACTGAAGACATAGAGCCTCTAGCAGAATGCCTGGTGAGAAGTAGCAACACACCAGTATTATCATAATTATTATAGCTACTGTTTATTGATTTCCTACTATGTCAAAATTGCTCTAGCTGCTTTACATGAATTATATTTTATAAAAATCACAACTCCATGACTTGGGTTTTGTTGTCCCCAATTTAATAAGAAAACGGATATGTAGAATGTTCATGTGATTGGTCGATGGGTCACATAGCTTGATAACTATTTAAGTCAGGCTACAAATGCATGCTAGTCTGACAGTAAAGCTCACTTTTTCTTATAACTGAAATGAGAAAACGAGTTCTTTTATTATACTTTATTTTATTCATTCCAAATGCTTTTATTAAACAAAAGCTTGAAGCCAGGGGTGGTGGCACACAGCTGTAGTTCCAGCTACTGAAGATGGCTGAGGTGGGGGGATTGCTTGAGCTCAGGAGTTCGAGGCCAGCTAGGGCAAATAGCAAGACCTCATCTCTATTTTAAAAAAAGAAAAAAAAATGCTTGAGCAGCTATTGGCGCTGCTATAGCAAAATACCTTAGATTAGGCAATTTATAAATAATATAAATTTATTTCTGACAGTTCTGAAAGCTAGAAAGTCTAAGATAAAGATGGCAGCAGACACAGTGTCTGGTGAAGGATGGCTGTCTGCTTCAAAGATGGTGCCTTGCTGTTGCTCACATGGCTAAAGAGGCAAATGCTGTGTCCTCACATAGAGGAAGGAGCAAGACAACTCCCTTCAACTTCTTTTATAAGAATATGAATCTTATTCATAAGGGTGGAGCCCTCCTGACTTAATCACTTCCCAAAAGTCTTCACCTCTTGAATCTTCCTTCAGATCCAGCTCCATAGTTTGTATCCATTGGGCCACTGGCCTCTTACTACCACCACAATGGGGATCGGGTTTCAACATGAATTCGGAGGGATGCATTCAGACCAGAGCAAGCTAGGGTCTCTATTACATGCTGAGACTGAAAAATCAAATAAGGAAAGACCTTTAATCTTAAGCCTTTCTACCAAAAAGGAGAGTGGAAGTAATGACAACAGAGAATCAAGCAGGTAAAGAAATTCAGTAGAAGTAAGTTTTCCTATATGGGTTATATGGCATGCTATGAACTACTGTTTCGAAAGCCCAATAAATGAAAAGAATCTTAAAGATATATTAAGTTCTGAGCTGTCTGAGGTATTAATGTACTGTAGTTTTCCACTTAAAACTAGCCATAAAGAAATGCACTCCAGCAACTGTTTCCATGGAAACAGTAGGACAAATTCACCAAGCACTACTCCCTAATTCAATGTTTCATAGCCATGTATACATAATTTAAAACGGACATTTTGATAATGAGTTAGAGTTGAACTGTTAATGGACAACAGTTATTTACTTAAAGCTTTTTCTAACTGCCTGTCATTAACCATTATTGGAAGACTGTAAAATGATATCTTTCCTTATATATGAAGGCACTTTCTCCTGAATACTTAGAGCCCCCAAGCAATATCAAGTGTCTGAGCTAATTTTCATCAAAACAACATAAATATTTCTTTGTAGTATATTCATTTGTACTTCTCACAATTTCAAATAAAATTGTTTGGATTTAAAAATTTATATATTTCTTAAGTTCAATGTTTTTCAAAGTCTATATATTTAATATTTCTGTGTTTTGGTGAGTGTAAACACTCACTGTCAATTCCTTTTTATAACCTTTCTTGCTATATTGGAATATATAGAGGCAAATATGGTATTCAGTTTCTACATTATCATATATCATCGCCAAAATCAATAAAGTTATTGATATCAGATATCTGTATCTTAATTTCTTATATGTTTACATCTTACTTAGGTAATTGAAATATTGCTTTACCCATACCATGAATTAGATGCAATTTCCAATGGGAAGTTAAAAGCTGTGCAATTGCTTTGAACTAAAACCTTTAAGTAAGTTAATGAAGCATGTGCTTTTTAGATTCAGTAAGCAGATCATAATGGAATAAGGAAGTTGAGCTCTTTGTAGCATTAAATTCTCTCTTAACTAGCTCCTTAGCTTATATAGATTTCAAATGTCGGGTTCTAATCTTGCAAATATAAAGATTAGTTCAAGCATAAGATTGAAAAATGGCCTTCTAAAATAGAGTGCTTTGTCCCGAATTTTGGGGCTCTGACAGGCTAGCACTCTGGAAAAAATAAGAAAACATATTCTGAGCTATATAGAACATTGAAATATCTGAGGGTACAGGAAGATGATGAGGATTTCTGAAGCTAAATGACTTAACTCTTGGTGCTTAAAATTTGCATCCTGCTTTGAAGATGTTTAATGTATGTATTTTGTATTGTGTACTTGACCCCAGCACTTTTTTCATTTTGTATCCTTTAACCATAGCAACTAGGTAAGGTCCTTGCACGTATTGGTATTGTATTCATTAAACATTGCTGAACAGCAAATTTAAGTAACTAAAAATAGACATCTGTGAAGCTGCTAGGCTGCAGGGATTAAGAGTAAAATCAGTTACTGTCAAATGCAGAAGCTAAAACACTTACAAGTTTACCCTCTCTCTTGGTAATCGGGAGATCTATTTATAGAGCCACAGTCTTCTTGACCCTCTAATAGGCTACCCAGTAAGAAAGCCTACTTTTAGGTGATCTACACAAATGTGGGCATTCTTCCTATCCATAATTTTGTTTCTAAAACTTTTGGGGACATAGTAGCTAATTTTTATCATAGGATACCTGAATATGCATACCTACAGGCAGAATATGCCACTGTTCATCAGATGTCAACCCTAAAGAATGTCAGGCTGGATAACCCACCTGTGAACAAAATGAGCTATTTTACCACCTGAAAACATTTTTTAACCTTATATTGCTGATAATTACACTAGTACTCATTCTAATTTTATTACTCAAATATGTATTGGCACAAACAACTACAACAGACTATATGCCAGTTCGACATTTACTGAATTCTCCCAGGATTTTTGTTGTTGCTGTTGTGATGGTGGTAATTGTTGTTAACCACTAAAATAAACGAAATTGTTTATCTTTCTATATTGTTTACATTTTTGTGGAAGAAGGATTAAGGTATCACATAATAAGAATTTTTAAATTTCACAGTCATTAACCAAGGACATTCTAAACCCAGGTCTGTATAAGTAAAGTCAGTCACCTTGGATTTTTTAAATATATAGATTTGGCTTTCATCCTTCTGATTTATTCACAATTTGATAAACAGAAAATATACTTAAATGTGTACCCACTAGAGTAATTATAGTATGGAAATATTAATATAAAACTCTATAATTCACTGCAAATATGCCTATTTCCTTCTTTATAAATAGAAACCAAATGAGGTTGACATATGTGAAATAATGATAAAAAGTAACAATGTGCAATTGAAGGATAAGCATGTGTTTGAGTAATTACAGTAAAAAAAAATACTAGTTTAAGTTTAGACTGTCTTATCTTCAGAGTGGATTTTATATATTAATTTTTCAAATGTGAAGATTCGTGCTGGGCAAATTCCTATTGCTGCTTCTTTTATAATCCAGCAGAGGGAGCAAAAGCTAATGAACAAATTACATAAATGGTAAGAACATTACCAGTGATAACTGACGGCTTATGTGCAGAAACATTTAGAAAAAGGCTTGCTAATTTCAAACATCAAAACACAAGTGGAAAAAATACCCTTAAGTTTATGTCATTAAGAATTGTTTTCAAGCAATAAAAGATCGTGTGTAAACACAGAAATCTCAAAGTACACAACCAATTAAAGTTAAAACTCTCTTGGCCTTATGCCATACATTCAAAGCTCTACCATAACATAAAGAATGAGTCAAAAGAATTTTTCACATCTCAGAACTACCAGTGTGCACTTCTTATTGTGATACAAATGTATAGAACCGACTCTGTAAGGAATTTCTAATGGGTAAAGTTTTTCAGTGGTTAGTTGCCTAGATTTTTCTCAGGATTAATGACATGATCAATCGTTGGTGCTGTCAGGTAGCAATGAAAAAATCAAGATGTTTTCTGAAATTTCACTTCTTGACTTAAACAACATTCTTTGGAGGGTATATATTTGACTGAAGTATCAAGGTGTTTGTAGAAAAGTTCTGATTTTAAAATTATACAAAGTCACCTACCCTAACCATGATTATTCTTTGCATCTCAACAAATGAGATGCATAATTTGAACTTTGCTGTATGCCAGTATCTTGTGACATGTTTTAGATTTGTTTGTTGAGGATTGTCAGAAAACACTGGTGACTATTTCTATATTTTGACAATATAGCAGATGCCTACAGGGTGGAGCTCACTGACTTGAAAACAACCTATGTGCACCCACTTGCCTTCTTGGTGTGCATGACTTCTTAATTTTTAAATCCAGGTATCATAGGCCTAGTGATAAAAACCTTTCAGATATTATCTCTATCCCAGGTGATATATCTTTATATCTTTTTAAGATGGCAATTCATACCCATGTTCCCTGACACTCTGTCTTCCACCCTGCTTGTATCTTAGATCACCCTGGCCATAGACAGGAATCATTTACATGACCTCAGTTCGATAGGCTGGCACTTCACATGAAGAGACTTCTAGTCTTTTTGACTTAGTCCCCCAGATCTAATAGTAGGCTGCTTTCACGTGTCTTGTGTCTTCACCACTGTCTGAATGACCTCTGGTCTGGTCACTTTTGTTCAACAGAACTCAATCCCCCCTTGCTCCTTCCAGGCTCTCTTTCTAATAAATACTGCCTGCCTGTCTGGAAGATAGGACTGGCAACTTGCAGACTCCTTGTATTAATAACAACTTTACACTCCTTACTTGGGCCAATTACTTAACCTCTCTCTGTACCTTAATGATTTCGTTTGTAGTATGGAGGTAATTGCATAGATGGCACATACAACTAAAATAATTAATTATCATTATTATTATTATTATTATTATTGTGGTGGTGGTGGTATTGATAGATGTCTCTCTTTTGTCATTCTGACAGCTTTCCTTAAGCACCAACTCCTATCTATTGCTATTCTCCCAGGTTCCATTATGCAGACTGTCATAACAAACTTGAGTTCCTGTATTCTATCCTCTTAGCACTTGCTTTATCCTAAGGGACAAGTAATATTATATGTCCAGAAACTGCCAAGCCATATTGTGGAATAGTTAGAAAATGGCAAAAATAATATAGACTATTTTCATATAGTTCCCAAAATAAGTCTATTCTGGAATTCTAGAAAAATTGGTGGCAGTAGTGACATAGCATTAGAATCTGTTTGAATTTCCCCATTAAAACAGGAAAAAAAATGGGATATAAAAACTAAAAATTGATAAACAACTTTGACAACAAAACTAGGTGGCAAGGTATTCTCATAAATTCTAAAAATGAGCAGTCTTGTGAACCACATGATACTACAAATTTTGTAAGAGAAAACGGAGGGAAGTGACAAGGTGTCTGAGGGAAATGAGGCCAGAATAACACCCAACTTTCCAGTAGATACTCATGAGAAATTGTTTCAGGCCAATGTGCTAATAGTAGCTGAAAATGAAAGAGGCGTTTGCAGGTGAATGAAAAAAACTCCTCTCTAATGTCTGAAAGGTATGAATACTGTGCAACCTATGAATTTCTGAACTCATTAGCTGAAGCTCCTTCTCAAAAGAAACTTCATGTAATAAAGCCCAGATTGGTGAGGTAGAAACAGTAGGGGCAAAGGAAATGGAAAATCTAGATAAAAATGGGAAAAGTAAGCATAGTTAGGAGGTCTCCCCCTCCCCCCCCAAAAAAACTAGAAGGGCAATGTTTTAAAACTTCAAAAAGTACTGGAAAGAGAATTCTATATTTTTGAACTAAGAAATTTTCTCATGGTCAAATCCTCCCTCTTTAAGATCAGGAAAGTTGATTTCAGGTAAAAAAAAAAAAAAAGAAAAGAAAAGAAAAATACTAGAAAAAGATAAATGCTATAAGAGTAAAATAATAAGAAGTAGACTACTATCTCTGCAAGCAATGCAAACACACTAAAACTTTATGTTCATAAGAAAGAAGAAAAGTACAACCTGATATTTCAAAACGGGCTAAAATAAGTACTTTCAATGATCAAATATAGAAAGGAACAACATAAATCAAATTTAGAAAAACTTTGAAATGTGTAGCAGGACTGCAGGAAAAGATTAGAAATCAAAGACTATATCATTTCAGAAATGAAGACTAAACTTATGAGAACACCTGAATCAATATAATACCAAGGGAAAGTGCCATAAAAGTTTTAGAGGAGAAAAAGGAAAATTTTTTTAAAGTAAAAAGAAAATTAAAACACAATTATTCAATTGAAACTGACCTTATAGAAGATAAGCAACAAGACCAAAAATGATGTTTTTCTAAAGAGAAAAATCAAACAATGAAATAAAATGTACATTAATAACTATAATTCCAGGTCTCCTTCACTCATGGGGTTGACCCATTCCTTCTCTGGAATGTAAAAAACAGAATTTTTAATTAAAAAAAAAACTATTATTCCAGGGAAATTTCCTGAACATAAAATTCAAACTATATGTTGAAAAGGAGCACTACATGCCTAGAAGATTGTTCCATAATGAATAATATCAAGATTTAGGTAAATCTACAAGACTTCAAAAAAAAGATAAAAATAAGTTTCACTTCCAAGTAATAGATACTTGTAAGAATTAGGGAAAAAATCATATTGTCATCAGACTTTGCAAAAACAACCCTTTATTCTGAATGTAAATGGAATAATGTTCCATAACATTCCAATGTAAATGGAATGTAAATGTTCTTTCTTATGAACATTTTAAAGACACTCAAGGAAATATTTTGTGATCCAAGGATTTCAGATCTACCAAACTTATTTTCAAGTTTAAAGGCCACAGATATATTTATGAACTTACAAGAACTCAGAATATTGTTCTCTGTGATGGAAATAGCATTTGCCCATTTGCTCAGTCCCAAACCTTGGCATGTTTCTTGATGTCTTTTTTTTTTTTTTTTTTCTCTAATAGCTCAAATCCAATTCAATTGAAAATCCTATAGGCTCTACCTTAAAAACAAATCCCAAACATGACTTCTCCATCCCATTGTTATCCATTTATTTCAAGCAACATTCAATTTATTGCAGCCATGACTGCAATGGGCTCCTTCCTTGTTTCTTTGCTTCCAGTTTTCCCTTCCTCTAGCCTGTTTTCCACACAGCAGCCAGAATGAGCTGTTGTGCATGCTTATGCTCAAAAACGTATGATTCCTTACATTATTTAGTCTTGGTTGCCTCTCTAACCTGCCCTTTGCTCACTATAGCTCGGCCACATTGCTAGCTGGTTATTTCACTCAGTATTGTGTAGGGAGCATTCATTTGCCTAAAATGCTCTTCCGTTAGATGGATATGTGGCCGCTGTCTCTCTTTACTAAGATGTCTTCAAGTATCTTCTCCTCAGAGTGACCTTTCCTAGTCCCCTTTCTAAAACAGTATCCCCTCCGTCACGTTCTCTACCCTTACTGTGCTTTACTTTTCTTCATAGGACTTAATCTTCTGACATATTACAAATCTATGTTTGTTACACTCTTCCTTACAAAATGTAAGCTCCATGATGGAAGGGATTGTGTTTATCATGTTCACTTCTGTATCCTCAGCCCCTCAAATAGTGCCGGGCACAAAGTATATATTTTCCCAATAATATTTCTCAATTAAATAAATTTATTCATAAGAGATGTTACAGACCAAAAATTAAAATGTTTCTTTTATAGAAAATAGATCAATAATAGATTGTTACTGAGGGCAAAATAATTTGGAGGCATTCCTAAATTTTGTGCTTAATTTGTCAAAGAACAGGATGACATGCATCTATTATACGTCCCTTTAAAATCTACTGTCAGTGTACATACTGGACTGTATATGGCTCTGAATTTCTGTTGTCCAGCAAAGAGGTAAAACCTTATAAACAACTCAGCCTGTAACCTCTGTTATTATTAACTAGTATCTATTCAAGTACCATGAACTCAGGCCGGGCGCGGTGGCTCACGCCTGTAATCCTAGCACTCTGGGAGGCTGAGGCGGGCGGATTGCTCGAGGTCAGGAGTTCGAAACCAGCCTGAGCAAGAGCGAGACCTCGTCTCTACTATAAATAGAAAGAAATTAATTGGCCAACTAATATATATATAAAATTAGCAGGGCTTGGTGGCACATGCCTGTAGTCCCAGCTACTCGGGAGGCTGAGGCAGCAGGATTGCTTGAGCCCAGGAGTTTGAGGTTGCCGTGAGCTAGGCTGACGCCACGGCACTCACTCTAGCCTGGGCAACAAGCGAGACTCTGTCTCAAAAAAAAAAAAAAAAAAAAAAAAAAAGTACCATGAACTCGGCAGAGGTTCTTTAAATCAGATTTCATAACTTATATCTAAAAATAAATTAATCATTTTATGACATATTTATTCCTCTAAGTATGATGGCATTACACCATTCTAGGCATTTTTAGGACTCCAAATGGCAATAATAACATAATCGTATTGTTTTTCAAGAAGTGTGCCTTTTACGAAAATTTAAAATTCTAATATAAGCAATTTAAAATAATTCAATCTATATGTTACATAATTTCGTCAGACTATGTTACATCATATGCAGACCTATTTACCACATTCTTTATCAACTGTTACTTTCCTCAATCCTGTCCAGCTGCAGGTCCTGAAAATCTTTTGCCTACAGGCTCAGTTCCCTCCAGTGCCTGGACCAACCTAAATCAGATTACGAATACATTTTAGCGCTATAGGCACCAGTACAGGTTTTGCTTCTAGAAGCCTGTGTCCTTTCTCTGTAATGTTCACTACATGTTTTGTCTTTTCTAATGGATTGCTGCTCAGATTTCTTGATTAAACCATCTATAACTCTGCTCTAAATCTCAGCCCATTGGAACAGGGCTTGGCCACTCTGCCCAGCTCTTTCAAACCCTTATAGTAAATTCTCATCCCTACTATTCTCAGTTGCTGATTGGAGCCTTAATGAAAATCATACCACTCTTTTCAACTCCAGGTACCAATATTTGGCCATGAGGTTCTGCACCATAGAAAAAGTGAATTGTATAAATTTAATCCATCTTATATAAGTTTATAAGTTTATGTAATGTTTCTAGGCTTATTCATTGGCCAAAGTGAAAAAACATGCCCAAAGCATAGATAACTAAACAGACGTATCAAATAATTTTACCAAGGAGAGTAAAATATGCAAGTCCTAACATGGGTCAGAGACACAAACTTTTCAGAAGCCGAGTGGACAAATAGAAATACATACTTGGGGTTGAGACTAAAGAAAAAATCTGAAATATCGCATTTATTAGAAAAGTTTTTCTTTGTCTTTCTTGCCTTCATTTGGACTTGATTTGGTCATTTGAGAATCGTTAAAATCAATGAATGGTTTTTGTAATTACATTTGGGTCAAATCTATATTAACTTATGTTAATTATGGTACTAATGCACTGCTTGAATGTAAAGCAAGAACTTGATGTCCTCAGTTGGCAATTTAATCTTGCTTTTGAAGAATTCTTAATGTGAAATCACCATTTAGCCTTGTAATAGCCTTTCTTAGGGTCAATCATTTTCCTTTATGTTTGGCATTAGATGGGAAAGAAGATGTATGAATATGTTTTAGTCACAGAAATAAACAATATAATTAGTCTATATTGATATACAGAAGGGAGCACCTAGTAATGAAGCAATCTAAAAAACACAAATTTGAGTATTTGCCCAATTTGTTTTTATTCCCTTGCATACAGTACTATAGGAGTTCAAGAATGGGTCATGGTCATTTGACTGGAATTTGAAAACTGTTCTAATTGTTGGAGGATTTGGGGAAGAATTTCTAATTCATAATATGTAAATGCTTCTTCTCTGATACTGTGCTATAAACAATGAGTGCTTCTTTATTAGATGCTAATGCCAAAGCCAATGCTGTTCAAACTTATTTCCATTGACTTGATTAACTAGCTAACTTATGGTTTTTTTGTGTGTGCTTCCTTTAGATAAGAAATGTTGAAACCAATCAATGTTTAGACAACATGGGCCGCAAAGAAAATGAAAAAGTGGGTATATTCAACTGCCATGGTATGGGAGGAAATCAGGTAAACTCTCCTTTTTTGATATCTGTTTCCTATTTTGGAGGAAAATTATTGTTCCTAAAGCTATCATTGTAGATCATGGCTCACATACAAATAACAATAAATTCTTAGTTTAGTAAATAAATGAGCATTCAAATCAAAGACTGATTTGGCTATTTTATTGTCTCAAGTATCTTAAGAATGCACTACAAAATTAAATAAAAAGGACACTGCTTTCAATGAGCCTACAATTAATGAGACTATCCAAATATTTTAGACCTATCTCATTTTTATCACATATGAGCAAATGAGGACTACATTTTATTCTATTAACTGCATGTATAGAACCATTTGTCAATAACTGCAATCTTTTCTCAGTGGTGATTATTCTACATTTCTTATTCATTTTTAGGTATATCATAGAATTTTTTGCAGTATAATAAAATTTTTAAGTGCATGGGTCAACGTTGATGGCTGATTAAAAGTCTAGGGACAGGATTTTTTTGTGTGTGACAGTCCAGTTAATTATCAGAGACTTATCAGAGCACAGCAGAGATTCTTGTACTCTCCTTCAGCATTGGAAATCAGCTCAACAAGATACACACATAGAAGATGGCTTGCTGTGAGTCTTTAGACTAGAGCAACCTTGCTGCCATGGCCACTTTGAGAGGTAGAATTTGGAGTTCCTGGGACCTGTACCAACATAGCAGAGTTTGAGATAGATCATCCTCTGCAGACAAGTTGTCTGTAGAAGCTGAGGGGAACCACAGAAGTGAGTTCCTTATCTAGTGGTAGAACTTCTGAGTTAGCATGGACTGACCTTAAAAATGTTATTCTTTTCAGCATGACATTATGTTATATTTGTGATACAGCTGAATGTGTCAAGATTACATGTAGAAATATATGTTGATTCTGATACTGCAAAACAACAAACAAATGAGCTCTGTTGAGTTTTTGGCACCATTTTTCAAACAAGTCCTGTGTTCAATGGAGAACAGTAAGAGAAAGTTTCTCCCTTAACATAAAATAAAAATGCTTAATTATTAAAATCCTAATTAGTATTTCAGAGTGTCAATTTAAGCAAAAAATATTTAAAACCAAATTTCAAAATTACAATGTAGAAAAATGACCTTATGGAAAAAAAATAATACAAACAACATAGGAAGAATAATGACAAAACATTCAGAAATGGTCCAGCTTATTGTTATATTGATTCAAAATGAATGTGAGAGGCCTCTACTGCCAAACACCAACGGAGTCCTGATAAATTCAGCTAGAAATGGCAAAAAGCTTAATGATCAGAGGACTAAACGTGTGGGGGGTTAATTTTCTCACATAATAAGAAGTCTGAAAGTAGTCAACTGTTGACATTTGTTTAGGTCCTCAACTATTCCATTAAGAAACTAGAAATTTTATTATCTTTCCATTCTTCAGTCCTGAGAGTCAAAAATTTTTCTCATCAGCTGGTCAGAAGAGGGCCGTTGAAACTCCAGACAACATATCCACAGCTAAGGCAGAAAAATTTGGGGGTAGGGAAGACCTGCAATAGCCATGTCTTTTCTTTTATTAGGAAAACAAAATGTCTTCTTCGGAATTCAACATACCTCAATGTATGTCTCTTTGGCCAGAAATGCATTACCTGGACACCCCTAGTACAAAAAAATACTGAGTATTTAACCTCAAACTCATACCAGGATGCTCCTCACAGTTCATTTACCATGGATATTGAGTGGACAATTAGAAGTGCCTGTCATGCACTATTTCCCCATAGACAGCTTATAGGGAAAAAAATTAACTAATCATCTGCTTGATGATGGATGACCTACAGAATTTAAAATGAGAAACACTACTTATGAAATACCTCTGATTCTAACCCAGATAAAAAAAAAAAAAGAGGGAAGAAGATACCTCAGATGAATTATCCACATAGACTTATTAAGGCCATGGTTAGTGTTAAAATGGATACATAATCATATAGCCATATATGTCTAACACCTGGGTCATAAATGTTAAAAATTATATTATTCATCTGTAAGTTTTCAAATACCTGGAAATAAAATATTTCACTCTACTGTAAACTTCTTATTGGCCAGTGCTACATTTTACTTTTATCTTTAGCCTCAGCACCTGGCAGTGTATTTGGGACGTGGTGGGCACCTAAGAAATACTAGACAAGTAAATATATAAAAAAAGCAGGCATCCTCAAACTAAGGCCTGCAGGCCACATGAGGGCCACCTAGCACATTAATCCAGCCCTTGGGTGTTTTTGCTGCTGCTGCCTGTCCTGCATAGCAGCCAACTCATCTCGGGCCCACAGTGTGCACTCTCCAACGGTCTGAGTGAACTGGCCCCCTGTTTAAAAAGTTTGAGGACCCTTGCTCTATAGTCAGAACAATGTATTTGTACCTTAGAACTATGCAGACATTGCCAAGAAATAATATGCTGTTATTGTCATAGTAATCAAAAGTATATAAAGACATCAATCTCAGGGATTCATAAAGAAAATGAACTAATAAATGATAAGCAAAGAACTCACTCTTACATTTCTCTACATGATCAACTTAATGACAAGATAGAAATTAAAACCAATATTTTTGCATATACATGAATATGTATTAATATATCATATATATGCAAATTTTTGGAGCCGTTTTTGTCTTAACAAAAACAATGGAAACAACTAAATACCTCCCAAGAGGGGAATGGCTAAATAAATCATGGTGTACACACAGTATAGAATACTATTTAATATATAGCCACCAAAATGACTGAAGGAGGTCAATATGTACTGTGATTGAAAATTCAAATGAGGAAAGGAAAATCCAGACTACAACTTACTTTCAATAATGTCATCTATGAAAAAATACGTAAACATTTTTCTACATATAGTATCTATAATATTCATATATTTATATAGATGCTATATAATCTATTAAAATATATAAAAATCTATCTGGAAAATGGATTGCCCCTGGAGAGAGGAAATCTGGAAAGAAGATTGAGTTGAAATAGAAATTTCCACTTTTTTTTAAACCTTACATTTTTTTGCATATGGTATATGTATTGCCTTCAATTAAAAAATAAAAATGGAGAAAATCAAACTTTTGAGAATTAAGAAAGAACATCATTTTGTAGCATCACTCTGATATCATTAATTGAATAACCAATATTAAGTAACTTAAGTTACTTAATATTTTTGAGCTTTAATACTAATTATCCACAAAATAAGTAAAAGATTTCACTCAAATTTTTCTCTTAAAACTACTAAAATTCATAAAACAGCTAACACTAGGCATGGCATGTACTAGACACACAATATATATTAGTCCATTGACATTTATTATTCTCTTATTATTTCCATTTATATTCTCAATTATTTCTCTTTATTTCTAAAAACTAAAAATAAAGTGTTCATTCAGTGGCTAAAGACAAAGGCAAGATAAAAGCACAACACATCCTTAGGTACTGTTGATCTCAAAACAATGAACTGCCTCTCCTGTTACTCAGACAAATATATATTATGAAGAAAATTTAACCATCACATAAAACTTTATTATTATGAATTCTGCTTTGACATAATTCAATACTTCCATACTAGGGACATGTTTAAATTTTTGTCTTGTTCACTTTAGTAAAGAATAGATTTTAGAATTTTATACTCAGAGTCACCCTTCCTGTTTTTTATTGCTATGCTTTTATGTTACCATGGAAACAATGTCTATTTTTACAGTTACTTAGTTTTGAAATTTTATAAGTAGCCCCCAGCCCATAAAATTATTCAAATCTCTCCTACTATTACACAAAAGTCGTAACAAATGTTAACATCATTTTTTTACTTAGTTACTTTTATAAAAGAAGGTACTTTTGGTTTGTTGACAACTATACCTTAACCATTTCTCCTTGAACAGTTTTGATAGTTTTGGGATTTTTTTAAGGCCTTGCAAATATCAAGAAGAAATTTACTTTCAATCATTTGGGGAATATTTTTTCTTAAGCACTCAAATTTCCAGCAAAATCTGAAATGGAATCGATGAAGGTTTTTGTAGCAGGAATACTGCAAAAACAAACAAGTAGAGAATTATTAAATTCAACATGACTATTTTGAGGGGCTCTTTTTAAAAATCCTATAAATAAAAGGCATGTAACACAAAGAATAATGCCAAAATTAGACACTCCATTTCTGTCTGTCCTTACAATCATTTCTTTTCATTAGCAAGTAGCATTATTATGATCATTAACACTTTCAAAGTAAAGAAAATGAGATGTTGATTAACTTAAATATAAATTTTTACAAGTGAAAGACAGACCTTACAATTTACTGACATATAATATGTTACTGAGCTATGACATTGTCTTCTCTGTACTTCTGAGAAGATGACATCAATTCCTGGAAGCAGTTCCATGTCCCCTACAATGTTAATGTCTCAGTTTTACATCTTCATCTCCCACTTCTCTCCTGAGCTCTGAAAGCTACTGTCAATTAATTATTGTGAATGTCTACAGGCATTTCAAACTTACCTGTTTCCAAACTAGACTACTTTTCTTCTTTTTCATGTATTTATCCAAAATTGAAACTTAACATAGAAACTTCATTCCTGAAATCTGATTAATCACCAAATCCTGATATTTCTATGTAACATTATTTCCTGACTCCTACCTCTCAGTAGGAGACCCTTCATAACCAGGGGCTCTGTCTTTGTCCTACCCTATATATCTTCTCTATTTTCAGTATGGTTTAAAAACCTCATTGTTTCCATGAGTATATCATTCATGCTACATCAATTTAAAAACTGATTACAATCTTCAGCAGTTCTCCTCTGCCTAAAAAATAAAGTCCAAATTCCTTAGTATGATATAGAAAGCCCTTCACAACTTTATTTCCATCTGGCTTCCCAGCCTGATCTACCTTGATGTTCCAACAGACTTTTGTGCTCTAGACATATGTTAATAATTCCCCATTCCCTGCATGCTTCTAGCATTTTTCATATCCTAACAGTTCACTTATACTGCTCTCTCTGATTGAGCTATTGGCTGCAATCTGCTGTCCTCAAAAACTTAAGACATATTGACCATTCAAAACCCAAATAATTTAGCTTCTCTTCTGCTAGCTATTCGATAGCCACTTCTTAACCTAAATCAAGACAGACTTTTAATGGATAAACTATATTTTATTTAATTAATCTCTTATTGTTTAACACACATTATTTGTAAATTTTCATTGTTATAGACAAGGTTCACCAATATTCTTACACCTAAATTCTGATAAGCACCCATATTCCCTTCTTTAGAAATATGTCCAGAAGTAAATTTGATAAATCGAACATTATGCAACATTGTAAGGCTTTTAATGTGACAAACTGTTCCCTTTTTAAGGTTTCACCAATTCAATAGGAGAAATAGCTGAAATAGAGAAAGACACTATAATAAACATTTAATATGCATTATCCTCTTTGATGGTCACAATGCTCTTTTAAGTATATAGAGTTATTATCCTGATTTTACTCATGAGTTTAATAGAATCCCTAAGATATTAGTAGTGTGGTTGAGGTGATAAAGCCAGTATGAGCCTAAGTCTAATTCCACACAAGTTTATATTCACTTTTCTTGCAACACGAATCTTCCCAAATACGCTCCCCCGGGATTGTAACCACAGTAGCCAACATTGATGGTGTATTATATTTTATATTTTGTTTTTCATCTTTGCCAATTTAGTATGGGAGAAACATTTTATCTTCTTTCAACCATATTTCTAGCATTATCAATGCATGTAAGGATTTAAGACATTGGCATTGTGAATTTCCTAGTCCTATTATTGCTTATGTTTCCATTGGAGTTTGGAGATTCTTTTTTCCTTTGTCATTTATAAGAATACTTAATTAAAATATGATTATTGCCTCGTGTCATGCATGTTGCAAACATTTTTCTGACTTTGACATTTTGTTTATAATTTGTTTTCATATATGAACTTTTAAACAGTTTAAGTTTTCTAACCCGTGTTTGTCTTTATAGTTTCTCTTTTTGGTGCAGAAATATCGTTCTTTTTAAATGAGATTCTCTTAAATGATATCTACAAGGCATCAATATCAAAATTAATAATTGAACCTCAGTCTTATTGGGCATATATTATATCTGCACAAATATTTATGCTAACTTTAATTTAAAATTTACAAGAAATAGCTGGGCATGGTGGTGCATGCCTGTAGTCCCAGCTACCCAGCAGGCTCGATAGCTTGAACCCAGGACTTCAAGTTCAGCCTGGGCAGCACAACAAAACTCTATCTCTTAAAAAAAAAATCCAAAAACATAAAATATAATTAGGTACAAATTAGATTAATATACTATTTATAAAATAGCCATTCTTACTTTTAAATTAAGAATCAGTATAAAAAATTTAAAAGTCCAATGACTGGTGTTTATTTTGAATTGCAACATATATTTAATCAAAAATGAAAAAAAGCAGCCACTGTGCACATTGTAAGTTTTCCTTTCAAAGACAAAAAAATGTAAAGTGATGGAAAAATAATCACATTTTAGCAAAAGCATTTATAATGTTTCTCTTTCTCCCTGGAGCCACTCATTTGGAGAAAGCTAGAAAGCACATGGAAACATTCCATATAATTTATTCCAGTAAATGATTCAGAGCCATTTTTCAAGGTAGCAAGGCTTTAGGGAAGCTTATGCTAGCCATTTATTAAAACCCTGTTTTCTGCCAAGATAAAAAAAGAGATCCTCGGGTATTATCTACTCTTTTCTACAAATGTCTCCTTCTCCTTTACAATGTGATTACTTATAGTCTCATGACAGGTGTATTGAAAATTTTGAGAATAAACAAATACTTTGTCTCCTCATCACAGATTCTGTCTTAAGGAAAACATAATTATTTTAGGAATATATTCCAATGTACTTACAAATTATAATAAACACATTCATTCAACAGATATGTATTCATTTTAAAGTTTACATTTTTATAAGTACTATAATTACTTACAGCCATTTTGACACTAATTTGATCCTTTTTTAGGAGTTTGCACAGTGGAATTAAAACTTACCAGGGATTTCACAAAGTAAATTTGCAAGTGAAATGGAATGGCCTTTGAGGAAAGAAGAGAAAAAAAAACTATCATTTATTAAATGTTTAAATGAGTTGAATACATGCAAGCTAGAAGAGAGATTTACTACAACATCTACAGAAATAGGAATTATTCTAAGAGCCTTTCAATCTCATTAATGATGGACAGGGAGAACTGCTCTGATCTTTGCTAGTTCAGTGCTCCCACAAGGAGATTAAAATATATTTGGGATGGAATGGCGTCTTAGTCTGGGCTGCTATAATAAAAACACCATAAACCAGGTGGCTGGGAAGTCCAGGATCAAGGTATCAGCAGATTTGGTGTTTGGTGAAGGTTTGTCTTGCTGAGGATTTGGTTCATGGATAGAGTCTTCTTGTTGTATCTTCACATGATGGAAGGGACTAGATAGCTCTCCTGGGTCTCTTCTATTTTAATATAAGGATACTAATCTCATTCATAAGGGCAGAACTTGCATGATCTAATCACTTTCCATAGGTCCCAACTTGTAATGCTATCACACTGGGGATTAGATTTCAATGTATGAATTTGGGGTGGGGGAGACACAAACATTTAAATGATAGCAAATGATAACTTAAATCAATCATTCATCCAAAAACACCCAGTTATCCCAGTTCATAACAGACACTCTAGAACAGATATTATATGACTAACGTAGGGAAAAATATCTTAGAAAAACAAACATTTCACATTGGCCCAGTTTTTTTTAGGGTATCTTGTGTGTTAATCCTCAAGTCCTTCAAACCAAGAGCTAGTTTCCTTCGAAGTAAATCTTAATAGATCCCACAATACAGAATTAGTCGGGTGTCAGCAAAGCCTTTGGATACAATCACAGGTCAGTGAATCGATTATTTCCACGCTACTCTGTTTATTCCTCTTTTTCTTTTTACCTCATTTAAAAAAAATTCTATTTTGAACTAATTTTAGATTTACAGAAAAGTTTCAAAAATGGTACAGAGACTTCTATACTTCACCTTATTTCCCTCAATGTTAACATCTTGTATAGCCATAGCATTTCTCTGTTTATAAAATAGCTGTTTGTTATGTATTTAGCCTTTTGGACTTTCTTTTTGGAATATTTCTTGTTTATATTTCTAGATTTACTTTTTTTAATTTCAAAATATTAAGGGGGTACAAATGTTTTTGGTTACCTGTTTATTATTGATTCTTCACATTTTATATTTCTAGGAAATTAATCCTACCAAATTTCTCTATAAGGAAGTTCCAATGTCTTATGAATTCCTGGGTTTCCACTCCATTTCAAACTGACTGATGTACATTTCTACTTGAATGACCAAGTACAGTTGCAAATTCAGGGTGTCTATACTTCATTTTTCTTCTAAAGCCTTTTTGTCCTCTAATCTCTCTATTAATTCATCTTTTATATTTTCCTAGCTCATCTTTCATCACTCCCTGCTCTCTCCAAATAAGACACTAAGCCCTGTGGATTCTTTCTACTAGTCTTTTTTATCTATTTCTTCTTTTCTTTTATTAATAATTCTACTTTTGAAATCTGGGCCTTGATCGCCCCAGATCTGAATTGCTATGATAGTGTTCAATGTAGTTTCCCCACGGATCCAACCTGTCCCCATGTCACTCCACCCTTACTAGATAATGAAATGATGACTCCTTCCAAAGTATCACTCCCAAGTGGAAAAACATACAAACAAAATGAAACTTTAAAAGGCTGTTGGTTATTATAGGATAAAATTAACATTATTAACTAGTGAAAGCTCTACACAATCTGACCCCTTCCTACCTTTGTAATTTTATTTCCCATTGCACTACCTATATAAACTCTCCACTACAACTCTATTGACCCTGACCAGACTTTTTAAAAAGTGTTGTTTGTTTTCTTATATCATAGCCTTGTCTTTCTAAATTAACCGTGTTGCCTAGTCCACTTTTATATTCTCAAGAAGCTGAGCAGACTCCATACTTGTGATCATTTGCTTTGCTGTACCTAAAGTATTCTTCATCTTACTGCATTCCCAGTTCTATCTTTGTTATTCAATTCTTACAGTTTTGGAAGAAAATAGGCTATGATACTTCTAGGTATTTTTTTCCCTTTAGAATATGAATACTTAGTTTTTTCAGAAAGGAAACAATAGCACAACGAAGCCAGGATAACATAAAACTAGACAAAAAGTTCATGTTCAAATATTTGACCAATCAATGCTAGTAATTTATCCCAGGAAGAGAAACATAAAGTTGGAGAAAAGGAAAAATCTAAGAAATCTGCAAGCCAAATGAAAAGATCAGGTATAATACTTTTATAGCACCAAGATTTTGAAAGTATTCCTTGCTTAAAATTTAACAATTTCTAGAAGAAGTCATCATATATAAAATATTATTTAAGATAACCCTAAGTAAGGAAACTAATCAAATTCAAGTTATACATTTACATGGCTGAAAATAAAATGTTTTGTTTTATTTATTTAAAGTTATATATTCCATATATATTTTGCCTTGTTACAAATGTAGACATAATAGTCAAACTATACCAACAAAATATCTCCTATATTTTAATAGCCCTAATTATATATGTTTGATGTCAAATTAAAAAGAAATTTAACCTGAGATATCATGTAATTGTCATAATTTTCTATATAAATTATAATTTTATTAGCTAATTCTCCAAATTAATGATCTATTCTTGTCATTCAAAGCTATCATTTTTATTCTGAAGTATGTCAAATATTTTTCCTTTGCATAAGATAATTTTTTCTATATATTTTCTAGTATTTTATTGCATTCTTCACTAGATAGAAGCAAAAATTTAGCAGTGTGAGATGGGTTTTTTTCTCTTTTATTTTTTACCTATTTTATATATATGTGTCTGCATATATATGTATACATACATATATATTCTGTTTAAATCTGCTTTGTAACAAGATGAAATAATAAATAAACAGGCACACAAACTGTATACTCAATCCCACTGGGAATACAAAAAAATCATTAACAATACAACAAGTATTCATATACTCTACAAGAAGCATTGAGAAAAAGGTCTGATAAGGACAGGAGTGGGTCTAAAAGGCTGCACAAAACAGTCAGTCATGAGCACAGAGAGTGGAGTGTGTGCAAGGACAGTGAGAATATTGGCACAAATAGAGTTGAAGGCCTGGACTGGGACCATGGAAAATTAAGTTTTATAAGTCAAGAAGTTGAGATTACAATAGAATGTAAATGTCAGGCAAGGGAATTTTGACCCAAGGGGACAAAAGGAGCAAAATGCTTTCAGACTACAAAAGCTGTCAAAGGATAGCTTATAACCTATTTGTAATAAGCATCATGGAAATACTTGGCCATGCACTTTTGTTATTAAAAATGACATAGTGAATACAGCCAAAATGAAAAGGGCTTTTTATTCTTGTTATTTAGTACCCAAGTATAATTTCACAGCAAGCAGGAACAGACTATAGAAATGTTTTCAATTCATTTCTTTTATTCTGTTATCAAAGGATTTGATCCAATACAAAGCAAGAAGCTACATGTGGTGTGTACGGAAATGACACCTTCCCATTAAAGGAAAAAGGCTTCAGTAGGTTACCGTGGAAACAGCCCAGTGTCCATTCCAATTTCTAATAGAAAATGTTAGTCTTCTAATGGAACCCTACCAGATAGACATATTTCTGCTCCAACTCTGTAGTTCTAACTTTCTAAAAAGATTTGGGATATTCATTTTTTTAAAAAGAAGTAAAATATGTATATATGGCTATAACATGCAAAAGTTGTTTGTCTTTTTTTTTTAACCAAAAAATTCAGAGATGCATTTAGGAACATTGTAACACCAGGGAATGATCAAAGTGGCTTTGATGGGTCACCCATGGCCAGTAGTAGTAAATTCATGGCTTACACATTAGTGAGAGCAAGTATCACCTCTGGGTGGCAGAAATTATCACTTTCCAATCCACCTACAAAAGAGACCTCGAATTTTCTACTTCATTCAGTGAGTTAATCAAGTGCCCATGAACTGTATTTATTCTTTAAATGTGGGAATCTTAATGTGGTATTTTATATAAATCTAACATAAAAACATGGTGCCCAATTTTAGACTGACATTTTTAGAAACACATTAAAATTGATCTCTGGGATCTCCTGTACAGAGGAATTTCAGATAATTTATGTAGATGATCCTTGCTCCAGGATGTGGAATTTAACTCTCCTTGTCCCCTTGGATGTGGGCTGTGTTGACTTACTTCCAAAGAGTAGAACATGGAATGGGATGGTGGTAACTGTACAGTTCAGAAACACTGGCAAATACTACCTTGGGTATGTAATCAAGGTTCTGTACTGTGAGTCATAGTGATATCATGCACTTTTGATGTGATGTGGTGAGAATGGCACTGCACCTTGGTGGTCTTCCTCCTAAAAACCTATAACCACAATCTAACCATGAGATATACATTAGACAAATCCAAACTGAAAGACTTTCTATAAAATACCTGACTAATACTCCTCAAAACCATCATCAAAAAGAGAAAAGTCTTGGCCGGGCGCGGTGGCTCAAGCCTGTAATCCTAGCACTCTGGGAGGCCGAGGCGGGTGGATTGCTCAAGGTCAGGAGTTCGAAACCAGCCTAAGCAAGAGCAAGACCCCGTCTCTACTATAAATAGAAAGAAATTAATTGGCCAACTAATATATATATATAAAATTAGCCGGGCATGGTGGCACATGCCTGTAGTCCCAGCTACTCGGGAGGCTGAGGCAGAAGGATTACTTGAGCCCAGGAGTTTGAGGTTGCTGTGAGCTAGGCTGACGCCACGGCACTCACTCTAGCCTGGGCAAGAAGCGAGACTCTGTCTCAAAAAAAAGAGAAAAGTCTGAGCATCAGTCTGAGTAGGATAAGGGGATATGATGATTAAATGTACTGTGGGATGGGATCCTAGAAAAAATGAGCATGGGATCACATGGCAACTTTATGCAAAAACTAATGAAATCTGAATAAAGTCTAGAGTTTAATTTTTTTTTAAATTATCACCAAGAAGCAAACTGCTAATTGTACAGAAAGAACATGGGATTTGGGGCCTGCCAGACAATACTTCAAAGACTTATTCTCCCACTTGCAAACTGAGTGACTATGGAGAATTTACTTAAACTTTGCAAGTCTAATAATTCCTAATTCATAAAATAGGAATAATAATATATGATGTGTGCTATAGCATACTTAATATAGGATATATTTTAAATGACAGCTATCTTGCTTAGCACACAGAAATTGCTCCCAAAATATTGTTTACTTTTTCTCCTTCAGTTTGCTTCTAGCCCAACATCCCAAGGCCAGCACCTCTGCCCCTTTGCCTGAGGGTTTTCACTAACAGAGGTTGCTTTGCGTACCTGCTCACGCTTAGGGAATTAATAAATTACACTCCCCGGAAGCTCACCCTAAGCAAAAGCTAGGGAAGGTGATGTATAAATATTCTAGCTCCTTCACTCTTTGAGGGGATTGCCTCTGAGGTGTTTGTTCTACTTTGGTTGCCAGAGAATTAAGCTCTAGTGACCCACAGAGTAAATAATTTAATAATTTAAACTTTACTCTCCTTTTACCCTTCTCTAACCCCATACTTGTCTTTCCTGGGATCATCTCCCCATTAAACTACTTGTACTTGAATCCTTGTCTTAGTGTTTGTTTTTGGAGGAACCCAAACTAAACAGACTCTGCTGTTAGTTTGCAGTGATATTGAATGCCATAAATAAATAAGATTTCTTAAGCTTGAAACCACCTAGAAAAATTTAGTATTATTTCCACCCAATGCAGATGTTGTGGTAACAAATTTGGAGGTTAATTTTCAATATTTTGTTTACTTTAAACTAAAGATTACCTTTACTGATAAGAGGTGGTTGAAACTCTTATACAAAATGTGCATCTTTGTGCCATGTAGGACATTATCATTTCCTTTTCAGAAGTTTTATATATTTAATCATTTTTAGCTATTTATGTACCATATACCAAAGTTTTAGGAAGTGACCAATGATATAAGTGAAAAGCTTTTAAAAGGTATGAAATGTTACAAAACCCCAGTGAAAGATATTCAGATAGGATATCAAAAAGGTTTTTACCATTAATTTGTAGTTAATAAAAGAAACACTAAAGCATATGTAATAGCTTATATAGATGTCATGTGAATGACATTTATTATTGCTGTTATGTCTATTTTGCATTTACAGGCATAAATCAGTAAGAACCTCAAACACCAGATATCTTACAACACAATTGGTACCAACCAATGAGATAGTTATGAAGGGAATCCACAT
Organism: Microcebus murinus; assembly: GCF_040939455.1. Taxonomy (NCBI): domain Eukaryota; kingdom Metazoa; phylum Chordata; class Mammalia; order Primates; family Cheirogaleidae; genus Microcebus; species Microcebus murinus. The sequence goes on from NC_134111.1 coordinate 35,389,025, forward strand.
ATGTATGTTGCACCTGGCTGAAGGAGGCTATCCCATCCAATAGTTCACTTTTCTTCCCTTGCAATTTACATGTTTGAGGGCTAATTCTCCATAGAGTAAGTATTTAAGGGATGATATCATTAGGAAGATATAGGGAAGAATACCATCAAGGGAAAGATAAGTTGTTACAGAAAATCATTACGATAAGAACCCAGAGCAAAAAGGTCAAGGCAGCTTGGAATAGTGAAACTCTTACAGAACTAGTGTCTCACACTTAGATGTTTGTGTATTTAAGCTAACGTTTCACAAAAGCCATGTTTGGATAAAGCCTGAGACCTTCAACACACTCAAAAGTATCTGTTGAGTAAATAGGTGAATGAATAATTAAAAGAATAAAATAATGATGGAAACAGAGCATGAGAGATGTTCCACATGGTGAGAACAATTCTAGTGTTTGCATATGTTTCCTTTTTCATGATGGTCTTTGTATTAGTTTTCTATTGTTACATAACAAATTACTACAAATGTAGTGGCTTAAAACAACACAAAATTATTATCTCTCAGGTCTGTAGAAGAAATTCAGGCATACCCTTGCTGGGTTCTCTGCTCAGGGTTGAACGCAGCTGAAATCCAGGTGTCAGCCAAAGCTGTGATGTCACCTGAGGCTCGGGGTCATCATCCGGGCTCTCTGGTTGTTGGTAGAATTGAGTTTCTTGCAGCTGACTCCCCATCTTTGTTTGTTTGTTTGTTTCCTGGCTCTCTGCCAGGGGTTGTTCTCAGCAGCTAAAGGCAAACCTCAGTTTCCTGCCACGTGGCCTTCTCCAAAACATGACAGTTTTCATCCTTAAGGCCAAAAGGAGACTCTCTCTCTTCAGTTCCTTATCTGAGGTTGTATATCATACTTTATATAACATAACATAATCCTGAGTGGCTGTCCTGTCATAGTCACAGTCTGCCCCACACTCAAGGGAAGGAGGTTTTATAGCAGAAGTCCCCAACCTATGATGAATTGTATAATTATTTCATTATGTATTACAATGTAATAATAATAGAAATAAAGTACATAATAAATGTAATGCACTTGAATTATCTTAAAACCATCTTCTTCCCCCCCAGTCCATGGAAAAAATTGTCTTCTATGAAAATGGTCCCTGGTGGCAAAAAGGTTGGGGACCACTGTTAAAGCATGTACACCAGAGGATGGGAGACTTGAACCACCTGCAGATTGCGCCACAGTCACATAAAAAGCAGAAAAACAGCATCTGCAAATTCAAGCATGTCTGGTGGGGGATGAAGGGATTTTGGAAGGGATTCCCAGTTGGAATCAATTGCTTAAATTTGCAATTTATATTCTTCAATATTGCAATAGTAAAATATGAGTATGTGGAGCCTAATGTTTATATATTAGATTTCATGAATTGTAGGCTTCCTTTAAAACCCTTCAGGGGAGAGTCAAGTATTAAAAATACATAAACTTTAACATCAGTAATGTTTAAAACAGGATAATTTAACAATGAAGTAGAAAGAAAATAGAAATGTCAGTCACATTTTGTTATTGTATTAGCACATAGAGCTTATTGTATTATCTTACACTCTTGCCCTGTTTTCCACAAAGGGACTAGAGAATTTCAGAGACAAACTGTTTTCATTTCAATTCAATAAGTAATTATTGGACACTACTTTCTTCCTAGAAGAGTTTCCATAAGGATTCAAAATATATTCTTAGCATTGTTATTGGGTCAACCGGGTTTAAAAAATATATATAAAACACCAATGGGAAAAGATGAGGCAGAATGTAGTCAAATGTAGATTTTATGCATGAATGTTACACAGATAATCACTAATACTTAGACATTACTTGAGATAATGACCATGTTTCGAGCTTACATGAATTGCCCTATTTGGTCTCTAGAATAGCCAATGAAACAAGAGGCATATTTATGCTTTTTCTCAGACGAGTAATCCAAGATTTTGAAAAGCCTCCCAGTACCTCTGGTTCTGATAGGTAACAGCTTTCAAATCCAGTTCTGTGTAATTTTCCAAAGCCCATTGTTTTAGTGTTATCCTGCTCCAAATTATACAGAGGTGATAGCAACCTGCAGTTCAAGATAGCAGACAAGCTATCTGGGTAAAAGTTGTTACCAAGGGCTGAATGAAAAAGTGAAGAATGTTCTAATACTTTAAGGAGGATAGTATTTTCCTTGGCTAAGTGGAATGGAAAAGATAGTTCTAGTGATGTGATCAGCACAGAACAACAGTTAGTGATGGAAGAATGAGATGACTTGCTGAGCACAAATTGAAAAGCATCAAATTATTATATATAGTTATATTGCGGTGAAAGGGGAAAAGTTAAGGCTTCACAGATGATGTTCACATAGGATGAAAATATTGAACATGAGATACACACCCACATCCTGTCGTTAACAATAGAATTTGAGAGCGCAAAAGCTGTAAAAGACCGTAGACATCATCTAGGTGTGTGAGGGTAAGTTAAGAGTACACAGCGACAAGCTACCTACTGCTCCTTACCTTTCTCTACACAAACCACTAAGCTAACAGCCTATGGGTAAGGCCTGAAGTCAATTAAGATATAGAAAATGTACTGCCTGAGAACAAAAGTCTCTGGCAGCTCAACTGATGAATTCAATTCCATCTATGCATTCTCCATGCTGATTTCAGCATGATGTGACATACAGGGTGAGAGAACATTTTATTATTATTATTTTTTTATTTCGGTATATTATGAGGGTACAGATTTTAAGGTTTCAATAAATGCCCTGCCCCCCCCCACAAGTCTGAGTTTTCAGCATGACCATCCCCCAGATGGTGCACATCTCACTCATTATGTATGTATATACATACTCACCCCCCTCTCCCCTCCCCCCTCCCCAATACCCTATTACTGTAGTACCTATGTGTCCACTTAGGTGCTGCTCAGTTAATACCAGTTTGCTGGTGAGTATATGTGGTGCTTGTTTTTCCATTCTTGGGATACTTCACTTAGTAGTATGGGTTCCAGCTCTAACCAGGAAAATATAAGATGTGCTATATCACCATTGTTTCTTAGAGCTGAATAGTACTCCATGGTGTACATATAACACATTTTGTTAATGCATTCTTGGATTGATGGGCACTTGGGCTGTTTCCACAGCCTTGCAATTATGAATTGTGCTGCTATAAACATTTGAGTGCACTCTACTTTTTTGTAGAGTGTCATTGGATCTTTTGGGTAGATGCCCAGCAATGGGATTGCTGGATCAAATGGTAGATTCACTTGTATCGCTTTAAGGTATCTCCATATTGCTTTCCACAGAGGTTGAACTACTTTGCAGTCCCACCAGCAGTGTAGGAGTGTTCCTCTCTCTCCGCATCCACGCCAGCATTTGTTATTTGGAGACTTTTTGATAAAGGCCATTCTCACTGGAGTTAAGTGATATCTCATTGTGGTTTTGATTTACATTTCCCCGATGATTAGAGATGTTGAGCATTTTTTCATATGTTTATTGGCCATTCTTCTGTCTTCTTTAGAAAAGTTTCTGTTCAAGTCCTTTGCCCACTTTTTAATAGGGTTATTTGATTTTTTCTTGCTGATTTTTGTGAGTTCTAAGTATATTCTAGTTATCAGCCCCTTATCGGATGTGTAGGATGCAAAAATTTTCTAAGTAAATCGTATTGCTAAGGCTCTAATTTTTGTTGCTAAATAATTTTCCATTTTATTTCAATACAAATTTTGGAGTATATTTCTACATAAAAAGGGGAGAAAACTATTATGATGTATTTATTTTCATGTAAGTTATCTCTTTGAATATTTTGAATACACACAGAATATATATATATATTTATTTATTTATAAACTATACCTTAATGAAAAGTAATAAAACAAAACAAAAATGAACATATATACACCCAGGCATACTCTGTTTTTTTTTATTCTTGACTTTATTTCACTTCACCATTATTGCACCTCAAAGATATTGCATTTTTTTACAAATGGAAATTTGTGGCAATTCTACATGAAACAAGTCAGTCAGTGCCATTTTTCCAACAGTGTGTGCTCACTTCATGTCTTTGTGCCTCATTTTGTTAATTCTCACAATATTTCATACTTTCTTTTAACATTATTATGTCTTTTATGGTGATCTATGACCAGTGATTTTTGGTGTTATTATTATAATTGTTTTGGGTCACCATGAACCACACCCATATAAGACAGCAGACTTAATCAATATTATGTGTGTTCTCAAACTGGCCATTCCCCCATATCTCTACCTCTCTGCTCAGGTCTCTCTATTCTCTGAGACACAACAATATTGGAATTAGGGCAATTAATAACCCAATAATGGCCTCTGAGTTTTCAAGTGAAAGAAAGAATCACACATTTCTCACTTTAAATCAAAAGCAAGAAATGATTAGTGAGGACGGCATGTCAATAGCCAAGACAGGCTGAAACAGTTAGCCAAGTTGTGGAGGCAAAGGAAAAGTTCTTGAAGGAAACTATGTGTGTTACTCCAGTTAACACACAAATAATAAGAAAGTAAAACAGCCTTATTGCTGATATGGAGAGAGTTTCAGTGGTCTGGACTGAAGATCAAACCAGCCACAACATTTTTTTAAGCGAAAGCCTAATCCAGAGCAACTAACTCTCTCTGAGGCTGAGAAAAGTGAGGAAGCTGCAGAAGAAAAGTCTGAAGCTAGCAGAGGTTGGTTCATGAGGTTTAAAGAAAACAGTCACCTCCATAACATAAAAGTGCAAGGTGACGCAGCAAGAAGCAATGTAGAATCTGCCGTAAGTTATTCAGAAGATCTAGCTAAGATCATTGATGAGCATGGCTACATCAAACAACAGGTTTTCAATGTAGAGTAAACAGCCCTATATTGGAAGAAGGTGTCATCTAGGACTTCATAGCTAGAAAATAAAAGTCAATGCCTGGCTTCAAAGATTAAAGGACAGGTTGACTCTTTTGTTAGGGACTAATGCAGCTGGTGACTTTGAGTTGAAACCAATGCTCATTTAGCATTCTGAAAATCTAGAGCCCTTAAATTATGCTAAACCTACTCTGCCTGTGCTCTGTTAATGGAAAAAGCCTGGAAGACAGCACATATATTTACAGCATGATTTACTGTATATTTTAAGCCTACTGTTGAGACCTACTGCTAAGAAGAAAAGATTCCTATTAATATTAGTGCACATTAATAATATACCTGGTCACCCAAGAATTCCAATGAATATGTAGAAAGATATTACTGTTGCTTTTATCCTTGCCAACTCAACATCAATTCTACAGCCCATGAGTCAAGGAGTAATTTAGACTTTCAAGTCTTATTCTTTAAGAAATACATTTTGAAACGCAGTCTTATTCCAATCTGATCACACATCACAGTAGTTGAATGCTGTAGGTACCATAGATAGTGATTTCTCTGCTAGACATGGGCAAAGTAAATTGAAAACCTTCTGGAAAGAATCACCATTCTAGATGCCATTAAGAACTTCCTTTGTTCCTGGGAGGAGGTCAAAATATCAACATTAATCTTTGAAATACTTTTGAAATGAAGTATAAATTTAATGCAGAATATTTTATATAAGTCTCACAAATGTTCTTAAAAATCATTTAATGTTGTTTTAATTTTAGATATTTGAAGAATTATAAAATGCCTTTGGGCTTACTTCTTAAAAAGAAAACTTCAGAACAAACTATACACATAGTTGAAATAATGACAATGCTTACCACCTCTGAAAAAAAAATACTGAGATTGAAAAGAATTAAGATTGGAATTGGCTATCATCCTTTATATATATACTAAATACTATAGTATGCATTTGAGTACACCATCAATTCAGAGACAGAGATCAATATGACCTTAATAAAGTATACAAAGAATCAGATAAATCACCTTATCATAGTAAAGAACCATTTTATGAAGCTGTATCCAAATAGAAAATTATTATGAAAATGATTGATTTGATGCTTTTAGAAAATATAACTGGATGTTGGAATTTTCAGCCCAGACACCAAGATACAATAAACACAAAATCTATGCACAATTTGTAATGGCAATTTGGAAAACTGGTTTCATGACTTCAAGACCCTCCAACCAGCATAAGGAGTAAAAGAAGGTATATTCGTGTTCTGGGGCTATCATGACAAAGTGCCACAAACTAAGTGGCTCAAAACAATACAAATTTATTGTTCCATAGTTCTGGAGGCTGGAAGTCTAAACTCAAGGCAACAGAAGTGCCATACTTCTTCTGGAGCCTAGGGGGACAATCATTCCATGTCTCTTCCAGCTCCTAGTGTCTGCCAGCAATCCTTGGTGTCCCTTGACTTGTAGATGCACACTCCAGCCTCTGCCTTTGTGATCGCATGGCTGTCCTTTCTCTGTATGTTTCTGTTCTCTTTTTATGACACTAATCATTTTGGATTAATGCCCAACCCTACACCACTATGACTTCATAATAAAAACTATTTCCAAAAAGTTCACAATCTGAGACACTGGTGGTTAGGACTTCAACATATCATTTTGGGAGACTCAATTCAACCCATAATGGGAGGTATGAGAATATGGAGAAAATTGTAAGATTTTCTATGGAGAGAGTAGTTGCCCTTCCTCTAGCAAGGAGAGGTTGAAGTTCTAGCTTCCAGTAAAAGAAGTTCTTAATGAAGGGATGGCTTCTTGGGTGTGCAACCCATGCAATCATGAAGAGCCCTACAATTTTGAAATTCTAGGTGATTTTTTTTTTTTTTTGTCTGTCTCCTTTTGTTGCCCAGGCTAGAGTGAGTGCCGTGGCATCAGCCTACCTCACAGCAACCTCAAACTCCTAGGCTCAGGCAATCCTCCTGCATCAGCCTCCTGAGTAGCTGGGACTACAGGCATGCACCACCATGCCCGGCTAATTTTTTCTCTATATATTAGTTGGCCAATTAATTTCTTTCTATTTATATAGTAGAGACGGGGTCTTGCTCTTGCTCAGGCTGGTTTCGAACTCCTGACCTCAAGCAATCCGCCCGCCTCGGCCTCCCAGAGTGCTAGGATTACAGGCGTGAGCCACAGCGCCCAGCCTTCTAGGTGATATTTTTAACAATTTCTTGCATTTCCATTTTGCACTGGGCCCTGAAAATTATGTAGGACACCATTTTGAGAGCTTGCAATGTGCTCCTTGCACTTGTAGCGAGTGGCAAGCTATGACCTGACTTGCATGATAAAGCTGGCTTGTGACAACTATTAAATAGATTGAGGAAACTAACTGCACTGCCTATGGTCAGCTTACCTCCCAAGTTTGTCTAGTCACAAGAAGTACCTCACTTATAAAATATGCATCGTTCTCTTCGTTAGCACTGCAATGAGAAGTGCTCAGGGATGGGAATCTCTACAAAACCAAAAATACTCTCAGGACAAGGAGATTTAAATCTCTGCCAGGCCAGAGAACAAGAGGAAGTTGTAAAGAAACAATTCAAGTAAGACCTTTCCTATAGCTTTACTATATTTGAAGAGTAAAGTATTGATTAGCAGCCTTTGGGAGCAAGCAGGGATGATGAGTAAAAAAAGAAGTTTAAGACAGTGAAATAAAGAAGTCAACGATGGCCTTTTCCACTGCAGGCTGCCAGCATAAAGCAGGTCCAATTTAGAGAAGGGGAGAAGATTTACTATTGCATTACATTTAGAGTTTTGATAAATAATACTAAACAGCACATTCTAATTTCTGAATTGAATCCCAAGGCAGCCTAGAAAGCTAAAAAGTCATGCACAAAATAGTTTTCACTTAGGAGGAGGAAAAGTTATATTGTGTTTTCCAATACATTTTAAAAGGTTAACAGGTGTTATGAGCTAAATTGTGAATTGTGCCCCCTTCCAATTCATGTGTTGATGTCCTGTCCCCCTGTACCTAAGAATATGTCTGTATTTGTAGATAAGGTCTTTAAAGAGGATAAAGTGAAATGAAATCATTATGTGGGCCCTACTCTAATATGACTGGTGTCCTTTAAGAAAAAGAGATCAGGACACAGACAGGCACAGAGGTGAGACCACGTGAAGACACAGGGAGAAGACGGCCATCTTCAAGCCAAGCAAAGAGGCCTCAGAAGAAACCACCCCTACTGACATCTTCATCTTGGACTAACCTCCGTTAACTGTCAGGAAATACAATTCTGTTGTTTAGGCCACCAAGTCCAGCATTGTTATGACAACCCTAGTAAACTAATACAATAGGAGACAATAAAAACTGAATTGTTACAGTGATCAGGGTAGTTTTGGAAGGCGTAAATATCAACAAGATCCACAAAATGGAGCATAGGTTCCATTACCTCTGTCACCATCACTATCTTATAACACAGCTGAAATTAAAAGCACCAAGTAAAAATAGCCTTTTCAGTAGTTGTTTGTAGACCTAGCTTGACCAACAGACTACATTAAGAACATGTATTACTAGACAGCTCAGAATTTTTATGTGTTCAGGCAACATAAGCTGTAAAACACACAATTTCCAAAGTGCCACAAACTATTAAATCCATGTAATTTATGTAAAGAGCTCTACTTATTATGCTTTGCAATACTGTAAGTTGTTATACATTCATAGGATGAATGCACAATAAAATTAAAAGGCAAATTTATTGAATATAATATATATGAGGCGTATCACAGTCTCTTACACAGGTGGGTGTTCAATTAATGTTATCTTCCTCCCTATCTCCTGTGTTATATTGGAAGGAAGGACACAGAGATTAATTGTTTTACTCTGCTTCTAGTCATCTTAGCTTAATTAAAAAGATTAGACTTCAAACTAATTAATTGTCATTAAAGTCAATCTGGCATTGGAGTAACTAAAAACATGCTAAGTCCATGGTTTCTGCAACTCAATTCTGCTTTAGTAAGAATGAGTATCAGTAACCAATGTAAAGCAACTTGGGCGATATCTAGAAAAGGAGTAAGAATAGTTTTCATTTTTTTTTGTAAGACAATGTACAATGAGATTTTACTAATGAAGGAATCAATCTTGTCTATTGGGGTTATCAACATGTGTGATAGTTTAAGGTAAAGTGCTTTGTAGGCTTTCAGGTCTGGAATATTTTATCTTATATTATGGTCAGGCATGAACATTTTAACTACAACGAAGGAGAACAAGTTACACATTACACATACCACCTGAGACAGTCTATGTGGGGTATTGAGACAGGCAGCAGCGTGTAGAGTAACTGCTTCCTAGGAAATTCAGCAAGAAATTTGAAGTTTTCCCCCAAGTCATAAAGGAATTCAGGAGTAATAATTCTAGAGTGTCACAATATGTAGAGCTAGTACTATGCTGAAGGTATTAGGAAAATCTGTCATTTGGTATTATATCTTCTTCCTTGAGACTTTATATAGTAGCCAAGGGGTGGGCACAGAGAGATAAGACCCAAAAATACTGGGCTCCTATCCTAAAATTCTTTAGGGGTACTGGGTAGATCATCAAAGCAAGAATCCACATATAACTCCACAACCTGAGATTGGCTCCAGGACTGGGAATAACAACTCTAAATATCAGTTACTAAATTCTTTCTATTTACTAGGATCTCTACAAAGTATTTTGCATGTAATGTTCAGTATATCCAAAGTGAGTTCCACGAACCTTTGACAGTAGTAAATATGAAAAAGCACACGAAGAGTAATTATGGATTAAAACATAATAGATATAAAGTATAAATAATTAATATCAAACCTAGTAATTCTCAGATAAAATCAAGAAGGTTATGTATATATTGACATGCACTGATTTTTTTATTATTATAAAGAGTAAAAAACATCCTAGAAATAATCAAGCATAAAAATGAGATTTTTCCCAGGCACAAAAAGCAAATTAATACTGATTTTATATTAATGCCAGAAAATAATGAAGCATTATCTTCAGATTTTTTTTTTCAAGAAAACTACTTGTAGGCCAAGCACTTTAAAATCAATTAACCTTTTTTTCAAGTAGAAAGGGCAAAAAAAAATATAATCATAGACACATATGTAGGCTCAGAAAACATTCTATAAATATATCTTTCTTGAATGTAAATTACTTAAGGTATCTACTAATTGACCAAAAAATCAATCTAAGTTAGAGATTGAGGAATAAAGACAGTAGTAGACTGCTCACTAGAACTTTCAACAGGTACAGTTTTAAAACTATCTTGAGACCTGAGGAGAATCTTTATTCAAGCCATTACTATACAGCACTTAATATAGAAAAGTAATGCTCAGGCCTGTAATCCTAGCACTCTGGGAGGCTGAGGCAGGAGAATAGCTCAAGGTCAGGTGTTCAAAACCAGCCTAAGCAAGAGCGAGACCCAGTCTCTACTAAAAATAGAAAGAAATTTATTGGCCAACTAAAAATATGTAGAAAAAATTAGCCGGGCACGGTGGCACATGCCTGTAGTGTAGTCCCAGGTACTCGGGAGGCTGACAGAAGGATCGCTTGAGCCCAGGAGTTTGAGGTTGCTGTGAGCTGGGCTGACACCACGGCACTTTAGCCCGGACAACAAAAGGAGACTCTATCTCAAAAAAATAAAAAGAAAAGTAATGCTCAATGTAGACGTTTGGTGTCTATTTTTACACGGGCATTTGTACACAATTATAAGGAAGCAATTTTAATGTGGAAAATTATCCTTCACTATTCAAATAACCCTATAATAGGCGAAAAAAATTTCTCTGGAAATTTCCCTCCCTCAATTTAAGATTCACTGCCAGATTCAGTTATTATTAATAATTTAATAAATTTGTAATTGTGTTCTCAAAAATACTATGTTTGGGAGGATACAAATACTTATCTTTGATGTGTTTTTCTTTTATTCTTCTTTTAGTTACTAGATATTTTTCATTAAAAGTATGACAAATGAAAAGTATGGAAAATATGAAAAAGTAATAAAAACAGAGCATTTGTTATTTCCAAATGTGAAATCTGTAATATATTTCATATAATTGAATTATTAATAAATTAACTTCACATACCTCTCAAAATTGTATATTGTTGAGTGGCATGGATAACTTTTGTGAAGAATTTCCTTTTAAGAGGTTGGCTTGAGAGGATACTTGGGTTCTCTCACTGACTTTCAACTTCCTTTCACCACTTTTTATGATGTTCTTAGAAGTCCTGAGTAGCAGTGGTGCAGAGGGAACCCTTCCAACTTGTTCAGCTTACAGACTAGGGCTCAGAGTTTATGTTATTTTTAAAGCTGACTTCCTCAGATTTTATCAGATTTTAAAAGACCCTGAGAGAACTTTTGTTATTATGTTCCTTGTTGACATTGCAAGGAAAAAAGAAAAACACACAGAGTAATGAACCATGCTTATCATAGCCAAAAGAAGAAAATGCATTTTATGATTATGCACTTAAGAACCCTCATGAAACTTTAATAATCAATGTTATAAATAAATTATTCACACCAAGAACAAAATAATAAAGATTATTATGGTTTCAATTTGAATTCTCTAAGAATGAGTCCACAATCGACTTTGACAATTCTTGGCTTTTTTGAGAGGAATTGATGTAGTCCTGCCTAGCCAAACCATATTAGAGTTAAATATAGAGCCTCCCTTTAATGAGATCTCTAGAGAAGATAATTCTACAACCTTCAGAAACCCACGACATTTTATAAAATTTATGTGACGTATTTATGTTACAGAAAGAGAGATTTAAACTTTATATATATATATAAAACCATTATCTCTAGAATTGGGGAAGTGGTCATAAAATGGTAAGAACAAGACTGCCTTTTATTAAACTCCAGGCATTTTACAAACTTTATTTAACTTATTGTGAGTTTTATAACTAAAGTATCATGCAGGAAATACAATGCCAGCAAATGATGAGCAGTTAATAATCCTGTTTGTTACATTGAGGCTTTACCAAAACCCTATGAAATAGATTCCATTGTCCTTATTTAGGAAAAAGACTCAGAGAAGTGAACTAGCTTTGTTAAGATCACACACAGTAGCAATCATTTGAAAACACAAGTTTATGTGATATGAAATCTTCCACTGATAGATCTGCAATATTGTGACTTTTTAAAAACTAGATTATTGGCTGAATTTTATATTTTCAGGTATTTTCTTACACTGCGGACAAAGAAATCCGAACCGATGACTTGTGCTTGGATGTTTCTAGACTCAATGGACCTGTAATCATGTTAAAATGCCACCATATGAGAGGAAATCAGTTATGGGAATATGATGCTGAGGTATAGTATTTTTCTTAATTTATGTATTATTTATACTTATGCTCAGTTATGTATTTTTAAAACATTTAAATCCTGTTATTTTTTCCCATTGGCAGAATTGGATTTTCAAGTGTGCATGCTCATATCTGATAAAATTAGAATGGCACCATATAAATAGGTTCTTACCAAACTGGTCCATTAGTATAAAACATGAATGAGGACTATAAAACCATTTTTGTGTGTTAAAATTTATCTCCATGTACATGCCCAATATAAATTAGGCAGGGGGCAAGCTAAACTTATCAGAGAGGCATAAATTAATATGAAGATGTGCATACAGGATGATATTGACAAATGTTATTATTTTCAAATTTCAAATTTTCTACCACTGTGATCACTGATATTTATGCTTCTAAACCTAAAAAGGAAAAAAAAATGACAAGATTTCTTTACTATTGTAAAGAATATTATAAGTAATTCTTTACTATGCATAATTATAAATACTTTTCAGAATTTATTAAACTAGTCATATAATCAGATAAACAGCCTTTTCTCAATATAGCACACCTTTCTGATAGAGAGAGAAAACAAAATTACTGTTGAGAATTTATCGCCAGGCAGTGTGTAAAAACCAGATCAGCCATCAGATGGAGCTAATAAAAAAGAAATATTTTCCTCTGCATAAGACAGCTGCCTCTTGAAAACAGCTTTATTTATTTCAGCTCTCTTTGCTTAACAAAATGAATTGGTTGTCTATGTTATATTTACATTTACATTACTACATGGTCAGTGGTTTATTTAAAAGAAGAACTGAACTTTATTTTTACGTGATAAATAATATGATAGAGGTAAATGAATCTCGCAGATCCAGTGTTCCATGTAAGCCTAAAATACTCTGCAAGAATAACATTTTAAAAATCAATCAAAGAGGTTTTGCTATTGTTGATATTTTAACGAAATAATTTTTGTAATGTTCTGAATGTCATTTTAGTTTGCATGATTTTGTGGTTGCATGATTTCAGGCAAACTTGCTGAATTCTTATAGGATTTGCAATCAGTTATGTATGGTTCATTTTGGCTCTAAAATTTATACAATGTCACGAGGCTCTTAGGACACAAAATTTTCTGGGATATAATGAAGGACAAACACTCAGAATACTTCCTGTGTTGCACCAGTGTGTTCTATTAAGCCTCATTTGCCTTTTCAGTATCTTATTCACCTTGTCTGGCCACCATTTTTTGTCTTCAACTATTATCTACTGGCACCGTCCTTTATTTTAAACCTCCAGAAGACATTTCCTCCACTAAATACATGTAGGTAAATCTGGAACCTTAATCAGCTTACTGTCTATCTTCTATGAGGAAAAGTGCAGATAAACATACAGATAAAGTAGGAATACTACAAGTAGTATTTATTTTTAAATAGAACTTGTCGTTGTTGTTACTGTTTAGTTTCTACCAGGAACTCAGGACTTTGTCAGGTTTGTGGTAAACATAAGGAAATCTAGCATGTATTTATAAAGAAAAGGGAATGATTGTATACTTTTTAGTAAGATGAAGCAGTGTTGAATTTCAGAACACCACTTTTCATCTCTAAACTCTTCTAAGACTCTTGGGTGAATAATGGCTTCTATAATCATAATTCAAATTCCTTCATTTCCCAAATAACTACTGTTGGTAAATAGGTCTATATTTTTGTTTATAGTTTCTGTCAGCCAGTAGCAATGTTATTGAATATTAAGGAATTTTGAAAGAAAAGCGAAATAAAAATAGGTAGCTCCACATAAGATAAAGAAATGTTTTTTGCAAATGTATCCATTTGGATGACTAGTTGTAGTATTTTAGAGCACTGTAATATTTTGTTTCATATTAACTTTGGTTTTGAAACACACAGAAAAAAAGCTTATAAAATACCATAAATATTGAGAAATTTTTATTTTGAATACATAATCTGATCATCTTAATAATTCTATAGCATAATTTAATGGATTCTCCTATATGTTTTCAAAATTAAATAGTGATGCTCAGATTGTGTAATGACACCACTTTGCCAAATTTTAAATGTGTGAATCATAATGTAGAGAAATCACATGAGAATAGAACAATTGTAGGAACAGTATATTGCCTTTCTGGAAATTTCAGCTTTGAAATGTGATTTTATTAGTGAGAAAGTCATCAAAAAGGAAATTTTTTACAAAATTGAAATATAGTATTTACTTTCAATGATTTTCTTTTCTTTTAAGTTTTACATTTAGGATCACTGTAGTCCACAGAAGGGTTCCAACCCTTGCTACCCAAAGGGTGATTCTAGGACTAAAAGCATCGCCTGGAAATGTGTTATAAATGCATAATATGAGACACCACACTAAACATACTAAATCCAAGTGTGTATTTTCACAAAATATTCAGATCTTTCATATACACATTTAAGTTTGAGAAGGACAGATCCAGACAGTGGTCAAACATCTATATATTTTCCATAATCTTTTTATACACTGATGAAAAATATTGAAATTTAGGAAGTCATAAATATACTTTGGAAAATTGTAAATCTTCCAGAGGGGAATAGAGAGAGGGAAAGAACGAAAGAATAAGAGATGCTGAGATGGGAAAGAGGAATAATTGCTTAGTGACTCTATTCTTCTCAGATTCCAACTAGTGGAAAGTAGATGAGTGCTGCTTACTACTTTAATTCAATTCTTTATCTTTTGCTAGCCAGTGCAAAATTATTCTTTGAAAAGCCTCTGAGGTGGTACAGGTTCAAGGCAGAATAGAAATTGGTAGAGTTCACAGAATTACAGAACTGAAACATACCTTAAAGTTCTCTCTTTCAGCCTTTATCAGGAGGAACTAAAGCACAAAGATTATACTGCGAGCAGCAGAGCTAGGATTCAGGTTCTAATAAAGTATTCAAAGAAAGCTAGTTATCAGTACAATTGCGAATCTCACAGTGTGAGCAGCTGAAATATTCCATCACCTTATCTCCCCATAGTTCTTTCAATCTTAAAAGAGAAAGTCATAAATAGGAGCAGAATTGTTGGAATATCCAGAGAAAAATGGAACCAGTGTCATGATGCCTCAAAACATGGTATCTGTCCTGCTACTTTCATTTTGTTTACTTCTTAGGTGAGTGAGGGGAAAGAGAAGGGAATAAAGTTAAGAGCATATCTATAATTGTGTCTGTTTTCTCATGCCGTTCTTAAAATAGTCTTTTCAGATAGATATTATCATTCTCTATTTTTCACATTAGTAAACTGAAACATAGAGTAAATCCCTTGTTTAGGTTTGCACACCCAGGTTTCTGTCACTAAATCTAGCAATTTTTCTACTAAACTACATTGCCTCTTGACATAATTGAAAAACTAAAAATATTAATAATCCAATGCTTTCAATGGTGATGATATAATAATCTAAATGTACAGTATTACAAATGAAATAATTAAATTCTATCAGTTATTTGCTGTACCAAATTTTATTCACATAGAATTTCTCCTTTTCTTAATAATGGGAAATATGTTCTACAATAAATATGGTCTATTTATATAAACAGGCAGTCATAAAACTACTTTGTCATTATGGTCTAATTGGTTACAGACTTTAGCTACACATAATAATATAATTAATGTCTAATTGCTTCTCCTAGTAGTTGAATGAAGCTAAGCACATACTGGTAATAAATACGTGTCTTTATCCAACTTTGATTTGAAATATAGAGTTTCCCACTTTCCTAAATAATTCTTAAATAACCATGAATTTAATTCACTGTCATTTAATACCTAGCCTAACCTGTGTGATTTAGGGACAACCTGAGCATCATTAGCAAAATTGTAGGATACCCACCTGATCTAGAATTTCTTGAATAAATTACCCAAACACTTTCAGACCATGAAGTGCTTATTGCCACAGAGTTAAACAAAAAGGGAAAAAAATCTAAACTTCATCTCACTAAGAGATTTTAAAAATTATTTTTATAAAAATCTGTCATCCATTCATTTTGTTTTATTCAAGTTTTCTTATATTCTGTTTGAACATCACAATTATGTTCCAATGGATTTGAAATTTACATTTTTTTCTGCAATATGTGCACATAATCACATTTCTTTTTGAACATCCAGGCAGCTACATACAGTGTGAGAATCTAATTTTAGATCAGAACACTTAATGCTCAACAAACACTATGCAACAAAGAAAAAAAAAGGGAGCAAAGTATGATGCTAAAAATAAGTCATATTTTTCATGTGACTGAGCAAGTTGACTTAGAAAATATTTGTTGTGAATTTTATATTCATCCATATCAAATGTTTTCCAGAGTCACAACATAAGGAATTTTTTCAGTAGCTAAAATGTGTTGGATTGATAGTTACTGAAACCACAGAAGCTTATGTTTATACTATACTTACCCCCTACCCTTTTATTTACCTTTATAAGAGAGCAGGAAAATGGGATTATAATCTCAAGGTAAGTGATCTATAAATGCAACCCAACCATTTCCCTGTGTAGCATTCCTAATAAAAACAACAGCTCAGTTTACCTTTTGAAGGTTGCATACATTAGACAGATATTTCCTTTCCATCTTCCCATTAACCTGTAGCTGTGATTTCTCATTAGAATTAATTATTGAGTAGGAATTTCAATAGATTAGCATAGTATTTGTAGTCCCTGTTTGTTAAGCTTTTACACTTAATTTTTAGAATAATACTATTATATTCCATTGAATGTATAGATTACATTGTCAGGAGATCAATTAATATTTTGAATAACAACTTTGTTATATTAATTTTTAAAAAATTATTATTCTATATTTCATCAATGGGGGAATGTTATTATTTTTACTATTAAATTAAATGTCTATAATAGTCTAAGTTTATTCTTATTTTGTTTATTATTATATGTGTTATAATAACACAATTGATTGAATTTTGTTTTAAACTTTTAGTATGCCACCTTTTAAACTTAAACCTTTGTGATTGGGTTGGTTTTTACATCAACTATGCAGTCAGTTCTATTTGTTCATTAAAACATCTTCTTTTTTACTTAATGCTTTTTAATACAAAGGTGTGATCTAATATTATAATACTACAGTTCTTATTTTGTCACCAAAATTGCTTCCCTAGTCTGATTGCAATTGGCTTAAATTAGAAATTGTATCTTTCGAAGGGTAGATTTAGAGCTACTTCATGACACATTTTGCCTCAGTAAAACATACAAATATGTTTAAAGGCAGGAATTATTAATTTTTTCTTATCAATCCTAAAATAGTGTGATTAAAATTTTGTACATCCCAGGAAATGCTTATACGTTACATTTTAGAGGAGAACAATTAAGTAATGCTATATTTTACATAAAAGCCAATACTAGCTTAGGGTTCATATTACTCTATTTTATAGTCAATATATCAAATAAAGCTAAAGGAAAAGATATTTAGCAGTAGCTTCATGTTAGCCTGCATGTCACAGTGCCTTTAAAATTGAGTTAACATAGCCTGGCCCTGTGTTGCATGCCATAGTAGCTTCTCAAGAGGCTGAAGCAGGAGGATTGCTTGAGCCCAGGTATTTGAGTATAGCCTGGGCAACGTAAGGAGACCCCATCGCTTAAAAAATATAAATGGGGCATTCACAACAAATACAAATAAGGTATGACATGATTGATAAAGAGCACTTAATAGAAAAAAGTATTCTCAATATAAAAATATATAAGATCCAGAATAAATAGCATAGGAGAGATATAGATAGCTAATGAAAATGAAAAAAAGTTAATTTAAGAAAGTATCAAAAATTTATAAATAAAGATCATTTCATGTGTGTTATTTTATTCATTTCTGATTCATCCTATCAATATGGCAAGAATGTTTTTAATAGCAACACAAAAGCCTGGTGAAGATACAGTAAGACTGATACCCATGTAGTATACTGGCATATAGTAAGTGCAGGAAATGTTAGCTACTGCTGCTGCTATTACAAAGTTATCATTGCACATATTTTCTGTAAAGAACCTTACCAATATGTGTTAAAATGTTCATACATTTTGAGCTTGAGATTTCAATTCTAGGAATCATTTCAAAAGAATGATTACAGTTGTTGATAGAGATGTTCAGAGATGTTTGTCATATCATTATCTACAATAGCTCTAAATTGGAAAAATATTCCCCTCAAATTAAATGAATTTTCGCAAATCTGTTTCATAGAAATTGTTTATTTATTAATAGTATGTGTCTAGATTATTTTAATGATAGAAAAGATTCCTAAAACATAAATGGAAGAAGGATATTTAATTAGATGGACTCAATTTTGAAACTATACATAAAAGATAAAATTACTAGAAAATATATAAAACATTAGTAATCCTTGTCTCCTCTAGAGAGAATACTCAGAAAACATAAGCAAATCATGCTTTATTTTCAAACAAAGACACTAAATAATTTTGTGGATTTTTTTAAATAAAAAAATAATTTTTATCTCAATAGGGTTCAGATTTCTAATTTCTCTTCTGTTTTTTGGCTTTTAGAAGTGCCTGGGATGAAAGTCCTTTGAATTTTTTTTCATGGTCATTCATATGATAAACACTCTCGAGGAAAATATTGCAATTGTGTTTTTTATGAAAATTTTATATTGTATTTATGCTCTGGAGCCACATTTCCAGAGCATAAGCAAAATTATTTTTGTTTTTGTTTTATACCATGAAAAACCTTATAATTCATTTTTCTTTTTAATGACAAATGAAATTCACAATTACTAACTCTGATATCTTTGATGTTAACATGACATTTACCAAAAAAAGTTCAGTGCAAGAGGAAAAATCACTGAGGGCAGAGAATGATCTAGGCTAGAAATTTTAAATGGATGAAATGGACAGGATGGGTGGGAAATTCAGATTCGGTTAAAAAAAAAAGAAATAATCTTCTTAACAAAGCAAACTGTATATAGTTAACAGTATAATTTTACAGATAAAAGACATGTATAATAGAATATTACCTTTCCTATCTTTATAAGTTATCTATCTACCATTTTACTATAGAAGCTAAATCCTTGGAAAGATAAATCCAATGATTTGTGTCCATTAAGCTGTCCAAGAGATACAATTTAATTTTAACAGAATTTATTTTCTGCACTGGCCTTTCACTAAATGCTTCAATCAACGAATTTATTTAGCATCTCCCTGGGCAGGCACTGGGCTTCATGATACAGGTATCCGTGGTCTGTGGCCTTTCTGGAGATTCTGCTGCTGTGTGGTACATTGATGGAAAGTAAGAAACAGACAAATTAATGATGAATTAATTAAAATTGTGTCTGAATAATTAGAACAAGATAAGAACCCCAATAGATTTGATCTTTTTATTTTTTCCTCCTTTCATTAACTACCAGGTTAGACCTATGAAACCGTAAGTGGGAGCAATTTGGGTACCGTACTGTACACAGTCAAGCAAAGCATGAAAGCTAAATTATCTTCCAGATTCTTCCCTGGTGTTCACTCACATTTAGGGCAAAAGACTGAGAAGACCAACGACCATAATTGGACTAGTCAACTATGTTTAATATCCACTCACAAAATAACTCATTCAGTACCAAAAAGCATTTTATTACTAAGAGGAATACTGAGAATATAATCATTTATATCTAAAATAATCTTTTGCCCAAAATGTTTCCTCATTTAATCTCAAACCTCTCTCCGTCCGCATTTCTCAGTCTTATCTTCATTTACTCCTACTGAATACAGTTGATATTAAAGCCATCTAAAAGAAGGTGGCTCACAGCTCCATGGATGCAATTATTATGACATGTGCCTCCCATCCTTATCCAGTAGAAATTGTATGTTGCCTAGGATGATTGATTTATTACTGCTTTTATACTTGATTTTGTCATTATTCATTATTTTCTTTGTCAAACAGACCCACACTTTTCTTCATATAATCACCCAGTCTTGTCTCTCAGTGAACAAAGTAGCTGATGGCTCCAAACATCCCACTGTGGAAACATGTAATGATAGCGCTTTGCAAAAATGGTTCCTAAGAAACCACACAAGAATGGAAGTTTTTAGAAATATTTTTGGAAATTCTACTGATTATATTCCCTAATGATTTTTAAAGGTTTGTGTTGTAGATTTGATTACATTTATTTTAGTATTTTTATGTTTGGTTGTTGAAATCCGGAAACTTCTTTAAAATGTGGTTAAGAAAAGTTTTTATGTATTATTTCTCTGTGGAGTTATTTTCATGTCTTTTACTTCTTAGCTGCTCATTAATTTGGAGACTGCATGTATTAATATTAGTTAGTGTTTAGTCTATCATTAATGAATAGGTACTTTCCTGTTTTATCTTTATTCAAATATATAGGCATATATGTGCATACATATAATTAATGAAAAAATATTATGAGATAGTAACTGTTTTTAGTCTAACCATAGTCATGTCTGGATGATAATAGATTTTTTCATCAGAGCTGAAAAAAATCAATAAAAAACTAACATAGCCCAAAAAGGATTGTTTCGGGGACACTTAAATTAATTTTGTTAATTTTTATTCTGATACTTTGGTTGCATGGAGATATAGCATATCCTTCCTAAAATTTGTAATTATTTTAACCTGAAACACTAAGCAAATGCGTTATTAAAGATGTAACTTTCAATACGTTTATAGAGAAAATTATTTCTAAGCATTTCTTTGTGGTCGGTTAAGTGATATAACAATAAAACCTTTTAAAAATTGACCTTTTATCTTTCACTTGTATGATTTGAGACTATCTTTTTAGTAAGTAGTAAAATGAATCAGTATTCAGTTCAAGTCAATAAACTGGTATGGAATTTTTGTAAAGAGTGAAAATGTCCAAGTTGTGCTTTTAAGTGGCTTATTGTCTAATAAATAAAACATTTTATTTTGTCCAATACCTTACTATAAGAGTCAAGGAAAGTTAGGGAGTTTTTCTAGTTCAGGTGAACTAGTTAAAGATTGTTAGTGGAGGAAATAATTGAGCTTGGATGGCTATGACAAAGTGGGGAATGAAGAGTGAAGGACAAAAGGGATATTGTTTTGATTAGAACTCCATTTAACATAAGGACATTCCAAACATAAAAGTTGAAAAAGCTGGAAAAGTCAAATTTGTTTACAAGGCAATTTACATATAGTGTCTTAGTTTATTTTCAAAGCAACCATACCTGGCACGTGCAATGCTCAACAAGGGGTTTTAGGCTTAACTAAACATTTACATTAACTAAACATTACATCTCACAAGTCTACTGATAGTACTACCCTAGGGCAGAAACCACAGCTTGCTTCTCTCAGTAGGAGAACTTGCGGCAGTTCCCATAACAATTCTTACAGCATTCTGGGAGCTAGCTTCTTTACAGATGACAGCCTGGTGCAAGGAGATGTGATTCACATCAGACAGGTGTGGAAACCGCCCTGGCCTAATGACCTTATGCTCACAGAAGATGATATCTCCTGCAACAATTCCATAGGCCTGGCTTCCAGGAACCCAATGGAACATGTAAAATTACAAGAGTCTTTACACATAGCAAAGCCCAACATTTTGCTTCTGATCAGGTATTTACATGAGTTTATCAGATGAAGGTATACTTTATCACTCAGAAATCATTTTTACCATAAAACATGTTGCCTAGAAACATAGTTAACATTTTTACCCTTATTGGGTTGTCAAGGGATCCAAGTTAGATAATTGACTGAAGGTCAAATTTTTTTAAGCAGAAGGGGAAAGAGTATTTTTAAGCATTTGTAAATGTAATTTAAGTATTTTTCTGACAAAGAATTTGATTCCTCAGAATGATTTGGTAGCTTGCCCAAGTATTCACAGGTACTAAGTGGGTGAATAGGAATTCGCACACTTTGATCTACCTGAGCCTAAAATGTCTGATTTTATACTGCACTACATTAAAAAACAGAGTGTTTTGGTTATTTGTTTTTTATCTTTGTAGCAGTGTGTTTTGACTAATAATGAATTCCTTCAAAGGAAATATTTATGCATTTTTTTAGAAAGAACACTTAGTATTTTCTTAAATTGTCATTATTTGTGTAGATGACAACACATATTCAATATGATCCTTAAAGAAAAATCTCAGAGTTTGTGCTGTATTTTGACCTAAAGTAACTGATAATTGATCAAAGTATTCAACTATCTGTGATGTGTGATCAGATTGGAATAAGACAATGGCAGTGCTTTCTGGGGTAGCTAATGGGCAGTGAAACATTTGATATATATACAATTATACATTTTTTTTAAAAAGAACCTAACAGAAGCATGCAATGGTAAGTGATCTTTTTTGAAAGAGAATGTATACACAAAGGACTTTGGGTAAGTAACAAAAAATGAAGCATTTGTTGTTTTAACTAAAACTTTTTAGGAAAAAATATTATTTTTGTTCTATATCCTTTTTCTTCAAGCTGGCTGCTGGTTGAAGTTCTGGCAACATAAGTGTAACTCAGCCATCATCTTGCCTAACTTTGGCCATTTCTCCCTTTCTTCATTTTTCAGTATTAATAGCATGTATTGAAAGTAACAAAGATCTCAATCTTGAAATCTCCATCACATCTAATAGCCTTGCTCTTTTAATTTCCTGCTAGTTTTCTATTAGGCATCTTCCACTACAAGCCTATTCCCCATTGTATCTTTTCTCACAACAGTGCAGTCCAGGGTATTTTTACTCCTAATCTAAACCAATTACAATTGTCTAGCTAGTGTTTCTCTACTATTTTTATTGCCCACTCCCTGCATTTATTTTCATCACATCTTCAATGCAATATCAAGAGCAAAAAGAAAAACCTTTGCTTACTTTTAATTTTGGTAATTTGCAACAAAAGTATTTAAAGTGCTATTTTTAAAATAATACCTGCAAATCATTTGTCATAGATTCAAATACTTATCTTTTGGTTGATGAGGTTTTCATATAATATGATCCTAGATATTGCCCAAGAAATTGAGCAGAAATATATATAATTAGTATGCATAAAGCATATCAACTTTAAATATATATCTTCAATGTCCAAAAATGTGATTTCAAACATACATAGGAACTCCAAAGAGAAAACATGCAATGACTAGTTAAAATGATACAATTACAGGAATTATGAAGAAACTAAAGTGTAAATATAGCATTTAAAACTATATATATGAGGATCATAGCCTGGTTTTTTAAATATGAATATTTTTTAAGATCCTTAAAAACGCAGACAAAAATATGGCAAACGTTTTATCAAGTAAGACAGATTACTTGTTACTATGATAATCACTTTTCTACAATGAATGTCTTACAGTCATAGATACTATGGCTTGTTTAGTATTTTGAAATGGGAAAATCTCTAGCAGTTTTGTTCATTTGGGTCACAGCTGTGCCATCTATTTGCATGTTTACCAAATGGTTACTGAATAACACATGCCTAAGAAAACTAAGCTTTTGCAAAAGCTTGTTAATATTTGCAGTCCTCAGCTGAACTCAGAACTCACAAATGGGCTTTTTCAAAGGAGCCTGAATTCTTGGCAACGCTTGATAAATGTCGGCCAATTTCTTTAACCATCTGCAAATAAAGGTGTATTAGACAATGATGACTCCATAACAGTTAAAGTTGTATAATAACTAATCCAGAGACACCTGGACACAGTTCCTTTTACAAATATATCACAGCGTACAATGCTTAAAAAATCATAAAGGATTTAAAAGAACAGATTTAATCTGATGTGCTAGTGAATTAAAGATGAAATAGGCTGCACTGATTATTCGTTATCTTTTACAGAGACTCACCTTGAGACATGTTAACAGTAATCAATGTCTCGATGAACCTTCAGAGGAAGACAAAATGGTGCCTACCATGCAGGACTGTAGTGGAAGCAGATCTCAACAATGGCTGCTAAGGAACATGACCTTGGGGGCGTAAAGACCATTCTCCCCAAACCGTGAAAGTGTCTACATTTTTGTTTTTCCATTATTTCAATTTGGGGAAAATATTAACTTTGCTGAATTGAAAATTTTAAAAATCCTTTTAGTATTCTAAAACACAGTTGTTTATAATTTATTTTTAGGAATGTTTGCTTATTTCCCTACTAAAATTTGTATCTGATCAAAGAAGCACATAAAAATATAAATATTAGCAAACTGTTATTAAATATCAGAACTTGAAAATCAAATTGTGTATGCTTTAAAAAAAATATTATTGCCCTCCTATCACAGGGTTAGTTGGGGGTTATTTTATTTGTTATTGTCATAGCGATTGAAAGAGAGATAATGTAAATGCCTTATAAAATAACTTCATTATGAAATATTATCAATTGCTTTATAAATTCACTCTTTCTACTGGACCTTCATGGAAACATGTTGAATTTTTATGTCAGCAACAGGGCCACATATTAGATTATTTCTGAACAGTGAATTCATCTTATAAAATGTTAGTTCCAAATTTTGTACCAGGAAAAAAATTAAATTGGATATTGAATTCATAGAGACTTTATAAAAGCATCACATCTAAACAAATGCAAATTTAAAAAAGAGGAGAATTTGAAAATTCAATTTAAAGTACATGAAATGAGCAATTAACAGGCATTGAGGAGAACTAGATGAATCTAAACTGCAACACAAATCATTGTTAAGAGGTACTCCGGCTGGATTGCAATGATTCCTAGCACAGGCTGAAGCTAAACAATCTCTCTGTCAGAGTTGATGTCAGAAACTCAATCCTTAACTGCAATCATTGTCTCCATAATCTATACCATGCCTTTTCTCTTTACTCTAGAGACTATAGCTTGCTACTTATGCTGTACAGAATTGTAGGTGCAGAGGAGAGCTTTAGACCTAATTTTTAATTCTATTGCATTTAATTATTTTAGTTAGGTCTCTATTGTCATTTTAATTTTATATTTAAAAAAAAGAATACATTAGTATCAGAATTTCATTGCCATGCTATAATATCTAAAGTTTTCATCACCAGAGGAATAAACTCCATACACATTCTTTAAGATTTTATTTTAGGTAAATAAAAATAATTTTATTAATTAATAGATACCATTTTCTATAAAGTATGGCCCTAGGAACACAGTCATAATTAAGCTGGCTTCACATGTTCATTTTTATTTAGAAAGCTCTTATAGAAAGTATTAATCAGTTTGGCTATACACAAATTCTCTCTCTCTCTCTCTCTCTCTCTCTCTCTCTCTCTCTCTCTCTCTCACACACACACACACACACACACACACACTCACGCAGCTTTATAACAAAAAGGAGGACACTTTCTAATGAACAGTAAACTGTTGAATGATTTTCCTAATTGGCATTTGACTTTATATTGCCACAACTCTAGGGAAGAATTCTACAACCTGGAGGATTTCTGGTTTGCTTCTTAAAGGGTAGCTATCCCTCATATCAAGGTCTCTAGGACTCCCTAGATCTTCTAAAATTATAAGCAAAAGTTTGAATGTCAGAGCATTCCTAATCTGAAGAGAGACCATAGCTTATAAGAAACTTAGAAAGAAAGCTGTGACTCTCAAAAGATAGTGAGCCATTGCCTTAAACTGATAATGGCTTCCCAAGTCCACTGAGGCTTGATTTAATGATTCTGTTTTTCATCTTTTTCTCCACTCTTTTCCTCTTCTCCTGACTAAAATAAGGTAAGATGTGCTTGCACAGAATTATTTCTCAAACTTAAAAAGCTTAAATTCTCAAGGATTCTTTTATACAATGTATTCCACTTATTATTGATTTGTCAGTCAAAATGCATGTTATCAAGAAAACAGTCCATGACGAATTTTTAAAAATACAGCTACTCCACCAAAACTGAATTTGAAGCATTTTTAGCAGCATTTTAACTATTTGAAAGTTCATTATGTTCATGTTGAAAATAAAGGAAAAAGTAAAACTGCATGAGTTTCATGCTAGAGAAGAATTTTCAAAGAATCTTCAAAGAGTTTCAATGCATGTATCTAACAAGTTAAAAAATGACATAAAATTTTACAAAATACCCCAAACCAGAAAGCAATGGGAAACATTCAGTTTTTTTCAAAAATATTTACTATCTTCAATGCAAAAAGTTAAAACCATGATAGGCCCCATAATACATTCATCTTATATATCCCTTTTCTATGGAGCTAGACTAATATTAATAGATATTTTAAATTACTTCAAACCACCATCTTCTGTGGTCCTCCCTACATCAGTTAGTGCAATCTCAACCTTCCAAATGCTCAGGTCAAAAACCTAAAGTCACTTTTGACTCATTGCTTTCTATTTCAACTTTCATCTAATCCATCAGCAAGTTCCCTTGATACTACCTTTGAACTATAACTAAAAATGAATGACTTGTCGCCACATCCACTGGGTGTCACTATCTCCAACCTTTTTAATTGCAATATGCTTATAATTTGGCTCCATAATTTCCCAATCTTTGTCCTTGTTGTCTTGAGAAAAGTCTTTTCCCAATACAACAGCCATAGTGATTCTCTTAAACATGAATTTTTTTTATCAACTTCCTGCTCCCAATCTTCCAGTGACTTTTTATCTCCCCCCACCCCCAGTAGCCGTCAAGGTCCTTCATGAATGGCACCTCTCTCCACACCCACACCCCCCACATGCTCACACACACACACACACACACACACACACACGTGTCTGGCTACATCTCTTATCTCTTGCCATTCTGCTTCTTATTTACTCCACTTTGGCTCCCAAGCACGTTCCTGCCTTAGTGTTTTGTTCCCACTGCCCCACAGAGCCCTCTTACCCACTATCTTTAGGTCTCTGTTGAAATATTATCTCATCAGTAAGGCAAACCCTTCTCCTGCCTGCCCTCCCATCCCCTCTACCTCTGAGAAACTATTTTTCATCCTTATTTCTGTCTACTCTTTTATCTCCCCAGACCCCAACACCCTCATGAGACAACCTAGAATGTAAGTCCCATAAAGGCAGGGACTTTGTCACTTTGGTTCACTGTAGTATCCACAGCATCTAGAATAGTTCTTGACACATACTAAATATTCTTTAAATATTTCTGGAATTAATGAACTGCAAAATGTGTGTTAAAATTATGAAATGCTATTGTATCATACATTTTTGTTTTAAATTTTAAAATAAAATCTAATAATATATTTAGACAGGATTTCCATAACTTTGTCTCCAAATGATAATTTTCTTTCTAATATTCTTCATATTAAAGTATGGACTATATGTTGTTCTCTGTGATAAAATATCCTGCCTTATGGAAATGAAATATGACATTTTATTAAAATGCTGCTATATTATATAAGTTGCTTCATGAAGCTAAAAATAATTATAATTTTTAGTTTTTGGTTGTGTGCAATGGCCAGCTGAGGGTGTAAGATTTTGACTTTTGAAGGAAGACGTATCATTCTCTTAAAAATCATATGTATTTTCATGGTTTCATAAGAGCTATTGCTAAAATTATTTTCTAAGTGCAAGTCAATGAAGAAAACACAATTTTAGAAACTTTAAAAGACTTTACAGATTCTTAATTTCTCTGTTTATAGATAATAAGACTGAGACTTAGATGTGTAATATAACTTGCCCAAGGATCATATAACTACAAGGAATGTTGCCAGGACTCCTCATTGTTAATATAAGCTAATACTATCACCCAAAAAATTATAGAAATGGAACAATAATGGGGGAAATATCTTCATTAAACATGTTGTGATCAGTACATTGATTCTTTAGAAGTATTTAAATTCTTATTAGCTTTCATATTTAAATAAAATTAGTTCTATAAAATAATAACAGAGGCAATAAGACTTCTGACAAAATTAAAGAAATTACCAGGAAACAGCGTGATTACAGGAATATCCTAGAATTATTAGAAAACTGGATTTCAGGGAAGCAAAGCCTCTTCAACATTAACTAATGGAAAATACTCTCTACTAACTTTCATTTTCCCTATAATCATGTTTAAATTAAAGTTAAGGTCGGCCTACAGCTTACACAGAGAATTAGACCATCTATTACTGTGAACACTGGGTAAGTTCTATTTTATGCAGCTTCAAACACTGCAGGATAATCAGCAGAGATTTCTTGGCTTCCCAGTGGAGCTCTGTAGACTCTAGTAAACACAACCCATAAATTTGATTTTGCCATGATGCTTAGAAAAGGCCTAATAAATAAAAAGAAAAAAAAAAGTAAAGAGAGGCAAAAATAACTACTACAATAAAACAAGATCGTTTTTACCTTTGGAAAAAAATTCGTGGCAGGTTAGAAACATATTATGAATTGGTTCAGTAAACCTCAAAATATTGGCTCCCTTCCCACATTGTTTCCACACTTCAGAAATGATGATCATATCTGAGCACAGCCATTTTACTTGCATATCATTTATAGATGCTAAACCTAGTCTAGGAGGAAGCCAAATGTGTATGCATTCTTAAGTTATAAAGTATTAACATACTGATTTCACAAATACGAAGAATTTTAGAAACTTAAGACCTTAATGGATGTGTCACCATCAACAAGCTGTCATCCGCATAGCTGATATCCGCACATATTGAGTAAATTTCCAGTTTAGTTGGGCAGTAAAAATTCAATTAGGTCTTAAAGCAGCTTGTGTTTCAGGATGCAGCCACTGCCCATTTTCCCTAACATGTTAAAGTATGGAATAGATAAAATCAGCCACTCTTATGTATAGTCCATGGACACATCTGTTGTGACTACACTATGTTCAAACTGCTATTAAATATAAACTATTGTATAGATTTAAGGTGTTGAATGAACACCAGCAATGTGTTTTAAATAGTTTGTGTAAATTTGTGCACAGATTTGTTTTATATCATTCAATAAATTCTAAAGGCAATTTTCATTGTATTTGTTTAAAAAAAAATCCCTCTGAAATACTAGTGATTCAGGGCAGCTCTTTTGTTAATTATCTTTTAAGATAAAGACCACTTCTATGATACTTGTGTCATCATTATATAAAGTTATCATGTTTTTGTTTTTAGCTAGCGAGAACAAATCACTTAATATTCTGTTTTTAATGAGCTAGAATGAGAATGGGAAATTAGACGATTGAGACTATATCTATAATGTTTTTTAAAAATGAGATTTTCATCATGCATTCATTTGGTGTAAAAATGAGCGTAAGCTGCTGCTTGGTTCCAGTTGTACTTTCAGCTAAAAATAGCACAAGCAGGGGAAAAAAAAGGACTTGATGGTTACATGATTTTTTTGAGGCTTTTTGTTTATTTCAGTCAGTGTAGCCACAGCTAGAAAGAAGTAATTTCAAAAATGTTTTAGATTTATGCTTGACACACGGTTCTTTAACATTTATAAAAGTAGATTGTGCATAATTACACATTTTAAATATTGTAATCATTACTAAATGGTATAATTGTTCTTTTGCTATAAATTTAAATATTTATACATTTTTGTAGAATTAAAATATGCCAATTTAGTTTTTCTTTGGTATATGTTGTCTTTTTTTGAAAAAAACAATGTTAGCATTTCAAATAGATAAAACACTTTCAATATTTTATGCTAATGTTCCATTTTTGTAGATTCATTAACTAAATGATTAAGTGCCTATGGATATCTCTTAGCAGCAAGAAAATATTGCGATCCCAGTACAATTTTGATACCAAAAATATATAAAATAGAAATATTAAAATATGCATGATTTTAAAGTATTTATCATTTTATTTATTTTTTATTCAAAAATGATCAAGACTTTTTTTCTCTTTCTGTTTTATAAAAGTAACTTTGAGTAGAAAAGTTTAAAACATATTTTATTATAAAAAATTATTTTTCAGAAGACTATGGGTCATACCCCATTCCTTGATTCTGGTGCTGGAATCTTGAGAGATGTTCTGTCAAGGTCAGGAGAAGATGGAGAGAGGCTGCCCACCCCATAGCACCAGGGTTCCCTAGGATCAACTCTGCAGTCCTAGCCACAAACAGAATCAAGGGAGAAAATAATAAAAGGTCATTTGATTTGCTAAGTGAGAAGAAAGAAGGAAGAAAAGAAAGGAAGGAAGAAGGGAGGCTAGCAAGAAGGGAAGGAGGGAGGAAAGAAGAATTCCAATATTATCTGTTTTGATAGTTTTATTTTGAAGAGGACTCACCTAAAATTTCCTATTATATTACATACTGTATATGTTTCTATTTTACTTCCCTTATAAATCCTATGCTTCAGAAGTTCATTGATGTGCAAACATCACAAACACTTCAATGGTTTTCCAAAACTTTCTATATAACCATCGGCAAGTGTAAAGGACATTTCTGGAGTTTTTGTCTTACACACAAAAGATCTCTTCTTGGCTTTCTGTAAACCGAGTGAGACTTTACATACCCAACTCTGCTATTCTCTTTTTATTACTCAGGTTTAAGCCCAGCTGTATTTTTCCAGTGCCAACCAGATACTCAGGTTAGCCTAGTAAAGTGGCCCCACCCACCTCAGGATTTGATAGACCCATAACTTACCTGTTCTGCTTTCTTCAGCACCTGGTAAAGAGAAAATGTGAACTCTCCTGCTCAGAGGCTGTGCTCTCCTCTTCCTCCTCAGACAGGGAGAGTTATCAGGTGGTATCTCTGCTGACTTACTCTTTTTCTGACATATGATTCTGTTTTTCACATGGCAGAGGATATTAATTACCAATCTCCACACCTATTATGAGAAAGAGTTGGCAGATAGAGTCAACTGAATTTTTTTTTTTGACAAAAATATCTTCACCAATTTTGTGAAGTGAGAATATAAACATACAAACATCTGAAACATATTCTACAGTTTTCTCTGCAACAGGAAACACATGAACTTGGTATAGCAAATGGCCTTTAACACATAACTTATTTAAGGTAGAGGCTAGGAGATGGACACTGTCTCAACAATGGAAGTCAAAATTAACAGTAAGACTAATGGGAACTGTGCTTGCAGCCCCAGAGCTTGTAGCTTGCTTTCTCTTTTGTGGCCTTTAAACGATGACATGGAGCTAAGTTGCATATATAATGTATATACTTTAAAGTTCTTCCTTGATTTATATGGTCCAAAGTGGGTGGTGATCCATTTTTTCCACATACCTTTTTAAAACTCCTGTTTCTATGAGCAGATTTAGAATCATTTGACTCAGCCACTCACCATCTCCTCTTTTAGATATCTGTTCTTCCTTAGTTTTCCTTCCACCTCACTGGTCAATTGTTTTCAGTTTCCTTTGCTGGGCTTTCCTTCTTTCTCTTCATACCGAAGTATTCCAGGATACAGTCCTAGGTCTTCACTATTTACATTCACTTCCTGTATGATCTCATCCAGAACCATGGATTTTTAATACCTCTGTCATGCTGAGTATTACCAAAGTCTCTGTCCAGTGCAGAAGATGCCTACTTGACATCTCCATTTGGATGACTAACAGACATCTCAAACTTACTATGTCCATAACTGAACTTTTTACCTTTCCCTACAAATCTATAAACCCAGAGATTTTCAATCCCAGTAGATGGCAACTCCATTTTGCCAGTTGCTCAGTCCAAAAATCTTGGTATCCTTGATTGACACTTGTTTTTTCATCAGAAAATCATATTGGTTTCAGCTTCACAACATGTCCTGAATCCAACCACCTCTTAACACCTCCACTACTACCAACCTGATTCGTGCCACCATCTGAATTACTTTGAGACTCCTAACTGGTCTCCCAAGTTGCTTGCATCCTTGCCTCCTCCACAGTCTATTCTCAAAGAGAACCAGGATGATGCTGTCAAATGTGACTCAAATATGTCTCTCTTCTGCTCGAAACCCTCCAATGGCTTCCTGTTTTATATAAAGTAAAAGGCTGTGTCCTGATAGGACCCAGAAACACTGTGCATGATCTGCCATTGTTAACTCTCTGACCTCCTCCCCTGCAATGTTTCCCCTATTCACTTCATCCCAGTCACTCTGTACTCCTTGTTGTGTTTTTGAGCAAGCCAGGCATGCTCTTGGTTTAGGGATTTTACCTGGAGTATTTGTTCCTAGATAACCACATGCTAACTCATTCACTTTGATCACAACTTAAATTCTCAATGACACCCTCCATCTACCCCTTTTAATATCATAGACTACTTTTTACCTGTCTTCCACATATCTAATCTATAATCCTGCTCCATTTTTTGGTTCCATAGCACTTATCACCTGCTTATATCTTATCTAATTTACTTATTTATTATTTTTAATGCTTAGTTGCTTATTGCCTCTCTCTCTCCACCTCTACCCCTACCAAGCACCCCCTACTTGAGTAAAAGATACCACAAAGTAGGGATCTCAGTTTCATTGTCATATATTGCAAGTATCTAGAATAATGCCTACCACATACTAACACATAAATATTGGTTGAGTTTCAAATGAGTTTCCATCTTCTCTCCCCTCTCTTGGTGTACTATATTCTGTGTCTGGAAGAGGAGGACCAGAAGGGGCGTGGAGGCAGAGAGAAGGACTTTAACATTTTTCTTGTTCTTCTTTGTATTTATACACTTTAATTTCCACTTTACTTTTTAAATGTCGTCCTACTAAAAGGTTTACCTCATCTTTCTTCATTACAAAACTATTAATTTTTAAGGGAATGGATGCATTTAGAACTTGAGACAACTCCACAATTAGGCAAGTATTGGGGTAATTAAATTTGATGCGAACCAGATGAGCATTTTTTCCTCTAATAAAAGCATGGTATTTTGTGATAGGATAATGGAATGTTAGGATGACAAGGCAGCTGGAGATCTGATCAACCCCTGAATCATAAAATAACATTTGGTAACACAGACTGATTTTATTTGCACAAATCTATTGTAATTTTTTTCTAAGTCTTATTTCTTAAAACTACAAGCATACTACTTAAATTCCTATGAATACATATATTCAAAGGAAATATGCAGTATAAATTTATAAATTCCAAACTTAAAAAAAAACTGAAAATCAAATTCTCCCTGCTGTGCCCTTTTTTTAGGGTCAGCATTTATGTACACAGGTCTCTGGACATAGGTAGGGAAATGGGCTTCTCTCTCTTACGTTTCTCAAAATCTTAGGTGGTGTGAGTTCTACACTATGACATATCTCTTATCTTCTATTTAACATGGACAGACCTAGGAGGTGCTAACCATCCTATCACTTTCCAGACGAGGTGGGAGTGCAGGTTCTTGTTACCTGCACTGCAGGGGCCAGCCTCTGAAGACCCACTAAGGCTGCTTGCACTTGATAGAGATTTCTTTCAATACCTGCCAAGTTGCATGTTTGCTTAAATAATCATTCAGGTCAGTTTCATTTACCTGGAAAAAGATTCTGACCCTCTTATCTTAGAATGTAGTGGGAAGAGTATGGACTTTAAAGCCAGGTGACTTAAGTTACTATCTCAGATGGGCCACATACCAGAAGCTGGCAAGCCTCCTCCTCCTTTTCAGCCAACAGGTATACCTGGAAGGGCTCATGTGAGGGTTAGCAATCATCGGGTAAAGTGCCTCTTGCACAGAATGTTAGTTAGCTACATAGGAGCAGTTTTATTTGAGCATGGCATTTTCATTGTTGATTTCTCCATGTGGAAGAATAACTGAGACAAAAGATGCTTTCAACGGATAAGAAATGTCCAGGCATCTTATGTTTCTCTTTTCCCTAATTTTTCCACTATGTGTAGAAATTGGCTTCTGTTTTACACCACTAGCAAACTAAAAGTCCTGTGTTTTGTCCCTGTAGGCCCACAAGTCAGCGGAGGAGTAGGATTTAAATTAGAGCACCCTGAGGAAATACATTTCAGAACTTAAGATCTTTATGTAAAAAGCTCTTCAGATCAGCTTTTCTGAAAAGTAGCACCTTAGATTTGCAGAAGCCCAGAATGCAAACATTTTTAGACATTCCTCAGTAGCTACCATACTGAAATCCAAAACTTTGTTAATGATAAGCTATGCTGATCCTTAAAGCTGGGTTATATAGATAAATATTTTTAAAGGATTTCCAATGCTATTTGAGGTATTGCTGCTTTATTTTTCAAAAGATGCAATTAGCAGCAAAGCTCAAATTAATGTACACGAATCATTATATAACTTACTTCTGGCTCTAAAAGCTGAAATTGCCTATGGCACTGAACTATTTAATCATATTTTTATCCTTAAGTTTTTACCAAAGACTGAAAATTAGAAGCACTTATTTTCCCTACAATGACTTATTAGCATATTTTCTAACTTTTAAAAATTATTAACATATTTTCAGAGAAAATCATTAAGTTAGAAACATTTGCCAAAAGATGAACAGTACATCTTAGGTATAGTTTATGCTTCTGAAACTCTCGTTTTGGTCAAATTGTCAGGTAGACGGTTAGGATCTCTGGCTCATCTCAGGGCAAGGGTCCCCTGCTTTGGTGCAGTCTCCAGCAATTGCTCACCTGGGAAGAAGGATAGGGTGGGCGCTCCATTTGGTGCTGCCCCACCCTTAATCCTATCCTGAGCAATTGCTGCATCTGGGGAAGAAAGAAATGCTTTGTCAATCTAGGAATTCCCCCACCCAGGCATAAAAAGATTTAGAAAGTGACCTAGAGTAACCTAAACGTAATTAATATGGCATTAGCTTGAATCTGCTCAGCCCCACCCAAGGTGGGCTTTCTTATAGGGAGTTTGCATAGGCAGATGGAATTTTGAGGACACCTGTTGATCATCCTATACCTCCCAAGAGCCTGTCTCCAGACTGGGCTAATAAAAGGAAACACTTTGAGAAGTCAGAGATAGTGAGTGGGTCAGTACTTGAGTGAGTTGGTCTCTCTCCACTTGTGGAGATTGACCCATTTTATTCTATAATAAAGATCTGCTCTTGTGAAACTGCTCCCTGCCTGGGTTTACTCCATTGTATTGGCCTTGCTGGTGATTGTTTTCCAAGAGAGGAGTCAGAGAACTGGGATAATAGTCTGGATTTGACACTTTGCTGTTTTTTGGTCATTCTTTGGCCAAGAGCACACCAAGAACCGAGGGCAGACTCCCACCCTGACATCTTTGGTGCTGAAATCCGGGATTCCGACAAAATGCTGGATTCTCTTATAAGGGTAAAAATCATCAATTTGTAATACCTGAGTTTTGACAGAAGGATCACTATAAAAACACCTTCTATGCAAGTTAGTGATTTCAATGCAGTGTTTGAGGATTTGTTGTGTGTGCTATAATTAGACATCAAACATCAGTTATTATGTAATTAGTTATCTAATGTCAACACCTCAAAATTAAGGAGAGATGAAGACAACCATCTATTTGCATTTTTTAACAGTTACGTTGAAATTGACTAATCAAGTTGTAACCTTCAAAGTGGGTAAGGGAGCCAGCAAAGCGGAAGAGCTATCCCCGTTTTTTATTCACTACTCAGCCAGAATGTTTCAATCCCATTTCCCTCCTCTACGCCAGCCTTCTGCCTCCACTTACATACTAACTAAATTAGTTGATTTTGTCCGGAAATTTGTCGAGATCTGAATCAATGGAAATTAGAGCTAAAAGAAAAGAAGTTGAAAAGTAAAATTTTAAAAAAAATGGAGATTCTCATAAATCTCTGTGAAAAAAAATACTGCCCTAATGAAAACAATATGCATAGCTTACCAAAGATTGTCTTCAGCTAACCTGAGTGTATTGAAATCAAGTAGGAAATATTAGCACGAATACTTATGCTTATATACTATATTTTGTGACTCAAGAATATTTTTTATGGTTTCAAAAAATCATTTTCAAATTAAAGCTCTTAAGCCAACATGCAATTAGATAAATCTAGTTTCTGACTAATGCTCTGTGACCAGATTGCTGCTTGAATATTAAGGTGGAGATCAGATGGGTAGACAGACAGAAAGGCTCACACATTTATTATGATATTGACTTACTTTGTGACTTCCTGCCTATTTAATATCTACTATTTTTTATTGCTCCAAAATTAGAAGTCTCTTTGGTAAGCCAAACTTGATAGTCACAAGAGACTTTCTGTGATAGTCCTTTAAAGTATACTTTGATTCAATTTTTAACCTAAATCCTCCATAATTACAGCAAATATATTTTACAATATCATGGTTTATTAGAAAGGACAGCCTTGAAGTGGGCAAATCAGGTACCAATTGACAATCCCAGCATGGAAGTAGTACCTTAAAGCTGTGGTTTCCATGGACCCCGCAACCACCCATCCACACCTCCTGCCCACATGATTAGGGATGAGCCAGTTAAGGAACCCTTTGTCCCAACCACAGTGACTATTTCAGAGACAAGCCTATGATAGAAACCAGATTTCTGTTTTATAAGTTTTCTGCTTGGAACTGGTGGGAAATATTCCCATTTCCTCCCAGGGTCAATTAAAGAAAAGAGTTTGTGTTCCAACCTCATGCACGTGAGGTTTCCTATGCATAAAGAATGAGTAGGAAATTAAAAGGAAAAAGAGACTTAAAGGAGTTTAGATACCTAAAACTAAATGCAGTTCCACCATCACCCTTTCTTTTGTTTGGGTAATTCATCAAAAAATTCCTCTCTTGCTTAAACTGTTTCAAGTTTGGGTTTTATGAACATGCAAATAAAAATATATTGGTTAATCACTGTTTACCCTAGTTGAGTGTGTTTTATAATTTGTAAAATCTAAATGATAAAATGTGCATCATATATTTCTTATAAATATTTCTTGTATGATCTATATGAAACATCTAATTGTGCATGAGTCAGGAGGGTGTTCAATAGAAATTAGTTTCATCTCATCCCTATTATTTCTAACCCACCACAGAAAAAGATGCATGTACAACAGATCTCATCATATACTCAAGTGAAATGCTTATACATCCTTAATGTACCTGCAGTTTAAGCTAAATGATGGTGTTTTCTCTTTTTTATTTGCTTTAACTTTTAGCATTTTATTTTAGTAAAAATTAGTGGACCTTAGTAACATAATTCCTCTCAATTGAGGTTACTTTTTAAGTTTTTATAAAGAAAACAGAAATAGCTAATAGAATATATTAGCTACTTTTCAAGTGTAATGACTTGGAGTGTGGAAGTGTGAAAAGATGCTTAAAATAGCTTCTATAGTACAGTGATTATACTATAATGCTACCTGTTTACAGCCCAAACCTTACCCCCTTGTTAAAGGATGGCATTGGCCAAAGAAGCCATTATAATTCTTTGTCCCATAAAATAAGTTCTCAAATGATAAATGTCCTTTTGGAGTCTGTCCAGTCCTGCTGTTTTCCAAGGCTGCCATTGTCTCAGGCTGCCTTCATGATGCTTTCTCTGTGTATTAGTTTGGGGCTATCATAACAAAGTACTAAATATGAAAAAAAAAAAGTCTTTGTAAAGACAGGGCACAGCTGGAAATAAATTTTAACAATTACAAGGGATATGATTGAATCAGAAGGATGATGAGACCTACATTTGAAAAGAAAAGGTAAATTTCTTTGTATTTGATTAAAACTGAATATTTTCACCAGTTATTTCAATCATCATTATAAGTGCCCATCTTCTAGAGACTAAAGTTAAATATTTTGTGAATGATTTGAACACACTCAATCCCTACGTTTTAGGAATTTGTGAGTTCATATGGTGAAATGATATTAGGAAAAGACATTAACATTACTCATATGTGTGCCTATCATCATATACCATCTGAAAATAAATGAACTTTGTAATTTTATTTAGTATAATAGACTATATGCAATATTGTAGTAATGTAATATCATTAAGTATAATACCTTTGGGAAAGGTGTGGTATTGAGTCATTGTTTAATTGATGAAACGAAAGTAATTTTATAGTAGCAAGAATGGAAAATCTCAAAAGTAATCTCTCAAATGCAAAAAGCAATAAGCAAATGTTTCTGTGACTGATGTTTCTAGTAAAGATTTAAAATCAAGATTCCTAATAGTTATAAAATGTAAGCCTAAAGTTAATTTACAAAGTCATAAATTATAAAAAAAAATTCTTAATTCCTTTTGAAGAAAGTTCTTTCAAAATCACTCATTCATTTGTGTGTGTGTGGAGAGAGATAGGGAATTCCTATTTATAGCATGATAAATAGGGATCTTACAGGCTTGGCACCAGGCTAAAAATATCCTGCTAAACTCCCCTTGTTTCATGGAAAAGGCCTGGAGCTCAGTTAGGTAATCCAAATTCTGTGTTCAGCTAAACCCCTGATTATAGAGAGTAAGGCTTCAAGGAGCTGTTGTCATTTGTTAGGGGCAGAGCAGAGCAGAGGGGAAGAACCACGGTGCTTGCCATGAAAATTTCCTTTTGGAGTCCAGGCCTGTGTTTTCCTGTCATTCTCTCAGGCTGCCTTCACGATGCTTTCTCTGTGTATGAGTTTGGGGCTGTCATAACAAAGTGCTAAAAACTAAGCGGCTTACAACAACAGAAGTTAATTCTATCACCACCTGGAGGCTAGAAGTCCATAATCCAGGTGACTGCAGGGCCATACTCTCTCTGCTGGTTTTAGGGGAGAACACTTTGTCTTTTCTAGCTTCTGACATTTGCTGGCAATTCTTGGTGGTCCTTGACTTGCAGAGATGTATCGTTCTAGTCACCTGACTGTCTTCTCCCTGCGTGTCTTCCCATTGTCTTCCGTCCGTGTGCATCTCTGCATCCAAATTCCCTTTTGTATGAGTGCACTTAGCATATTGTATAATACTGGGGCCCACACTCATGACCTCATTTTAACTTGATGACGCCTGTAAAGACCCTCTTTCCAAATAAGCTCACATTCTGAAGAACTGGGGGTTAGGACTTCAACATACCTTTTTGGGGGAACACAATTCAACCATAACGCCCACGGTTTATCTCTTCCTTTTAAGTTGATTCACAAAACAAGAGTGTAGGCCAGACCTGGTAGTTCACACAAGTAATCCCAGCACTTTGGTGAATCACTCGAGCCCAGGAGTTCGAGGTTACAGTGAGGCCACTGCTCTGCACTCCAGCCTGTGGACAAACTTTTGTCACCTTCACTTTCTGCTATTCTTATTACTGTTTCTATACCTTATGCATTTCTGGCCCCTCTCGCTCTGTACTCTTTTCTTCTAAAAATATAAATATTGCTTCAAACTCAGACTTCGTTTTCTCTGGAACATTCTCACCCTACTTCCCACCTACTTCATATAAACACTGATGATAGGCAATCAGAACTTCCTATAAGATCCTTAACCATGAGGTGACGTTATTTTCAGGTGTCTTTTCTTGACTCTCACCTAGGTGGTTCCAACTTCCAGCTGCCACATGGACAGGGGTCCTCTAATAGATGGGCCAGTCATGTCAAACTAAGAAACACTGTAATATCTGTGTAGTGGAGAAACTTCTCTGGGAATGTGGTAGGAGCTTGTATACTGCATTGTTGCCAAAAATAATCTTAATAATCTTGTTTTTCTACCTTGTCATCATGCACCCTAAATCTCTCACTAGGACCTCTCAAACTAAATGTTGGGTTAAAGTTATGATGAGATGTTGATACCCCTCAATCTTTGAAAGAAAAATAACACCTTTTGTTGTCAAAGTGTCCAAGCAGCATCCCACCTTATCCAGCATGCCTTCCAAGCCATATTCTCATTTTCTATGTGTGCTGTGCCATGAAGCATCACTCTACACTGATAAAGCACAGTGCCCAGAGACTACCAGAAACACGCCCATAGTCAATCAAAGTTAGGCTTATTAACTCGCTGCAGGAAGGGAGAACACACACACCAAGGTGAACTCTTAGGTGTATCAGGAGAAGTTAGTAAGCAAGGAGAGAGAACTTTCTGAGCAGAGGAAGCAAGAGAAGGAATGCATAAAGTTATGAATCGTGATGGTGCAATTAAGGAGCTATATGAGATTTGTTACAACTGCAACGTAGGATCTTGTGAGGGTAAACAGAAATCAGAAATGTGCAAGAAATAAACTGTCCTGAACAGCATTGCATGCCTGCTAAAGACTTGGGACTTTTTTTCTAAAGGGAATGGGTGTCTGAAAGACTGTAAACAAGCTGGTGATATGATCATATGTGCATTTTGGAAATGCTTCTTTAAAATCAGAAGGAAGGATAGCCTTTAGGGATTGGGACTTTTGTAATAGTTTAGGCTAGAAAGGATTAGACTTTGAAATAGAGCTGCAGCTTTAGGAATAATTTGGAAGTTATGTCAGAGATGAAATCATATGACTTAATAGGTGATGAGGATGAAGTAGAAGGAAAATGCAGGGCAGGAATATTAAATAGATTTAAACACAGAATGATAATTCCAAGGAACTTGAAGTGCCTGCTTGGACTGCTCAGTTTAGATTGATTATAGGGCTATATATGAACATATACTGGGGAAGTGATACACTAATCATGGTTGCCATGGCATGAGAAGGGATTTGGGACAAACTAGCCATATAAAAATGACACTATTGGTTGCTTAGCTATGAATCATTTCACAAGTCTCTTTTTTACCCATACCCCAGTTTTCTTTTGGATAGCCGCTCCTCTGGGATATAGCTCATGTTTTTAGGAAAAAATGGATCACATAGAACAATTTTAATAAATATTCATAATATGTTATCCCATCTGCTTTTGCAGAAGGATTGGTTTAAGAGCCTATGCCTAAGCCCACCAGCACTTGATACTTCCCCAAACCTAGTGGTTGGTCTGGAAATTGGCATTTGATGCAATTTAGGACAATGAGACACCAGAAAAGTTTTTCTGTAGGCTTCTGAGAAAAAAGTTTCTTGCTCTTAAAAGTAACCCAGGATTAAGTCAACCTTAATGAAACAATCAACATTCTTATTCTTTAAACCAGTTTGAGCTGGAATTTCTGTTGCTTGCAGTTAAAACACATTAATTAATGATGTCTTTTCTGTCCTTTCTTTAGCACAATTCTCAAGTGTCTGTTTTCAATGATTGGGTGGATTTTTTTTTTTATATATATATGCAAGCCAAGACAATAGAGAAGGAAAACATTTTAATCTTATATCTATTGGATTTGTGAGACATGGGACATCCAGAGAGAATACTAATAGGTACATTTACATGCATGTCTAGACTTCAAGAATGAGATGTAGCTTGGAGTTTAGGATTGGAAATCATAAACGTACAACAGGGACCTTAAGCCAGTGTGCAAAATGAAACAGAATATTAACCTAGTGGGTGAAGACCAGCATCCTTTTTTCTGTGACATAGAACACAGAACTTAAGAGGTGGACAGAAGACAAAATATCAACATATAATCAATGTAACTTGGGAAAGTATTGTTTCTTAAAACTTGTTTTTAAATTATGTAGCTGTATGTTCTGGATCATAATATAAAATACATTTCTTACTATAAGTAGCAGTTAAAAAGTTTTCAAAACAGTTTAAATAGAGAAAGAAACTTAGAAAACTGAGAACAAACCCTAGGGAGCATGTAAGGAGAGGACATGAGAAAAGAATTCTAAACAGGAAAAGACTGAGAAGGTAATATTGCCCAGAGAGATGGGAAAACACAAAATGTACATAGAGTGTTCTCACCCTTTTCAAATTCATCTATAATTCTCTGTTAGCAGAAATTTCTGATGCAACCACAGAGTAACAGAGAGCAAAATTTGGGTAGGACCAACATTATAGGTCTATTCTCTATCTAACCTACCCTGCTCGTAAAACAATGTGTCTTCCCTTCATGCACACTGATCCTTTGCAATTTTGGCTCATTCAATCTCCTACTCCCCCAAACTCCCATCTTTTCTCAATATCCCATTTCTTTTTCCATAGTAATTTTTGAATTTACAACAGCTTCAAAAATATCCATTCAGCTACTTTTTATATCAGCTTAACG
Source organism: Microcebus murinus (assembly GCF_040939455.1). NCBI lineage: Eukaryota > Metazoa > Chordata > Mammalia > Primates > Cheirogaleidae > Microcebus > Microcebus murinus. Next base: position 35,430,850 of record NC_134111.1, read on the forward strand.
ACCCACAATTTTAGGTATTATGAGCTTCTTTGATGACTTAACACCTTGGAGAAACTAAGAATATAAAATAAAATGAAGGAAAAGCATCAGTTTTATTTAGCTGAATTATCTTATATTAATATAAAGATAATATTTTAATGAAAATGTTAATGTAATTGGCCTGTAGGAACCTAGATTTGAAAGGCTAACTCAGTTTTTTACTTGAATCATAAGAAAAACCTCATTTTCACCTAGGAAGTTATAGTGTGAATTATAGGAGATCCTCAGAGACTCAGTTGGATCAAAATTCAATTCTGCTTTTATATAGATCTGAAAAGTGTGGATCACTGTTTTCTGCAGCATCCCAATAGTCATAAAAATTTCATGTTGGTGTCTAACAATTCAATGGCATTTTTCAAGACTTTCTTTTTTGTGGATTTTTTTGAGCACCTCAAAGGATTAATTTGTTTTTTCATCAAGGTGCAGACCATGCAATACTGCAGAATGAATATTCTAATACAGCTTTCTATTCAGTGTTTCCTTCTTTATTGTGTAATGTGTATTATTATTTCAAAATATATCTGATATATTTGATTTTTATTGTATAGCATTAATTTACATTCACAAATGAATTTGTCTGAGAATATGTGAATAAAATGGGCTCATCTCAAGAAAGAACAGAATATTTTGTTTCTCAAACTGTATCTGAATCAGAAAAGCAAAAATAGAAAAGTTTAAATAGCATATTTTTTACCCTAAAGATATACACAAAATAAAAAGGATTAACTTATGAATAAGACTGTTTATTACAGCATTATTCCTCTAACAAATAATTTTAAAGCAATTTCTTTCTTATAACAAAACAATTGAAATATCCAACAGTAGGTATCAGGTTGAGTGAGCTATAGTATAATCACATAATGGAATATTATGCAGCTATAAAAAATAAGGAAGATTTGTCTATATAACTCTAGTGATCCTAAAGATATAGTATAAGACAAAAACATGAAATTACAGAAGAATGGCAGATTATATTTTCCAGGAATAATATAACATATTTTTCACATAACATTCATCATGTTTCAAAATGTTGCTACTCACCCTTCAAGAACTAGAGTATGTGTTGCCTCCCTTTGAAACTTGGAAGGCATTGTGATCGTCTCAATTAATAGATTAGTGACAAATGTCACTTCCAAGGCTGGGTTGCAACTGGTTATTTACCTTCTGCCAGCCACCAGGTTGATTACTTTAGACTCTATTCATAATGGAAAAAGTAGTGCTTTATTTCCACTGGAATAGACACTAATTATGAATATGGATTTGCCTTCCCTTCCATAATGCTTCTTCCAAAATCATCGTACTTTCATTTACAACATACTTTTTCTTCTTCTTGACATTCCACACAGCATCACTTCTGAGAAAGTCATTTTATAGCAAGTGCTGCAATGGATTCATGCTTGTGGAATTCCCGGGTCTTACCATGTTCCCCATTACCCTCATGTAGCTGGACTGCTAGAAGGGTGGATTGGCCTTTTGAAGATTCAGTTATGGAGCCATTTGGTTGGCCATACCTTGTGAGGGTAGAGTGTATATTCTCCAGGATGCAGTGTGTATTCTAAAGGAATGACTATGGGTACTGTTTCTCCCACAGTTAGGATTTATGGGTCTGAGAATCAAGGGATGGGAATAAGAATAGCTAATTTTTCCATAACTCCAGAGATCTATAGTGGCTTCCTATATCTGTAACACTCAGCTCTGCTAGTTCATAGGTCTTAAGTAAGACAAAGAGAAATGTTTCTACCAGGACATACAGTACTAAACCATCAATCTGTAATCAACAGGCAAAAAACTGAATTGATTATAATTGCTGGATTGATTCATCCTGAATACAAGAAAAAACTGGGTTACCACTACACATCAGGGGTAAGGAAGAATATGCTTGAATTCAGGAGATCCCCTCAGGAACTGCAAAGAACTTCAATGTCCTGTCACTAACGTCAGTGGAAACTGGAATACTCAACAAAGGCAGCAATTGTAATGGCCTAGACATTTGGAAATAATGATTTAGTATCTGCGATGAAAGTAAAAAAAATAAAATAAAAAATAAAATTTTGCAAAAGGAATGAAGATTTAGGTCACCCCACCAGGCAAAGAATAATCACCCATCGAAGTGTTCGCCAAGGTTATAGGGAAGGTGGAAGATGGTCATAGTGGAAGATGGCTATTATAAATATCAGCTATGGCCATTTTTCAAGTTACAGAAATGAAATGATAATTATGAATATTTCTTCTTTATTTTTATATGAATACACATACATATATGTGTATATGTAAGTCATCTTTTTCTTCCTCTCTCATGTTCCTGTACCATCTAACAAACGTTAATAGTAGAAGCATCATATCTTAGCATTTAAACTATAGAACACCAAAGAGAAAGCATCATACAGTAAGAAAAGGAATAAAAATTACCCAAAGATGGGTAAAAAAAACCTCTGTATCCTCTTTGGGGAAGAGGGTAGTGTGAGTTTGGTTATACAAAGTATAGTTGAATCATGTTAGGTGGAATCATGGTTTTGCCATTGCATTTATTTGGCAGTTAAGTATGATTAAAAAGATGAATATCTATTTGATAACAAATTGACAAAGGATAGATTGTGGTGGCTTTGTACAGTGTCAGTTTAGTCAGAACTGAGTTTCTTTGTATTTTCTATCATGTACAGTTTGGTTCTAGATTAGGGTTTGCCACAAGTGAAATTTGCATGGAATTCGCATAGCATTAGTAGCCAGGTTTACACTTGGTTCTGTGCGCGGTCGGGCACCATTGCAGCCCACACAGCTCATGACGCTGTCGTGGATCCGCACAGGGCAGCAGCTTGGCTGGCAGCTTCTCCAACTCTCCAGGATCTCCCTCTTCAGCTTCTCTGGTCATGTTGGGACTAAAGTGGCAAAATGTTCCAGCTCTTTTGCAGGTTTCCCACATTACCAGAGTTGGAGGCTTGGAGGTGCAGAGAAACCACTGCCAGTTCAGATCAGAGACAGAAGCAGATGCCAGTTCTCTTCACAGTTCCACTTTGGTCCTGCTCTCCTCATTCCTTCCTAACTATTGGTCTTACAGACTTCAAGCCCAGACCCAGACCCAGGGGTACCAGGCTTGCACAGACGGCTTAACCCGCTCTCTCAATTGCCTAAAGTCTTATCCTAACAACAAATCCTTCCCATCACTCATAGTGGTTCTGTTTCTCTGGCCAAATCCTGATAGACTCAAGAAGAGTTTGATTGTATGTAACTTCTTTTTTTGAAGAAACAGTGAAAGATAATCTGGAAGATAATGAAAAAGGTAGGAAGAAAATAAGGAGGAAAGAGGACAAAGTTGGAAACTCTGAAAGTATTTTAATTCATAGTTTTGACTTTGTAATCATGTAAATATTATTTATGAATTGAACACCAAAATGAAAAACAACAAAAAACCAATGTATTCTATTAAAATATAATAGTATATAAACAATGTACACATATATACACCTGCATACATACACAGATAGTATATTTATAGTATATATAGTATATAAACTTATCTTAACTGTTTACATAGTATATAATAGTATAATGAATTGGTAAGATAAACAGATATAGAAGAGTTATTTCAAATGACTTTTAAAAATTCATACTTTGATTCAAAAAGGTAAGAGTACATATTCTAAACTCTAAAAAGAACCACTCATATTTACTTTCAGTAAATAGGCTTATTTTTAATGAAAATGTGAATAATTTTATTTTAAAACCATATATTTATATAAAAACTATTTTATTGATTGATTGATTTTTTGATACTGAGTCTTGCTCTGTCACTCCAGCTAGAATGCAGTGGGTGTATTATCCTAGCTCACAGCAACCTCAAACTCCTGGACTCAAGAGGTCCTCCTCCCTCAGCCTCCCAAGCAACTGGGACTACAGGCATATGCCACTGCACCTGGCTAATTTTTCTCTTTTTGTAGAGACACAGTCTTGCTCTTGCTCAGGCTGGTCTCAAACTCTCGACCTCAAGCAATTCTCTCACCTCAGCCTCACAGAGTGCTAGAATTACAGGCGTGAGCCACCACACCCTGCCCATATAAAAACTATTTTGTGTGTATATATATTACTGTAAGATAAAGCAAATATAATTATGCTAATTTCATTTAGAATCCAGATTTTTTAGAAAGATATATATATATAGTCAAAATCAAGTAAAGTTTTGCACATTAAGTAAAAATACCAATTCCACATATCAGTATGAATACACGATTTATTTTTTTCTAAAATGTATGTATTTTCCAGCTTTGTACCCTGAAAAGTCCTAGAAGCAAGGAGTAGCCCTAATGCCCCAACCATCATCTCTAAAAGCAACTTTTCAGTGACAGGAACCAGGATTCCTTGGACAACTGGCTAATTCAGAATCTAGAGTAGGTAATGTACAAGATAAACTTGAAATATTTTGTAACTGAGAGCAAGAAATCCATCAGAGAAAAGTGGAACTGTGAGCCACTGGCCAAAGATGAGAGAACTTGAGCTTCACTGAGAACGATGACTGCCATGGACTGACACTATGAACTATGTCAAAATCCATGGATGCCTAAAACATGATGAAAATAAAATAGACAACAAAACAGAGCATAAATTATAGGTCTCTTTAAGAGTTTACTAGGGCACCAACTCATTATTTTGAGAAGCAGGAATGAGAAGAATCAAGCATTTATCCCGTGTTTTGTCAATCAAGATTCAGTCACCAAATTGTTGGTGAAGAAAAGAGCTTTATGTAAAAGTCAAAGCAAATTAATGCAAGAAAATGTTACAACTAGAAAGTCAGTTTTCTGTAATATCTGAAATAATGTATCTAGACAATGACATCAATAGATGCCAAATTCCTTAGGTGAAAATTTGATAGGGAACTTTATAAGAGATGCATGACATTGCAATTTCCCATTACTATTACTATTAATGAATATTTACTAAAGTCAGACAACCATATATAATGTATTCCTTGATGGAATGCAGTGAGATGCTCAAATAGGTAGATCTAGCCAGCTATTTACAGGAAACTTAGAGATATAGTAAGGGAACAATATATCATGTAATATCAAAAGGTTATGACCAGTCAAATCCAGTATATATGAAATTCTACAAGACAAATGGCCCAGTTTTGTTAACATATAAATGGAAGAGAGAGAGAATAAATGTGAGAGAGAATGAGAATGAACAATCATATGGTTCAAAGAGATGTAAGGGACATATTATTAGCCATATGCAATATGTAGGTGGACCTTGTTTAGACCATAGGCTTAATAAATCAACTATAAAAATGTATCATGGCTGGGCATGGTGGCACATGCCTATAATCCAGCCTTCTGGGAAGGCAAGGAGGGAGGAAAGCTTGAGCTGAGGAGTTTGAGATTGCAGTGATCTGTGATCGTGCCACTGCACTCTAGACTGGGCAATGGAGTGAGACTCTGTCTCAAAAGAAAGAAAGAAACAAAAGATGTATCAGATATTGCTATGTTTTTTTTCTTAATTATATTAAGTGTAATAGTCTTATTATTTTTTTTAAATTTTTTATCTGTCAGATATACTTTCTGAAGTATTTATAGGTTAAATCCCTGTGATGTCTAGGATTTGCTTTAAAATACTCTAGAAAAACAAAGCTATTTGGAGGATCGATGAAGTAGAAAGAGCAGAAGGTTGATACTTATTAAAGCTTGGTTATGGGCACATGGGAGTTTATCGGATTATTCTCTTTTTACTTCTATCCGCATGAGCACATTTCTATAATAAAAAGTTATACATTAAAAGAGCACAATGGGACATTTTTGTTTCTAAAAGTGTGAAAGCGGCTGGGCGCCGTGGCTCACGCCTGTAATCCTAGCACTCTGGGAGGCCAAGGCGGGTGGATCACTCGAGGTCAAGAGTTCGAAACCAGCCTGAGCAAGGGCGAGACCCCGTCTCTACTACATAAATAGAAAGAAATTAATTGGCCAACTAATATATATGGAAAAAAATGAGCCGGGCATGGTGGTGCATGCCTGTAGTCCCAGCTACTCAGGAGGCTGAGGCAGGAAGATCGCTTGAGCCCAGGAGTCTGAGGTTGCAGTGAGCAAAGCTGACACCACGGCACTCACTCTAGCCTGGGCAACAAAGCGAGACTCTGTCTCAAAAAAAAATAAAAAATAAGTGTGAAATCTAAATTATTGCTGAAGAAATAATTTTTTAGGAGATGTCTAATTAAAGGCTTCTTGAAAACTTGAAAATTGTGTGGTTCCATATTTTTCTTCCTTCTCTATCATATCAAAAAGAATGGCATATATGTTACTGTACAGTGAAAACAAAGTATTATAACAAGGAGGATGTTACACTTGAGATGAGAATAGATCTCAGCAGTAATATTTCTAATATTTTTCCAGTGTACACTTCACAAGAAAGCAAAACAATCTTATGGTTTCAAATGTTGTTTTAAAATTCATGTTTTGTAACAAACCTACAAAAATGAAAGCCTTTTGCTTTATTTTGCTTTTAAAAGATCTTTTAAAAATTTGTTAGTAAACACCACTTAATTCTTTAGATGGGTCATTATTATTAAATTGTTTGGGAAAAAATTCAGATTTGTATTATTTCCTTTTTTTTGGCAATTTCCTCTAGCAAGTAATTTGTGAGGGGGTGCGTGTGTGTCTTCTTTAATCAACGAGTACATTGTATCTCATGAGCTCTGAATTGTAGGAATATTCTATAACTATTTCAAGATTAAATGACTTGGGAAACTATTCCCTAAAATTCCACATTTCCCAGTTTAGTTGTGATAAGTAATGAGTGGACAGGATGAAGCTTCCTAACACAGACATTTGCAAACCTATTTTTCTAAAAAGAAACTGGACTCTAATGACTTTTCTTAAGTACTGTATCTGGGCCTTACTGCCTGCTCTTTTTGTTCTCCAACCCACCTGTAAACAGTGTGCTTACTGGGTAGGCAATTAATGAATGAGTAAATCAATCTGGGAGAAATTCAAGATCAGAATACTTCATCCAGCGCTAAGAGTTAAGCAACTAACAGTTAAAAGAAAGAGCTGCTGAAAAAGTAAAAAGCTGCTCACTAAGCCCCATCAGGGGATGTTTTCCAATGCAGCTGCACAAATACAGTATACCCACAGGAGTGGGGCAGCTTTCACCCTGCAAATGTTTGGAAAATACATCCTCTAGGCTTCTGCCTCCTGCTGCAGATCCATAGAGTATATTAATGGCCAGCAAACAGTAGCATGCTGTGTCTGATTGCTCAGGATATTATTTTTTTTCTCTAAAGTTTGCATCAGGGAATATTTTTCAAAATGTTTCTAAAGGTCACTTGAATCTTCTTGAAACTAAGAAAATAATGAGATACCTGGAAATGCAGAGACACTTTCTTTCAAATTCATAGCTGAAAACACAATGAGCCTTTATGTCTATGTCATAATCAAGACAGCCTTCCTTTCCTTCGGAGATGCTCTGTCCCTCAGGAAGCAACATACCTGAACATAGAGTTCAGTATAATCAGAACTGAAGTTCTTAGAATAAATGACTCTAAACTCCTAAGGCATTTTGCATATTTACAAGAATACAACTTGGAATATTCTTGCCACCGGAAATTTCTAATAATTAGAAATGGGTTACTAAATTCTGAAGAGCAAAATCCTCACAAAGGTGCAGCTAATGATTCACCTGAAGTTGACTAGTAAACAGGTGTTCTCCTCCCCCCATTAAACAGCAATATCATTTCATTGAAAATGCCCTGCAAGCAATGCTTTTCAATTCTAACAAAATCAGGGAAGATGATGATTAAAAGAATGACAAGGGTCAAAATTAATTTTTGACCATTATGCATTAATATGCTTCCATTTGGGAAGTATATTTACTTATGAACAAGTAAGTTTGCAATATCAGCTATTCATAAATTAGCACAAAATATTTACTGTATTTGGTTGCAATTATTTAAAAAGTTTTATTGAATTATTTTGACACTTTTAAAAATTATGTCAAAGTAATCCATTCCGAGCAGAGTGTGAGAGAGAAGACTTATAAAACCATATAACTTTAGAAGTGAAATGAACCACTGAATAATTTCATCTAACCTTTCCCTTTTTCACAGGAGAAAACAAGAGATCCAGAAAGCTGAGGTTATTTTTCCAATGCAATTAGTGTCAGTATTGGGACTAGAACCCACACCAAACGTATCCCTAAATAGAGGAAGCAGAAAATCAGTAACATGGGAGAAGGTGGCATCTATTAACACCTTTAGAGCAGATAAATTCTGACCTTCCTAAGAGGGTAGGGCAGTAATCATTTCTCTCCTCTTCAATTTACATTTCTTTTTTCTCTATATATTACTCTTTGTGCCGTTTCTAAGCATTTGGAAAATTCAAGAGGTGAAAAAGGATTGGGGCATGGACACTTAGATCTAAGGTGAACATAGATAGGCTTCTTTGAGCCATTTAATTTAGGTTGGACCTGATCTCTCAGTATTCACAGTAAAGGCTAATTCCCCTTTATGCAACTGAAAGGTTTCTGGGAAGCGGCCATCTCTCCATGTCAGGGTAAGATGGGCTAGACGAAATGCTGATAACAGCTTCCTATGGGCCAGATGCTGTCCCAAAGTGCTTTATATGGATACTCTTATTTAAATTGCTACAACTCTCCATCAGTCTATTGCCAGGAGTGCTGGAAAAAAAAAAAAAAGAAAAAAAAATAAATTGCTACAACTCTGAGTTACTTACCACAGATGATAAAAGCACATATGATTTTAAAGATTATATTCCCTGTTAATTTTCTAAAATTTTATGTCGGTTAATAATTTTAACCTTATACAGTATGTATTTTAGCATAACTCATGAGAAGTAAAGATCACTGATAGGATTTGGGGCTCCTTTGTCTTAAAAATGGGAGGTGATTTCTATGGAAATAGAATTTCATCAGTCTATTCAACAAATAGTGCCTGTTTTATGTATCAGGTATCAGACATGGAGACCCAATGGGAAGCAAGAGAGACGTACAGAACACAGGTCATATATTAATAATAAACAATGAAAAATAAAAACCCAAGATTATATTATCTATTTTTTTTTTCATGGAAAGTCTTTTGAGAAAGTGAGATTTCAAATATCTAGGAGGACTCCAAATTGTCCCTGCAAAGAAGGATAGGGGAAGAGGATGAACTTAATATCAAAAGGTTACCATTTTTCAGCGGAGATCTCCCAAAGGCAAGTATCTAACATTCACTTCGTGTCTGCAGCTTTCATGTTTGTGTTTTCGCATTTAATTCAATTTCACAGTGACTCTTGGAAATCAGTATTTTGGCTCCCATTTTACCAGGTTCAGGGAAGTCAAAGGAGTCACTCACGGCCAACAGCTAGGGTGCGGCAGAAGCCAGGTTTTAGGGCTGCATCTTTGGCGTCAGTTTTCCAAGGCATAACCTGAAATAGAAACTGCAAACTCTCTCCAGGTGGGGAGGGCTGAAGCAAAGGAATGTTCAACTGAAGGAAAGAAGGGCTGGGCTAGTGCCAGAATACCCAACCACAGGCTCCAGCCTCCAAGTCTCCAGGGACAATAGGGTGGGGGTAGGGGTAGGGGTGAGGGTGGAAGTAGGGGTAGGGGTGGGGGTAGGGCCACCCAGGTCCGGCTCCCAGGTCTCGGGCTGGTGGACTCCAGAACCTCTATCGTACATTGAGAGAATTTTCATGAAGTAGAAGTAGAATAGATGGCAACTTGATGATTAAAAATAGAAAACAATGTAATTTATAGAAGATGAATTATGAAAAATGATTCATAAGAAATATTGAGCACTGAAAATAGTGAATGTTGAAGCTATCCATTTTACAATTGATTAATGCAGAAGTAAGACAACACTCTTTTTTGAAGACATTAACTCTCTTGAGAGATTTCACTGGGATAGTGAGTAGAAAAAGAATGTCTCTCTTTCTTTAGCTCTCCAAAGAGCATCTTACCCATTTTTATTTCTTATTCTTCCCTGCACTAACAATGAAAAGGTCAAGAAAAAATTTTTTAAACCTCTTCTATACACCTATGAAAAGAATTTTCTATAGCATTTGTTAGGGAATGACACCAAGAGTAAGAGACAATATGACCTTCCAGAACATACCTCATGATATGTAGTTTAAAAAGCCCCCCCAAGATAAATCACAGTATTAGAGGGTAAAAGGAAACTTTCTATTAACCCTAAAATGGGAAACAGCAGTGAAGTTGGCACTGATTTTCATATATCTCATTCCTCTAACACAGTATACTTCTGCTTGACCAAAATGAGAAGAAACATTTTCATATCCATGTAATCTCCATATAAATTTGATTGAGGACTTCTGGGCTGTTTGCTTACAAAGTGTGTGTACATGTCCATATCAGCATGTTAGTCTTAGATGTAAAAATCCATTGGTTTAATTCTCTTTGTTCTATTCTAGGGCAACACATGTAACCATCCTTTAACTAGAGCTTGCTGAGGGTGGTGGCTCATATTTGAATATGTCGCTGCTTCCAGAGTGCAGCAGGAAAGAACAGTTATCCCCTCCAGTCTCTGCCTACCTCTTTAAATCACAGATCCTAAATAATGAAGGAACTTAAGGTTTTCTCTTTCTTTCAGTCCTTTGGAATTGATCCACTCTTACTTTAATCTTTATAAAATAAGCCACCCCTAAGGATGCAGAAGTGGATTTATTTGCTATGATTTGATTGGTGCTGAGTAGGGCCTTATTACCACAAAAAGAAAAAAAAAAAGAAAATCCTAACACCTGTGTCTAAGCCTGTGGCATACATAATGTTTTCACTTTTAGCACAGCTCCTCTGCATCGAAGGCATTCATAAACATTTGTTGAATGAACGGATGAATCTGTTTCAGTCCCATTGGACTGAAGAGTTCAGAAGTATCTTATCAAAGTGCAATTAGAGCAAGTTTAAATCAAGGCCCTTAGTGAAAGGAGCAAGGTAGGCCTCTGCAGGGGCAGAAAAAGGTGAGTCGAGCCTCTCCAGGTGATGCCCAGGCCAATAAATTCAGAGCAGAAGATCTCAAAGATAAACACTCTCTAATTAGCTGCTTTGCCCAGCACCCTGTGAGTAAGCCATAGAATCATAAATTGTGTGTGGACCTTATAAATTGAAATTATTGGGTGATGATGCTGATATTAATATCTTTTAAATGGAACTGTGCCAATTATGTGTTGTTGCTTTGGAGACAACACTAACAGCGAATTATTAGAAATGACATTTGATAATCTTCAGAAAAAGAAACTGTTAGAAGCAATAAGACTTGGTGTTTGATAGATAGTAGGGAGACTATAGTTAATGTTACTCTATTAAACATTGAAAAATAGCTAGAAAAGAATGATTTGAATGTGTCTAACATAAAAAAAATATTTAAGGTGATGAATATTCCATTTGTCCTGATTTAATTATATGAATAGATGAAATTATTACATGTACCCCCAAAATATGCACATCTATTATGTACCAAAAATAAAAATTGAAAATTAAAAAAACAAAACAAAAAAACCTTGTATTTAAGGAACTGCAGAGAATACAAAGAAATACAGGGAAGGGAGAGGGTTCTTCCCCTGTGTGATGCACATTACCGTAGTTAAGGCTTAATAACAACCCTGAAAATGGGTACTTTCTGCCCTTTTGTTATGGATGGGCAAATGAGGCCCAGATCAATTATCTACCTTCTTTAAAGCAACATGGATATCTGAAACCTGGATTTAAATTAGAAGCCCATTTTCTTTTTCTCATTCTACTCTGAAAATCCATAGTAGATGATACTGTAAACACCAATACCCTAGAAGAAATTTGAGTATAGGGAAAATCTGAGTACTGTACTATATATTGGTAGCATCCTGGGCTCACCTAAAAGGTTTCTTAGTGAATGAGTAACATGTAATACATTGGTCTTTGAAACATTTTTCCCTGGTTTATGTTATTAAGCTAATAAACATCATAATGACCCTATACCCCAATTTTGCCTAAATTAGCTGAATGGTTGCTTTTATTCTCTAGTTTCATACCAACTCAAGAGATTTGGTGTTCAGGGTCTTATTTTATCATTATAGAATTTGCAGACTTTAGCCACTGAGGAGTGATTTGTTTAAGGTCAAATTAGAAAAGTATTTTCTCATGTTCTATAATTAAAATAATTTTGAATTTGAATCTTCGGACTCAGAAACCAAGTTTGGCTATTTGCAAAGCCACACAAGATCATGGAATGCAGTCTTTGAAAGACAAAAGTGAAAAGAGAATGCATTCTAACCTTTAGAACTTTCTCAGTGGTTTATGAATATTTCCTGTAGCAAGCTGAAACTATGCTTTCAAATGCCTTTGAGGAAATCCGTTAAAAAGAGAAGTGGGTGTGCACTTTGGTCCATTTTTATTCCTCCCTGGAAATTCTCAGTGGTTTTCATGCCCAGTGCCAGAAAGGATGGAGCCACTAATTAATTTCTATCTGATTGATTAATTAATTTGTTTGTTTGTTTATTTATACCTGGAAGTTACTGGATTAAATTTGGGGGGAGAAAGTGAAACATATCAGGGTCTAAGTGTCAAATGAATACCCACTTGGAAATACTATCCAAGATGCTGGGCCTGGAGAAACAACCTAGAAAGCAGGTATGTTGACTTATCTGAAATTACTTCATGATTCTTGGAAAGAGGAGGGCATTGAAGAATGATACCTGGGAAGTTTCCTGATGTAAATATTTGAGTTTACAACTAGAAAAAAATAGTACAGTTAGAATTTACTTTCATCTACCTTTTAAAAAATGTAGCTACAGAGAAAAAGTTACATAATTTCTGCATTGGTAGGAATAAATTCAGAACACAGACTAGAGATAAAAATCCCATCTAATACTTACTGTGATAAATGTACCACCTTGAGAAGTTACTTATTCTCTTCCAGCTTCAGAGTTTTTCTCTGTAAAATGGGAATAATAATGATATCCACATCATACAATTGTTTTGAAGGTTAAATGAGATGATTCATGTTTCCTACTTAATAACAGAAAGTCTGAAACACAAGTGCTTAAAAATAAATTATGAGGAGGAAGAGGAGGAGTAGGAAGATGAAGATGACATTCACATTGATCTAAAATTGTTCTTATACCTGTGATCTTATTTTTTCTTCATTTTCTGATAAGATTGAAGAGTAAGATTTCATGAAACCAAAGAAGGAAGCACTCTTTTTTTTTTTTTTATCTATGAAAATTATGAAGAACAGAGTAGAGAAAGGAAGATTTTCTTGCCTTGGTGCATTCAAGATTGTGTCATTCTATCCTTAAAAGCTAGAAGAAGGGAAAAATAAAATCCCCTCCAGCTGTTATCAGAGGGAATGTTTAGTAAACTAGGAAAAAGTGACTTCCTTAGGTTCACAGAGTTATTTAATCACAGGGAAGACAAAAGCCTCAAGTATGCTAAATATTCAAGATCAAGTGTGTATCTTTTCTAGGCTTTTCCATTTTTGCATTGCTCTTTCTGCTGCTTGACAGTGACACATTAAAACACTAATGAAATTTTAAGGATAAGAATTATTTCAAATTTTACTCTATACTTATGGATGATGTCTGTCACCACATGTAATGGCAGCACAAATGATAGATAACAGGGTTACTGATCTTTCAGGAACCACAGGGAGTGTGAACCAGACTATATCAGGCCCAGAAACACAACAGAGTTAATTGCAGAGAAAAAAAAAAATACATTGGATATAAAAGTGTTGAGTGTAAGTAGAATTCCTAAGATTGTGTCTGCCTGTTTAGCAGCATTTTGCTTCTCCCTATTCTTGTAAATATGGTCTTTCGTATTGTAGGCTCCTATAAAGGTCAGACTGTGACTAAAGGCAAAATTGCATCTCTTACTATTGATACTTGCTTGCAAAGTACAGAGGTTCTGGTGTGTTAATCTCACCTGGTTAACTTTCTTTACCCTTCATATTTCTCTCCTTCTGTCACTTTTTTAAGGGATTTCATGTCTAGATTCCCAGTCAGGGTTAGGTATCTTGCTATAAGTGCCTCTCTCCTCAAGTAGCAAGCTAGGGTTGTTTTCTTTAAGGGCATTTTTCTTCACTGATAATTTACATTTGGTTCTGTGGTTATTGCATGAATGTTCAACCACCCCACTAAACTGTAGTATCAGTCAGAAAATGGACTGTGTTTCCTTGGATCACCAATATTTCTCCAGCCCATTATAGAGCTGGGAACCAATTAAATACCCAACAACTATTTGATCAATGAATATTGTTTTGAATTGGGGAAATGGCTCTTTGGTTCATCATAAATAATTCACCTATGTTCATCTTGAGAGAATAAGTTTATATAAAAATAGTATTTATGGTTCTATATTTTAGCCTTTGTGAAACTTCTGATAATAAAACTTTTCAGCCCTTTTGCCCAAAAATAGATCTTTTATTTTGAATGCAGGGTGTCATTGAATTTGTGTTTATAGTGATACACAATAAATGGATAAACCAATAAATTAAAATGTTAGGCTGATGATTGGTTCTTAGCTTTAAGTCAGGGGGTGAAAACTAAGGCGATACCTCAAGTTGCCTCTTGAGTTTCATGTGTAAGACAAGCCTGGTGCTTCCTAAGGTACTCTGCCCACAGTCCCTTGGCTCAGAGTTTAATGACTAGTCCAGGCATGGATATCGGAGGGATGGTCGTTGCTAGCAAAGGATTAAATAATTGATGCACTGCCTATGGAAAGTGAGGTCTTGAATATTTTTGGTTTTGCTACTTTATTTTGGTAATTTAATTACAGTTTTAACCCAGGAGTCTGATGACATGATAACTTGTACTCAAGACTTGAAAAACACAACTAAGGACTTCTCAGCTGTTCGTAGATATTACAAAAGTGGTATCTCACATGAATCAGCTTCTTCCTATCCTGCTCCAACTCCTTCTTGATTCACTTTTGCTCCTGTTGAAGAAATTTCACCATTGAAATGCCAATAAAAATGGCATAAAAATGCCAATACTCATGCCAAGTGCTGTTCTCCCTCTCTTTCTTCATGACAGCAATCAAAGTACAGAAACAGTGTTGATTTCCATGCAGGAACAGGAAGAAGTTTCACTTCAGCTTCCTGATATGCCCTATTATCTAAGGTATGAACTTCACAAAGTCTCCGGGGACAGTGTGTCTGGCATATGTTTTACATAGAATTGGGTGCCTCTGTGTGAGGACTATAGGAAAACATAGCTAGAATTCCCTCTCTTTCCATAATATAACAGTAAAAATACGTATCAGAAATTCCCTTGCTTTAAATTATTGACATGTGTGCCTCTCTTCCCTATTGAACTGTGACTCCCTGGAAAATAAAGACCGTGTGTTATTTATCTTGGAGTCCCCTACAGCTTTAATTTAATGCTTTGCACATGCTATTTGCCCAGTAAGTATTGAGTTGAGTGAGTTGAAGTTTGAGTTCAGTAACTGAGTGATTTATGAAGAGCTGGATGATGTGTGAGTTGAATTAAGTTCTCAGGGAGATAAATTGTTGGTAGGATTGAACATGTCTTTAAAAAACACCCTATAAAATGAGTGGCAAGGGAGTGCCTTCAATTGGTCTTTGCATCATCACCACTGAATTATCAACACTTAATTATTAGGTATAAATAGAATAATTAATCTAGAATTAGGTAGAATTAATCTAAACTAATTGTATTAACTTTTCATTTCCTTAATGGTAAACATCTGGTATGTCTGAATAGTTCACTAAAATCACTGTTTATTTTATTTTATTTTTTGATTACTATTCTTTTTTCAAAGTTGTCCACAACCCTGAATGATCAAGTGAAACTACTGGTTGCACCTCAATCTCTCCCACCTCAGCAATAGAAACATCACATCAGTTTGGCTCATTTGCCCTGCAAGGACAGTCATATGCACCGATAGTGGAGTTAAAAATAACTCCCTCTGTTTGGAATTTGGGATGGATAGAAACCTCATCAGATTCCAAGGCCACAGGCTTCCAGAACTGTCAACTGCCACTCAAGGGACTTAACATAGCTGCAAGGCATTTTAACAGCAAATATTTTCTCCATAGCCTAAAGTGATTCAAGATTATGCCAGAGGGAAGGAAATCCACTAAGGGTGTGAACTCAAATGGTCTTCTTTGTTAAAATCATGTGAATTCTTATTTAACATTATTATTTAATTGCACATAGAGCTTGGAGTTACCACAGGAAACCACTATAGTCGTGTAGCCTTTTGACTTTAGGGAGGTCGGTGCCTGCACCACCCATTACAAATGTTTGGCTATTCAATTTTTAAATGTTACTAGACATGAAGATTTCACTAACATTGAACAGAATCTGACCTGATGTTAACCAACATTAAAGAAGTTATTTCATCTGAACAATTAAACTCTGTGATATTGCAATAAATGGTATATCGACCTGACCTTGTCAAGGGAAGAGAAGTAGCTATTTTAGACCAGCCTAAAAATAAAGTTTCAAATTTTGCCACTAAAAAATTGACAATTATGTGCACAGCAGATTCTTAAACTTTTTCTCTGAGAACTTTGTCTTATCCTAAGTCCTTCTCAAGAAGGCTCACTCCAACCATGAGCCTACCACCACCCATCATTCCCACCCTTAGCAACCCTGTTAACATGAACCACATGAACATGTCTCATTATATACACAACTATTTGTGTGAGGGTTAAGTGTTAAGCTCCTTCCTCTTTGTGAAATGAAGTGTATAGTTGTCCTGTTTCAGGAAACTTGTTTTCACCTTTATGTAGTCCCTCAGACAGATAGGGACAAATCTGACAATAATGTGCAAACTCTTTATGGGTGAAATTTTATAAGACTTAAATAAATTATCCTTTTTTCTTTTTCTTGAGTCAAATGACTCAGTATTAAGATGCTAATTCTGTCCAAGTAGATCTATAGATTCAAAGCAATCTCAATGAAAATCCAAGTTGGCTTTTTTTGTAGAAAGTGACAGGTGGATTCTAAAATTCATATAAAAATTCAAAGGGTCCAGAATAGCTGAAACATTTTTCAAAAAGAATGACAAAGTATGAGAGAGTGTTGACCGTATTCGATTTTAAGACTTATTCTAAAATGACTGAATGATATTGGCATCAAGACTGACAAGTAGATTAATAAAACAGAATCCAGATTTCAGAAATGAATTCAACCATATTTGAACAACTGATAGTTGACAAAATTTCAGAGGCAATTCTTTGTAGAAAAGGTATTCTTTTTAAAAAATAGTACAGCAACAATTATAGCTCTATGTGCAAAACATAAAAGAAAGAAAGAATCTTGATTCTCAGCTCACACCTTTAATAAAAATTCAATAAATGTGAAGCCTCAAACTGTTAAACTTCTAGAAAAAACAAGTAGAACATCTTCATGATCTTGGTTAGGCCAAATTTTCTTAGATATAACACTGAAAGTAGAAGAAAAAATAATGAATTGTACTTCATCCAAATCAAAATCTTCTGCTCTTGGAAAAACACTGTTAAGAGAATCAAGAAATCAGCAATAGATTTTAAGAAAAGATATTTGCAAATAATAAATAAGGAATTTTATCCAGATACAAGAACTTTCAAATTCATAAATATGAAAATAAAAAGACTAATAAAAATGGGTGAAAAACTTCACCAGAAATTTCACAGAAGAAGATACACAGATATCAACGTTCAATATCGTTAGTTATTAGAGAAATTCATATTAAAACTATTCTGTAATATCCTAATAAACTTATGGGGAAAATTGAAATTAAAAAGACTGGTCATATCAAATATTGTCAAGGATATGGGGAAACTGGAGTTCTCATAAACTGCTGATGGGAATAAAAGATGATATGATACGACTACTTTGGAAAATAGTTTGGCAGTTTCTTTTAAAAAATGAAACATACAACTACCATATTATTCAACTATTCCAAAGAAAAATGAAAGTATGTATTCATACAAACGCTTGTATAAAAATGATTATAGAAGCTTTATTTGTAATAGCCCCAAACTGGAAGCCACCCAAATGCCCATCAGCAAAAGGACAGGTCAGCAACTTGTGGTATATCCATACAAGGAAGTATTACTAACCAACAAAAAGGAAGACATTATCCATACACACAAAACTGTGAATGAATCACCCCCAAATTATGCCATTTGTTAGAAGCCAGACAAGAAAAGAGTGTATACTATATATGTTTCTATTTTTATAAAACTCTAGAAAGTCCAAGTTAATAGATAGTGACTGAAAGTAGATTAATGTTTGCCTGGGGAGAAGGTTAGCAGAGTGAGGAGGGAGGGTTGGATCAGAAGGAATCTTATGGTGTTGATGGAAATGTTAATTATAATATTTTCACAGTGGTGATGTCTCCTTGGATGGAGACATATGTCAAAATATATCAAATTTCACACTTAAGTATGTGCATTTGGTTCTGTATAAATTATACATTAATAAAGCTGTTCTGTTTTTTTTAAAGAAAAGAATCACTGGGAGTTTATCACCAGTTGTATATGGGCAGTAAGTGTATCCTCTTAAGTTTCTACTCTCTCCCTTTTCTGAACAAAGGGACAGAGAAAAAAAGACAAACCCTTTGACAATCTTCACAAGGTAATTTTCCCAGACATTCTTCCCCATTGATTCTGTTCCTTCTCTTTCTATAGCCTGGAGGTAGAGAGAGGACTGGCAGTAAACATTCCTTTTACAAAATGAGGGTTCTTTGGTACATCTCGTTCTTAGTTTACTTTAGGCAGAAATCCCAAATAGTACCTCCTACTAAAAAGGCTAGAGTTTGATCAAAGAATGCAGCAGAATGCAAATTTTCTTTTGAAAATTTGTGTTTGTATAGTTTTTAAGTTCTGGTAACAAAGAAATAACATTATATATTTTTATGAGTTTAGTTTTTGAAAAAAATCATCTCTTTGCATACTTTAATAAGTTGTAAGACAATATTATATATTGAGTATGCAATTGTTTTGTTTTGTTTTGCTTTTCGAGATAGCATCTTGCTCTGTCACCCTGGTTAGAGGGCAGTGGCATCAGCCTAGCTCACAGCAACCTCAAACTCCTGGGCTCAAGTGGTCCTCCTGCCTCAGCCTCCTCAGTAGCTGGGACTACAGGTGTGTTCCACCTCACTAGGCTAATTTTTCTATTTTTTTGTAGAGATGGGGTCTCTCTCTTGTGCAGACTGGTCTCCAACTCCTGACCTCAAGCCATCTTCCTTCCTTGGCTTCCTAGAGTGCTAGGATTACAGGCGTGAGCCACCACACCTGGCCTGCAATTGTTTCTGATTCAAAAATATGGAATGGAAAGAGGATAATTATTATGGAAAGGTATGTATTCTAATAATTGTTAAAATAGCTGTTCTTTTTTAATAAAAAGAAGAATTAATTCATTATTTTAATTTTCCAACTAATTTTGGGCTGTGGAAACTTTATCATGAAAGTTAAAATATAATGATAATTTTGCTTACCCTAATAATAGCTTTTTAAAAAGCATGAACTAATGAAGTTGACATCGACAACAATAATTATTGTAAGAGTATTCATCTTTCCTGTCTTTTTCATGTACTATGACCAGTAAGTTTCCATATAAACTGAATACCTTGGAGAGACGTCCCTGTGATTGGAAGAAATGATTTACATCAAATACCTCAAAATCTTTAATGTATGTGTATATATTTATATATAAAACATTTTATAAAATCAATAAATAAAAGAGAATAATCATGTCTAAACATTTGTTTGTAAATACTTTAAACTATAGTCCCTAGCCCCCAGCCACAGGTGTGTGGCTCGTTAGGAACTAGGCCACACAGCAGGAGGTAGGTGGGAGTAAGCTATTCACCATCCCTCACATCACCACATAAGCTCCGCCTCCTGTCAGATCAGCAGCGGCATTAGATTCTCACACAGAACAAGAACCCTACAGTAAACTGTGCATGCAAGGGATCTAGGTTGCATCCTCCTTATGAAAACCTAATTCCTGATGATCTGAGGCAGAGCTGAGGCAGTGATGCTAGCGCCGGGGAGCGGCTGCAAATGCAGATTATCATTAGCAGAGAGGTTTGACTACACAATAAATGCAATGCACTTGAATCATCCTGAAACTATCCACCCCACTGGTCTATGGAAACATTGTCTTCCATGAAACCAGTCCCTGGTGCCAAAAAGGTTGGGGACCACTGCTCTAAAGGATAGTGAGTTATCCTGCCTTGATTACATGTCATAAAAACAATATTTAAGATCATTTTATATAGAATAAATAGATAAATTTTGACTGCTATTTTTCAAATCTGCTAATGTGAAAACTCTGACTTAATTATTTACTTTCATTGCTAGTCCAGGAAGAAATGTTTACACTTTAGTTACTGAGAAACTGTCATTCTGTATTGTTAGGAGGCCACCCGTTGTCAAACAACTAACGGGGAGAGGATAGAACATATGCTGAAAAAAATGGCACCCAACAGCATATTTGTTCTTTAATTTTCACAAATTGAGTTATATACTATTAACATCTAATAGCTCTGACACCACTACAGGCAGTATTTTAATGTCTTTTTATATGTAAACAAAGATAAGGAGGGAATTTCAAAGATGTTACATACAGTGGCGATTATTTTATAGCTGGTTTAGAATTGGATTACATACCGGACACTCTTGGTCCCCATACCCACATCCTACAAATGAGTCAATAGGTTATGTAGTATTTGGCTTGACTTAGCCAATGGACAGGTATAAATCAACTCATTCTTCAAATGCTTTAAAGAAATAAAAAAATTGCAAGCTTGAACGTTTATTTTTAAATAGTTATATTATTCATGTATCGATTTCATTCCTCACATTCCCCATGATGCAGAATTGGGATTGTCTGCGTTAGCTAGACCAAAACACTTAATCCTATAATTTTTATTTGTCATATCTGCATTTTTTGCTCCTTCAAATTTACACCTCCTCATGTTTTCCAAATTTTAAATGTTAAAGTCCTCCTGCTCTCATCATGGTGCTTCATCCTTTCAAAACTGAAAAAGCATTTAAACTTGCTGATTCTGACCATTTTTTTTTTTTTCATTTTGAGCAGTTGTAGCCAATGCCTTAACTCAACCAACTAATTATCTTTTAAGCCTTTCATTTCCAATTAGAATCGTGGACATCTTTAAGCATATGGCCAGGTATTTTGAGGGTGAGCAGGCTCCTGAAATTATTATACTATAGGAATTAACAAGAATCTTGCTGAAGACTAAGATGAGTACAATGTGTAGATTGATGATGAGCTAGGACAGCAACAAGTATTTGTCTCTCAGTTGATCTCTTCCTTGAAATAGAGACCAGCTACATCCACAGAGCTTAACTGGGGAATGAAACCACCTGTATCAACTTGACATGAACATTTCTTCCAGGAAATTCTTACCCAGGAAAATAGTGCTGTAAAATAATAAATAACTTTAGGAAATTCCTGAAAATCAATTGGTCCAGATAATTTTCTCACCTGAGCAAAAGGCTAACTTGTTTGATTAACCCTAACATGTTTAATTAACCTAAATTAACCTCTAACATCAAATTTCAAACCCTATAAATATCTTTGTCCAACCTCCCCCTCTGAGACACTATTAAGACTACCAAGATATTGTTCATCCTTTCTGAATTAACTTTAATCAAGTTTACTTTGTCTTATCAACAAGTTATTATGGTAGTGTTTGTTGGGGTGTGGGGTTAGTAAGGTAGTTGACAAGTCTTAAGTCCTGTTTTTGGTGGGGATTGTTACTGTTGTTATTTTTTTCTGAAACAGACCTGTCCTAGCACAGATGGCCTTATAGGGGCCTAAAGGGTCTCTTCTGTGCTCCAGCAATACTAGGGAAATATTCTGTTCCTAAAGCTATGTGCAATTTTATTTTATGAATATGCTTTAGTCATAAACTGCAATTTCTACTGTCTTGGAACATTTTCCCATTTCTCATTTCTATTTCTAGAAACTACATTTCTGATAGAGTTGTCTAAATTTAGGTAATTTAAATAATCATTTCTAGCAATAGATTTTAGGAATAGATAACAACTGAGGTCTCTTTGAATACAAATATTTCAAGATTCTCTGAATCTAGCTTGTCTTTGGATGTGTTCTTTTTATTAATAAGCAAGACATTTGGATACAATATCTGCCACTCAACTAATAATTGCCATTGATTTAGCTGATTTATCTGGCATAATTTCTTTTTTCTTCTCATAAGAGCTACATGAAATCTTCCTGAATCTGAGAGTTTATTTGAACAAATAACCTTTTCAGTAGTGATATATCACATTACAGAGTCTAAAGAGCAGCACAGCAAAAGTGTGAACTCAGATTAGAGATCTGTGAACATAATACAATTATTTATTTTATACTCTCTGAGGCCTAAATAAGATTATAATGAGGAGACCCTCACTTCAAAATGACTTCCAACAAAAATAATTTAGAATGTTATCATTATTAATATGATCTATAAATCTGGAAAGAATGCATGGGCTTCAATAAATATAAATTTTGCTACCTATACTAAGGATGACCAGCTCTAGTTTTTGGTTTATAAATGCATTGTGCTATTTTTCAGGAATGAAAATGGATGGTAGCGTATGGTAACTTGGGTTATAAGATAATAAAAGAAATATTTACAGATCTTATTTCCTAAAATTTAAAGTACAGTATTTGAATAATAGATACTGTTAGCACAATTAAATGATAAACTAGAGAAAAGTTTATAACTTATTTTAAAGAAAAGAATACCCACAATACATAATCAATCCTAAAAATAATAATATGAACATTAAAATGTAAAATAGGCAAAATAAATAAATACATTATAGAAATTGAAAAATAAATGGTCAATAATTATATGAGACAATTCAGTTTTGCTATTAGCTACATAAACAAAAATTAAAATACTAATAAGTTACACTTTTCAGTGGTCATAGTGTGTGATTATAAAATTTTTAGTGTGTACATAAATACCTGGGAATTTTGTCAAAATGTAGATGATTATTCATGAGTATAAGGAGGGACCTGAGAGTCTGCATTTCTAACAAGCTTCTAGATAATGCTGATGCTGTCGTCATGAGGTCCATATACTAAGAACAAAAGGTTTCAGAAACACTTGACAAACAGCTGACTGTAAGAAAGAAAATATTCCTTCTGCAAGCCTGAAAATAATGTCTGAAATCCCCATACATAATAGATATTCCTTTATGTTAATTTATTGTTCCTAGGAGGACAACATGAGGTTTTGCCACAGCTAGATGACATTTTACTATGGAATCTCATAAATCAATTCGCATTTGAGGTAATCAGATTAGCTGGTTTCCAATAAAACATTGAAATAATAGGATGCAGAAAACTTACGTTCACAATAAAAATTTGAAGAAAGAGGCAAAGATACTAGAACACCGAGAGGTGGCTGGCATCAGTGTTCTCTCTGTCTGTATAAGGGATCTCTTAAAACTGCAGTTCCCCAACCCCCAGCCCACAGCCTGTTAGGAACCAGGCTGTGCATCACCACCTGAGCTCCACCCCACCCCCACCCCCAACCCTGCCCTTGTCAGTGGAAAAAATGCCTTCCATGAAATTTAGGAACCAGGCCTCACAGCAGGAGGTGAGCTGTCTGCTAGTGAGCAAAGCTTCATCTGTATTTACTGTTGCTCCCCATCGCTTGCATCACTGCCTGAGCTCCACGTCCCTAAGCTCCACCTCCCTACTCCTCCCACCCCATCCTCGGAAAAAGAAAAATCGACCTCCGTGCAACCAATCCTTGGTGCCAAAAAGGTTGGAAATCCCTGTCTTAAAGGACTAAGGAGGAGTATTAGAAAAGGGAATTGTGTTTTCAATGAATTTTCATCCTTAACAATTCATAGAGCCCTGAAAAATGTGAGTACATTATGAATAGTGGAAATTAAAAAGGCTAAAACACTCTGGTAGTCTTTGTTTTTAAAGACAATAACAACCACTATATGATTTGGTTTTGAAAAAGAAGGGTTTGGGATATGAAATCATTCTTTGGTTTAAAAATACTGAATTTAATAGAATCGGTGATTTATTTTCCAGCTCGAAATACCTAATCACCTATCCTAATGAAAAGCTAAGAAATATGAGAAATTAAAAGCACCCTATTCAAGATGTTTATGACTGCTTTATTTTGGAAAAGCCTCATGTTTATAAGCAGTCTCAATCCAGTGTCAAAAAATACGTTTAGATCCACTGTGTATTGTTACCCTCAACAAAGCCAGGTTGGTAGATACTATGATTCTCTGGGATGTTTAGCATCAGCCCTCCTTGTAGACATGGCGCAGTATCTCATGCCTGTAATCCTAGCATTTAGGGAGGCTGACCCAGGAGGGTCACTTGAGGCCAGGAGTTCGAGACCAGCCTGAACTACATAGCCAGACCCTCTCCCTACAAAAAAAAAAAAAAAAAAAAAAAAATAGAAAAGGTAGTTTCATATGGTGATGTGTGCCTACAGTCTCAGCTACTTGAGAGGTTGAAGCAGGCAGATGGCTTGAGCCCAAAAGTTTGAGGTTGCAGTGAGCTGTGATGATGCTACTGCATTCTAGCCCAGGTGACAGAGCCAGACACTGTCTCAAAACAACCACCACCACCCAAAAAAAAAAAAAAAAAAAATACGACATAAAAATATTCAACATAGCTGTGATATTTGTATCTGTATCTGTATGTCATCTACACAAGGCACCTTCAAGAGAGTATTGCACAGGAAATACGAAGATGTTAAACAGTCTCTCACAGAAGCCCTCTCAGTATTCCTTTGAAACAGAGCTCTGGATTGAAAGCTAGCTGGGGGATAAAGGAAAAGTTAAAGGATACTGATCATTAATGAATGAAAGGGAGCTGTCAAGTGGAGTGCTAATGAAGTCGGTGTGAGACCTCACATTTAACATCTCTCAGATTAATCACCAAAAGAGAAGATAAACATACATTAATTAAATCCGCAGGTGATAATAAATAAATAAAGCTCACTGTAGAGGGCAAAGTTTTCATAAAAGAGACTCTGAGTTGGGAAATGAGGTCATAAAATTCCTAAGTGCGATATCATTTCAAAATGATCCATATTTATCAGGATATCAGCATCTTGCAATAGCTATTATAAAAACAACTACAGTGTCTCCTCTTCCTCCTTCCCCTTTTACTTCTTTGTCCTTTTTTTACACAGTGCTCCTTATGGACAAAATTGAAATATCCTTAAGTAAAAGGAACAAACATTAACAGCTACCATTAACATTTTATTTTGTATTTTCCAGACACTTTTTCCTTTATGTATATAACATATTCACTAACTTGTTTTTTTTTTTTTGTTTTGTTTTGTTTTTGAGACAGGGTCTCTCTCTGTCACCCAGGTTGGAGTGCAGTGGTGTCGTCATAGCTCATCACAAACTCCAGGACCCAAATGATCCTCCTGCCTCAGCCTCCTGAGTAGCTGGAACTACAGGCATGAGCCACCAGCCCGGCCCACTAACATGTTTTTAAATGGATGAGTTTCTCTAATTTTAAACTTTTTAGCAACAATTTCTCTCTTTATTGAGAAATGACTGTCTATATGTCCTGTATCCTGTTTATCCATGTTGTAATGTGTCAGAGTTTTCTTCCTTTGTAAGGCTGAATAATCTTTCTTTGTATGTAGATACTACATTTTGTTTACCTATTCCTCCATACATGGACACCGAGGTTGCCACCTTCTAGCTATTTTTAGTAATGCTGCTATGAACATGGATATAGTCCCGGCTTTCAATTCTTTAGGACATATAACCAAAGCAGAATTGCTGGATGATACAACAAATTCTATTTTTAATTTTTTAATGAATCACCATACTGCTGTCCAAAAACGCTGCACCATTTTACATTCTCACCAGCAGTACATAAGGGTTTCAATTTCTTCCCATATTTGCCAACCTTTATTATTTTGTGTTTTCAATAATATCCTGATGGTTGTAAAGTTTATTTCACCAATTTTTGACAATATTTTAAAATTAAGCTTAGAAAAGCATGGTTGCAAGAGAAGAGGTTAGTTTTTTATTCCATTTCTGGGAAGTAAAATTGTTATTAATAAAATAATAATTTGGTAGGTTACTTTTGTAAAATGAAAATCCTGACTACTTTTCTTTGAAAAATAGATTTCCATTTTTCCTACAAGTACATGATAGAAATCTTTCTTCCTAATACCTGATACTGCCCATTAAAATATTATATTTGATTTAGAAGAGTAGTTTGCCTTTTTGTATGAATAGAAAGGAACTTAAAGATGATAAAGAAGTGCAAACATGACATATGTCAACTTGCCATTGCTTCAATAGTGACCCAGTGTTCTCTAGTTTTTAGTGTGCTAAAATATTCCAGATGTTTCTGTTAGCAGTGAGGAGTATGAAAACTTGCGATTAAATATTTTTAAGTCTTTTAAGAAAAAGAATTCATACAAAATTTTAGGTATAGGAGAAGTCATTTGTTTGTGACATATGTTTTACCTACTGCCAAACAGAGGCAAAAGAAAAAGCAAAAGAAATAATGGTATTCAAGAAATTAAAACAATAAAGTGATGAAATCTACTATTTTGATTCTATTATTGCAGAACATAAGTGCAGCCAGGTCCCACTTGTTTAACTATTTGTTTCTTTCCAGGCCTCTTCATAATGATCATATATGCTAGTGCAGGTATTGATTGCATGCTATTGAACAAAGAAATAAAGACAAACCAATCTAATTGCTAAATAACCAATGTAATTGTGAATTTTTTACCTGGTATACATATCATTTCAAATAATTTCAATTCTTTGGGTGTGTTAGTAGGGCACAACATTATTATATTGTCACGCACATAAAATGTCCCATCCATTTCAGTGGTTGTGAGACAGTTTAACAGACATCTGTAATTGCTGACAGCAAGGTACAAAGGGAAAGAAAAATAATCAAATGGGACGGTGGTCAATGAACACATCAGTAAAAAGAAAGTATTTAATTCTCCAGTTGCTGCCCACAGTTAAGAAGGCTTAAAAAGGTCTTGACTAGTACTCCTTATCTAAAATTCATACTTGACTTGATTTACCCATTTTACCAATCTTTCATTCTAAGCTCTCACATCAGAGTAAAGCCATAGACTTCTAGTTTTGTCTGCAATAGGACCAGCATATGTGGAGCATGTGGGATTTGTGAATAATGCATTTTGCTGGACCAACAGCCTCAATGCCAGACTAATTGTTCCAAATAGTGGTTTGTTCCTTAATGAAGATTCCACAGTGCAATTGTTGTAGAAAAATAATGATTACTTTAGGACAGATGGCAAAGTGGCAAGATGGGAAAATTGTCCATGTAATTCTGACTCTAAATCCTGAGCTTGATGAAGGACATAGTTTGAATAAATACTCCAGGAGAAGTATTTATAACAGTTCTTAATCACCCACTAATTCCTCAGCTCTTTATTTTCTTTTCCTTAAATAATGTAATCTTTGCCTGTAGGGCTGAAAAATGAATGGCAGTGTTAATCTTTAATTTAATTAAATACTTCGAGTAATACGAAATTGTTGTTATATTTGTACCTGTGTGTATTCTAAATTCTGAAATGCAAAATAAAAAATAAAATTGAAAGTCCAGATAAATATGCTTTAAAAATTAAAGCATGAATGGCTCAATCATTTGGACTTTTTAGATTAAATGTGAGTTGCCATTTTATTTTTACTTTTATTTTTGTTTAAAGCCATATAGCTATGTTCAAATACCATTTATGAATCTACTACAGTACATTCCTCTCTGGGAATTATGAGCATACAAACATGTATCTTAATTTAATAAAGAAAATATATGGTATGTTATGTTGCATCAAAAACTAATTTTTAACTGGCTTATTATTATTCATAAGCCAATAATTTGCTATTTGGCTATATCATCTACTCTAACAGAACATATAATAATATCAAAATATTTCTTGATGTAACTTTTAAAACCCATCTAACCAAGCATGAGGGAAATTAAAAATTGTAGCAGGGATTTTTAAGCTAAGCTCAGCAAAATTACTGAAATATTATATAAAACTTCGTGAATGCAAAGTTTTTTCTAACATTGCCTTTAACATTCATTTAATTGCCACAAGCGGAGTCTGTAATTCAAATCAAGTAAGGACTACCAAAATACGTATGGTATTATTGTATACAGGGTTTTCAAAAGATTTTGCCTAATTGTTCTGAGATTCTTATTTTCATATAGTCCTAGGGTAGTCAGATACAAATCAATGCACACGTTAATTATTTCATTGGTGCAGCACATTTGTTCAGATTGCTGTATCAGCTGTTTTTATTAACCACCATTACTGCTCAGCTATTAAAGGTGTTGATACTTCACACCTACCTTTGTTTTCTATAGATGTTTGTCATACATGATAATGTTACAACACATTTCTAGCACTCACTCATTCCTTTATTCAATTTTGAACACTTTTTGAGCACCACTAAATACTATACAAAAGTGTTCCATGAATTAGTGTTCCATGAAGGTAAGATCTAGCAGTAGAAAGGCAATCAGAGATCATATCCTCAAAAACGTATGTGCCAGGCTAAAGATTTGGGAATTTATTTGTAGAAAATAAGAAAATATTAGAGAGTTTTTAGCTGGGGAATGACATGTTGAATTTGCATTTTGCATGGATCACTCTGGTGGTAGGATGAAAGATGAATTTGCAGGGGATAAGATCTGAGGCAAAAGTGTGAGAGTTAAAGAAAACCCACTTTGCCAAGTGAAGGCAGGAATCCTAAAATAGTGCACTGATTTTAGAAATATTTAGGAGGAAAACTCATATGATGTAAATCTATTTAGCCATAATTGAGATGGAGAAGATACATAAAAAACAACCTTGGCAGAAAAACTAAGATTGTCATATTTTTGTTGTTTTGTTTTTTATATTATACCCAGTTGGAACAGTACAGCAGGCATCTGAAGATGCAAATTTTAAGTTTGGGAAATAAGTTTAGGATTACAAAAGGTTTGAAAATGATCATCTATGTGACAGATAAACCATAAAAATGAGTGAAATCATGAGAATAATCAGAGTGAAAAGAGTACTAGGACAAGATTTGAACCCTGAATTACACAGCTTCTTAAACTTTCAAGGGTGGGCATTTGAAGAGGGGTTCTTGAAAGAGACAGAAAAGGAGTAGTCAGAAAAGTTAGGAGTAACCAGACAATATACTGTCATGAAGGGAAGGGAATAGAGAGTTTAAAATAGGAGGACAGCTTAAACATTGTCGATCGATGCAAAGATGTTGAATAGATATGAACAGAAAAATTAACCCACTTGTTAATTTGGCAGTTTATGCATTGTTTGCATTTATCAATGAGACTATCCCTACAAATTCTTTAGCCTTTCAACAAACTTGACAGATTACACTGAAACACTGTTTGAGTATTTCATTGATCTTATAGTATTTCCATTTTTATGAGAAGAGGCAAATCAGTACACATGCTGATATGATGTTACATACTTATTTCTTAGATTATATTTACTCTGATAGATTACTTAGATTGTATTTACTTTAAATATGTATACATACATATTTCTTAGATTATATTTACTCTGATAGTACAATAGCTTAAATAAGTGTTACGAACTCATTCAATGAGAGGTTTTACGTAACAATATTTTATCATTTTCCATGGATATGCTTCATCATTGTGAAGCAGACGAGGGGAGACTTTATATATTAGCTTAAAACAGTCATTGGATGAGCACTGTGCCAGGGAGTATAAGGAGAAGAAGGAGTATAAAGAGTATAGTATCAGGAGAAGGAGTAAAAGTTAGAGGAAGCAGCTGCTTTGGCCAAGGCAAATTCACAAGGATGACGTCACTGGGCTTCCTTGTCAGTGGATAATGCTCCCAGCAAAGAGGGTAATGAGTGCTCAGTTCTGAAATGGAGTTCGGGACAGCACCATAGCATTTCCTACTATCGTTCATATAAAAAAACACTGAGAACCTGGTATATAGTATATAATTAGTGTTATCTGATCTTATTAAATGCTTGAATAAGAGATGTAAAGACTACAGAGCTACAAGATTTTGCATTGCCCAGCCCCTACATAACTCTTCATTACCTCAAATTATACAAGCCTCCTCCACTCCACCCATATTTTATGTTCCCTAAACATGTCCTCCTGGTTTGCAAATATAAAGCTTCCTTTACCTAGAATTCACCTCACCTTTGTTCCCTTAGTTGTGAATACTTTCCCTTAG
This sequence comes from Microcebus murinus, assembly GCF_040939455.1. Classification (NCBI taxonomy): domain Eukaryota; kingdom Metazoa; phylum Chordata; class Mammalia; order Primates; family Cheirogaleidae; genus Microcebus; species Microcebus murinus. Next base: position 35,461,078 of record NC_134111.1, read on the forward strand.
TTCACAGCTCAAAACCAAATGTCTCTCACCAGGGAATTTCTCTAACCCCCCCCCCCCCCCCCCACACACACACACCCTCAAAGTGCTCACTTTTTCCTATTTGACATTCCCATGACATTATGTGACTTTACTTCAAAGCTTTTATAACTGTTGATACTAGACTCATATTTGGCCAATTGTTGATTAATAGCTAGCCACTCCGCTAGACAGGCAGTTCCACGAGGTTAAGAAACATGTTTGTTTTTTGCCCACCATTTTGTCCTTTATATCCAGCAGTGTTGTAATAAATATTCTTTGAAGAAATAAGTGAATCAACGAACCAGTGTTGATAAATGTTATGAAGTAAATGAACATTTTTTATAATGTGTAAAATAACAACAAAAATAATTTTTTTTAAGGTAAGCAAATCCCAGCTCTCTGAATTTTCTTTTGTCTTCTCTATCTAAGGTCTTTGATTGTATTTTACAGGCTGCATTACAAGAAAAATAAATACGTAAAAAGTACCTACTGAAGTGTATACTATATCTACGTGTAAATAGGGAACTCATCCTAATTAGTTGTAGGCTATTTAACTACCAGGAAAGGTTCATTTAATAATCTAGAGGGCTCTATTAAACAGTAGTAGCTTTTTCCTTTGTTTTCTATAATGAACCAGGAAAAGTCTGCAGTTCCAAGTAAGTGACTCGTGTAATCTGGACCATCGTGAGTGACAAGGACAATGTGTTATTCTCTTACTTTTGTCTCCACACCTAAAAACATGTTACTGACTCTAGGATGAAATATCTCCTTTTGATCCAATTTATTGAAAAATGCTCAAATTGAACTGAGATGTATTTCAAATCACAATTAAATTCTAGTGCTATAATTTGAATACTATGTTAAAGGTTCTTTCTAACTAAAATTAATGAGCTGGAAAAGCTGCTGCAGCTTGGCCTGGGAAGGGCATTCTGAGAGGCGAAGGACGTGGGCGCTCATAGTGAGAACCAGCCAGGCCCACTTCTAGAGTGGGGAATACTTGTGGACAACCTGAGTTAACTGCTCAGTGTGAAAATTTCCTGAAAAGCCTGATCCTTATGCTATAATAGTTTCCTGCTGTGGGCTTTCCACTCCACGCTTAGTATGCTTAAGAATCACCTGGAGAGCTTGTTAAAAATGTAGATTTTCAGCTCCACATCCAGATAATTGGTTTGGTTGCCTTAACAAGCACCAGGGATAATTCTGCTACAGGTTTCCAAGACACTGACCTGGGGGATTCGTTCCAGCTCCTCAGGTTGGCTCTTGTGGAAACTCTCCAGCCTGGCACTCCCTCCCTGCCATCTCTGTAGTTACAGGGAGTGCTGAGCTTGACACAGAGGCTGCTCTGCTTTATGCCTTTTGCGGTTCTTCATGCATTCCCCTCTGCATTAACTGCCTTCACTACCTTCTCCATGTGTCAGTCTAATTTTCAAGGTTCTTCACAAATGTCAACTATCCTTTAAAATTATGCCTCCTCTGTGTGTACTTATTCTACACCACACAACAGAGAAGGCAAATCGACAACCTGCAGACTGACCCTCTCCATCCCAGAAAAGGCAGTCCCCACCACTAGATCATGGAGCTGACTCAATTTCAAATTCATCTAAATCATGCTCCAGAAGCTATTAGCACCAGCCTATGAGGTTGGCAGATGAAATGTATTGGCCATTCCATTCTTTAGTTGTTGTTATATGATATGATATATTAATAATATAACACCCAAAATTATAATTAATAATAGTATGTTATTATGTCACCCTATCTAGTATTCTATGGCATTCACTTGTTTATATACATGCCTCCAACTAGACAAGAGATAGGAATCATATTTTATTAGATTAGATCCTATCCTAGATCCTGGCACAAAGTAGGCCCGTGAAATAGATTTGATTAAGGAATTCATAGCTAAATAATACTGCTTTCCTGCATAAGATAATATATATTTTCTATATTCACCTACGTTTTAGAAACGTAGGTGCTCTTTAAACGTATTCTGCTCTTTTATGCATTAGATTATAGCTTCACTAAATTAATGTCTTCATAATCATTCAATTGAAGGCAAAAGCTACATGCAAATTAAGAAATATTTTCATTATACCATTTGTATGTCATGAAGATTTCTAAAACAAAATATACAGCAAAAAACCTTTTCTTACTGGTGGTTTGAGTAAAGAATTGGAGACTGCTCAACCTATGATCATCAGAAATTAACAGAAGATGAGAAATCTGAAGATACAGGCTCCACTGTCTTAATTCCCACTTATCTTTTGGCAAATGTCATTTCATCATCATTACAGCAACAGCATTTATTGAATATCCTCTAAGCCTCTGCCTTTTACTATATAAAGGTTTCACACTCATGCTATGCCCTTAGAAAGCTTTAATAATGCTTATTCTTCTTAATGGAGTGAGATAATATTGTGTTGGAATGGAAATGACATAATCAGGAAAGTGGAACTAGGAAGAGCAAACGTCCAGTGCACAGCAGATAGGGTTAATAAATATCTGCAAAGTAGAGGCATTAAAATATCCAAGGACCTTGTTATTATCAAGAAGAGTATCACTTATAATATTGCTGTGGATTTATATAACAAGTATTCCCCAAAGAGCTCAAAATAAAAATGGATTTGAGGCTGGGCACGGTGGCTCATGCCTGTATTCCTAGCATTCTGGGAGGCCGAGGTGGGCGGATCGCTCAAGGTTCAGGAGTTCAAAACCAGCCTGAGCAAGAGCGAGACCCTGTCTGTACTAAAAATAGAAAGAAATTAATTGGCCAACTAAAAATATACATAGAAAAAATTAGCCGGGCATGGTGGCGCATGCCTGTAGTCCCAGCTACTCGGGAGGCTGAGACAGAAGGATCACTTGAACCCAGGAGTTTGAGGTTGCTGTGAGCTAGGCTAACGCCACGGCACTCTTGCCAGGGCAACAGAGTGAGACTCTGTCTCTAAATAAATAAATAAAATAAAATGTATTTGCTGAAGATAATTGTTTAGTTTTATGAATTGACCTTCCAAATAAGTAATTAAGGTAGGTGAGAAAAAATATATAACCAGTAGCTTCCTAAGCTCTGTAAATTATGTCCAGGCATCAGGCAAATGTTTGGTTAGAGAATTAGCTGATACATGTGCAGTATTTTAGCTGGTATATACATTTTTGAGGTGTAGATTTCTAAAGAGTAATGCTGCAGTTTTCCCTAAAACATTGTGAGATTCATTATTAAAAGCAAAAAAGACCTCTTGACGTCTGTTCTTGATCGTCACCCCTGTCTGTTCTCATACCTTGTTTACTCTTCTTTCTAACACCAGACACCACTCATTCTATCAGTTTAACAAATGCTCTGAGCTGAATATTCATGGTTAGACCTCTTTGCCTAATGGAAAATACAATAGTGAGAGATTAGTGTGTTTCAAATGCTTTTACTTTTTTTATTTTAAAAATTATCCTAGAGTTGTAATTGCCAAGAATGATGATTTGAGTTTCTCAGAAAGATAACATGCAGCAGGAATAGGACTGAGGGGTTTGAGAGAAATACAGGAAGAGATAAGTACGTTATTAGTTACAACATTTGTTGAAATAGCAAATGATTGGGAATAATCTGAATGTCCATCAATAGTGGACTGGTTAACAAACTACGATACATCCATATTATGGAACATCAGGTAGCCATAAAGGAATAAAAAGTTTTTTTCTAAACTATATTGAAAATTAGTAAATTAAAAAAAAGTCAGAGAAGTTTACTTTGTGTGATAGTCTGTATTTAGAAAAAAGATTATATATGCATATATATGTATGTTTTTGCTTATTTATGCATTTTAGGACACATAAAAATCTGCTAGCTTTTGGAATTTGAACTATGTAATTATAAAATGTTTTTTAAAAAATAAGTAAATATAGTTTTTAACATCAAATTATAAATAAAAGAATATAGATGCCAGAATTATGCCTGGGTTTGGAACTTGGAACCTTTACTTACTTTCAGCTGTGTGCATTTGAGTAATTTCATTTAACTCTTGTGGTTCATAGTCCTTATCTGCAAAATGGAGATAAAATAGTGCCTACGCCACCTCTTTTGAGAAGGATTAAATGAGATAGTATATGAAAAACATTTTCTGACACAAAATAGCACTCAATAAATGATGCCATTATTATCATTAAGTTATAACATCTCATTGGGTTCATTTTCCTGTTTAAAATAATTCTTTCTCTTTCAAAAGGGGCTCAGAGTTCTGATTGGGGAATTTGAAGAATTATTTACTTCTCACTAGCCAGGAATTATAAGGAGACTGGAAAATAAAAAAAATACTGCTTATGTTGAATTCTAAAGTCAATTTTTTAAAAGACACTTACGGTGGTTTCTAGGTTACATACTCCTTGTAAAGGTATTATTCATTCCAGGAACTTGCAATCTTGAAGGTTTCAAGTGACCTCCTACTTGTTAAATATAATTGCTTTCTCTGTTTTCATTCTTTCTAGTCTCTGTGGCTTCAAACTTCTTTTCTCATTCTCTGAATTCCAGCAAGTTACCAAGCTTAAACACCTTAGACAAAGGTGGTATTGAATTCTAGCTCTGCCCTCTAAAGATACTTGATGCTTAAGATACTTCAGATCTTTGAGCATCAAGTTCCCAGTGTTAGGGTAGAGCTCTCTAGTTAGCTGATACTTTGTTGAGGATCAAATTAGGTTGCCAGTTCAAAAGAGCCTGGCTCACACTAAATGTGTCATGTCTTTTCCATGAACAGCTCTAATTCTCACCGAGTCTGTAATTAGTTCTTTTTCATTTTTATTTTTGTCCTTCTTGTCGGTTCTTTATCGTCCTTGACACGTTAATCCTTCTACAAATCCTGGTTAAAGGTAGGCATTCCTAAGATTAACTCCTGGCTGGTTTATTACAGTAATGAACATAGATAAAGAGAGTTAATGAATCAGGAGTTAACCTTATAATATAATCAATGGTATTTGTGTTAGTTACCTCATAGCATAATAAATACTTCTTGAAGGTATCATCTAGTTAACTTGTTTTTAGTGCTATTTTACCTCTCAGCAGACACTCAGAAAGGATTTGTTGATTGCTCATTACAAGCAGGTGAATCTGAAGACATGTTTTTATGAGAGTGTATTTCTTTTCAAAGTACACATGTTATTTCCAAAATTTTTTTTAAAAAGTGAATATTGAATATCTGGCCTGAACAAAGTAATCCCCCCAATACACATTTATATGAAGGTTCATAAAGGAATAACCACTAACAATTGAACATTTTATAAAAATATCTTTATTGAACAGGCTAATTACATGACATGATGAAGAATGATCAACTATGTTTTGGTTATTTCTTGCTACACGCCAAACTGCCTGTGTTCATTCATGTCTAGCAAGAAGCAGATACCAAGATGGTATTCGATATGCAAGACATCTCTTGGGAGAAACATAGTGAAGGGTAAACGCAGAAGAAGCCCTGGAAGGTAGAGAAAGCTTTCTGACGCTGGAGCAGTTCAACCACCTGTGAAGGAGAGGGATGGGAGGAGGGTCAAGCAGAAGGAATTTTAGGTTGTAGCACAGTTCTGAGAACGTTTCTGCCAGGCCCATAGAGACTCCTCCAGCCAAAGTCATTAAGTTAAAGGATTTCCACATCTCACAGCAAAGGGCCATCATTGACTCACCTGCCATGCTCAGTCATTAACTAGGAGCAGCTGGTGGAGAGCGAGGCCCAGCACTGACACAGGTGGGCCTAGGAGGGCAGCAGCTGATGCTCCAGTAGATTAACTTCCTGCATGGCCTTATAAAAGAGAAGCCAGGAACAGCCATAGCTTTGCTCCTCCTGCAAACCAAAGCACATCTGAAAGCCAATTTAGAGTCAAGGGGAGGGGAGATAGCCTCCACCCACTGAGGGAGAAGCAATTGAGGATTTGTGGATGTCTCTAACCCACCACCCTTTGCCTTCAGGTTAACTACTCTCACTTAGACTTTCCCCAGTTTGCTATGCCCATCTCCCTTCTGCTTCTCAAATACTGTCCTTTGCATGGTTTGGATGACTTTGGCTACAAGGGAAGTTTGCATTAAATTTGGAAAGTGGAAGAGAAGTAGCAACCCTTACTCTCTGAGGATCTCTGTTGTTAGGTGTGGTGACAAGACAGACTCACAAGTGGTAAGAGTTTCCAGCTTATCTTTGTTCTCCTCCACTCCACGTCCAGCTTCTACACAACTGCTGGTCTTGCTGACCAACAGCAGCCCCAAGCCCATCCCTAGATGCCTGTCTGAAGACCCATAGAAGCAATAGTTTCCCAAAGACTCCTTCAACTCATCCTTTACAGTCCCTCTTCAGTGCCTGCACCTGTTGGCTTCTCAGATTGACTGGTAGGTACCTCCTCTGATTCTTCTTCTTTCAAACCTTCCCTTACCCAGTGCGTCCTCCAATTGTATAAGGCCAGATTTCTATAATAATCATCTATCATATAACTAATAGGATTTCTTCTTCCCTAACTAATCCCTGACAGATACACCCAGACAACTCTTTTCCTTTTAAAATTTTAAAATTTATTTTTCGAATCTCTGAAATGCAGCACTTAGAATGGTATAAGGAATAGTTGTAGATAATTATCGTTGATTTTTATTTCTATTGCATTACAATTTCTGGGGCCAATTATGTTTAGAGAAAAACAAATACAAGACAACAAAGGTATACAGTCATAAACGTTGACTACAACACTCACGTAGAAACTACACAGTCTACTTGGGAGGGAACTATAAGATCAGTTGAAGAAATAGTCCTTCTCCAAAAGATACTGGTAACTTTGAATAACTGTTATTTATAGAATCTCAGTGCCTCAACACACAAAGGTTTGGATTTGCTTTCACTGTATGATCGGCCTGGGCCACTTGGGAACTTTTCTGTATAGCACCACTTGAGCATCCAGGCCAGTGGAGGCTCCACCACCACCTCCTAGCTGTGCTGTCTGGCACAGGCAGGCTTCTAGTGGAAGAGACAGCTGAAAAGCTGAGCTCCCACCCTTCTGTGCTTTTGCTCAGAAGTGACTGAGAAAATCACTTATTTTCCAGCCCACTAGCTAGAATTAGTAACACAGCTCCACCTAACTGTAGAGAAGCAGGGAAATGTGAATGAGAAGATGGAGCATTAGGTGAAGGCAACTCACTCTGCCACAGAGAAGGAGTGAACCTTAAAACCTGAAAGACACTGTAACAAAATAGTTTAAAGTACAAATGAAAAACTCTGGGAAGATTCTGGTGAAAGGAGTTGTTAGGCTGAACCCAGGGGCTGCTGGGTGGTTCCATGGAAACTTTCCCTTTAAACTGGCCTCACCCCTTTGAGAGCCCGCCCAAACCCGACTGTAAAATCCCTAGATGCCCGCCATTTCTGGGCTGACGCCATCTTAGACTCAGCCTGTCTGTATGCAGACATTAAAATAAACTTTCTTTTCCTTCATCTTGGCCTTGGTGTTTCTCCCTCTGTGTATCTAACAGGGGTGATTTGAATTAATTGATCAATTATTATGGCTAGAAGCTTTCTTGAAAAATGAGGACCATTGAGGCAAGTTACAAAGGATATTGAGTTAGACTTCCCAGTAAAAGAAGAAAATTAGAGGTAGACGATTAAATGCTGCAAATTAAGTGCCTCCAGGGAAAGACTCACATATAGTTAAGACAACTATGAGAAAAGGACCCTAAAATCAAATACCTAATAGAGAATTAAGGCAAGATGGTTGAGAAAGGCTGCAAAAAGTACATATTAGGAAGTTGGCTCTGCAGTTTTAAAAATTCTTGAATTCTAGAGTGTGTGCATACCCCAAACTTTTTTTAAAGAAATGTTTAGCAACCATGTGAAGAGTAGAAGAGAGGGTTAATAGTAATACATGCTAGTATGTTCTTACTGAATATTATAATTTCATACATGGCATGGAACCAATTTGTTTCTTCCTGAAACAAACTGTGAAGTTTTCTGCTGGGTTATAGTCTTCTGTTCCTAGGCAAGTATTTCTTTGAACAAACAGCTAAGTCTTGGTGACATCAGTGGTCTCAGTTTTCGAACCCAGTGTTTAAGTTGATACAGATGGTTTCAATTCTCACAAGGAAACCTTGTAGAGAGAATAAGACTTAGCTGTGAATTAACTGCAAAAGAGGTATAAATTGACTTCAAAATTGAGAAACTTTGGAACTTGGGGGATAAGAGAATGCTTTACAGGAAGAGTCTGTGACCCTCCCCATATTGCTAATAAAAATGACCTAGAAAAATGATATGGCATGAAGGTAAGAAAATAAGAAATTGAAAATTTTGTCAGTTTTTTAACGAATAATTGACAGTTAAAATCCCACGGCGAGTGAATGCAGAGGAAAAATTAATAGGTGTGAAAGTAGTAAAACAATAGAGAAGGCTTGAAAATCACCTCGAGATGATGGAAACTAATGGCCAATAATGAAAAATAAAGTAATGCTAGAAAGAAGATAACGAAGAGATGACTATTATGGAAGCTATGCATAATAGGTAGGTTTACACGCATGAAATTAAAGGGCCTGGCTGTAATCTATAATAGAATAAAATTTCTTTCACAAAATAGAAAACTGACATCTGGAATGGTTGTGATTTAGGCAAAATTATGCAACTGGTTGCCGGCAGAGCTGGGATTTAGAGCAGGTCTTCCTAGATTTTGGCTGGCCTCTTGGCACACTGGCTGACTACTGGCCTTTCAAGCAAATGAGATGTCATCTACCTTTTAAAGAAGCACTTAGAACACAGTGTTGACTTTGTGCTGGAGGAAGGTAATCAATGACTCTCAACTTAATACTTGCTATAAAGTAATGACAAAACAGACTTCATAGTGCTTTTCTTGAGGAATTGGTGAGAAAGGAAGAAGCATCAGGTAAAAACTACCTATTTGCATAGCTTACAGAGCAAGAGCTGGTAATTAAGAGATATTTGTATTGAGGACAGCTGAGCTGAATTGAGGCTTAAGCTTTTTTAAACTAACAGTGTTTATGCATCATATTTTTAGAATCTCCAGTTTTATTTCTTCCAGATTTTCTTGTGGCATAGCCTGTCACGAAATTCAACCTTAAAAAGGTCAAACCTATTAAAAAGCAAAAGTGCTTGAAATATCTCCTTGTTCTTCCTTTATACAGTCTGCCTTAATTTTAATGGTTAATTGGAAACCAGCTTCAATGTCAAATGCCCAGTTGTGTTGACAAACCCCCTGTATGCATGTGCAGCTGACTGTCAGACCTGCTCTATAAGGCCGTGTCCTTATTTGGGGAACCTTGAGAGCTAATTTAACCACCAGCACCCAGTCTACCAGCAGTAAGGGAGGACAGCAGGGCTTGCTGCTTTGCTATTAGTAGAGCAAATAAGTCCTTTAACAGTTTCTTCTGTTAGTGTTAAAGTTGTCTTTGAGCTTAGGCATCTGAGCCTTATGTAGTAATAATAATAAAGTAGTAGTAATAATAATAAAGGCCTACTTTCTGTTACCCCCAATAACCCTGAAATATTTTGCCTGCTGGTAAAAGGTTAGGTACTTACATCCAATAGTCTTTCTGGACAAGTTTATACTTCTCTCTGGCTAAAACCAGAGCTTTTCATTCTCAATCAGGGAAATCCTGGACCCTTTATTCACCAGCTGCTATCCTTAGTGTTAAACCAATTTTATGAGAGGCCATTGTGTTGGACTGATCTGCTCTAGGCCCCAACAGACCAGACCAAATAGGGTCACTCATGCTAAATGCCACATAATCGAACTGAAATTTTAGGAAGTAGCTAAATCCTCAAACCAGTTTTTCCAGAAAACAGAAGATTCACAGCAGCCAATCAGAAATAGCCCAGTCAAACCAAGTCAGCATGATAGGGAATTTCCCTCTGCTCTAACCTTTACAAGAAAAGTAACCTGATGTTAGCCAATCCAATTTTTTTCTATTGTTTCTTTGTTTTACTAAAAACAACAGTTCTGCCGTGCTCAGCAAAGTACTCATTCTATTTTATATTGCAATGCTGTCCAATTCTAGAAATTACAAATAAAAGTCAATTAGATCTTTCAACTAAAGTAGTTATGATTTTGTCTTCTGACATTAGGTAAACTTCCTAGGCTTCACTTTCATCAGTTTTATTTTTATTTTATTTATTTTGAGATAGAGTCTCACTCTGTCGCCTGGACTAGAGTGCAATGATGTCAGCCTAGCTCACAGCAACCTCAAACTCCTGGGCTCGCACGATTCTCTTGCCTCAGCCTCCTGAGTAGCTGGGAATACAGGTGTGTATCACAATGCCCTGCTAATTTTTTCTATTTTTAGTAGAGATGGGGTCTCTTGCTCAGGCTGGTCTCGAATTCCTGAGCTCAAGTGATTCTCCCATTTCAGCCTCCCAGGGTGCTAGGATTACAGGTAGTCAGTTTTAAAATTGAGCATCTAATAGAACTTGCCGTGCAAGGTTATGTTGAAGATTAAATTAGATAACATCTGTGAAGTCTTTAATATATTACCTAAGAAATAGTAACTTGATCAAAGCTTAAAACTAATATGTGTTAGAATTTGGATTTATACTTCTATGTCTTTCCTCCACAGTAAATATGACTAGTCCATAAATGTAGCTGGTTATCATGGCTGTTATTGTGTTCGAAGAAAATCTGCTAGTTCCTGTGGAATTGCAAAAGTTAAACTCTTTTACTCTTTTTTTGCTTTAGTACAATATTGCTTTAGTACAATAAGGTTAAAGAGAGAGGATGCAAGTGACAAATACTACTCAGGAGTTTAAAAGAAGAAAACTAAAAGTATTTCACGCCAAAATATACTACTTTGACACATTTCAAGATAGCTACTCAGAGGGGCTGGAAATACAAGAATAGCTAAAAAGCTGTCTTTTGAGAGGAGATTTGCATTTGAAGAGAAAAGTGAAGTAAACAATGGATACAAATAGACTTTCTCTGAAACCCCCTTGTCTGGATCTAGGACAGATTAAGTGAGAGTCTGATACTTTTACAGGTCTAACAGAAACATTTACTTACCACTGACAACCATCTATTCTTTCTGAGGGCTGCTACCATGAAATTTTGTCTATATAACAAGACCACTTTTTTTCCCAAGTCTTTCCTCTTCTCTCCCTCCCATAACTTGACTTTGCCATGATCCAATCCTTTCTGTAACCTCAAGATGGTATAAAAGATCAATCATCTTGTTCTCTGAGTTCTTCATATTTTGTATGACTCCCATGTACACATGTGCATGTAATTTGTCCTTTTTTCTGTTAATCAGTCTATTAATTTTATAGACTCAAATTAAAACTTCAGGGGAAAAATTTAAACTTCCCTACATGTGCTAAGATTTGGATTGAGGGGGAGATTACTTAAGGCTGGTATGAACAGGCAAACTTCATGAAGAAGGGACTTGAGCTATAGTTGGAAATATTGGTCAAATGTGGATAAGAAGAGTGAGAAAAGAATATTCCAAGTAGGAATTAATTACAAAGGTTGGTGTAGATCATAGATAATTGGGAAATTTGGCTGTTGGAGTGATTTGTATAGAGAAATAATGAGAAATACATTGACAGAGGCAGTGATGAATGAGATAGCAATTTGAATGCCAAGCTGGAGGGTAGACTTTTCCATGGACAATGATAAATTGATAAAGGGCTTAGGGACTTTGTATAAGTATTTTATGTTCTGATCAAATTTGCTTTAAAATGCTATCTGGAATTGTGCCATGTTTTCAGCTGGCATTGGGCCAAATCTTATTAATTAGCTAAGAATCTCAGCTTTTTTTTTTTTTTTTTAGTTTGGTAGAATCTATCTCTCCATTGTTGGGTACTAACAAAATACTTATCCATCTTAGAGTTAAATTTAGTATATAGCCTACCTGCCCTGCCCAGAATGTTTAAGAGTAATGTGTAACAAACAAAGTCCATGTAACAAAGTTGCTGCTTAGAGGCATAACAAAAGTCTGAGTTTCTGCAATTAGACAAGAGCTGCCCAGCCCCACATTAATAGGGGCCTGGAGACCACATGATAAGCACATTGTTCCTATTATTGTTGCTTGGCCTTGTAAGATGGCTGGATAGTCAATGACAGGTAAGATTCCTCAAGGAGGAACAACCTAAGACAGGCACAGCTGCCAGGAGACCAGCCAGGAGGAACTGGGGACAGAAAGTGCCCCCTGTGGCTGCCTTGTTTAACCTTTGCTTATCTCAGCCTGTGACCTATGCTTTGAACAACTGACTGGAAACCTTGAGTCAGGAGACACCTGTGTCCTTAGGCTACGTGTTCCAGAATTTATGGCCATTGCTGCAATGCCTGGTTGGTCATGTATAAAAAAGTAACTTTGATTTTTTTAGGGTATAAAAATAAAACGACTGGTGCATTCTGCACTGGAGTCTTGTACCGTCTTTGTGTGTGTGTGTGTGTGTCTTTTTGTGTCTCTTCATGTTCTGTGTTCATCCCCCATCCTGCAAACAGGCCACAGCACTCCATCTCTTTAGCAGTGAAAGAAATCAAAAGGCAGATTTGAAGCTCCCTTAGAAAATATTACAATAAACTATAAAAGAAAAAGCTTATGAACGAAAAAATTCCTGACAAAAATTTTCAGTAGAAGAAAAAAAATCTGTGTATGTAGAATTCGAAAATTAATATCTCTATATTAAGACTACATCAAATCTAAAGTCTAGAAACATTGTTTTCATTGTCACAGATGAATCTATTTTATTGATTTAATAATTGACATGTATATAGTGGGGAAGAGTTGTGGGCTATCTTTCCTCTGCTAGTTTTCTACAGACTCTATTAACATAGATTATAGTGGCGATTCATAAAACTAATCTTACATATTACTGATCAAACAAAAACAGTACTCCTAAGCCTATGCACTTACACCCTCTCTACCACTTTCTATATTTCTTTTCTAGCTTTTAAATATATTTTAACAAATCCAATAATCATCTAGGATTTTAAAAAGAATGGTATTTATAGGAACACAATCAGCTCTGTGGTTAAAGCTCTCTGATAATTTGTCCTTATAAATTTCTATTTTTAGATGTTCAGCACTGAGTTATAAAAAATACTGTTATGGTTTAGAACTTGATGTACATGAACTCCATCAGGACAAGATGGTCACACAAGCTTTTTGTTTCTCCTTAAGACAAGTTATTTTGACTACTTCCTAGTTTCAGAAAAGCCAAGTTAAAATGGGAGATTGTCATTTTTACACTTACTCTCTCACAGCTATACAAATAGCTCCACTTAATTGAGTAAAACCATTTTAGGTCACTACACTGTTATGTGGTAGGAAATATATTTAGCAGCATATAAGAACTTGGTATTTTAAATGTAGTTAAATTCTGAAGAATGATAGGTTGCTGATTGACTACAAATATATTAGAGTTTAATTATGAGTTATTTCTTGAATATATCTTTGACCACCTCATAGACTTTCAAAATTCACTATAGTCATCGATGCTTGCATGTATCTTTTAATTTTTCATTTTTTTAAATGAGGCTTAAATTTATCAAAACAATAAGATATTATGTAGTTCTCAGATATAACATAAATATTTTGTTATTCAAAGGAGAAATGACAGTATTAAATCAAACAGATTATCAACAAATTATAGATATTTGATCTTTTAAATTTTATTAATATTGCATTTAATAAAGTATAGCTTTTAAATCACTTTCTAAGAAGATTTTGTAAATTCACCCTAATAATAAGAAAAACAGGAGAAATGTTATTTTCATTTTACAGTAAGCACAAATAAAAGCTTCAAAATTTATACTTTTATTCCATTCTTGCCTTTTTCAGTTGTCTTTACAGTGTATTTCTATATATTATATATATATTTTTTCTGGCATCAATAGTTATCTCTCCCTATTTCACCCATGGCCCTAAGATTAGCTGGGGAGTGAGGTTCAGACTTTGTTTCTCTAAACAAGTGGAGCACTAGCAGCTTGCTATCCCCAGCTAAGAGAATTATGTGGCCAGAAGCAGAAGGTGGGAGCTACCCTAGAGGTTTAGTTGGTTCCTCTGTTCTGTATTTTGTGTAAACTTGCTTTCTGTATTGTTCTAATTTCAGATCCTTTTCATTTTCTCCCTTGCTTACCATATTTATGTCAATTTCTGAATTTCTGGTTTATACTATCAACACAAAAATATTCTTCAGTTTGAAGTTGTGTTATTTTGTAGAATTCTGTGTGGCTAGTAATACTGTTGCCGTGGTTGTTATAGTAACCAGTTCTCTTCAGCAGAGAAAGGAGTGTGGACATTTGACAATGCTTAAGATTTAATAGAAGAAGATAAAGTTTCTAGATTTCACATTTTATGAGGAGATGATTCCAGGACAACTGCTATCTTTTAAACTGTCTATTTTTTAAGTAAAGGGCTAGTTAGATTCAGGTCCTATCTACTCTTTTCCCTGAACTAACCTGGATAAATTCGGTGTCCAGCAGGCATTTTAATTGGTTTATATAGTTATTCATCAAATGCATATTCAGAGATTTTAGGCAAAAGTGCCCAAGTGTTATGAATATCCTCCACTCCAAAAATCATGTTGGAATGTAATCCTTAATGTGGCGGTATTGAGATATTGATTTTAAGAGGTGATTGGGTCATAAGGGCTCTCCCCTCATGAATGAATGTATTAATCCATTTGTGAGTTAATAGATTAATGGATCAGTGGGTGATTATGGTAGTGGGACTGGTGGCTTTATAAAAAGAGGGAGAGAGATCTGAGCTAGCATGCTCAGCGCCCTTGCCATGTGATGCCCTGCATTGCCTCAGGACTCTCCAGAGACCCCACCAGCAAGAAGCCTTTTGCTAGATGCAGCCGTTCAACCTGGGACTTCTTAGCCTCTGTAAGTGTAAGAAAGAAATTCCTTTTTCTTTGTAAATTGCCCAGTTTCAGGTATTATGTTATAAGCAAAAATGAACTAAGACACCATTATCCAAAGAAATGAACGAATTTCATGCAGTTGGTTTTGTATTGATAAGGAAAACCCCCTTCTATTACTTGATGCATCAGCCACCTGAGACCTCACCCCTCGGACCATCCCAGCTTAATAGAAGTGGGAAAAATCGGGTAGACAGGGCTCAGAATTTGGTGGTGAGACCCCTCTAAGCATGCTGGTGAATAAACTTTGATTCTCTGACTCTCTCTGTGTGCCGCTAGGTTTGTCCTAGGAATCACTTGCTGTAACAGTATGACACGGCCACTCACAGCATGCAATTTGCCAAGAGCAACAAGGTTTGCAGTTAGTACTTCCCTCTTTTCCTTCATTGTTTTATTGATTTTTTTATTTCAAAATATTCTCTGTTGGTTTGAAAAGTTCTTCTACTCACTTTTAATTCTCAATTGTTTCTCAGAAGTAGCACCATTAACAGATGTATTTTTATAAAATTATAAAAATATCAATATACCCACATCCTGCTTAAATCAATGTTTATGTACAAAAATAGGATTTTAAAATACTTATATTTGATGATAGGGTATAGGACTTTTTACTCAATATACCATAGAATATTTTCTATGTTTAAGCTATACCTTATTGAAATAAGAGTATATAGTTTGTTTTGCCATAATTTATGAAAGCAGTGCCTATTAATGAACAACCGTTAGATGCTTTCTAACTTATCACCCCAGTTAATCAGTGTTGTAATGAGTGCTGTGATCCACAGAATAAGTATTCATAAAAGAGGAATTGCTGCAACATCCCATGTTTTACTAAAATATTTATAAAAATTTATAAATTAGAATTATAAATGGCTCAACTGCCATTCAAAATGTCACAATTTTCAATGCTGCTAGGAGAAAATATAAGAAAAAATATATATATATAAAATTAGTTATTCCCAGTCTGTCACTTTACTTCTAAGTTTTATACAGTGTCCTTCATCACACAAATGTTTTACATTTTTGTGTAATCAAATCTTTCAGGTCTTTAAAGACTTTTGTTTTCACATGTCTTATTACCAATGTTTTATTGTACTATTTTAAAATTTGCGTCTTTAACACACCTGAAATACATTTTCACGTATAGTATGATAGATGCATATACTTTTTTTCTCAAACAGAAAGCTAACTTTCCCAGTAATACCCATTGAAGAATATATCATCTTCATGTGACTAGAAAAACATTTTTTACCATTTACTAACTTCCACATACATAGCAATCTATTTGTAGACTTTATTTTACATTAATTGATTTGTTAACTCTTGTTGTAACAATGCCATTACACACACGCACTCTCTTTTTCTCTCTTATTGATTAGTTTGGCACATCTATACAATAATGTGTCTTTCAATGAAGAAGTATGTTATTTCTCTTTATTTTTATAGAACTTTTTATGTCCTTTAGAAAAATATGAGATATTCTTTTAGGTTAGTCTGGAATATTTTGGGTTACATTAACTTTTCAGTGTGTTACAACTTTTGTTGCTGCTATGATAGGGAAAGACTTAAAATAATATTTATTAAAATATTTCCTAGGTTATATCTGTTTATATAACAGAGTAGTTTAGATTTTTGTTGGTAGACTCTTTATCCAAATAACTTACTATAAATTACCATGTTTTGTTGTTTTATTTTACAAGATATTCCTTGATGAGAATGTTTCTTACATTTTACTATTTAAATATATGCTACTATAAGTTTCTAGATATATTTTATCAAGTTAAGTGAGTTTTTCTTTTGATAGAATATTTAAAAGCACTTGTTTGCTGTTAAGTGTTGAATTATATGAACTTCTTTTCAAGAGAAAGCTGATCACATTTTGAAAAATGTTATTTATAAAATTCTTGTTCCTGTAATACACAGAAACCTCCATTGGACTGATCCTCCCACATAAAAAATGTATACATTCTGGATAATTATATAATGTTTGAGGACACTGAACAACAAAAAAATAAAAATTAGAGGTGTTTGATCCTTGAAAGATGAGTGAAGTACTTAGTAAGATCTTCTACATTTATATGGCTTTCCCCTATGGCACTTCCCAGTCTGCAAGAAGGGAGACTTAGAAGTAGGAGGTCAAAACATAATCTTTGCCTGACCCCCAAATACACATGTATAGGCAAGACTTCAAGGAGCTCAGCAGAAAGCAGTAGCTTAAAGATAAAAGAGCTAAGCATATATCTTACTTTCTGCATAATCAAAGGGATGCAGAGTTTGGATATGACTTTAGCCAAGTTAGAGATTGTGTGTAAATGCCTTGGGTTTTCTATGGAAATTTCAGGAGACTCACACTTAAATAGTTCACACAATGTAACAGAAATAAGGAGTTTGCCTTGGGCTGAGGGCAAAAATGAAAGAGCCAAATACTAATGAAATATCAAATCTCTATAATTTCAAGGTGATATGTACGTAATTTTATAGGGCGGACTTAAAACTCTTCAGAGAAAGAGAACATTATATAGGCTATACAATGTACTATCTACCATAATTAGTATATTGCAGAAAATTACTGAACATGCAAGGAACAAGAATATGTAACCAATAATATTAAAAGGGAAAAAATAGTAAATAGAAAAATACCCAAGATGACTCAGAATTGTAATTAGCAAGTATGAATCTAAAAGAAAATATTGCCTTCATAAGTGAATATGAGGATTGAGAAATGTCAGGAGAGAAATAGAAATTATAAATAAAATGGAAATTTTGTAATCGAAAGGCACATTAACTATTATAAAAAATTCACTAGATTGGAGATAAAAGAAAAAAGAGTTGGGAAACTTAGATTATAATCACTTGAAGAATGTAGAGGAAAAGGATAGAAAAACAAATCTTAAATGACATGAGGGACAATAAGGAGCCATTCAACATACATGCAGTTTAAATCCCAGAAGTAAAATGGAGAGGGAATCAGGCAGAAAGATATTTGAAGGAATAATAGTCTAAAATTTCCCAAATTAGGTGAAAAACTTAAAGAAGCTTAATGAATCCCAATCATGATAAATACTTGGAAAACACCCATAGGTAATTCAATTCCAGTTAAAAATCAGAGAAGGGGAAATCTTTATGGCTGCCACAGGCAAATATCCCACATTGCATATAGGGGAACAGCTATGTAAATTATGCTGACTTCCCATGAGAAAACTTGGTGGCCAAACAGAATGGAACATTTTTAAAATACTAGAAAAAGAGAAACAGCCTGTTATACTAGAATTCTATGTTCAGAGTAGAATTAAATTAGAAATGAATAACAAAAGGTACTTAGAAAATTCTATAACATATGAAGACTTTAAAATAAAGATTGTAAATCTATGGACTGAAGAAAAATTATGATGTAAGAGAAAAATTTTGCAATGCATAAAATGAGAACACATAAAAATATGGGAGTTTAAGCAAATTAGTCCTTAAAGTGATGTTTATACTTTAAATGCTTAAAAGAAAAAAGGTTTAAAAATAATGTCCTGTGCTTCTACCTTAAGAATTTCATAAGAGCAAATTAAAGTTAATTTAAAAGGAAATGATAAAAATAAGAACAGAAACCAATGAAACAGAATGAGGCAAACAATTGAATAAATCAACAAAGAAATGGTGATTCTTTGAAAGATTTCTAAACTTAATAAACCTTTAGCTAAAATCATCAAAAAGAAGAATAACACAATTTAACAACACAAGTTGCTATAAACAACTTTATGATTTAATAATTTTACTTCAATGAAAGAAATTATAAGAACTTACTAAAAACTTTAAAAATGTAGTAGTTATACATATTTGAGAAATTAAATTCATAATTAAAAACTGCTTACAAAAAAAATTCTAGATGCATATGGCTTCACTTGTGAATCTTCAAAAATATTAAAAAAAAAAAAATAACATTCCCAAACAAACTCAGAGAACAAAAGAATACTTCCTACTCCATATTGGGAAACCACTATATATCAGATCCCAAAATGAGTCAAGGCCATCACAAAAAGAAAAAAATATTGTAAACCAAAAATAAAATCCTAAGCCTCATGCCCACTGAACCAAGGGGAACCCAGAAACAACTGAAAACTTACTTCCTGGCCATGAAGAGAAGGGAGGTCAGATACATCCCCTTATACTCTCTCTGTTTCAGAATTTAGACTAATTGCAAACTGGACTTAAGGTTATGCAAGGCAAAAGTTGTGTACAGGCCATTGATTTCCTTAACACATGACTTTAAGTCTATACATTGTGGCTTGCTCTCCAGTTAGCACTTCCCCTAATCTCAACTCAAGCATTCCTTTCTACTGACTCAAAGTCTTTAGGCAAAGCATTGTAACAGAGGGAATGGCCTGAAAAAAAAACAAAAGGCAAAGGGTGTTTTCTATCTCTTTAAAACTTCCCCTACTCTTTTTGGGAACTGAGGCCCGTATCCCTGCCTCAGGCAAGTGGTTGGAAGTAGACAGGGTAATGTCTTTTCTTTGTGTTATAGGAGATAGCTCAGATGAACTGAGTTCCTGGCCAGCAGAGGTCTGGTGGACCTCTCAGGTGGATGGAAGTCACAGGCTTTATCTTTAGCAAAGATGGGAAGATTAGATTCATTAACTGTAGTTCAGTGACAATAGCCTGGTACTGAGGGCCCTCCCTTTAAAAGCTCTATATTTCTGCTTATGTATAAGAATTTGGATTTTGACACAATAGTCTACTCTTTTTCTCTTTTGCTGGCAAAGCAATAGACTTCTCTTTCCTTCTCCTCACCACTTGTCCTGGTTCTACCGATGGAGCCTTGTGGACAAGTGTGGAACTTTCGGTAACGGCTTTTTTTCTTTAACCAATTACAAATCAAAGAATCTCTGAAACTACCTATAATCTGTAAGCCCTGTCTTTGAGATGTCTTACCTTTTCAGGCAAAACCAATATATACATTCCATGTATTAATTTAAGATCTTACTTGCAATTTCTGTCTCCTAAAATCTATGGAATCAAACTGCAACCCCCACCGACTGCCTCAGGACCACTTACTCAAGGTCTCTTGGATTTGTGGATCCCCTGACTGCACAGTATAAACCTATTTAAATTATTTAGGGGTTTTTGTTTGTTTGTTTGTTTTCTGTTAACAAGACTAAAATCTCTCATGAATATAGACAAAAAAATTTTAAACAAAATATTTGTAAATTAAGTCTAGTGATATATAAAAAGGATAATGTACATAATCAAATTGAATTGACCAGGGGAATGCAAGGTTTAGCATAGAAACATCAATCAAGGTAATTCATTGCATTTACAGATTAAAGGAGAAAGCCCAAATGGTCATTTAATCAGATGCAAATATAGACATTTAAAAAATATAACTTTTATGATAAGTATCAGCAAATTCTGAATAGAAGAAAAGCTGCTAAAAGGACATTTATAGCTAATATGGTCTTATAGCTAATATGGTATTTAATGGTGAAATACTGAATGCCATGCCATGAGATAGGGAACAGAACAAGGATGTCTGCTGTCACTACTTCTATTAAATTTTGTACTTGTCATACTAGCAGTGCAGGAGACAAGATAAATAAAAGTAAACATACAGAACAGGAAGAGGTAAAATAGCCTCTGTTTGCATATGACATAATTTTGTAGGCAGAAAATCCTCAGGCAAGAAATTACAGCAAAACAAAGCTCAAAACATGAAATGTAAAAACAGAAGATATAGACCTGGTGTGGTGGTTCACACCTGTAATCCTAGCACTCTTGGAGGCCAAGGTGGGAGGATTGCTTGAGGTCAGGAGTTCGAGACCAGCCTGAGCAAGAGCAAGACCTTGTCTCTATCCAAAATAGGAAATATTTGCCAGTCATGGTGGCTTGCATCTATAGTCCTAGCTACTTGGGAGGCTGAAACAGGAAGACTGCTTTGAGCCCAGGAATTTGAGGTTGCAGTGAGCTATGCTGATTCCACCACACTCTAGCTGGGGCAACAGAATGAGACTCTGTCTCAAGATAAAAATAACAAAAACAAAAGGTGCCATATTTATGTGATGAAATAATAATCAATGAAAACAAGAATGTACTGCTGATACAGAAAAGTAACATGGATAAATCTCAAAAACATAATGCTGAGTTGAGTAAAAGGTCCATACAAAAGTGTCCCTTGACATGATTCTGTTTATATGACAATAAAGAATCAGCAAACAGAAGTCAAAGTAGTGGTTGCTTATGAGTGACAGTGTTTGAAAGGGGGTACAAGGAAACTTTCTGGGGTGATGGAAATATTTCCTGTCTTGATGGATTGGTAGTTATATACGTGATTACATTTGTCCATGTGTAGCCAGGCCTTTCCTTGTCCATCTATGAAAGATTAACTGAGATTCTGATACCTTTTAAAGGTCTAAAAAGAAACATTTACTATCTATTTTAAGGGCTACTGATAACAAAGACCACTTTTCCTAGCCAAACCTCTTCCTTTCTTCCTCCCATAACTTGTCTTGCCACTGAAACCTGGTTTTGGCCATGCTCTGAGTTTGCATTCTTTCTGCAGCCTCAAGATAGTATATAAGTCTCTCTGTTCCCCTGGGGAACTGCGTCTTCATTCTGAAGGCTCCTATGTATACATGTTAAATTAATTCGTGTGCCTTTTCTCCTATTAATCTGCCTCATGTCAGTGAGTTTTCAGCAAACCTTTGGGGACAGGCAAAGGCCTTCATCCCTATGGTGCCTAACTTGCGTATCATTTATCCATTCAGGATATTTTGGAAAATAGTTTTAGGAAGTCTCCAATGCTATTTAATAATGTACTTACTGGGCCAAATGTACTTTAGGAATGTAAATTAAAGAAGTCAGTTTTGTTTACCTATAATTGTTATTTTTTAATTTTTATTTTAGCCATTCAAAACACTGCAGTTACTTTGATCCAGGAGAAATTGCGATGTTGCCTTGGTAACATTTCCTATTGGGAAAAAATTTATTTCTAAAAATTAAGTGATTTACCAAGCTTATAATATGTTATCCTGACCAACTGCTTTTTTATAGCATGCCAAGAGAAAGATGACTGATGAGCAGGACTGATTATTCTTTTGTGACTATTTATAGTACTAAAGTGAGAAATGTGCAGCTTGAAATAGAAAACAAATAAATGTAATTAATGTTCTCACAGCAACAAATGCTCAAGCCATTGTGTTCTCCTGTAATCTGTCACGGTGTGGGAATGGGGTTCTGGGATGATAATTGAGGTGGTAAGTGGCCACTACCTGTGTTTAGTTAGAACTACTCTTCTGTAATTATTCATTCTCCCCATCTTTGATTCCTAAGTGAATATAAAATATGCTTTCCATGTCAATATATTTCAGAGTTTGCAGACCCATTCCTTAACACTGATAATTCTATCCAATAACATTCGGTCTCATTTGCTATGGATTTTGAATTTTGAGGGGGATTGAGAGGAGTAAGGACTTGGAGTCAATAAACCTGGGTTCCAATTTTGGCTAGACCAAAAGATGCTAACTCTGGCATCTTTGGCAAATGAGTCAGCATACTGCAGCTATGATAAGACTGAGTTGTTTTAATGTGTATCTTAACATATGTATGCCCTAGATTTCCTAGGGACATAATAAATGTTGGTTACCTTCTATTTTGTTTGCCTTGTATGAGATATCAAATAATTGTGCATTATTCATTTACTTATTAAATAACTAAAATATGGCTTATTGCACCTATTCAGAACTTTAAAGCAAATTAGTGATATCGTGGAGGAAAATAGAAAAA
Source organism: Microcebus murinus (assembly GCF_040939455.1). Taxonomy (NCBI): domain Eukaryota; kingdom Metazoa; phylum Chordata; class Mammalia; order Primates; family Cheirogaleidae; genus Microcebus; species Microcebus murinus. Next base: position 35,483,724 of record NC_134111.1, read on the forward strand.
TGAGGAAAAATAGGAATAAATAAAATCAAGTCCTGAAAACAGGTCACATACATTCATAAAGGTTTTGAGAAACATACTTAGTCAAAATTGCTTATAAATTTCAAAAAATGTTTTAAATAAATGTAGAATACTTTGGAAATAAATTCCAGGACTTCCAGTATAAACAAAGTTAACTATTACCAAGTATTTACTTCCATTCCTTTCCAATATCCCACTGAAATTAAAGGAAAAAAATTGTGATTATGAGAAAAAATTCAAAATAGCGCCAGCAAGCTGGAAAGGTGCCATCAGCAAGTTAGAATAGATAGGAATTCAGAGAGTTATAAAGCAGATGCTATCAGCTTGAGAGAGAAACCCAGGAGAACTGAGGATTCTGCAATCCTATAGAAGTGAAAATGGAAATGTCCCCCAGATCTGAATTTCCCTGGTAGAACCACAATCATTACCCTGGCAGAGGTGTTTGTTGCAGGTGACCAAGTTAATTAAAAATAATTGCAAATATTCCAAGTATAGATTTGTTTATGCAATCCAACAGAGTGTAAAATGACTAATACAGTAAGCCCATGTAGTTATCCTAGAAATGCTAGGAAGATTTAGCATTAGGCAATATATGAACTTAACTCTATTAATCAAAACACACAAAAGAGTATATCAATAAAAATGCATTTGAAATAATTTATTAGATATTTTTCACCTAAAAACAGTAAGCCAGAAATAGAAGAACATGTCCAAATTTGATCAGAAATATATGAGAAACATTATGCTTAGAGTTGCAATGTTAGAAACAGTTTCTCTAAATTAGCAATTTTGGAAAAAGTCTGAATGTCCTAGCCAATTCAGTAAAGCAAGCAAAAGTACATACACAGTAGATTTTGCTTTGACTAACATTCTCTCAGGGGGTAATGTTGTTTTAACATTGTAGCTCTGACTTTAATACATCTAAGTATTCTGATATATGTATATACATACACACACATATATATATACTTAAACATTCTTGCAATATATATGTCTACGTACACAAGTTGTCTATCCAAATATGTAAATATTAAAGTAATTTCTATGAAAATCTGTGAATTTGGTGTACAGGAGACCATGCACAAGTATTTATGTGCTTTAGAAACTATTATAGTATAAAGCACAAGGTGGGATTTTAAAAAACTATTTTTCATAGAAGACCTTAATAGAGTTGACCATCAGTAGTTTGTGTTACAGGTTCTATTTGTGCCTGTGTAGCAGCCTCGAAAAAAATAATAGTAAGATATTTAAACATCAATTGAATGCTGTTTATTGGATCTATATTTGTTCGTGGCATCATTTGCTGTTTTAAATGGGTAGAATTATTCCAGTGTAAAAATAAAAGCTGGGGGTGGGGGGAGTCCCTCAACAGCAACCTCACCTTGCTCTTCTAAGGACACTGCTTCTGATGAACACACCAGCACAGCAACACGCTTTCCATTATATAGTATTGTTTACATATATTAATAGTCTCTCTGAAATAAATCCTAAAATATAATTGCAGAGTTTATCTCTCTAAGAATATTGCATAAATAAATTTGCCACATGTTTATCTCAGTTCAGTCTCATGTTCACTCTCCCCAGTGTTATGTTATAAATTATATTCCCTAGGCTCCCTGGAAGCTGTTTGATGGTTATATTCTGCCAAAGCGAGACTGACATTTTATAAAAAGGGGAAACCATATTCTTTCTGAAGTGCAGGATGCAGACTGTTGGCCCTAGCACTGGGGTGAGGCCAGCAGTGTCAGTGAGAATGTGGACTTCAGGCTCAGAGTGTGGGCTCCTGGTTGCCTGCAAATCCACTCTGGAGTCCTGGCAGCAGCCTCAGGGAGGGCTCTGGGTAACACTACTTCCTTTTTGACTCCCTGACCCTTCTAACACTTTTAGAGCCAATTCCTCTATTAACTATTTTTTTGTTGGAAATACCTAGAGTAGTTTTTTGTTTGTTTGTTTCCTGGCCTGGATTAATATAATATGAAACGTAGAGGAATTTGAAGAATTAGGAGGGTTACAAAATATAAATATAAAATCTGAACAATTCGTGAAGTTAGTGTTGTCATTTAGGTCTTGAGAGTTACTCTCCAGCAGAATTTACTATAGATGTTTGTTAGTTTTAGGAGGTTTCTTGGTTTTCTGTTGCTATAACAGAATATATGACACTTGGGTAATTTACAAAGAAATGAGGTTTATTTCTTATAGTTCTGGAGGCTGGGAAGTCCAAGATCAGGCAGCCACATCTAGTTAGCTTCTGGTAAGGGCTTCATGTCTTTCCTAACATGGTGGAAGGCAACACAGGGTAAGAGGGCAAAAGCATGCCAGCTCCAGTCTCTCTTCCTCTTCTTAAGATATCAGTCTCATCATGGGGGTCCCATCCTGATAACCTTATCTAATCCCAGTTGTCTCCCAAAGGCCCCACTTTTAATACTGTTACAATGGTGATTAAATTTATAACACATGGAATTTGGGAGACATATTCAAACCATAGTATGAATTATAATAATTGGAATTTCTAACTCCATGTATTTGGGCTTTTCTTCTATTTCTTTCATTACCTAACTAATTGGTTTAGGACTGCCTTGGTAACTTACCACATACTTGTCTACATCCTTTATGGTTTCACTAGGAAACTAGGTTTCTCTTTGGCGTATAAAATTTTTGCAAATTGGGATTTTCAAAACACCATCCTAAAATTAGCTCTAAAAAAGAAAATGTTCTTGGAGAACTATTTACCAAGAACATATGACTCAAGATCAATATTTTTCTCAGCAATGATATTTTTGCAATTGATAACAACTTGTGTCAAAATACATTCCTTGGAAAGCTTCAGACATTACCTTATTCAATCTCAGGAATAAGGAGTTTTAACTATTCCCCAGATTGTTATGAACCTGCTTTGTCTTTGCCATTTGTAAGTTACATGAGAAGCCAAAAACATTCTATGATTACTGGGGGACAAGATTGCTATACACGAGGTTAAATAGAAAAATTACAACATGAAGTTTTCTGTGAATTAGATGGCATAAGGTGATGAAATTCATAGATGTTTACAAGTAGAAAGCTTATTTGAAATTGTATATAATTTTTCTAAAGTGTTTACTCCATATTATAGATCTGCTTCAGATTCATAGTGTTTGTTAAATAAGTGCAGAAATATAATACCATACACATTACCCAAAGAACCATACACTTCAACCTAAAGCATTAGAATTGTCCTACTGAGCAAATGATTCCTAGCAGAAGAAATAATGTTATATGAGCTATTTTTAAATAGTCTGATGTGTCACAAAAGCTCTTTGAGAAATATATACTTTAAAATCTAAAGTTATATATATGTATAAAGTGTGTGCCATTCCTCTAAATAGCATATCTAATACAGAAAATAGAAACAAGTTAATTCAAGCTCTTAAAATTTCATATAACAAGTCTGCTGGAAATTTTTGTAGAATTTAGTGATAAGAACTTGGCACAGAGATTAGGAATTTATGTTCTAAAGATGTCTTGGATTGCTTCATATGGAATAAACCAATTATGGTGGCTCCCTCTGCTTATTCAGGCAATGAGGAAAAAACACTTTCATTTGCTAAATGCAATTTGAAAAATAAAACAAACTCTTTTATTGATGTTTTATAAACCTCATTTTAAAAATTGATAATAAATGCAAGTAATTCTATAAAATAAATCCTTAAGATGGAAATATGACAAACCCAAGTCTAAAGCCCCCAAACAGCTCACAATTGAGGGTGTTATCTTCATTCACAGCTGTTATTCTGGGTTACATGAAGCACAGGTAGTAAGAAGCGGCTGTTAATAGGTTCCGTCTACTCTAGTCATGAGCAAGTGAACCTGCAGAACTCTCTCTTTCAGGCTGGCTTGAAATATCACAGACCTTGCTCAACAGAAGAAATAGCTTCTAGAAAATGACTTCCCATCTGGAAGAAAGGCCTTCTCTTTGGCTTTGATGAAACCTAAACTCTAGGTTTCATCAAATGTAGACTCTAGCTGTAATGGATTCTGGGAAAATGATTAATATTCCTGTCTCTGAAGTACAAAAATATAAAAGGAATAAGAATGAAGATATTGAGTGATCATATATAGCACGTGTGTAGAACGAATACAATGTACAAATTTATTTTTAATCAAAAAGAGTAGAAGTATATATCCTTTTTTTCCCATTTTTTATACATTTAGGGGGTACATATGCAGTTTAGTGACATAGATACCATGCATAGTTGTAAAGTCTAGGCTGATAGCATAACCATCACCCAAATAGTGTACATTGTGCCCATTAAGTAATTTTTAATCCCTAATTCTCCTCCTACTCTTCCACCCTCTCACTCTTCTGAGTCTCCAATGTTAATTATTCCACTGTATGTCCATGTGTATACATTATTTAGCTCCCACTTAGAAGTAAGAACGTATGATATTTGGCTTTCTGTTTCTGAGTCATTTCACTTAAGATAATGGCCTCCAGCTCCATCCATGTTGCAGCACACACATCCTACTTTTTTTTCCATTCATCAATTGATGGACACTTAGATTGATTCCATATTTTTGCTATCATGTATAGTGCTGTAATAAACAGACAAGTGTTGGTATCTTTTTGATATAATGATTTCTTTCCTGTGGGCATATACCCAGTAGTGGAATTGCTGTATCAAATATTAAATAGTAGTTCTATTTGTAGTTAATTGAGAAATCTCTATACTATTTTCCATAGAGGTTGTACTAATTACATCCCCACCTATAGTGTATAAGTGTTCCTTGTTCTTTGCATCCTCATCAACATGATTTTTTTACTTTTTAGTAACAGCCATTCTAACTTATGTAAGATGGTACCTCATTATGGTTTTAATTTGCATTTCTCTGATGATTAGTGATGTTGAACATTTTTTTGTGTGCTTGTTGACCATTTGTCTTCTTTTGAAAAATGTCTATTCATGTCCTTTGCCCACTTTTTAATGGGGTAATCTGGTTTTTTAATTATTATTGTTGAGTTGTTTGGGTTTCTTGTAGATTCTGGATATTAGTCCTTTGTTGGATGCATAGTTAGCAAATATGTTCTCCCATTCTGTAGGCTATCTGTTCATGTTGTTGATCATTATTTTGCTGTGCAGAATCTTTATAGTTTACTTTAAGTTCTATTTGTCTATATTTGGTTTTGTTGAATTTGCTTTTGAGGTCTTAGTTATGACTTCCTTGCCAGAAGAGTTTTTTCTAGGTTTTATTCTAGAATTTTTATAGTTTCATATCTTAAATTTAAGTATTTAATGCATCTTGAGTTAATTTTTTTTTATTTTGGCATATTATGGGGGTACAGATTTTAAAGTTTCAATTTTTGTATATGGTGAGACATAGTAGTCTACTTTCATTTTTTTGTGGCTGACTATCCTATATTCCTAGCACCATTTGTTGAATAGGGTGTCTTTTCCTAGCATATATTTTTGTCAACATTGTCAAAAGTGGGTTGGATATACGTATGTGAATTTATTTCTGGGATATCTATTTGGTTTTTTTGTGTGTTTTTTATTGATCTATGCATCTATTTTTATGTCAAAACCATACTGTTTTGTTATTATAGTCTTACATAATTTGAAGTAAGATAATGTGGTATGTCCAGCTTTATTCTTTTTGCTTAGGATAACTTTGTGTTCTTTTTTGGTTCTACATGAATTTTAGGATTGGCTTTTCTAATTCAGTGAAAAATAATATTGGTATGTCACTAGCAATTGCATTGATCTGTAGATTGCTTTGGGCAGTATTGTCATTTTAATAATATTGATTCTTCTGATACATGTGCATGGGATGTTTTTCCTTTGGTTTATGCTGTGTATAATTTCAATGTTTTCTAGTTTTCCTTGTAGAGATTTTTTTACCTCCTTTGTTAAATGTATTCCTAGGTATGTTATATTTTTTGTAGCTATTGTAAATGGAATTGATTTCTTGAAGTTGTTTTCAGCTTTTCTGTGCATGCGCGTAAAGAAATGCTACTAATTTTTGTACTTTGATTGTGTATTCCAAAACTTTACTCAATTTCTTTATCAAATCTAGGAATCTTTTGGTGAGCTCCTTAGGGTTCTCTAAGTATAATATATTATCAGCAAATAGAAATAATTTGATTTCCTATTTTCCAGTATGGATGTCTTTTATTTATTTCTCTAGGACTTTCCATACTATGTTAAATAGGAATGGTGAAAGTGGGCATCTTTGTTTTGTTCCAGTTCTTAGGGGTAATGCTTTCAGTTTTTCCCCATTCAGTATGATGCTGGCTGTAGGATTGTCATATATCTTTTATTACTATGAGACATGTTCTTTCTATGCCAAATTTGTTGAGCTTTTTTATAATGAAGGGATACTAAATGTTATAGAATGCTTTTTCTGTATCTATTGAGATGATCATATAGTTTTTGTTCTTAATTCTGTTTATGTGGTTGATTATGTTTATTGATTTGCACATGATGAACCATCCTTGCATCCCTGGGCTAAAACTCACTTGACCATGATATATTATCTTTTTGATGTACTATGGACTTGGTTTACTAGTACTTTGTTGAAGATGTTTGTATCTATGTTCATCAAGTATATTGGTCTATCATTTTCTTTTTGTTGTTGTTGTATCCTTTCCTGACTTTTATGAGGGTGATGCTGATTCCTCTTTCTTAATCTTTTGGAACAGTTTCAGTAGGATTGGTACCAGTTCTTCATATGTCTGGTGAAATTTAGCTCTGACTCCATTTGGTCATCAGCTTTTCTTTTTGTTTGGGGGGGGATTATTATTATTATTATTATTACTGATTCAATCTCACTACTTGTTATTGGTCTATCAGGATTTCTATTTCTTTCTGGTTCAATATTGGAAGGTTGAATGTTTCTAGAAATTTTTTTTCATTTTCTCTGTTTTCTAGTTTGTGAGCATAGAGTTGATCGTAGTAGTTTCTGATGATCCTTTTTAATTTCTGTGATATTAATTGTAATATTTCTTTTTATTTCATTTCTAATTGCTTATTTGAATCTTCAGTCTCTTTTTCTTGTGTAGTCTAGCCATCAGTTTGATATTCTTCATCTTTGCAAAAAAACAACTTTTTGTTTTGTTGATCCTTTTTATTTTGTTTCAATTTCATTTAGTTCTGCTCAGATCATTATTTCTTTTCCTCTGCTAACTTTGAGTTTGGTTTGTTCTTGTTTTTCTAGTTCCTTGAGGTGCAATGTTAGGTTGCTAATTTGTGATCTTTCTACTTTTTGACATAGGCATTTAATGCTATAAACTTCCCATGTGCACTCCTTTTGCTATATCCCAGGAATTTTGGTATGTGTGTCTCTGTTGTCATTCATTTCATTTAAAAACATTTTTTTATTTCCATCTTAATTTTGTCATTGACCCAAAGATCATGCATGGATGGCTTGTTTAATTTTCATGTTATTTGTAGTTTTGAGAGTTCCTCTTGGAATTGATATCATTTTATTCTACTGTGATCTGTGAAGGTACTTGATAAAATTTCAACATTTAAAAATTTATTGAGACTTGCTTTGTGGCTTAATATATGGTCTATCTTGTAAAATGTTCCATATATTGATGAGAATGTATATTCTGCAGTTGTTGGGTAGAATGTTTTGTAAACATCGCCTACATCCATTTTGTGTAAAATCCGATTTAAATCTAGTATTTCTTTGTTGATTTTCTGTCTCAGTGATGTACCTGGCATTTTCAGTGGGGTGTTAAAATCTGCCTCTATTATCATATTGTTGCTTTTCTCCTTTTGTAGTATGCTAATATTTATTTTATAAATATGGGTGCTCTGGTGTTGGGTGCATATATATTTATATTATATTTTCTTCTGGAATTGCTCCCCTATCCTTGTATGATGACCTTCTTTTCCTGTTTTTACTGTTGATTAAAAGCCTGTTTTATGTGATACAAATATAGAAACTCCTATAATGTTGGGTTTCCATTGGTATGGAATATTTTTTTCTTCCACTTTACCTTCAGCCTATAAATGTCTTTAATAGTATGGTTGGTGGGTTTCCTGTAAGCAGTATACAGTTAGATCATGGTTTTTAACCATTCTATCAATCTGTATTTTAAGTGGGGCATTTAATCTATTTACATTTAATGTTAATATTGACATATAAGGTTTTGTTCGTGCCATAATGTTAATTGCTATCTAGTTACTTTATAGTCTCATTTGTGTAATTGTTTTATCAGTCTTGTGAATTTTACACTTTTTTGTGTTTTTATAATGGGGAGTATAGACCTTTTGTTTTCATGTTTAGAATTCCCTTGAACATTTCTTATAGAGTAGGTCTAATAGTGAGAAATTCTCTCAGCATTTGTTTTTCTGGGGAAGACTATTTTTCCTTCTCTTATGAGGCTTACTTCTAGCAGAATACAAAATTCATGGTTGATTTTTTTTTTTATGAATTCTGAAAACACAATCCAAATTTATTCTGGTTTGTAACATTTCTGCTGAGAAGTCTGATGTTAGTCTAATGGTTTTTTATTATTTTTATAAGTGATTGAATGCTTTCTCTTACTGATTTTAGAATTTTTTTTCCTTCATATTAACTTTAGATGGTCTGATGACTACATATATTGATGAAGTCTTTCTTGCAGTGTATGTCCTTGGAGTTCTCTGAACCTCTTGTATCTGAGTGTCTAAATCTCTAGCATGACTAGGGAAGTTTTCATAAATTATTTTCTGAAATCAGTTTTCCAAATGTTTTTGCTTTTTCTTCTCCCTCAAGAATACCTATGATTTTTAGGTTTAGAGATGCTTTATGTAATCCCATAGTTTTTCAAGGCTTCGTTTATTTTTAAAATTCTTTTTAAAAAGTTTTCATCTGGTTGCATTAATTCAAAAGATCTGTCTTCAAATTCTGAGATTATTTCATCTGCTTGATCTAGTCTATTGGTTTAGATTTCAATTGTATTTTGTAATTCCTTCAGTTTTTTCTTCAAAAAGTTCTATTTGGTTTTAATTTAAAGTATATATCTCTTTGGTAAATTTCTTATTCATATTCTAAATTGATTTTTTTGTTGTTTATTATCTGTCTTAAATATCTGTCAATTGCTGAGCAGGGGGAGTTGAAGTCTCCTACTAATATTGTATAGCAGTTTATCTCTCCCTTTGGGTCTATTAAAATTTGTTTTATGTATTTGGGTCCTCTAGTGTTGGGTGCATATATATTTATAATTGTTACATTCTTTTATTGTATTAATTAACACCTTTATCATCATTCAATCATACAATGGCTCTTCTTAATGTCTGAAGAATAGCTTTGCTAGTGAGGTATTCTTGCTTGGCAGTTTTTTCTTTCAGTTCTTTGAATATAGTATCCCACTTTCCCCTGGCCTGTAGGATTTCTGCTGAGAAAACCGCTGAAAGCAATATTAGGGCTCTGTTAAATGTGATTTTCATTTTTTCTTGTTTCAAGTATTATTTCTTTGTCTTGGATTTTTGTTAATTAGATTATGATGTACATTAGGAAATTATTCTTTGAATTTGATTAATGAAATAGGAGCTTCCTTTACCCAGATGCTGTTGTCTTTCTCCAGATTTGGGAAATTTTCTGCCATAATTTTCTTAAATATGCTTTTTATACCTTTTTTCTCTCTTATCTCTTTCTGTAATTCCTATTATGCAGAGGATAGTTTAATAATGTTTCATAATTAATTCTCACAGGCCTTCTTTACTCTTTTGTATTTTTTTTTCTTTTTGCTCCTCCAATTGGGTAATTTCATATGTTCTGATTCAAGCTCATTAATTCTTTCCTCTATTTAATCAGGACTTCTGTTAAAACTTTCTAATATGTTTTCAGTTCAGTTATTGTATTCTTTATTTTTACAATTTGTTTTGATTTTAAATTTTTTTCTATTTCTTTACCAAATTTCTCATTTTGTTCCTAGATTGTATTCCAAATTTCATTTAGTTTTCTCTGCGTATTTTTTGATTCCTTGAGCTTGAGGATTATTCTGAATTTTCTGTCATTTTACATATTTTACATTTTACATTTTACATATATTCAATTCTTCTGGCTCTATTGCTAGAGTTTTGTTGATCTCTTTTAGTGGTGTCATATTTCCATGTGTTTTTACAGTCCTTCCACTCTGCATTGATGTCTGTTCATTTTAGGAGACAGCCTACTCTTCCAGTTTTTGAAGGTGTTCTTTGATGATGTTAGAGCTTTACGCATCAGTACCTAAACTCTGATCTGTTTTTGCTTTTCATTCTGGGGAAGACTTACAGTGAGCACCAGAACTATAGCACCAGGACTGTACTGGAACTAACTTGCTGAATTGTTGTTGCTTTTTCCTGGTCTTGGGAAGACTTATAGTAAACCCCAGAACTTAAATGCTGTTCTAGGACAAAATTACTTCCAGCTGTTGTTTCTTTGTCTGGGAAAGAGTTTTAGTGAGCACCAGAACTTAACCATTGTCCTGAAATTATATTGCTCCCCTAACATTGTTCCTAGTCTGGGGAAGACTTAAGCAGGCACTAGAACTTACCTTTTAGTTGTTTCTGGGCCAAGGTAAGGCTACATGTGAGTATGTGGGCTTTGTGGAAAATCTGGTTGAATATTTGGGCCTGCCCGTGGATTGTGCCCCCTGCAGTGCTATTGCACTTGCCGGTCTCTTCAACAGGATGTTCTCACTGATTGAAGTGCAAGTAGCAACCAAGATCTGCATGCCAATCACTTCCATCAGCACTCCACTCTTTGTCCTCAATTTATCCTAGGTTTGTTCAGTCTTCCTGATACTTCCAGTGCTTCCCATGGGAAGGGACCAGAGTGGGCTTCCTGTGAAGTTCCCCAAACTGGAGGGTAGACTAAACATCCACTTCCAATTTTCTCCTCTCACTTGGAAACTTTAGTCTAGGGGAAATCCTTTGTGAGAGGTATTATGTGGACTTGGAGGAGGGGTTGGTATAGTTTAAAATGACTGTTTCTCTTATCAGTCATGGATTTTCTTGATTCTGTGAAACCAGGGAATTTTTCCACTTCTCCCTTGAGTTCTGGTAAAATCAGGGTGGTAATCTTATCTTTGAATAGTCTCTATTATAGTTATGTTTTTGTAGGGAGAGTGGAGAATGATGCTGGGAGATTTTCTATCCTGCCATCTTGCTAACTAACTCCTTGCAATTTTTAGATCAACCACCAATTTAGGTCAACCACCAATAATTCAGAAAGTATACCAAACATTAGTGATCAGTTTAAATGTCTACATTTTATATTATTATAGCTTCATTCAGTGGTAACCACTTAATATATATCACAGTTGTAATTTTACATTTTATGAAATTATTTGGTGGTTGGCTTCTCTACTAGATTGTGAATTATATAACAGACATTTTGGTCTTTGGTTCTATTTTCTTTCCTTTTGTTTTTGGAGTGGGGGCTAGGATGATGTTTACAAGTGCCTAATAGAGTGCATGGTAAATAGAAGAAAAATATACGGTATGTATTACCTCATTGACTGAATAATGAATAAGATACAGATTGAAAATTCATTATTAATTTTAGTGATCTGGATAGTTGTTGGGTATATCAATAAAGAGGACAAAGTCAACATGGCATTCTGCAGTTATTTTAGTATTTCTCCTGAAAACATCAGAAAAAAAGTAGTGATGAAATATAAACAATATAAACAATATAAAGGATTAGCTGTCATAAACAAAAACAATAACACAAATTAAACATCTCTATCGACCAAACATGGAAGAAAACATACATCAGTAATCTGGGCTGATACTTCAGACTTAGTCCAAGCTGAGAAAAAGATGGAAATGGCTGGGATAATGGAGATCAAAAGCAACATACAGGTAGCAAGGTTCACAGCCAAGAGGTTATGTGATATCGACAGCCTGGGTATTGATAAGTGAATCTTTTATAAGTGAATCTATTGTGTAAGTAAGATTGAGAACCACTGGACTAAAAAAAGTTATTTTCACTGTATGTAAGAAAATACATAACATCTATGTAAAATACCTCCTACAAATAGAAAAATAGATTCTAGATGCAGACAATTCAGAGAAAAGAAAATATAGATGTCCATAAAGTGAAAGGGTATTAAATCTATTCCAATTATCTAGTAATCAAAAAATGAAAATTAAAACTCTGTTGAAATATTTATATCCAGAGAGTCATAAGTGGGAAGAAAAATACCTTAAAATTGGAGAGGATATGAAGAAATAGAAACTTTTATACATTACTGATCTAATGCAATGAAGAAATTACTTGGGAAATGATGTAGCTGTATACAGAGAAATTGAAACTGTACCAGAACCTCTCTTTTCCTTCTAGACATAGAGAAGTCCTTATTCATGTACATAAAGGAGTCATGTTCATTGAATTATTTTAGAGGTGGCAAATTGTATACAACCTAAATATCTATCAATAAGGAAATAAATACATACATTGTCATATATTAATATGTTGGAATACAGGCTTATAATTTCTTATCTATATTAGTTAGCTTTGGCTGCATAACAATGCAGCCTTTAAACTTATTTAAAATAATGCCCATTTATTTAGCTCATGTTTTTGTGGGTAGGCAATTTGAGCTGTGTCAAATCTGAAAAATTCTTTTGGATTTAGAGGATTTAGAAGGGCTCATCCATCCATCCAAAGGTAGCTGCTGGTACAAGGACTCATGTCTGACTGTTGGTTGGGGAAAGGGGATAGTGCAGCCATATGCCTCTCATCAGCCATCAGACCATCCCATGTTGTTTCTCATGGTGGTAGTCACAAGATTTCCAAGAACATTGAGTAGTCAAGGTCCAATACAGAAGCATTTTTCAAACTTCTGCTTGTGTCCCATTCTGTAATATTCTACTAGCCAAAGCAATTAAATAGCCAGTCCAGACTGAATTTGTGGATAAATACACACTACCTCCTCAAGCAATTTACTGTATATATTGAACTTTCACTAATACTAAGCAGTATCTGGAACAGCTCTTTTCATTCAAGCCCATTAATATCTTTACAGCAAAATATATAACTATGGATAAAGGTAATAAATTATATCTATGTAAATTCAGGAGTTGTGCTTAAAAATTTTGATACCAAATTTTCAAACAACCAACCAAATAGAAAACTTTTGGATTTAGAGCTTTTGAGGTTTGAGAATTATGAATAAGTGATTGTGGACCTTCTAAAGATGAGTTAAAAGTGAATGAAGTTGATCATATATGCCAACTTTGATAACTCCTAAAACTATAGTTCAAGTCAAAGAAAGCAAGCTACATAAAGATAGTTATCACAGGCTAATATTTATTTAATTTAAATTTATAAAATTTTAAAAGCATACAAAATAATTTGTTATTGATGAATTATTAAAATACAAAAAGACAAAATGAAATAATATACACAAATTTCAAGGGAGTAGTTGGTTCTGAAGGAGGGAGGAATGAGAAATCAGACTGGGGAGAAATAGGAGAAAATTAATATGAATACATGTTATTTTAATTTTTAAACAATCTAAAGCAATAAAACAAGTACAAATGGAAGTTTGTTATATGGTATATTATATCATGCATGAGAATCATTAAAGAAAATTTATACATTTAAATAAATAGAGTGGGGAATTTGGCTATTGGAAAAAAAATTAAATCCCCACTTCATACCATATACCAGAATAAAACCCAAATAAATCAGGAATCCCATTGCTAAAAATCAAGCCAAATAAGTACTTTTATTAATAAAAAGGATGTTCTGTTCTATAGAGTAAGAGTGGAGAACACCTTTCTAACTGTGATTAAATTCAGCCATAAGAATAATGAGGAAAGATCTTGTGTATTGAAAGTATGAGATATTCAAGACATGTTGCTGGGAGAGAAAGCATAGTGTAGAATAATGTATGCAGTATACTTCCTTTTGGGTAACAGAAAAAAATAAATAATGAAACCTACATATTTACATAATTTACTTAGTTTAAAAAAGAACACTTGCTTATGGCATAGAGGCAGGCAGGATAAAATAGCAATGGATGCAATATTCTTTTAATATGCTATTATCTATAGTTTTGGCTTTACAACCATTTAAATGCTTTACCCACTCAAATAATAAAACTAATTTTAAAAGAACACAAATGAAATCATAATATTGAATACAAGCTGAAGCAAAGTAGTCTATATACCAGGTTTGAAACACAGCCATGCAGAGAGAGAAAATTTCAAGATTGCACCCTGTGCATTCTGAGAGAAATATATTCTAAAGACGTAAACAACAAGGAAATCTTAAATTTCAGTATTTTATTTTTAATATTATGATTGATATTATAGTTTAAAAACATTTAATTTACATGTTATAGGTAAATTGCATAAATTGTGATTTTTGGAAATGATGTTTTTAGAGAAAGAGACTAATATACTAATACATGTTTATAAGTACATACTAGTATAAAATCAACAAAATTCAGAGAAAACACTTTCATGTTTGGATTTGAATTGGACATAATAATGTGAACTCTATTTCTATTTTTAAAAAACATATTTTAGCTTCCTGCACTAGAAAAGCATGGAAACAGTAGACAGTAGCAAAGCCTGACTTTCATTTTCTACACACAACCCCCTACTAAAAATGAGAACTTCTTTGAGAAATGGTTGATTCCAGGTCTAGGGCAGGAAATGTACAAGATGTACCTAGGATACCTTGTGCCAGAAGGCAAGGAAATACTGGAAGAATAAGGGGGTGTACCAAAAGGATACAGATGGAAGTTCAATTACACATTAATTGCCTTAAGTGTTGGATTCTGAAAAGACTCACAGGAGTCCAGTAGTTTACAGCCATGGAATATCTTCATTACAGGCAAAGGAGACAGTACAACATGATTAGAAGGATATAAATTGAAAGGATCTGCAGATCCCAGTGTTTGGCTGCTTTGTCTTCCCACTATTGTGTTGCTGAGGATTCATGGACAAATCAAAACAAATCATCAGTTTTGAATCACGTTGGCATGCTTTTAAAGCATCTTGGTACCAGAAAGCCCAATTCTGCTTACGATGGAAATTTCTCTTATATTATGCAAGTCTCATAGGCACATTTTATTTCCATGACCACATTAACTATCAAAAACCCCAATCTCTACAAAAACCGGGTGAAAAAAATAAATCCAATTATTATTGCTAAGCAGTGCTGACAGGTGTGTATATCCTGCCCTCAAACAACTATAGACTCATGAATAGAGGATATCGTTTTCTTTAATATATTAAATAGATTGGTCAAGGCACCATCATACTGCAGGCTACTCTGAAGCTAAGCATTCGGTAAATCCAAATCAGCTGAGGTTAACTCATGCTATGAAAAGAGGATTTCCACTGTCCCAAATTTCAAGAATTAAAAGAGATAATGTTATCAATTGATACTTACATAAAAAGTTGAAAAACATCATTACATATTACTCAGAAATAAAGTTTTGTTCAAAATTTATCATTTTGTCAGTTTTTTCTAAATATTTTATCACTAACATATTAAAACATTTATTTACATTAAAAGAATGGTAATACTAGAACACCCACACATCCAATTTTTAACAATTTGCCAAATTTGCCTTATTTATATTTATTTTTTTATGAAACATTTCAAAGCAAATTGCAAACATTACACTTAATTCCTAAAACTACATCTTGCCACTCCTGAAATAAGGACTTTCTCTTATATAACCATATATCATTATCACACATAAGATAATTTTAATTGGTTACAATATCATTTAACATAGTCTATATTCAAATTTTTTCCTTGCACAAATTGTTTTTCAGTTTTTTGTTTTTTTATTTTTGGCTCTATGATCCTATCAAGTTCCATGCATTGCATTTGGCTACTATTAATATTTTGTTTCCATTTCTATCATTCGAGAATAGTTCTCACTTTTTTTTTTTTTACCACCATTGCTCTTTAAGAGAACAGACCAATTGTCTTGTAACGATCATGTTTTGGATTCATGTGATTGCATGTGGTTTCATTTAACTTTGAAGTTTTAATAACTATTTTACATGGACATTGTAAGTTAATCTAAAAGTTTAAAGCTTGATTAGTTTTTTTTAAGATACATTTTTGGTGAGACTATTTAATAGGTGATTCTGTGTATTTCATATTGTGTCAGAAAGCACACAATGTTTGTTGACCCCACTGTCAGTGGTATTAGATTTGATCACTTGCCTATGATTGTGACAGCCATATTTTTATTGTTTTAGAAAGGATTTCCCTTTGCATTTAGAAGGTAATCCATAGGGTAATACCTGCTTTCCATAAACCTTTTATCTAATGGGTTTAGCATTCATTCATGATATTTGTATGAAACAGTTATTTCATGGGGGGTTGCAAAATTGTGATTTTCTAATTATGTTAATTTTTCTTCATTTATTAGCTGGCCTTAGGTAATGATAAGAGTTTGAACAGCATCCACGGGTGCCTCATAAAAGTGAAATTCAGTGCCTCATAAAAATACAAAGGAAATCGTTAATTTTGTATCTACAATTTCCAATTATAAGGCAAGAAGTTTTTGTAATAGTCAACATCATTAGTGGCACATGAGTTTTTTTCCTTATTTTTTTGACTTTCATTATGGATCTTTATGCATTTAGTGTCTAGCCATCAATTGTAGATATTATTTATTTTGATGTTTATATTGTACCTAATTTGACCAATGATATCCCAGGTGTTTCTGAGTTCCAAGTTTATTTGATATAGCATCAGTCGTCTTTAAACTCTTCTTTGCTTTCTGGCATAACAAGATATTCTACAATTAACGTATATTTTCCCTGCCTCTTTCTTTGAATAGCAATTTCTCCATGATGCCCTTATTTTTCTTAGTTGGGAGTGGTGTTTATACCCAAGATTTGACCACTATGGGTTCTCATTGCTATTAAAGTGACATCAATTTTTCTTACATTAAGTGAACAGAGCTAGGAAATATTTTTAAAAAGTAGAAATCATAAGTTCACTTTGATATTTTTAAATTTTCTTTATATCTTATTGCACTGAAAATTGTGGTGCCTAATAGCATGAATATGTTAACATAATTACTTATTTGCTTTTTCTTATACAAGTAGTATGATTAGTATAATTTCAAAGTTACCATGGCAATAATATTATTAACATTATACATTTTGAGTTAGCTTTAATACTCCCTTGCTGGTTTGTGTGTGTGCGTGTGTGTGTGTTTCTTTAAATATGTACCATCAAGAATATACAAAATACAGTATTTAAAAGTCTCTTGAAATATTATTCCTCCTCTGGGTTACTGTTACCAAGTTCATAAATAGCTAAAAACATTTATTTCTACTCATTTTAAGTTTTAATATTTCCTTATAATTTTATATTTTTAATAGATAAAACATACATATATGTCAACATTATATAAAATCTTATATTCAGAGTCTCTTTTACATTTGTTTCAATTTAAATGCTTATTATTCCTCATCCACAAAATCCCTCCTTTGTTTGCCATTAGATTCGAGTTTCATATACAAATATTAAGGTTTGTGACATTTTGTTTGTGTTCCTTTCAGTACAGAATTTCTTTTAACAATACATGGAATTTATTAAGCCCTTATTAACTTAGAAACCTACAAAGCAAATCTAATCTTCACATCTTTATAAAGTGTAGATATTATTATTATCCCCATTTTACAACTGAAGAAACTGAAGTATCAAAAGATTAAATAACTTGCCCAGTGTAAGATATCAATTGTAAAGACAGGCTATTATCTCAGGTACTGCTAACAGGCAGTGGCAATTAAACCACATTACAATGCTAAGGTGCATGCTGATTTCAGCGGTGTTTAAAATATGGGAGTAGGAGGTGAGAAAAGTATGTTACAGAATCAACGAAATGCAATAATTGTGCTGGAGCCAGTATTTGACCTTGGGAAGTCTGTCTGACTCAAGGCCTGCCCCATCCTGTACTGTTCTCAAAATCACATTTATTGAGCACTCTATGGAACAGATACTGTGCTAAGTTCTTCTTCTTCTTCTTGTTTTTTTAAGTGGGAAACTTTCCTGTATTTAAAAAGGAAATTTGGCCGGCCAAGGTGACTCATGCCTGTAATCCTAGCACTTTGGGAAGCTGAGGCAGGAGGATTGCTTGAGATCAGGAGTTCTAGGCCAGCCTGAGCGAGAGCCAGACCCCATCTCTACTAAAAATAATCAGCCTGTCATCATGGCATGGACGTGTAGTCCCTGCTACTTAGGAAGCTGAGGCAGGAGGGTTGCTTCAGCCCAGAAGTGTGAAGTTGCAGTGAGCAGCCACTGCACTTCTAGCCCGGGCAACTGAGGAAGATCCTAAGGAAAGTGGGGAGGAGGGGGAAAGAAAATGGAGGAGACAAGACCAGACCCAAAAAGGAGATGAAACTGGATGAGGAGGACTAGACCAGACCAGAAGAGGGAGAGGAGATGAGACTGGGCAAGGAAGAGGAGAACCAGGTCTTGCCAGAGTGAGGAGAGGAGACAGGGTGAGGAATAGGAGACCAGACTGGAATAGGAAGAGGAGATGAGACTGGATGAGGATGATGAGACCAGACCAGATAAGGAAGATGAGACAAGACCGAGACCTGATGATGAAGAGGAAAGGAGACCAGACAAGGAAGAGGAGACAAGTCCAGACAAGGAAGACACTGTACAGAAAAAATTAGACCAAATAATATTCATCTATGAATAAACAGGTGTTTATATTTATATTAGTGAAGCATACCAGTAAATTTCTAGCTCCCCCATGAATCAATTCACAAAAATTTAATGCTCCTCAAATTTCTTCCAGCAGTATTCATGCCATCCTCATGATTTGTTTCATAAGAGTTCCACAATTTGTACTTTTTTTGTTTGCTTTTTACTTCCCATGTGAACCTGGATGATTTATTAATCTGTGATATAAGCTTCTTCATATACAAATCAAAGATAATATCTACCTCAAAGGGTTGCTTAGAGGATTAAAAGAATACTATACATCTAGCAAAGATAATTTCTCTGTATATACATTTAACAATGTCAGTTTCTTTTCTCCTATTTAATGTTTTCTCAGGGTATTTTGGGGATGCTTTGTAACCAAAATGCTTTGGTTACATAAATTGCCATTGTACCACCCGACCAAAGCTACAAGCATGCCCATCCCCCACAGAGTGTGCACTGTATATGTTAAGTGTGAATTTACCCATCCACTCCTCCCGCCTCCCACCTATTGATACCCTATG
Source organism: Microcebus murinus (assembly GCF_040939455.1). NCBI lineage: Eukaryota > Metazoa > Chordata > Mammalia > Primates > Cheirogaleidae > Microcebus > Microcebus murinus. The sequence goes on from NC_134111.1 coordinate 35,502,923, forward strand.
AATGTTACTTCCCATATGGGAACCTTAGTACTAATTTAATGCTGAGCTCATGTGATACTTGTTTTTCCATTCTTGTGATACTTCACTTAGAAGAATGGGCTCCAGCTGTATCCAGGATAATCCAATAGGCAGTTCACCATTTTTTATGGCTGAGTAGTACTCCATCATATACATATACCACATTTTATTAATCCACTCATGGATTGATGGGCTCTTGGGTTGTTTCCATATCTTTGCAATTGTGCATTGTGCTGCTATAAACATTAAGTGCAGATGTCTTTTTTTATAGAATGTCTTTTTTCCTTTGAGTAGATACCAAGTAGTGGGATTGCTGGGTCAAATAGTGGTTCTACTTTTAGTTTTGGGGGGTATCTCTATACTACTTACTTTCCATAGAGGTTGTACTAGCTTGAAGTCCCACCAGCAGAGTATGAGTGTTCCTATCTCTCCACATACACACCAACATTTGTTGTTTTGAGACTTTCTGATAAAGTCATAAAGTCTGATAAATGTCATTCTCATGGGAATTAAGTGATATCTCATTGTAGTTTTGATTTGCATTTCCCTGGTGATCAGAGATGTTGAACATTTTTTCACATGTTTGCTGGCCGTTAGTCTATCTTCTTCTCAAAAGTTTCTGTTGATATCTTTGGCCCACTTTTTAATGGGGTTGCTTGAATTTTTCTTGCTGATTTGCTTGAGTTCTATATAGTTTCTAGTTATCAGCACTTTATTGGATATATAGCATGAAAATATTTTCTCTCATTTGTAAGTTGTCTATTTGCTCTAATGATAATTTCCTGGCTGTGCAGAAGCTTGTTAATTTGATTAGGTCCTATTAATTTTTGTTTTTGCTGTGATTGCTTTTGGGCTCTTCTTCATAAATTCTTTGCCTAGGCTGATGTCTGTAAGAGTTTTCCAAAATTTTCTTCTATTAATAGAATTCTTGGGGCCTTAGGTTTAAGTCTGTTATCCATCATGAGTTGATTTTTGTGAGAGGTAAGAGGTGCAGATCCTGTTTCAGTCTTCTGTATGTAGCTATCTAATTTTCCCAGCACCATTTACTGAATAGGGATTCTTTTCCCCAATGTATGTTTTTGTTTGCTTTGTCAAAGATCAGATGAAAATATGAGGATGATTTCGTATCTGCATTCTCTGTTCTTCTGGTCTGTTGGTCTATGTCTCTGTTCTTGTGTCAGTCCACATTGTTTTCATTACTATAGCCTTGTAGTATAGCTTGAAGTCTGGTAAATTGATGCCTCTGAATTTATTATTTTTACCTAAGGTTTCTTTGGGTGTACAGGGTCTTCTCTGGTTCCATATGAAGTGTAGAATTATTTTTTCTAGATTTTCAAAAAATGATGTTGGTGTTTCAATAAGGATTGCATTGAATCTGTAGATTACTTTTGGTAGTATAGGTATTTTAACAATGTTGATTCTACTGATGCATGAGCACGGTATGAATTTCCATCTGTTTATATCCTGTGCTCTTTCCTTCCTCAGTATTTCATAGTTCTTCCTATAAAAGTCTTTCACCTGTTGTTGACATATAGAAATGCTACTTATTTGTGTACATTGGTTATGCAACCTGAGACTTTGATGAATTTATTTATCAATTCCAGTAGTCTCTTGGTAGAATCTTTGGGGTTTTCTAGATATAAGATCATATCATCAGCAAATACCAATAGTTTGATCTCTCTCCCTTTTGGATACCCTTGATTTTCTTCTCTTGTCTGATTGCTCTGGCTAGGACTTCCAGCACTATGTTGAATAGAAGTGGTTATGGAGGCAACCTTGTCTGGTTCCAGTTTTAAGTGGGAATGCTTTCAATTTTTCCCTGTTCAGCATCATATTGGTTGTGAGTTTTTTGTATATGGCTTTTATGCTTTTGAGGTAGGTCCTGTCTATGCCTATTTTGTTAAGCATTCTTATTACAAAAGGGTGCTGAACTTTGTTGAATGTTTTTTCTGTGTCTATTGAGAGAATCATATGTTCTTTGTTTTTGCTTCTATTTATGTCATGAATTAAACTTAGATATGTGTGTGTTGAACCACCCCTGCATCTCTGAGATGAAGCACACTTGGTTGTGATGGATTATTTTTTTGACTTTCTCCTACTTCCTATAATTTTATATTTTAACTTCTGGTTTATGATTCCAGTGTATTTTTTTGTTTTTCAAAAATAGGTGAGTATGCCTGTATTTTGTATACTTAATTTACATAATTTTTTTCTTATAAGAAATATAACTACTATATGAACTAACTGTTCCATTCTTTCCTTTTTGAAAAAACAATTTGAAGCATTGCAATTTATTGGGCTTTTTCTGGAAAGCAAACAAAGATAAACATTTATTATTGTTCTTATTTTATTGCATTTGCACAAGGTAGGTAAATTTACAATATATATGATTCTGCTTTTTACTCTTAGTCACCACCTTCAAAATCTTTTTCACACATTAACTTGCCTTCACCACCCCATCCTCAAAAGTTGGTTTCCACTATCTTTAGTGCCCATGTATGAGAAATGGCTGCCTTTTCAAAAATAATCAGTCATGTTATTTCCAACAAGTCACATCTTATTACTCTCTTCTGGGAACTAACTAGCTTCATTAAAGTTTAAGCAAGAGTCTTTAAAAAATTCCACAAAGGTAGCATTAATTAGTCAAAGCAAGGTAAAGAAAATTAGCATTACTCTGTTAAACATTAGCATATGACAAAATTGTTTAATAACTCTACATCAAAATTTTTAATTTACATAATCAAAATATGGCAGTGTTCCATGTGCTATTCATTTACATTTTTCTCTCAAGCACATTATTGAAATTAAATAAAATTGATACACTCATAACCAATTTGCAGTCAATTTCAAAAGCGAAAAAATTTTTTTCAATTTTTTGAAATTGGCTTTAAAACTAAGTAATATTTTTTTTCACCAATTGAGCCCAAAGAACAAAGACCCCAGATATAATAGTGTATTTTAAAACTTTCCACTTTTTTCTATTTTATAAAATTCAGTATGCAGGTTATTTCTTTAGTGAAATTAATTTACCTAATTCATATTTTTCTTATATTTGAAAATTGATTGCTATTTGGAACTGGTTACAATTTTGCTGTATAAGAAATAATATAAAAAATTATAAATTTAGTATTGATAAAATTTTATAAATAAAATTTATCAATAAATAACATTTTATCAATTTCTCAAATACTGATCCAAATAATACTTGCCAGGTAGATGAGTATCTTATTAATTTGCTATCTCTTTGCAATTTGTTTCAAAGATTCACCTTTTGGTTCATACAATATAGTGATTCCTATAAGGTCTGAAACACAAACTAAATTAGTGGTTGTTGAACTTTTTACCCTTTCTTACAGCATCAGAGTAGTGTGAATTCTTCTCACAAAGAAACATAATTGAGAGACAAATTACCAGTTCACTTAAACGTCAAAACCTTGGGCTTTAAGGAAGACATAAGTGAAGCTAATGTTTTGAGATAAAAAGTGCTGGATTAAATATACATATAACATTTGTATTCTATTAACATGTGTCATATAGCATGCAACATATAATATGTACGTTTTATATTAATAATTTTATTCTATAATTCTATAGTAGAATGGAAAGAGCCCAGATAGGGACACCAGAAAAACCCTACCCAAATCCTGCCATATTTCTCAGTTGAGCACATTTCTTAACTTTTCTCAGTTTCACATTCAATTTTTATAAAATATGGGTGGAACATACCTAATTCACAGAGCTCTTTTAAGGATGATCTGAGTTAATTGATTGCAAATAAATAATAGCTTGCACATTTCTCCACCAGGATGTTACATATAGCAAGTCTCCAAAATCCTTTAAGGCAAATTGTATTATCCCCAATTTACAAATGAGAAAATAAAAAAGAGGTACTGAGAGAGAGGACACATGACCTAAAGTCATACAGCTTGTGCGTCCAAGGATCCAAATCCAAGTTAGCTTACCTTGCCATCCACTTCCCTCTAACGTGCATCAGCTCCCACAGAGCTCCTTACACAGTAGGTGCTCAAGAAATGCTAGGTCCCTTTTAACATTAAATATCCTTGGAAAGTGAAATCATTCAGACTTTAGCAAGATATCTCTGTGTGTTATGACCAGAGATACAAACAAACAGTGGATAATATAAAACTCGTATCACTTTCGACGTTAAAAAATAGGAACACAATTGTGGAAAACAGACAATTTAGGGGGAATTGTTGCCTTCATATCTATGCTTTATGACATACCTGGGACAAATGTTTATTGGGCAATAAAGTTCTCTGGCTAGTGTTATTACCCAAAGCACAGTCTGTGAGCATTTTCTGTCTGTAGTTTGTCGTTTGTGTTGAATTTACTGTGAAAGGAAAAGACATATTGTCAAGCCAGGAACATAAGTCCTCTATTGGTCTGGCCAACAGACTTGGTAATATGTGCTGGGATCCCCCACTTGACTTTACCAGCCAGAAGCAATGGCATACTCTGTCATGGAGGCAATTTAAACTCCCTACTTAGTTAACTTTTCTGAGAAATTGTGCACTTGGTTGCTTATTTTGATGAGCCTTATTTGTCATCCTTCACTTCCTTACACAGCACTTACTTTTCTCATCACAGAGTCATTTAGGTTCTGTTGCCCAGCAAAGGGTCAGGGAGCCAAGAATACAAAACCTATGTCTCTCTTCCACCTGTGTTGTATTTGGCCATTCAATTTATTCCTTCTTAACACGTGTGTAGTCTGAGGCTGTATTTCTAACAGCCAGTATTAGAAGCTCTTAGTCCCTTTTAATTGCCTGTTCTTAGGAGGATGTGCATGGGAGTTATTAATTAGAATATTACTTTTCTACATTTCTGTAGTGTTTTGTAATATAAAATTTCAATTTCCACATGCCCTGTCATACACTGAAAATGAGATAGGTAAGTAGTAGTATACAAATTTACATACTGAGAAATTTGGGTGTGAACTACTTTAAAAGATATCCAGCTGGTAATTAATAATCAGTACTCAAACCTGAGTCTTCAAATGCCTAGTCCAGTGCTTTAGGCAACATATAACATCAGAAAGAAATTACTAGAGTTTTTTGTCATTTATTCTTTAGCTTCCCTAAATAATGTTTGAATAACTAGTCTGTAAAGGAAAATAATTTCCTGCCATTTTCCTTAAAAAAGTAACCACAAAACAATATTTTTATACTGTTTCATCTTGAATTTTAAAGCAAAATAAAAGCAAAGGGTACTGTATAAATAAACTGCCTGTCCTCCCATTCCTAGGCTATGCAAAAGCTTCATTAGAAGAAATTTTCTCAGGGTAATTCCTTATAATCTGGAAGCTCCTACAAATATTTTAGGCTTGGCATGGAACTTACATTAGCAGAACAATTATAAATGGATTGGAGACTTCTGGTTTTAGTTCTGACATGTAGCAATTTTAGAAGTCATCACCCCCTTCCTTATAACAAGAAAAAAATGGAACAAACTGAAAATAATCAGTTTTTTTTGGTCCCATCAGGGAACTGTGGTCACAGGGAAAACCACCACCCTAAAATCTGGAGGTATATCCAGTCACAGCTGAGGTTTGCTTACAAAAGTCTTTGGAGCCATGTATTAACTATGTTTTTTATTTTCTCTATGGTGATGCTTTGTTATCTAGCATCACCTTGCTGACCCTGGAGGGACTGCCCCTCTTAGGGTTAGTCAATTCCTAGAGATGGTAAACAACTCACCTGTGAGTTATTTTTGAACACAAACCAACCACTCTAGAGCCCACTCCCCAACCATCTTCTTTATTGGAGTCTCACATTCTGGGTCACTATCCACTTGCCCTAATTATCCCCGGCCTATATGCCAGACAGCTAGGAATGGTTCCTGTGTTCAAAGCTTGCTGAAATTACTCAAACTTGCCAATCCTAAAACTGCTTACTCTGTGTCTCCTGTTCCCTCCCATGGAAACCCAAATAAATGTTTTTGACAACAGTTTTCACCTCTCTTCTGTCTCTTGACTGATGCTGGTTCTTTCTTATTTGGCCCCTCATGGCATAGCATATACTCTCCTTTGGGAAACTGAGTAATTGTCTTTTCAGTAGTAATCATCTCCTGATATTTTGGCTTCAGTATATCTCAAATTTTCTTTAATACTCTGTCTTAAAACAAGCCACAAACTGGTAAGAACACTTAAACAGGATCTTTGGGAGACTCCTAGAGGCTAAGTGTGGACTAGATTGAGAGTAAAAACACACTGGGGTCACCCTGGTGAAAAACTCAAATTTATGGGGGTTTGACCTCTGTTCGGTTCTCATGATAAGGAACCAAGAATCCTCTAGTGGTTTTAGAAGGAGGAATGGAAAGCTAACTATCTTGAAATAAAACAAGGCATTCTTCATAACAATGTCCTACTCTCCAGTGGAAAAGACTTTACCCAAGGGCCTTATCAAGGCCCTATAGACGTTCTGTCTCAACAAAATAGGGAAGGAGAGAGAAGGGGAAGAGGAGCAGGCCAGGAAGCACTTGTGAAGTTCACAGGTCACCAAAAAAGTTAGATTTAACCATGAGATTTAGATCTAACTATGTCCTTCCCTTCTCCCACACCTTACCACTATACCAACAAGCCTGCAGTGTAATAACTGAATTATAGTTAAAAGAGCTTCCCACACATATTCTGAGAAGGACTTCCTATGAAAGCCCTAAAACAACAGGGGAGATAAGAGCAAGGGCACTGTAGGAATCTGAAGCCTCTGGCACATTATAGCTAAGGCAAATATTAGACATAGTCCGTCTCCTTGCCAGATTATCATAAGACTGTACAGTAACTGCCTATTTACTTCAGTTCAATTACATAGTAATATTCAGCTTTCAACAAAAAACTACATTCTATAAAGCCAGGGAAATAGTCTGGAGAGAAAAGCAAGCATCAGAATCACACTCAAATATGACAAATCTGTAATTATCAAAGTGAACTTAAATTATTACTGATATGTTAAGAATTCTAATGGAAAAGGCAAGAAACATGTAAGAACATATGGATAATGTGGGAAGACAGATGAAAACTTTGAGACTCAAAAGAAAATGCTAGAAATCCAAACACTGTAATAGAAATGAAGATGTTTTTGATAGGCTTATCAATAGCCTGGATACGAACAAGGAAAAAATCAGTGAGCTTGAAGATGTTGATGCAAAAACCAAACTGTGTAAAATATTTAAAGAAGTTTATTCTAAGCCATTATGAGTTACTATGTGGCCCAGGGAAAACACAAATTCAAGAAGCCTTGAGTAAGTGGCCCTGAGGCAGTCAGAATATAACTATCAATATATTATATTATGCATCTTGGGGCAGGAATTCTAGGCAAAGACATAAATCAATACATGAAAAGTGTACATTGGTTAGGCCCAAAAAGGGGAAATATATTGTGAAGTGTGTGCTTACAATTCATCAGTGGATTTAGAAATTATTTAATTTGCAATTGGGTCAAAGAACAAAACTTTGTTTAAGAATTTGGTGTCAGCAGAAAAGATGTTCAGGTTAAGATAAAGACTGCTAATTACGGAGCAAGCCACACAATATACTAGGTTAAAGTGATTTGTTAAGCAAAATTGATGGTCTGCAAATGTGACTTAACTCTTCCCTGGCATGGCCTCAGGTCTGCTTTATAATTTGGTATCTTATTGCCTCGAAGAGTCTGTTCTGTCAGTGTTATGATCTCTATTTTAATATTAATGCTAGTCAGTTGTGTCTAAAGGAAGTGCCAAAGGAAGTGGGTATCATAAGGCATATGTGACTTCTCATCCTTTCATGGCTGGAAACTCAGTTTTTCAGTTTTCTTTGGAAAACTTTTGAAATGAAATGAAAGTCCAAGAAGGCTTTCATTTAGTCAGCAGGGCAGCTTAGAATTTTATTTTAGTTTACAAAGATATATCAATAGAAACTTGTAAAACTGAAATGAAAATGTAAGAATGAAAATAACAGAAAATCCAAGAAATATAAGATATTTATAAAAGGTATAACATTCACGAATACAGACATAAACAATCTGAGTAGACCTAGATCTGTCGGAGAAATAGAGAAAAAATGGCTAGTTTTCTAGAACAGAAAGAAACAGGCTTAGATAGTTTCACCGGTAGTTTCTGCCACACATTTAAGGAAGAAATGATTTCAATTTTTCAAATCTCTTCCAGAAACTAGAAGGAGAGGGAAACATCCTAATTCTTTCTATGAGGCCCATATTACCCTAATACGAAAACCAGATAAAGGCATTCTGAGAAAAGAAAAGACCAATATCTCTCATGAATATAGATGTAAAAATTCTCAAGAAAATAATAGCAAATTGAATCTAACCACATATCAAAATATCTGATTAGTATTCCTCGAAACTTTCAAGATTATAAAATCATGAGAATTCTGAGAAACTCTTACAGAGTAAAGGAGCCCAGGGAGAGACATGATGACTCACATCATGTGGCATCCTGGATGAGATCCTGGAGCTGAAAAAGGACATTTATGTCAAAACTAAAAAAAATCTGAATAAAGTTTCTTTAGTACTAAAATATCAGTATTGGTTCTTTAATTGTAATTTATGTATATGCTATGATATTAATAATATGAAAACTGGGTACAGTTATATGAGAAGTCGGTATTATTAGCCTCATGATTTTTCTGTAAATTTAAAATTGTTCTAAAAGTAAAGTTTATTTTAAAAAAGACACCAGAGGTATCAGATGTCAGCCTGAATATTTTTTCAAACAGCTTTGTGCTTATAAGTTTTGTTGCACATCATGCCTTTTCTTGCTGTTAAATTATATATCAACTTTGGTACATGTTCAAAGGTTCTTTCTATCTTTATTGTGCTGTGTTTTCTTGTGTGTCACGTTTGGGTAGAAAGAACTCAACAATTTAGAAAACCCTGTTGGTACTTGTTTCCTATTGAAAACTTGTGTTGTTTTATCAGAAAAATCTGTTAATTATATAATTTCCCACCAAATTTTCAGAAAACAGAAACAATATATTTTTTTTAATAGTGAGAAAGCACTTTTTCAAAAATATTGAAACAGAATGTTTTTTTCCAACACTTTCTTTCATGTTAGGCATTGCCTTCCCTAGACCTGTTCAGCCATAGGCACTGAAGCTGCTAAGTGCCAGTTTTAGGCCTTCATTGTTTCTGAGCCAGTACTAATTTGTTAGTTTTTTGATCTTAGAAAGGTGAGGTGCAGATTATGGAGCCTTGGGCATGGCTAGACATCCACAGGTCCCATAGACTTGATTCCCACATGTACTGGTTTCTCTTTCCAAACTTTCCCATGTAACTAAAGTACCATAATGCCTTCAGGCTTAGTGGAAGTGATGACACAAATATAGTGTGGAATATTTTGCACAAATAATCTAATCCTAGTTTCTCAAGAGGGTTGTTTAATATTTGAACACATCAGATCATCCATAAAGTTCTTTTCTACAGATGAAGTCTGCACAATTGTGGACCTCTACCATCTTGACTGTGCTTCCAGAAAGGACATCTTCTATTTGCAGTGGTCCCTAGAAGCTTGGACTTATCACAGTGCTTCCAATAATTATCTTTGCAATTAAATGTTTATTAAAATACATGAATTAAAATACATATGGAGTTGTTTGCAGATTATGTAGAAATTCTAGATATTATCTGCTTTTTAGGTTCTAAAAACATAAAACTATTTTAAAATAATTAAGTATACAATAAATCCCCACTGAGTGTCTAGCCATGCAGTCTTCCAGGAATTAAGAAGAACCAGAGGTCATTTTAAAACTTGACATTAAATGGAGCAGGTTTTATGGAGAAGTTGGTTTAAGGACCTTGAAGGACATGAGAAATGTTTTTTTCGGGGAATGGAAGCTATTTTCAGTAGGGGAAAATTCATGCTCAAATCACTATTTGGGGCTCACCTTCTGTTTAGACTTCAGTATGTAATATGATATAAGTAACTTCAACTATGAGAAGCTTGAGGAAAAAAAAGATGATTCTGCACACAGAAATCTCCATTTGTCCAGTGGCCCTTACTTCCAACTTTGAAGAACCTTCAGAGGATTCACAGAAACTCATCCATCTCTTACTTATCAAAGGCCACACTTTCAGCAGAGCAGAAACGTGGATTTAATAACCAACATGGACAACTAGTTCTAAAGACTGGTTGTGGTCTAAAATAATAAAGCTTGAACCCTTTAAACTCTAGATCTATCCATCCCAAATGTGGGGCCAATCTGGCATAAAAGTCTATGGAAAATGAGAAGCCCCAATAACATCAGTCTTATAACAGCTGAAGACTTTTACGTTCTGATCTGACCTATTTTTTGATCAGATGATTTTGAATCTTGGTCTCTCTGAGCTATATTTCTGATAATAGGAATAACTAATTGTATTAGAGTCCTCCATAAAAATAGAACATAATAAAAATGTGTATGTGTGTGGAGGGGTGGATGTACACATATATAAAAAAAAATCTATATACATAAGCATTATGGAAATAGATTTACTAGAAGGAAATAATTCATATCATTATTGAGGCTGAGAAGTCCCAAAATCTACAGTCAGCAAGCTGGAGACCCAGAAGAGCCAATGGTATAGTTCCAATCTGAGTACAAAGGCTTGAAAAGCAGGAGAGCTGATGGTATATGTTCTAGTTTTCAGCTGAGTCTGAAGGCAAGATAAAACTGATGTTCTAGCTAAAAGGCAATCAGAGAAAACAAATTCTCCCTTCCTCAGCCTTTTATTCTGTTTAGACCTTCAACAGATGGGGTTTGACCCACCCACATTTAGTAGGGCAATCTGCTTTATCAGTCTACTGATTCAAATGTTAATCTTGTTCAGAAATATCCTTGTAGACACACTCAGAACAATGTTTAATCAAATATCCAGGCACCCATTGGCCTAGTCAACTTGACATAAAATCAACCATCACACTAATATTTATATTAAGAACCTTATACATACTTGCAACTTAAGGTGGACTTTAGTCTTATATCATAGTCGTATCTCAGAAACTCTAAGAGGTTAGTACAATTATCATATCCACTTTTCCAATGAGAAATATGAGCTACAGAGCTATTAAATATCATTATGGAGTAAGTGGTTGTGTCTCCTCAAAATTCTTATGTTCAAATTCTAACTCACAATGTGATGGAGTTAGGAGGTGTGGACTATGGGAGATGATTAGGTCCTGAGGATGGAGCCCTCATGAATGGAATTAGTGCTCTCCTAAGAAGAGCCATGAGAGACATGATTTTTCTTGTTTCCTTGTAATAATACAATGTAGAAGACAACTATCTGCAAATCAGTAAGAAAGTCCTCGCTAGACACTAGATCTTCTAATGCCTTAATCTTGGATTTTCAGCTTCTAGAACTTGGAGAAATGTTTCTTGTTTAAGCCACATAGTCTGGCATTTTGCTAAAGAAGTTCAAACTGATTAAGACACATCTTTTCCAAATATCACACCTATAAGTGGTGGGAAAACATCTATCTAGCTCCAGAACTGGTAAAACTACTATGGACTAACTGACCATATTATCTTTGTATCTTGAATGCAGCTTTAGAACTACAGTCTCAGTTTTAATAGCAATGGCTGCTCAAATGACAGTGAATTTAAATCACAACTTTGATTATATATTGTGCCCAGTAAGCATAGCTAAGGACTTGGTATCCCTACTTTTTTATAGATGATTGTGAGGAAGGAAAATCACAAGGCTTATTGAGAGGTCTAGGAAATCTAACCACTAGAAATATGGAGCACATGAATGGGGATGATGAAATGGCTAAGAATGACACCTGTAAGAGTCACGCTGTAGTGATCCTTAGTGTTTGCCCAATTCATCCCCTTCATTTCAACCCCTTAATCCCTGTGTATTCTTTGTATACACAAATAATAAATTGAAACCTAAAGACGTTGGGCTTGTGGATCACTCAAGACTCCTTAGATTGTTAGATCTGAAAATCAGGTTGAATCATGGAAAATACTGAATAATGCAAACACATTTGTACTCCATATTCTGGTAACACCAAACTACTAATAGTTTCCTGCTCACCTTTCTACATAGTTGGATATCTTGATTTAATTATGTGCTGGAGTCTGCTTCTACTGCTCCCAAGAGCCAGTTGTGTACATCTCTTCCCCAGAGCCCACTGTTAGCCATTGCGCAGGCTACCACTGCTTTTATACATTTGTTCATGCTGAGCACTCTTATTGATGACTTTCCTTTTCATTTCTACTTGGTTTCATTTGCAAAGCTACTCATTCATCTTTTAAAATTAGTATGTCACCTATACAAGTAATTTTTTAACTCCTTTTTTGATACTCTTATAATATCTCACGCATATATAGGCATGTATATGCACATATAAAGGCTAATGTGTACCACTGTTCTTTTTTATTGTTTTAAAATTATTGAGTTTTTTTGAGCTTTTTAAGGATACGACAGTGTTTTTTCATTTTTGTAGTATCAGGATATAACAAAGCTTCCATCATATAGTTGATACTCAGTAAATGAATCTTAGGGGACCTACTGAATGTTTTTTTAGCACAGGGAGAATGTGATCGAAATACTGTTTGGAAATATAATTTTGGCAGTGGTAGGACAGATGAATTGGAATGAGGAAGACTGAAGATCAGATGCATGGATGGAAGGGTTAAGTGTCTGAACCACGTTGGCTACAGAAGAAAAGATGTTCAAAATTTCATGCAGAAGGACTCACTAGGATTTATTAATGATTAGATGTGGTATAAATCCTTGCTACATAAAGTGCGGAGGCACCTTTTGGAAGCTGGTTAGAAATGTAGAATCATAAGCCTCACTAGAAATCCAGTGAATCATTTCAACAAGATCCCCAGGTGATTTGTATAAACATTCAAGTTTGAGAATCACTGGTAAAAGAAGAGGAAATAGTATAAGATGACAGGCTTTAATACTTTGTCTCCTAATCAGAAGATTTCTCAATATTTTGTTCTTTTACAAATTCTTTAACAGATTCCTGTGAAGTGACAGTAGGCCAGGGAGAGGTGAAACATATTGCTTCTCTCAAAGAAAATTGGAAGCAATAATTGAAGATTATTTTTGTGGAAAATAAAGGCTTGTTATCCATAGAAGATATGCATATCCTTAGCTCATGGAGAAATGTGCAACACTGAAGTTTATTTTCTACTGCATTTTTGTGGCAAATATAATAATAAATTGTTATGTGTAAAGATCCCTACATCCACAAGTAGCCTTAATTCTCATGTACCTGAGTGTGTCCCTCAGCTTGTCTTCCTATAGGAACCTTTTGAAAATCTTTTTATCCATTATTTCTAACAGTCTTGTTCATCAGGGCCATTCTTTAAGCTAAATTAGTGAAACCATCCATATTAAAATAATGTAGAGCCATAAGGTATAAATAGTAGTTAAAGTCTGTTTTATAAAAGTATAGAAATCACCAGAAGTTAACTAGCATTATTCCCTGTAAGCTATAACTGGTTACTGCTTAATGGCACTATCCTCCCTGACAGGTGCAAGATTCTTGACTTTTCCCACTACTTCCTAGCTAACATTGTTATGGTAAAGCCCAAGACCTGTGATTCTATAGATAACATTGGGGCTGTAAATTCTAAGATGAGTATTTTAGATATTTTTCAGACTCTGCATTCCAGGGGGGCCTACTGATGCCAACCAGACTGGTGGATAGGTGTGGGAATGGATCCACTAGGCTTGAAAACCCCTATCCAGGAAATCTCCCAACTGAGAAGATAATTCTGCATCCCAACCCTATATGAGTCCATCCCCTGCCAATCAGCAGACCCAATTCCTTAGCCCTTTGTTTTCCAAATCACCTTTAAAATCTTAGCCCCCAAATTCTTAAGGAGATGGATTTAAGAAATTCCTTCCATCTCCTCACCTGGTGCCTTGCTAAATAAAACTTCTTTTCTGCTGCAACCGTTGCTGTCTCAGAATATCCACCTTGCCTGGGTGGTGAGCAAGGGACTTGGTTGGGCTGTAACGTTAGCTAATCCAGTAGATTAGTTGTCCTGTGATAACATGTTAATAGTAAAAGTGATCACATACATAATGCTTATGCCAAGCTCTCTTCTGAGCATTTTACATATATCAACTCACTGAATCTTTATAACAATGCTATGAAATATGTCTATGGCCACAACACACTGAATGTGCCTGATCTCAGAAGCTAAAGAGGGTTGCTGGAGCTGGCTGGTACTTGGATCCGAGACAATATCGTGAAATAAGTAGTATTAATGTCGCCTACATTTTTACAAATGAAACTGAAGAAGAGAAAAATTAAGTGATTTGCTGAAGGTCACACACCTAAGTAGCAGGCTAGAATTCAGCCCCAGTGACTGAATTTAAAGATAGTGTTCTTAAGGACTCTATCAATGGTTCTGAAACCTTAGCATGCATCAGAATCACCAGGAGGGCTTGTTAGAACAGAGATGTCTGCCTTCCCAAGAATTTCTGATTCAGTAGGGCTTGACTGTGGCCTGGGAATTTGCATTTCTAACAACTTCCCTGGTGATCCTGGGACTGCTGGTCTTATCACCACAATTTGAGAATCACTTCATTATGCTACATACCACCTTTCTATGTTTGATTTTTAGCTTAAATAATTATGTTTTAAAATTGTCTTTTTGTAGGAAGAACATGCTAAACCCAAATGAACGATATGCATTGAGAACTCCCAGATGCTTTGAAGCAAGCTTTTTCTAATTAAGCCAAAAAAAAAAAAAAAAAGAAGAAAGAAAAATCATTTGGTCTGCCTTGTACCACAAACATACTTACTGCCTTTACTTTACAACTGACCCTTTTTCTAATCATTCTGTCCAGGCAATTCTGTTCATAGTCTTTTATGTCATCACAAAAAGATTTCTAAATATTTGATTTGTACAAAATGTTAATTTCTGCTCCGGAAATATCAGGGTTTATAACACTTTCAGTATGATGGGTTAGAAGTAGCAGGTGACCTAGATACTCTACTTCTTTCTGTTTTGTCATTAGTCACCTTCATGTGCTCTGACAGGTCATGTGACCTCTATTTCTTTATCTGTTAAATGAGTCTTGAACTAAGTCTATTTTTTTCCTTTGTCTTAATCCTGTGAATGGACAGTTCAAGATCGGGGTCCAACAATCTCCCATCAGACCCAGATTAGAGGCCCTACTGCAGAGTCACTTTATAATGTTGCAATGATGCCCATGACTTTCTTGTTACTAAAAAGAGGAAATAAAAGGGAACTCTGTCAGCAGTCTACTAATCATGAATCTATGCAACAGTGACAGTTAATCTTCTCTTCCTATTAATAGATGCAGATGCCTAGGGGCTTAACATTTTCTTACTAGCTTAATAAGGAGAAAAAGATTGAAGGAGAGGCAGAGATGCCTAATTGCATAGCCGGCAGCTATTGCAGTGTTGCTCAAAGGGAGAAACTCAAAAAGAAAAGAAACAGGCAAGATGGCAATTCAGCATTGGCCATGCCAGCAAGTTGTACCCAAAGGAAATTAAAAGCAAGTCATTTTGATCTGTTTTGGTGCATAGAGGAGCATATTCAATTCAGAATCCAGATGAGCTTTCAGTCACTATCATGCCTGCCCAGCCATGTAAAACAAAGTTGGAGATACGCGCCATGGAATATGCCGTGAAATACTACAAGTTTACAAAATGAAAATAAAGCTAAGTCCACCTCTCTTTGCAAAATCATTGTGATTTCCAATTCAAGAAGTCATCTTACTGTGCTCAGATGTATCACAGGCATTTGAATACAGGAAGCTTGTGACAGGGAAAGGACCATGTATGTTTGTGAAATGAAAAACTATTTCAAGTCCAGAGTGCTAACCATTACTCTATGGGACCTGTAAAATGGGTCCCTATGGGACTTGTAAAATGAAAAAAAAAATACCTCTGACTTTTTGAATTTTTTTCCTAGTTCCATTTCTAAATTACATGGATTTCTATTACATCCAAATTACTGTAATCTAACAATTACTATAGATTCCTAACATAATTTTTCCCAATAGAGAAAAATAGTACCTTGAAAAAACATATAAATTAAGAAGAAATAGAAAGTTATATAAAATAGGCCATGTCTTGCATAGTGAATGCATTTATCTTTGAACAATTTCCTCACTAAAGAACATCTAATATATAGACTATTAAAATGATTCCTATTAAGCTCTTATTCTGATGTTACAGGTAATGTTTTGATGTACCACATTGCATAGAATTTAATTTGTACCTAGGAACTGCTGAATAATTTTAAATTAAGCAATCATGCTTGAGTGCTTACTATGAGCCAGATTTTCTGCTAGATGTTGAGCACACAGGTATAAAAAAGAAAATTGCCTTAGGATCAAGTAAGCTAGTGAGAAAACAAGGCCATTGTTTGGAAATAACAAAACTTTCTCTCATCAAGTTCACTTCTCATATTCCCCCCAAAAAAGGTACATTTGGATTCTGGGCTAATATCTGGATTCAGATATTAGTCTGAAGTAACTAACATCTTTTATAACTCTAAGAAAAGTTTGTGTAATTTAACACAAATATAAGAGTTTGCCTCAAACCAGTGAATCGGAGAAGGATTTATACAGGTCATAACGTCTGAGCATAAGTTGAATGTATGAGCACTTTCAACTTTGCAAAATATTGCCAGATTGCTTTCTAAAGTGTTTGTCTCAACCTACACCCACCCATGAGTTCTTGTTGCTCCACTTTTTATTCATACAGTTGGCATGCATTGCTAGACCAAGTTTTGTCAATATGATAGACATGAAATTATAAACCATTATGGTTTTATTTTGCATTTTCCCATATAATAGTGAGGTTGAGGATCTTCATTTATTTCATATTCAGTTTTTTCAGTTTCACTTTCTGTGATGTCTATTCCTGTTTTTAGCTATTATTCTATCAGTCAGTTTATAGTTTTCCTATTGAGTTGTAAAGCAGTTCGCTATGAATTCTTGTTACACATCCTTTCTCTGTATTACTCATGATAGGGTAGGCTATAATGCACTAATAAATAATCCCAAAGTCTCAGTGATTTAACACATCAACAGTTGATTTCTGGCTTTATCAAATTCTGCTTCAGGTGCAGAGAGCTTCTTAGGGATTTAAGCTGTTCTGAACTCCTGGCATATCTGGGACTGAGTCAGGGAAAGAGAAATGGAAAATTGCTCATAGGCCATGCATAATTTATTGGGCATAGGTAGTCACATGATTCTGCCTAATTATTAATACAAAGGATATGGGAAATGTAAGGGAACATAGAGCATTTGTTGAGCATTACTGTCTCTGTCCTCCATACCTTTTAACATATATGGAATAAGTTACTAATGTACTAAAGAAATTTATTATGAGTAGTTGTTTCATTTTATGAAATGACTTCCCCATGATTATTGAGCTGGTTATATATTTCTGTCTCTTAGTATCTAAATGTGATAAATTATTAATCGGTGTTTACTTGTTAAAACATCCTGGCATTAGTGGTAAAAACCCAACAATAACCTACTCTATACTTTTATATGTTGAAGAGCTAAGGTTGCTAGTATTGGGATTTTTGCACTATATTCATAATATTGACTTTCATTTACCTTTCTTGTACTTTTTTTCCTGAATTTGTCATAAAGGTTATATTGGCTTCTTTAAATAATATTCTATTTACTGAAAGAGTTGGAATGCTGATAAAATTTTCTGTTCTTTGAATGTTTAGAGAACTTACCTTAAAACCCATATGGTTCTTGTATTTTTGTTTCTAGGTTTTTATTTGTGTGTGGGGGGCATAGATGTGTAGATTATCATCTGATTTAATTTCCTAAGTAGTTATATATATTCATATTTTCTATTTATTTATGAGTCAATTTTGCTAAGTTTTATTTTGCTTGTAAACTTTCCATTTCATCTGTTTTGATATAAAAGTGATTATAAAATTCTTTTTTACGTATGCTATATCTATAATTGTTATCCTTTTGTATACAATCAGAAGTTTGGGTCTATTTTCTTTGTTTTACTTTAAAAGAAAAAAATCAATTTTTTGTTTGGCCTGAATTTTTGTTTTCCATTTATTAATTTCTTATATTAATAATTTAATTATTTTGTTGTTTGTTATATCATGTTCTCAAGTCCATACTTTATTAATCTGTGTTATAGCATCTTGTACATGTAAGCTCCCTGTTCTAGCCAAAGTTTGGGTTCTTCATCTCTAATATGAAGATTACACGATATGCTTAAGGAATTTTTATTAGGATTAAATAATATCATACAGATTAAAAGGTTTTTGTTGAAAAACCATAAAATACCTTAAAATACGAGTTTTTATATGGAAGCATTTTTGTTCTATGGGCAACAATTTAAGTTCACAAAAATGAATTAATTATGATCTTGATAGGTTAATATTTATTTTTTATTATGTTATAGCCAAAAGAGGTTGTTAACCTTGAGATGATTATTTCATCCCTTTTTGTGGCAAAATGAATTTCATTAGAGTGATCATTCTTGACTGTAACTTATAAATGTTTACTTACAATTTCCCCTTTCATTGCAACAATAACTAATCATGCATCATCTAATCTCGATTGTATGAGAGATTTAAGAACATTGAATTATTTTACCTAATTGAGGGTTTGGATATTCAAGAGAGTTGAAAATTGTCAAAAGAGGTACCTGTGACTAGAAAAGATTAGAAATTGTTTATGTTTAAAATTTTGGAGTCTAAGGTATATATCTATATCTATATCTATATCTATATCTATATCTATATCTATATCTATATATATATACCTATCTCAGTCCTTCTCTCTATATATGTATCTTCCTAATCTCATTCCATTCCTATTGACTTTCCATTAATTGCAATTTCTGTACAGATACTCTTTTGTAGTAAGAAAGAAACTTGGGGAGATGCACTCATTCAAGTTTAGCTAACGGGGAGAAATGACTGTGGACTGTATTTGAGATGAAATATATTTATTATTTGAATAAAAATGTATTACATATAGGAATGAATTTTAAATTGAAATTGATATAAATCTTTTTATTCAGCTACTATAAAAATGTGCGTGTGAGCTATACTATGTACTATATTATTTCAAATTTAAAAAGTGACAAATTTGCTTTTATAAACTCATAATGTAGATTTCATTGCAACTCCTCAGTTTGTATTAAAAGTCAATTATAATAGTGCTTAGCTGTAGGGGAACCATTAGAAGATTGATATGACACCTTAATGATGATGACAGCAATTGTGAATGTAAGGGGTAGCAGTTTGTAGACTGCACTGAGATTAATCTGTAATAGAGTTTGTATGTAATGGTAAATCAGGCTGTTCACCAGGGTATAGTACTTTTCCTAAATAACTCGTTAAAGAGAAAATAGTTTAAAAATAGGTGCTTTGTTAGAACCAGTTTCTTTAGGGCAGAGAAAATACATAAACTGAAAACTTGATGCCCTTCTCTGCTCTTTCGTTTGCATTTTCTTCTTATAATTTTGTATTCTATTCATTCTACTAGTGCGTGAAAATCTATTTCCCTAGCATGTATGATTATGAAATGTAAAGTGAGTGTTTAAGTATGACAATATATTTGAGCTATTTCTTTCCTGTACAAAATTGTTTGCCTTTATTTTTTTATTGGATGGCCACATGGCATTTCACAATAACACAATTTAATGCTACTTTCCCCCATTTAATATGTTTTTTTTAAAAGCTTTCTTTGTATTTTTGCTACTAGAAACAATGTGACAATGAGCACACTATTTGTATAGAATAGATAGATTTCTAAATAATAAATTTTCTGGGACAAAAACAATGAATATATTACATTTCAGAAATATTGCTAAATTTCCCTCTAAAAGGCTTATCCCAATTTACATGGACATAAGCAATTGAACGAGGTTGCCACATCCTGCCAATATTCTCCTTCATTCTTAAGAAATTTTTAAAAACGTTTTGATATTTCATTTTAAATTGTGAAGTCTATTCTTTTACTTGAAATTTTTATACTTTGCAGTATATGATTTTATAATAAAAAATTTCTTTATAGATATGTTTTTCTAAATAAGTTTCTAGATAGGTAATTTCTGAAGAGGATGACTTTAAAGTTTCAGAAAAAATTCAGTTTGTGATAAATTAACTTTGCTAAATAAAAGGTGACTCATTATGTTTTATGGTTGTTGCTGATGAAGCTGTCTTGATATGAAGACTGTATAGCAGGAGTCCCCAACCTTTTTGGCACCAGGGGCTGGTTTCATGCAAGACAATTTTTCCATGGACCATGGGTCAGGGAATGGTTTTAGATGATTCCAGTGTGTTACATTTATTGTGCACTTTATTTCTATTATTATTACATTGTGACATATAATGAAATAATTGTACAAACCTCTCTGCTAACGATAATTTGTATTTACAGCCTCTCCCCAGCACTAGCTTCACTGCCTTAGCTCCACCTAAGATCATCAGGCATTAGAGTCTCACTAGGAGCATGCAACCTAGATCCCTCACCTGCACAGTTTACAATAGAGTTCGCATTCCTATGAGAATCTAATGCCACTGCTGATCTGACAGGAGGCAGAGCTCAGGCAGTGATAAAAGCAATGGGAAGCAACTGTAAATAGAGTTGAAGGTTTGCTCATTTACCTGCCACTCTTGCTGTGAGGCCTGGTTCCTAACAGACCATGGACCAGTACCAGTACATAGCCTGGAGGTTGTAGATTGTAGCTGTATAGGATTGTGTTTGAAGCATTATATTAATATAACAATGCAATATAATTTGTCCCCTAAGAAGTAGAGAGAGAAAAACCAAATTATGTTGGTTGAATGAATTATACCTAGCCTCTACATGTATTATTCAGATGTAGGAAAATAAAGTTATTGTTATTAAGATGGCAATTTCAAAATTGACCTAACTTTTATACTTATATCTTTACATGTACATTTATTACTTCATAAACTCTTCCTTTTCAATTTCCTAGGTATAAATGATAAAACAACATTTAAAACAGAAGAAGGAAAAACCTGTTTTTTTTTAGTACCCTAAAATAATATTTTTAAGGCTGGAATAGCTCCTGGCCTTGTATAATTGAGACATTTATACAAGAAATTATTCTCTAGCCATGGTTACTAACATTATAACACTAAAGACCAGTTGACACTGCATAATAATTACATGTGACAAGGGCTTTCTAAATATGTCCCTGGTTTCACTCGAAAACTGCTTTACGTTTTAGAAACACAGCTATGAATAAATGTTTCTGTCAGATACTTTTACTTTCAGGTTTTTGGCATTATTCATCACAACTAGCTGCATTGAAAGTTGTCACAATTGCATATTGCTAAACGTTGCATAAGTTGCTAAATAATTTTATGCAGTATTCTACTAAATCCATTTCCAACATGATTGAAGTAAAATCAGAATGCATAAAATGTGTTATATTTCATAAAATATTTCAAAATTTTACTCTAGAAATTTTAACACTACGTAAGAGCTCTATAAAGAAATACTCCCCCCCACCCCAAAAACTATTGCTAATATTTGGTGAATTTATTTTTATTTTGTACAAGGGTACAAATGTTTTGGTTACATGGATTAGTTTTGTACCTCTTGGATCAAAGTTATAAGTGTTCCCATCACCTAGGTAGTGTACATTGTACCGTTTAGATATGATTTCAACCATCCTCTTCTCCCCTCTCACTCCTGCTTGATTTCTGCTGAGTTTTACTTAGATGTGTGCACATGACTGCTGATCAGTTAGTTCCAATTTAATAGTGAGTACATGTGTTTCTTTTTCCACTCATGCGATACTTCACTTAGGAGAATGATCTCCAGTTCCATTCAGATTGTTGCAAAAGGTATTAATTATTTTCTTATGGCTAAGTAGTACTCCATGGTATACATATACCATATTTTATTAAAGCAATCATGAGTTGATGGCCACTTGGGTTGATTCCACATCAATGCAATTGTGAATTGTGCTTCAATACACATTTGAGTGCAAGCATCCTTTTGATAAAATGACTTTTTTCGTTTGGGGTACATAACCAGTAGTGGGATTGCTGGATCAAATGATAGGTCTACTTTTAGTTCTTTGGGGAATCTCCATACTATTTTCCATAGAGGTTGCACTACGTTGCAGTCCCACCAACAGTGTATAAGAGTTCCTTTCTCACCACATCCATGCCAGAATCTATTGTTTGGGGACTTTTTGATAAAAGCCATTCTCACTGGTGTTAGGTGATATCTTAATGTGGTTTTGGTTTGCATTTCCCTGATGATTAGTGATGTTGATAATTTTTGCATATGTTTATTGGTCATTAGTCTGTCTTCTTTGAAATGCTCCTGTTATGTCTTTTGCCCACTTTTTAATGGGGTTGTTTGATTTTTTTCTTGCTGATTTGCTTGAGTTCTTCATAGATTCTGGTAATTAGCCCTTTATCAAATGTGTAGCTTGCAAATATATTCTCCAATTTTGTAGATTGTCTCTTCACTCTAATGATTGTTTCCTTGGCTATGCAGAACCTTTTTAATTAAATCAAGTCCCATTCATTGATTTTTGTTGTTCCTGTGATTGCCTTTGAGGTCTTCTTCATAAAGTCTTTACCTGGGCCAATATCTAGAGGAGTTATTCCAATATTTCCTTCTAGAATTCTTATGGTTTCACATCTTAGGTTTAAGTCTGTTATCTATCTTGAATTAATTTTTGTGCATGGTGAGAGATTTGGATCCTGTTTTAATCTTCTACATGTGGCTATCCAATTTTCCTAACTCCATTTATTGAATAGGGATTCTTTTCCCCAGTGTATATTATTGTCTGCCTTGTCAAAGATCAGATGGCAATATATGGATGGTTTTATATCTGGGTTCTCTGTTCTGTTCTATTGGTCTATGTCTCTATTTTTGTGCCAGTTATATGCTGTTTGGTTACTATTGCCTTGTAGTATAATTTAAACTCTCCTAAATTGATACTTCCAGAATTGATTCTTTTGCTTAATGTTCCATTGGCTATTTGGGCTTTTTTCTGGTTTCAACCAAAGTACAGAATTATATTTTCTAGATCTGTGAAAAATGACATTGTTATTTTGATGGGAATTAAATTGGTACCATTATTTCATAAATTATTTCATAACATCCAGAAGGAAGAGATTCTCCCCAACTCATTCTATGAAGCCATTATCACCTTGATACAAAAGCCAGGAAAGGACACACAAAAAACAAGAACTATAGACCAATATCATTTATGAATATAGATGCAAAAATTCTTAATAAAATTCTAGCAAACCAAATTTAACAGCACATCAAAAAAACAAAACAAAGCAAACAAACAAACAAAAAAACACCACGAGGACCAAGTGGGTTTTATCCTGGGGATGCAAGCATGGTTCAAGGTATGTAAATCCATAAATGTGATTCACCACTTAAACAGAAGCAAAAACAATGATCATATCATCATGTCAATAGATGCAGGAAAAGCATTTGACAAAAGTCAGCACCCTTTTATGATAAAAGCTCTTAATAAAATAGGCATAGATGGAACATATCTCAAAATTATAAAAGCCATATAGGACAAACCCACAGCCAGCATCATACTGAATAGAGAAAAGTTGAAAGCATTCAAACTCAGAACTGGAACAAGATAAGGATGTCCACTGTCACCACTCCTATTCAACATAGTGATGGAAGTCCTAGCCACAGCAATTTGGCAAGAGAAGGAAATCAAGTGTATCCAAATGGGGAAATAGGAGGTCAAAATATTGCATCTTATATCTAGAAAACTGCAACGATTCTGCTAAGAGACTACTGGAATTGAGAAATCAATTTAGCAAAGTTTCAGGTTACAGAATCATTGTATACAAATCAGTAGCATTCCTATACACCAACAACAATCAAGATGTAAACAAAATCAAAGACTCAATACCTTTTCACAATAGAAACAAAGCAAATAAAATATCTAGGAATATATTTAATCAAGGAGGTGAAGGATCTCTACAAAGAGAACTATGAATCAGTGAGGAAAGAAATTGCCAGTGATGTAAACAAATGGAAAAACATATGTTCATAGATTGGCAGAATCAACATTGTTGAAATTTAAATCTGCTATTTTATTTTACAGAAAATAAAATCACGGTATCTCTTTATGGTATCTCTTTTTTTCTTTGTCAGTTATAGCACAGGTGAGTAAATTTTATTTATATTGTTGAAAATCAACTTTAATTTTGTGGATCTTTATTATATGTTTGTTTCCATTTCATTATTTTCTACCTTGAGGGTTATTATTTTCTGCCTTCTACTTTTGGGGGTTCAATTTCTGTTTTTTTAATTAAAGAATTGAATTTTTGAAACAGACTCATAAGAATTATATTTAACGAGAAGAAACAACCTTTCACTGCTACCACAGAGGGCACATGGGATCAATGACTCGAATAACATTTACTTATTTTTCTGTAAATTCTGCATTTCATGAAGTTTTCTATTTCTTCTTAGTCAATGTTTTTTGTTTTTGCTTTTTTTTTTTATTTCAAAGAGCTAAAAATAGAAATATCATTTGATCTAGCAATCCCACTACTAGGCATCTACCCAAAGGAGAGTCAATTTTTATAAATTAGAAATTTCTAGGAATTTGTCCATTTCATTTATATACATTTTCTAATTTATTAATATAGTGTTCATTCAAAATAGTATTTTGATTTATTTGTAATTTTGAAGGATCTGGAGTAATGCACATTTTTCTTCTTCCTAAAATTGTTTTATGGTATCTCTTATAATAATTTGTTATCCTGTATTACTGCAAAATTTGTCTTCATTTATTTTGAAGCTAGTTTATTAGGTACATATAAATTTGCAATGTTATATCTTTTGGTGAACTAAAATTTTTTTTAAATAATTAGTAACATTCTAAGTCTCTATGCTTTTTGGTTTAAAGTCTACTTTTTTTCTTTTACTAACATATCTATAAAAGTTTTTGTTTTGTTAGTATTTATGTGCTATTTTTATTTCTTTACATTGAACTTCTCTGTATCGATATGTTAGATATATTCCTTATAAAACACATGGGCAATGTAAGTAACCTTAACACTTGTACCCCCATAATACGCTAAAATAAAAAAAATAAAAATAAATAAAAAAACACATGTAGTTGTATTTTTAAATTGATTATAATTCTGTGCTTTTTAGCTAGTTCATTCATTCCGTTCATTTGAGAATAGTGTATTAATGATCTATTTCAATTCAAGTCACTTATCATATTTTGTTTCCTGTTTGTCCTTGTAGTTGTATGATTGCTGCCTCCTTTTTTCTTTTATATTAATAATTAAAAGAAATTTTACTATATGCTTATTGGAAGTCATCATCTCTCCTCTTATTAGTTTTTATTGTAGAAATTTAAAAAATGCATGCTTAACATGCTATCATCTCACAGTAGACAATATTTCTAACTCTTCTCAGATGATACAAGTACCTTTGAATACTTTAATGGCATTAACATCCTTCCCAGAATTCTAAGGATCCCCTTCCCCTTGTTATTCAGTCAAACACTAATCTATGCATTGCTGTGAAGAGATTTTACAGATTGAATTCTAATCCCAAACCATTTGACTTTCAGATATTGAGATGATACAGGTGGGGCTGACCCAATCAGGTAAGCGCTTTACAATTGAGAATTTTCTCTGGCTGGTGGTAGAAGGGGAAGGTAGATTAAAAATGGATCCGCCATGTTGTTTCTGGCTTGAGGATAAAGAGGTCTCTCTTGACAATCAATAAAAATAAGGTCAATAAACTGAGAGTATCCCTGGTGATAGCCAGCAAAAAAACTAGAGACTTGATTTATACTGCAAGAGAAAGAATTCTTCTAACAATCTGAATGAGCTTAGAAGTAGCTTCTTCCCCACTTGTTCATAGGTTTCTGTATCTTTATGCAACAGTCTATCTTTTTGCATTGCCTTTGCAAAAGAATACGTGGGCACTTTTTGAGGTATCTACCTGGATGAGTCAGTGGGCTCAATTGGACCCTTCCTTAGGCAGACCTTGAACTTTGGCTTTAGTCATGCATTAGCCCTGGGACTATGCACTAGAGCTCAGGATCACCACTCTGTTTCATCAGTATTAATCTGCACAAGCATATCATTTAATATTTTTCAACAAATCTGTGTTACTAAGTGTGTGAAGCTCTTATCAGGAGTTGTCTGATAATATCTTCTTGTTACTTTTCCTCTTGATGTTTAGTTTGACACAAAATGTCAGTTTAGAATTATTTTTCCTTAGCATTGGAAATTTTTTCTGAGATGTGGGCTGTTAACTAAGTGGTCTTCCCTTCTAGGTAGTCTATTTTTTTTTATCAATATCTATTATATTTTATTTCTTTTATGCATTATTTTTTTTCAGTTTCATAATCATCTCCTAAATATGAAATTTGTCTACTCAGCTTTTGTCTGATCATTTGAATTTGAACATTAATCGTCTTGGTTCTATAAAATTATCACTCATTACCTTTTCAAATAATCTCTTTGTACTATATTTCTTTTCTTTTGATCTAAAGTTCATGATAGCAATATGAAATATATTGATTTCTCCTTTTATTTGTCTTTTAACATTAATTTTTTCTGTCTTTTTTACATTCCCATGGTCTTCTGCAGTCTATATATTTTTTTCCATTATTAATTTAATTTAATTTATTTCAGAGCATTACAGAGATATAAATGTTTTGGGTACATAAATTGCTTTTGCTTTTGTACAGTTTGAGTCAAAGTTATATTTTAATAGGCTAATTAGAATCATAGTGGGATCTACTCTATTATTTAGAATATGGAGATTGTTTTTGTCTTGCTAATTTAAGTTGGAAATGCATAAAATTTCTAATATATCCAAATGGTAATTTCAATGCCTATTTTTGTTTCTCTTGATTCTTAACCTTTCTCCTCTTAAGAAAAAATTTACATTATTTATCCCTTTGATGGTTTATACCTTAATCACTTTTCTGCACATTCTCTTTTGACATACATGGGAATAGTCACAGGGATTAGGATCTGAATATGATGGGGGAGGGACATTGTCTAGTCTATGGACTCCATTTTGTTTCATTAAAGTATTTCTCTAACATACTATCTCATTTACTATAGCTTTATAGTATATCTCAGCATCCAATAGAGAAAGAATAAGGATTGTTCTTCAAGATTGTGTTATTCTTTGCTCTTTTTGTTTACATATAATTACATATATCACCTTGCCAACTTCCACACATACACACACCTACTGAGATATTTCTTTTGATTGCATACCATCCATATATTAATTTGGCAAAATTTAACAGTTACGTATTTTTGCCTTTAATAATTACTGTAATTTAAAAGTTACATTTAAATTTCTAAACATGTATATCTATTTTAAAAAATTTTGTTAAGGCCACGTGCAGTGGCTCACGCCTGTAATCCTAGCAGTCTGGAAGGCTGAGGTAGGAGAATCGCTTGAGGTCAGGAATTTGAGACCTTTCTAACAAAAGGCAAGACCTTTGTCTCTACAAAAAAGAGAAAAATTAGCCAGGTGTGGTGGCACGTGCCTGTAGTCCCAGCCACTTTGGAGCCTGTGGCAGGACAATTGCTTGTGCACAGTTTGAGGTTGCAGTGAGCTATGATGACGCCACTGCACTCTAGCCAGGTCACAGAGTGAGACTGTGTCTCAAAATAAATAAATATATTTAAAAAATTCTGTTAAAACAAGCTAGCCTTGGATAGGTCAGAATAATTCAGTGCATGTACACGCGTACACTTTATTTTAGAACGTTAAATATATCTGACTCCAGTTACACATGCACTTACTGATTCAATGTTAACTTGAAATAGTTCCTGCTGATAAACTTGCATCATCATCTTTTCTATTCACCAACTTGCCAAGGTCAACTTTCTTCCTTGGATCTTGGTTCTCTAACTTTATTATTTTCATTTATATTTGTTCTCAGCTTTATTGTATGTGCTCCTGATGAGTATAAAGGAAACCAAAGGCTCTCAACAAAGTTGCAAAACAAGAAAAGACTGATTTGTAAAGTGATGATTCAGACATATTATCCAGAATATAAGTGCAGGATCTTTGCAGCTTCACTACCTATAATAAATATGTCTTAGAGATGCCAGGGACTTTAAAACATACTTTAAATGCCTATTTAATGTATTAAATAAGGTTCCCTAGAAACACAGACTGAAATAAGTATTTGTGTGCTTGAAAGAGATTAACTAAGGTCATTTTAGGCAAAACCTGTCAGGGAGTGAGGAGAACTAGAGAGGATATGGGAAATAACAATACAAGTACAAAGTGTCAGGTGAAGTCTAGCTTCAATCTGATTCCTCAAAGAACTCTGATGCGTACATTGCAATGCAAAATTCGATTACAATGTAGGCAAGGAAATTAGACACTAGTCTGTCATTGAATATACACCTGGCTGTTTACCCTAAGGTAACTCTCAAAGAAATGGCTACAAATGTTCAAGGGAAAGCCTTTAGAAAAGTTGTTAACAGTTACCAATGTGAGCCTTGAGGAACACTGTGGCCACTGCAGGATGAGCACATTGAGCAAGTACAAAGCTTCCCAGTTGACCCGGTCAGGCAAAAACATCATATGTTGCATCTTTTATTTCTTTGCGAGCTCTCTTTTACATGAATAATGCTTATAGTAAATACTGATCTCATTATTAATCATGATTTCATATAGTATACATTAATATTCTTTTATTGTATTAGAGTTGATTTATAAGAAATTGACTATTCTGCAGGCATATATAATTTAAGGATATTCTTTGGCCTCTTACATGGGTTAAGAATTATATCTGGGGATCAAACATTTTCAAAGAAACAGATATTGAAATCACAATGTACATTAATGGGGCATTAATAGAATTTAGGAGCTATAAAATACATGGCCTAGCTGTTTACCAAAACTATTTTCCTATTCTCTCTTTTCTTTATAGATTATATTTCCCTTCTTATCTCTATAGAGAGGGTTATGTGAGTGAGTTATGCCAATAGACTGTTACTGGATGTTATGTATGTGATTGCCAAGCCTGATGTATGAAAATCTCCCATTCAGTCCTCAGGCTCTTTCTTTCTCTGTGTGCTGGTTGGAAGTCAGTACCCAGGGTGACCTTGGGGAGCATGTATTCAAGATGGCAGAGCCTCCAGTAATGTGAGTTCTGAATCACTAAATAGAGCATGTCCCCTCCTTGCCTCCAATTGGACTCTAAATGAAAAAGAAATAAATTTCAACTATATTAATCTGTGGAAATTTCAGACAATAGAGTAGCTAGTATTGTGTTATTTAACATACATACCAATATATATACAAAGACTCACTTTCAGAAACATAAATTCTAAAAATTATTAAATGTATTTAAGTATATATACATATATAAGCTAAGATTAAAATATTTTCCTATTATGTCCTTATTGGAAAAGCATTTTAGATTTTTTTCCAATAATAAGTACTATTACTTAATATCTTGAAGCCAAAATCTCCCTTAGACTTATATATTCCACCTAATGTTTAAACAAGGAGTAACCTTAGAGGATGTCAAATAGAGGAAATTTTAAGAGTGTTTGAAAGTGAATGTAAAATTTCCCAAAATTGCTTAATTTTCCTTTTTTTTTTTCTTCTTTTTGGCAAGGATGGTTACAATAGCAAACAACCCAGAGGCCACAGAAGGTATAATATTAGATCATTTGATTTTCTACTCTCAGCTGATATAGCTAAACTGCAAACCAGCTCCTCAGGGAAAAATCAGAAAAATATCCATTCTTCCAGATACAAATTTAACTATGGCAAACTCATCAGGTACTGTAGGTGACATTTTATCTGGCATTATTAAAGGGAAGCAATTTGGCTTAGACACAGTATCTTATATTCTTGATACTCTTCTACTTCAAATAATTTTCAAGAAGGTAGAATCTCTAGAAATATCACACCAAAATATCATATCAACAACTCAATAATGTGTATTACTACAATACTGTGGTTTACCAGATAAATTATCGTCAAAGAACAGGATATGAGATATAATTCAGAGAGATTTTGAGAAAGGGAAGATAAAAGTGAAAATCTACGTTTGGTTTCCTTTTCTGGATATCTTAGGAATAATTTGTGCTGCTTGTGTCTTAATGTGGAAAGGAAAGAGTACAGGGATTGTGGAGGTCAGAATAAGACCAAAACTTCCTGCTACAGAATTGCAGCCAGGGCCAACCTTTTGTGAAAAGAAATACAGATCTGGTTGGGTTTGTAACCACATTATCTCCAAGACATTTTCTTCCATGTGGCTGTGCTTGGAAATCTGACTTTCTTTTTTCAGTAAAAATATACTTAATATGATAAAATGTGTGATGTTACTACTTGGGTCATTGTGCTTTTGAAAAAATAAATGCTTATTTGAGGAGCAATTAACACAATCCTTTCTTTTTAGGCTTCTGTCCTCCAGAAACATAATTTTATTCATAATTATGCTTAGGCATTATGTATGTTGCTCAGGTAATTAAATGCATGTTTTATTTTGAAAGGTCAAAGCATTTGTATCCAACACTAAATATTTATTAAGTAAGTACCTATTTAATTCAAGACATGGTAGAAGAACATTCTAGAATTCTAAATATGTTTAATTTCATTTCCCATATTTAAATATGAATGTGATAATTTGTATCATTTCTTCAAAGGCTATTATAATAAATCTTTCTTCAATGGAAGAGTTCTAAAGATCTAAATTATGGAGTGTTTTTTTTTTTTTTTTTTTTGCTTTGAAAAGTAGTAATTGGCTTTATCTCTCTTGCCAGTGAATTCTGTGGGAGTAATCTCTCCATGTTTTCCAGAGACCTTGAAACAATCAGACAATGGTTTGCATGTCCCTTTTTAGCATCATTATTTGAGATTGTATAAAATAAAGCAAAAGCCTACTTACAATTATTTTTATTCCTGTTGGTGAAAGGAGTCACAGAGGGTACTTTTGTTAATTTAAGTTTTTTAAAATCCTCAAGGTCATCAAAATTGCTTAGCAAGTTGCTAGAGTGAGAATGAAAAATCCTAGATCGTCTTTCAGGTACCAATTGCATCTTCTCTCTTAAGTAAAATAAGACCTTTCCTGGTAACATATAGAGACATTGCTCAAGTATCTATTGGATGTTAAATCCAAGGCATTCTTTCAATGGTGCTATGAGATATGGTATAGTTTAGATACTACCATAAAGTTTTGATTCTAAATAACTGGATAATTTGAGGGAGAGGCAAGGAGATTCATTTTCTCTCCTAAGCCTATAGATTTTATTTAGGTAAAATTTGGATTTGGGGTGCAAGCCAAGATGTAGAGGGTGCTTTGGTACAAGGAAAAACTTGTACATGTCTAACCCATATTATTTACACAGTTTTGAAGTAGGTACTGTATATACAATATTTGACTGAATCTTCGTAACGGCCCTGTGAGCTAAAAATTATTTCTCCTATTATAGAACAGATGTTCTTCTAGAGTTACTAGTAAGAGAAATGCAGAGTTGTGAATTTCAGTGAGCTAATTTACTTGGGACTATGGCTGCCTCCTTACTTAGTATCTTCCAAGAGCCCTACTCTGCATTTTCTCCTGGAGGCAAAGCACATCTCTCTTGAGCGCTCCTAGGCTCTTCTTCCCTGAGCTTTTCTTGCCTTATATAAGGCACCGAAGTGAGAGACGGAAAAATCATTTGGAGCAGATACTTATGGGAATGCTGACACAGACTAAGGCCCACTTGTTTCTTGATGAAACTATTTACCACCTGAGGATATCTCGCAGTCATGTAATCACAGAAAGACAAACCTGTTTGTGGACCAGATGACCCAGGAAGTTCCTGCTCAGGTGGATAAGCCAGGAGGAGCAGCACTTCTGATAGCCAAATTCCCCTGGTTACTGCTGTTCCATAGCAGGTTTCTCATAATAGCAAAGCCAAAACCTTGACTGTGAAGCTCAGGGTCTTCCAACTTCATGGCTCCCTTTTGCCTAACCCAACTCTTTGTAAACATAAGAGTCTGAGACACCCATAGTGAGTCCAGCCTTGGCTGGCCCACCTATATCTGTTCATATTATACTAGAGTCAAGGGTTACTTATGCTGCTTAGCTTTATTGTCAATCAAAAAACAGCTTCATGGAAATTGTTTTCCTGATCCTGGTTACTTGTAGAACCACAGACATGGCTTAGGGCAGAAATAACATTGGCATAATTTGAGAGGCAAAGCTCAATATTGATTACTACCTGTGTAAAAGAGAGAGAAAACTTTCTCTTACGCTATTTTCTTAACCATTTCTTGGCTTAGCACTTTATAATTTATCTAGAAAAAAATTTCAAAGCAAGTAAAATACCTACCAAATAGTCACTACATTTTATACGGTAAGAAGGAAAACTATCAGCAGAAAGGGGGGGATTTATATTTTTACAGAGTGTACTTTCTGAGTAATGTGAGCCTTAACAGAGATGGGGGAAGAAAAGGAAGCATTTCAATTTGCAGTGTTTTTAATTAAGAGAAAATTCTGGCTAAAGAGCTAAAGGGATGGTCACACTTGAAGCTCTGACTCGAGGGGGCCTGGGCAATATACATAATCTTAAGATTTGTACCCCCATAATATACTGAAATAAAAAAAAGTTAACATGAAAAAAATAAATTAATAAATAAAAAAATATAAAAATAAATTAAAAAAATAAAGAGCTAAAAGGAGAACTCTTGTTTTGGTAGTATCAAACTATTGATGAGAATAGAAAATAGTCTGCATATGTCCTGTTAAATTATTTTTTCTACAAATCTATTCATATTACAGCTGTCAGAGTTGGCACAGTGTTCCAAACTAATAAACCCAGGCAATGAATTCAGTCATATTCCATCCATTTATTTTTTTCTCTCACACACAGGGCTGTAACTTGCCTTCAGACTTGCATCCCACCTTTTTATAACTAACCATTTTATTTCTAGCAAAACTGGTATCAGTTCACTTCAAAGTACATTTCTATTTCTTCAGCAGACTAATTGTCTCCTTCAATCCAACATCCGCTTGCAGAGATTTTAAATTAAGTCCCAGAAGATTAAACAAGTTATGTAGTTATTTGTGGAAAGAAATGGTACCAGAATCTATTAAGAATTTAGCAAAGTGCAAATGCTTTACCAAGATCAAGTATAATAATATATGTCTTGCAAACAGCAAAAGCCTAACAGAAATCTGTATATTTATGTTATTGTGTAGATATCAATACTTGTTAGTATGTATGAAGTGGTGATTTGGAATGTTTCCTAAAGCAGCAAATGATCATTATCCATAGTTATCTACACTATTTCCCTATTGATTAGCAATATGACATTTGACTAAGCCAGCTTAAATTGAAACACATTTCAATTACACAGTTTCCTTTGTAGGCACAAGCAGATTGCAATTTCAAAATTCAATTGGCTTAGATATATCAGAGGTCACCATGCCAAGGGAGGAGACTGATTTTTTAACCAATTGTCTTTTAAGAAAGTGAAAGACCAAAGAAATAACCTTTGGCTTGCAAACTGTAGATGTGGAATATTTGTTTCAAAGATAACAAAATAGCAGCAACAGCAACTAGAAAACTCAGCCCTGACTTATGAAAAAGTATATTGGGATCTATCTAAACAAACTATTAGGCTTTGTTAGAAAATTATTAGAGAGTAACTGAGGCTAAGATAATATTGTTTCTGTGGCAAAAGATGAAGGATTGGATATTTACTCAGTTATTCACATATATACTCATTTCTTTATTTCTTTATTTACTCATTAATAAACATATATTAAGTCTTAATCCCTGGAACTAGCTATAAAATGTAAAAGCAGATTACTGACAATCAACTGCATCAAGTTGCCAGTACCTAAAATGGTGGGAATCATATAAAAATCACAGAATAGAGAATAACATTTTAAAAAATTTACAGAACATTTTCTATGAATTGTTTTTCATTAAATATGTGTTTGTAGACATATCCATTCATGTCAATATAAATAGAGATATAATACTTGGTTAGTTTTATTAAGTATTAAAATATTATATTTCATTTAGATAGAAATTGCTTCTAAAATATGCTAAGAATCCTTTAAGCACCAAATGACATCACCTGTATCCAGGACCCTAGAAATATAGATAAAACATTGTTAAGTAAAATATATTGGGATTCTCTTTTTCTTTCTCCAAAGTCATGAGCATCCTCATACTCTTTCAAATGGAGTGGTACTATTTCAGAAGACAGTATATGTTGCCTCTTTAAAATCTCTTGCTCTTTCATGACCTCTTTACCATAATAATAATTCCAGAGCAGTTAGGTATTTCTCAAGTCAATGTATTGCTTCTATTTTACTTCACAGTCTTCCTGAAGTCTTCTCAATTTCCACTGTATGATTGACTCACTCCACATTCAGATGAGCAGGTGTCAGATCCCTGCTGCCTAAATTCTTCTATGTGTCCTTCATATATAAATAAGTAACTCTCATTAAAGGCTTCACTGCTATGTCCCTTGTTTGTATTCATCATTTAAAAAGGAGCAACTCTGTTCCCAAAAATATAGTTTTACTACAACTTTAGGGAAATTAGAATGCAGTAGCCAGTATGAATGTAGGAAGGGAAGTGACTTTACAATATATGTATCTCTTTATTTCCTAAGCCATAAAACTATATTAAGTGTCAATTTGATGTTTGATTTTTATTGCATTGAAAAATTTCAGAAATTATTTTCACCAATAATGTTTTATTCCTCCTAATGCATTCTGGTTGAAAATGCAATTAATCAAATTCTACCTTTATTTTATTTTTTTATTTTTTTTGAGACAGAGTCTCACTTTGTTGCCCAAGCTAGAGTGAGTGCCGTGGCATCAGCCTAGCTCACAGCAACCTCAAACTTCAGGGCTCAAGCCATCCTTCTGCCTCAGCCTCCTGAGTAGCTGGGACTACAGGCATGCACCACCATGCCTGGCTAGTTTTTTTTCTATATATATTAGTTGGCCAATTAATTTCTTTCTATTTATAGTAGAGACAGGGTCTCGCTCTTGCTCAGGCTGGTTTTGAACTCCTGACCTTGAGCAATCCGCCCACCTCGGCCTCCTGGAGTGCTAGGATTACAGGTGTGAGCCACACTGCCGGGCTAAATTCTACCTTTATATTGTTCTCCAGAGTTAATGAAATAAATGTTTGGCAACTTGTGTCCTGCCTTTAATTCTTTTTCTCCCTTTTTTATCTACCTCAGGAATATTAGACTCCTCTATAGTTAATTTTTTAAATTTTAATTTATGAGTAATACATTTCCCTATTATATTTCCTACTGAATGATATTTTATGCTTCTTTTATGAGTTGCAATGGTCAAGTATCACTGATAGGGCAATCAATTGCTGCTCTATGAGGCTATTTTAACAAATTAGCTTCACCCAGAAAAGCATATGTCACCATAGACATTCATACTTTTGTCCTTCAGTAACATGATGTCAAAATAAGCTATTGGTATATCTAAATGATTCATCAAACACTAAATTAACAAATTACTTGGTTTCACTGGCTAGGCAATTAAATATTAAATTCTTTAGTATCTCACTTTTGTCCCCTGGAGATTAAATTTTGGCCAGGTCTTGGCTGTATGACTTCCAGTGTTCTCTTGATGGCTGACAAAATTACAGCTCTATATTGTATTGTCCTTTGAATCACCTAAAACAATGGCTATCTTCCTCTTTTGAGGAAAAAAAATCAGCTTCTGAATGTTTAGCTATAGCTGCCTTTAAACAAAACATAGTAATTATAGCCTTAAGGGTTTAAGTAATTCAGCAATCCAATTATGTTCTTATGTCCTCTAAGTCAATGTGTTTAAGAATGGAAAGGATGGAAGTTTTCAATTTAACTGTATGGAAACTGTTCTTATTTTTTTAACTCTTTGGTTTTGATGCCAGCCTATTATGGTTTTCAATAATATCCAGTATCTGCTCTACCTATTAACAATTGAATGTGTCTTAATAAGCCACCTGAAACTTTTGTAGGAATTGGAGGGCTTAGGAAAGAAAAACTTTGAGTCTTCACTTGCATGACTTTCTGTCAGAAATTCTTCCTTCCAGTAAAAGCATAATTTGAAAAGCTGGTTACTGCTCAAATCAGGTATATCTGGGAACTCATTAGATAAAGGAGATTTGTGACAACAGTTGAAAGAATAAAAAAAGTGAAAAAAATAGTAGTTTACCAAAAAAGCAAAAATAATGACTATAAAATATCTGCTTTGTTTATAAGGAGAAAAAAGGACTCCCTCCAAGTTAAATGTGATTTCTGTTCTCTGTGAGAGCATTGAAAAGTTTAACATTTTTATTTATGAAGTTTTTATGTTCTACTTATATTACTTCCAAGTTAAAAGTTCAAAGAAAGTCTTTTTTTTTTTTTTTTTTTTTTTTTTATTTTTTTTTATTTTGGCATATTATGGGGGTACAGATTTTAAGGTTTCAATAAATGCCCATTCCCCCCCTCCCCCCAAAAGTCTGAGTCTCCATCATGACCATCCCCCAGATGGTGCACATCTCACTCACTATGTATGTATATACCCGCCCCCCTCCCCCCTCCCACCTGCCCAATACCCTATTACTGTAGCACCTATGTGTCTACTTAGGTGCTACTCAGTTAATACCAGTTTGCTGGAGAATATATCTGGTGCTTGTTTTTCCATTCTTGGGATACTTCACTTAGTAGTATGGGTTCCAGCTCTAACCAGGAAAATATAAGGTGTGCTATATCACCATTGTTTCTTAGAGCTGAATAGTACTCCATGGTGTACATATACCACATTTTATTAATCCATTCTTTGATTGATGGGCACTTGGGCTGTTTCCACAGCCTTGCAATTATGAATTGTGCTGCTATAAACATTCGAGTGCAGGTGTCTTTTTTGTAGAGTGTCACTGGATCATTTGGGTAGATGCCCAGCAATGGGATTGCTGGATCAAATGGTAGATTCACTTGGATCGCTTTAAGGTATCTCCATATTGCTTTCCACAGAGGTTGAACTAGTTTGCAGTCCCACCAGCAGTGTAGGAGTGTTCCTCTCTCTCCGCAACCACGCCAGCATTTATTGTTTGGAGATTTTTTGATAAAGGCCATTCTCACTGGGGTTAAGTGATATCTCATTGTGGTTTTGATTTGCATTTCCCTGATGATTAGAGATGTTGAGCATTTCTTCATATGTTTGTTGGCCATTCTTCTGTCTTCTTTAGAGAAATTTCTATTCAAGTCCTTTGCCCACTTTTTAATGGGGTTATTTGATTTTTTCTTCCTAATTTTCGTGAGTTCTAAGTATATTCTAGTTATCAGTCCCTTATCGGATGCATAGGATGCAAAAATTTTCTCCCATTCTGTAGGCTGTCTGTTTACTTTCATGACTATTTCTTTGGCTGTGCAGAAGCTTTGTAGTTTGATCATGTCCCATTTATTTATTTTTGTTGCTGCTGTGATTGCCTTTGGGGACTTCTTCATAAACTCTTTGCCCAGGCCGATGTCTAGGAGAGTGTTTCCAACTTTTTCTTCTAGAGTTCTAATAGTTTCATATCTTAGGTTTAAGTCTGTTATCCAGCGTGAGTTGGTTTTTGTGAGAGGTGAAAGGTGTGGGTCCTGTTTTAGCCTTCTACAGGTGGCTATCCAGTTTTCCCAGCACCATTTATTGAAGAGGGATTCTTTTCCCCAGCGTATGTTTTTGTCTGCTTTGTCAAAGATGAGATGGCTATATGAGGATGGTTTTATATCAGGATTCTCACATCTGTTCCACTGGTCAATATTCCTGTTTTTGTGCCAATACCATATTGTTTTAATTACTACAGCTTTGTAGTATAGTTTGATATCTGGCATATTAATGCCTCCCATTTTGTTTTTGTTGCCTAGAATTGCTCTTGATATTCGGGGTCTTCTTTGGTTCCATACGAAGCGTAAAATTATTTTTTCTATATCTGTGAAGAATGCTGATGGGATTTTAATAGGTATTGCATTGAATCTGTAGATCAGTTTGGGTAGTATAGACATTTTGATGATATTGAGTCTGCCGATCCACGAGCATGGTATGGATTTCCATCTGTTTACATCCTCTGCTATTTCCTTCCTCAGTGTTTCATAGTTCTCCCTGTAGAGGTCTTTTACCTCTTTGGTTAAATATATTCCTAGGTACTTTAATTTCTTTGTTGCTATTGTGAAGGGAATTGAGTCTTTGATTTGGTTCTCAATTAGATTGTTGTTGGCGTATATGAATGCCTCTGATTTCTGTGTATTAATTTTGTATCCTGAGACTTTACTAAATTCATTGATCAGTTCCAGGAGTTTCTTGGTTGAATCCTTGGGGTTTTCTAGATACAATATCATATCATCAGCAAACAGTGAAAGTTTGATCTCTTCTGCCCCTATTTGGATACCTTTGATTCCATTTTCTTGTCTGATTGCTGTAGCCAAGACTTCCAGCACTATGTTGAACAGAAGTGGAAATAGTGGGCAGCCTTGTCTGGTTCCAGTTCTAAGTGGGAATGATTTCAATCTTTCCCCATTCAGTATGATGTTGGCTATGGGTCTGTCATATATGGCTTGTATCATTTTTAGGTATGTCCCTTCTATGCCTATTTTCTTAAGTGTTCGTATCATGAAAGGGTGTTGAATTTTGTCAAAAGCTTTTTCTGCATCTATTGAAAGGATCATGTGGTCTTTGTTTTTGCTTCTGTTTATGTGGTGAATTGCATTTATAGATTTACGTATGTTGAACCATCCCTGCATCCCTGGGATGAAGCCCACTTGGTCATGGTGGATTATTTTTTTGATAAGTGTCTGTATTCGGTTAGCTAAGATTTTGTTGAAAATTTTTGCATCTATATTCATTAGGGATATTGGTCTGTAGTTTTCTTTTTTTGTTGCATCCTTTCCTGGTTTTGGTATCAGGGTAATATTCGCTTCATAAAAGGTGTCGGGGAGGTTTCCGTTCTTCTCGATGTTGTGGAATAGTTTCTGTAAGATAGGTACTAGTTCTTCTTTGTAAGTATGGTAAAATTCAGGTGTGAAATCATCTGGACCGGGACTTTTCTTTTTAGGGAGATTTTTAATTGCTGTTTCTATTTCAGCTGTTGAGATTGGTCTGTTCAGGGAATCTACTTCTTCCTGGTTGAGCCTAGGGAGGCTGTGTGTTTCTAGAAATTTGTCCATTTCCTTCACATTTTCCAGTTTGTGTGCATAAAGATTTTTGTAGTATTCATAAATTGTATCTTGTATCTCTTTGGGATCAGTTGTGATATCTCCTTTTTTATTCCTGATGGAGCTTATTAGAGATTTCTCTTTTCTGCTTTTCGTTAGCTTAGCCAACGGCGTGTCAATCTTGTTTATTTTTTCAAAGAACCAACTTTTTGTTTTATTAATCTCCTGAATAGCTTTCCTGTTTTCAATTTCGTTTAGTTCTGATTTGATCTTGTTGATTTCACTTCTTCTGCTGGGTTTGGGGTTGGTCTGTTCTTCTTTTTCCAGCTCTTTGAGTCGTTTCATTAGATTGTCTATTTGTGATCTTCTTGCCTTTTGGTTATAGGCATTTATGGAGATAAACTTTCCTCTCAGAACTGCTTTAGCTGTGTCCCAGAGGAGTTGATAACTTGTCTCTCCATTGTCGTTTTCTTCATAGAAGTTTTTTATTTCCGTCTTGATTTCTTCATTTACGAAGTAATCATTTAGTAGGAGGTTGTTTAATTTCCACATTTTTGTGTAGAAATGTGAGTTTCTGTTAGGGTTGATTTCTAGTTTTATTCCACTGTGATCTGAGAAGGTACATGGTATGATTTCTATTTTTTTAAATTTCTTGAGATTTTCTTTGTGTCCTAGGATATGGTCAATCTTAGAGAATGTCCCGTGAGCTGATGAGAAGAACGTATATTCAGTGGATTTTGGGTAGAATGTTCTGTAGATGTCTGTCAGACCCAATTGTTCTAGAGTTTTGTTTAAGTCCATTATTTCTTTATTAATTTTCTGTTTGGAGGATCTGTCTCGTGCCGTCAGTGGGGTGTTGAAATCCCCGGCGATTATGGAGTTGCTATTAATCCATTTGCTTAGCTCCAGTAAGGTTTGCTTTATGAATCTGGGTGCACCTAAGTTGGGTGCATATATATTTAAAATTGTTATCTCTTCTTGTTGGACTGTGCCCTTCACCATTATATAATGACCCTCTTTGTCTTTTACTACTTTTGTTGGTTTAAAAACTAAATCGTCTGAAATTAGAACTGCCACACCAGCCTTCTTTTGGCTTCTATTTGCTTGGAATATTGATCTCCACCCTTTTATTTTTAGTCTATGTGCATCCTTGCAGGTTAAATGTGTTTCCTGAAGACAGCATATACTTGGCCTGTATTTTCTTATCCATTCAGCCAGCCTATGTCTCTTGAGTGGAGAGTTTAAGCCATTCACATTTATTGAGAGAACTAATAGGTAAGGTAGATTACTGATCATTCTGTTGGGTTGGATGTTGTTGCTATGATTTCTGTCTTGAGCCATTGTAATATCTGGCCTTTAATATCTTTGGGTTTTGGTTGTTTTTATATTCGTGGGTTATTTTTATGATGTTCCGTGCATAACGCTGTTTTAAGTACTTCTTGTAGGGCTGGTCTTGTCTTGGTGAATTCTCTGAGCCTTTGCTTGTCTGCGAATGTTTTTATTTCTCCTTCATATATGAAGCTTAGTTTTGCAGGGAATAATATTCTAGGCTGGGCATTGTTTTGTTTCAAAAGAGTGAGAATGGGGCCCCAGTCTCTCCTTGCTTGTAAAGTCTCATTAGAGAAGTCTGATGTTATTCGAATTGGCTTTCCCTTGTATGTCACTTGCTTCTTT
Source organism: Microcebus murinus (assembly GCF_040939455.1). Classification (NCBI taxonomy): domain Eukaryota; kingdom Metazoa; phylum Chordata; class Mammalia; order Primates; family Cheirogaleidae; genus Microcebus; species Microcebus murinus. Next base: position 35,543,746 of record NC_134111.1, read on the forward strand.
TGTCTTACAGCTCTTAGAAGGTCCTCTTTAGTTGATACTTTGGTCAGTCTGATGACTGCATGACGTGACGTCTTCCTGTTTGCATTGAATCTCCCAGGGGTCCTCTGGGCTTCTTGAACTTGTATATCGAGATTTTGAGCAAGGCCTGGGAAATTTTCCTCTATTATATCTTCAAAAAGCTTGTCCAGCCCTTGAGTGTTGTCTTCCTCCCCTTCGGCTAAACCTATGACCCTCACGTTAGGTTTTTTCACATAATCCCACAGCTCTTGTAGACTTTGGTCTTTTCTCTTGTTTCTCTGCTGTATTTCTGTGACTGATTTATTTAATTGGAAGGTGTTATCTTCAAGCTCTGAGATTCTTTCTTCTGCTTGATCTACCCTGTTCTTGAGACTTTCCACAGTATTTTGTAGTTCTCTGAGTTGATTCTTCATCTCCAGGACTTCGGTTAAAGTTTTCTTCACTGTGTCAATCTCTTTGTTGAACCTTTGTTCCATTTCTTGGAGGTTTTTTGTGTTTTCTTGGTGTTGGTTATTGAGTTGTTGTTGCAGCTGGGTGAGTGTTCTTATGATCCACATACGAAATTCCTTTTCTGTCATATCCGTTGCCTGATTTTGGTCGGTGTCCGTTTCTAGGGGGCTGGTGCTCCTCCTTGGGGGTGTGTTTTCCGTTTGGTTCTTCATATTTCCTGAGTTCTTTCGCTGATTTCTTCCCATGTCGATCAGTTGTTGTTTCTTTCCTTAGGTTATTGTTTGGGTATTCACACACCTTGTTTAGTTTCTGAGGCGTTAGGTGGTGCCTGTGGGTGAAATTGGACCACTCCCTGTATATTGAGTCAGTGGGTGCCGTGGAAAGGCTGTGCAAGATGCCGTCCCTGTCAGTAGGTGGCGTTTGCTTGGAGGAACAGGCTATGGTGTTGAATTTGAGTCCTGTTATCAGCTCTCGTTCTGGGCGGAGCTGGGTTGGGTAAGCCTGCCCTCAGGCTGTTAGCAGGGGTCAAAGTTCTGTTCTCTGCTGTCAGGGCGGGGCTGGAATGGTCCCGCTCAGCCAGAAAGTCTGGGTGTGGGGGTGGGGCTGTCTGAGACCCACAGTCTGCAGCAGGCCTCGCTTCTTTCCACCCTCCCCAACTCCGCAGCTACTCCTGGGCCTCTGCCAGCAGGCCAGACCACAAGCCACCAGGCCTCCCCGGACTGTGATGCCGGCGGGGAGGTTCCCTGCACAGGAATGCCACCTGGGTTGGGCGCACGGCCTCCTCCTGGGAGGAGGGTTGCCCTCTAGGACGCCGATCCGCCCCTGGAGGCACACAGACCTCAGTAGGCTGTTCACGTATAATCCCTCTGTGCCCCGGGCAATGCTAGCCCTTGGTGCAGGGGATCTGGTCTGCAGGTCCGACCTCTGGGTCCCAGAGTTCAAACTGTATTCCCACCAGGGAGAGGGTTTCCGGTCCTAATTCACCCACAGGGAGCCCAAGCTGGGTCTATGTCTCTCAGCCTCTGAGTCGGCACCGTTTTCCTGGGAACACGGTGCCAGCAGCACCTGGGAGGGCGGGCGGGGTCCCAAACGGGAAGGTCCCGTTCCCTGGAGGTGCCTCCGGCTGGTGGCTGTATTGTCTCTCTGGGCAGCCGCGGGTAGGGTCGGCGGAGGGGGGGAGGAGGCAATATGGCGCCTGCCGCGCGGCTCGGGTCCGTGCACACGGAGGTGCCCGGAGGAAGTTGGGAACCTGGTGCCACGTCTGCTACAGGCTCACCGTTGGCAGGCGGCGGCAGTCTCTGGGCTGATGTCCGCAGGTCTCTCCACCCGCTGGGGAGCCCACCAGCAGTCCCGAATGCAGGGGAGGGGTAACAGCAGATCCACCTACCCTTGCCGCTGGTCTCCGGGCTGCTCTGGTGGTCTCAGCCTCCAGTTCTCCTCCGCAGCCTCCTCCCGTGGAGTCTCCCGGGGTCTCAGGTACCCCTCCTTCCGGCCCTTGTCCGCTGTATGCTCGTCTTCTTGCTTCTTTCCTCTAGTTTCTGCTAGAATCGGTCTTTTCTGCAGAGACCCTCTGTCTGGCGGTGTTATTCGTCCGCCATCTTGTCCTCAAAGAAAGTCTTTTAAGACAAAGCATGCATATCATTTAGCTTAAAGATGACTCTTGCAGCTAAGAAACAAAAAAATGATATTTATTGAAGAATTTTAATGATCTTATCCTCAGATAACTTGTGATAACATGCCAGAATCAAATAAATAACATTTTTAAAGAGCCTAAAACAGTATACTTAATTATATCAGAACTGTAAGAAAATTCTATTCAACATATTTGTCCTTCATACCTAAGGTGCCCTGAATCAGTACATTTTTAATTCAGTAGGTTGTTCAGAAAGGCCAATGTATGTACTGTGTTTCCCAATTCCATGCACATACTCTGCCCTGCACTACTAGCATTAGAATACTGAGGTCCATTCCTCCTAACTATTTCCCAAAAATCTTTTTGAGGGTAACATGTATCCATTCGTTTTATCATTCATCCAACAAATATTTATTGAGCTTTGATTATGTTCTGTGTTCTGTATTGGGGATTTAGCAGTAAACAAGAAAGGCAAAGTCAATTTTTCCCTCAAGGAATTTCCACTCTAACTAGGGAAACCCACAAATAAGTATATAAACAAAATAATAATTAAAATAATTTTAGATATTGAAAAAAAAATCCTAGGTGATATTAGCTAGGGTGACTTGGCAAGGCCTTGCAGATTTGCCTTTGTGATTCTATCCTAGCATTGCTTCTATTTAAAAGACAGTATATTGTGACAGTGTAGTTCTTTGTAGAATCTTTCATATTAGAGGTAAAAAAAAAATGTTCTAGTCTGTTTCGGGAAAATCCTGAGACAGTATAGAAAAACCGCTCTCTGAACTGAGATGGTGCCGAGAGAACAAAGAATGACGCAGACAAGTCCAGCTTGGTGAGTTAAGTGAGTTTATTAGGGTTTATGTACCCAGGGTGCTCACTAGTAGGTGGCACAAGATTTCTCCAGAGAGTAAAATCCGCACAGCCTCCCCCTTGGGTGAGTGACGCATTGTTCTTTCATTGCGTCATTGCGTGTTTACATGTAAAACAGATTAAGCATGCGCAGTCCAATCATTATATATGCTTCATACAACCCACATTATATTAATGACATTATAATTTTCTATTAGGTGGAGATTTTAGTATTACAATTAGTTAAATGGTACTATGGGAGAGTTAAAGCACTTAGGGTTAGTTTCAGCTGGTCACCTCAAGTAAGTGCTGAGGCATATCTCTTGTGCCTTATAGTTATCTTTGCTTAATCTATTTTTGCTTATCTATATTTGCTTAATCTACTTTGTAACAATATTGACCACTCCCAGTTAACACAGTGTTTTTCCCTGTGTGGTGGGGAACTTATATTTTTCCCTCACAGTCAGAAGCCTTGACGGTTGTTTCTTACCCCTACACTTCACTAAAACAGGCTTTTCATTTGTCTCCAGCCTGTCATACCAGAGTAGGGAGAAACTTCCACCCAATGACCCAGAGACCAGTTAGTTGTTCCACAACGCTAGTAAATCTCTCCTCTTACTCCACCAATCCTAATCAACAAGTTGAGAACCTACAGGCATATGGTTCAAAGAGCTCACAGTCACATTCACAGTCAAAAATATTGCAGAGGATACTCTGCAACAGATTAGCAGCAGAAAAATCCTGTTAGAAATCTTTGAAATTTTCTAGATTACATATTAAAGGCCTGGGCAATGGGAGATGGAATACAAATAGGAAACAAAGTTGGATTCAGGAATTATGTTGGTGCAGAAATGATAGAGATAATAATTGACTCAGATTTACTTGTGAGGATAAGGGAGGTTAGGAAGGTTTATAAAACTTCAGACTTAGACTACTTGCAGGATGGAGATGCTGGTAACCAAATAATCTAGCAGTTGATTCACCCAGGAGAGGTCTTCCAAAGACTATAGTCACTCGGTAGGCTAGAACTTCCTGCAAATTTCCCCATACTCGGTCTAACTTTTGTTTTGCATTTCAATGTAAGATGCCATATACTTTGTGCTTTGAGTTGGAAATATCTCCTGTCTGTTCGTTTTGTCAGTATATTTAATAATTGTTGTCTCCTTCATGGATGAATTAATTTTGATTGTGCCATTGCTTCTAATAGGCTATAGAGTCACATATTGTTTTAGGTCCTGCTTTATAAAGCAGCCATATTTTTCACTTATGGCTGATTCACATCATCTACTCATAAGTCTAGTTTTCTTCCATCTACATCACCTATCTAAATGAAGATGATATAGTTGCAATATTATATCAGTGATATAAATTGGCTGCTATATAAAGTTAAGATGTGCTCAGTTACAAATAACAGAAGAATAAGCACAACTATTTTTTTAAATGAGAGATTTTTATCTCATATTTAAAAAAATAGGGCAACTCCCAGTTTGATTAATTGAAAGGCTAAATACCAAGGATACAGTTTTTTTTAAATCTTTTTGCACTACCATTTTCATCATTACTGGGTTGTCTTTTTAGACTAGCTACCTTTATAACCCAAGATGATTCTCAGTTCTGGATATCACAGAAATAATTAACCCAAGAAGGCTCTTGTACTGTGTCCCTTTACAAGAGTTAGGAAACTTTACTGGGTGGCATCAACTAGACTACCCCTTACATGTTATTGGTCAGTATTGAAACCCTTGCTCTGTCTAAGCCAGTCAAATATAATGGCAAGAATAATAAGATCACCATGATTGGCTTAGACTCATCCTCCTCTGAAATGTGTGGTCATGTAATGCCTGAACAAAATCAAGGTTCTGTTTGCAAAGATGGAGCAGCATGGAGGATGGCCTTATAAATAGGCAATTGACAGTATTTACCACTGCAATATTCAGGGAAGGATGTTTCTTTTGGAATATTTTGAGGTATGTTAATTATACAGCATGCTCTCTGGGTAGATAGCCCTCCCTCAATATCTCTCCCAACCTTGTATCTTCCATATCAATTGTTTGCTCATTTGGAGAAGGGAGGGGAGACCAGACATCAGGACTGCAACCTACTGGGACACAAGTAGGTTGCAGTTCAGGAATTTGAACTGTACATTGGTAAATTTAAATATTAGTCCTTGTTTAACTCTTCTTCCAATGCCAACAATTTTGCTATTTTGAATCTAGTGCATTCATGCTATTTCGTGGTTGCTCAGAGACTTCCCTAAAGCACTTCATTTAAGTATTTTCTTCCAATTAGTACCTTTGTGTTTCAAACTTCTCTCTTTCATCAAAGTGTAACCTTCTTCTATTCTTAGAACTATTTCTGATTAACCCAAGAAAGTGAACTCTCTTTGTATTCACTGGGAGTAGTGGGTTAAAATAAAAATCACATCTCTCAGGCAACAGAAATCTACTTTGATGATGATCTGAAGCTTTCAAATATTATCCAAAAGAGGATACTGACTGAAGCAGAATTTTTTAGTTTGCTACCTATTTGACATTTGATCATGAACTGCTAATATCACATCTCAAATTAACACTTGCCTACCTCTATCTCTGTAATCCTCAAGTGAAAGAACATGTGTGAGAGGGTACTGTCACCATGAGGAGCCGCCACCAAGAAGTTCTCAGAACCTAGGGCAGAAGCTGCAATGCAGAAGCCTATGATCGATGGTACTTCAGGCACTAGCTAGCTTCAGTTTGCAGCAGAACTGAAGTATGGAAACACTAGAAGATCATGGTGAAAAATCTTTGATTTTGGAGTGATCATCTTCCTCATATCTCTCAGAAACCATGGAGTAACTATTTTACAAACAATGATGTCCAGTTACCCCAGAATGGATCTGATTAATTTCTATGATTGATGAGCAGATGTAGTATAGTGATACCAGTCAGAAAATGAGTACTGTAGCAATTACTGCAAATGTAGTCTCTTCGTGCAGTAATACAACATGAAAACAATTAGAGATCACCAACTCTGTATATATGCAGGAGCAGAAGGAAATTCTGATGAAATCCCACACTGGTATAATAAATATTATAAGCTTTGCATTCTATGTTATTTCCTGAAGTTCAACAGAAAGTTTCAACTGAAGTGTCCTGAGCATTTGAAACAAGAAAACTTTATTTAAAAGATTTTGATGGCATAAGACAAGAGTTAAGGTTTCCATTTATTTTATCTGTTTTTCTCTTTTAGTTTTTCTGGACTTCACATCTATCATTCTTTTTGGAATACCAAAAAAAAAAAAATGCTGTTAAATTGATAGTCTTATAAATGATTTGAATTTTTAAAATGTATCTCCTGCAGTTATAAAGAGTTCATCTATGCCACTTTGTTCTTCACTATTTCAGAATGACTTCCTGCCCTCCTACCTACAGTGTGGCCTTCTCCACTTGTCTGAACACAAGTGACATCTTTTTATGTATAAAGACTAAAGTGAAGTGCCATGAATCATTTCTTTTTTAATGTTTCCCAATAGAGCATTTCCTTTCCCTGTTAAATAGAAATCTACAGCATTCTTTTTTAGACTTAATCCTTAATGTATTTTCTTTTTGCTTAGACTGTTTTTCTATTTTACGCAGTTTCTGCATTGCTTCTTATATCTGGCTCCTTTGCTCTATGACTGTACGTGCCCACACTATTTCTTTGTAACCTGGCCTTGTTGCAGGGATGCAAGTCTCTCAAAATCCCTAAGTGTCTAAAAACATAACTATTTATGATAGGTGGCATAGTGTAGAGGGCCTAATAACACAGGATTGTGAATTATCTAAAATTTAATAAATGAAATTTGAGAAGTAACTATTTTAATTGCCAAGAACAAAATAGTTTCATTTCTTTTCCAACCATATGTATAGTGTTATAGAACAAACACTAGCCCTGGAGACAGAAGATGCTACTAGCAGGCTCTATGAGCTTATACCACCCACTTTCTCAGCCTGGTCCTCTGCTTCCCCATTTATCAATACGTGAGTCTTAAACTAGAATATCACTATGACCCACTTCAGGTCAAATGGCCTGTGATTATTAATATAATAGTAAGATTATTATATTTTTGATTTATTTTATTTTTATCTTAATTGGAAATGGACCTTTTAATGGAAACATTCTTACATGGAATGTTTCTTTTTCTTACATGGAAACAACTTCTAAAGTACAAATTTGTAATTATGTTATAGGAGAGTCTTATCACAGGTTGTAGATTGTTAGGCAGTTTTCTGTAATGAGTTAGAAATTATTTTAGGAGAGCTTAGGTTGAGGGCAATTACTTATGATGTTTATTTTGTTAGATAATATAGTATACATATTAAAGAAATTAAAGCCATTTGGGAGGATATCACCCTGTTCTCTTACTCAACTTTTCCCCCCATTCATTTGCTACCCAATCTGGGTAATACTGCTGAACAGGTTCATTCTCCATAATGTATTCCTCTCTATTTAATCAATTTGTCTTTAGTTTGAACAATGAATATTTAGATAATTTGGATAGAATGAATATCACTAAATTTATTCAGTTCTGACATTTTGGATAGTGAGAGTTTGAATGTAAGGGAAAGAGAGGGTACTACATACTTGAGAAAGTACAAAGCCTTAATGAAAAGGGTATGAGAATTCATGTGAGGAGAGGTGGGTTCATTCAAGTCCTTTTTCTGCCATTTACCATCTTTGTGACCTTGAAAAAATGAATTAACATGATATAATATGTTAGGATTCACAGTTGTAGGTAATGGAAACAAATTTTGGCTAATTAGTGAAACTTGTTTTACCAGAAGGATTTATATAAAGCTCAGAGATGTAGGAGAAGAATGGACTGGAATCAATGACAGTTCTTGAGGGTTAGAAAGCAAGAAACACAGAAACTATTTGAAAGCTGTGACAGCTGAAGGTATAAGACACAAGACACAATAAGCTACTGCAGCCATGTCCCCATGGAACAAATTATCTCTAAGTACTTTCCCAATCTTTGCCAGAGGCTCAAGAGAGAATGTCCTTGAAGAGAGAAGTGAACAGATTATGACATATATGAGGCCCAGGTGTACTGAGAAGGAAGGTGGCCCCTTTGACATTCACAAACGTCAGTTGTTCAGTCCCTCCATGATGTCTGAATTGAGAAGTACATCCTCAACAGAAAATTGATGTATTATAAGGGAGCAGGCAAGGATCCTTGGCAGATAGAAATTGATTAATGTCCATTGCACAGAAAACTAACAAACACAAATTAATTTCTCCTCATCTTAAAAGTTAGGTATTCAGAATTATGGTTACAGTATCCTATATTTAGCTCTAGAGTTCTAGAAGGTCTACTGTGAATTGTATAAATTGTAAATAGTAATTATGATAGTATCTATACTCACCAATGAAGATATTTCCTAGAAAAAGACTATAACTTATTGAATGAAAAATTATATAATTTTTTCTGAAACCTTAAATAAATAATGGAGAGCTGTTAATGGTTTATGCAAGGTGTCATACAGTTATTGTAGTAGATAGGAAGGTTTCCCCAAAGTTCTATAATTTTCCCAGATTTAGAAATAGATATGGACCAAAAAGCATGATAAGAAAATGATTCCAATGTTTAATTTTATTCTTACCTCTTAACAGTAGTTAACAGCAGATTCCATGTTGGAATCTGCATAGTATGGCAATTAGGTGCATTGACTTTAGACTGGGTCTGAATCATCCAACCTTATGGCTTATTATTTGTATAACCCTGAGCAAGCTCTTTAATTTTTCTGTGACTTAATTTTACTCATATGAAAAGGAAGGATAACAATACTTATGCATACTTCAAAGGCCATTATGAGGATTATGTAAATTAGTATTTATAAGCACTATGTAAATGTAAAGTTAAAATGGGCTTAAATGCTATTCTTCCAAATGTAGACTCTTACAAATTCACATAAATGATGACATATGAGATTATTGTTTCTTCAATTTACTGAGTGTTTAGTATAAATCTCCACATTTAGTAGATGCTTAATAAATGTAGATGAAAAGTGAATGGGTAGGTATGTAAGTGAAAAAAAATGAATTGCTTACTGTTTGCATTTTCATTGTAATCACATCCAGTAGTAGTAATAGTGGGTGGTAAAGATACAAATTTTGAAGCTGGTATTATACTAATACTATTTGATAACTAGTACTAATTCTTTGTTAAATGGCTATTTGATAAGAACATGAAGAACTTCATTTGGTCATTAGCTAGTGATTGATTAGAAATCTTACCAGAATGTGTTCATTTAATTTTGTCTTGTTCTTTCAAAAAATGAATCTATAATTTATAGCCCTCAGGAGAGAAAACAATATTGAAATCTTCATGTAGCTCTATTGAATCAAATTCCATTCAGAGGATATAGATATTAAAACAATCTCATAATAAAATTATCCCACCTTTAAGACAGATATGAGAGAGAAATATTTCATTAACTCTTTATTAGTCTCTTTGTTTTATTTTTTTCCTCTTAGTTTTTTACCAATCTCTCATTGCCTATCTACAGACATCTTATTCAGTTTTGGCTACACACACTCAGAATCCCATAAGCAAAGTAGGTTATGTAATACATGGTTGATTTCCCTTTATGTGAGCTTGACAAATAGCAAGTGACAGGATTAGCCACCCAGGAACCCATGATTAAAGGATATGGTTCAATCATAACCATGTCAATCAGACTGGCAGAAGTTTTTGTCCAGTCCTCTGATAAACTAGTCACAAAAGTTACCAAAGTCGTCTTTGGTATGATGAGAGGCAAGAATAATTTGTTAAAAGGATAGCTCTAGCTTGAAGGATGTATATGTTTACCTATTACGTTTTCTAAAATGTTTGTCATAAGTTTTTATATCATTCAATGACTAATCATCACACTGATGTAAATTCTTTGGATTCTTTTTTTTTTTTTTTTTTTTTTTGAGACAGAGTCTCACTTTGTTGCCCAGGCTAGAGTGAGTGCCGTGGCGTCAGCCTAGCTCACAGCAACCTCAAACTCCTGGGCTCAAGCGATCCTTCTGCCTCAGCCTCCCGGGTAGCTGGGACTACAGGCATGCGCCACCATGCCCGGCTAATTTTTTATATATATATCAGTTGGCCAATTAATTTCTTTCTATTTATAGTAGAGACGGGGTCTCGCTCTTGCTCAGGCTGGTTTTGAACTCCTGACCTTGAGCAATCCGCCCGCCTCGGCCTCCCAAGAGCTAGGATTACAGGCGTGAGCCACCACGCCCGGCCCGGATTCTTATATTTTAAATACAAGAGTAAAAGAGAAATAGATTAGGGTGTGAGATTTGTGCTTCAGAATTTTTCAAATATTTAACTGCCATTAATAAAAATGAAGCATTCATTATAAACAGTCCTATTGGGTATGACAATTTTATCTGATAATGAAAAGAAAAGGAAAGTTCTTTTTTTAATGAAGTTGAAATATCTTGATGATGATGTCATAACCAGAGTGAATAGAAATCAACTTTAATACTAATATGCTTTATCTGCTTGCTAAAAATGAGTATTTCTGGGTGCCACTTCCAAAGGTTCTAATTTGGTAGATTGTCAAAATCATTCTTAGGAGATTCTGGTGCAGAAGCTCAAGGACCATGTTGGAAAACTGTCTTAGTTTCAAGGATGCCCATACCAGACATTTTTCTTGATTTATGTCATCCTTTTTTGGTAATTGTAACTGGGTGGGCAACCCATCACCTAAGATGTAGCTCTCACTTCAACCTCACTCTTGGGAGAAATTCATCTTGTTAACAGGATTTTGACTATAATAGCAGATAGCATTCTCCTCTGGCATTTTTGTCCAAACAATGACAGTGAGTGCTTTTAAGTGATGATCCTTGGCACTACCCAAGACCTGTGAAACTGCTGTTATTGTCAGTGAAAGGATGAAGAAAATCAAGTGAACCTGGAAAATAGTAACCACATACCTTTAGTCACCTACACTTCCTCATGATAAGATGATCTGTCAGTGGCCGTACTTATTATCTCAGTGTAAGTGACTGTACTGATTTACTCATACTCTAAGTTGCAAATGTGCAAATTAGAGAAGGCTACTAGCTAGCATTCCTTTTAACCCAAACTGCAGAGGAGAGATGTATTGACTTTTGTTTCTTATATTACTACTTTGCTGAGACTATTTAACACTAACGTGTGCTTTTTATCTTCATGCATGTTTTTGCTCTTAGTTCTCCCTGCATAGAGCCAGTTCAGTTACCTTCCTCCTTAGGTGTCTCAGCCTTACTATTAGAGCTATCCACTGCACTGATGTATTCTCTATTTCCCTAGAAAATAGACATGTACAAGTTTAATGATTATGACATAGCAAAAAAAGCCCTATAGAGACTTATAAACAATTCTTTAAAAGCACATAAGAATGACATGTCACATTACATGATAAGAATAGATAATGATGTGATACAATGAATGGTCTTTGTTAGAACTGTCATTAGTGAGGCTTATTATACGTTTCTAGTCACCAGTCATTGATTATGTATTAATATACCTGTATTAGTCAGAGTTATTAGTCAGAAAAACAGAACCCATAGGCTAGGTGGAGATTTAAAGAAAGAGATGTATTATGAGAGATTGGCTCATAAGATTTTGGAGGCTGAGAAGTCCCATGATCTACTGTCTGCAGGCTGGGGACTCAGGAAAGCAGGTGGGATAATTCCCGTCAAAACCTGAAGGCCTGAGAATCAGTGGAGCCACTGACGTAACTCCCAGTTCAAGGCAAAGTCCTGAAAACAAGGGAACTGTTAGTGTAAGTCCTGGAGTTTGAAAGCCCAAGAACTAAAAGCATCAGTGTTAGAGGGCAGGAGAAGATGGATGTTCCAATTCAAGCAAAGTGGGCAAATTTGCCCTTCCTTTGCCTTTTTATTCTATTCAGGCCCTCAGTGGATTGACTGATGCCCATTTACATTGGTGAGGGTTATCTTCGCTCAGTCTACCTCTACAAATGGTAATCTCTTCCAGAAACACCTCATAGACACACCCCAAAATAACGTTTTACCAGCTTTTGAGCATTCCTTAGCCCAGCCAAGCTGACATATAAAATTCACTATCACACCATCCCATCTCTTTCCTTCTTTACATACTATTATCTGTGAAGTCCAAAATTAAGTCATAATCAAGTATTTTGGCAGAGATAATATTCTAAGTTTGGACAGATCTATGTTTGAATCCTGACCCCTTCTGTTACTATAAAGTTTACTTAGCCTCTATGAAATGGATTCTAACTTGTGAGATTATTCTGAGGATGTGATGAATTGATAAGCTTAAAGTGGCAAATTGAGTCTCACTAACTCTATGTCCCCTTCCTAAGTATGCAGAGGTGAGAAACAAGCTATTTCCTGATGCTCTCTAATGCAGAGATATTTATGTTGTAGACTCCTCGGTAGACAGTAACTTATATCACCATGATGAGGGTGCTTGGTGGCAAAAATGGAGCAGTGACTTTGATGCCATGGGGTTAACATAAATAGGGCAAGTGGCTTCATTCTGTGTATAGCCATGGACAGGAGGAGATGGATATTCCTTTGGATGCTTATTTTTTAAAAAAATTACATTGCTCCAGAAATTATTTTTACTTCAGAATTTATTTATACTTTTTCTATTAAGGAACTTCAGGCACATACAACAGAACTCAAAATGACAATGATAATAAAAATGGTTAGGAAATCACAATAGGTAATACAGCAAATGGCCGATCTGGTAAATGAAAAAAAAAAAAAAAGGCCTTATGTTTGTTTCCAAGCTCCTTTTATCCCGAGCAGTATTGTAAAACAAGTTGCAGTATTTTATCAAAGGGGAGGATACCTATCATTTCTTCAGTTAAAATTTTTCACATGGGACGTACATAGGGTGATATAATGGCAATATCATCAATGATAAATTCATGACAAATATAGAAGCAAATTGATTATAACTATTTTAGATACTTAACAAAATCTGAAAATACAAGTGTACATAATTTAGTGAAATTTATCATGTGATCCAGGCATATGTCTTTTTGCTGGTCCAAGTAAGAATTGAACCCAAATAGGAAGATATTCATAAAAGTGAATGGAGAATGGAAAGTCTTTCCATTAAACAACTCTTCCTGAATATTACTTGCATCGGCTGAGATTTTAAGAATGGGTGATTTGATGTGGGCTAGTAGTGTCAGTGTTCTACAGTGCTTACTGAAAGTAAGATCATATTCTTTAGACACCAGCTAAATGTATAATAAGACTGATATGATATTAGGAGAGTCAAGAAGTATGGATCCATTGTTTTCTCTTCATTAATATCTCCCAACTTCTATATTTATGGCCAAAGAGACTTTCAAAATTATGTTTGATAATTCAATATTTTATAAATTGCTTTTCTGCATTCTATATTTCAATACTAAGTGTAGTTGAAAAAAACCATTGTGTTTGATTGTCTCTCTTTCCTGTTCCTGGAGCATCTCTCTCTCCTCTGACCCTCAGTGATTATCCACTTCATCAGAAGATGGGGCCCATATTCTTTATTTCATCAACTGCTTATGCTTCTAACTACAGTTTACCTATTTCTCAGCTATCTCTATCTCTTTTCCTCTAAATCACAAACAATGCAGGGTACTTCTCTTTTTTCTGGTCAAACCAGTTCAACCCAGATCAACCCTCTGTTTCCCCAACTTCTGTCTCTAAATAGACTGAGATCTCTTCAATGCTAGTTATTATGTCTTAACCACTTTGGTGTTCTCCCTCAGATGTGCAGGTGGCCTACTTATACTCTCTGGGCCTTAACATTTTAGTGCACTAAACCCCACACTCTTTGCCTGGGCTTTCTTTCGTGGCAGCTGCTTTTCTCACATACACTGCTTGCAGAGATCCTAGATCTGCTAGCCTAGGTTCAGCCCTCTGCTGATGACTTATAAAAGCTGATGTATAAATAATCCAGCCGTCTTGCTCCTCAGATGGGATAACAATAATGAACATGTTCTATATTGGTTCCCAGGGTTCACCAACCTAGTTAAGACCCACCGTAGTAACTGGCTTAAATGCTCCCTTCATTGGCTGCCATCTTTTCCCTGTTTCACTTTACTTTCCTCTTCTACCCCAGTGCTTCCCGAGGTCAGGGTTTGCTTTTCGGGAAATGTGGAAACAATGTTCCCTATACCTAGTTCTGAGCCTATCACACAGTCAGAATGTTATAAGTGTTTGTTGAATGAATGAATGAATAAATGAGATTAACAAACCATGAATCTTTCCATGTTTCTTGAATTTATATGAGCTTAACTGTATTTTAAGGTTTTAAATAACTCAGCCACTACTCTTGTCATATTTTTGCACTACAAATAATTCAGAATCTTGTCTACATTGCAGTAAACTTAGATTATCCTTGCTATAAATTGCTTTATCATGTCAGTGCATATTCTCTCATGTTGGTGTTTTTCTAGATTGTAAAAGGTTCCCAGAAGAACAAAGTATGTGCAGTCTATGTACCAGGAATGGTTCACAAATAGCAGAAATTTAAGATAGTCATGCCAGCTCTATCTTCAAAACAGATCAGGATGACAATTGCAAGCTGTTGATGTTGAAAACATATCTTTGCAGTGCCTCCTAAATAAAAACCGAAAGCCTTGTGAGAGAAGGCACATCTTCACTAGGGAAAGGCCTCATTGGAATCCTTAATTATCTATTGGCTCTCTGGTGCCATCATGTCCTTGAAGTTTTTTGTGATCATTGTCTCTCTCTCAATTTCTCAGTTACTGTAAAGACAGTTTGGTACCCTGTCAAACTTCAGGATTTAAAGATGCTTTTCTCTCTGTCCTCCACAGTCCAGCAGAGGGAGCAGTGTGTCACCCAGAAAAGCTTCAGTCACATACACACCTGAACATAGAATTCTGTGAGCTATACAGATGCTAGGATTTCAGGGAGAGGCTATCCTTCACAGAAGCCAGGAGCAGACACTTAAACAAAAATGCTAGTAAAAATGGAAAAGACATTTTGTGCTGGAATTTTAGAGACAGAATCAAACTTAATCTGAAATCTCATTGATAATCAGTTCTTTCCATCAGTACACTAAAGATTCCTTTGAGAAAAGGAAGTATTGTTCAGGAGAAGAGAAAGACACTCTAGGGCATTTATAGCACATAGACATCTTCACATGGGTTAGTCGTAAATCCAGGAGTTATGCCGTGGGCTCAGTTTCTGACTCTTCCGCATATTAGCTGAGTGACTTTATTCAAGTGATAGAACACCTTGTACACTTAGACTCCTTACCTTAAAATTGGAAATAATATTAATAATATCGACTTCCTAGACAGTCGTAAATACTAAATGAGATAATGCCCATAAATGGCTTAGCCTAGGTATATCAATAGTATCCCAGTAAATGTTAGCCTTTGTTATTAGATTGTTTAAAGTGATTTACTATGAGGCTGAGGAAAAGAGACAGGCTAATGTGAATTTCCATGTAAATAATAAGGGGAAATTGCAAAGGAAGGAAATTCTAGAGAGTAGATGAAATAATAGGTATTAAATTTTGGAGGCTACCCAGTATGTCCACTGGTAATAGGCACCTGAGAACTGAAATATGAAGGTAGGAGAGGTCACTGGAAGAAGCAGTGAC
Organism: Microcebus murinus; assembly: GCF_040939455.1. Lineage (NCBI taxonomy): Eukaryota > Metazoa > Chordata > Mammalia > Primates > Cheirogaleidae > Microcebus > Microcebus murinus. The sequence goes on from NC_134111.1 coordinate 35,559,312, forward strand.
ATGATATTATTTAAGTCAAGCACTACCTCAATATGTCTAACTGGCTTGATTCTGCCAAGAAATTCTCCTTTAACTAGGACCAAAGGGTTCGAGAAGAGGGTGAAATAGCTAAACTCAATGCTGAACTTTCTTCAAGTTGATTTTTCTTTAGAGCATACAAAGCATGAAAATTTAAATGTTGGCAAAGGCATATGAATATTTGGCATCAAAGGCAGCTGAGAGTAAAAGGTAGACTGTGCTTCCTCTTTTGTGTATCAATCTCAATTTAGCTTTGTTTAGCGATGGGCCAGCCCTTGAGACATAATTTGTTCCCCTGCTCCTACCTCAGGAAGCATCTGTGTGTCCATTCTCTTTGCTTGTCTCTCAAGAGCAATATCCCTCTGTGCTAGATTTTCTGGACATATATTCAGAGATCTGTGAGACCAGAGATGACCAATGCCAAAATAATTTGCACGTTCTGCAGTCTGATCCTTTCCCTTTTTTCATCTCCACTGGATATCTTATTCCTCCCTTGAAAATCAACTATATTACATTGCATGGTCCGCTGCATTTCACCTGTATTTTCCCCTTCAATTTCATGCATGTATATGGAAGGGTTGTTGCTGTGGCAACCTTCTGCGAGGAAGCTTCTGAGCTGTTCTATTACTATATATTAAGGTAGATTATAGCAGAGAGGATCATTTTGAAAATAGAAAGAAATTTAACCAAATTTATGTCTAAAAATTTTAAAGCACCAGGACTCTGAGTATGAAAATATTCTGTAATTGAGTTCATTATTTAAAAATATTATCAGTGTTATTACTCTTTGTGTTAATTTTTAACTTCACTTTGGAAAATCATTTTCATGGTTTTTTTCCCCCCATTTTACCCTAGAGCACACTGCAAATTGGCATCTGGTACAATTGTTCTCAAGTGTATTTTTCAATATGTGCTATAATAAGTGTCTCTCTTTTTAATTTCTTTGGTTTTAAATAAATATTAGCTCATAATTTTCCATTTTCTCTTCTGAATTACTCTTTGTGAAGCAAAAATCCCATTTATAGAAGGTGAATTGCATCCTCTGTTAAGTGGAGCTGTTGTGTTCCAGTCCATCCTGGACTCAGTGCATTGAGGAAAAGCTATGATTTCTGATTTTGACTCCCAAGTGGGCATCAAGAAATAGAAATGTTGGAAGTGAAGTCTAATCTTCTGTTGTGTTGTCTTTTCCTTTGTTCCTATAGTGTTTACTTCTGAGCAGGTATTCTCCTCTTCTTCCAAGAGCAGTGTCTGTGGCACGTGCACAGACACACTCATATACACACCACTCACTCAGGGAACTGCAGAGCACATGAAAGAAATTACATACTGTTTTCAGTGGAAAAAGTTTAAAGTTCCTCTTTCTCATGGTTTCTTTTTTATCGCTCTTTTTTACCCTCACAATACACATGTTTTGAATCTGTTTTTGGATTCTCATTATTTTTAGGTGCACTAGACTGAGAACTCTTGAGAGGAGGCTTTATCACTTGCTCATTCTCATATTCCATAGCACAGGATCTGGCGCATTAAAGGCACCTGATAAATGATTGATTGTGCAACATAATGAATGCCATATAGACACTATGTCCCATAATACATATATACATTATTATTAAGGATCATAACCATTGTATTATAATCCACTGGAATTAGCAATGTACAATATAGTGTGCACCTTATATAGAGTAGAATCAAATATATGGAGGTTAATTTGTTTCATCTTAATAGTTGCTTTACATTTCTGGGCTGATTAAATGGGTATACTAAATAATTTATTTTGTGCCAATTTCTATTCATTAGCGTTTTATATAGATTTCTGTCACTACCTAAATGTGTTTAAGTGGTCTGGAGCTTCAAAGAATATTGCATGAATTCTAAGGAGTAAGGTCATTATCCTACTTCTGATATATTTGGTACCGATGTTTCAATCTCTAAAGAATCAAACTTACTAAGTTTTTCCTTGAGTTTATAGCTGTATTAGAAACTTCACTTTCTCATTCTTAGAGTTTAATAAAAAATATGGCTTTAAAATATCCCAAATTTAAAAATTTCAAATTTTATATTGATATTCTAATTTTAATTAACCATTTTAATTCTAGATTTAACCATTTTCCTATAGAATTCATCAATACAGAATCATATAATTGCTATTTTTGGAAAATATAGATTTAGTGCAAATTGTTCAGAAATATCTTTCATTGTAATATTCTTGTGCTGGACAATATGCATTGTAATATTGTCCTGTGCTGGCAATATGCAGCTAGTAGGAAATATGAGTTTTATAATTCTATGATTTAAATTTTTTATTTCTCCTGTATTCATTTTTCAATAATTATCCAATTTTCAATAATTATCTAATTTATGATCATGATGATTGTTTCCCATTACACTTTTTTCCCCTTAGAGAAGTTATACAGAAATCATATTTTTTAACAATAGATTTTCAAATATATCAGAATGACAAGTTATAGGTACATATTCATTACAAAGGGGACAATTTGGCAATATGGTGTAAGGTTTTTGCACCTATATGTGTGCATATTTTACATAATGCTTAAAAAGTCTTACACTTTTAACTTCTCCAGCCCTCATCGCCTCACCTGCAAAAATGAGGAATTCAGCTGAATAGTTTCTCACAACTGCTTCTGCATGTCAGTTTTCTGATTCTAAGTATCCAAAGCATCTAAAACTCATGACTATCTTCCAATGTGACTCTTTATGCTCTTCCATTATTTTTCCTTTTTCACTTACCACTCATGTTGTTTCATAAGTCAACAACAGAATATTTCTTGAAATCTCCCTTTTGGCCTCTGTAATATGTCATAAACTCTTGTTTGAATTTGTTCCTCAATGTTTTGCAAGTGGCCCATATCCATTTCTCTCTAAAAGTCTAATCTATAATCATATTTTGCTTGGAAAAGTATAGTAACTTCATAAGGGGTCTTCCTAAATTTTCTCTTATGCTGTTGCAACCTCTTCTCCTATGACATTCAGACAGATTCTTTAAAAATCCCAGTGGCATACGTAATTTCCTATTTGAGATACTCCAGTAGAATTGAAAAAAAACAGCTTTGTTAACTGTTGCAAGGACATTGCAATCCCCATCTCTTTCTCCCCATCTTGTTATGTTGAAGCCCCACTTTCTCTTCAATATTCCATATTGGATATCTTTCAGTTTCTCAAACATACAATGTTCTATGACTCAAGTCTTTTGATATTCTCTTCTCTCTGTCTACACTACATTGTCCCATGCAATTCCACTTCCACTAGTCAACTTCTACTCATTTTCCAATGTCTACTCCAGGAATGCTTAACCAGGAAAGACTATCAAGAAGCTCTGTACTAGATCAAGATGATATTACACATGCCTCTTATTTTACATGATATCTTAGTCTGCTAGCACTCATCAAAGTGCTAAATATTTTATAATTCAAAAATATCTACTTCTTCGATTAGGTGGGAAGCTCTCTGAAGGAGAAATTGTGTCTACTTCCTTCACCATCAGGTGAACTATCAAGTGCATTTAGAAATAAAGGAGAACCACCTATTGGTAAGAGGGTAATGTCTATTACATTAGAGATGGCAACTCTCAATATAGAATACATGCCATCCATCCCTAAAAAGTATTTTATAAAAATAGGATAATGTGATATATATGCTTTATAACCTGCTATATTTACCTACAAATTCAACAAATTGTCAATATTCTCATGTGATTGTAAAAATCTACTGCACTAATTTTTATAAACTGTATAGAAGTTCATTGTAGGACTCAAATGCTCTCATTATTTTTAGCTGTTTTATTTTGTTTCTTGTTTTGTTTTTAATAAAACAATTCCATAATCATTCAGACCACTATACTTGTATTTCTATGTACTACCATCATTTTCAAGGGCAATGTTCTACAAGTTTTTTATCTGGTGTATCCCTAAGGTAGAGAAGTAAAGAATGACAGCCTCACCTGAAATGACTCTTATAATAATGGGATATTATTTTATACATGTACACATATATAATATACATACATTGTATATATAATATTTTATATGTGCATATTTATATATTTTTATTTAATTTTATTTTATTTTTATTTTATTTTATTTATATTTTATTTTAAATATATAATATATATTTATATATTAAATAAAAGTGTGTCTATTTAAAATACAATTTATAATATGTGTTTTTTTTTTCCTTTTTTTTGACACAGAGTATCCCCTTGTTGCTCAGGCTAGAGTGAGTGCCATGGCATCAGCCTAGCTCACAGCAACCTCAAACTCCTGGGCTCAAGCAATCCTGCTGCCTCAGCCTCCAGAGTAGCTGGGACTACAGGCATGCACCACCATGCCTGGCTAATTTTTTCTATATATATTAGTTGGTCAATTAAGTTCTTTCTATTTATAGTAGAGACAGGGTCTCACTCTTGCTCAGGCTGGTTTCGAACTCCTGACCTCAACAATCCGCCCGTCTCGGCCTCCCAGAGTGCTAGGATTACAGGTATGAGCCACCGCGCCTGGCCCTATAATATGTGTTTTAATAATACATTTTGAAACTATTTACTAAAAATACTAATAATTGCCTTGCTGCTTCACTGTGTAATAATATGATATTGCATTGAGTCTATAAATGTTTAAAAATTAGACCGATTTCCATAGCATATAAAATCCAACATCTTGCTAAATTTTTATAGCCTTCTTGGTCTCATGATATTTCAGGAAACACACACAAAAATATGGGTGCAATTGACAATAATATGTTCATTAATTTATTATTTTATGATAATTCATGAATATAAATGGCAGATTGCTACTGAAAGACAGCGTGTAATCATTTCAGTCCACTCTGTGGAAATGTTGATGGTTTCATCTTGGTTAGATATGAAGATACTTGGATATTGTGCTGGATTGAAAGAATCTCTGATCTACTTGTAAGTCTATTTCAGTATCTAGAACCATACTCTGTCCCTTCTGTATATGCAAATGAATAATAATAATTTATTATCACTAATAATTATCATTAATAATAAACAGTATGCATCAGCAACACTTCTTACTCAATAGGCAAACTTGTTTTCATTGTGTTTTGTCATGTGTAGTAAAAACAGCCACCATTTCCCACTTTTAACATTCAAAATTTTAACAAATCTTCAAAAATTAAATCCCTGAAATAAGTTAACTTAATAATTAGAATTTATTATTAAGGTTAATAAAAATTTGTTGATCTTGTCTAGATGTTTTCTTTTTGTTTTTATGTTTTCTTTCTTTCATAACAAAAAATATCAGTAAACAGAGTTTAAAAACCCTGTCAGAACATTCTTCTCACCAAATCAGCATATATATCCCTAGGTGAACTAGTTCTTAAAAGTTTTCTTTATTTCATTAAATATTTATTGAAAATGAGTAATCAAGCCATGATTCCCTAAAATTAATTCTACTGAATACAATGAAAAAGAAATCAAGAAAAACACAACCTTTGATGCAACATGTATTTGATGAATAATGATGAAGAGGATTCTGGTACATAAAGGTTTTGATGAGAACTATCACTTTCACAGTTCTTTAATGTCAAGTTCATCATCAGAAGCCTCAGGTAAATATAATGACCAACACTTGAGACTGATGATTTATGTACTGCATTTTCCTACCTATCTCATCTGTCAGTTTTAAGTTATGCATCAAATTGATGCTTTTAAACACAGCTCTACACACTCAATTAAAATTATACTTTTTAAATGGATATGTAAATTGATATTAAAATTACTTACCCCCCTCATTTTTTAATCATGTCAGTTAATGGGGGAGGGGAGAAGTAATTGTAATATCAATTTACATATCCATTAAAAAGTATGTGTTTGCTTTTCCTTTTCCTTCCTGTGTGAGCATCAATGGATTCTTCTACTTTCAAAAGTCTTTTTTATTTTTATTTTTTTGTATTTTTTATTATTAATTGTTTTAGAAACAGGCTCTTGTCTTGTCACCCAGGCTGGAGTAAAGTGGTGCAATCATAGCTCATGGTAACCTAGAACTCATGGATTCAAGCGATATTTTTGCCTCAGCCTCCGGGGTAGCTAGGACTATAGATGCACACCATGCTGCCATGTCTGGCTAATTTAACATTTTTTTTCTTTTTCATTTTTTTCTTTCTTTCTTTTTCTTTCTTCCTTTCTTTCTTTCTTTCTTTCTTTCTTTCTTTCTTTCTTTCTTTCTTTCTTTCTTTCTTTCTTTCTTTCCTTCTTTCCTTCTTTCCTTCTTTCCTTCTTTCCTTCTTTCCTTCTCTCTTTCTCTCTTTTCTTTTCTTTTCTTTTCTTTTCTTTTCTTTCTTTTCTTTTCTTTTCTTTTCTTTTCTTTTCTTTTCTTTCTTTTCTTTCTTTTCTTTTCTTTTCTTTCTTTCTTTCTTTTCTTTCTTTTCTTTTCTTTTCTTTTCTTTTCTTTTCTTTTCTTTTCTTTTCTTTTCTTTTCTTTTCTTTTCTTTCTTTTCTTTCTTTTCTTTCTTTCTTTCTTCTTTTTTGCACAAACTGGGTCTCTCTGTGTTGCCCAGGCTGGTCTTGAACTCCTGGCCTCCAGTAAGTTTTTCTACCTCCTGAAGTGCTGGGATTAAAGGTGTAAGCTACCACACCTGGGCTGTATTTTATTTGTATGTGAAAAACAATCTCTTATTATGAAGGACAGCCTAAGGATAAAAACAGAAAAGATATTGCAGTTGACAATATGCATACCACAGAAAAGGTAAGGGTCTTTGACTTGAATATTATAAAGAGGAAGGCGCAGTGAGATGTAAGCCCCTAGTCCTTTTCAACAATTGTCTCTCACCACCAGTCCCCCCATCTCTGCCCTGGTGAAACCATCAAAAAGGCTGTTAAAATCAGTAGTAAAATGTTATTATCATTACACCAATTTATTCTGGAAAGAAAAAGGTATTATTCCTTCTGCACAAAGACAATCAGTAAACAACACACATTCACCATGCCCAGAGGATTCCACACTCACTTCTGGTGACAGTGAGCATCCTTGTCTTTTTCCAGTTTTTAGTGGGAATGCTTTCAACTTTTCCCCATTCAGTATGATGCTGACCGAGAGTTTGCCTTATATGGCTGCCTTTATGATTTTGATATGTTACTTCTGTGACTAGTTTTTTGAGGATTTTTATCATGAAAGGGTGCTGAATTTTATCAGATGCTTTTTCTACATCTACTATTGGGATGATCATATATGGTCTTTGTCTTTGTTTTTGTTTATGTGGTGGATCACTTTGTTGATTTATGTATGAATGTATGTATGAAGCATCATTGGGATAAAGCCAACTTGGTCATGATGGATTTTTTTTAATGTGGTGTTGAATTTGTTTGCTAGTATTTTATTGAGGATTTTGCATCTATATTCATAAGGAATATTGATCTGTACTTTTCTTTTTCTCTTGTGTACTGTCCTGGCTTTGGTGTCAGGGTCACACTGCCTTTGTGGAGTTCCTCCTTTGTGTTGACTTTGACCCATCTGATGACTATGTGTCTTGGTGATTGTCTCTTTGTGATAAATCTCCCTGATGTTCATTGAGCTTCTTGTACCAGGATGTCTAAATTTCTAGCAAGACCAGGGAAGTTTTCCTAAACTATTCTCTCAATTACATTTTGTAGCCCTTGTGCAGTTTCTTCTTCACCCTTAGGAATTTCTGTGATTCTTATATTTGGCCATTTTACATAATCCCATATTTCTTGTAGGTTTTATTCATTCCTCTTAATTCCTGTTTTTTGTTTTTGACTGAGTTAATTCAAAAGAATTGTTTTCAAGCTCTGTGATTCTTTCTTCTGCTTTGTGTAGTCTATTCTTAAAACTTTTTACTGTGTTTTGCATTTCCCTAAGTGAATTTATTTTGAGAAGTTCTATTTTTTTTAATATGTCAATCTGTTTAGTGATTTTTTTTCATTCATTCCCTTCATTATTTTTCTGATTTCTTTTAGTTGGTTTTACATTTTCTCTTGGATTTTGTTGAGCTTCCTTATCATCCATATTTGAAATTCTTTATCTGTCGTTTCAATACTTTCATTTTGGTTGATATCCACTGCTAGAGAGCTGGTGTTCCCTTTTGGAGTGTCTTTTCACTTTAATTGTTTATACTGCTAGAATTCTTTCATTAATTACTTCTCATTTAGAGCAGCTGTTGCCTCTTATTTTTGCATTTTCTTTATTTAGATGAGGTTTCCTCCCCACCCCCAACTCATATGTGTATGTTTGGGAGCTAATGTTGAGTAGGAACCTTTGGCCTTGCGTGTCAGTGCTTTAATGGCTATCTAGGTAATAGGTTCTAGTAGATGCTTTCATTATAGATATCCTTAGTGTGGTGGTTTTCTCAGTTGCTAGTTGTTTGTAGGCTGTAGCAGTGGTGGACTATGTTAGTGGGCCAAATCCCTGTCTCTCTCTTTGATGAAGGAGGATGAAGTCTTTGAAATCCTTTCTTTTTCAACAGCCCTGTGGTCTTCTTAACAATGTGTATGGTAGTGGCATGCCCAGATTAATCTCTGAGACAGTAGGTGGTGCTTGTGGGTGAGAATCAACCACACCCTGTAAGATTGAGTCAGTAAGTAAATGCTGTAAAAGGTATGCAGATTGACCTACCTGTCAGTAGGTGGTGCTTGCCAGAAAGAACAAGCTACAGTGTTGTTATTGGGACTTTTGACTGGATCTAGTGTCTCAGAAGAAGCACTTGAATGCCCTAGGTGGTGTGTAGGGCCACGGAACTTCTAGTTGAGTCCTTATTCTCTGCCACAGCAGAGGAAGGTGGGGAAGTGAAGCTGAGCAGGCCTGGGTAGGGTGAGCTTACCTTCAGGCTCCACAAAAAATGGCAAGGTAGCTGTTTCAGCAGTGGTCAAAGATCTGTTCCCTGCTTCTGGGTAAACCTGCCAGGGTGGGGCTGAAGTGGCCTCACCCAACCAGAAAGTCTGCTTGTGGAGTTGAGGCCATCTGAGATTCACATTCTGGCTGTCAGGAGTGGGTTTTGTTCTTCTCCCCATTGCTCCATGATTTCCTTCTGATGACTGCTGACAGAGAAGAACTCAACCTAGCTGAACTCCCCTGCAATTGTACTGTGGACTACAGAGCACCCTGCCCAGGATCCCAGCCCAGGCTGAGAATGTTGCCTTCCTGTTGGGGCAGGAGTGCTCCACGAGTGTGCTGGGGCTAGGGCCCACACTGTCTCCTCTCTGTTCCACCCATACAGGCTCTCTTGCCTTCTGAGATGAGTTCACAAATCTCCCCTCTGTGTCCCTAAGCAACATGATCAAGACCTGGGGGTATGGAATATGGCCTACAGGGCTGTCCCTGAGCACCCAAAGATTAATCCTTGACCATGCCAGGGCGAAGCATGCTCATCTGGAGTCATCTATGAGGTGCTCAAGTAGGTTTGACATCCTTCCACTTTGGAGTGGGCCCTGCTCTGATGTAGCCTTCATGCAGGGAGCACCGAGGAGGACCTCTGAGCCTGGAGCTTACAGTCTGAGCACCCCTTAGTCCACTGCAGAACCTTAAGAGAAAAGGTTTGAGTCCCACTCTCTGGGAAAGCCTTGGTATGGTGGCTTAATTGTCCCTCTTATTAGCCACAGGTTGGGGAAGGGAAGTGGAGGAAAAGAGTCTGGATGAAGGAAAGCTATCACTCTGGTAGTCTCTGTCCCTCCCTCCAGATGGCATCCGTCCCTGAGTGTCCAGGCTCTTTAGTCACGCAGATCCCCTGGGACCCACAAGACCCCTGTGGCTCCTGCAGTTTGGGCCATAGTTGGGAAATGTTTGCATGAGAGTGAGCAAGGCAAAAGCTGAGGAGTTAAATTCCTCTGTGAAGGACAAAGGTACATGGTGGGTAGAGAAGTAATATGGTACCTACCATCCTGGCTTGGGTTTGTGGTGACGGGAAGTGCCCCAGGAGTGTTGGGAGGCTGGTGCTTTGTCCACAAGAAGTTCCCAGATCACTGGAAGTGGCAGCTTTTGTGCTCCTGAGGATAGAAATTCTCTCCAGAAGCTCAGGAACCTGCTATCAGAGATGCACAGGAGGGAGAAATAAACTACTCTACCTACCCTTTTTGGTGGACTCCAAACTTCTTGGGGGTTGATTTCTGCTGATATTTTGCTCTTCCTTGTTCTGTTCCACACTTTCTTCCCACGAAGTTTCTTGTAGGTTCTGGCACCCTTTCCTCAGAATTAAACCTGATCTGTTTGTTTGTTCATTTTTTTCTGTTTCATCTAAAACTTTTCCTCCTTACTGAGGCACTCTGGCAGCTGGTATCTGTGCTCAGTCATCTTGAATATGTGTTTAGTTTTTACGAAGCAAAGTCTATCCATCTTTTCCTTGGACATAACTGGTGATATCCTCTGTTATTAAGCTTAGAAAGTCTTTTTTTATCTAAAGATCAGTTAAACACTTTTCTATATATTTTCACATTTTATTAGTTTATTGTAGTCTTCAGCTTACAGTGGTCAGGACTTGGTCAATGACTTCCAGCTTCTCTAATTTTTGCCTCAAATTTCAACTCTGAAATAATCAAAGAAAGCCAAATATTCTCCCCAAATTCATCTCATAAGATACCCTACTTCCAGTTAGTCCACCTCCAGCTTCCCCATGCTAACAAAATTCAATCAAAGCATACCTGAAGCATACCCCCTTTTCCCCCTTCACTGTATAGCTTTTCCACTTCCCTGCCTGCCTTTGAATCTCTGGCAAATGCAACGATGGTGACTGACTCCCTTGCTGTGGGAAGCTGCAAATAAGTCGCCTCTGTTTGTTCTCATTTTGTGATCTTCATTTATTCTCACAATGTATCTTGAGCCTAAATTCTTTGTGGATTTTTGTCTTCTACCTTTGAAATTAGAATCATATAAAATTATCATGATATGTTCAGTTATAGATTGGTTTTTCATAGTTAGCTTCTTATGGAATTTTATGATTCCTATGCAGATATATCTATACACACACACACACACACACACACACACACACACACACACACACACACTCAGTCCTTTTCTCATTTCCAGAACATTTTTTCCCATCTTTTATCACATATTGTTGCTTTTCTTCCTGTTTTTATATTTTTTACTCGAAGGCAAGTATCACTCTTGTTTAGGCCTCAGATCTTAGAATTCTGTATCTTTTACCTTCTTTGTCATGGTTTCAATAGTATGTCCTTTTTGTTGATATTCTATTCTGTTTTCTTCCCAAAATAGTTTGTGTGCTTTTATTCTACTCTTAGTAATATAAATTTTATTGTGCCACTGTCTTTTAGTATTTCCCATACACTTATTTCTTCACTCACCGTTTTTTTGTCTCTCTGCTCCCATTTAATTTTGTTTAAATTTTGCCAATATCTGGATTATGTCCTTTACAATAATTTTGAGGACATCAAGCAGAAATATTCCATTATTTTCTATTTAATTCACATAAGTAGTTTTCAAACTAATAGCCTCAGCACCAGGGAACCACTATCAATCTATGGTTAAGAAAGAGATGATCTTCAAAGTCAAATATGGTCGAAACAAGTTCAAAACATGACTTCTGACTCTTCCTAATTATACTGCATTGAATCAAATCTCTTACTTCCTATTTTTTAATTTTTGTACCAGAAAGTAGAAATAATAATACTTACCTGTTTGGGGCCATTAAAACATTTTTCTTTTGAAGTTTGTTCATAGGCTGAGAATAAGTCAGAACATTCTTCCCACTTTCTTTATGTCTGTCTGTGATAGTGATCCTCAAACTTTAGCTGGCATGAGAATCCTCCGGAGGGCTTGTTAGAGCCCCTGATTGCTGGACCCCACCAGCAGAGTTCTAAGTTAGTAGGTTTGAAGTAGGGCCTGTGAATTTGCTGAATTTACATTTCTGACAAGTTCTCAGGGGATGCTGCTGCTGCTGGTTTCTCATGGTCCCAGGACCACACTCTGAGAACCTTTGCAATATGATTTTTGGTTATTGTTGGTTTTTTTTGTTTGTTTGTTTGTTTGTTTCCCAAGAATAGAGCACATGATGCATAATTAAAACTTTGGCCTCTTAATAAATTATGAGTAATAATAAAGTTAGTGAATTTCTTCTGCCTGTTGACATGATTTTAATCTTATCTTTTGTCCCAGTGATACTATTTGGTTTTGCTTTTGAATTTATTTATAGACATTTTACGGAAAATGTAGAGGAAAGGTATTAAAGCTAGAAAAACTTATTACCATATTAACTAGGAATGTTTATATTTCTGTACAAAATTTCATCATATGTGGAAAGTTAATTCGTCTCTTCTGATCATAAGTTCACTGTTACAAAAGCCATGTCTTAGATCCAGGTAATGATGTATTGTAACTTACTGTTGACAAATAGTAACCAAAATTAATTTTAAAAAATATGTTACATAGCATTTAATAGTTTACAAGTTGATTTCACACATGAAATCTCACTTTATCTTCACCACAAACATGTTGTTTAGGTTTTATTTTCCATATTTAAAAGTAAAATTACTAGGTTGATAAATGGGTAGTACATTGCAAAGCCAAGCTTATACCCATATTTTCTGATTCTAATTCCAGTGTTCTTTCAACTACAGAGTAGATAGTGTATTACAAAGTCCATGTAAAGACTATGGGCGAACAATACCATTGAAAAATTAATTAACAAGATATGCCACGCTAGGGTACAGAAATAGCTGAGGTACAAAATAGCAGGGTGTGGAACTTATATTTGCTACATCACACTTGGCTCTGTCCCCGCCAAGAACTTTCACAGCATAGAGCCGCCTTGAAGTCTTTTTGTTACTGAATAAGTCCATTTAAACTTGAAGTTTATATTTATGGTGATGGGCACTATAAAACCAGAAAACCATACTGAACATTTGCCATTTTTTATATGACTTCCAAAATGTCAGTTAAGACTATGTGGACTATTTGTGTGTGTGTGTATAAAATTTATACATGTTACTTTTGTAGATGTATATATATATATATATTGTGAGTGTGTTTTCCTTTTCTTTCCTTCTGAACAAACAAGCCCAGATTATCTCTTTTGGTGGTTTGGGCCAGTGGTCCCCAATCTTTTTGGCATTACACACCAGTTTCATGGGAGACAATTTATCCACAGACTGGGGCGCGGGAGTGGGAGATGGTTTGGGGATGATTCAAGTGCATTACATTTATTGTGCACTTTATTTCTATTGTTATTACACTGTAATATATACGGAAATAATTCTACAACTCACTATGGTGCAGAATCTAATGCCGCCACTGATCTGACAGGAGGCGGAACTCAGGTGGTGATGCCAGCAATGAGGAGCAGCTGTAAATACAGATGAAGCTTCACTTGCTCACCATTTACTTCCTTCCTGCCATGTGGCCCAGCACAGCACAGCACTAGTCTGCAGTCCAGGGGTTAGGGACCACAGGTTTAGCCAAATCAAAGGAGAGGCATTATAGCATATTGGTCTAAGATTTGTCTCTATTTACCTTAACCTTCTTTGGACCTAGTTCAGTTTCTGTGGTAGAGGGCTTTCTTCTCTTTCTCACTGTGTCAGTGTGGAAATTTCATTTCTAGCCTCTCTTTTTCTTTTGTACTGAGATTTGTACTGTGTAAACATTTCATTCTCTTCCTCAGCATGACTCATAAAAAGAGCTTTTCCCTACCTAATATATTAAGTGAAGGTGGAAGTTGGACTTGATAAATTATGAAAGGATAGCATTAAGGGTTGGATTTCTGATCTTGTTTTTGCTGATAAATGGAAATATCTAGCTTTAATGGTATGTGTTCTATCTTAAGCCCCTGGGATTCTCACTATTTAGTTTTTGCGATTGGACGAGAATATGTAGTTTTTATTTGCTAAAGAAAGATTAATTTTGTTGCTATGAGGTTGATATCATTCTGCTTCTTGAACATATTTTACTTCTCAGTTCCTGTAGGAAGTAGAAAACTGGATAGCATTCCCTCTCATGGTGAGTTGGCAAGGATCCCTTAACTTGATATGGCGATATTCTAGCAGTGAAAGCAAAGTGTTTTAATTCACATCCCCCAAGCTGAAATTTTCTACTTCTCAGAGTTACCTCTCCATTGCTCATATAGATAGGGGCAAGCTGGTCCTTAAAATCCATTAATTATAATTTTAATTAGATGATTCAGTTGCACATAAGCTATTATAGACTCCCTTTTGGGGTGATATATAGCATATTCCTCTCTTCTCTGGGGACTGCTCCTGTAGTCTCATTTGTACCATGCAATATTGTCCACTTGACCATGACTTATTGATTAAGTTAGATTTCTTCTGGACTTCAAAATAACTTTGAATAACTTGCTGATTTACTTTTTTTAAGAAAGTGTTCAAATTAGTTGTTTGAAATATTCAGGCCTTTGTTTGCTTTGGTGTATTTTCTGGATTAGTTTCAAATATATAATTCAATGATTAGGTCTTGTTAAATTAATAATGATTAGTCATTTACATGTAAACAACTCCTGAATATTTATGACTTGGTTATGCACAAGTGCAAATGGTATGAGTAAAAGCTAAAATACATTTTATAATTGGACACTATGTCTTGACCTCAGCAATGTGCAATCAATGTTTTAATCTTTTTCAGAATGTTAATAAGTTCTCCTTGGACAATACTAAAATAGAGGCAATTTGCATAGTGGTCCAATCTGTAGGCTCTGAAGCCAGACTGAATTCTGTCACTAGTGCTGCCACATCCCAGCCGTGGCAGGTATAGTTGCTATACCCTATATCAACTTCTCTAAAATGGGCATAATAGTAGTGTTAATACCTTCTTAAAATTGTTGTGACATTTAAATGCATTCAAACATTCAAAGTGCTTAAAATAGTATAGTACCTGACACATAAGAAAATTATTATTACTATTACTATAATCATTATTATGAACATAGAACTATTTAGCCTAGATTTTCCCAATTGTTTTTCTTAATAAAGGTATTTAGAATTTGGCTACAATATATAAATATGCCACATGTAGACTATGAAGATTTACAGCTTTCTTCCAGCATAGATTCATGAAGGAACATGTGTTTTACTCAGAATCGTCTCATGATAACACTTTCAGTTCCATTTCAATCTAGTTAATTTAATCATTTTCATAAATGTGCCAGGGCTACATGAAACTCCCAAATTATATTCTCATAAGCCATAAAAAGCTTCCTGATCCATGTGCCAAGACCTTCATGCAAGAAAGGGCAAAGCAACACTTTAAAAGAATTTAGCACCATTACAAAGCTACTTAGAAGTACAGCAAGTGATATTTGGCTGCAAACCATCATCTCTGTTAGGAAGCTTGGAAGCAGAATATCACTGTGTCCCGCAAAGTGTTATAGCACATATGGTGAACTGTTCTTTATGAAGGCTCCTGAGAGGTGATCTGTGTTTGGGTCAAGATAAGTTTGGCTCTGTATTTTCTGCTCTGCTCTAGCAAACAGCCCCCACCCCACCCTTATTTCAAAAGGATTTTACTCTGGGGGAAAAAAAAGTCCCAGTAAAGCTGTAACAGAGGAACATAAAAGGCATTATATAAATTTATGTCTCAATTGATTTTATGTCAACCCTCATTACATTTTGTGGATGTGCATATCATTTATTTTTCACTTCTAACAGCCTTAGGATGTGATGGGTTGTTTATTAAAATTGAATTCATGATTATCTTTATTTTTCCCTTTAGATCTAGGAGATAACTATACACTTTTTCAGCTTTTGGCTGAAATAGCAGTTTCCTAGTTATGTGTCCTTGAGCATAACCTGGAGGGTGAAGTGGGACTGCCAGTGATAAAGTATGAGTGTAGTCCACAAACTAAAATCAATATAAAATCTAAACCATTCCTGAGAAAGCATGGGTCTCCCACTCTATGGAGCCCTGAGAGATCCTGCAGTTCTTTTCTGTTACAAACTTTTATTGAAACACTATTATGTGCCAGATGTTATGTGAACTGGTCTGAGAGTTCCATGGATGAACCATGTATTCTCCTTTTTTCAGAGTGCTCACAGTTTAAGAACAGATATAGACTTACAAAATGCAAATATGAGTATGACGTGAAGAATGCTATATGAGACGTTATGTAGAACACGCAATTTGAGTACAGAGCAAGGAGAGATTACTTCTGCCTGAGAGTTCAAGTTGCTGATAAGAAGAGGTTTTCAGAGGAATGACTGAGCTGGATGTTGGAGAATAAATAAGAGTTTTTGAGGCAGAGGGATGAGGTCAGGACAATTGAAGCAGAGGAAGAAACATGTATAACTGCATAGAGTCAAGAGGAAACATGGCATGCTTGGAGAAAAATGAGACATTCAAAGTGGTCAGAACCTAGAAATGTGTGAAAAAAATGGTAGTAGAGGAAAATCAGCTCAGAGAGATGGATTAGGGTCTGGTCATGAAGAGCTGTGGAAGATGTACTGAACAGTATGATTGCCCTGTTGGCAAAATGAGTGAATAACTTTTTGATTTAGAAAGATAACTTTGGCAATTGTGTCTCAAGGATAGCTAGAAGGGGAAGAAAGTCATGGCTGAATGTTCAAATAAGATGTGATCATAATGCTCCTTGTGATTGATGACAAAGATCTTGGTGTACAGAATTACATAATATAAGGCAAAGAGTAAATGAATTCAGAGATATTTTAGGAAGTAGAAAAGATATATATGCCATTACCAATTGGATAACAGCTGGAAAGAAAAGTTGAGAATAAAACTTTCAAGCTAGGTGGATCACAATACAATTAATGACAATGTAGGTAGAGAAAGACATAATACTAACATAGATGAGAATTTCAATATTAAACTGCTAGTTCGGATAAGCTTGTTGTTGACTCAGAAGGAGATAAGTAATGGCATTTAGAAATAAGAGTTTGGTGTTTAATAGTGTAGTCCAACATGGATATGTCAACACATGGAAGGCCATCAGAGTCATAAGAGTGAATGAAATCAGCCAAGGAGGCATGTGGATTAAGAGCACAAAAATGACTGATCAGAATGATCTGATCTGATCAGATGATCAGAAAAAAATGCAGAGAATAGTTTTGTTAGTTGAGATGCTTTTGTATACAATACACAAAAAAAGTGATTTAAACTGGCTTAATCAAGAGAAGAATTATCTCAAATGAGGGAAAGGCTAGAGCTTAACTTCCTAATTTTGGTCACAGGGATTTTTCAGCTTTAAACTCTCCCATTTTGGCTTCCCTTATCAGCACCAAATGGCTGCCAGTAGCAATTGTGGTTGTAGGCACGAGGAGAGAGAAAGGCAGAGAAACATTCCCTTAACCACGAAAATAAAAGCTTCCCTCCAGACTGATGGGACCAACCAAACCATATGTTCATCCCTGGTCAAATTAACAACCACTAGGGGAAGACCACGTCAGCTCAGAGACATGTGGTATAGGATTACCATAATTGGCTGGGAATAATTAGGACCTACAGGATATGACCTATGCTAGAGCTGTCAACTTCCTCGAGTCACATGGCCTGAACTGGGAGAGGTACATAGCTGGACAAGATGCTGATTATATTAGGAAGGAGTGATAAAGGGGATGGCTTCTAGATAGGCAAGCAATAGTCTCTATCACTCTGATATTCTAAAGGACAGAATATGACACTTTATGCTTACTGACAATTACCAAAATTCAAGTTTGTTGATTTTACTTTATAAAATTAGGTATTTTTTTTTTAATTTTTTAGGGCAATAAGGAAATGGGGCAGCATGTGGGACAACATTATGGTACCACATTACTTTTCTGAGAGCAGGACTTCAGTCGGTATTTGTAGATAATACCTAACATTTGTTAAATACTTTTTCAATCCTACATACCTTGCGAAGTTTTTTACATGAGTTATCACAATTAATCTCTCAACACTCCAATGCAATACTCAACTTTGCGCAGGATCATTTCACCAGCATGTGGTGGAATCAGGGCTCAAACTCAGCCCATATAATTCTACAGATCAAAAACTCAGGGTCTATTCTCACTTCTAATACTCCTGCCATCATGCACCACCACCATCCACCAACCACAAACAAAACAGAATTCAAAAACTGTGTGAGTTGTCAAGTACCCTGACAAATGGGTTGGAGTTCAAGATAGCTTGGACTGAACTCTGGCTAAAAAAAGAAGCAACAGCCAACCTGGGAGGTGTTAAGAGAAGGCTACTGCTTAATAGGCACAGAGGTTCCCAGGGCTTAGCCTCACATGCGATACCAATGGTCGTTAAGACGAATGCCAAATCCTTCTGCTGAGAGATGGAAGTTCCTATTTGAGCTTGGATTGGCTCAAGGACTTGGAAAGAACTTTTCATGTAAAGAACATAAAAGTTGAGAAGGTCTAGAGAAGGTGAGTTTTGATAATACACTCAGTCACCAGTTGCTAATCATCTCCAACACTAGCTAACTGCCAACTACCAGCCTTTGTCCTCCCCTACTGAAGGAGTTTACTGATAATTTCACCTATAGGTTGAAAATCATGCCAGTTCGCAAATAAAATCTTTTAAAGCACTGTTTGTGTTTTCTTGGCATCTTAACCCCCTTGCTTCCAGTAAGACTTTAATATTTCATCCACCAGCCCTATTTAGATCCCATATTGTAAGGCAGATTTTATTTTGGTATAATTCTGACTTGGAACTTAAGATACTAATGCTGAGTCCTCCATTGTTTTCCGAGTTGCAATTCCATTGCCTTCAGAGAAAGCCTCTTCTGGTTTCTTGCCCCCTGCCTCACATTCCTAAGCCTGAATTTTCCTATGTTCTCTAATTCATGATTGAGACTATAGTTGGGGATTATATTCCAAAAACTTGTAGTGTTCCTCAATCTCCTTTTCAGAACTAGACTTTTTCTTCATCTCACTGATACTCTCCTTAGGAACTTGAACCGCGACTCGTACTGTAGTCACATGTCACTTATTGATAAGGATACTTTCTGA
Organism: Microcebus murinus; assembly: GCF_040939455.1. Lineage (NCBI taxonomy): Eukaryota > Metazoa > Chordata > Mammalia > Primates > Cheirogaleidae > Microcebus > Microcebus murinus. The sequence goes on from NC_134111.1 coordinate 35,578,231, forward strand.
GAAACACATCTTTAGACAATTCTGTCATTGTGTAAACATCATGGAATGTACTTACACAAACCTAGATGGTATAGCCTACTCCACACCTAGGCTATATTGTCTAGCATATTGCTCCTAAACCCCTGCTTCGTATTACTGTACTGACTACTGTAGGCAATTATAACACTATGGTAATTATTTTTGTATCTACATATATCTAAACATAGGATAGTACAGCAAAAATACAATTGTATAATCTTATGGGACCACTGTCTTATATGCAATCCATCATGGACGGAAAGATAGTTATGGATGCATAAGTGTATTTCTGCTTTCCCTGGGTCTGCATAGGAATGGAGGTTACCAAACAGCTCATCTGCTGTGTTGAATATTCATTATCCCATAGTCCTCTTCTAAGTACCCATCCTAGCCCAGTGAGCAATTCTAAGACCAAGCCTGGGGTAAGCCTGGGCTCTTCCCTGTACTTGAGATATCTGACAATAAATAAACTGCCCTGCCTCACAGATGAACACTAAGAGAAAACATATTTCATTGTCAATTCCACTGCCTCTGTAGACTTTAACAGATTTTCAGATAGTTCTAATAGATTCAAAAGAGTATGTGTAATACTGATTATAAAGAATGTATATTGTTTAACATATTAATGGTTTAATATTTTATTTATGTGCATAGAATTGAATCAACTTTTAAATCAAAGGCAGAAAATAACTTGTGGAAGGAATTAAGATCTTCCTTGGAGTTAGTATATAAGTTTATTTTGTGTGGTTGAAAATGGAGAAATTATGTTATATATAGAGCCAACATAAAATTCAGCCTCACTTATCCTATTGAAGAATCATGATTATTGATATCTATCAGATAGATAATCTTAAAAACAAGGCAAACTAAAAACTCTAGAGCCCTTCAATAGGATAGAAAGAAAAAGATACCATTTCCAAAACCACTCTGATATTTCCACTCTGCAAATCTGAATTGGTGTCACTAATTTGGTTGCAGATGAATTTGTATTACTTCTGGCTTGTCATGGACTCAGACTGTGATAACTTCAGCTCTTTGGGGATTCTGATGCTGTCAGGAGGCCAATTTTTGTAAAACATTTTAGAGAAGTAATGCTTATATATAATGGGGACATTGTTCATGAGATTGATTGTACTTGATTTATGCTCCTATCTTTTAAGTCGGGTAAATGTCTGAAACTGAATATTCTGAATAATTTTCATCTCCCTAGCCCCCATTATATACAGGATAATTCAAAAAGAATCAAACACTTTAAAAAGTATATTACTAAGTTGGTCACATATGAATATGTAGTCAAAACCAATTTGAAAAGAACTGACATGGATATTGTTACATATGTTCAATGCATCCTTCATTTCACAGGGCATACATCAATTTTATGATCTAATTCTTCCCACACTCCTTTATTACACATTGCCTTCCATTGCTGAATTAAGATCCACCATGTATCCCTTCTGTTCTTTAAAGCTATGAGAAAAAAGTGTTACAACATCAAAGTTATTAATTTATCCTTCAGAAAGTCTTGTGGTTTGCTATCTGAGGATCTGGGTGGCTACTCTTCAAGTATTTATTACATAGAGATAATATATATGTATTTTTATTTTTCAGATATATTATTTAAATAGAGGTGATCATATTTTATTAAAGTAAAATAAAATGAAAATTTTTGTATTTCTTGGTTAATGTGAGAAGATATTGAAAAAATGTTTATCTTTCTGATTTAGCATATAAGGTAAATAATTTGTTGACTATTGAAGGTAGATAATAAAACTCTAATTATAAATGTGCTACATATAACAAGAATAAGGAAAATAGGAAAGCTATAAAAAGTAATAATTTCTGAGAGGCTATTAGAAATTTGCACTTTTTCATTATATGTTGATGAACCTAGGACATCTCAAATATGACCTTTCTCAATAAGCAGTCCTGATCCAAAAATTGCATTCTAAATATGAATTTAAAAAATAGTAAGTGAAAAAGGCACATCATTTTATAACACATAGATCATTAGTTTGTCACCCACCAACATAATGTAGATGAAAAATAGAAGTTAGCAATGCAAAGATGACTAGAAGGAAAATCAAATTTGTCATCAAAATGCAAAAGAGAAGCATATATACTGTACCATGATTTATAAAGAAGACTTTATTAATGGAAAACCCTCAACATTATAATTTCATATAACCAAGTGATATACTATATTTTGGAATCAGTGTTTTGCTATAGTGGATAAACATGTAGATTGTTGTATCAAAGCCATGAGAAAAGATGTCTTTTAATCAACTTCAACTTCACAATGTAATCACTAATTATTATATATAATTTATTTTTTATTTGATGATTTTCTTAAAACAATATAAAATCTAGACTGTGTCCTTGAATTACCATATCTTAACATTGGAAGTCTTAAAATTATTTTACCTAAGGTTTATATTTACCTAATAACATCTAGTTATAAAATACAATTGACTTCTGTTTAATGTCATAATATAGAAGCCCTTATAACATAACTTTAAAAATTATGTATATGTTAAAAAAGCCCAGCTGTAAAGTAAGAATAGTCTCTGCAAGTCAGATGAATGGACTTAGCTTTTCATCATGCTCCATGGAAAGTGCTCATTTTTAAAGGTTCTTTTCCAGGATATGAAATTCAGTGTGCTATTAGAGAACAGAAGGGAAGAGGCACATTATTATTTAGAAATGAGTTTTGAACACACATAAGGTAATTATTATGAGCCAAAGCTATCAACCTTGGAAAATTTGGAAAATCTAAAATGTTCTCTGGAAGATCAGAATAAGTGGATGGTTATTGAAGTGTTATGGTAGAAAATGAAAATATCATTTCAGTTTGGTAGAAAGAGATTAATAAGAAAAATTGCAATTATTGAAATGAAAGCTAGTGCTATATGCTTGCAGAATTACATTTTCTGTCCTTTCTCCTCTTCTAGGGATAGATTCTAAGTATAAGCTGCATATAGGGTTACCTAAAATTATCATGTAAACCAGGACACATCTGAACATGAATGGAAGTGCTAGTAACAATTACTACAGGCAAACTGAGAAATGTTCATCCCAGAAGGCAAAGGTATTTTGAAAGATTGCCTATCCATTCTAGTTCTTCATAGAGGTATAATCTCTTTGGATATGTTCTTATTCTCTGTATGCCTCAGTTTTCTCCCCAGTGTAATGGAAATAATAAAAACATCTGGAGTTGTTGTGTGGAGGTCTTCTAAAGTTACTATATAGTTTCCAATATTACTGTGTTTTATTGTTGCATAGTATTCCATCAGTAAATGCACAAAACTTATTTAAACAATTTAGATTGTTTCCAATATTTTACTATCATAATGCTCCAATGTCATTGCATTTATGTCATTTCACATATGTGAAATATATATATATATCTGTAAATTCCTAGATTTAGCATTGCTGGGTCAAAGGCCATATATATCAAATGTGTTTAATTAACAAACCCTCAAAAGTTTGTTCTTTGTTTTGGAACACATAAAAATACATATTTAATTGTGTGAGAGGTAATCTATTCCAAGAAATGCATCATTTACATATCCATTTCTGAAAACTCCCTGGAATAACAATTATTGAATTTCGTACATGTAGAGAATTTCTCCATGGCTTTAATATTGCATTGCTAACTGAAGAGTTCTGATTGCATAGTTCCCCAGATTTCTTTTTCACTTGTTAAATCATCACTTTAAGCTCTTATTTTAAAAAAATATCTGATAGAATTTTGTGTTTCAGATGGGGAAAAAGGAACAGAAAAGGAAGGTAAAAGAACGTAGCCAATTGGTTGGAGTAGAAGAAAAATGATTTGATGGTAACAGTAACTAATGTAATGTAATGTAACTATTTATGGGTTTGACATATTATCACCTTTGCTATATTCTATTGGGTAGAAGCCAATCATCAGTCCTACTCACATTCAAGAAGGGGTTAATTCACATCTTTGAGATAGAGTTCAGAAACTATTTATTTATTTGTGCCTAGAAGAATCCTTTACGTTTATTAAGTGGTGTCTGGAGCCTTGCTCATATCATTCCTAAAATGGCACTCTCATCCCAAAGGTGTGCTCTTCCTACAAAGTACCTATTTTCAGTAGATCACAGTAATTAATGCTTGTTACTATTTAAAATGAAGTAAATATATTGAAACAAAAGTCTATAAATCATTATTATTACTTAAATGAACTTTAAAAAGCTGGGCAACCTGAGGCTCTGGGAGGACCTGAGTCCAGTCACATACATGGCCTTTCTGGTTGAATTCTTTGTTATGAATGTGAATGCATTCAAGCCTTGTTTTATTTTATTTTATTTTTTATTTCAGCATGTTATAGGGGTACAAATATTTAGATTATATAATTAAATTTTCCTCATGCCTTGTTTTTAAACTTTCTTAGTGGAGTCTAGAGAAGCTTTTACTCTAAGGCTGGTTTAAGTCCTAAGGTATGACTCTAATTGGATTTTTGCTGAATGTTCCCTATGTTCAACAAGGTATCTCCATTTTTGTGGGAATTCAAGTGACTCCTTACACTATGTGAGCTGTTGAAATTGACTTCCAGTGGCCTGGTACTGTTTCTTTCTCTTGAAGTTCTTTTCAAGTCATCCTTGTGACTTTATATATGCGCAGATTAACATTTGTCCATGAACTGTAGAAAATTCTGTGACCCTAATGATATCTACATCTTGATGTTAATATAATCCCTATATAACCCCTTCTTGAATGTGAGCAGGACTGATGATTGGCTTCTACCCAATAGAATATAGCAAAGGTGATAATATGTCAAACCCATAAATAGTTACATTACATAAGACTCCCTCTCAGGAGGCTCAAGAAGAGACTCATTCTACGATTGATCTTGAAGAAAGAAATAGCCATTTTGGGAACTGCTTATCAAGAGGGCCATGCAGCAGGGACCTATGGTGGCTTCTAGGGCCCAAGGGCAACCTCTAATGAGTATCCAGTAAGAAACCAGGGCGTTCAGTTCTATGGCCACAAGGAAAGGAATTCTGCCAACAACATTTAAAGCAGATCTTTCCCCAGTTGAGCTTCAGATGAAACCACACTCCCAGTAGTTCCCTAGATCGCAGGTTGGTGACACTATGAAGCAGAAAATCCAGCTAAGCTGTGCCTGTACTTCAGATTTACAAAAGCTGTAAGATAATAAAAGTGTATAGTTTTCAGCCACTAGGTTTGTGATAATTTATTATATAGCATAGAAATCAAATACAAACCTTAATATAGATTTGTGGAGCTCTATGTCTGCATAGTTACCTCCTTTCTAACATATTGTTCTGCAAATTCTAGCCACCTCAGGTACTCCAATCTCCATTCTGTGTTTCTGCAAATCATCAAGATCACCTAGTTCTATTTTGGTTCCCCTTGACTATTCTGCATGCCAGAAATTATCTCCAAATAGAAAACATAAGGAAATATAGGTAGTGTTCACTGTATTTGCTTCTCTTCCTGCAAGGATCACAGTTCTGTGCTTCTTGTTGCACTGTATTTAAAAATAGTTGTTTATAGGCCGGGCATGGTGTAATCCTATCACCTTGGGAAACCAAGATGGGAGAATTACTCGATGTCAGGAGTTCAAGACCAGCCTGAGCAAGAACAAGACCCCATCTCTACAATAAATACAAAATTAGCCAGGTGTGATGCTGTGCACTTATAGTTCTAGCTACTCAGGAGGCTGAGGTAAGGGGATCACTGGAACCCAGGAATTTGAGATTGCAGTGATCTATGATGATGCCATTGCACTTCAGCCTAGACAACAGAGTGAAACCCTGTCCCCCCAAAAATTGTTTATGTATTTTGCTCAGATTTTTGTTTATATCAAGGTTGTAAGTTCTGGTTCTGTTATTCCTTCATGTCACAGAGAAGAACTTATCTTCATTTTGGGAAAATACATTCTCTGAGTATTAAATTCTAGGTTGAAAGTTTTTTTTCTGTTCAGTGCTTTGAAGAAAGTCTGTATATTCTATATTCCATTTTATCTACTGACAATTCAGCCATCACTTTTGTGGTTGCCCCTTTGAAAACAGTGTCTCTCTTTTTAAATACAGTTGTTATTAACATTCTCCCTTTGTAGATATGAGATTATATCATCAGCAAAGATAGATAGATTGACCTCCTCTTTCCACAACCAAGAGACTACTGTAAATGATAAATGAATTCAGCAAAGTCTCAGGTTAAAAATTCAGTGCAGACAATTCAGTGGCTTTCATATATGTCAATAATGGTCAAGCTGAGAATAAACAACACAATACCTTTTGCAATAGCAAAGAAAATAAAATAGAATACTTAGGAATTCATTTAACTAAGGATATGAAAAACCTCTATATGGAGAACTATGAAACACTGAGGAAAGCAATTGCAGAAAATGTAAACAGATGGAAAAACATATCATGCTCATGGATCAGCAGAATCAACATTGTTAAAATATCTAAACTACCCAAAGGGATTTACAGATTTAATACAATCTCCATTAAAATTCCATCATTAGTTTTTGCAGTTCTCAGAAGAATAGTTCTACACTTCATATGGAACCAGAAAAGACCCCAATAGCTAAAGTAATCTTACATAATAAGAATAATCTAGGAGGCATCATTTTACCACACTTCAAGCTATAGTACAAGGATATAGTAACCAAAACAGCATGGCATTGGCACAAAAACAGAGACATAGATCTATAGATCAGAACAGAGAACACAAATATGAATCCATCCTCATATACCATATAATCTCTGACAAAGCAGATAAAAACACTGGGGTAAATAATCCTTATTCAATAAATGCTACTGGAAAAATTGGATAGCCACATGTAGAAGACTGAGACAGGATCCCCACCTGTCACCTCTAACAAAAATCACTTCACCGTGGATAACAGACTTAACCTAAGGCATAAAACTGTAAGAATTCTAGAAGAAAATGTTTGAAAAACTCTTGTAGATATTGGAGTAGCCAAAGAATTTATGAAGAAAATCCAAAAAGCAATCACAGCAACAATAAAAATAGATAAATTAGACCTGATAAAATAAAAAAGCTTCTGCACAGCTAAGGATACAATCAATAGAGCAAATAGGCAACCTACAGAATGAAAGTATTTGTATGCTATACATCTGATAAAGGACTGATAACTAGAATGTACAAAGAACTCAAGCAAATCTGCAAGGAAAAAATCAAGCAACCCCATTAAAAAGTGGGCAAAAGACATGAAAATAAGCTTTTCAAAAGAAGATAAGATAGACTAATGGCCAAGAAACACATGAAAACATTTGCTCAATGTCTCTAATCAACAAGAAAATGCAAATCAAAACCACAGTGAGATATCACCTAACTCCAGTGAGAATGGCTTTTATCAAAAAATTCTAAAACAACAGATGCTGGCAAGGATGCAGAGAGAAAGGTACACTTACACATTATCGGTGGGGACTGCAAACTAATACAATCTCTATGGAAAGTAGTACTGAGATAACTTCAAAGAATTAAAAGTAGACCTACCATTTGATCCAGCAATCCCACTACTAGGTATTTACCCAAAGGAAAAAGAGACATTTTATAAAAAAGACATCTGTACTTGAATGTTTATAATAGCACAATTCACAGTCATGAAGATGTGCAGTCAACCCGAGTTTCCATCAATTCATGAGTGGATTAATAAAATGTGGTATATGTATACCATGAAGAACTACTCAGCCATAAAATAAATGGTGTCTAGTATCTTTTGTAACAAACTGGGTGGAACTGGAGGCCATTCTTCTTAATGAAGTATCACAAGAATTGATAAACAAATACCACATGTACTCAATACTAAAATGTATTCAATACTAAATACTCAACACTTAAACGTGCACATATACAAGTAAAACTCAAGGGAAATCAGATGGGAACATTGAGGAGGAGGGGGTGAGTAAATTCACACCTAACTGGTACAGTGCACACTAACTGGGTGAAGGACACACTTATAACTGTGATTCAAACTGTACAAAAGCACATTATGTAACCAAAATGTCTTTATCCCCATAAAAATCTGAGGGTGAACATTGTGGAGGGGAAGGGCATACCTCTACCCCTTGCTAGGGAGAGGCAAAGATATAAAATGCAACCAAAATGTTTGTATTCTCATATTTTTTTGAAATGAAAAAAGAAAAATATTCTCCCTTTGGGATTTGTTTTCAGTAATTTTCCTCTGATGTTATTAATGTGATTTTCTTTGCATTATTGTGCTTATTGTTTATATTGCTTCTTAAGTCTGTGCCTTCGTGTCTTTCATCAGTCTGAGGAAATTATCAATTATTATCAATTAAAAATTATCAATTATTTTCCCAGTCTTGTGTTTTCTATTCTCTCTTTCTGGGACTTCAGTATGCTTATGCTAGACATTTTCACTGAATCCCATGCCTTATATATTTTTTGTGTATTTTCCATCCTTTTCATCACTTTAGGCATCATTGTGGATATTTTTTCTGATTTATATTCTAGTTCACTAAATCTCTTTTTAGCTGTATGGAATTTACTGGTAAACCAATACCTTGAGAGCTTAATTTCAGTTACTGTGTTTTTTTAAGTCATGTAGTTTGCATTTGCTTATGTTTTATGTTTCAGTTGTCTTTTATTTCCTTGAGCAAATTAAATACAGTTGTGTTTAAATCCATGTCTGACAACTCCATTATATGAGTTTTCTGTGTAACATGCTAGTAGTGTTCTGCCTATATCTACTAAACATTTATTTATCTCTACATATCCAAGTACTCTTCCTCAAGCATCACTTCCTTTTGTTTTTCCTTCTTTCCTTTTCACTTTTGTTTTGTCCATGGGTGGGTGTATGTTTGGCTTATGCACAATGCAAGCTGGAAATGTTGAAGAAGGAATGTCTACCGAAGTAGCCCTCATCCAGTGATTGTTGGGAGGCTGATGGGTAAGTATACCATTTTTCTCACTCCTTTGTTGGGATAACTCTGAGATATATTTTACAACATCTCCTCAAGTTCCCCAAGTAGATTGAACTTCAGTTATCCTCAGAAGTAATTGGTTCAATAATTCATCCTTTTTAAGTCTTCTTCCCCCTATCCTTCTTTCTTACCTCTATATTTTTTTAATAAAGTTTTCTGGGAACATGCTTCCTCAAAAATATTTGTACTTGATGCTCTTTCTTGGGATTTGCTTCTGGGAGGAACCCATTTCACATTGCTTTCTTTCCTCCTTTGTGCATTGTTAATGTTGATTGAGAGTTAGACATTGCAAATAAAAATTTATAGGAAAAAAAAACAACAGGTTGTGAATAATGTTATCTTTCTTTAAAAATAATTTATTTGCTAACAAGGAACACTTGTCTAGAACAAGGATTGATTAACTTCTCAGTACAGGTTAAGGTAGTAAATATTTTAGGTTTTAAGGGTCATGTGGTTTTTGTCACAACTACTCAATTCTGCTGCTACCATAGCAAGAACACAGCTATAGACAATATACAAACAATTGAATGTGGCTGTTTTCTAATGAAATGTAATTAAAAAATATAAGTAGAAGGCCAGAATAGACCTGTAGACAAATCTGTTGTAGTTTGCTGACCTCTGGTCTACAGGAACTTGCAACCCCAGATAATTTTAATAAAATCAGGGATTGAGATAAGATAATTTCAAGATGAGCTTCTGTCTCTATGAAGGCCAGTGTACTTCAGACTTATTCTGTTAGACCTCTCCCAATTTTTGATAGAACTTGAATTTTAAATTTGTAACTTTAGCCTCAGGAATATTATAAAATCTGTACTTCCCTGCTTCAGCTACCTTTTTGAATATTGGTAGTCCTCTCTTTGGGAAAGTAATCCCAAATTCTGGGGTCACTTCACTAGTTTTTCTTCTTATCCTTAGTGGTCTTGGCTCATAATTTTTCACTGCCTTGATAGCTCTCTAATGCATTTAAAGAAGTTTATTTCGTTGTTGTTTTTAAATATTTTATACAGTTCTAGCGCTTCCAAGTGGGAGAGTTAGTCCAAATTATTGAGTCTTGCATTATTGCAATTGTAACTCCTATACCCTACTTGTAGTCATCTGTGGTCAATATGATAGTGGGTGTCCCAGTGAAGGAAGAAAAGCCTCCTGAACTCAACAAGTGAGTTTCATGTGGGAAAGAATTCAAGAGTGAGGCAACTGGCTACAGGAATTTTTATTGAGACCAGAGACAGACATTAGATCCTACTCCATAGAGTAGGAATCTTTTCCTGAGCAGGAGGGAGACTCCTTATGGGGAAATGATAAACTTTTAATGTTTAAAAAGCCCTGCTGGGAAACAGCCATACATGACCAGCATTTTCATGTGGTCCAGCCATAAAGGTTAATCATAAACTGCTGTCACCGAAAGGTAAGAACAATCAGTTTGTAAGGCATCTGGCTTAGTAATTCATCTCTCCTTGGGGTGGTTCCAGGCTGGCGACTTGCTGGTGACTTCCTGTTCAGGGTGGTTTGGGTCTGGTATTAGTCAAAATGGCTGCAGTAAGGCTCTCTCAACCTTCCTTTTCTGCCTTATCCCTAAATTACATATCTCTTATTCTTTGAAGATTTCCTGGCTCTCTGTCATTAATTCTTGGACTTCAAAATTCATATACATGATTCTTTCAATATACTGGCCTCTCAGACACTTGACCTTGTTTCTGCCACTGATCATGCCTTCCACTATGAATCCAGTGCTCACTTTCATGGTTATAGCTCACCTAGATTTTGTCATTATTAATAACTGCATTTCAAACTCTCAGACTAACATCTGCTTTCTTTCTAGTTTATTGTGTCTAAAACCCCTTTTTGACCTTTAATAGTCTGTTTTGCTGGTTCTTCCTTATTTCCTATACCTGTAAGCAGTCTACTGTCTCAGGTTTCAGTGCCTTCTTCTCTGTCTATACTCACCTTCATGATCATTTCCAATCCCATGGTTTCTCCTTAAGTTAATGCAGTATTCCACATGAAAGGCATTCAGAGCAAGTCAAGCAAAGTGTCCACAACCTAGGAGCTGAGTATTATTAATGATTTTGGAGTTGTAGGTTTAATTCTAAGTCAAAAAAATGCTCAGAAGGAGACAGTAAAGAAAAGAGAAGCCTTGAAACGGGAGGAATTCCTGCCTCAGAAAGCAAGCTTTCTAGATACTTTTTGTTTCTGTGGGAGTGAATTACTGAAATCTTAGGGCATTATTCCAGGATATGAATCATTTAAATGTATTGGGAAAATAACAAATAGACTTAAATAACATGAAAGGACTTCTAATTGTTGGCAAACAAATATTTCCCCCCCTACGCTTTAAAAAAATCTAATCAGGAGGAATCCTCTTCTGTAATTTATGTCCTTGGAATTTCCAGCATATCATACTGAAGATAAATAAAAACATTGCAGATATTACCTTCATGAAGCCATTTAGCTTCATTGGAGCAGGTGCCGAGTCTTCTAAAAGTTCTAAAAAATTCTTTCACTGTGACATTTGAAAACTTTTGTTCTAGTTGAGTCCATTTCCACTACCATAGTAATAAAACAAAACCAATCTATAACAGTTACTGTCCAGAGAAAAATAAGAATTAAGTTCTCCATTTCACCTTGTACTATTAGGGTATATACCCTCATAGTTCTCAGTGAAGAATCTTGCCTTATTCTTGTGAAGTTCTGAAATATTATGGCACCCAGTACTATTCCTTCCACCCTGGAAAATTTCTAGATACATCTAGGCACTCTAACACTTTGGCTTCAGGAGTACTCCTAGAGTTTTTCCTAGGAATATAAATGTATTAATTTCTATATGTCAAGTTGAAGCTTTTCAAAATGGAATACAGATTATCTTTTAATTCTATTTATTGGAATGCAGGGTCATGTAGAAATGTATACATTCTTATTTCTACAAAGATGAGGAAAACACTAATTAAATCACATGTGACATCACAAATTCTTCCCCACCCACCCCCTCACATTCTAATCTCCTCTGTCTAATCTCCGCAGCAAGTTTTCATTATTTAGAAAATTGTGATATAACAGCTTGCAGAATCTACCTGGTATAAAGGCCTGGTTTCATCACATAACAGCATGCTTGAGTAAATATTTAAAGTCTCTGCCTAGATAAACCCATCTGCAAATCAGTTGTGAGGATTAAGAAAGATAAACACTACAAAATGCTTCCAACAGTGCCAGGCACACAAAAAGCACTCAATTGATGTAATCAATCACCATCTTCATGATCATAATTTTTTATAATCATTGCATTATCATCAACTTTTATAAAAAGTTGACAAAAACTTACAAAAATGTTCCTAATATGTTAACTAGGAAAAAATCAAAATATAGTCTACTTAATGCAACTACATAAAACATATTAGCAGGTAAGGAATAACCACATAGCTATTTGCAAGACTAAAAATAGTTATGTTACCATCAATTTTTTCCTAACAATAATAATTGTTTTTATACATTATTGTCTTAATTAAAAAATTATAGAGTCTCTCCTTACTTTTAAACTTATCTTCCTTGCCTGCCAATTAATTTTGCTCCACTTCATTTTCAGTTTGGTCAGTGAAAATGTGCAGTGAAATTCCTCTTAGAAGACATCTAGATTACTGTTACTGCACTAACACTCTATCGACTATCCTTGTAAGATAGTTCTATCTCCAGGTGAATACTTCCAACTTACTCATCCTAGGACAGAGAGTTCTGATTGTTGGAAAATGTCTCCTTATGCTTAGCTTAAATCTCTCGCCCAGTTATGGGCATTGATTGCCTTCTGCCTTCTGAAACTGTACCAGTGATTCTAACATGTTCTGTGAAAAATATCCCTTCACTTTTCTAATAGGGGATTTGAAGCATGCCTAATCAAACAACATGTCTATGGATGTGCATGTCTGTTTTATTCTGAACTTCAACAGTGAGGAAATAATAGAGCGTTAAAATGTTGTAGCTACTTTTTATTTATTTTAGGATTCTAATTTTAATGTGATTCATATTATTATATAAATAAATTATTTCTATGAATGGTATTAGCAAATACATTTTTTCTGTTTTTAAATGTAAAGTCAAAGCAAAACTTAGATCCGTAGTTGAAATATTTTGAAAACATTTCCTGTTATTGATTATGCATGATGTTGATATTAAGGTGTGTGTTACAAGCTTCCAGTTTATAGAGAATGAGGCTTTTAATCTTAATGTCTGGGTCTGTAAAAATATGTTTAAATTTTTTTTAGCTTTTGAAAGGAAGAAATGCTTTTTGGTACACCAACCTTGCAAATGTCATCCCAGCGGGAGAATTTTTGGAGAGCTCTGAATAATATACAACACAGCTTACTAATCATAGTTATCTCACTAGTAGGTTTTTCTTTTACAAGCACTGTTAAACACAGTTGTTTCAAAGATTACTAAATTGTCAAAAAGGATCATATATTGGAACTGAAGTATTTCTTCTCAATGTTTGGTAGTTTAACCTGATTTTTATTTTGGAATATACTAAAATTGTAACACTATCTGAACTTAAATAATACCTATTTTATAAATACAATGTTTGGCAGGAGTTTAGTGTATTTGTGATTTTAGATAGAGGGCATTTTATTTAGCTATCCATTTTAAAACTTTTTTAAATTTAAAGTTAAATAACTGGTAAAATGACAAGCCTGCAGCATTGTGATTTTTAATTCTTGGCAAAATCCTATGACCCTTAAGTCATATTTAGAGATTTAGGATTTTTTTCTTCCTTGAATATGTAAAGATGAAACAGTGTGGAGAAAAGAGTTCTAAAAATATATTCTGTAACAGTTAATATTTTCAGGGTGAAATGATTATTTCACCCTTGGGGTGACAGAATGAAAGGTCATTATTGTCAGTCTTGATGCCAGAATCATCAGGTAGAAAGTGCTTGTTTTCTGTAAGCATTTTTTCCTCTAATTTGTCCCGCTATTTAGAAGTTGGAAGAAGAGTGATCAAATTAACCAAGAAAGAGAATTTTGTGTGTTTTCACAAAGCTTTATTCAATAGACCATTGGATACAACCAATATTTATTAAGCATATACTTTGTGGTAAACTAGGTATTTCCATAAGCACATTTAATATAGATGAAAATTACCATATACATTAACAGATGAAGAACACATACTAAAGGATTAAATAGTTTGCCTACAGTCATATAATGCATTTGGAGCTGCAGTGTTAACACAGGTAAGTCTTAACTGTATAGTTGTGACATTTCCTGTTCTAACATATTGCTGCTATAATAATAAGATAATAGATAATCAAATTAACAATGTAAAAAATTAGAATTCATAGGAGACATTCCTGATGTAAAAGCTTTGAAAATTGCACACAATGAACCTGTCTGACATTCTTCTAAACAATTATAATATGACATGATATTTAATGTGTTATACTGAAACACAAAATACTTTTGCACATGGAAAAAAAGTTAATTACTGCATAATTCTGTGAATTGAATGGGATGATTATATATTGATCACATAATAGATGAGGAAATGGATGCAAAGAAGGTTTAGGACTATGAATATAGAATGAAAAGTGTAAGAACTTTAAGAGTCTCTCAGAGCTTCCCCCTCCTCCTTCACTGTTTGAGAAATCTAGACAGTTTTGTGTAACTACCATTTACCTTTAGAAAGAGCCCTCTCTCTTCCTCCTCCTCCTCCTCCTTTCCTCTCTCTCTCTCTCACTCTCTTTCTCTCTCTCTCTCTCACACACACACACACGCACACACACACACGCACATTTTCTTGACTTCATAACTTGGATTTGGACATGGTACTAGGCTCCATTCAGTTTGGTAAGAAACTGTAGTGGTTGTGTAGAATTTCTTCTTTAGAAGATGTTTAAATGATTTATAGCAAGGATTATAAGCAAATTTGATGTTTATTGTGATTGATATTTCAACCTTCAACTTGTGTGACCACACACACTTTTAAAAATTCATCATAATTTTCTTAAAGCAATATAAACTTGAAGTAATTCACCATTGCTTTGTTTTTATGGATAAATACAAAAAGATAAGTGTAAATGTTTAGAGATATTGTGGCTCGAGTAGTTATTATATTCAATTATTCTCTTTTTGGATATGTTAATAGGTTTGAATCTGGACACCTCAGCCACAATGTGACCCTGACGTAATGTTTGATGAAGAAGGGCATTTGGCCAACAGATCCAAGGGCCTTGAAACAAAACTGGAAAGCACTTAAAAAGTATTCTTTCCTTTACCTTCATAAGTAAACTGTGTAATGCAAAATGACAGGCATGCCTTAGGTAGAATTTTGAAATTTTCTTTCTTTCCCCCAAAACTATTTTTGCCCCTTGCCCTCAGAACTATTTTTCCGAGTACACATTCTCAGCAAATATCCTGCCCTTGTAGACATGGCTGAGCAATTAAGATTTTTATTTGGTTGGGTAATTCCCTAAAATGTCTGCATATTTCAAATGTAAGTTTCAGTTTGGCTTATTTCAGGGCTAGTGAGCCTCGGGATATCATCCAGGAATGAGTGGAATTTAGTAATTCTGATACACAGAGCCCATGATATTCTGGTTATAATAGACATAAAGAATTTCATATTGCTTTATTGACTTTTACATACTTGCTTTATTGACTTTGAGTGTAATTAAAAATTACACTCAAGCACTAGCAGCTCATCATTTCCTCACTCGTTCTTAATATTCTGGGAGCAGAACATTAAGATTGAAAAGTGGAGTGAGCCCTACTTTTTAAGTATCAAGAAATACAGACAAAAAGACTGGTCAAAGACAATGCTCAAATAACAGTGATGCATATAATTTTTTCATGGTACCTGGACTTTTTTGTCTATTGGAGTAAAAATAAGAGAATCATATTTTACACGTAGATTTTAAATCATAATTTAAATGTTGATTTTTTTCCATAAAGAAATTACTTATTAGATTAACAAATATTTAGCAGGCACCTGCTATGTTCAATACATTGTATTCATCGTTATAAGAATGCAAATATAAATACTAATGAGTTTAAGAAAAAAATTTAGCAAATATTAATGTCATGAGTTTTGCAAATAATCTTTTGAATATCTTTGGTAAAATGGGATGAAAATGATAATAAATGAGAAAATACTGAAAAATCCAATGTCTTCATTTTAGTCATGCAAAAATCTTCTTTTTCGAATAAATGTTTACTAGATCTGCTATAAGGCAACACATATATTTGATATGAATTTCAAATTTCGTGCACCTTCTCATGAATATTAATGTAAATATTGCTTTTAAAATTCCAGAATGAGCAACAGTTGAGAAAAGGAAAAGTTGTTACTGGCTTGAATAAATCTTTGTTTTACTGATAGAGTGAAACAAATCAAGGATCAGAAGTAAGACTCTGATTTGTGGTGTAGATTTGTGGTGAGTTCACAAACCAGTGATGAAAAAGGAAATGAGAGAGATAGTCTAACATTTGTTTATAGTGTAATAATACATCAGAAACTTTACTGGAGCCTTGACTCTCAAAAGTCTAACAAACTAACTGGGAGAAAAAGAAAGGGAAGGGTTATTCTTCTTTCTTTCTTTTCATTTTATTTTAATTTTTAAAGTGACAGATAAAGTTGTATGTATTTATTATATACTACATGCTATTTTGAAGTATGTATGCATTGTGGAATGATTAAATCTGGCTAATTAACAAATGTATTGTCTCACATAGCTGTTCTTTTTGTGATGAGAACACAATATCCACTCTCTTCATTTCTCAAGAATACAATATATCATCATTAACTATGGTCACCATGCTGTACAACAGATTACTTGAATTTATTCCTCCTACCTAACTGTACTTACATATGCTTTGACCAATATCTCCACATCCCCTTCCCCCAACTGTCCCCTCCTCTACTAACCACCATTCTATTCTCTATTTCTATGAGATTGACTTTCTTAGATTCCACACGAGTGAGATTATACGCTGTTTGTCTTCTGTGCATGGCTTTTTTTACTTAACATAATGTCTTCCAAATCCAGCCATGTTGTTGCAAACGACATAATTTTGCTTTGTTTTATGGATGAATAGTATTCCCGTGTGTGTGGGTATGTACATACACTACATTTTTTATCCAATTATCCATCAATGATCATCCATTGATGATTCCATATTTTGCTATTTCAAATAGAGGGAAAGATTATTCAAGCAGACATTAGGGATAGGTTATTAGGGATTGTGGGAGTGGGGCTAGAAATTGGATCCTGTTAATCAGATACTCCTCTCCATTTGGCATTATCTTCTCTAAAGGCTTCTATAATGAAGAGGAACCAGTGGAGGGGAAGCTTTGCTCCTTCACTACTTTGACAATCCACTCTTATCCTGTAAATGGAAACCACAATTACACAGCATGGTACCACCACTACAGAAAATAAGCTCTGGGGATTGCAGCTCTGTTTGTTGCTGTGGTACTTTTGCTTTACTTCTGCTTCTGATCAACCTTTGCCCTATTCCTGTGTATAACTGAATGCTGTACCTGAGACTTTGCATCCCATTCTTCACCCAGGCTCACCATAAGACCATTTTTCTGGTTTTGATCTATTCAACTTTGTTTATAAGATGGTGCAGCATTTGCTCCTGGAAACTCCATGAAGTCATCATTGGGGAATGAAAACCCACTATTTTGCATCAAATCCCACTTGTCTGGCATTCTCAGTAACCCAGCCCAACATCAAGAACCTGCCACTTTCCTCTTCCATTTTGCATATACACACACCACCTAAAAATAATCATATATACAACCCAGCAATATCTCCAAGTCCAGCTTCCCAAAATAGGATGAACTGGAATGTGGTGGGAGATCAACACTTTTGGGTATGTAACCAAAATGCAATACGTTTTCAAAGCAGCAAGCAAAATGTGATATGATTGGGGAAAGTTCTTATAGAGTGAAGTAAAACTTTCCAGGTATATATGTGTATATGTGTGTGCATAGAATTTAGGGACAATTAGAAGGATTATATTCACACAGAAAGCCAGGCCATTATATTAGATGATGTTTGAAGTGATAAAGAATTAGATTAAATAGGTGACTTAAGAATTTGAGACTAATCTAAATAATTTGAACTCTGAAAGTGTTTTTATGTTTCATTCTAGCTACATATTCCTTTTCTCTGTTTACTATTAAAGCATTCATTCCTTAACTGGCAGAAAGGAGTCATTTACATCTAATCCCAAACTTTTTTGCAAAATGTATACTATGCAGTTTTAGATAGTCAATGTATTGCACATTTAAAACAAGGATTTTATTTTCATTGTAATTGTAGTTGAAGTTGCTAGAAGTTTACACTCAGATGACTTTTTTTATTGTTTTATTGTTAATTTTGATTTTACCCGAATTGATTTGGAAAGGATATTGCATAGAGAAATATACACTTAGGAGTCACCAATTATTTTATTTTTAGATACACATTTTATTCTTTTTGCATTTTCTTCCCTTAAACTACCCTTATAACTCTGTAAATAAGTGGTTTTACTTTTGTAAATGAGTGATTGGAAGTAATAAAGTTGTTGGAATCTCATATTCAACGAACCTTGCTAAAATAGAAAAAGTAGGATTCAGTGTTTTTTGGTTAGATCCAAGATTTTGTAGATGAAAGAGTTGAACTATTCACTGGCTGGGTAACTCAGGGCATTTGTGGGAAAAATCTCCTTTGTAATGTACATAACTCTTAGGTCTCTTAGATAATCTTGCAAGTAAGAATAGTCACCAATAATATTTGACATAAAATTTAAAAATATGAAGGTGAAAATTTGTACATACACTAATTGACACATTATGAAAATGTTTTAGAATTGAGTATATATTTAATAAAATGAAAATATATCCATTTTATGATATCTATTTCAAAAGTCTAATTGTTATATATAAATAAATCCTATTGATTTAATATTATTAAATAAGTTCTGGTATTTACAATACATACCACACATTTGGGAAAAGGATGGCCTTAAAAAAATAGATTCTGCACTACCCAAGAAAAACAGACCCAAAAGATAATTATCAGAATTTAATATATTTCTAAATATTTATTTAATTTTCAAAGTATTTGGCAAGGTTAACAAACCTTTTGCTTTTAAACAATTGTGTAGGTGAATTAAAATATTTTCTAAATTAACCCAATTTGATAACCTAAATTATCTCTTATCACATCAACTTTCATTATTCCATGACTTCGCTCACACTATTTTACATAACTTCTAATGACCCTTCAACTTTTTTAGGGTTTGTAAAACCTACATATCTTTCAAAGAGTAGTGCAGATGTCAGTTCTTCCTGCAGATACTTTTTGATCCATCCTCAAAGACAATATTTGTATTTACTTTTAATTGCAAGAAAATCATGATATAATATCCTTTGTACAGTTAAAACACCACACATACCAATGTTCACTTTATAGCAACTAAAAATAACCCAGACACATTACAAAAAATATTTTTTAAAAAAATCAGCTGTGGAAACAATGGAGACTATGTGAACAAAAGTTCTGGATAGGGGAGAACATTTCTGAGGTCAGCTGATGCTTGCCAGCCAGGTTGCCTTTGAGAATATTGAAGATTATATACATAGGGCAAGGACTTCTGCTGAGAACAAGAGAAAGCAGAAAAGTGTGTAATATTAGACAAGGTTTAGGTGAAAACTTTAATATAGGAAGAGTAGCGAATGACCCAAATGCTGATGTTCATCACCGAATACTTGCTTTTTCAAAAAACTACTAGAGAATTTGAGAAGTTAGACTGTATGCTTCCAAAAGACAGAGGAAATATCTTGTGGCTCTGTGATATTTAAGAAGAATTCTTCTGGGCAACACAAGTTGGTTCAAGGACATGATAATGTTCTCACTCAAAATATGTGCCAGATTTCTAAATTGTATGGGGCAGGAGATAGAAGAGCTGGACTGGAAAAATCTGAAGTAGATAGCTAGACTTCCTGTACTCTTTCAGGCTTGGAAAAATCACAGAAAAGCTGCACTCTAGAAACTGAAGCAAATTATAGGTAGACAGAACCTTGCTGGAATGTATCACAACCCCTTCTCAGCTTAATTACTGATAGGGTTCAGCTGATCATCTTATCTGCTTAACAACACAAAGAAATATTCTCATTTGTGGAAGATAGTATCACAAAGAGCCTCTTTAATTTTATTACACATAATATGTGGTATAAAAATTTTACTAATCATATAAGAAAATATGAAATAAATACACAGAAAATAGGATCAAATTCACAGATGATTCTAATATTGGAGTAAATGGGAATAGATATTAAAATAATTGTGTCATTAAAGCAAAGGAGGAAAAGATGCACAAGACAAATGAAAGAATGAAAAATTTTACCAGTTAAATTAAAATTATAAAAAATGAACCGATGTACATTCTAGGAAAATAATACATTATTGGAAGTTAGTAACAATATATGTTTTTCATTGCAGATTGGCTACAGCAACAGGGTTAATAAAGTAGAATGGAAGTAAGTAGATATAATCCAATGGAAGCAGAGAGAGAGAAAAAATAAACAAATTCCACAGTGTAAGAGGCATTTGGGATCTGTTCAAAGATTTTATATATAAAATTGGATTCTTGGAAGGAAAACAGAGAGAAAATGGGGCAGAAGCAATATTTAAAATGTAAGTGAATAAGAATTTTTCCCAAGTAATAAATCATGTATACCAACAGATTGAATAATCTTAATGAACCCCAAGCAAAATAAATAATACAAAGAAAACCACACCTAATTACATCATAGTAAAATTGCTAAAACCCGAAGACAAAGAGAAAATCTAAGAACCAGCCAGAGAAGATAAATGATCTTAAAGAGTAATAATAAACATTGGCTTCTCAAGAAGAACACTGGAAGCCAGGGCAAAATGGAATGGTATCTTCAAAAGGCTAAAGTAAATCAACCTTGAATTAATTACTTAGTAAAAATATCAAAAATAAAGCTTTTTTCAAATAAGAGAAAAACTGAGAAAACTGCCAGATTCCTGAATGAAAAGGAATTCTTCAGAGAGAAAAAAAGAATCCCATTCAGAAATTTCAAATGAAATGAAATGGTAAATGTGTAGGTCAATATAAATTAATATTGACAGTACAAAAAATTATTGTAATAGATTCTCAAATTTAAAATATATCCAGAAGTAAAATGCGTAGTAATAATAATGTAAATGGTGGGATAATGTAAGAGAAAAGAGTAAGTTTCTAGTGATAACAGGGAAATATTAAAGTAATATTTTGTTTGAGATGGTAAGTGATGATTAATTGCAACTGTCAACTGACTAGGCTAAAGAATACCTGGATAGCTGGGAAAGAATTATTTCTGGGTATGTTTGTTGAGGGTGTTTCCAGAAGATTACTGACACTTGAATTAATGGACTAAGAAAGATCCACCTTCACCCAATGTGGGTGGGCACCATCCAATAGGCTGTAGTCACAGATAGAACAAAAAGGCAGAGGAAAGGCAAATTTGCCCTTTCTCATCTGGAGCTGCGACTCCTACATTTTCCTGCCCTCATGCTTTCAGCCTCAGACTGAGAGGAACACTTGGTTCTCAGGCCTTCCAACTTGGACTGAGTGATGCTTCTAGGTTCCCTTTCTCCAGCTTGAAGATGCTATATGGTAGGACTTCTTAGCCTCCAGAATTGCATGAACCAGTTTCCATAAGAAATTCCCTCTTATATATTTATACCAATATCTATGTATCTATGTCTATATCTATGTCTACTATTGGTTCCATTTCTCTGGAAAACTCTAATACGCTGTGGTACAATAAGGCTGCATTCTATAATGTGTAGGGTAGTGATGCTTATAGTAGCTGATTGAATAGATAGTAAAGGTATAGAAGATATGAAAAAAATTAACATACTTGACCTAAATGGCATATATAGAACAATTTATTCAAATATATTCAACATCTTCAGAATATACATACACACATACGTACATATATATATATATACATACATATATATATGACATTTACCAAAATAGGTCATATGCTATATATTAGGCAACAAGAAAAGCCTCAAAAGATTAAAACTATTCTAAGTATGGTCTCTTAGCACACTGAAATTAAGCTAGAAATAAATAACAAAAAGAAGACTTAGAAAACTAAAACTACCAGGGAATTAAACAGTATACTTAAATAATACATTGATTGCACATAACATCAGAACAGATATTATAAAATATTTTGAACTGAAAGCTAATGAAGGCATAAGATATCAAATTATTGAGGTGCAGCTGAAGCAGGCATTACAGGGAAATGTATAGGCTTCAATTCATCTATTAAAAAGCAGAAACTGACACTGCTATGAAGTTTGCAAAATAAAATATTTAAGCAAAGTAGAAAAAATAATGCAGATAAGTTCAGAAATCAATAAAATAGAAAATATATGTCTTATAGTGAAAATTAACAAAGACTGTTGATTATTGGAAAAAAACAAATAGATAAATCCCAGTGAGTCTGGATAACAACAACAAAATAATAATACACAAAGCACCAATACTAGAATGAAAAGGGATAATGTTTTTGCAAATTTTAGAGACTTTAACTTCGGTACCAGCGTTGACTATAGTCGATAGCCACAGATGAACACGCACAGTGACTTTAGCTGACAGCCGTGATATGACTTTTCTAATTTTTCATCTATCAAAATAAAATCGTGAATGTTTAAAAATAACGCAATGAAAACATATATGTATACGTTACCTATTCTGATTTACATTACAAGTAAAGCTGCCTGTAAAGTAAAACAAGCTTTCAGTGCTTTAAAGCTTTCCTCATCACACAAGAGCAAAATGGATTTATCATCAATTCACAGCACAAACTACGGTGCGGATTATGAGTATCGGCTATGGGCAAGATTTCGCAGCCGGTGAGCGCCGTACCAAAGTGGTTAAAAGGAAAAGAAAATGTTAATAACATCTTTATATTAATGAATTTAAACAAATGTATAATGAAAATAAGTTTCTTGAAAAAATACAAATTTCCAAAGTAGATAAAGATTAATGTCTCAGTAGGTTTGTATTTATTAAAGAAACTGAATTCATTATTTAAGAAATACGAACAAAGGAAAACATAAGCCTGGCCTCACCAGTAATGTATTCTAAAATTTTAAGAAAGAAGTAACAAATATTTGCTCCTTTTTCAGAGAAAAAACAAATACTTTGCTCCTTTTTTCAGAGAAAAAAAAATTTGGAACACTGCCTCTTTTTAAGAGAATAGCATAACTTTTACTAAAAACCTAGCAAAGATGTTAAAAGAAATAAAAATTATAGATTAAATTATTAACTAAATAGATTTAAATATTTTATCTAACTAAATCTA
The DNA here is from genome assembly GCF_040939455.1 of Microcebus murinus. Classification (NCBI taxonomy): domain Eukaryota; kingdom Metazoa; phylum Chordata; class Mammalia; order Primates; family Cheirogaleidae; genus Microcebus; species Microcebus murinus. The sequence continues at coordinate 35,601,585 of NC_134111.1, forward strand.
GGAAAACATAAAAAGGAAACTATATTCTAGGAATTTCAAGATTGGTTTAACATTCAAGAATCAATCAATGAATTTCATCCTATTAAGAGAAAGATCAGAAAACCCATATGATCATGTTGATCAATGCAAAAAATATGTTTTCATAGAATTCATAATAATAAATGAACCATTTTTAGCAAATAGATATAGTGTCATACAAGTATGACACTAGTATAGTGTCATACAAGTAAATCTACAATATGATATGTAATATTGAGGTATTGAATTCTTTCTCATCAGAGACTTAGAACAAAAGAAGTAAGCCCACTATCACTCATGTCCTCATGTAGTCAATATTGTACCAGAAGTCCTAGCCAGAGCAAAAAACAAGTAAAATAAATAACACATAAACCAGAAATTTGGAAATCATCATTATTATAAAATGGTATGCTTGTATATGTAGTTATTTGAAAACTATGAGGGTTATTAAGTGAAGTTAGCAAGGTTGCTGATACAAGGTCAATATTCTAAAATCAATTACATTTGTATATTCCAGTCTCAAACAAATAACAGTATAATTTAAAATAGTGGCTAAAATCATAAACACCTAGGAATAAATATAACAAATCATGTGGAAGATCTTTATATTAAAGTATATATTAAGACAAACTACAGAAGACCTAAATAGGGAAGGTATATATGTCCTTTATGGATTGGAAGATTCAATATTTTGGAGAAGCCAAATCTCCCTAAATTATCAATGCATTTAATATTGTTCCAATAGAAATTATAGTAGGTATTTTCATGGAAATTCTAAAACTCACATGGAAATGCAAAGGCAATCCTGCAGACATACAAAAACCTGGAAGATTTATACAGTCAAGATCCAGGGCATACTCAAAAGCTATTAAGAATATTTAGTTTTGTTTCAAGTTGGGGAGGGGAAAATAGCCAATAGAACAAAATGAATCTAGAAAAACACCTGCTATTGTTTGAATGTTAGTGCTCCCCCCCCCAAATCTATACATTGAAACCTATTCCCCAATGCAGTAGTATTAAGAGGTGGTAATAATGGAATGAATAGTGCCCTTTTCAAAGAAACCTGAAGGAAATTGTTTGCTCCTTCTGCCATGTGAGACTGTAGTAAAAAGATGTCAGTCTATATGGAAGAGGGTCCACACCAGAGACAGAATTGGTTAGTGCCTTGATCTTATATTTCCCAGCTTCCAGAACTGTGAAAAACAAATTTCTGTTATTTATAAGCCACTCATTGACCATATTTTTGTTATAACAGCCTGAATGGATTAAGATAACACCTGCATGTGCAATTACTTGATTTATGAAAATGCAGTATTTTTCATGTGCTAAATCAATTGGATACTCATATGGGGAAAAAGAATCTTGACTCTTTCTTCATATTATATGCAAAATTTAATTACAGATAGATTATAGATTGGATTACAGGTTTAATTTAAAAGATAAAACAATAAAGAGGACATAAAGGAAAACATAGTAAACCATGTTTATGACCTTAGAACAGGCAAAGACTTATTATATAGAGCCTATAAACTACTAACTATAAAACTATTAATAAATCAGATTATATCAAAATTAAGAAATTTTTCATCAAAAGTCACAAGAATGAATTTACAACCTCAGAGTAGCAGATATTTGCTATTTCTGATGAATGGATCAAATCCAGAATATATAGATTAGGCTCAAAAACCATTAACCAAAAAACAGGGGCATGCAGGGGAAAAATGACCAAAAGACTCAGACACTTCACAAAAGAATATTTTGAAATGCCCAATAAGTCTATGAAAAAATGATCAACTTCATCACTCATCAGAGAAATGCAAGTTGAAACTCTAATAAGATGCAATACACACCCACCAGAATGAATAGAATGAAAAGTCTGAAAATACCAAATGTTGGTGAGGATGTGGAGCAATCAGAACTCTTATATACTGTTCATTGGAATGCTAATTGGTTGAACAAATATATGACAGTGTCTACTAAAGCTGAACACATACATACATATACTGTCAACCAGCCATTCCAATACTTGTTATATGCCTCCTCCCCAAATGCATGCATTTTTTTTATTAACCAAAAGATATGTTCTAAAATGTTCATAGAAGTACTATATATAATAATCTCAAACTGAAACCTATACAGGTGTTCGACACTAAATGATAAATAGTGACAGATTTACACTTGGAATAACATCTATTCAGCAAAAAGAATGGACCCTTGTGCACAAATGTTACACACATAATGTAGAGAAAAAGAAGCCAGACACAAAAACAGAACGTCTTGTACAATTCCATTCAATTGAAATAAAAATTAGACAAAGTCATCTATGCTGCTAGAAGATCACATGACTAGAATGGGACATTAGATGGATGGTTCTAGTGTTGATATCACATAGGTGTGTTCAGTTTATGAAAATTCATCAAGCTGTACACCATGGAATGCTCTTTACTTTCATACATTATGCCTTAATAATGTGTTAAATATCAGAGATAAAGCTAAACTCTAACTTTACCACTACCTCTAATAAAGATGTCTTCCCTTCCTTTCTCTGGGTAAACTATTTAAGCAGAGCAATTTCTTTGCAGTTACATACGTGTGTATGTCCTGTTAGAAAAATATATATCTTCATTCTTAGATAATTTAGTCATTCACATCCTGATGGATATTTAGTGAGCAAATTTAATTCTAATATTTACTCTTTTATAAAAGTCTGCACCAAAAACCTTTATACATTCTTTTCTGTGCTAATATACTGCTATTTTTCCAAGGTAGATGTCCAGAAGATAAATTGCTATATAATAGGATATGTTTATTTTCAATTATGATATATTAAATATATTACCAATTTCACCACACTCAATTTATACTCACAATAGCAGTATTTAAGAGTACCAGTTTCTGCACACCTATCAACCTTTTATTTCCTTTTTTTGTGGAAGGTATAGCATACTTATTTTAATTTGAATTTTCATGGGCATGCTGAATAGTTTTTTATTTGTTGGCCTTCTAATTTCAAGACTGAGTCTATACTGGAGTCTTCTACTCCATATACTAGATCTATAAAAATGATAGAAAAGAACATATAAATACTTAAAGAGCTGAGATAGAAGATGAGAACAGAGGCTAAAAACTATAAATCAGATTTAATCCGTCATTCATTTTCCTTCTTCCAGCACATCGCTTGAGCCTATATTTTGGCACCAATTTAATTCTGGTTACAACTGTAGTTGGCTAGTTTTATGCCTATTTGGTCCCACTAGTTGGTAAGCAGAACATGAAAAACAGTGTTGCATTAGATTTTTCAGGAATTATTGAATATACAATAAGGCTTTGCCCATTTTAGACATTTAGTAAATGTGTTGAATAACGTCACATTAAGATTGGGAGGAAATCTTTCCAACTGGATATACTAGATTTAAAGTTCTCTGAATTTACTTGCCAAAGCCTATTAATATTTTTATAATTTAAAACCAAAGCTATTGTTCTTCAAAAGACCATAAGAGTAGTTGCACTGAAGCGTATTATTTTGTCTCATACTACTGAAATGATAGTTTACTGAGTGTGCAACCCATACGGCAAAGGAAAACATGATTAAGAAAAATAACCCTCTTTTAAATAGGCTCTGTGAATTCACTTTTTCTGAGCAAAATTTACTGGAAGAATTTAAATGTTTCATATGCAATGTTAGTCAATGGCAGAAATACCTGGAGAATTTTCAGAAGACTTCTCCACTATAGACATTTCCAATAAATATTTTCATAAAATACTTATCAAACAAACACCACAACTGAGATAGGATGAATCTTTGTACTAAAAGGGAAGACATATGTTGGGATGACTAAATGGGATGAATATATATCTTTGAATATTATTATCTAATAATTAAGTTACTGTTTTTGGTCCCCAAATTGTGACCTAAAAATAAGTTGCTTTTTTGTCAATAGTAGTCCAAACATAACCAAAAACGTTGACCTAAAGTGTTTATTAGCATATCACACAAGTAGTTGTTTATTTTAGAAGTTATTTTAAAAGCATGAAAGGACAGAAAAAGTTTTCAGTCCAAATAAACATTATATTTTCAGCACCATAATTATTGTCATTTACAGTGCTGTAAAGCTTTAATCCAGGGGAAACTCATCAGTGGAATATGACTCAGTTTGATCTAAAAGTCCTTGAGAAGAGAACTATCTGCAGATGGTTGCTCATCTGCATCTCGTAATTACAGTATATGTTCACACTCTAATAAACCTAAAAATGTATGGAGACCAATATAGCCAATCTTCTGAATAAGCAATAACTAATGAACATCTGGAAATGGCTACATGACTTACAACTGAGCAGATAATTTTCAAATCAATCAATGAAGTGCTGGCTGTTAATCTCTTAGTATAAGTACTATAGTACCACCTAGACATTTAAAAATCACTAGGCCCATTCAAAACATTTGTGTAAATTATAATATTCTCTAATTCTAAATAAGTCTGTATGGAAGGGTACTTTTTTGGAGACAGACAAGCAATGATTTGGTTAGTGACTGGAAACACTGGTGAAAGAATCCTGGGAAGAAAGACTAGTTAGTGGGAAGATAAGCAAGTTCTGTTCATACACTTCCTAGAGCTGCAGCTGAGCCACAACGAGAAGCATCCCCAGAAATAAAATCTCAGACAGGGCCACTCAGGGATGGCCTCACTTCCAAGGACACCTCACTTTCTGGTGTCTTTCTAATTTGGTTGCACTCAACATTATTGTAGCCTTTGGGTAAAACGAATTACTAAACTTATTCACTGGGAAACCTGGCATTCTCAGGTGATGGTTTTCTAAATTTGCCATTTCGTCTTAGTGCTCTGGGCTCCTGGCTTTCTGACCCTGCTTCAAGTAGCTCTGCTTTTACTTGTTTCGTATTTTCAAATGCCATTAGTGCTTTGTGTTGATAAGGCATTATAAAAAGGCTTGAAACCTATTCTTGTATTTATATTTTAAAGAAGATAGATAAATGCTAGAAACCAACTGATGAATCCTTCAATATGAAATTACAGGAAAATAATTCAACAGGCCTTAAGAGTACCTAGTATTTTTTGAAAGAAGACTTTTCTGGTATTCCAGTGAATATTGCATTGGAGACAAACTTTTTAACCTACAGGCAACATTGGGATGGCTCTTATATAAAGAAAAGGCAATATGTAGGGTCTTTTAAAAAGTCAAAATAAAACTACCATACAACCTAGCAGTCCCTCTTCTGAATATAGCCAAATCCAGACAAATAAAATCAGTACTTTGAAGAGATATCTGCACTAACATGTTCATTACAGTAATTTTCACAATAATGAAGATATGAAAAAATATAAATATCCATCAATGAATAAATGAATAAAGAAATTGTGCTCTCTTTCTCTGTGTGTGTGTACACACAGAATAGTATTTAGCCTTAAAAAGCAAAATATTGCCATTTGCAGCAATATTGATGAACCTAGAGGACATTATGCTAAAAGAAATGTCAGTGAAATAAAAATAGTGTACCATCTCACTTATATGTGGAACCTTAAAAAAAAAATTAAAAACTCAAGTACGTAGAAACAAGAGTAGAATAGCGGTTGCCCGACATAGAAAGGGGGAGGAAATGGGGAGAGATAGGTCACAAGGTACAAATATGCAGTTATGTAGGATAGAAAACTCTAGAGATCTATTGTATAGTGGGAGGACTATAATTAATATCATATTTTACATTAAAAATTTGCTAAGTGAGTAGATTTTAGGGGTTCTTACCTACCTATACATACACATACACACACACAGAGCACACACAGATCACTATGGAAGGTGATAAATATGTTAAATTGCTTATTGGTAATAATCTTTTTACTATGGATATGCATATCAACATATCATGTCTTGCACCTTAAATATGTTATATCTAAAAAGGCACAAACACATCACATTGTGTTAATCCACTAATGAATGGATGGGCACTTGGGTTGATTCCACATCTTTGGAGTTGTGAATTGTCTGCAGTAAACATTCAAGTGTTGGTGTGTTTTTAATAAAATAACTTCTTTTCCTTTGGGTAAATACCCAGTAGAGGAAGTGCTGCATTAAATGGTAGGTTTACATTTAGTTCCTTAAGAAATCTCCAAACTATTTTCCATAGAGGATTTACTAATTTGCAGTCCCACCAACAATGTGTAAGCGTTCCTTTCTCTCTGCATCCATGCCGCATCTATTTACTCTTTTTGGACTTTCAATATAAGCCATTCTGACTGAGATAAGGTGATATCTTATTGTGGTTTTAATTTGCATTTCCCTGATAATTAGTCATGTTGAGAATTTTTTCATGTTTATTGGAAATTTGTCTATCTTCTTTTAAAAAACTTCTGTTCATGTATTTTGATCAGTTTTTTAAATTCTTTTTTTTAATTTTAGCGTATTATGGGGGTATAAGTGTTAAGGTTACATACATTGCCCATGTTCCCCTCCCCCCTCGAGTAAGAGCTTCAAGCATGCCCATCTCCCAAATGTTGCACATCTTTTTAATGAGGTTGTTTGTTTTTTTCTCAATGATTTGCTTGAGTTCTTTGTAGGTTCTTGTTATTAGCACTTTTTTGGATATAGAGCTTGTAAATATTTCCTCCCTATTCTATAGGTTGTCTATTTACTCTGTTGACTATTTCCTTAGCCATGAAGAAGCTTTTTAATTTAATCAAGTCTCATTTACTCATTTTTGTTGTTGCTATGATTGCCACTGGGGTCTTCTCTGTAAATTCTTTGCCTAGGCTGCTATCTAGAAGAGTTCTTCCAATATTTTCTTCTAGAGTTCTTATGGTTTCATGGCTTACATTTAAATCTTTTATCCATCTTGAATTAATTTCTGTGAGTGGTAAGAGATATGGATCCTGTTTCATTCTTTTGCATGTGGCTATCCAATTTTCCCAGCATGATTTATTGAATAAGGCTCCTTTCCCCAGTGTATATTGTTGACTGCTTCATCAAAGATCAATTAGCTGTATGTGGATCATTTTTATGTGTGTTTTCTGTTCCATTGTTCCATGTCTCCATTTTTGTACCAATATCATGTTGTTTTGGTTATATAGTGTTGTAGTATAATTTGAAGTCTGGGAATGTGATGCCTCCAGATTTGTTCTTTTTGCTTATGATTGCTTTGGCTATTTGAGCTCTTTTCTGATTCCACATGAAGCATAGAATTATTTTTTCTAGATCTGTGAAATATGTCATTGGTATTTTGATAGGGATTGTGTTGAATCTGTAAATCACTTTGAATAGTATGAACATTTTAACAATGTTGAGTCTACCAATCCATGAGCATGTGCTTTTCCACTTGTTTGCACCATCTGTGATTTCTTTCCCATGTTTCATAGTTATCTTTGTAGAGATTGTTCACCTCCTTGGTTAAGTATATTCCTAAGTATTTTATTTTCTTTGTAGCAATTGTAAGAATATTATTGAGTCTTTGATTGGACTCTCAGCTTGACTATTATTGATGTATAGGAATGCTATTGATTTGTGTACATTGATTCTGTAACCTGAGACTTTGCTGAATTTATTTATCAATTCCAGAGGTCCCTTGGTGGAAGCTTTGGTGTTTTCTAAATATAAGATCATATTGTCTACAAAAGTGACAGTTTGACCTCCTCTTTCCTGATTTGGATACCCTTAATATTTTTCTCTTGTTTGATTGCTATCGCTAGGACTTCCAGAACTATGTTGAATACAAGTGGTGACAGTGGGCATCCTTATCTTGTTCCAGTTCTGTGTGAGAATGTTTTCAACTTTTCCCCATTCAGTATGATGCTGGCTGTGGGTTTGTCATATATGGTTTTTATAATTTTGAGATATGTTTCTTCTATGCCTAGTTTTTTGGGTTTTTATCATGAAAAGGTGCTGAATTTTGTCACATGCTTTTTCTTCATTGATCATATTGATATGATCATATGATCTTTGTTATATTGTTTTGCATATGGTGAACCATCTTTGCATCCCTGGTATGAAGTCCACTTGGTCATGTTTGTGTTTATTTTTTTGGTAAACTACTGAATTTGGATTGCTAGTATTTTATATTACTCAGGCATAAAACAGTATGATTTAATGCCTTTGCAACAATTTGGATGGAACTGGAGACCATTATCCCAATTGAAGTATCTGGAGAGTGGAAAAAGAAATACCACATGTACTCACTATTAAATTGGAATTAACTGATGAATACACATGTGCACAGAGGTAAGTAAAATGCAGTGGAGCAAGCAAGGGTGGGGGAGAGTAAGAGATGGGCAATAAACCTATCTAATGGGTACAATGAACACTATGTAGATGATGGGCTCACTTATAGCCCTAACTCAAGCATTATGAAAGCAATCCATGTAACCAAAAACATTTGTACCTCCATAATATTTTGAAATTAAAGAAAATAAACCAAAAAAAGGGTGTTTAAATGTTTACATTTAAAAAAATAAAAAAGACACACAATGAAAATAATAATGAAAATGGTAATAATAATTATTTTGGGCTTGGATATTGTTACCACATTGTTGGTTTTCCTAACTTGAAATCCCACCTCTTTCCTAGGTTTTGGATAAAAAAAGGAGAATGTGAAGGAATTAAAGGAGACATTGCCCTTTTTATAAATTTAGTTGTAGATATTGTGTTAATCATGTATAGACATTATCTTATTTAGTCTTTATATTATCTTATTTAGTCTTTACAGCAACTTGTTTAATCATCATAAAAATAGTAGGTACTATTTCTATCCCAATTTAATAAATAGAGAAACTTGGCCTGGATAACTAGATCCTTCAAATCCTATGAGCAACATCATCTTGGTTCTAAAATCATTAATTTTTTGCCATCTCTTTACAAGTAGATGGTACTTTAAAAGGATTAAATGTGTGACACTATGTAAATAGGCTAGCCCTATATCATCTTATGTTCATATTTTTTTTTTTTTAGGAATATGAAGAGCAGCAAAAGTCTGCTGCTCTTACAGTGAATTGAAAACTGAAGTGCCTGTTACTTTAGATATATAAATATGATTAAAAAAATCTTTTCAACTAATATGGTGGCCAATGCTTATGTTTTTTTCCAAGTAGGCAATTCTCACTGCATCATTTATTTTGGTGTAATAGATGATACAAAAGGGAAAACATGCCTTTTTCCTTAAAAATTAGTATGAGCTTCCCATTCTATACTTTTAAGTTTTTACTTTATTATCAATTTTAATTTATACATTAATATTCACCTATTTTCTAATCTCTCAACTAGTTGCTAAGAAATAAAAATCTTTGGCTTTATTTGTTTAGAAATAGGTGATTTTATTTCTTTCACCAGATCTGGTTATCATTTTGGTCTTTACAACAGTTTCCATATTCCTAAATCAAATAAATTTATTTTGATTGTCATTTAAAAGTAATTTTTTACCTGATCAGAACAAATATTAATAGCCTTCATCTAACATTTTGGACTTGATATTCAAAATATCATGCTTGATTTCTACAATTACGTATATTCTCCTGGCCAAGTGGTGCTGCCTCAATTTTATGAATCTGAAATAAATAGCTTCTCTCATAGTTTACACCATGTATTAGAATGGCTATTATTATAAACTGAATTGTGTCCCTTAAAATTCATATGGTGAAGCCCTGACCCTTAGTTCTTTAGAATGTGGCTGTATTTGGAGATAGGGCCTTAAAGAAGTAATTAAGGTTGAATGAGGTGAATGACATCATGAAAGTGGGTCCCTGATCCAGTATGATTGGTGTCCATTCATATGAGAAGATGAAGAGACAGCAGGGACATGCACAGCACAAAGGTCATGTGAGGACACAGTGAGAAGGCAGCAATCTGCAAGCTAAGGAAGACTGCAGGAGAAAACAAACCTGACAATACCTTGATATTGGACTTCTGGCTTCCAGAACTGTAAGAAAATAAATTTCTGTTTTGAAAGCCACCCAGTCTGTGGTAATTTGTTATGGCCACCCTAGCAAACTAATACAGCTATACATAATTTATTAAAATTCTAGTTTGTATAAGTCAGTCTAGATATAGAAGAACAATCTGCATTTGAACAAAATAAATTAACAGCTCTGCCCTTTCTCACCCAACAACTTAATGCGGCAAAGTTTAAGCACTATGGAAATATATCCAAATAAAAGAGTGCCCTTCATCTATAAAATGTATATTTTATTTTCTATTCTATTTTAGAGGAGATCATCATGATAAACATTATGCTCAATTACTGAGTGTCTAAATTATGTGACATTGAATTTGTTAGACTCCAAATCGAAAACATATAAAATCATCAAACATTTAAAAAATACCTAATAACGCATGGCATGCACTATAGTCGCAAAAACGAAACAAAACCAATCTCACCCCTCCATTCCCTCCAATCCATTCTTCTCACTCAGGAGAGTCATTTTTGCAAAATGCATTTGATCATGTCACTTCTTTGCTTAAAGTCCTTTCAATTATTTCCCCATCAATTAAAGGTAAACTACAAACTTTTGAGCATGGCACAGAGACTACAGTAACTCACCACCTTTCCAACCGCCCTCTCAGTGCAGTTCAACTCATGCTCTGGAGTCTAGCCATGCCGAATTCCCTGTACCTCCCCACCCTGCTGTGTTCTTGGGTTCTCCTACTTGCCATTTTGCCATTTCTCTCTCTGTTTAAAGTTGTTTTTCCTCAACCACATCATGCTTAATGAACATATGTATTGGCTAAGTTTGTGGACTCTAGGGCTAGACTTCGTGAGTTTAAATCCTATTCTGTAACTTATTACCTGGAGGACCTCTTTCTGCTTCTGCTTTCTCTTCTGTATGATGATTAAATTAATATCAAAATTAACATCTTAGGATTGTTAACGTAATAAATAAGTTCATGCCTGTAAAAAGAACACTGTCTAAGCCATTATATGCACTCAGTAAGTGTTAGTCATCAAGTTCCTGCACAGGGGTCTCCCTCTCTAGGGAATTTGCCCTGATCCTTTCCCCTAGCCTGGGTTAGCTGCCCTGCACGTGCTTCCATGTTTCCACGTACATATCACATTTTATTTCAGTTGAATATTACAGTGGTCTCTGTGATACAAACTATAAAGAGGAGAAAAATAAGGTCTTATTTTTCATTGCATTCCCAGAGCTTATCATTGTCCCAGACATATAGCAAGTGCTCTATAAATATTTGCGATAATTGTGGATGAGCGAATAAATCAATGGAAGAGAAATGTTTGATGAAAAGACTGAAAATGCTTAAAATAAATATCTAAGAGAGATGTGTTTATACATAACATATCTAGAGTGATCATATCCAATTCTGCCACCCACCAGTGTTTTTAAATATTGACCAACAGACAGTAATTTTCCATTATGAAACCAACACAAGGTTTATTAATAAAAATTTTAAAATTATAAAAAAGTAAAAATAAATTTTAAAAATACCTATAATCACCCAAAGATAGCTATTATTGATAATTTAATATACTTATTTTTCTTAAGTATGAATTTATGCAATATATATCACTTTAATCAAATTGTATCTATAATTTTTTGTCCCTTCATTTTAAAAACTCAGGTAAATATATTATTATAATATCTTTGAAAGCATTGTTGCATAGTCCAATAACAGATGAACCATTGTAATCTTAAATATTTTCATACTATGGGTCCTTTGGATTTGACCAATTTTGTTAGATTGTAAGTAAAGACCTTTATAAAAATCTTTAAAAAGGAATCTTGTTTCTGAATATAGAATTACTCCTTAGAATACTATCTGAGTAACTGAGTCCAAAGTTGTTGAACACTTTTCAGATACTTCAAACCTACTCCTAAATTTATGTTCAAGAGATTTCTACTAATATATACTTCTATTAGAAATGTATATTTATTTTCATGTGCAACTCACCAGAGATGGATTGTACATTTATTTAAATCTGCAAATTCATAAAATGAAAGCAAAATTAATTATTGCTTCTATTTTTCCACATTTTAGACCCTCCTCTCATTATTTTGTGAATTTTTCTAGTATTTCAAATTATCTTTACTAAGAAGGTTTTTACTTATCAAATATATGCTTTTCTTTGAATCAGTAACTTTACCCCTCCTTTCCTAGTCTACTGTGCTGTTTACTTACATCTTTCTAGTAAAGAATTAATAATTGTCTTGTATATTAAGCCTTCTTAAGACACTTATCATGAATTAACAACAATGGCATTTAATTCCATTAGTGATAATTATTATTATTTTTTTTTTGGTAAATTGAATGGAAGAATAAAGAAAATCAGAAAATCAAAGGTACAAAGGAAGAGCATGGAATGCTACCTCAGAAGGATATCTGGCTGCCTCATTCCAATGTTTGTCCCTTCTTTTATCAGCATTAGAAATTAAGTTAAATTTAGCAAAAATAAGATTGTGGGGGATAGTCTATTCTTAGACTATCCCCCACAATTCTTAGAAATACATTCACAAGGAGCTGGTGCATAAAAATAAGACTGTCTAATGATTAATAATTGATGAGAATAATTATATTCACTGCTATAGGAAATTGTATGTAAGAAGCCAAATTATTGTAAAAAGTTGCTGAGTTACCATGAAGTTAGAAAATGGAGAAGTAATTGCAACATCTTTATGGTCAGTGTTATTTATCCATGAATAGAATGCAACTTTCCCTTCTGTACGTACAGAACCTATGATCCTGTTCATGGAGTGATCTGTTGTTATCAACAGTTGCCCCTCTATTCTTACTTTTTTCCTATCTTCACAGAAGAGAAATCCACTTCTTGCTAACGCATTCTCACATTAGGTAAGTTGATATTTACAAGTTGTAGAACATATAGTTCAGCTGTCTGACAGTCACTTTGTCTTAGGATAAAGATAATGATCATGATAATGATGATGCTTTGGGGGCTAAAATGATGATGATGAGCTTGTGCTTTGTGTTTTCCTATTTTGATCCTCTATAAGGTATATTTATAGTTTAACTCCATAATGACAATCTGGTTTTCTTTATTTATGAGTTCATGGCCAGCATCCAGAGGGAGGCACCTCACATTGCTACCAAGTACTTTTTTAAAAGTCCATGAATCTTAACCTTTTTGATCATCAATGTAATATTGATATGATATGATATATAATAAATGCCTCTTCTTTTGAATTACAGGAAATGTAGACTCTATAGTTGAAGTCATTTTTTTTTCTTTGGCCTAGTTAAAGGATAAATACAGCTTCTCTCTTCAAAACTCTTGTACCGGCACCAACTGTTGATTGTTAGTGAGTGACTTTCCTTGACATCTCTCAGATTCCGTCGCAGACGATTTCAGTTGCTAACTCAATCGTATATGTCTGTAACCGAAGCCACCCAAACCGCCTCTCCCATCATTAAACTTTCTCTTTCTACCTTTATCTCTGGCTGCTTTGGGTGGAATGGGTTTATCTTTCCATTGTGTCATAATTCCTGTTTCCAAGTTGTTGCTGATGATGAGCCTGTCAGTCGGCGCCACACATCTTTGCAGCAGAAAGCAGTGTGCCGACGCAAGTCATTACCCTGGCAGCATGTGTCAGTGAGCACTTTTAGGAACAGCCTCACTGCAGTTGTTCTGACTACAGGGATAAGGTAATGATGCATCTCCAAGAATTTTTCTCGGAGAAAGCAGTTCTCTACAGGGATTGAATAACAGCTGATCATGCCATTCTTTTTATTAATTTTTTAATTACTTCTATCCAGACACCCAATAATATGGACAAGATCTTCTTTGGTCAATTTGTTTTTTGTGTACCCACTGGAACCTAGGTCAAAAAAATGCTGTAACAAAATTTTGTTGTTTTCTTTTTCCAGCATATTATGAGGGTACAAATGTTTAGGTTACATATATTGCTTTTGCTCCACCTGAGTCAGAGCTTCAAGTGTGTCCATCCCCAAGATGGTGTGCACATCGACCCACTAGGTGTGAATATATTCATCCCTTCCTCCCCCCCTCCCATCTGCCTGACACCCTATGAATGTTATTACTATATGTGCACTTAAGTGTTGATCAATTAAAACCAACCTGCCAGTGAATACATGTGGTGCCTGTTTTTTCATTCCCATGATACTTCACTTAGTAGAATGTGCTCCAGCTCCATCCAGGATAATAAAAGAGGTGCTAGATCACCATCGTTTTTTGTGGTTGAGTAGAACTCCATTGTACACATGTACAACATTTTATTAATCCACTCATGTATTGGTGGGCACTTAGGTTGTTTCCACAGCTTTGCAAATGTGAATTGTGCTGCTATAAACATTCAAGTGCAGATGTCTTTTTTATAAAATATCTTCTGTTCTTTGGGGTAAATGCCCAGTAACGGGATTGCTAGATCAAATGGTAGATCTACTTGTATCTCTTTGAGGTATCTCCATATTGCTTTCCACAAAGGTTGAACTAGTTTGCAGTCCCTCCAACAGTATTTGAGTGTTGCTATCTCTTTGCATCCATGTCAACATTTATTGTTTTGGGACTTTTTGATAAAGGCCATTCTCACTGGAAATATCTCGTTGTGGTTTTGATTTGCATTTCCTTGATGATTAGCTATCTTGAGCATTTTTTCATGTGTTTGTTGGTCATTAGTCTATCTTCTTTTGGAAACTTTCTGTTCATTTTGTTTGCCCACTTTTTAATAGGGTAACATAGTGTAGCAAAATTTTGGACTTATTGAATACTTATACTTACCATCATATTCTAAAAAAATGATAAAGCATTATTTTTATCCCATTAATTTTTCTAACTATTGACTGCTCCTTTTGCCTTCAGTTCTAACATACATAAGAAAACCGTTGTGTAACATAACAAAATAAATACCTATAAAGAACATAAGGCTCTTTCTTCTGAATATTTCAAAATATTGACAATGATGGCATGTTCATACCAGGATTATGATTACATAATAATAAATCTAATAGCACTTGATTTCTTATTTTCATTTATTACTAATGTTATTTCTAGTCCTTCTTCTAATCAAAATTCATTTAGTTCTTTGTGAAAAAATATAAAATTTACTTCTGAATAAAAAACAGAATCTTAATCTACTAGAACTTTTGGAGCTGTTCATCCTGATATCTGGTTTACATTGGCTTTCTTACTGGCTACTCTTCCAGGATCAAGTGAACCTTAGCTCATAGCATAGAGATCATTTTTGTATCTACTTGTATATTTTCTCTGAAAATGTACTTCTCAACTGAATTAAAATACAGCATACTATATATTGATGATATGTGTGTGTGCACACATGCACATGCCAAGAGAGATGGAGTGCAAATGTGTCTATCAACTTGTGATTGGCCAGGCGCAGTGGCTCACGCTTGTAATCCTAGTGCTCTGGGAGGCTGAGGCAGGAGGATCGCTTGAGCTCAGGAGTTTGAGGTTACTGTGAGCTAGGCTGACACCATGGCACTCTAGCCCAGGTGACAGAGTGAAACACTGTCTCAATAAAAAGCAAAACCTTGTGATTATCCATGCTGAAATTTTCTTTCATATTAATTGGTAGCATTTATATTTTAACATAATTTACAGTTCCAAATCTGTACAATTACCTATTAGTTGACTTAAGGTTTTAATTAGGAGGCCTTAAATTGCAAATATATAAAATCCAACTTTAATTGGCTTAAAAACTTAAAGAAATTTTTGGTTGAGTGCATGTTTTGTGGAAGGGGAAGGGCTCGGATATGACTTTATTCAAAGGTTTACAACATTATGAGGCATCCAGCTCTGTATGTCTCAGTTCTGTGCAAGTTTATATATTGGTTTATCCTCATGATGACTACATTAAAATGATTGCAGCAGCCCTAAGCCTCGTGTCTATATATGACATCATCCAAAGAAAGCTTGTTTGTAACACTTTAATAATTCTGAGATTTATAGTTATTAGGCCAGCTTAGATGAATATTTGGATCTGAACCCAATGACTGTAGTAAAGGGAATGGGATGTACTGAACCAAGGTCGTACTTCTCACACTTGAAGCTTGGAGAATGCCAAGGTCACCTTATCCATACCTGAAGCTGAGATGAGAGCCAATTTTCCTGAAAGCACTAGGATCTCTAAATAAAACCAGAGATTGTTGCAAAAGGATAAAAGGGAAATGCATGCTAAAGATATAATCAACAAAAATAGATTATAGGTACTTCTAAAAAATCTGCATTGCCTACTGCAAAAAAAGGGGGGGGGTCTGTAGTACTCAAATTCCCATCTTTTTTTATTCTATAAGAAAGGACTGACATTATTCTAAAAGACATTTTGGCTATTTCTTGTGGTGTCAGGGAACGGGTGTCAAAGAGGAGTTCAGCAGGGAAGAGAATGAAGAAAAAGCTGGACAATTTCCCAGTTCTCCTGAGTCAGGTCTTCACAGTTTGACTTCATTAATCTCTTTGAAGTTATTTCTCAGAACATCAGACATACATTCAAATATTAGTACAAAAATACCTTTCAAAGCCCAATATGAATACTTTTTATATCATGTATCATTTTAGATTGACCATATCTTTTTTGATAAGGTATACCTATTCCATCAGGTTTTAACCAATAACAGCTTTATGTAGGCTGAAGACAGATATTAAAAACATTTAACAACTGTTTTGTCATGAACTTCTACCAACCGTAATGCCCTCAACCAGGCAGGAAGATGGATTGCCAGGTGATGTTGCTAACCTGTGAGTCCTGAGTGAATGATAGCCCTGGTTAAGTATTTGCACTCTCTTGAGTTGTTATAGTGAAGTCTAAAATGATTTATTATTTTAAAAAATGCAAATCTAGTGGTAAAAGTGGCTTTCAAATGACTTGATATTTATAAGTAGGAGGTCTTCCTTATATAATCATTCTGAGGTTACCGTCTCTTACTATTGGTCTTTATTGATGGTCTGAACTTTTCTATTACAATGAGTAACTACAAGTTGCTGGTTTTTAAGTAGATGGTTATCAAACATGCCTGTTGACCTGTAAGAACAGATAAATAAACTTCTCAATTACAAATTATTTCTCTTACAGTCATAAGCAATTTTTCATTTTGGTTTGTTTTACTTTTAACCTGTTGCTTCTGTATCAATAATCTCTCAATAGACTTTCTTTTATCTTTTAGGAGAATGCAGTTGCTGAAAGAAACTCACCATATCTTCTGTGTTTATCATCCACCAATCGTTTGCCTGCATTTACTGCTCTGTCAGCGTCCTAGATAAGTAATTATAGGTCCTATATCTGAGATTTACCAAGCCATAAGCAAATGGTGATTTTGTTGGGAAACAATTTTTCTAGGAGGAGCACTGTTGATAACTTCCGGAAAACTCTTGGTGACTACTGTTTTCCATTCATCTGTAGTTTCCTGGTACCCTAGCTACTGTTTTCAGATTCATCACAAGCTAAAACCTTAGAGTCATGGAAACTAGTACTCTTGAGAGATCAACAACATTTAGAAATATTTATCTAATACATCAAGAATAAATCATACTAGTACATGGAAATCTATTGATATGTTTAATAATAAAATAAATTTTTACTGAAATGATTGGAGCTGGATTATTATTAACTTTAAGTATTACTAGGAAGTACTTATAAGTTCTGAGCAAAATTTTAAAAAAGAGATTGCTTTGAAAGATTGTTACAAAAATGTTTTGATCTCTTCTTTTTCTCCTTCTCAGACCAGGGAATGCACTATGACTAGGGTTTGAATATCTCTCCCAAATTTCATTTATTGGAAACTTAATCCCCAAATTCATATATTGATGGCATTTACAGGTGGGTTTTGGGGAATAATTAGGATTAGATAAAGTTATAAGGGTGCAGCCTCCATGATGGGGGTGATGTTATGAGAAGAGGAAGAGGGACCTGAGCTGGCATGCTTTGCTCTTGGCCTCTCGCCATTAAATGCCATCTGCTATGTTGTGATGCAGCAAAAAGGCCCTCACAAAATGATAGCAGCATGCTCTTGGACTCCTCAGCCTTCAGCATCATGAACTAAATAAACTTCTTTTGTTTATAAATTACCCAGTCTATGGTATTTTGTTATAGCAATAAAAAATGGCCTGACACAACTTTCTTAAGTATAGTTAAAAGAGATATCTTGACCTTATTTATTTAGTTAGTTAGTTTTGAGACACAATCTCACTTTGTTGCCTGGGCTAGAGTGTAGTGGCACCACCATAGCTCACTGCAACCTCAAACACCTGGGCTCAAACAATCCTCCTGCCTCAGTCTCCTAAGTAGATGGTACTACAGGCACATGCCACCACACCCAGCTAATTTTTTTCTCTTTTTGGTAGAGATAGGGTCCCACTCCTACTCAGGCTTGTCTTGAACTCCTGACCTTAAGCAGTCTTTCCATCTTGGCCTCCCAGAGTGCTAGGATTACAGGACTGAGCCCTTGCACCCAGCCAATCATATTTTAAATGAGTAAACACCCCTATATCCCTCTCCCACTGCAACATTTCACACTTTTTTTCTAATTCAGCCCTTATATTAGGTTATTAAGTATGAAATTTCTGATTTCCTTAAGTATTAAGTTTGAAAGTTTGATATCTCTGACATTTCACTTTGACACTTCTTGTTTTATTTTTTTTTTATTTATTTTTTTAATTTATTTTTATTTCAGCATATTATGGGGGTACAAATTTTAAAGTTTCAAAAAATGCACTTTCCCTCCCTCCCCCCACAAGTCTGAGTTTTATTTTTATTGTGAAGGTACATGCTCAGTCTTTCAAATGCACATTTTGGCTTGTGATTATCTTTCAAATTTTTTTAGGGCAATTTTTGTGAAACCATGGATAAATCAAAAATTTGTTTTATTTTTGAATATGAGTTCTGTCATGAAACTAATGCAGTACAGACAGCTTGAAATATCAACGAAGTGTTTTGGAAGGATGTGGCTAATAATCGCACAGTATGTCAATGGTTTGAGAAATTCTGTTCTGGTGCTTTTAATCTTGAAAATGAGCCAAGTGGGCAACCTGAGACCAAGGTGGATAATCGTGAGCTGAAAGCTGTAGTAGAAGCAAATCCATCCCAACTTATGTGAATTAGCAGCAAGGTTTGATGTTACTATTCCAACAATATTGGACCATCTGAAACAAACCAGCAAGGTAAAGAAGCTGGATAGATAGATGGGTACCACATGAATTACATGAGCATAAAAAGAGAAATCATCTTGTAGCTTGCTTTTCTGTGCCATCATGACATAAGGTTGAACCATTTCCACACCATATTGTTACGTGTGATGAAAAATGGATTCTTTTTGACAATTGCAAGTGTTCAGCACAATGGTTGAATAAAGATGAAATGCCAAAACACAGTCCAAAACCAAATATTCATTTAAAAAGCTAATGGGTCTGTTTGGTGATCCAGCGCTGATATTATTGACTACAACTTCATGAAACCTGGTTAAGTGATTACAGCAGATATCTACTGAAACCTACTGGATGAAGTGATGCTGAGATTCGTCAACAGAGATAGGACAATTCTCCTGCAAAACCACATGTAGTACAAACAACGGTGCTCACACTACAGCAGCTGGACTTGGAAACTCTGTCATCCACTGTATTCACCAGACCTTGCACCAACTTACTACCACTTCTTCCAAGCTTTGGACCACTTGTTGCAAGGAAAAATACTCAATACTCAACAAGATGTGGAAAACACCTTTCACAATTTTATCACCACTCACTCTCTAGGCTTCTTTGTTGCAGGCATAAACCAGGTACCAAAGATGGCAAAACTGTGTGGACAGTTTAAGTAAATACTTTGCTTAATTGTACTGCTTCTTGTTTGAGCTATAATAAGCTACACTTTTGATTTAAAATTCGACATTTCATATTTAATGACCTAATATCAACTCTATAATAATTCACTGGAACCAGTGTGTTATCAAAGAAAAGAGAGTACTGAACTTATCAGTTTGATAATCACTGCCAAATTTATATCTGTATTCTAGACATACCAACTCAAACATATTGTACTTCAAACTCAGATGCCCAAAATGGAGTTCAAAACTTGATCCTCTTCATTGTTTCCTGTTTAGTAAATGCAAGCATCTTGTTGCCATCATCCATTGCTTATAGAAACCTAAGAGTCAACTCTGACCTCCTTACTCTTTCTAATGACCACATTCAGAGAATCCTTTTATAACTTCCTGGCAGTTCTATCTCTTAATGTACCTTGAATCCATATGCTTTTCATTATTTACATATACTTCCCTCGTCCAAGTCACTTAATCTTCTTACATCCACACTTGTTCCCTTCACCCAATTCATTCCCCCCAGTTTCCAGAAGGAACATATTAAAAAACTCAATCCTGATAATGATACATTTTTGTTTAAGAAATTTTAGTGGTTTCCCATAGCTCTTAGAACTAAATACAAAATGAAACAACAAACAACAAAAAAATCACTGACCTTGACATGGCACATAAGGTCCTATATAAGTGGTTCTCAGCTTCAGCTCCACATTATAAATACGTGGAATTCTTTTAGAATATCCAGGTGCCCCAAAGCAGACTGACTGCTTCAATTCCTCAGTTTTATTTACAATGTTTCAGAGAAAAAGTCTGGAACAGACATAGAGGTTAGAGTGAACAAATAGAGGAATAAATGGGATGAGAGTTCCCAGAAAATTTCTGATGGAAGGTCCCAGGAGGTTGGAGACTCAGGAAAGAGTTAGAGTTTAGGTCCAAAGTCAGTCTGTTGTTAAACCAGGAAAAGCCAGTATTGCAGGTGAAGTACAAAGGAGGTCTGCTGAAGAATTTCTTCTTGCTCAGAGAAGGTTACCTTTTTGTTTTATTCATGCTTCAGCTAATTGGAAAATCCCAACCACATGATGGAGGGTAATTTTCTTACTCAAAGTTCACCAATTTAAATGTGAATTCAGTTCAAAAACACCTTCATAGAAATATCCAGAATAATATCTGACGAAATATCTGGACACTGTGGCCCAACCAAGTTGACACACAAAATTAACCATCCTACTCTGTTTGTTCTCTTGTCTCTGTAGAGCCTTTTAATAGACTGTTAGAATTGAAAGCAGATATGTAACAATATTTTATGTGAGTACATATCAATGTATTTGTAAAACCAATATGGATTGATGGAATTAGGATTCACCTCTTTCAAAAAGCACAACAAATCATTTTTCTACCTAGTGAAATTTGAAAATGGTTTGTGTTCATTCTGTAAGAACTTAATCACATAATAGTTATAATTATTTTCTTGGCTTGTTTGTTTTATTACATGCATAGTAATAATCAGTATCTTGCTTTCTGTTATTAGCTTTACCATGGATTCTCAATGACTGGAACCAACGTTTTCATTGAGGGTATGAATACAATTCAAAAACAATATTATACAGTCTTTTATTTATGTATTATTATTGTTGTTGTGTGGAAAAGTACATCATCAATAGTATTTTCTTGGAAAGGCATAGGAAAAGTAAACTTGCCTAAGTTGCTTTTACCTGCCTTGCATAACATCCTAAATTTAATTAGAATAAAACTGTACCTTTGGGTCATATCAAATATGATCCTGAAGAATAAAGATATATGTGAGAGGAAATTATTCTTATTACCTATGTATAGGAAGTTAGAGAATTTGTTTATAAAAGCATTTCCTAAATCATTTTCTTAGAGCACTACTCATTTCAAAACTGGTCCAGTGATCAAAAAGTTCAGTTAATGTTTTATTCTACATTGTTTTTTTAAGACACATATGCATTAAAGAATATGAATGATTCTCAGAAGTACTCCAGTTAAAACTTTATTTCATATTTTTCCCAAAACACCTCAAACTTGCTTGTCTATAAAATAATATTTTTATATTATATTGTCTAACATATCTTAGAAGATCCTTCTTTAATTACTAATTTATTCAATATCAGTAATTTCTAGCCCCTACTCTGATCTAGGCAATGTCTCATGTTCTGAGACATAAAAATATGAATATTATAGAGTTTTTATTGTGAGTGAAGCCACAGTTTGGACTTTCCAGCACAGAAATGGATAAATTGCAAAACTATGATCTAGATGTTTAATAGAAGCCCACATAGGGTTGTCCAAGGGATTGAGAGCTATATATTTGTCTCTTAGGTAAACTTGAGATTAAAAACAAATCATTGTTTTAAAAACCTATAATCCCACTGTGAAGAGTGGAAACAAGAAGAGGTTTTAAAGCATGATCAGAACACATTCAATTAAAAATGTTTTTAGGAAGATTACTTGGCAGGAATATAGTGGAGAGATTATAGTGAGAAGAATCTGATGAGAGAAGGAACAGACAATATTACAATAGATGAGTGATCCTGAGTTTCTGAGCTAAAGCAGTAGGGGTGGAATTGGAGAAGACAGGCCAGATTTCAGAGACTTTCTGAGAAAGAACCAGTAAGAGAAGCTGACTTCTTGAATACGAGAAATGAAAGGAGGGAGAAGTGTGTGCTTTTGATTATTCAAGATTTCTACCATAGAATGTGTCATGGATGGTAATTCCAATAACACATCAGGACAGAGAGGGAGGGACAATTATGCATGTTGGGAAAGGGGGTTTGGGTTTCAGATTTAAGCCTGCAAAGTCTGGTATGCCTGTAAAGCATCAAGACAGACATATCCAGTTACAGGTAGAAATATTGACATAGAACTCAAAAAAGATCAGGGTTGACAAAATAGGTTTGGAGCTAATTAATCTATAGATAATTGAATTCTGGAGTATGGATAAGAACTTTAGAAAGCATGAAGGTGAGAAGGAAACAGAAACAAAACAGGGATTTGGCTAAAAGTAACACATATAGCACAAACTACTGAAAGAGAACCCTTGAAGGAGACCAAGAGAAAGCAATTGAAAAATATATAAGGAGAACCAGGAGAGACTAGTGCTCTGGATGATAGCAAAGGAAAGAGTTTCAAGAAATGCATTAATGCATGCCTAAGTGCTGCACAGAGATTGTACTTCCTTTTCGTTTTCTTTTACAGTCTCTTCCATTGTTGGTGTGCTTACAATCTCTTCTCTAGACACATTATATATGAATCAATTTACCAATCGCAAATTGCAAAGGTATAATTTATCAATGGACCTTCTATTTAATAGTTTCATTTTTCTATATTTAATTCTTCAACCCACTGGCATTTAATTTGCTGAAATGTCACATATAGGTTTAAATAGATACCCTTTTCCCACCCCAAAGTCAATTTATCCATTTCAGATATGCACCACTGTATAATGGTTCTGCCTCAACTGTTCTCTCTAATCTGTTTTATTTGTTCCAGCCTCAGTGACTGGTGTCAGGACCAATTGGGGATAGTTTATGACCAACGTCACAACACAGACTTCATGCCTACAACCCTAATCCTTGCCTATTGATATAGAGGAGTGGGGAGGTCACCATTCCTATTTGTGTAATAGTATATTTGTCTGGTGGTATTTAATCTGTCTGGAGTAATTAATCTCCTTGTGGAATATTATTGACTAACCACTGACAAACCCGGGGGCCTAAAGATCAATTCTTTGGCCTCTGACCCCAGATAGTGAGATGTGAGAAGCTTTTACTGCCCCTTAGAAAGTGGTCTTCTGAGATGGAGCAGTCAGTCAACCTAATGCATTCCTGTGCCCTCCATTGGCTTTCTCCCTTCCTGGCCTCATTTCCTTTTCCCTCATTCTTGCTGTCTGAAATTAGGCTCTCTAATAAAGGGGCATTCCATAAGGTTTTGCTTCAGGGTCAGCTTTTCATGGATCCAAAGATAAGACATTACTCAATATTGACAGCAGCAAGAGCATTTATTAAGAACACATTATTTTCTCACTGATTTGTAATTTGTTAATGCAATGATAGGTTAGTAAGTGAGATTCTGGGTTTATAATCTGTTCAGGTGACATCTCTTTAGCATACTTATTATAGTAATATAACATATTTTAATATCATGTAGACCAATTCTCTCCACATTCTCTTTTATTTTGTAAGGGAGGAAGGTTTCCTCAACCCTCTTAGTGTCCCTGGCTAGGCCTAAAAATAAATCTGACAAAGACAGATTAACAGGAGAAAAGCATACAAATTTGTTTAATAAAAGTTTTATGTGACACGAGAGTCTTCAGAAATGAAAACCTGAATTCCCAGGGAAAGCTGTACTTTTATGCCAAGTTTGATGAAAGAAATGAATACTTATGGAGAAACATAATTAGACAAAATGGGGCATGATATAATGAAAATAAACTAAGGGGAGCTCAGCAAGACCTATTTGTTCAGAATTTTCCTGCATCTCTGTGTGACATTCCTTCCCCCCTGGGTATGGAGCAGGACATCTGTTACATGATGGTCTTCCAGAGAGAAGGGAGGGAGGAAGTCAGAGAATGACCTTCCTAGTTTTATGGCTTGCTTCAGGGTAGAGGATTTCTTGTTTCTATGACTCCCCTCAATGGCAAAGAATTCCAGTTTGTATAAGTCATTTTAGTGGGGCAGGACAAAGTCAGAGAGGCCTTCCTGCTTCTGTTTTCTCAATTTCCTTTAGTTTAAAATATTCAGTATTCTAAAGTGCTATATCTTGGGTTATCATGTTCTGAGCCATCACAATTTTTCAAACATCCTTACTTATTTCCATCAGTGTACAATATTGTCATTATAACACAGTCAATATACGTGCCATGATTTGAATGTGTCCCCCAAAGTTCATTTGTTGCAATCTTAATCCCCAATGAAACAGTCTTAGGAGGTGGGGCCTAATAAGAGGTGATTAGTTCATCAGTGCTCTGCCCTCATGACTGAATATTATCATGGGAGTGGGTTAGTTTTCAAGAGAGTGAGTTTGTTATAAAATCAATTTCAGCCCCCTCTTGCTTTCTTGCCCTCTCTTATCCTTTCACCTTTTGCCATAGGATGACACAGCACAAAGGCCCTCAACAAATGCTGGCACCATGCTCTTGGACTTCCTAGCCAAATAAACTTCTATTGTTTATAAATTACCCAGTCTACGATATTTTATTATAGTAACAAAAAAAAATGAACTAAGATAATATGTAATCAATATATGTAATCAATATATCAATGTAATCAATATAATCTATATATTAATATAGTGTGATGAATATATAATATGATCAATGTATAACGTGATACATGTGTAATATTATCAAAGTTGTATCTGTGTTGCATTCACTGCAGGTCTCAAAAGTCATGACCCCCATCTGAGGGATGTGGTGAGCATGGTGGAGGGGAAGGGCAAACCTCTAACCCTTGCTAGGGAGAGGCAAAGATATAAAATGCAACCAAAATGTTTGTGCTCTCATATTTTCTTGAAATAAAAAAAAAGTCATGAACAATGTAACAGCTATCAAGTTCCTATATTTCTAAAAAATGAGTTGCCAGAACTCTTTGAAACATGCTCAGAGATTATGAAATCGACTCAGTCAATATTACTTCATTAGCCATTTCAAGCTAGATATAAGAAAACAAAACATTATTTGAAGTTAAAAAGTCTATAGTGAAAATTGCTTTGCAGAGAGTTCACGGATTACTATGTGCCGTCCTTACAACGGCTCATGGGGAAAAGTGGAAGAGAAAGTCAAATGGAAAGAAATCCAAGAGAATATTTTGGTGCTCTTAATATTAGTCCACTGGAGCTTGAAGGACACTGGAACAAGGACCTGAGTAACACCTGAAAAGTGTAAAGGGAAAGGGCTATGCCTGGATACAGTGGCTGAGAGAGCCAGGTCAAAGGGCTCTTGTGCGGACAAGCTGTAGTTTGTGGGGAAAGTATTTGTGGGGAATGGAACTGGCTGTGAAACATTTCAGGAATTACCCCCATGGGTGCTCCTGCTAGGAAAGCAAAAGAGGCAGAAGATGATACTCTCAAAGGCAGGAGGCTGAGGGAGGAGTTACAGGCAGCTAGCTTGGTGCACCAGAATTGGAGGTCACCAGCAATGGACCCTAAGGGTACTCAAAGTGGAAAAGCTTCCATCAAAGAGGTTAATGCCCTTGAGGTTCAAGTCCTTTTAATTATCTATCACTTCATGCATATGAGGCAGTGAGATTCAGGCTCTGGTGGCTGCTCACAGCAGGGCACATTGGAGCAGCTGAGGGGAGACGATGTGGCTCAAACGGAGGCCCCGCCTGAACCAGCATCTGCAGCACACCTGGGAGACTGTTTTCTCTGCCAGTGTTCCAGTCCTGGTGACTAAGACTATCTTATTATTCATATGAACCCAGAATAAAACCTGCCTTCTGCTACCCCAACTGTCATCCTTGTGGGGCCACAACCTTTACCAAATCAAGGCTAGGGCCTCTTGGCCACTCCTAAGGAAAGTAACAGCCTCAGTGGCTTGAGACCAACAGGGATTTCCCTTCTAAACAATTCTATCCTCAGTGATTTCGTTGTGACTTTCCATCTTTATTTAACCTATAACGTAGTACCAGTACCAGCTTTTCCCACTAAAGAAGAAAGGGGAGGGAACCCACACATTCAATCTCTTGTTAGGTAACTGGGCTGAAAAGGCATCCACTACATGCATGCTCCAAAGGGCTATGGCTGTCTATCTAGCAAAATTTGGAATGATTGAAAAATTCCAGGAAGGGGCAAAGGCAGTGTGTCAATAAGTAGAGGATTAATATGGACAATTCTTTTCTTGAAACTTGAAAGAGTAAAGGTTATAGTAGTACAACCCTGTTGTGTATGGCTAACCTTTTTTTTTTTTTTTTTTTTTATTGCCACTTGGTCCCAACATTTTCTCTTTCAAGTAATACAGCTTCTACCATCTATCACCTTCTTTAGGGAGCCTTCTGGTGGTCGCTCTTTATTGTTAATGTTTATAAGTTGAGGTATGGTCCAGTAACATAGACTTGTTTTTTTGTTTTTCTTGCTCTGATTCCTCAGGGAAGGGATGGTACCACACAGAGAAGAAACTTCTGTACCCTGCCAGCTCTGTCCTTTCTCTGGGGTCTGGCCCAGGGAACTAAGTGTGGAGCTGCTGCTACTGGTTTCACTTGCTCCAGTGTGACTTATTCCCTTGTTGAAACTGAAATCAAGTCCATTCCCTCCCACAGCAGCTAGGCTAGGCATTCTTTGGATACCCCAAATGACCAGATACCAAGCTTTTTCTAAACAACTATCTCCTTTGCAGTGTTATACTTTTCTACCAGGGTACCGAAGTGTGCAGATTATATGCAAACTTTTTAAAAAATGATCTTAATGAATAGCCCTTTCCCTGTTAGAATCCCACCAACCCTTTCTCACCCACACCTGTATATCTGCAAGATTCATGCATTCATTATATTAGACTATTAGTGACTGGATGAGAGAATTTTCATGTGAAAGGCAGAATTGCTCATCCCCCCAGTGACTAAGGCTTTTTTTTTTACTAACTTCTCTGCCTCATTTCCTCTTGCCTTCCAAGGAATGAGTTAGGTCTTTCATGAGACTTTCAAGAGCCTCAGGCAGTTTACTTTTGTCAGGTCTGTCTCATCATTCATCCAACTGTGAGAGAATCCCAGAAGTGAGCATAGCTTGGGATGAAGTTGGTGTCTCTCCCTCCCTCATCCCACCCACTTCCATGGCATCTACTAAATTACAGGAAGTGATGAAAAATGAACTTTGCCCTTCAGAACCCTGGAGTTTCCTCAGCATTTCCATGGTGACCACCATGAAAAAGGAGGAAGGGTCTAAGTTGGTGGGTTTTGTGCCCCAGCTTCACCAGTTGTAGCTCTGCATTTATCTGTTTTGTTTGTTCTCCCTTATAAACTTTATTTTAAAGAAAGAATTTCAAGAATTTTGTTCTTCCCAAAGTTCTAGAAGGTGGCTAGGGCCATGAGTTATTTAGGATTGGTAGCTGTTAGCAGTAATCTTGGTAGTAATGTAGTTAATCCTAAATGCTTTGAAATAGTTGGGGAATGACAGGCAATTCTGGAGGACATACGTCAGGGATAAAGGCTCTCTTTCCCTGACACTTTCACCATCATAGTTACATGAAACTAATTTATTACTTGTAAGTCTCCTTGCTTTTGAAAGTTAAATTCTCTTGCTCTAGAATATATGTATGTATAAAGATGTTTCTCAGGAAATTGTATGTATTAATATTTATCACTGCTATAATTCTTTGCTTTTTGAGGCATACATGGAAGTTACAGTTTTTCATACTGTTTGAAAGGCATGTAAAATTGATATATCAATGACACTTTTTATAGTACAGCTATTTTGCCTTTAAATAGCACCAATTTAAATGCTCATTATTATGTTAGGTGGGTTTAGTTTCTAAAGTCATTATTTGAAATACTCTGCAAGTGTTGCTAGATTATCTGCACAGCTATTTTAATATCCTGGCCCGCCCTTATCTCTAAATTTCAAAATACTCTTTTTCCAGTTGTGTATTTTGTAAGACACACAAAGTACAGGGAAAGATGAATGGTGAAAATGCTGATTTGGTGCAGCCCCTATTCTCTTTGACTTGCTGAGGAAAATATTTTTAAATGATCCCCCCCCCCAAAAAAAAAAGAAAGAAATGAAATCAAGATTATAAAGCAAGGGTCATCTTGGAGCCGTCTTGGCCCTCAGAGAACTATTCCAACTTGACTTGAACCTATGGCCTTATCCAATCGAAGCCCTCTAAGAGATTTCTTTTTTTTTTTTTTTTTTTTTGAGACAGAGTCTCGCTTTGTTGTCCAGGCTAGAGTGAGTGCCGTGGAGTCAGCTTAGCTCACAGCAACCTCAAACTCCTGGGCTCAAAGGATCCTTCTGCCTCAGCCTCCCGAGTAGCTGGGACTACAGGCATGCACCACCATGCCCGGCTAATTTTTTATATATATATCAGTTGGCCAATTAATTTCTTTCTATTTATAGTAGAGACGGAGTCTCGCTCTTGCTCAGGCTGGTTTTGAACTCCTGACCTTGAGCAATCCGCCCGCCTCGGCCTCCCAGAGAGCTAGGATTACAGGCGTGAGATTTCTTTGTTTTTAAGAATTATTTCTTTCTGAGTGTCTTTCCCTTTAAGCTCTTATACCTGCAAGTGCTGCCTTGGCTTTGCCTTATATCAAGGTGACTATGAAGTCCAGGCTCTTCATTGGCTTCAAAAATAATCACAACACTGATGAACTTTGTGAATATTAAAGACTATCACCACCCAGAGGTGACTGACCCCCTGCCCTAGTGCTGACACCATTCCCAACGCTTCCTCTCTTCCTCTTGACTTTCTTCTTCCTTGCAGAAGTAGGAAGCAATTCTTGAGGTCTCATCCTGAGAAGGTTTTATTTACTTTAGATGTTCCAGAGACTGATAGATTCACTTCTTCAGAAGTGTTCTGGTGACTACATCTTTCATCATTTTATTACAAGAAGGGAGGTTTTTGTTTGTTGGTTTTGTTTTGTTTTAATTTTTTTAATTATTTTTTTTAATTGTTAATTTTTTTTTTATTTCAGCATATTACATGACTATAGATGTTTAGGTTACTTATATTGTTCTTGCCCCACCCAAGTCAGAGCTTCAAGCGTGTCCATCTCCCAGCCAGTACTGCATCTTTTAGTAGTTTTGTTGTTGTTGAGACTAGGTGGGGGTTATAGTTTTGTTGGACTGCTAAAAAGCTATTATTTTCTTATATAAAGGCCAAAATTTCCCAGAGGGTGGGATAAGTTGGTACATGAATTTCTCCTCCCATCAATAAGCAAAGGTCTTATGAAGAAGAATGAATGAAGGCACCTATTAGACCAGAGACAGTAGAGTCAGTATAAGGGGGTAATTTCAGATACAGCCACATTGACAGAGTAACAGGAATATGGGAGCACCTGGGGAGTAAAAGCAAGCACATTTTTATATCTGTGGAGTTGAGTTGAGAAAACACAGTTTGGAATTTATAAACTTGCAATGTTATAAAGGAAGGAGGAAGCAGAACTCTTTTGCAGTTAGTTATTGCTTTAATTTCAGTTTATTTCTGTGGCTACAAAATCATTATAGGTTAATTAGCAAATTAGAAGTTCTCTGTGTAGATTTTATTTTAAATTAATGATAAATTTTTTAATGTATTTGTTTTTCATTGACTTTGGAAATATTTTGTGCCAGATCTTAGTGTGTATGTTTTATGTAGATTGTTCTTATTTAATCCTTTCAAGAAACTTCCTCACAGAGGTAGGTGCTATTTCTATTTCATTTTAACAGTGAGAAAATTCAAGAACAGAGAAGTTAGTAGCTTGCCTAAGTTTACATAGCCAGAAAGTACTAAGTAGGATTCATACTCAAATAATTCTAGGGCAGCATCAGTGGCCTTTTCCAAGATCCTGAAGTTGTACGGATTTATGGAGCTTTAAATTGTGTTTTGAGCATCAAATATTTTAATATGATTAATAGAGTGAAATGTTGGTGGGATGTTATATCAAATAAAACAATACACATATATTCTTTAATAATTTAAAATCTATGATAACAAATTCATAATTACCTTACAAATTTTAGAGATTGACTTGATAAAATATTTTCACAATACATGTTTTTGTCCCACTGACTGGTGGTATACCCCTTATTCTCATTAGTGGAGTTGGAACAGGAAACAATATGGAATTTAGAAACAATAAAGGCGTTAACTATCTTAGTTACTTTGTGTACATGTTGCTAAGACATTATCATTCCAGATTTTATTCGTAATTGCAGTATTCTCTAAAAATGTAGACTCCAAAATCAATTCCAGAAGAAAGAACACTGTGAAACAATGAACAATTAAAGAATAAAAATAAATGACACTTCCCTTTCAGAATGAATGTCTACTTGATAGCAGAGATTCAGAAATGCATGTAAATTATTAAGTATTTTGCATTAAATGGTTTAGGGAATATTTTTCTTTCAGGAGAATCATAGTAGTGTTTACCGTGATGACCACTGGTAACATATCTAATTTAATGACATAGTTTAAATGAATTCTGATGACCACATTGTCCTTCATCTAAGTTACTTCTAACAATTGGTATGCAACCTTTCGCAGCAGTGGAGACAGCCTTGTCATTCACTGGTGTTGTCAAGAAGCATAAATAATCACTATGTGACATTTTGATACAAGAGTTTATTTAGTGATGTTTGCATCCTGACATTGACAGAATATGTGAGGACATTTTATCAGCAGTAACTCCAGCCTCACAGAATGCAAAAAAGAATGTGCACTTTACTTATAGCTAGAACTGGGATGTGACCTCCCTCTCTCAACTTTCTCCTTTTGTTTTCCCCATTTCTCTAATTGTTATATCCCTAGTCTTTGATTTTATTTAAAATAACCTACTGAAAAGACTTTCTTCATGTGCAGAAAGTTAATTCATTATTTGGTCATTTCACAAAATGTTTTTATTTGTTTTTTGATATGTCAGCTTGATGCAAAACAAAAACAATACAGAACGTAAGTGTTAAATAGCAGGTTTCTTCTTTATGTGTATAATGAAGTGCTAACACCCATTCACTCTCTAATAGAGAAATTCTCTTATTTTTTTTTAAATACTGTCAATCATCTAAGCTCTGTTCTCTGTTTGGAGAACAGACTTTCTAATTAGTAGAGATGAGAGAAGGAAAAGAGTAGCTTTAAAGAATCATTACATTTAATTATTACTTTAATATCAAGATACTTATAGAGCCACAACATCACCCATGGGGTCATAATAAATAGGTGGATGCTCCCTGTAAATGATATGGATACAATATTTATTTTCAGGTTAGTTTAAAACAATTGCTACTTACTCAAGCTAATATTTGAGTTGCTTAAGCGTGTACTTTGTAAGTTGGAGGAAGGACTACGCTTTTTTCTCTCTCTCTTTCTTTCTTTTTTTAGTAGAGATGAAGCCTTGCTCTTGCTCATACTCCTCTCAAACTCCTGACCTCAAGCCTCCCAGAGCGCTAGGATTACAGGTGGCAGCCACTGCGCCCAGCCTGGAGGAGGGACTACATAACAAGGAAGTTGAGAGTTTTAATGTCTTCCTTCTCTACTCTTAAAATAATCCCAGGGCCTCTTCTCTTACTTCCTGGAGAATCATGAAGATGATCTGTAGACTGCTGGGCAAGCATGAATGTGGGTGAGTTTATGCTGCCATTTTACCAGGTAAATTCAGAACTGTTATCTTTCCCCAAGTGAAAAGTTTAATGAAAATTACTGTGAGTTTTCTCTGGTAAAAACTGGAAGAAAATCTACATGTGATTGTGTAAAAATGACATCCCAGTTTCTCGTAGTTATGGTTTTCTGTTTCTGCAATTCTTCTGTACCCTTCTGTCTCTAAATAATCATATTCTGTAAAGCAAATGACCAGCATAACTGATCCCAGCTTGGCTGTCATTTTGGCCACATAGTGATGTGCTCTTCCACTGTCTTGTAGCCTTGGTGAGAATTTTAATATTTGTGCCCTTCCTTCCTTCCTTCCTTCCTTGGGCAATGTGGAAAAGTATGATGCATAGTGGTAAGAAGGATTATAATGACAGAACGTTTACATATACATACATGGAAAGCAGAAACATTATTAACAGAAAAACTTTAAACATTTATGAGCTTTACAATTCAGCGGCTCCAGATTCCTCCTTTCATGTTCATTATTTATGACTGTGTGGGTGGTAGGACTGGAAGAGCCTGCAGTGGATGCATAGTGTGTCCTGCTTTGCCCATGTGCTTTTCCACTGATGGGAAGATCCTCCTGTCACCAAAAGTTTATGTCCATACATATTGGACTCTTGTGATTTGTGACAGAGCAGGAACCAGGGTTTACTAATCCCAACTCCCTTAGGTGCCAAAGGCTGGGGGCTCTCAGGAGTGAAGAAGGAAGATTGATGGTATTCTGTGCGTGATATTTCCCAGGGAAGCTCTTCTACTAATAGGCATGCAATTCCCATAGATCAGTGTTTCTCAATGCTAGCTGTGCTGTCAGAATCACCAAAGGAGCTTTTGAAAAATACCAATGCCTGGGTCCTACCCCCAGAGAGTCTGGTACAACTGATCCGGAGTGAAGCCCCGACGTGATTCTAATGCACAGCTCAAAACCATAAATATGGCATTTCAATTTCAGAAAATTCTATTCGTCATTTTTCCTTCCTATCTAACCTGGTTTATGTGCCATGAAATGTTTGAGTTATCCTCCCCAGTGCTTTGTCACCAAGGGTCTTTCCTGCCTTACTGGGTTCTCCTTTATTCCTCTCTCTGTCCTATTTTCCAGCTGTTCCATTACTCCCCACTCTCCTTCCCTTTCATGCAGTCTTACTGTAGCTTCAGTATTGGAGGATGCTATGGCAAGTTAAATAGATATATTCCTACCCTTTAGCCAACTATAATCAAAGTGAAGATGAACACGACCATGGACTATCCCCCTCTCCTCCACCCCCCCCAAAAAAAGTGGGATTCATGTGACTATGACTCTACCAGGACAAAACTAAAGATTTATGCCTACATTTATAATCAGTTAGTTAGACTGTGGAAGCATTTCTGGATATCTGTAACAAAACTTCTGCAGAGACACTGATAAATTCTCGTCTTTGTCTGACAGTCACAGGAGTGTGACACTGGATCTCTTTTCAAGAAGAACTTACCCTCCAGCTGGAAGAAGTGTAGTGAGATCAGGACCTCCAGCTACAGCACCTTTCCAGATCTGATGCCACATTTGGCTAAAGACATGCTCTTCCAAGAACAGCCACCAGCCAATGACAGCTCAGTGGGCCATTAAAGCCAGGCTATCTCTGTCCAACGTGGTATTCTACTAACAGGCAACTTTTGTTCTGGAGATTCCCATTGGGTTGGTTAAAATTTTAACTAATTTACATCAAAGCCCAAGTCTCTCTTTACACAATTGTTTCCTCAAATTTCCTTTCATGGGGTCTCAGCTCAGGAATAGCATTGAAGGCTCTCTTCTTCATTCTGTTCCTTCTTCCACTTTTATATTTCATAGGGCTTGCCCCATAA
Organism: Microcebus murinus; assembly: GCF_040939455.1. Taxonomy (NCBI): domain Eukaryota; kingdom Metazoa; phylum Chordata; class Mammalia; order Primates; family Cheirogaleidae; genus Microcebus; species Microcebus murinus. Next base: position 35,635,471 of record NC_134111.1, read on the forward strand.
GATAACCCTTGCCCTAACTTTCTCTCAGCGTCTGCTCCCCAGATGAGCTGTACTGATACAATCTGCCTTAATCTTTGTAAGCATTTTTAAAAAATGACAAAACTTGTATTAATATTTTCCAATTGTTGAAAAATAATTTCAATCTTTTCTGTATACTAACACAGAAGATTAGAGTGAAAAATTTACTCTACCACCTTTAAAATACTGTTAGTATTTTTTCTCCCACGGTTTTATTAATAATACATGTTTGTAAGGTTCTATAACATGGTTATGATTTATTTGTTATCTTATTCTAATTGTGTAAAATACTTACCTGTTAAAAATCTTGTCATTAAAAATCTATACTCAGAGTTTTAAAATAAAGTAGTTTGAGCAGAGGTAATTTAATGCTAAACAAAATGTAAATGATTCCAATTTGATAGGCTTGAAAAACTCCCATTAGCTAGAGCAATAATTCCTAAATGGGTTTCTTCTGACTGCTAATAAAGCAGTCCTCTTCCTTTAAGTACATACCACATTGTATTATTATTATTTTGATATAACATATAATCATAATACATTTTGTTGGCATAATGTCTTCATCACTTCTGACCTACACAGCCCTTCATATAGTGCTAAGTACATGGTTTGTGCATACTAGGTACCTACTGTATTGAATTAAGCAATATTATTATAGATATTTTGACATCTGGGATTTCATTGGTCTTCTCAGAAAAGAAGTCCTCAGAAGTATAACTTCCGTGGACTTGGATAAGGATAAGACATTGTTATTTTTCCTTGAGGGCTGACAAAATAGTTATTTCTTTTAAAACAAATGCTGAGTTCTGGAAGACTTTTGAAAAGCCCTTATTCTTTCATAAACCAGAATACTCCAATGTATAGCTTTGCAATGAAGAGAGGGTTTAAGTCAGGAAAACCTTGCTAAATAAATGCCTACAAGTTACAATGGTGTGTTGCCTTTCTCTGAATCCTCAGGCAGAGGCCAGGGTTTGGAGCCAAGATTAAAGGCGGGATGAGTCATCTGCCATGGTATGGCAGTGCCTCTGTTCTCACGTCTGCGCAATCAAATCTCAAACTGATTTCTCCTTCTCATTTTTTTCTTCTCTTTTTGGCAAGAGAGAAAATAACTCCAGTATTCTTTTTTAGGAGGGTAAAAAAAAAAAAAGGAACACCATTCTATATCCCAAAATTGCATATAGAATTTCAAAGAGTGACCTCTTCCCAGATATAGCAAAACTTATGGTGGCAATGGGAATGTGTCACCTTTTGAAGCAGGAAAGCTTTAGATCCCCAGGCCTGCCCATCTCTTCATTGTACTTTTGGAAAATGGTAGGATTAGGAGTAAAGGAGTATTAAATATAATACCATTTTCCCCAGAGAGTAATTAATATTTCTGGCCGTGCCGACTGTCACATGGTGTGTCACAGTGGCAATAAGTGAATGACGAGAAGACAGACTCCAGGGATACTGAGATGTTCAAAGCCTTGCTTTTGTCACAGTTGGCCGATTAAGTCATTTTTAGAATTTGGACTTCTCAGGGGCAGAGGTTTTTTCTTTTATATTAGAGATAGTCTTTTCCCCACACTGTTCAGTTACATAATAGGATAAGTACATGTACAAAGTCATACCTTTTTAGTATAAAACACAGAATCATATCCTTCATTTTTGAAGTTATATTTATTCATGATATTACTAATTTTGGACACAGCAAATAAGACATTGCCAGAAGTACTTTCCAGGCAGTATAAATATGTAGCCTTGCTTTTAGCCGAGTTTGTTGTTAAATATAGCTTTGATCCCGCGCCCCCACAAACTGTATGGTACTTTGCGTATAATCTACCACCCTATCTTTAAATGTTAAACTCCCAATGATAGTGTATCCTGCAGTTACATTTTCCAGATTTTTCTGGCTTTGTGGCCTTGCTCGAGATTGTGTCTCTGCCTCCTTTGACCCATTCTGCCGGCACTGTTTCACTTCAGTTCATCAGACAGCACCTGATTAGGTGTCCTTCTATCATCCGTTCGCCACACATCTGCTTGGCCTCCGTGCTGTGGGGCTGGCTGCCCTCCAGAACCTCACCCTGGAAGCAGCTGTCCTCACAGGGAAAGAAGAGTTTGGTTCATCTGTAAACATTTTCAAGGAGTAGGACTCAATGTCACAAATAGGTCAAAGCTTCAGTCACATATAAAGTGTGACAGGATGGCGTCCTGAAAAATAATTAACTTCTCAGGCAGGACTGTGTCTCTAAAAGAATAGAGACTTTGAAACTGGGCAGATGTGTTTTGGAATCCCTGTTCCACTGTCTTTCTTGTTATATAATACAAAAGCTAACCTTAAAGTTCTAAGTACATTCCCTAGCACATTTAAGTTGCCTTTTAATAAATTCTAGTTCTCTCTAATACTCCATCAAATGTTTATCATATGCAAGGCTAGGTTGGATCACAGGAGTTCTGCATGATATCAAAATATTAAGGGGTAGGTGCTCAGGGTGCCTGACCTTTCATAGAGGGAATCTTGGTGAACACTAACCTGAAATACAAACTACAACATGAATAATGCCACATTGGAAATATAAGGAAATGAGAGTAGGAGGGGGGTAGATTATTGTTAGTGGGACTATAAGGAAAAGTTTCATGGAAGTGATGGCAATTGAAATAAAATATGAAGAAATTCTTCCCTTCCCTTACATACTATTGACTGTGATTTGGACTTTACAGGGATGGGAAAAGGATATGTTAAATGATGAGAAATAAATGAGCAAATGAACTTAATATAATGCATATTTGGGTAACTGCTAACAGTCAAAGTTGAGTAGACCTGAGCCACATTAAAGGGAAGATAGGCGATAATTTGGAAAGCGAGGTTAGGCCATATTTTGGGGAGTGTTAGCTCTCAACCTAAATGAGAAGTGCGGTCTACAGAGGAAGAAAGTCCTGGCTGTGGATCAGGAATCTTAGACTCCTTTCTCCTTTCTTACTCTGCCGCTACCTGGTAAGGGATGGCAGATCATCCAGGTTCTGGAGACATATTGTTTGATGGTCAAATCTGTTTCCACTTAGCTCCGTGACATTGAGCAAATTAATTCATCTTTCTAGCCTCAATTTGTTCATTTGTAAAATGAGATGATTAGACTAGACCATGTCTCTTGTGGTACAATATTATTTGCTTACAAATTTGGTGTTGGAAAATGGCAAGTTTTTCATGGAAAAATGTTTTTCAAAAAGTGAGAATGTTTTAAAAGCTTGGAAGTAAAATAATTAGAGAACCCTTTGTTTTCTATTCCAATGCTAATCTTACATGATTCTAAGGTGATAGATCTAGTAATACTGTCCAGAACAGTTTGAAGGAGAGAAAGACTAAATGAAGAGAAGAAAATCATTTGAATCTGGGCCTAAATTGAAATGGGGATTTGAAAAAGGTGACATTTTTTTTAAAGAGAGAGGGGGAACTATATGAGAAATACTGTAGTAATACAATCAAATGACTTTGAACCGGATTGAATAATATTTCCAAAGCTAACAAACACTTTACATGTTCTCTTATATTAAGTCATATAGGTGATCTGGTTCAGTGATGACTTTTAATTTTGTAGTACTCAGAGTTTCAGTGCATGTAGACCTTCTGGTGACATAGATTGGCACATGTTATTGATCTAACCAGCATTTATTGTAGAACTAGTATGTGACAGGTTTTTTTCCAGGTAATGGAGACATAACGGAACAAGACAGACACAGTTCTTGATCTCATAGAACTTACATTCTATATCTAGTAATGGTTGAGGAGAAAGACAACAAACAGGTGGAGAGAGTAATAGCTAGAAAAAAGTGCTCTGAAGAAGGTGAACCAGGTTGCTGTGACAGGGAGTACCTGGGATGTGAGGCATGTCTTCCCTGAAAAGGATGCTTTTAGGTTGAGAGATGAATGATTGAAAGGAATGGCAGGGCAAGAACATTCTAGAGGGAACGGATAGTGCAAAGGCTCAGGGATGTGGTTATTGCCTTGGAGTGTTTTAGAAATCGAAAGAAGCCAGCCTGGCAAGGACATAGTACACTGGGGGAGAGTAGCCAGCGATGAGATAGACTATAGGTGTTAGTTCACAGCATGGTGCCAATTCCAAAAACTCATTTGTAATTTCTTCTTGGCCTTCTTGCAACTTTATAGCTCAGTATATATCGTCCCTTACAGCAGAAATGATAAAACCACATTCACTCTCTTTTTTCATTCCAGTCCTGGGAAAATCTTAAAACTCCCAGTTTTTCAGTGCAGGAAATTAGGGCTCAAAGCTGTTCAGTTACTTGCTCAAGGTCACACAGCTTGTAAATGGCACAAACAGGACTCAAATCAGGTCTTATGATTCCAGGACCAGAGCAGTTTCCACTTCCCACAGTGTCACTTTCCCTTCTTATGTAATCCTGAAAAGAATAAACAGAGTTACTGACCTCCTATCAGAGGGCCTATAGGAGAACCATCTGTAACTGAGGATAGATGTTTTACCCAGCTGACAGTGAAAGAGTCCTCTACTTATGGTTGACAAGCTGGCTTGCGCTTACCTGCACTAAGGTTTGCAAGGGAGTACCTGTTGGCAGAGAACTGATAGAGTGATTGTATACTTATTTTACTTTGCATGGTAGTCTTCCAGCAGCCCCTTGCTTTTATAATGCCATGATTTGATGATTTTCCAACAAAATCAACTTTATGTATCTGCACTGAATGGAATATGCTGTGAGATACCATGGCAATTTAAAACAAACATGAAATGTGGTAAACAAACTGGTATTTACTCATGAGCACTCTATTAGCTATTTCTGCACTTTGCCCCTCATTAAGTTAACTGCCAGGCCGCAGCCATTAAAATCCAGGCTTCTTCCTTCAATTACAACCGCACATTAACTCTAGATATTCTGAACCTTTCTGATAGAGCCATTTTCAGGAAGGATTGGGAGCTTTTCTATTAGTGTCTCCCCTCCTCTCTGTGTTCATCCTAAGACTCCTTCTGCTTCTTGTAACTTTGAGTTCTGAATATACCTATCTCATAGCCAGTTGGGATCTCTGTTTATGATGCAACCCCAAATCCAGGCATCCGTTGAAAATGAGAGCCTTAGTTATAGAGACATATTGTACTTCTCTCCATTCAGAGAGCGGCATTTGCTGCTTACCGGGGGCTTTCTGACTGATGCAGGGGGCGAAGAAGGAGAGTTGGCGGGCGTTGGGGAGCAGATTTAGAGCAGCTACTCATTGGAGGGGCTAGCTTTTCCTGAGCTGCCAGACACTGCAGGCTCAACTGAGGCTCGGAGGTGCAATTCAGGCTGGTGGAGCAGCGGGGGAAGGCAGGGACAGGCGGGGCTAGCGCGGCTCTGCAGCTGATCACACGCACCACCACACACACCACATTCCTGCCGCCCCGGCTTGCGCCTCGCATCCTCCACCCCGGGCCACCGCGGCGCGGACAGGGTTTGGGGAACCAAGGAAGGAAGAGACAGAGGTTTCCACCACGAGACAGAGGAAAAGCTAGAGCGGCGCTAGTGTTTACCCTGAAAGTCTGACCGGCAGCCCGAGGCTCCAGCACCGTCCAGCAGCACCGCTGTCGCCTGGAAGGCGGGCACAGCGCCAAGGAACCCACGATTCCCCCGCTCGAGTCAGGCTGTGCTCTGTGCGCCAGGATCCTTCTGGAGGGACAGCGTGGTGCCCCTAGGGAGGTGCGGAGCTTGGGGGACCTGCATTGGCGCCCATCGTGGTACGCCAGGAAAAGTGAGAACCAGGAAAACAGCCGAGAGCGCGGAGTGCGAGGCCAGGCTGCCGCCCGCCGCGCCGCCTCCTGCCCTCTCCCGCTGGGTGAGTGCCCGGGCTTCCCGCCGCCGCGTCTCCGCCGAGCGCAGGGGTGGCCTGCCGGCCCTTGAGGGTCCGCCGGAGGGCCCTGGTGGCGACCGCGGAAACTCGGTGGCCGGAGGACGCCAGGCGGACAGCTCTCCGGAGTCCGGCACCGGGGACCCCGAACCCGGAGGGCTTGGGTAGGGGGCGTTGCACCAGTGCCGGGCAGACATGCCTTTGGGTGGGATTTTGGCTAAAAGATAGGAGGCGGGAGCGCCGGGGGGAGCCGGGAGCCGTCCGGGGGGGCGGGAGATTGGGGAGCGGCGGGGAGGGGGGAGGGTCTGGTCCAAGCAGGTAGAGGCAGCTTCGCCAGCCTGCGAGTTGGCAGGTGGGGTGGAACTCGCTTGTCAACTCATTAATTTTAAACGGTCAGTTTGGGGGTACTGCTAGATAGTCAGGAGGGCAGTGGGAAGGCAAGAGGTGGCCCGGGATGCCGTTGGAAGGGGAAGAAAAGAGAAGCCTCGGAAAGCTTGGAGGCAAAATTGCGCTTGGGTTTCTGGTCCTTGCATCCCTCCAGTCTTGAGTGTGGGGGAACACTTTTTTAAGACTCACCTTGGAAAGAAAGCCTCGGTCTCAGGGGAGAAGAAGAGGCATCTGCAGGGGGCAGAGACGGCGGCTACCTGCCGGGTGCGCCCCCCACCCCAGAGCACTCGCTTTGCCCCCCCTTCCTCCCCCGCCCCCACCTCCCTATTGGTGCTAGTTTGCAGCGCCCAGCTCCTGCGCCTTCGCTTCCGTTTGAATCTGGCTCGCCCCTCCGTATTATGTCTGCACTCCGAAGGAAATTTGGGGACGATTACCAGGTAGTGACCACCTCGTCCAGCGGCTCAGGCTTGCAGCCCCAGGGGCCGGGCCAGGACCTGCAGCAGCAGCTTGTACCCAAGAAGAAGCGGCAGCGGTTCGTGGACAAGAACGGCCGGTGCAATGTTCAGCACGGCAACCTGGGCAGCGAGACCAGCCGCTACCTCTCGGACCTCTTCACCACGCTGGTGGACCTCAAGTGGCGCTGGAACCTCTTCATCTTCATTCTCACCTACACCGTGGCCTGGCTCTTCATGGCGTCCATGTGGTGGGTGATCGCCTACACTCGGGGCGACCTGAACAAAGCCCACGTCGGCAACTACACGCCCTGCGTGGCCAATGTCTATAACTTCCCCTCCGCCTTCCTCTTCTTTATCGAGACCGAGGCCACCATCGGCTATGGCTACCGATACATCACCGACAAGTGCCCCGAGGGCATCATTCTCTTCCTCTTTCAGTCCATCCTCGGCTCCATCGTGGATGCCTTCCTCATCGGTTGCATGTTCATCAAGATGTCCCAGCCCAAGAAGCGAGCCGAGACCCTCATGTTTAGCGAGCATGCGGTGATCTCCATGAGGGACGGAAAACTCACGCTCATGTTCCGGGTGGGCAACCTGCGCAACAGCCACATGGTCTCTGCGCAGATCCGCTGCAAGCTGCTCAAAGTAAGTGCTACCCGCCCCTTCCCCACCAGGCGACCCCTCTCCCCCAAGCCAGGCAATTAACTCACCTCAGAACCACTCCAGCCCCCCTCCTGGGTCTTACCTATCGCCACAGGTAAACTTCCTTCTGCGCGGGAGGGGCTGGGGGTTTGCGCAAAGAGCACAGTTGACAGTTTGTTCTTTTTCACCCACTCTCGTGCTCTTATTTATATTCACCATTTCGGATGTGCTTGTATCACTTTCTGGACTAGTAACACTTAAGGATAACGGTGTTGGCTCCTGGAGCCTTGAGGGACATTAGTGCTCTGTTCCCTTCCCAACCCTTGCTGCTTTGCTCTTCAGAACGCTTTTGATTATTGTCCACACAGACACACTGCTCCATTCAATGTGAGGTACTAGATAGAGCTAAACAAAACAGCTTTTATTTTGAAGAAATAGGTGCTGAACTTGCTTCAACTTTCGCTCTGGGGCTTTTCTTTTTTTATTCCCCCTCCAATTATATTAGCAAGTGAGTTATTTCACTAAGACCCAATAACTTTAACTCTATCGTAATCATTTCAAGAAGCATAAAGATCCAGGAAGCAGTTAATAAAGTGGAAGAAACCACACTTAGTTCTTTTAAATTTTTATTTTTACTAAATATTTTCCTAGAGAAGTTTTCGTGAAAGCTTGAGTGCTTTTCCTGTAGAGCCTCTTGTTAATTTTATTCTTAATTGCCTGTTTCTATGAAGCCTTTGTCAATTACAGATTTCACTTGAAGCTTTTCAACATCCATTAAAGAAGATTGCTTCCTACCATCAGCGGTGTAAATGCTAAAACAAATTGCACATGGAGTGGTTATTAAAGCAAGGTCCATCTAGTCCTTAGAGGGCACCATCACAAACAAGAGAAGTCCTCCCTAAGGCTCATCCAATTAGAGACTGGGAATGACAGAGTAAAACCCAGTTCTCTCCCTGTGTACCATTTACAATTCTTTTTTTTTTTTTTCTAGAGGGATTCTCCTTAGTAGTTTTCAAATTTTCAAAAATTGAGAAAGATGAGCTCAAATAGTTTGTAAGTTGAAAAATACTGATCTAAGACTGCATAGAGAAGCATAGCCAGATTCAGAATTTAGTATTAATAAAATGATAATGATAAGTATTTAAGTGGAGATTTTGCCTTCAAACTTATTTCCATGCTACGATTTTATGTTGTGTTATACAACTCCAACTTAAGTTACAATTAAAAGTAATCCAGTGTGCTTTTAAAAAGTTTTGCTCTCATGTCATTTTCATTATTCACTTATAAGATCTTAACCTAATTACTCTTGACCAAGTTGCTCACTAAAGTGTTAGAATTAAAGCAGTTCACTTGTCCCGTCACTTCACATTATATGCATATTTATAATGCTATATACGGTACATAGACTAAATTTTGTACATTATAGTGGAAAGTTATGAGCCTGGCTCTGATGTACATGTTCATTAAGATAACTATAAATAAATAATTTGAGTAGATCATATTCTTTTATAATTAATTTCAGTGAACTGCATACAATTTCTAAAATTTCACTTAGCATATTTTTATATTGACTGCTGTGTGAAATAAGTGAGTTTTTATATCAAGCCGAGCAGTTGTTTTAGACATGCTTATTGCAGTGGTAATTATGTGTCCCTGTTTCTATGCATATTCTGAAATACATCTTCTCATTCTTTAGGTTAGGCCCACTGGGCAGATATGAGCACTTTAATTGTTAATACAGTGCCAAGGTTTCTGTCAGGGAATCCATGTTTATGTATCACTTTGAGACTCTTATGAAGAGTCAGTTGTGACAATGATTGGTGTGATATAAATGGAAAGTTAGACGTTAAAGGTTATTTATTGCCATTTTCTAGTTTTGAAAACATATAAGGTTATTATCTATCATAGCAGATATCTTTTCCAGGCAACATATTTTTATTGTTTTTAGACTTTATCAATTTTATTTTAACAAAGCCAGACATAAATAGAATTAATCTACATATCAGGTTTTTTTTTTTTTTTTTTTTTTTTAATTCAAAGTTGCAATGCATCTGAAGCATCCAGTCTCTGTAGTGGTGCAGAGTACTGATAATGATTTTTCTGTATAAGGCCATGTACTACATATACCATAAAGAATGTCCTGATTAAAAACAAATAAAAGATTTATACTGTTGACAAATTTGGAGCAAGGTGCTATATTAACACAAGGTGATAAAAACATCTAATTAAAATATTGCATATCATATTTCTATAAAGTTCTTTACTTTTGATTTGTTAAAAAGATAGTTCTGGAAGTAAAATTGATTAACATGTGGCATCAATTTATATTTAACAAAATTATGGTTGAATTCTTTCCTGCTTTTTGTGAACGGAGAGTGTTGATCAGTGACAGCGCTTCAGCCAGCCAGTTAGTGTAGTTTGTTTAAAGTTGATTTTTTTTCCTGTAGCCAGGATAATTAAAATGGATTCTTATAGTTCTTATCATTTCATAGAGTTCATTGAAAAGTAGTCATGTTTTGTTGGGGAACTAATAACGTTCAGAAAAATTACAGGGGAGATTTGCCTTTAACAAGCTGCTCTCATTTTCTCTTAGGGATGGAGATGAAGTGACCTAAAACAGTCAACTATATTTTTAAAGAGAAGCTATACCAAAATCTTAAAATAATAATATTTTCCCCATCAGTTTTTGTACATTTTTCTTATTAAATATTACACACTTTTCTCTTTTAACTTCCATTTAACATTTTCAATGTAAAATTTATATCTTTAATACAAAATATATAGAATTTTTGAGTCAATAAAATCTAATTAATAATGATAGTAATTACAGTGCATGTATGTTCTTTCTATTACCTAATTAAATTTACTAATATTTTTATGTTGCTATCTTCTTATTTGCTGAATAAAAGCTTCTTTTCCATATAAATATAAAAGTTTTATTTAATAATTATAAGGAATTTTCAATCTCAGGAAGACATTAAGAACATGGATGTGGCTTTCTAATGATTGCTACTATAAAATTTCCATCCATAATATTTTAGAATTGTCTAATTTTTGGAGAAAGTTTTTTTAATGTCTTTGCCTAATTTTTAGCTATGCTTTTCTCTTATATGAAAGCAAATTTTATTTCATCTCTATTCCTGTCTTTCCACCTTAAAAATACTGAAATTTCTTATGGTAGTCAAATATAGATCTTCTAACTTTATGCCTGAAGGGGTCAGTTCTTTTTCTACTCAGATAAAAAGAAAGTAGATTAAGTAAAAATCAAAGGAAATAGTTTGACATTCTTCGTTAAAATCTATGTTTTAATATAAATATAGCTATAGAAACCTCTTTTAAAATGAATATTCTTTCTCTTTTTTCTCTTCTTACTCCCTTATTGAATTTTTACTTAAATTACTAATTGATTTTAATTGTCTTTTTTTTTCAAACTAGAGAACAGGAATTAACTAATATCATGGCTATGCTAATTTAATATCCAATTGAATGTTTTTATAAAAATGCCTGAATTAGGGAGTTGAGACCAAAGGCTGTTAATGCTGGATCCTGTAGCTTAGCACTGGGTTTAAAGGATCTGGAAATCTTTTTTACTCCGTTTTATTAACATGATACTAATGGGTGACTGACCTAGGCATATAACTTGTTCAGGCAAGAATTAAATTATATTCTTTGATATACCATTCAAAAGTTTATGAATTTATTATGTAAATGTCATTATATACATATATAATATATATGTTTATATTCATCCAGTCAGCAGCACATACTTTTTTGCATAAAGTAAAAAATAAAATTATTATTGCATTTGTATTTTAAAACAAAGAAATAAGGATAATATTTTTTTATGGAAGCATAATCTTATTTCTTAATATTCCTATTCATTGCCGATAGTCATCATCTTTCTGTCCTAAGAGGTCAGCTATACAACCTTTAACTGTCACTTGTTGAAAGGTAATGGAGTGCATTCTTTTCTTTTTCCAACATCACAGATGTTATTTATGTACTCACTTTTTTAAAATTCTCCATTTATATGAATGCTCATATTTGGATGCTGTCTAGTTCCCCATGTGAATATGATCAAGTGCAGATGCAATAAAAAATTGTGGTTGAAAAACCATTAAGCTTTTTATCCTTCTCCTATGTCCTAACATTTTGTTAATCTTTTAACCACAATGATTCCTGGGCAAGGATTCCTAGATTTTTTCTTATGTATTTAATGGTTTGTCCTCATCCCATGTTTTGCACTTAAATGCTTTTAATGTTTTTGACTCTATATGACCTTAGTTTGTATGACTGACTCTTTTCACCACTTGATCTTGGCCAATTTGAAATTTACTTTTAATCTTGAGACATTATTTACCTCTCTTTAAAAAATTAAATCCACAAATGCATATCTATAAAAAAATACTGTTCTGCTGAACACCATCTAAACTATTAGTAAAAATATTCAAGGGTTTAAGAGTGAGTGCCTCAGAACTCTCAGGGGCTATCCCATATTCATTGGTGAGTTCTTTAGGTGGATTCATTATATCTAAAAATTATCACAGTTCCTATTTGGTCTAGTTTTGCTTTCTTTGACACAGTACAGTAATTCTCCAGTAAGTATAGAACTTATGTTCTTTTAAAAATCTATGATTATTATTCTTTTTTTCAATAGTTTAGTAATATGTTTTGTTTGTTTTATTTTTTTATTTTTAATATGGTTACTTAAAAGTACAGGGTGGCTTGTGCTCAGGGAATAAAGAGTAAACAGAAGTAAGGGACAGAAAGACCCACAAATAAACAGCAGTAGGTAGGAACAAATGAGAAAGAGAAGCAGAAAAAAGCATTTGATGAATTGAGGGGTGTTTGGTGAGTAGGAGGGAAATGTGGAAGTAGGGTTACAAATCCTGTCCACAGTTATTATAAACTCCATAAAGGGACCTCTAGGAATTATAAAGCTGCTCTTTCATTTGAGTGGTAATAAAGTCTCACATAATCCTTTACACGATAAGTTACATTTCATTCTATAAGGATTGTTCTTTTCATAAAATTTAGTATATTTTTATGGGTTGATTAGAATAGCATTAAAAATCTTTATTTAAAATTTAATGTTGGTTGTAGTTTTTCTACCTGAGCATTCATGGAATTTCAAACTTAAGAAGTCCTAATAAATGTACAATGTAATTGTAGACAATCCAGATAAAATTCTAGGTCTATATATTCCTTCATCGGATTGGAATTTTGGTCTGAGTGCCAAAGCCATTGCCATTACTGTTTTGAGTCACAGGCATTTTTGTTCCTGATTCTGGTACCTGCTTTGAGCTCATTTCCTAATGTTAACTTTTATGTGGTATTCTGACCTCACTCCATGTAATTTTATTTCTGACTTCAGCATATATTCAGCGCGCGCGCACACACACACACACACACACACACACACACACACACACACACACACACATTTAAAGATGAAAAGTGAAATTACAGATAAAATGGTGGGGAGGTGGTAGGCAAAACTGGCTTACATTCCCCCTCTGGGCCCCCTTCCCTCCCCTCCCTTCCCCTCCACTCCCCTTCCCTTCCTTTTCCTCTATCCCTGAGAGCCCTTTTCCACTGAAGACTTGTGGAAGGTGTTGAGGTGTGGATGAAGGCTTGAAATATGTTAGTGGGAAAAGCTCTAGTGTCAGATGGTAGTGATTAAATATTTTATTCGAAATTCCCTGAGCCCCACTCTGAGCTAGGAAAGAAAACAGTTATGGGTTAGAGAAATGGGAGAAAGGCAGCAAAGATGTGGATTGTGTTGGTGAAATGTGGCCCTATGGAATGAATGTGGCACTTGGCCACATATCCCCTAGAAGGATGTCCAAATGTGGATGTGCTTATGCCATAACAGCGCTAAAGATGTATCCCAGGGTTATTTATGTATATGTGTGTATAGGTCTATTTGTTTGCCTTTGGATAAGCATTCAGCAGTCTTATCATCTCTACTTTGAAGCTATTTTTATGTCAAGTTTATGACCAGGATGGTCTCTTCCAGTACTCTGTGACTTCTTTTTCTAACTGTAGTTAGAATTGTAGTTGATTATCTTGTAGGCCTTTTCTGAAGGTAGTTCAAAGTCATATGACATTAACTGCTTCTTTGAAACTAGTAAATATGACTATAAAATGTGGCACAAGCCTTAAATTCTACCCATAGAACATTTGCATATAATGAAAATGTGTATAATTGAAATATTATTATTAAATAGCATATGTTTTCTTATGAAGACTAATTTCAAAATAATTGCCACTATCTAAATTGTACAAAATCATTTAAAAAATCCTTGATGTTCACATTAAACATTTTTTGGGATGGTAAATTGAAACAAATTTTAAACTTTAGATTTCTTCGATTATTGTAACTCCCAGAATTTGCAATGCAGTCAACTTTTCAAAAAGGGTTTGAAATAGTGAAAAGATCTTTATTTCATTCCCAAGATTCCATGATTAAAAATTAAAGTTGTATGGATATCAATCTCAGGTCATAGTTTTTTTTCAAATTATATTCTAAATTTTTAAGAATTACCAATTTTCCATCCACTGTCTTTTCTTCCACTCTTTCTTACTTTCTTGTTTATTCCACAGTTTTTTTGATTCCAAAGGACTTTTTCATCAAATACAAGTCAATATTAGTAATCAACTTTTTAGAAATTTAGTTTATTGCATTGATCTTAACTTTTAGCAATTGTTTTGAATTTGAAAACAACTTAAATTATCGTTGATACAAACCATATCTATTTACACATTTTTATCTAGGAAACGGTCATGGTCCTGTGATCCCTTTGGAATTAGGAAGTTCATAGAGCTAAAGGAGATAATTGGAACACCAACAAATTGCTCTATCAATGGAAGATTTCTTCTCATATCTTTATTCTTAAGATGACATAATGAAGAAAGGTTAAACTGGCTTTTATCTCAAAATATTCTGCCTATTATCAAATATTTCTGGGTGAAATATGGTAATTGATATCTAAATAAGACAATATGAAACTGATGGAATGTCAGTACTACTGCATTAGTATATACTCAAGTTACAGATCAAAGTTAATTTTATAAAGGCACATATATAGTCCCTTTTTGTCCTCTGTATCTTTCCCTTTCGTGTACATGTTCATATCACAGTTTCTTGAACAAATGTTCTCTTGTTCCATTTATACAAGTTTACAGACCTAAAACTAACATAGGCTTTTTTTTTCTTTGCTCCAGTTAATCTCTAGAATTGTACCAGAATTAGGACAGCTTAGATTAGAATTATTTACAAGGCTGGAGTAGAATGTGTATGCTTCTAAAAATGTATTTGGTAGGTATATGTAGGTTTCTGGAACACCAAAAATATTTGAGCACCCTTAAGATAACTTGGCTCTAGTCAAGAGTTCAGACTTCAAACAATCCCAGCATTCCAAGCACCTGCCACACTGAAACCACACCCTTCACTGTTGAACTGAGCCAAAGCCTCCTATTTAATCCCAGTAATTAATAGGCTTCCCAGTCTATTTCAGAATCAAAAAAGCCAACAGATAATCAGGGAGGTGAGTATATTAATAGTTGAAATATTTGATGGCCTAACATCAAGGAAGAGGAACTGGACATTAAAATTGTAGATATGTGTAGTATCTCAGTCATTTAAAGAAAGGTTAAATTATATAGTATCCTCTGGAAAATAATTTTCACTGTATATGTAGGAAATTTCACTTATCTGAAAATAAGCATGAAAAGCAGAATGAATTATTAATACTTTTCCCATAGTGTCACATAACAGGAAGACCTGGATAGGACTCAAAGCATGGAGGTTAGGAGCACATAAGTGTAATTTTGAGTATATAGAACAAACATTTAAAATCAGAAGGCATATTGAGTGTGAGTAGAACAGATCCACGTACATTTAAGTCTAAATTTCTTATATCTGAATAAACTAATTTGGTAAAAATAAAATATTTCTTCTTCCAGATTGGCATACTCCTGATAGCCTGCCTGTTTCTAGGCCACTTCTTCTTTTCATGGGTTGCTGAGTGATTAAGGAATACAAAATTTCATAGCTTACTGTAAAGCCTTTTAGAATGAAGCACAGGTACAAATAACAAACACATAAAAAAGGAAGACAAATTTTAGTATTAGTGTATATCTATAAGAAAATTGTATCTTCTTTGGGAAGATCATTTTGAAAGGGAAATTGAATTTATAAAGAATTATTGTTGTTGATACAGCCATATAATTCAGGAAAAGCAGAGCTTAGAATAGTCAAAAAAGGACCTAAATTCTGGTTATTAGTTATAAACATCAGAATACCACCTTGTGTTTATATAGCACCTGTTTCTTAGTAGGTGAAAGACCGATGATACAAGGTTTTTGTTTTTATTTATTTTTATTTTGTTTTGAGTTTGGCTTTAGTTTGTTACATTAATCAATATTAGTTATATAACTGTGTAGTTGGAAGGATGTTGGTCTCATTAATATTTTACTAATTTGAGAATAGGTTTAGAATTATAGGTGATTTGAAAAAGCTGCAGAGCTTTTTCATGCTGGCTTGGAAATGCTGAGTTTTTCTCCAACATGGGTTGCTAGAGCTGCTGTTTTTATTTTTGCACCATCAGGTTTTTCCATGAAATTCTTTTTTTCAGTAATCATTTCTTCTTCTTCTTCTTTTTTTTAAAGCTATCCATAAGGTAGAGGATAAAAATAGGCCCAAAGTTTTCATTAGATATTTTTTCTACACAAATACTATTCCTGAGTATCCCTATCTACAAAGTGACCTCTCTAATTGACTAATTCTGCTGTTGAAACTCTTTGCAGCAATTGCTGCGGTAATAAACCACCACCAATTTGAAACCCTTCATTTTGTTTTGCCACAAAGGATGTGTTACTAAACCACATTTCTCAATATTTTCAGATTCATTTGCTCCACGTAAAAAGCCAATGCATTTTTGTGAACTCTGAGAGTAAGAATTTTGTCTTCAAACTACCATTTAATTGGACAGACCAGTGTTATAGATTCTGTTTTATTTATTAAATTATTATTATTTGCAAGCATTCTGTTCAAATATGTTGGATTCATCAAAGTTCCATCTGACCAGCGGTATGGTCCCTCTTTCACCCCAATTTTTCTGTATTTAACTCATCACTACCCAGCCCTTATTTTACTACCATAATTATATAATTAAACTTTTATATTTGCTTGTGCATGATTATTATATGTGACAGATATAGAAAAAAAATTAAAATTTAGAGTAAAGGAAGATGAGTAAATTTACTCTCATGGCTTGCTGATTTTTAATAGTAATATTTAATTTTCTTTTAGCATCTTAATATGCATGCAATTTATTGTATTAACTTTTACAGTGGTTTATACTGAAACTGAATGACCACTACCTTATGAAAGTTTTACTAAACTATATTTCTCAAATACAGATTTTTAAAATTGCATTTTGATCAAGGAAAGTTCAATTTAGCACAAGTTTTCACTATGTTTTAAAATTAATAAGATAAATAGTAAATATTTGTAATATAGTTTATTATTAGAAGTTTGAAAGCTATTAGCTAATAACATTTGCTTTTTATTTTTATTACGTGATCTCTTGTGTATATAACATGATTTAGTATGATGACATCTTCACTCTCCTATTCTCCCTTATATCTATTTGTTACTTTTCAAAAGTCTGGAAAAATAAATTGTTGTGTTTTGTTTTTTGATAATAAATCTTTTTCTAAATGATGGTCAACCTTTTCCAGCTTTAACAAACTCCCTAAGAATTGCCTACTTTATTTGCTTCATGAGGAAAAAGATATCTGGTGTACAATGAGTTATCATGCAGTGATTTATGTCAAGCAGTTGCACATGTACTCAGTTCCATGGTTTGTGCTAACAACCATTGTTGGACCAGGCATTTCTCCAAAGCTCATGAGTTAGGGAATGGTAATTATAGCAAGTTGTATATTATAAATAATGCATGTATGTTCCGCATGAGCTATGTAGGATTTTGGCCCATTTGCTAGAACATAGTTGCATAATGATTTGTTTGGATTTTGTTGCAGATGATTGATAGTGCAGAATGTTGGCAATGATGTAAATTACTGTTGGGCTGCCTTGAAAATTTCAGTACAAGTGGTGATTTCTTCTCTTTTTCTGTGTGCTTGTCTAGTCTCGGCAGACACCTGAGGGTGAGTTCCTTCCCCTTGACCAACTTGAACTGGATGTAGGTTTTAGTACAGGGGCAGATCAACTTTTTCTTGTGTCCCCCCTCACAATTTGCCACGTGATCGATGCCAAAAGCCCCTTTTATGACCTATCCCAGCGAAGCATGCAAACTGAACAGTTCGAGATTGTCGTCATCCTAGAAGGCATTGTGGAAACAACTGGTGAGTAAAAACATAGATATGCCATCAAGTTTCTTTATTCCATAATGACATTGTATGATATGCACAATACCTGTTATGAATTGGGCTAAATGACTAAGAGTTCACAATAATGAAAGTAATGGTTTGCCTCGTATTTCTTTGTAACATTCAATTGATACCACTTTGAAAATCAAGACTTACTGTTTTGATGGTTATATACATAATATTAACTCAGGAATACTCTGCAAAAAAACAAAGGAAACTGAGATGACTCTTAGAAATGATTATAATGTTCTATTTTAATTACAAACTTGACTTACATATAATAATGATTTTCCTTTAAAAATTTAAAGTTGAAAATTAGGGTAATTTAGTGAGCAACCTGTACTAAGCATGCATATTCTTGCCTTGGTGATGGTGATTTGGGGAGTCATTGATAAAACTTTGATATCTACTATGTGCAACCTCAGTGGAAAATCCCCTGTGTGTGTGCTCATGTGTGCTGTGTATGCTAAAGCAGTAGTTTAATTTCAAAGTGGGTCAGTAGATTTCCCCAGCTGAACCTTGACCAAATTTTTTTTTTAAAAAGATTTTTCTTCTTTTTCTGCTTTAGTATAGCTATGAGCTGTATGTTCTTACTTAAGATGCAATATAATGTGGATATGCCCCAAATACTTACAATTTGCTACTTTCTGAGGAGAGAAAGGGAAAGAAGGAGCGAAGGGAAGGAAACAATAAATATGGGCATATTATTTGGGGCAGAAACATTGGCAGTTGGTTTAGAATCTGCTGGGTGTTTGGGACTAATGATGCAGTATCCATATAATTATATATATATATATATACACGTGTGTGTGTGTGTGTGTATCTTGAGTTTTACATTTTCTATGAGTAATGAGAGAACAAATATATTAACTTTTAGCTTTTTGTTTAGCAATATCATCTGAATGTCAAAAAGCTAATTATTATAAATAAACTATAGCAGTATTGAAGTTAACATTAACAGTAACATAGATGAATTCAAGCTTTATACCAAGGTAGAAGATCTTTTATGATGTAACAGTGACTTTTGTCCAAGGAGCAAGGGTAGCCAAGCCATTGTCATTTAAGCACATCTGTCACATAATAACTATAGTATCTGAAATTTAGGGAAGATATTTAATCTCTAAAAGTTTCTTTCCTTCTCTTTAAAGTGAGATGATATAATAACCACCTCGAATGTGCTTGTAGCATTACTATTGCCTAATTATTACTGCTTCAAAAGTAAGATTTTAAGAACAGCAAGAAAAGATTTAATGTATCTATATATGAAATTTTATTTCTGTCTACTAATTTATGATTTAAATCCCTCATTCAACTTTTCAACTTGAAATTGAAATGTCATAGTATTTTTTTAAATAACATATTGGTAAAGAATACAACTCATTTATAAAGGCTCTTAGTCAAAGAAATCTTTAAATTTCAATTCTCATTTTTATCCATCTCATTTATTAAAATAATAATGTATTATTAGAGCTTAAAAACGGATGTTGCCATATTTATTTATTATGGCATATGGTTCTTTCTTTTACACACCTGCTTATAGTTTACCAATTGCTTATTATTATTCTAACCACTGACATAAGATTTGTTTCACTTGACAGCCTTAAAATCTTTTATTAGATCTATCTACCTACCTATCTAGCTAGCTATACACTCACTTATTCCTGTTTTTTCCATAAATATTAAATGTATTTCTTAAGAGTGAAAGCATTTTCCTATAAAATCACAGTCTAAAGATGGAATAGAGTTATTCCACTTTAATTTACATTGTGTTCCTTCACCTTGATGTACTTGAAGAACATAGGCCAGGTATTTTGTGGAATGTCTCTCAATTTGGATGTGTTTGAGGTTTCCTTATTCATTAATTCTTTTAATTTGGGGCTTCCACATGGGTATCTGAAGAGAATATTGAAGCAGGTTGTTTTAAAATTTTGCCTATATTTCAGAGCAGGGGGCCTCAAACTTTTTAAACAGAGGGCCAGTTTACTGTCCTTCAGACCTTTGGAGGGCTGGACTATAGTTTTAAAACAACTATGAACAAATTCCTATGCACACTGCACATATCTTATTTTGAAGTAAAAAAACAAACAGGCAAAAACCCCCACATGTGGCCTGCGGGCTGTAGTTTGAGGACGCCTGTTTCAGAGGGTCATCATTAGTAAATAATGTACTGTATAAGGTCATGAGGCATTTTCTAACATAAATTATGTGTTAGATTTTAATACTTCCTCCTTCCTGCTTTTTTTTTTTTTTTTTTTTTTTTAATAATCAACTGGCAGAGAATACTCTCTACAGAAAATGTGAAAACTTGGCTGGAGACTGAATTTCTTATTTAGATGTTGCCTTTAATGGAGAAGAGATGATAGTCTGCTTCCTCTTAACCTCTTTATTAAGCCTGTTTTCTACATCTAGTATAGCCAGACAAACAACAAAACATTATTCACGATTTATAAAATTTATTTTGTGGAAAATTTATCTGACACTTTGTATGTATGCCCTAACTAATTAAATCCTACACTGTTCAAACTCTGTAAAATCTCTCTATATTTTCAGACTTCCCTGAGCCTGGTAAAAATAACATGGACATTTTTATGTCCATTTCATCATTTAAAAATTTACTGAGATTTCTTTAGATTCATCTTTAAGGACGTTTCCTCCTTTATCCTTTCATTCCCAATAAATTTTACTTTCTCATAACATTTATTTCTTGCAATAAGACAGATAGGAACTTTTGGGATTGAGGCAGTAAAAATACCATTTTTAAATCTCTCATTACTTTGTGAATAAACTTTTTACTCTATGTAACCTTTTTAGCATTAAAATACCAACTTTTTGTCATTCATTCACTTATTTATTAGATAACCATTTATTGAATATATTTTTATGTGCTTGAAAGTATGTGAGATGCTCGTGATACAGTAATGACCTGGATAGATGGAACTTCTTTCCTCATGGGGGTTATATTCTATTTGGAGGAGGAAAAACTACAAACATAAATGGACAAGGAAGATATTATCAAGTAATAAGGCATCAGGGTTAAAAAGCAAAAGAAAACAGGCTATGAGATAAGAGTACATGCAGGCTACTTTAGGTTGTTGGTTAGGGAAGGTCTCTCTGAGGAGGGGACACTTCCGATGAACCCCGAATGTCCAGAAGGCCCTCCTGGGCCAGTCCAGGCTAGGAGCATGGCAGGCATTGCGGAACAGCTGGTGCAAGGGCCCAGAATTGGGAATGAGCATGGTTTATTCTAGGAACTAAATGAAGGAGGAGGTGTTTGGAGCAGAGTGAGCAATGTGGAGAGTGGGGTGAAAAGTTGGCGGGGAGGGGCCACCTCTGCACTATAGAGGACTTTATGCACCCACAGGAAGCATTAGGATGTCATTAAAAAAAAAGAGCCTATATTTATATGAAAGAGTAATAATTTAGTAATCGCAAACTGTATATAACAAAAAAAACCCTACTCACTTTTTAAAAGTGGGTTGCATGTAGTTTGTTTAAAAATTAGTCACTCTGATGTCTCTCATGTCTTGGAAATGCATATGATTTTAGATAGCACTTTTTTATTGAACAAAACACTGCATTTGAACACTTTTGTGTTCCTTTCTCTACACCCCTACCCTGGCACACACACACAATTGCTCCCTTCACAGCAGTGCTCTGTTAAGAATCTTCTCATTTCATTTAGTTTTTGCTTAGTCCTATTCCCATGGGCTCAGCAGGAGTGGTTGGGGGAGGGAAGTGAGAAATTAGAAGCTTTCTAATTTCCTTGAAAGTTTCAGCTTTCATCCCGGGACTCACAATTAATTATTACTTTCCCTGATTCCTTGGAAATATTCCTCAGTGATCAGACTCGGAGATTGTTGCCTTCCTTGTTTCAGATGAGTTGGATTTTCACTCCCAAGCTTTGCCTCTTCATTAATAACCTTTGCATTCTTGCTCATCTAGCAAATTCCTAAACGTAGGTTACCTCTAACTCTTGCTCTCTTTGCTTCTTCTCCCAGGAGAGAGAGCACTGCCAGAGGCAAACAAAGCATTGCAGATTTGGCTCATTAGAACTCATGCTTTCAAACTTCAATCTGGTTTCTGCTGCTATTTGGCAGTCTTTTTAATTGTCTTTTCTGTACTCTCAGGCTTGCTCCCCATGGGATCTATTTTAGACCTTTTCTCTCTTTCCATGCCCCCAGTTCCAGCTGTCCCATTCCTTCTTTGGCATGTCATCTCTCCACCTAGTCTATCAAAAAAAAAAAAAAAGTGACACTTCAATTTTTATACATTTATTTATCTCCTTATCTTTACCCCCTAGATATCTTCTCTTTTTTTTTTCTGGTGTCTATGGGGGAAAATGTCTTTATTCTTTTCTCCACAACATCTCTCTCTCTCTCTCTCTTTTTTATACATATAGAGTTTCCCTCTGTTGCCCTGACTAGAGTGCAGTGGCATCATCATAGCTCACTGCAATCTCAGACTCCTGGGCTCACGTGATCCTCTTGTCTCAACCTTCAGAGTAGCTGAGACTACAGGTGCATGCCACTACACCCAGCTAATTTTTTCTATTTTTAGTAGACATGGGATCTCATTCTTGCGCACGCTGGTACAGAACTCCTGACTTCAAGCAATCTTCCTGCCTCCTCGGCCTTCCAGAGTGCCAGGATTACAGGCATCACCCATGGTGCCTGGCCTCAAACCATCTCTTTTATAGCGAGTAACGTTTTTCATGCATTGCTTCCCACCACCTATGACTCAAGCTCCAATTCTTACCGTCCCTGACATGTGAAATCCCTTGAACTCCTTTCTATTTGCTCGGAACTATTTTCAGGTCTGTCTTAGTGGAAAAAAGTAAAATCCCATTATTTCCATTATTTGTCCCTTTATACTTCTAAGGTTCTTCCTGGGATTCAGAGTCAGCCCCTTTCCATTCTGACTTTTCACTCCACTCTCCACACAAGGAACCACATTCCCCCTCACTCTTTCTTTTATTCTTTATCTTCTTCGTCTTTATATTTTTCAGTTGTCCCTTGTATCCTGTGTTACTGCCCTTCCTACTCCTTTGCTCTCCTGTAAATATTTCCAGGCTTTCTGCCCTTGCCTTTTTCCTTTCTAGTCTAGTCTAGATATTTCCCTTTTTAGTGAATTCACAAAGTACTCACAAAACTGCCATTCCTTTTATCTCCAGCTATGAAACCTTCCCCTCAGCTATGGTCTTGTATTTGTTATTCATTTCTAGGCCATTTTCCCACTTGGATGTCACTATTTTAATTCAGAGTCACCTTGTCCAAATACCAAGTCATCATCTTGTGATAGCTATTTTATCTCAGCCCCTTCTTTTCCTTTTATATCCATCTAATTTGTTCCTTTCAAAAATACCTATTGAGCACCTATCACAGGCCAGACACTATTCTAGACCCTGGAGAACGCCTTAGTTAGCAAAACACAATTTTTGCCCTGGGGGTAATTATATTTGTATGTGGGAAACAGACAGTAAACCGAATTTAAACATATCACCTAGACTGTTAGAAATCGATAAGTACTGTAAAAAAATAAAATAAAACAAGGCAAGAGAGATCGTAAGTGTAGAAGTCGGGAAAGGCTGAATCAGAAAGTGATGGCTGAGCTCAGTATCCTGAGCAAAGCAGATAACCAGAAGGAGGTCATTCCAGGTAGAGATATCAGCATTGCAGATGCTGCGAGGGGGCAGGGTACCTGGCTGCCATTCCCTCTTAGTGATGTCTTTCGATTCAATTCTTCCTCTTTAAGCCTACATAATGCTACTTTTAAATCACAGTAGTTTTCCCAGAAATGGATTTAGTACCTGCAGGATCTCTGTTTACATATAGATAGCACGCTAAGCCTGGTAAATTTGCTTTCAACAACCACTTAAATGATACAGTTGTGCTCAAAAGTCCCTAATGACTGCCACGTCAAAGTATGGTGCATTTCTTCTTGGGAAAATTAGGCTGCTCTTCGGTAATGCTCATACACTGATGCTTGCTCTTGCCTCCCATGTCTGTGATCTGTGACCATGCCATTTTCCCTGCCTAGGATATATTTCCCTCTTCTCTCACATAGCACAAGAGCAGCCATATTTGTTGAATCTTCTCTGGGCATCTCAGTTCCTAGTTTTTCTTTAATACTTCATCAAAACAAAATCATTTGCTATGCAAGTGCTGTTAAGTACATGCCCATTATAGAAAAAAATATAAATATGCAAAATGTAAAAACTTTAACAGTAATTTAATCCACTGTACTGTTAACACAGTTGTGATTAACTTTTCAGGTGTCTGTATTCAGATATATTGTTTTTATGCTACATGTGCTATTTCATACCTTGTTTATTGTATAATCTATTGTGAACATCTTTCGTGTCAAATTATAAATCTGGATCATTAGTTTTAATGGTTTAAAACTAATGTGATATGCTAATTATTTGTTAATATCTATCTTAATTTTTATTACCTATTTCCTAGTCTTGAATCTTGAGCCATTTCCTTTTTTTTTTTTTTTAGATTTTATAACTTTGCCTTTATTTTATTTTATTTTGTTTCCAGCATATTGTGGGGGTACAAATGTTAAGGTTATGTATATTGCCCTTGCCCCTCCTCCCTCCTCGTGTCAGAGCTTCAAGCCTGTCTATTCCCCAGTTGCTGCACATCCCTCCCATTATGTATGTACATATCCATCCCCTCTGCCCCCTTCCCACCTGCCTGACACCCAATAAACATTATTCCTATATGTCCACTTAGGTGTTGATCAGTTAATACCAATTTGCTGGTGAGTACATGTGATGCTTATTTTTCCATTCTTGGGATACTTCACTTAATAGAATGGGTTCCAGCTCTATCCAGCAAAATACAAGAGGTGCTGTATCACTGTTGTTTCTTATAGCTGAATAGTACTCTGTGGTATACATATACCATATTTTATTAATCCACTCATGTATTGATGGGTACTTGGGCAATTCCCATATCTTTGCAATTGTGAATTGTGCTGCTATAAACATTCGAGTGCAGGTATCTTTTTCATAGAGTGACTTTTGTTCTTTTGGGTAGATGCCCAGTGATGGGATTGCTGGATCAAATGGTAGACCGACTTCTATCGCTTTAAGGTATCTCCATATTGCTTTCCACAGAGGCTGAACTAGCTTGCAGTCCCACCCGCAATGTAGGAGTGTTCCTATCTCTCCACATCCACACCAACATTTATTGTTTTGGGACTTGTTAATAAGGGCCATTCTCACTGGAGATAAATGATATCTCATTGTGGTTTTGATTTGCATTTCCCTTATGATTAGAGATGTTGAGCATTTTTTCATATGTTTCTTGGCCATTATTCTGTCTTCTTTTGGAAAGTTTCTGTTCATGTCCTTTGCCCACTTTTTGATAGGGCTGTTTGTTTTTTCTTTGCTGATTTTCCCGAGTTCTAAATAGATTCTAGTTATCAGCCCTTTATCAGATGTGTAGCTTGCAAAATTTTTCTCCCATTCTGTGGGTTGTCTGTTTGCTCTCTTGACAGTTTCTTTGGCTATGCAGAAGCTTTTTAATTTGATCAGGTCCCATTTATTTATTTTATTGCTGCTGTGATTGCCTTTGGGGTCTTCTTCATAAATTCTTTGCCTAGGCCTATGTCTAGAAGAGTATTTCCAAGGTTTTCTGAAACAGGATCCACACCTTTCATCTCTCACAAAAATCAACTCATGCTGGGTAACAGAATTGAACCTTAGGTGTGAAACTATTGGAATTCTAGAGCCATTTCCTTTTTAATAAGGTTAAATACTTTTATAGTCTATAGTTTCAACTTATTTATCACCAACTTTATAATTTTAGATAAATTCCTATCAATAAAATTCCTAAGTAAAGGGGCATATAAGTTTGTTGGTTTGTAATACATATTTCAAGGTTGCTTTCCCAAAAGTTGATACGAGTTTACAGCTGTATATGAAGGTTCCCATTTCCTCATACCGTTGCCAACAATGGACATAATTGTTTTTATTTTTGCCATTATTCTCTTCTCTTTGATTAGTAGTAAGGTTGAAATTATTGTACTTGTCTATTGGCCAAGAGTTTTATTTTTCAAATTGTCATTTGCTTGTAACTCTTTTTATGTATAAATGCTTACATAATTAGCACATTATGCAAAATCATATTCCTTATAGTCTGCATACTTTTATCAAAATATTTCCTTAATGTATGTATTTATAATTGTTATAAACTTGTCTCATATGTGCTTTATTACATCTCTAAATAAATTGTAAACTTCCAATATTGATTAAGGATTTTATGGCTATTTATTTTGTATGCCTTAGTTCCCAGAAAGTGGTAGATCCCAGTAGGTGCTGTTTGTTTTGTTTTTATGTTTAACTGATTTTAATAGAGTTGCCCTCTTTTTATAAGCTTGTTTACATGAATTGTTTCTTATAGGGGATCAATCAATAAATGCTTGTTGATGTCGTGTTTTATTAGGTTCAATATATTAATAGTACAAGACTGATTAGGGAAGAAGTACATAGTCCAGAGGGAGAAAGGAGTTGAACTAAATCAAGTGTTAGTACTACCTGCTCAAATAAGTACAAGTTAGGCTACAGTGGAGGCCTGGAAGAGTGCTACCTCATGGATTTCTTCTTAAGGAGGTCTGAGAAGACCCTTCTGAGGACATTGCCTGAGCTGAAACCTAAAAGGGAAGCAGAAGCCCATCAGGAGGGTGCAGAGAGTGGGGCCCTCTGGCCAGAGAGACAGTTAAGTGCAGGCCTTGAAGATTCATCTTGTTAGGGGAATCATAAATAATTTGTTATGGTGAGAGTGTAGAATAAGTGGAGGGGAACTGACTGGACATGGGCCTAGAATTGTCCCTAGGTAACAGTTTGGATTTAATTCTGTAGGCAATAAAGCCCTTGAAGGATTTTAAGTAAGAGAAAACCATGATCATATTTGCATGTTAGAAAGATTTCTCTGGCTGTAGGTGGAGGATGAATTGAGTGGGGCTGAGAGAATCCAGTTATTAAGATGTTACAATAGATTCCACCAGAGGTAACTGGGTCTTGCATGAAATTCTGTCTCTCAGGCAACTATGTGATTGTTGAAAATAATGAAACAGGCCCCTGGTTCCCAAGCAATTACGTGTGATTGAATAGGGATAGGAAAAAGGATCCCAGGATCCCCAAAGAAACAAAAACAATAAATTGATAAATAAAACAGCATTAACTACCCATTGACTCTTCTTACTAGTGAAAAATAGCTAGAAATTTTATAATGAATATATGACAGAACAGAAGCTTGTGAATAATTGAGATGTGCCTATACTCTTTTCTCTTTTAATGATCCTGAAATATTTAGCTCTATTAATTATAATTAATTATTACTCTTAAATAATCCCTGAGAAGACAGTAATCAGCAAACCACCTAGTGTTATTGTAAATGAAGTAGCATTGTACTGATCATTGGAAATGTTATTTATCCTTCCTAATTGCAGTTTCTGAATCATTAGCCTGCGAGCTCCGCATACCTGTTGTAGCCAGAATCTCAATCAGGCTGTCTTGTTTACCTCTCCAGTTTCCCTGTTTCGGCCCAGATTGCTGTTACCTTTTAAAGTAATTGCTGGTGTTTTAGAAGACTTACCTTATCAGGTAAAAGTCAATGACACATGGATCTATATAAATTGGTTATCTCAAAGTAGCCTCTTCTCAGTGACTTCCATGGTATATATTTCTTAAATATTTTTTACCTCTTATGATTTTTTTTTCATTTAGAGTCACCTTATCAATAATTTATGGAGTCAAAATGAAATTCAAAATTTTAGGGACCCATGGATTCCTTTCTTAAAACTTTATTTTATTGTCTTTTCTCTTTTTCTTTTTTTAATTATGTATTTCAAAATATTAGGAGGGTACAAATGTTTTTGTTACATGAGTGCCTTGTATAATGCTTAAGTTGGGGCAATACATGTGCCAAACCACTAGAATAGTATTCACTGTACTCAATAGGTAAGTTTTGACCCCTTGCTCCCTCCCACCCTTCCCCATTCTTGGTTTCTAATATCCTTTACATCTCTTTGTGCCTGTGGATGCCCATGTCATTGAGCTCCAAATTATTAGAGAGTACATGTGGTGTTTGTTTTTCCATTGCTGAAATACTTCACTTAGGATAATGGTCTCTAGTTCCATCCAAGTTGCTGCAAAGGACATTATTTCAATCCTTTTTATGGCCGAATAGTACTCCATGGTATATAAATACCACATTTTCTTTATCCACTTCTGAATTGATGGCCATTTAGGTTGATTCCACATCATTGCAATTACGAATTATGTTGCAATAAACATTCAAGTGCAGGTGTCTTTTTGATAAAATGTCTTTTCCTTTGGGTAGATATTGAATAGTGGGATTGCTGGATTGAATGGTTATCTACATTTATTTCTTTGAGAAATTTCCATACTGCTTTCCATACAGGCTGTACTAATTTTTAGTTCTACCAATAACATATAGGTGCTAGTTTTTCTCTGTATCAATGCCAGCATCTATTGTTTGTTTGTTTTTGTTTTGTTTTTGTTTGTTTTGTTTGACTTTTTAATAATGGTCATTCTGATAGGGGTAAAATGCTATCTCATTGTGGTTTTAATTTGCATTTTTCTGATGATTAGTGATGTTGGGCATTTCTTCATGTGTTTGTTGACCATTTGTCTAGCTTCTTTGAAAAACATCTGTTCATGTCTTTTGCCAATTTTTTAATGGGGTTGTTGGTTTTTTCTTGCTGATTTGTTTGAGTTCTTTGTAGATTTTGGATATTAGCCCTTTGTCAGATGTATAGTTTGAGAATATTTTCTGAAATTCTGTAAGTTGTCTATTTATTCTGATGGCTATATTCTTTCCTGTGCAGAGGCTTTTTAATTTAATTAAATCCCATTGATTTATCTTTATTATTGCTGTATTTGTCTTTGGGGCCTTAGTCATAAATTCTTTCCTTAGGCAGATGTCAAGGAGAGTTTGCCTATATTTTCCTTTAAAATTCTTATGGTTTCATGCCTTTCATTTAAGTCTTTTATCCATCTGAATTAATTTTTATATATAGTGAAAGATAGAAGTCCTGTTTCATTCTTCTGCATGTTGCTATCCAGTTTTCCAAGTATTTATTGAATAGAGCTTCCTTTCCCCAGTCTATGTTTTTGTCTGCTTTGTTGAAGATCAGTTAGTTGTACATAGATAGTTTTATTTCTAGGTTTTCTATTCCATTCCATTGTTTCTACTTTTATACCAGTATTATGATGTTTTGGTTACTATAGCCTTAATTATAATATAATTTGAAGTCAGGTAATGTGTGCCTCCAGATTTGTGCTTTTGCTTAAGATTGTTTTGGCTATTCAGGTTTTTTTTTATTATTATTATTTTTGGTTCCAAATGAAGCATAGAATTATTTTTTCTAGATCTGTGAAATATGATGTTGATATTTTGATGGGCATTGCCTTGAAATTGTAAATCACTTTGGACAGTATGGCCATTTTAACAATGTTGTCTACTAATTCATCAGCATGGATGTTTTTCTATTTGTTTGCATCATCTATGATTTCTTTCCTTAGTGTTTTGTACTTCTCCTTGTGGAGATTTTTCACCTCCTTGGTTAAGTATTCTCCTCTCCTAGGTATTTTATTTTTCATTGTAGCTATTGTAAACTATTGTAAATGATATTGAATCTTTGATTTAACTCTTATCTTGACTGGTAGTTTATAGAAATGCTACTGATTTGTGCATATTGATTTTGTAACCTGAGACTGCTGAACTTATTTATCAATTCTAGGATTCTCTTGTTGGAGTCTTTAGAGTTTTCTAGATACAAGATCATATTGTCAGTGAACAAGGGAAGTTTGACCTCCTCTTTCCTGATTTGAATACCCTATATTTCTTTCTCTTGGCTGATTGTTCTGGCTAGAACTTCCAGTACTTGTTGAATAGAAGTGCTGACAGTGAGCACTGTTTTGTTCAGGTTCTTAGGAAGAATGCTTTCAACTTTTCCACATTCAGTATAATGTTGGCTGTGGGTTTGCCATATATGGCTTTTATAATTTTGAGATACGTTCCTTCTATGCCTAGTGTGTTGAGGGTTTTTTTTTTTTTTATCATGAAAGGGTGATGAATTTTGTTGAATGCTTTTTCTGCATCTATTGAGATGACAAGATGGTCTTTGTTTTTGCTTCTGTTTATGTGGGGAATCACATTTATTGATTAGTGTGTGTTTAATAATCCTTGCATCCCTGTGTTGAAACCCCCATGATAATGGTGAATTATATTTTGATGTGCTGTTGAATTCAGTTTGCTAGTTTTGGTGTTGAACATTTTTACATCTATGTTCATAGGGATATTGGGCTGTAGTTTTTGTTGTTGTGTCCTTTCCTGGCTTTGTTATCAAGGTAATACTAGTTTCATACAGTTAATTGGTGGAGGATTCTCTCCTACTTGATGATATGGAAAAATTTTCTGTAGTATAGGTATCAGGTCTTCTTTGCAGGTCTGGTAGAATTTGGGTGTGGATCCATCTGGTTCCAGGCTTTTTTGTTAGTAGATTTTTTTATTACTACTTTAATCTAACTGCTCATTCTTGGTTTCTTCAGGATTTCTACTTCTTCCTGATTAAGGCGTGTTTCCAGGAATTTATCCATTTCCTCTACATTTTCAAGTTTGTGTGCCTGGAGATTTATATAGTATTCAGAGGTCATATTTTGTATTTCTGTGATATCAGTTGTAATGACTCCTGTTTAATTTCTGATAGAGCTTATTTTGGTCCTTTATATTCTATTTCTGGTTAATCTAGCTAGAGGTCTATCAATTTTTGTTTCTTTTGAAAGAACCAACTTTTTGTTTCATTGATCCTTTGTATTTTGTTTCTGGTTTCCATTTGTTTAGTTCTGCTTGAGCCTTCTTGTTTCTTTTCTTCTCTTAGCTTTGGGTTTGATTTGTTCTTTCTCTAGTTTTTTGAGATGTGACATTATGTTGTTAATTTGTAATTTCTTTTTTTTTGATGTGAGCATTTAAGGCTATGAATTTCCCTCTTAGCATGGCTTTTTCTGTATCCCATAGAGTTCGGATGCTTGTGTTATAATTGTCATTCATTTCTAAAAATCTTTTGATTTTCATCATAATTTCATCATTGACCCAAGGATCATTCTTGGAATGTTCTTCTTGGAATTGATTTATAGCCTTATCCCACTATGATCTGAGAGTATACATGGAATAATTTTGATTTTTCTGAATTTGATGAGACTTGTTTTGTGGGCTAACATATTATTTATTTTGGAAAATGTCCCATGTGCTGATGAGTAGACTGTATATTCTGCAGTTTTGGAGTAGAATGTTCTGTAGATGTGTGTTAGGTCCATTTGTTCCAGAATCTTGTTTAAGTCCAGTGTTTCTTTGTTGGTTATCTGTCTTGGTGAACCAGTGTAGTTCTGTCAGTGGAGTGTTGAAATCTCCAACAATTGCAGTGTTGCTGTTTATTTCTTTGCTTATATGTAGTAGTGTTTCATTTATCAATCTGGGTGCTCCTGTGTTAGGTACATATGTACTAAGATTGTTATATTTTCTTGCTAAATTGCTCCCTTAGTCATTATATGACTGTCTTTTTTTGTTAATATTGTTAAAATCTATTTTATTTGATGTGAGAATAGCTATTCCTGCTTGCTTTTGGTTTCCATTCACATATAATATTTTTTTCCATTTCTTTACCTCGGGTTTATGTGTATCTTTGTAAGTTACATGATTTTTTTTGAGATAGTAGAAACTTGAGGTATATTTTTTGATCCATTTAGACACTCTATATTTTTTAAAAGGAGCATTAAGACCATTTACATACAATTTTAGTATTGATATTTGCGATACTGCTTTGTTCATCATGTTGAATGTTACCTAGTTGCTTTGTTTTCTCCCTTGTGTTACTGTTTTGTGAGAGTTGTGAGCTTTAACTTTCAGATGTTTTTACACTGGTGGATATCTATTGTTCTATTGCATTTATAGAACATTTATAAGCATTTCTTGTAGGGCAGGTATGGTGGTGACAAATTCTCTTAGTGTTTGCTTGTTTGGGAAAGACTTTATTTCTACTTCATTTATGAAACTTACTTTTGCAGGGTACAGAATTCATAGTTACTCTGTTTAAGAAGACTAAAAGTGGGAACACAAACCCTTCTGGCTTGAATAGTCTCTCTTGAGAGGTCTGTTGTTAGCCTGGTGGATTTTCCTTTGTAAGTAACTTGTTGCTTTCATATCACAGTTCGTAGGATTTTCTCCTTCACTTTGACTTTGATCAAGCTGATGATTATATGTGTTGGAGATGTCCTATTTGAATCCTGAATCTTCCAGTTGTTCGATGACCATCTTGTATCTGGATAACTAAACCTCTAGTGATACCAGGGAAGTTTTCCTCTTTTATTCTTTCAAATAGTTTTTCCATGCTTATTGCTTATTCTTCTTCTCGTTCAGGGCTATCTATAATTTTTATATTAGGTTGCTTTGAATAATCTCATATTTTGCTCAGTGATTGTTCATTTTGTTTGTTCTTTTTTCTGTACTTTTTACTGACTGGGAGCTTTGAAATCCTTGTCTTCAAGCTCTGAAATACTTTCTTCTGCTTGGTCTAGTCTGTTATTAAAGCTTTCTTGATGTACTTTGCAATTTCCTAAGTGCCTCTTCAATTTCTTTATGTTTGGTTACCCCTTTTTATCTGTCTCTTTAGTGAACTTTTTGTTCATATCTTGAATCCATTTTTTTGGTTTCTTTAAGATGGTCTTGTACCATTTCCTCAATTCCATTCCTCTTACTTGCCGTCTGTATTTTGAATTTCACATCTGTCCTTTCAACAATTTCCTTTTGGTTGGAGCTCATTACTGGGGAACTATTGTGATCCTTTGGGATGGTGAGACAGCCTGTTTTTCATGTTGCTGGAGTTTTTATTCTGCTGCCTTCTCATTTGGGGCCACGTTTCTGAACTCTAAACAGATAGAAGATATGTCACACAGCTCACACATGGATCAGGTCTACCAGACCCATGGGGCAGGGCACCTACTTGGGGTGGAACAGGTCCGTGTGGCATGATGTTCATGTTTATGGACAGAGTGGCTGTCGGCCAGGGTGTGTGCATGCAGGGCAGAGTGCACACAGGGAACAGTGCCCAGGATGCCTGTGCAAGATAGTGCAGGTCCATGGGCATGCAGACCATCCAGATCCAAAGACTGTGGCTATGCTGCCTTTTGTCCTACTTGGGGCCTTTCAGGTAGTGGCGGCTGTGGCAACAGTCCATCTGCCCTGGCAGTGGGAAGTGGGCACTGAGGTCTATGGGCGTATTCTCTGCCTGGGTCCTACGGGAAGTGTGGTTGAGCAGGATTGCCCAGGCCATGAGAGCAGTTGTAATCTCATGCTCTCTCCAGGGCTCTCTGAGGTGGCAGCAGATGGAAGTGGTGCACATCACCTGCTCACATATGCCTAGATTTCTTGTTCTCCCCCCACCTTGCAGGGGCAAGGGAGAGGTTGCAGTCACAGATCTGACGCCTGGACAAAAGTAGTGTTCTGGGGTTCCTGACGTTACAATGGTACCAGCCCCAGAACCCAGGGCTTGCAAACCAGCTTTCCCTTCCTCCTCACTGCACAGCCTCCAACCAGGTCTCTTTAGTAGTCTGGAGGCCTTTTGCATTAGAAGGGGCCTCAGGGGAAGCATGGAGTCTGGGCTTTTCTCCTTTTCCCTTTCCCATGTGTGGGCACCTTTCCTAATTACCTGCCGAGTAGCTCATCCCATTTCTAGCTGCTTCACTTCACTCTCACCTCCTTTCCATGGATTCTCAGTGCTCTTGCTCAGATGATCCATCCAAAGGTGGATATCTTTCACCATTTTCCATCTTCTCCCTGAGAGCCACATTGTACAGGCTTCTTCTGGTCCGCCATCTTGCTTCCTCAATCCATAGATTCCTTTTTAATCTAAAGCAACTTTTTATGAGCAAGTCCTAAATAAAATTCTATTTTATCATTTTCTCTTGATAGGTTATTGTTACAATTTTCCACAGGCTTTAAAAAATTAATACCTAAATATTGAAGTGTGAAGTAGGGTGACCAGCTGTCCTGGTTTGTCTGTGACTGAAAGGTTTTCTGGAACATGGGGATTTCGGTACTAAAACCAAGGCAGTCCTATGCAAACAGGCATGGTTGGTCACCTTACTCAGCAGTCTCAGAATGTTAGTTCAGCTTTCCTAGATGCCTGCTTCAATTTAATTAAGAAATTTACTTTCTTGATAGTGGAATAAGCCTTTTTACACCCATGATTGGTACATTCTACCATTTTCCTTACTCTACCTTTGTTAACACTGAAGTCTCAAAAATACATAAAAAGGATATTTGTACACATATTGGTTTTCTCAATGATTTTCATTGCTATCTTTTATAGATAATTTAATTAATATAGTACTTAGCATCTTAGGATACAAATTTCTCATTTGCTTCAAGTTTCTCATTAACCTCATGTGCAGGAGGTTAGTATGAGTAAATTACTAGATGAGGAGGGTTGAGGTGGAGATGACACTACATTTGTCACAATCTGGGCTGATATGGATAAAAGAAATCAGCAAACAGGGCTAATTTAGTTAATTGTTTAATATAAGCATAGAGGAATTTTAATTGGGGAAAAGCAGTTTTTGTTAAGATGTGGCATAGTGCGGTAACAAGGAACTTCTCAATTTACACTAACTCATTTCCAGAGTTTTTCAAGGTGAGATCTTGGGACTACCTGTGTTACAATATCATAGGATTCTCATTAAAATCATGACTTCTGGGTCCTCAATTAGACTTAACAGTGTTAAAATGTCTGGGGCTTTTTAAAAAAGCACACAGGTAATTCTTATTTAGAGCATTAAAGTATGAGAATTCCCTCATCCAGCAACTAGGAAATCTGCTAATGTTTATAGAATTAACTATGCAACTGAAATATATCTGACCTAACCTACAACACTGATGTGTGGTACAACTTGAGAACATAACCCTTTAAATTTCTGAAGCTTCAGAGATGTAGTTTTGAGTTGATTCAGACTGTGCTAATCAATGTAACCAAATGCAAATTAATGTGGGTAGAAAACGGTGAAAATCAGGAGTATGAATTAAAATGCATTGATATTTATCATTATAACCAAGAACAAGATGTGATATCTATTGTGGAACAGTGTGTGAAGATGTAATATTATGTAAATGCCAAAAAGGATGTTAGTGCCACTCACTAATGTAGAAAATCCTGATCATTGAAATTGCTACACACTCAGTGGACCAGAACACTGTATACAGTTATTTACTGGGTCATAGGAGGAAATAGCATTGTGCATATAACAAAGTTCAAAAGGACAATTTGCATAATTTTACACTAAGACTAATGCTGGCTATTAGTCATAAAAGCTAAACCATTTGAGGGCTTTCTTTTCTGGGGAAAATTTTGCAGAGATAACAGATTAAATAAAAATATGCTTTTAAATAGGTATTGATAATGAATGGATATAATTTGTGATCCAGATAGATTGACTCTCTCTTGACAAGTAGGATTCTAGGCTCAATTTGACATTGCCTCACTTTGATTAGTTTTTACTTTATTATTTCTATGCCCCAGGCTCAGTCTGAAAAAGAGCTAAGATCATTGACTTCTTCAGCTCATGGCAATGACCCTGGCACTGAAATTCGAGTGGGAAATCACTGCTGCTGCTGTTATTGTTGCTGTTGAAAATAAATGTTGAATGAGATAAAATAATATGAAGTTATTTTATAAACTGAGACGAGACATCTTAACATTTATTAATGGCAGTGGCAGAGTGCCATCAGAATATTGAGAATATACATACATGTGGCAGAGTGGGGAGGGAAGGAAGGACAATCAATTCTTTGTTGTCCAAGGGTGACTTACCCTTGGAGCATAATTTTATGTGTGTTGCTTATACACAGAATGTATTCACTTAACCTCTTATGCCAAAAATTTACTCATAAGCCTGGCAGTAGCTCTAGTTTTGATCTATTCCTGCTGCCTACCTTAGAGAAGAGCTGTCTAGACTATTTTAGAGAGATGATTAGATCTTAAAGGCTTTTGAAGAAAGAGCATCTTAGTCTCCCTTAAATTACTGTCAAGCAATTTTTCCATATGTCTCTAAATTAATTTTTAATATGATTTAAGTCCTTTATTTTACTTTGTTCAATTTTATTTTCATTTTAGATTCCTTGCCATTTAAGTTGGAAGATGTTCTTTTGGTTTTCAGAGCCATTTCGAGTCACGTACAGTAGCAAGTCTGTGCTATACCTTACCATTTAGATACAGATAAAATCTGGTTCTTTGGAAACAAAATGTTCTTCCAAATATACATAAAGATGGGAGAGTAAGTGTGGGAAGGGACGGGCACATCGTGCTTTGATGACCAAGGAAAGTTTGGACCTTGTGAACTGAATGTACATGTCTGTTTGTGTATGAGCTTTCAGCACTTTTTTTAGTACTTTTTCTTCACTAAGGATTTACTTTCTGACTCATGCTCCTGATTCAGCAGTTCTCCAGAAATGGCTTCAATCCTTCTGTATTTGGCAGCACTACTTAGAGAATGTAGAGGGAAAATGATGTAGTCTCTTTGTGTGTGTGTGTGTGTGTGTGTATTTATTCAGATTAGCATTATCGGCTCCAAAAATGTTTTAGCATGTGTTATCTGGTTTCTTTTTCCTTGAGATTTTGCTTTGCCATACATTTTTTTCTAGTGGTCTTTTTTCAAATATGCTTCATTACCCTCTGTTTTAATTTATATACGTTGAATATAAAGCTTTGTTAAACTTACATGACTTACTCTATTCAATTATTTGAGATTTTTAAAATTTCATGGGCTCTAAATTGTAAAATGGTAGTGTCTCACAATCATTCTTTATGAAAAAGTACAGATACCTTACGTTATTAAGGCCAATTTGCTAAAATTGAGGGCAAACTTGTGTCTTGAACTTTTTATGTCTTAACCTGGGCAGTACACTGATGATCGGTTTTAGTTCCGTTATTGAATATCACTTAAATTCACTCTAACAAGAGGAATTTAGCTTATCTTTTAAATATATATAAAATGTTACTAACGGAAAGATGTAACCTTTGCAGAAATCCCTCCTATGTTCCAGGTTCTACTGCATTGTTTCTTATTTGAACTGATCATTTAATTATATCTGCCTGATAGGATGTCTTCCCTGGCTTAGATATGCTTGGTAAAATCTAATATGCCACTTTCAACTTTGAAGTAGCATATTTCTCACTCTATTTTTATAGTGAAATCCAGAATATTATTGGAATTAGGAAAGATTGAGAAGTAGAAAAAAAAGGCACATTTATGAATTTTGAATCTTAGTTGTCACCTAGTTGAATAGCAGAATTGGGATGGTAGAATTACAAATAAAAAATGCACCTTAGTGATAATCTAGTTAAATCTCCCACCCCCACCCCCCTGCCAATTTTTTACAAAAATGGATACTATGACTGAGTGAAGTGAAATTACCTGCCTATCAGAGTTCATTGCTGGAATAGCTGGAAGATGCTTTTGTTCTTTGAAACTTATTTCAGCATTCTTCTCATTACCAATAATGTTTCACTTATTTATATAAGCATTTCTTGCTTACCTACTTTAAAATATTTTATAGTGACATGGAGACTATATTTTGTTATGATTTTTCAATGATCTCTCTATTTTCTAGGCTCTAAGTTTTAGATCAGATTAGCTGGTTACCTAGATAAATAGAGGGGAAGGCAAGTTCACATAATAGATTATGTCTTATATATAGGCTTGATTTTGAACAAAATTGCAAAATCCTTTTTGAGGGGCAAATACACTAAAAGTCATAGCACAAAAGTCATTGAGACATCCATATTTTCATTAACTGTGCATTAAGCAATCTCTACATATAAAGCACTGTTCCAGGCACTGGATATACAATGGTGACAAAGAAAGTTCAGGGGTTCCAGCCAGCATAACTCATACTCCAGTGAGTGATAAAAACACTTAAACCAGCAATGATAAGTAGTGTGATTTGGGAAATGTACCGTGCAATTAGGGGACATATGAGGCCGCAACTTAGGCTTGGGAAGAATGAGTGGGAGTTAGGGTGAAACAGTATTATCTAAAGAGTGAGGAAAGTTGGGAGATCTCAGGTTAAAGAGGAGAGGGGGGAAAGTTTCATTTTGTTTACATTACTGAATGACATTCATATGGTTAGAGGTAGGATGTGTGTGAAGTGATGGGCAAAAGAAGGAGTTTCAGGAGATGGTAGTGGAAGAGTAAAGGCTAGAAAATGGAGAACTTTTAGGTAATTTGTGTGTTTGCACTTAATTCTAATGAGTAATGGAGAACCACAGATATAATCACAATTGCACTTTAGAAAAAATAAATTACACCGGATGACTTTGGAGAAGATATTCAGTGGGGCAAAACTAGGGGTAAGTAGACCCATTAGGATACTATGGCAGTAATTCAGATGAGAAATGATTCTCTATTGCTAGTGGAAGTTTGAAGAAGCATCCACTCTTGGCTAGAATATTGGGGAAGACTTGTTGAAAACTTTAAGTATGTAAGATTTTGTGTCACCCTTGATGAAGTTTGATATCTGAAGATGGAGGAGAAGACATTTAAGATGGTGAAACAGTGTAGGCTTTTGTGGGGTGAAAATGTAGGGAATATGTAGTGAAAGAGTTTCTAAATTCAGATTTGGACCAAAGGATGAGATGTGAGAAGTAGAATAGGCTAGATGGTAAGGCTAGAAAGGTATTGGGAGAAGGTTGTGGATAGCTTGGAGTGCCAGATCTTCAGTTTATTAGATAAAAAAGAAGTTATCACAGGTTGTTGCGCATGAAAGTACAGTGATCAGATCTATACTTAAGATCTCTTGGTAATAAAGTGTAAAATAAGTAACAATAGCATATATAACATTGTCGTTCTCATGTTCTGTGTTCATTTTGTGTCTTCTGTGAAAGGATGAATGGATATAGTTTGAATTTATTTAGCTTTGTGAATAATGCTTTACATCAATATGATAGGTACATTTTTTTTTAAATTTTTTTTTATTTTGGCATATTATGGGGGTACAGATTTTAAGGTTTCAATAAATGCCCATTTCCCCCCCTCCCCCCAAAAGTCTGAGTCTCCATCATGACCATCCCCCAGATGGTGCACATCTCACTCATTATGTATGTATATACCCACCCCCCTTCCCCCTCCCCCCTCCCACCTGCCCAATACCCTATTACTGTAGTACCTATGTGTCCACTTAGGTGCTATACATTTTAAAAATCAGATGAGCTATATATTCTCAGTGCTTCAGTACAGATAAATGGTCCAAATTATTATTTTTTATTTTTCTTTTAAAAAATTACTTAGATACATAGAATGAGTTTATCTTCAAAACACAATATTGTAAAGATCCACTTCATAGTAATATGAAAAATAAAGTATAATTTATAATTTAATTATAATTCCAAATTATAATTGAAATTAAAAATCTTTCTTTAGAGGAAATTTGTAAAAGTATTTGAATTAACTCAATTACACACTTTTATTATATAATTTAAAATTAACTTCTAGAGAGAACTTTTAATATCCCATTTGCCTTTCAGAATTCTTTAAAAAAGAAAATTATGACTCTATGAAGAAGAAAAAAATAAAATTTCAGAAATTCTATATGTGTTAAATTAGATGAATGCTTTGTGTGAAGATAAAATGACAAATTTTGCAGTTATGGAGTTTGGTCTAGTGATAATGTCCAATTAATAAAATATCAGGGGTATCTAAGATTACAAAATGTTAATATATGTGTTTGTGAGTGAGTGTGTGTGTGTGTGTGTGTGTGTGTGTGTGTATACACTTGCATGCCTTCTGGCTTCTGATACAGACAAAGTTAACCAAGGACTATGATTATCATTATTTTATTTGTGCTGTTATAAGGATAGCTTAGTTCAATGAGTGCTGACTATAGATAAATTCTGCCCTATTTTTTAGCAAAATACATTTTAAACTGATTTAAAGAAGAAAAGGTATAGATAAGTCAACTTTTCCTACAGCTCAAGAATTTTCTGTTGATGGTTTGCCAAGGTCAGTCTAAGTTGTTATACATTTCCTGCTCGTGCAGTAGTTTTTACTCTGCAAGAAAAAGTGAGAATAGATCATAACATGTTCAAGAATGCTTTCCTTGACATATTTCATTTCATGGGATTGTGCCAGTAATTATATACTGTAGGAATGGTTTATTGCCTTTTAGTATTAACTTTGCCATCCTCTGATATAGTGTGCTATCAAATTAGAAAATTAGGATTTTAACTGCTTGGGAGACTAAAATCTGACGTATTAGGTGAAAGTAAACTCTATATTAGTGTAACATTACACATGTAATATTTTATTTTAATTATTTAGAAATATAAGCAAAATGTATTTTATTACTATATATGTACACTTTTGATGCTCACTTGAGACATGAAGAAATATTATTTTACTCTGAAGAGTTTTTAATGAGTCATCTGTGCTTTAGTGTTTCTCTTGTGAGATTCTGCTGTTGCTTAATGGTGTATGTTTCAAAAATAATTTTCTTAGACATTCAAAAATCTCCTCCAAGAAATATAATTTAGTTGGTATAATGTCAACCTTTTGTTTGTTGTATTGAAAATAAAATCTTTCAAATTGTTACTGGTTTTAATCACACTCCCATCTGTCATTCTCTAGTCAGACAATGAGTGTTTGTTTTCTGCTTATTTTTTTCCTCCAAAATTATTTTCTGGAGACTTATCCTCTAATTCCTACTTTTTATATCTTACATCCTCCACCAACTACCTGGATATTTTGGGAAGATGTCTTTTCTTTGAGAGTTTCCTTTTGTAGAAAATAGTGATAACAATACCTTCTTCACCTGACTCGCAGAGCCATTCTGAGAATTCAAAGATATGATGTCTAGAACATACATTGCAAAGTCAAAGTCCCACATAGGAAAATGTTTTCAAGCTCAGTGTCATTATGTCTTCCATTTTTCATCACCTCTCCCTGATTCTCCACTGCTGCTACCTATCTAAAAACATAAATTTTTGTGATTTCACTTCCAATATTTTTCATTAATAATATTTGATAATTTTCCTGTGTTAAACTTTATTTCACTAGTTCTTGATGATACTCTTCACTTTCTATTTTTATTAACTTATTTGGTGTAATCTATATGGATCTGCCAATAACCTGAAATTAATTTTAATTTATGGAAAGAGCATAATTACATTTATTTAAAACTTGTACCTTTTAATGTTTTCTGAATACTTTTGGTCTTTTTCTATGATTTCTCACATTAAAAGTTGCTTAGATTGAAAACTTCTAGGGTGCAGAAGTTAAACATAGTGTTACATTTTTCTTTTTCTTTTTTTTTATTTCAGCATATTATGGAGGTACCTTATATATGTTGCCTTCCCTCTCCTCTTCACCTCCCCCCAAGTCAGAGCTTCAAGCGTGTCCATCCCCCAGATGGTGCACATCACACTGATTATATATGTATATACCCATCCCCTCCTCTCCCCCCTCCCACCTGCCCCATGCCCAATAAATGTTATTCCTATATGTCCACTTATGTGTTGAACAGTGAAAGCAATTTGCTGGTGAGTACGTGTGGTGCTTATTTTTCCATTCTTGGAATACTTCACTTAGTAGAATGGGTTCCAGCTCTATCCAGGAAAATACAAGAGGTGCTATACCACCATTGTTTCTTATAGCTGAATAATAGTCCATGGTATATTTATACCACATTTTATTAATCCACTCATGTATTGATGGACACTTGGGTTGTTTCCACATCTTTGCAATTGTGAATTGTGCTGCTGTAAACATTCCAGTGCATATGTCTTTTTTATAGAGTGTCTTTTGTCCCTTTACGTAGATGCCCAGTAATGGGATTGCTGGATCAAATGGTAGATCTACGGTGTTACCTTTTTAAAAATGACATTTAGAATAGTCTTATACCTGCATTGTTAGCTGCTATGATAGAATGTTGAGTTGGAATCCACTTCTGCCCTTAACTGGCCATGTTATCTTTGCCGAGTCAAATAATATCCTTGAGTAAAATTTTATTTGTAATATTTGAATAATACTGATTGTCTTGGTTTATGCTAAGACAAAGGGAAATTAATATTTTACAAAATTATGAAGTCCCATACTGTGAAAACCATAATGATTTTGATGAATGAAAATAACTTAAATATTATTTTTTCACATCATCTTATTTTATTATTAATAGTATTTCATTTATGCCATTATTTCTTAATTATATTTATTTAGTTCTTCTGGGTATATCAAAATTTTTATAGTATTTTATGTCATACTGCATGTGTGTTTAGTAAAGATAGGTGCTTGGTTATTTATTGTGACCTCATTATTTTTAATGATAGTCTAGTTATAGCCAGTAAAACTACTGATGCCCTTGGCATTGTTTCTTATTTATAGAAATAGCCTTCTGGCTTTTTTATCTACTTGCTTATTATATGCTTGTCTTTCTATATTTTTGCAATGCTTTGCTCTAGTACTCTGATACTGGGTAGCCTTATAAATGTCTGCACTACTTTTTATTGATGTCAGTTTGGAAGGGGAATACCTAAACAATTATATATTTGCAAGGTTTTATGATGTTACAATAAACCTCTTCTCTTTTAATATATTGCAAGTTCAATATCACTTTCTGGGAATTTATATGGTTGGGTCCTGGAAACACTGGAAAAATATGCCATCTCTTTAGTCAAAAGAATCAATATCTGCAGAGTTGTTTGAGTTTCTTGTAGAAGAATGTGGAACAGGATATTTCAACTTGCTGATTTAAAAATATATCAGGTGTTAAAGGAGATTGGACTGGTTATTTGGAAGAATTAGCATATGCAGTGATTATAGGTATACACTTTGGGGTTAGAGTGTCTGGTTTTAGTCTCTATATGTCCTGTCTTTATTTGCATGATTCTGGGCAAGTTGATTAACTTCCCTTTGCCTTGGCATTCTCATATGTAAAATGGAGGTAGAAATAGACCTATGTCGATTTCTTTGGAGGGAGTTAGGGAAGGATTCAATTAACAATATTAAAATAAGACATTGTAGTTAGTGTGCTTAGCACATTCTGATACTTAAGAGCCACCCAGTAAATTTTAGTAATTGTTATTATCAAAATCATTAATAATACAGAGTTCTTAGTTTAATTCAGATTTGAAGACTAATGCATTAACATCTGTAATATAAACCAACTTTCTTAAACTAATTCTCTAAAACTATTAAGAATCAAAATGGTGTAGAATTCAACAAATTTTCAACAAAATTTTGTTTATGAGTACCCAAAATGAAGCCTTCCTCAGTTTCAGCATGCTTTTCATTGACAAGTGCAGTTTTAGCATGACTACAATAAATTGAAAATTGGATTTATTTATGCCCATTTGGGAGGATTACATCTAGAATTTATACTTTTCAAAATTATCTTTGCCAATCAGATCATCATTGAAGAATTTCACGTATCCTTTAATTTTTAGTGGTAAGAGGAATAATGTTAACCGCTTAAGCCATAGTTGTTTAATTAAATTCTTTTTGAACTAGACCATGTGCCTGAATGTAGTAGTCAGTGTTCACAATATCCCTTGTCGATCTTATTTTATCAACAACTGTATGTATGACTCCTAAGTGACTCAAGGCTTTCATTTTTTGTTCTTCTTACACAGTATTTTTGAGAGGGTTTATCAATAACTTAATTGTTATATAAGCTATCACCAGTAAAGCAGTATATTGGCTTATAATGTCTGACAAAAAATGTTAATTATCATGACTTTGCTTCATCAATGAGAAGCAAAGACTGGGGACTGAGTCTACATATCTAGAGCAATACAGACTATATAAATTTGTATTTTAAAAATAAGAATAATTAATGAGAAAAAATAAGAATAATTAATGTTTTATTATAAAGCCAATTGTAATGAAATCAGAATAACTTTATGTCAGAAAGCTTGATTTATGCTTTCAGTATGGTTTCTTCTAACTAATGGTGCATGTGTTAGGAATTCCTTTTGTCCCAAATTATAGAAAATCCAACCAACTGTGGTTTAAACAGCTAGGTGTTTATTTTTCATATGTAAGGAGATGTTTAGAAGCAGGCAGTCAGGCTAGTCTACTGCTCAAAGCTGCGGTCCCCAACCCTCCAGCTGCAAACTGGTATCAGTCAATGACCTGTTAGGGACTGGGCTTCAGAGCTCTGTGGCCCACCTGCTGTGGAAAAGTGACCTTCCTTGGTGCCAAAAAGGTTGAGTTGGGGACCACTGGCTCAAAGAGTCCTTAAGACCTAAACTTTGCCCTGCCCTCCTTTGCTGTCTTTAACGCTTGCCTTTCCTTCTTGGAGTCATAAGACAGTCCACTGCACCTTTAGGCATCATTTCAGAATTATAAACAGTAGGAAAGGGGAAGAAGAAAGGCCAAAAGGGATTTCTCATGAAAGGCATTGCCATTTTATTCAAGAAAGGACATTTCCTAGGAAATTCTTTCTCCATTGCATTGGTCAGAACTATCTCCTCCCCACCCCTGACCCCAACTGAAAGAGTTTTAGAAATTGAGTATTTTGAGTTGTGCATTTTTTAAAATTATTGAATAAGGGTTGTCTTAGTAAGGAATAATGGAATCAAGGAATAGATAATCTAAGAATAAAAGAAATCTTTGTTCAGCCAAGTTTTAAAAATCATACTAATTGTTAATAAAGCAATATAATGAAAAGTA
Source organism: Microcebus murinus (assembly GCF_040939455.1). Lineage (NCBI taxonomy): Eukaryota > Metazoa > Chordata > Mammalia > Primates > Cheirogaleidae > Microcebus > Microcebus murinus. Next base: position 35,679,944 of record NC_134111.1, read on the forward strand.
TTATTTTTATATGAAATTTCCCCAGCTTAATAATTTAAAAATGTGAATAAGAAATTGAAAGAGTTTTATATTTTTCCCATAAAAGCTAATTTATGTAGGAAAAATTAGTGGTAGGGAAGTAATAAAATTTTCAGTTTAGTGAATTAGTTTTAACCTATATTGCTTTTTAATATGAAATAAGGCTAAGGTCAAAGTAAATAAAAGTAGCACCAACTTTTTCAGTGCTCTGTGAATTTTGTACATATAAATATTAAAGCCACATAAAAAATATTAGAGAAACATCAAATTTTATTATATCCTTAATTGTGCATTCATATGAGGAGCTCTTTTCCCCTAAACATATTTTAGTTTGCATCCCCTTACAGATTAAAAATGTACTTTCTGTAGATGGATCTTTATCTGCAACATATTTTCAAATCACACCTTCCACTAATCTACAATTATTCCCTACTTGAAGTAAGGTGCAATAAACCTACCAAAAATTGAAATCACATTGAAAAAGTAATTTAGCATATTTTTTTCTAAAAAGAGTTAAGAATATAATTCATTTCAATTCTATGGTGTGATTCTTATAATAATAGCAGGATGTGGAATGAAGTATCATTTAGAGAAGAGTATGATTAAATGCCCCTGAGAGTTTGAGGTTAAGGTAGTCTATTCAGATGAAGTGTCACTTCACTAGAATTGTAAAAGATGAATAGAATTTTAGTCAGCACCAAGTGAAAATCTTTGAAGGAATGATACAGTACGGTATGATTTGGATAATGTTATCAACCCTTCCACAAGACACAGAATAAGAGGTAAGGTTACCAGATCATGAAGATATTTGAATATCTTCTTTGGGATTAGCAAATTTTGAATGGTTTTGAAAACATAAATTTACATGGTAAAATTTTTATGTCAAAATTGTTAGCTTTAGTTGCCTGTCTTTTTTGTAGTTTTTGCCAAAGGACCTATTCTGGTTTACCTATTCGTAAATATGAAAATTTATCTAGTTAATTCAAGGAAAATCTTTTTCCTAAAACACATGTGAGATTGATATATAATCAATTTATATATAAATATATATAAATGTATATATATTTGAGTTGTTCTGAATAAGCCAAATAACTTCTTTGGGTGTCTTTTTAACATAGATAACTAGTACTTTTTGTTTATAAAAGAAATGAGGGTATCTATATATTACTATCTTATATATTTGTTGTCCTATGAAACAAATTGGTGTTAGGTGAACAGCTCTTGCTCTGTGAAAACAAATTTTGTTTCTTAGTAGTTTTTCAAATAAAACTATTTGATTCACTTTTCTTTTTATAGTACAGGGACTTCTAGGGTCAGCCCATGCATTCTAAGGGAATCAACATTTTTATACCAAATGAGTTTGTCAATATGAAAATGTTAATTCATTTCAGTAGGTTCTTTATATGGTAAAAAAAATCATAATGTTCTACTATTATGTATTGCTAGTATAGCACTGATGTATTGATTATGGTGTGCCAAGAAAGAGGCTAAACATGTTAAAATGCATCTTTTATTTACTTACACCCTCCCCATGCGGTAGGCATTATTTCCCATATTTATGAATGAGGAAATGTCTGAGAGTAACTTGCCTTTTATTTGTCAAAATCTCAATTTGAGCCTTGGCTTGTGTGAGATGTAAAGATACACCTACCATAGGTTAAAAAGCTCTGAAAATATAATTCATTAATTTTTTTCTCTCATTATGAAACTCAATTTGTATAGGAATAGATTAGTAAGAAGTGAGTTTTTCACCTTGTTTGATTTTGTATACTTGTATATTTTATGTCTCCAAATGTATTATTTATCCCAGGACAGTTTTGTTGCTATGGGATTTGTCATTGTTTCCCACTTACGATAGCATTTATGAGTTTTTCTGTTTCTTACTCTTTACTTCCTTTTCTTCATGGCAATTGATACTTTTCTTACCCACTCATATTTGAATAAATGAAAGACAAATGTAGACTTCAAGGGATTCTTTAGAAACATAAAAACATCTTACAGCCTCATATAAAAAGATTTGTGGCTTTGATCAGTATTTTTTCCTTTGTATTACCACTTGGCTTGAAGTTTTGTGTGGACAAAATGCTGTGATGACATCCCAAGCAGCTCATTAACTTCTCATTTCTGCCTTCTTTGCATTGTTCTCTAACTGCCCATCAAAATTCAATGTGTAGCTTTGGGCCTACTAACAACAATCTGGCAAGATATCATTCAGAAGCATGTATTATTTACAGAGCACTTGAAAGTACTAGGAATTGATCAGGGATGGAAAGCACAAAAGCACATTTAGCTTTTATCAGTGATTTATTTTAAAAGTGAAATTAAATAAGATGTTTAGTGCATTTCTAGGAAATAGAGACCAAGTCTTCCTGGCACAACATTGGAAAAAGCAAACAAAGTCTTTAGTGTTGATTTTTGGTTAACCTATTGGTATATATATATTTTGCTTTCCAAAATCTATGTGACCATTTACATATAAGAACACATTTTGGGTGCTGAAACAGATTTTATCTCTAACAGATGCTGTTTTAATTTTTTTTTTTCCAGTGGCTGTGTTTGAACTGGTCATCTACCCTTAAATGTAATTCTCAAGTGAATGCTTTTTTATTACTCCAAATTAATTATACATTTGATTTAAAAATCATAGATTTCCACCTTCTGCAAAATTAACCTGCAATGTTTTGCTCTTCATTGAGATATAATAAACATTTATAATAAACAGTGAATGGTCATCTCTGTTTCCATTTTTCCTTGCAGAGCAAAAATGTGTTTTCCTATATTTTATTTTCTAAAATAAAATATAAAATAAATTTATCTTGAATATTTTTATTATTTCAAATTGAGGCCCTCTTTTGGGTGGAGAAGGAAGCTTGAGTCAGTGATATCCACCTCCGTTGTCTCAGAGGAATAAATAGAAACGTCTATGAAAAATTCCTCGTTGTCTTAAGTTTTAAGGGTGAAGCTCAAAAGCTGAAATTGCTAGATAATAAGTGCCTCTCATCATAAGATGGTACTAGATACATTCATGTAGAATTTTCGAAAAGATTGAAAATCAGATTCAATGACTATTAACCCCTCTTGCCAACCTCCATTTGAATGGATATTGAGGAGAATTACCAATGTGGAGTGCATCAGCCTACTGGGGACTTTGTTGTCCTGGGGAGTTTCCTCACCCTTATCCCATAGAAACTGAACAGAAAAATCCCAGTAAGGGTTCCTAGAGAACTGACATGTGTTTGTCCCTGTTGGAGTCTGGTGTGTCTAAGTGAATCTAGACAACATCAGAAGCAGATAGATCCATGTTCTGTGAGTCTTGAAGCTTATAGAATATAGAGAACTCTCTTCATATTATGTTTGCAAATTTTATAAACATTGACTATGTAAATATATTTCTAAGGCCCTTTTCAGGGATTTGGAAGGGTCTTATAGAAGAGACTCTAAAGTTTAAACGTTCTTAATTTCATGGTACATCTACTTCCAATATAAACTAATATTTGCTTCCCACTTGCTAAATTCAGAAGCATGAAAATTTGCTGGGGATACTTGAGAAGAGAGAATTCTGCAAGACTGAAAGCAGCTAATGCATCTAGCATTTTCTATGTCAAGGATGCTTTAGTTTGCCATAAGCTGACTGTATACTGGAGGAAGTAGCTGGGCTTAATCTGTCCTAAGAGGGGTCTTGCCCAAGCACATTGTTTGCTAGAGGGGAGCACACTCTAATATTAAGAAAATCTGGGATGATTTTACATGGTTAGGATCTGAGTAAGAAATCATTACATTGACGGTCCCCTTCTCCCCCACCCCCTGCAAAGAATGTAAATTAGTGAAGAAATTGTGTAGTGCCTCAAAAACAAAACAAAATAAAACAACCACCAACCCTTATGTGTCCTGTAGGAGAACCAGCATCTGATAATTTCTAGAATGGAACAACTAGTCTGTGTTCAACAAGACAGAACAAGAGAGGGGCCTGTATTTCACCCCTCTGTCATCAATGCCACTGCTAAAACCCTGCCCAATTTTACAAGAGCTGGCAGATAAGAAAGAGGATGAGGGAGATAAGAGAGTAAAAATCAGATTACATGCCCCTACTGATATGGAGTGAAAGAATCTTAAATTTGAGATTGAAGTTTGGTTTTTGACAAGACTGAACCATTTAGTAGTAAAAGTGAGTTATAATTATCAGTAAAGAGACTGTTCTATATCTGAAAGTTACCTGGAAGATTGAGATATTTTCAGAGTATTCAAGAATGAAGATCTAACAGAGCAAATTGAAAGGCAGAAGACAGAGAAAAAAGAAACCTTATTATTTTTTTCTGTTCCACATCAAATTCAGGCTGCTCAGTAAACAAGATCCATTTATGTTCAGTCAAGTAATAGTGATGGCTTTAGCTAGCTGGACTTTGCACTCCCCTTGTGGATCTGTTTCCAGGCACTGATTATCTTAATCTATGTTCCTGTTAATATAAACTGCCTGAGTTTGCAAGACAACCAACCTTATAGGGTAAGAATAGGTTTAATTATGTGGCGGCTTTCTATCCAAACATCATGACGGGAAACATTGGAAGTACATTTCATAAAATCTTACATTATTTTTCTGTTTGCAATGTAGTTAATTAAATTTGCTTGACTTACTAATGTTGGTACATAAATATTTTTGAGTATTAAGTCCTGAACTATAATTTAAAAGTGGAACTAGACATGCATAGAGATATTTCCAATTACTCTGGAAATTTAGTTTTTCCTTTATATGTTATTATAGATGGCTTTATTTAATATTTTAATATTTATTACAGAATATGCAAAATTTTGAAGATCGACATTTATATTTTTCACTTCCCCTCCAAAAGAAAACTGACAAATTTTGATTTTGAGTGACATGCCTTGTACTGTTTTATAAAAAAATACTATGGTTTGAATTTTTTAAAAATTGCTTGATCCTTCTAATTTGACATATTAAAATCTATACTAAATTCATTTTTTTGAGTTTTAAGTTATCTTTACTGTTACCAAGTGGCTACTATGTCTCTAGTAAAGTCATAGAGCAGTGTGTAAAATTTATTGCGGCTTTATTTTTTGGAATCTTGCTGTGTCTTCTGAATCATGCTTGGAGTTTGTTTTCTGTGTTCCTCTTTTCTCTCTAGTTATTATAAATCATATACAATTTTCCTGAGCTTATTATATGTTGGTTGGTATAATAAATCATAACCTTAATTATTGCATCTCTTGATGCAGTTTATTTTAATGTCTAGAACCTGGGCCTATTTTAAAACTAAGAACTCAAGGCCATAAGAAATATTTACCTTTTGTCATTCCACCTTGCCCTTTTAGAGTGGAAGGAAGTGACAGGGGTCACTAGTCCTAAGTTAAAAAACAAAAAAATAAAATAACCTGACAATGGATTCTGCTTATGGCTACCCTGGATTATTCTAGTACCATTTACAAACTCTGAGAGTTTACAATATTTGTATTCAATGGACCAATAGAAATTTTAGAGTAATGAATTTGGGGAGAAAGGAACACTCTTAAAAGTATATATATGAATGAAAAAAATTTCAAACTCCATTCCCTCAAAGATGGAGTTTTAGGGACAAGGTACACTATGAAATTCTACCAGAAAAAAACTTTAAAAAAAGTATGAAACACCAATTTTCAGGACATTGTACATCAGATAACGAAGGACAATGATTCCTGAGAGACAAGAAACAAATGGTGTAAGACCTAAGACTGTCCCAGCTTACTGCCTGCACTTTTCCCAGACTGTAGTGTAGGAAGGGGGGATCCAGGTAAACCCTGGAGGTTTCCCTGAGTTGAGGAAAACTGAGAATCCAGAGATGTCAAAGTGGCTAGAGTTCACAGGGCAAAACACCAGAGAGCAGAAAGATGCAGCAAAGAACTTTGGAAATCTGCGAAGGTCTATATCCTCAGCTGAGTACTGATCAGCTCATGTCCATGAGAAAACTACCTGATGCCAGGGAAAGAAACACTCAGAAGGATTAGAGGTGACAGTGGCTGGAAATCACAGAAGGCCAGAGGTGAATTCTTGTTCACACCAGCCAGTAAGGAAAACCTCGTAATTCACGGGACATTGCATGGAATATTCAGACACTTTTTGTCTCAGTATTAAGGTACAATGAGCTCTGGATTGAAATTTGTTCTAGATCTGCCAACCAAGGTTTAAAAGCAAGATTTAAAAAGGCAAAACTCTTTCCAAGTAATTTAATCATGCTCAGAACAAAACTCATAAATATGCATAAGAGTACAAGAATATTTAGTGCCCAATAATATAAAAATTCACAGTTTCTGGCATCCAAGTAAGTAAATCTCACTATTTCTGGCATCCAATCAAAAGTAACCAGGCATTCAAAGAAGCAAGAGGATATATTCATAACAAGAGGAAAAAACAATCAGGGACATTAAGACAGTTATTAAAACTATATTCTGTAAATATAGAAATCTGGAGGAAGAACTGAACCAGTGGAGATATGGCAATATTAAAGAGACCCCAACCAAAATTATAGACATAAAAACTATATATTTTTAACTTGATCATTCTTTTCTTTTTTTATTTCAATAGATTTAGGGGGTACAAATTGAATTTCATTACATTTATGTATTGCATAGTGGTGAAATGTGGAATTTTAGTGTACTCACCATTGTACTCAATAGGTAATTTTTAATCCCTCTCCCCCTCTTTTCCTCCCTTCTTTCAAGTTTGCAGTGTCCATTATACCACTTTGTGTGTCCTTATGTAGTCATAGCTTAGCTCTCACTTATAAGTGGTAACATGGTGTTTGGTTTTCTGTTCCTGAGTTACTTCACTCAGGATAGTGGCCTCCAGTTACATTTAAGTAACTGCAAAAGACATTAATTTATTCTTTCTTATGGCTAAGTAGTACTCCATGGTGTGTGTGTGTGTAGACACACACACAAACACACACACATTTTCTTTATCCACTCATCAGTTGATGGACACTTAGGTTGATCCCAAAGCTGTGCAATTGTGAATTGTGCTGCAATAAACATACAAGTGCAGGTATCTTTTTGATATAATGATTTATTTTCCTTTGAGTAGATACCTAGTAGTGGGATTGCAGGATTGAATGTTAGAACTACTTTTAGTTCTTTGAGAAATCTCCATACTGATTTCCATAGAGGTTATATTAATTTACATTCCCACCAACAGTGAAAAATGTTTGCTTTTACCACATCCTTGCCAACATCTATGACTTTTTTGACCATTTATTAATGGTCACTCTAATTGGAGTAAGGTGCTATCTTATTGTGGTTTTGATTTCCATTTCTCTGATAATTAGAGATGTTGAGCATTTTTTATATGTTTGTTAACCATTTGTATATCTTCTTATGAAAAACGCCTGTTCATTTCATTTGCCCACTTTTTAATGAATCTTTGGTTTTTTTCTTGCTGAGTTGTTTGAGTTCCTTGTAGATTATGGATATTAGTCCTTTATTGGATATATAGTTTGTAAATATTTTCTCCTATTCTGTCAATTGTCTATTTACTCTTTTCATTATTTCTTTTGCTGTGTAGAAGTTTTTTAGTTTAATTAAGTCCCATTTGTCTATTTTGTGTTTTTGTTGCATTTCCTTTTGGGGTCTTAATCATGAATTCTTTGCTTAAGCCAACATCCAGAAGAGTTTATTCTTAGGTTTTCTTCCAGAACTTTTATGCATTCGGGTCTTACATTTAAGTCTTTAATCTACATTCAGTTAATTTTTACATATGGTGAAAGATAGTGATCCAGTTTCATCCTTCTGATTATGGCAATCCAGTTTTCCCAGCACCATTTATTGAATAGTGTGTCATTTCTTCATAGAAATAGTGTAGGTTTTTGTCTGTTTTGTTGAAGATAAGTTGGTTGTAGGTATATGGTTTTATTTCTGAGTTTTCTATTCTATTTCATTGATTTATGTGTTTACTTTTATGCCAGTACCATGCTATTTGCATTACATAGCCTTGTAATATAATTTGAAGTCAGGTAAAATGAGGCCTCCAGTTTTGTTCATTTTACTTAGGATAATTTTGGCTATGTGGACCCTATTTTGGTTCTATGCCAATATCAGGATATATATTTTTTAATTCTGTGAAAAATGACATTGTTATTTTGATAGGAATTGATTTAATCTGTAGATTGCTTTGGGCAGTGTGGTCATTTTAACAATAGTGATTCTTCCAAGAAAACTATAATTTTTGAAATGACAAATATACTTGTTGAAATTATTGGTAGTTTAAACATTGCAGAATATATGAAAATAATTTTTTATAAAGAACATCACTTAGGTGAGGAGAACCTTAAAGGTGAAATAAGGGACAAAAATAGTTGAAGAAACAATAGACACAAATTTTCCAAATTTGAGGAAAACTATAACTCTCTATACCCACACACCCAAGAAGCTCAATGAATCCCAAAGGGGAGAAAACAAAGAAAGCTATAGTAATTAAGTTAATTCAAATCACTGATAAAGAGACAATCTTAAAAGTAGCCAGAGGAAAAAGATACATCCGTGTAAAAGAATAAAAAGATGTCAGCTGATTTTCTGTCAGAATTAATGGGAACCAGAAAATAGTGAAGCAATGTCTTTAAAATATTGAAAGAAAAAAAGTTAAACTAGAATTCTATAAGCAGCAAAGACTATCAAAAAAGAGGTGAAATCAAGCCTTTTTTGATATATACAAAAGCTAAAATAATTCATCGCTAAAAGATCCACATTTCAAAAAAAAAAAAAAAGGAATTGTTAAAGGAAGTCCTTCAGGAGAAGAAAAATAGTACCAGATGGAGATCTGTATCTATGCAAATAAGTGTAGAACACAATAAATAAGTGCATTCATAAATATTTAAAAAAACTCACCTAATGTACTTATTTCATTACTTCACTAGTGTTAATGCAGTACATATCAAGAAACTAGACAGCATAAATTATAACATTAGCAAAAACATAACTTTCGGACTTCTAGAACTCCTAAAGTTACTTTTCTGGGGGTGGAACTTCAGTTAGGCACTGTTTTGTACTTTTCAGTAGAGTTGCATTTGTTAAAATCTGTAACATGAAGGAGTATTAGTCTGTGAAACTAATTGCCATGTGAAAAGAGGGTCTTAAATTACTGCGAATATCAACTAAGCTTTACTTTTTTTATGATACCCATTGTACCAGAACCTGAGAAAATTTCCAACTAGTTCTGTAAAATTTGATGTTGAAGACAGCATAAGATTTCTTTCTTTTATATTTTCATTTCCATATAAAGAGTTCAAGTTCCCAGTCTCTATTTAAAGGTCTTAGAATAAGTGTCCAGTTCAGTTTTCCATGGGTGATGAGTTGGTGCTCTCACTCAATAGTACTTAGTCATTCTCTTTTCCTCTAATTTGTCTTCTGCCATTGATCCTTCTCCTTGCCAATTTGAGAAAGATCCATCTATATTTGTCTATTTTCCTATGGCCATAATGTCCTATTCCTCAGAGACTCCCAACCTTCATCTTGTCTTGTCTCTTGGAACAGAACAACTCAAGTATGCTTCTGAGTCTTTCAAGTACTTTCTTTATGCCCAAAGGTATGAGGCTTCTTTGAGTCCTTGTTTTAATGTGGGAAGAGGAAAAGAAAATTAGCTCACAGAACAGGGTTCTCTTCAGATTACAGAATGTGAAGAGTGTACAAAAAATATATGGAAGAGTACTCAGGCTTATTCTTCAAGATACAACCTGCCAAATATGTTTGGACAAATGTGCTTTGTTTATGCATTTATTTTACTATTTGGAAAATAACTTGGTATTTTCATAAGTGTTTGGTAACTGGCTAATATGGCTTTGTGTCATAAAGATACACATATACATATATATATACATATATATATCAGTTTTCTTCTCTGTAAATAGAAATGAGAAGCAGTGAGATGCAAAGGACTGGCTGATGAGAAGAAAATCTCTTTTATCAATTTGTGTTAGAATAAAATAAAATGAAAGTGGTTAGTAAAAGTATCCTAGAGTGAAGTAGAAGTTTATAAAATATGCACATATGGTAATTCTTTTATTAAGTTTTCTCTCTGGAGTTTTTTATTGTTTTTGTTCATATATTCAAAAGGAAAAAGTAGTCTATATTTATTTGAGTCTTTTTCATTAAGTTTGTCTTTTGTGGCTCATATCATATTAAAACATAGTCCTTATTAATGATTTTCCTCTCAAACACAGAATAGGCCAATAACTAGACAGAATTACCTTGATACTTCTTCTGTCACAAAATACAACCGAAGTTCATATTGTTTTCTTACCTTTTAGAAGTAAGCAAATAACCTCTGGGGGTTTTTTTTCTCATTTTTATTTTCATTTCTTGGGAAATTCAGTATTACTTCTTATGTTGATATGGGGCTGTATAAAGCTTTATAATCCAGTTTTTCTTAGCCAGTTTAGAACTCTTGTATACAAAACTAAATAGAAATTTGCAAATCATAGCCTTTCTCTTCATATAAGAGTGATATGATTTTTGGCATGCATGGATAAATCATCATACCCCTCAAATAAAGCAAAACAAAGAAAACAGCCATCCTTATTCTTATGAGGTTTAATTGTAATGGGGACCTTGCATAAACAGCTATTTGGCAACCTTTGTGTTGGATTTAGTTTATGGATATATGTGGCACCCATGGTTTTTAAATGTTGATTATGTATATATACACACATATATATTATGAATACCTATATAACTTGGAAATTTCAAATACAAAAATTAATTCAAGATGGATAAAATACATAAATGAGCCTGGGTAATGGAAAGACCTTGTCTTTACAATAAATTAAAAAAACAATTAGCCAGGCATGGTGGTGCACAGCTATAGTCCCAGCTATTCAGGAGGATGAGGCAGGAGGATCATTTGAACCTAGGAGTTTGAGGCTGCAGTGAGTTATGATAATGCCACTGCACTCTAAAAAAGGCAACAGAGGGAGATCTTGTCAAAAAAAAAAAAACAAAAACAAAAAACAGAAAGACTTCTATGGAGTACTACCCAGCCATAAAAAATATGGCAAACCTATTGTATTATCCTAGATAGAGCTGAGCCCATTCTTCTAAGTGAAGTATCACAAGAATGGAAAAACAAACACCACATGTACTCACCATTAAATTGGAACTAATCAATCAACACTAATGTGCACATGTGGGAAGTAGCATCATAGGGTGTTGGGCAGGTGGGAAGAGGATGGGTTAATTCACACCTAATGTATGTGGTGCATGCTCTCAGGGGATGCTTATAGCTCTGACTCCGGCAGTGCAAGGGCAATATTTGTACCCCTATAATACTCTGAATTAAAAATAAATACTTAAAGGTAAGACATGGAACCATGCAGATTCTAGAAGAAAATGTAGGAAAAACTCTTTTACATATCAGCCTAGGCAAAGAATTTATGACTAAGATCACAAAGTCAAATACAGCAACAACAAAAATAAATAAAAAGGACTTGCTTAACTTAAAAAGCTTCTGCACAGCAAAAGAAATAGATTAAATCGACAATTTACAGAACGGGAGAAAACAATTCTCAAATTTTACATCTGATAAAGGGCTAATAAAAATATAGATTTTTTTTTCCATGTCTCTTCAAAAATGAAACTTAATATCAGGCTTGCTTTCTAGCATGAAGTTGAATAGCTTCCATCTCGTGTACCTGTGGCATTTGGTCTCTGGTTTCCCACAGTTCCCACATGGTCTGCTGTCATTCATGTCACCTGTATTCATGCCGTCTATTTGAGATTACAACCTTTGCTTTAGAAACTGCAGTCACAGTCTGCAGGTACACTCTCTGATTCAGACTGGTGGTAAAACACACGTTGCAGCTGAAGACTATGAATTCTTAAAAGTCCAATATCTTCTGACAGAAGTAAAAAATCTAGTGGGAGTAGAAATCCAAATTTAACAGTTCTTGAATAAGCATGAAATATGTTTTACTGAAGGATATGTACATTTTTGGACCATAAACTGCCCAGGTAATAATCATAGTATTAATTATAGATTATTTCTCATTTTTAATGCCAGATGTTACCTTTGCGTTATGAGTTTTCATTATGCCATGCTTGTCAGTGTACTGTTGAAACAGAGGGAGAGGTTTCTTTATTGTTTTTCTTCAACTCTGCACTGTGATTGGAAACTATTTTTAGTAATGGCTTCTGTTATTATATTCCTGATTGATCATATGTTCCCTGTTGTTGCCAGTGTTAAAAAAAAAATACCTCCTGGTTGCTTGGATTCTTGTTCAGTACAGATTTTACCTCCCATCCCACAAACCAGTATGTTCATTTTTGTTAATAGAATTTGAGTAGTATAACTATTTGACGGAAGCCATTTTTCATTAAAGAGAGTGCAGTGCTTTTGTTTTCTCATTAATGCTTCATTGCCATTGTGGTGACTGAGGCTTTTTAAGAGAGAAATTATAGGACTCTGATGTCACGCCCTAGATGAGACTTTCCAGTTTTAGCATCTGTCCTCTTGGCACATTTCCTGGTGTTGACAGTTGGGTAAGAAGACACCCCTGGGTTTTATGAAGTCCTCCTGCTACAGATGGTAGGATTTTGCTTTTAAAGAGTCTGTTTTAGCACTGACTCTTTTTAATCTCCTTTCTATATATTTTTTTTTTTGGTGAAAGTTTTATATAATAAAAAAAAAATGACAAGTCTTGCATATGAAAGCAGTACAAAATCATTTTAATGTGGCAAATGATATGAAACCAAAACCTCAAATTTTGTATTGGCAGGATCTACCAGTTCTGGCTCTGTATTCGACTTGTGAGACAGAAAATAATGCAAATGGCAAATTAGACCAGGGTAAAGCACTTTAGTCACTGTTTGTGAACATTTGTACTTGTTACCAAATAGCTGAATACTTTGCTCCCTACACCATAGATTTCCAGATAATATTTTAACTAGAATTAATGTCAAGAGGATATTTAGTCTGTGGGCAGTACTCCATACTTTCTGGGAAGCACAGCTTTTAATAATCTTATGAAATATTTGAGTATTTGAGTAATTATTATTAATTGTTAGGTGCTAGTCCTTATCTTAAATGTTTATATATATATATATATATATATATATATATATATAAATATTTTTAAGCCTCTCATCATCTTATGAGGTATACACTGTTATCGCATTTTACACCTGATGAATCTGAGTGTAAGAGCGGTTTAATAACTTCTTCAAAGCCACACAGCGAGCTAATGGTGCATCTGGGCCAGGAACTCTTGCAGTCTGTCTCCAGGCCACATTCTGTTAACTGGAATGCATGTCATTGCTTGATTATCTCCAGGATAGAGTACAAACCCTTTTTGCCCTCATTTCCCTCATTAATGTAATTCAAACTCTTTTATAGAGAAATGAAAAAAAAATGTGTTTGTTTTAGCTTAGCTGAATCATTTTCTAGTATTGTATTTTTATGAAGCTTTTTTCTGCCATTTAGGCTGTTTTGTTTTGGTCTTCCTTAAATGGGTGACAGAGAATCAATTGCATTAAAAATTATCAGCATCAAATTGTTTTATTGATATTGGGGCATGGTAATTTCTTCAGTCAAATCTGCTGCTTATGGAAGTTGGTAGAATTGGATGAAAATTTGAGTAAAAGGCATTTACAGTAAGCTGAAAACAGAATTTAGAAGTTTGACTTGGGGTTTATGATGCCAGCTTAATCCGTAAGTTTAGCCCCCTTCTTTCCCCATATTTCATTGAAATAACAGAAAAATATATGTGCAAAGAATTGAGTCTATAACAATTCTGGGAAGCAGAAAAGAATATAATTGATAGATAAGACATTTTGATTAATATAAAAATCTTCTATATTTTTTATTGTGGTTAAATAAACATACAATTTATATTTTTACTTTTTAAATATACAATTTAGTCGTATTAAATACATTCATAACATTTGCAACCATCACTATCATCTACCTCCATAATTCTTTTCATCTTGTAAAACTGAAATTTTGTACCCATTAAATTATAACTTTTCATCCCCTGCCCCCCTCAATTCCCAGCCTCTGGCAACCACCAGTCTACTTTCTGTCTCTGTTATTTTGAGTACTCTAAATAACTCATGTAAGTAGAATCATACAATATTTGTCTTTTTGTGATTGACTTATGCCACTTACCATAACATCCTCAAGATTTATCCATGTTGTAGTGTGTGTCAGAATTGTCTTCCTTTTTAAGACTGAGCAATATTCTACTGTGAGCATATACCACGTTTTGCTTATCCTTTCATCTGTTAATAGGCACTTGTGTCTCTTCCATGTTTTTGCTACTGGGAATAGTGCTGCTGTGAACATGGGTATAGAAATATCTCTTTAGGTCCCTGCTTTCAGTTCTTTTGGGTATATGTTCAGAAGTGGAATTAATGGATCATATGGTAATTCTATTTTAAATTTTGGAGGAACCACCCTACTGTTTTCCACATTGGCTGTACCATTTTACATTCCCACCAACAGTGCAAAAGTGTTCCAATGTCTCTACATCCTCACCAACATTTATTTTCTATTTTTTGATACTAACTATCCTAATGGGTATCAGGTGCTCTCTCATTGTAATTTTGATTTGCATTTCCCTAATGATTAGTGATGTTGAACATCTTTTTATGCACATATTGACCAGTTGTGTATCTTCTTTGGAGAAATGTCTATTCAAGTTCTTTGCCTACTTTTGAATAGGGTTGTTTATTTTTTTTATTGTTGAGTTTTAGACTTCTCTCTATATATATATTGACATCAATTCTTTATCAGATATGTGATTTGCAAATATTTTTTTCCATTCTGTAGGTTGCCTTTTATTCCATAGATAATGTCTTTTGATGCACAAAATCTTTCAATTTTAATGAAGTCCAATTTGGCTGTTTTTTCTTTTGTTACCTTAACCTTTGGTGTCATATCCAAAAGATCACTGCCAAATCCAATGTTTTGAGCTTTTTCCATATGTTTTATTCCAAGATTTTTATGTTTTAAGTGTTACACTTAGATCTTTGATCCATTTTGAGTTAATTTTTGTATATGGTATTAGGTAAAAGTTCAATTTCATTCTTTTGCATGTGGATATCAGGTTTTCCCAGCACCATTTGTGGCAAAAACGATCTTTTCTCCATTGAATGGTCTTGACACCCTTGTCAAAAATTATTTGGCAATACACGTGAGGGTTTATTTCTTGATCTCTCTTGTATTCCAACAGTCTACATGTCTGCCTTTATGCCAGTACCACACTATTTTGATTGCTGTAACTTTATAGTAAGTTTTGAAATCAGGATATGTGAGTCCTTCATTATTTTTCTTTTCTTCAAGATTATTTTGGTTATATGGGGTACCTTGAGATTCCATATGAATTTTATTTTTTTTTTTTTTTTTTTTTTTTTTTTTTTGTCTATGATTTAGGAGTGAACATATGAATTTTAATATAGTTTTTTTTTATTTCTGCCAAAAATTTAATTGAGGTTTTGTTAGGCATTACATTGAATTTGTAGATTGTTTTGGATGGTATTGACATCTTAACAATATTAAGTCTTGCAGTCCATGAACATGGGATGTGTTTTCCTTTATTTATGTCTTCTTTACTTCTTTCAGCCATGTCTTATAATTGTATATGTTTTGCTATATTTACTTTTATGTATTTTTTGAGCGATTATATATGGTGTATTTTTGAGTGTCTGTGTTCATTCATTGCAAGTGTATAGAAATAAAACTGATTTTTATATGTTAACTTATATCTATAATCTTACTGCACTAACATACTATTCTAGGAGGTTGTTTTTTAAGGTTTGTCAAAATTTTTTACATAGAAAATTATGTCATCTCTGAAAAAGCACAGTTTTATTTCTCCTCCAATATAAATACATTTTCCTTTTTTGTCTTAACTGTGCAGACTTGAACTTTCAACACTACGTTGAATAAGAATAACGGTTTGGACATTTTTGTCTTATTCTCCATCTTAAGGAGCAGAATTTAATCTTTCAATCGTAAATATAGTATTATGTGTAATTTTTTGGTAGATATTCTTTATAAAGTTGAAGAAGTACCCTACTATTCCTACTTTTCTGTTTTTTTTTAAATTATGAATGGATATTGAATTTTATCAAGTGCCGTTTTCTGCATCAGCTGATATGATTCAGTGATTTTTCTCTTTAGTTAATATTATGGATTACAGTGATTGATTTTGAATATTGAAATAGCGTTGTATCTCTGAAATAAACTCTACTTGGTTATGGTGTACAATTATTTTAATATGTCATTGAATTCTATTTGCTTTTATTTGTTAGTGATTTTTGTATCTAAATTCATGAAGAATATTGATGTGTTTTCCTTTTTTGTATTTATTTTGTCTACTTTTGGTATCAGGGAAATACTTACTAGCTTCATAAAATAAATCAGATAGTCTTCCCTCTCTCTTATTTATTTATTTCTTTGGTTAGGGATTGTGTAGAATTGATGTTAATTCTTTAAATGTTTTGTAGAATTCTACGGTGAAATTTGTCTGAAGATTTCTGTTTGAGGAGTTTTTAATAAGGAATTCAATTTCTTTATGGCTATAAGACTATTCAAATTTTCTATTTCATATTGTGTTCTGGTAGTTCATATTTTTTAAATAAGAAATTAGTCCATCTGATCTAAGTTGTCAAACATATGTAGATAGATTTGCTCATTGTATCAACACTTCTTTATTAGCCTTCTGATATCTGCAGTGTCTATAGTGATATCCCCTGTTTCATTACTGATATTGGTAATTTGCGTCTTCTCTCTTCATGTGTCTGTTAGAGTTTTGCTAAAGGATTACTAATTTTATTGATGATTTCCAACAACTAGGTATTTGTAACATTAGCTTTTAATTTATTTTTCTATTTTCACTTTCACTGGTTTTGCTCTTAACTTTATTATTTCCTTCCTTCTTCTTGCTTTGGATTTATTTAGTGCTATAAGTTTCCACCTTAGCACTGCTCTACCTGTGTTGCACCAATTTAGATATGTTGTATTTTCATTTTAATGCAGTTTAATATAATTTTTATTTCCCTTGAGACTTCCACTTTGACCCATGGACTATTTAGAAGTGTGTTGTTTGGTTTCCAACTGTTTGGAAATTTCTCTATTCTTTCTGTCACTGATTTCTAGTTTGATTCCATTGAGGTCAGGGAATATACTTTGCCTCATCTGAAATCTATTAAATTTGCTAAGGCTTATTCTATGGCTCATTATATGTCATATTGGTATATATTCTATGCATACTCAAAAGTACACACGTTCTGTGTATTCTGATGTTGATTGATGGAATATTTTATAAATGTCAGTTAGATCCTGGTTGTTGATGATGATGTTTGAGTTTTTCTGTATCTTTGATAGTTTTCTGTGTAATTATCCTATCAATTATGGAAGGAGGAGTGCTGAACTCACCAACTATAGCTGCCAATTTGTTTATTTCTTCTTTCATTTCTATTAGATTTTATTTCACACATTTTTCATCTCTGCTGTTTGGTGTACATGTTTAGGATTGCTATGTATTCTTTGTGGATTGACTCTTTTAACATTATTTAATGTCCTTTTCTGTTCCTGGTAATTTTTATTTCAGTTATTGTGTTTTTGGTTCTAGAATTTCCATTTAGTTCATTTTTATATCTTCTATTTCTTTGATGACACAATTTTTTCATTGTTTCAAGTATGATTACAATTGCTCTTTAAAACATTTTTAGAATGTCTGTTTTAAAATCTTTCCCACACAATTTTAGCGTCTTTGTCATCTTCCTTTGAGTATCTATTGGTTGTCTTTAACATTCAGTGTGAGATCCTCCTGGTTCTTGGAATAACTAGTGATTTTCACTTGAAACCTGGACATTATATGTGACTTGACCTTATTTAGCACATTGCCACACTAGACAAAATGTTTTTTTCCTTGGGGCCATGGTGTTTGATTATGAAAACAGAATAAAAAGCTTGAAAATAAAATGATCCTTTTTAATTTAATGAAAAATTTGTTTTTTATTGCTTTCTATGTTTGAGTTATATGCAACTTGAAAAATAGTTCACGTGGCTCAAGGCAAAGAAACGTGAATTACATATGCTTCATATGAGCCCCAGGCTCAAATCGAGTGTGAGTTAAATACAACTCACATGGCAGTTAATGTGTTACATTGTCTGGTTTAGCTATCTTCATTTTGGCATAGGAAGGTGAGGAACCACCTCATAACTGCCAGGTGAGGGTAAATATTCAGATTCCTGCTCAGCCTCCACTGATATCCTAGTTTTCTTATTGCTAGGCCAGGGTAGAGTTCTGGCCCCCTACTAGGTCTCCACTGATCTCTGTCTGGGAGGTGTAGGAATGCCACACTACCGTGCCCCAGGTGGCCCCCACTGCTTCTAGGGACAGAGGGAGTAGTGTGGTTACTGAGGAAAGTTCAGTCTCTCTACTAAGTCTCTTCTGATACTATTTCAGTGGGAAGGGGCGATGGTGTCTTGTCTCAGCTGTATGAGAGTGGAACTCTAGGATCCCCATGTGGTCTCCACTGACACAGCAGGAGTGTGAATAGGAGGGTGGAGCCCATTACTACCTGACATAAGTGAAAATCCTGACTTGCTACTCAGTCTTCTCCAAGACCATTCTAGTGGGGGAGTCGAGGCCTCTCATCACAGCTAGGTAAGGGTGGAAATCTAGTTTCCCCGTTTGGCCTTTGCTGGTGTGGATGGAGTAGAGTCAATGTTTTTTGCGTGGTCCTTGACTAGAGTGATTATTGCCTACACATTTTCTTTCCTGCTAGGCTGTCCTTTTCCTTGCACTTTGGCTAGAGGGAACATGGTTTTTTGTTTGTTTGTTTCCTTTTTTTTGGTCTGGCTGCTGGCATTCCTCAGTTACTAGTTTCTTTGCTCTAAATCTGAGCCCAGACATGTATATAAGGCAAACAGAAAACTCAATGAATTCATGACAAAACCCTTGGGTCCTGGGGTACATTGCTATCTTAGTCTATTTGGGCTGCTCTAACAAAATACAATAAACTGGGTAGCTTATAAACAACAGAAAATGTATTTCTCACAGTTCTAGTGGCTGGGAAGACGAAGATCAAGGCTGCAGCCAGATTAGGTGTCTGCTGAGGGCCTGCCTTCTGGTATATAGATAAGAGCATTTTGCTGTTTCCTTACATGGTAGAAGGGTCAAGGAGTCTCTCTCAAGGCCTCCTTTATTAGAATACTAATCCATAAGGGCTCCATCCTATGACCTAATCACTTACCACAAGGCCCCACTCCCAATACCATCATTTTGGGAGTTAAAATTTCAACATATGCATTTTGCAGAGACATAAACTTTCTGTTCATTGCAATCACTATTTTTTTTTTTTTTTTGAGACAGAGTCTCACTTTGTTGCCCAGGCTAGAGTGAGTGCTGTGGCGTCAGCCTGGCTCACAGCAACCTCAATCTCTGGGGCTCAGCGATCCTACTGCCTCAGCCTCCCGAGTAGCTGGGACTACAGGCATGTGCCACCATGCCCGGCTAACTTTTTGTATATACATTTTTAGTTGGTCAATTAATTTATTTCTATTTTTGGTAGAGACGGGGTCTCGCTCAGGCTGGTTTCGAACTCCTGACCTTGAGCAATCCGCCCGCCTCGGCCTCCCAAAGTGCTAGGATTACAAGCGTGAACCACCACGCCCGGCCTGCAATCACTATTTTTTACAATAGTTTTGATTTGAGGTTGGTTGAATGCATGTTTGTGGAACCTATAGATACAGAGGGCCAAGTATGTATGCACATATATATGATACATATGTTTTATATATATGTATATAAATATATGTATCTTTTCAAATATTTCAGAACATTGGAATTTCAAAACTTATTTATTTGGAAAAAGAATCACAAGGAATACAAGAACATTCATAAAGGCTTTTAAAACTACCTAGGAAATTAAACAGGCCCCAAACTTTTCCACTTAGATATTTTCTTGCTGTTACTTCCTGAAAAATTCTTTGTGACATAAATCTTCCAAGTTATTACATCATAATAATATAGAAAATGTCATTATCTAAATTAGCAATAACAATGTGTTGCTTAGTCTCAGCAATAAAATCCAGTCTACCTCTTATAAAATGACAGTAAGAACTTCTAACAGAAAAACTGCTTCCTGCTGTTGCTATTGAAAGAAGAGGGAAGTCCCAGAATATTACTTTCGTGAAATAGGTGGTGTACACCAAACTTACAGTATTTTTTCATTGTATAAACAACTTTGGAGTTGTACTGTATAGTTACCAAGTAAGAAGTGAATTAAAAACAATGCCTCTCTCAGGAAGTCAGTATTGTATTTGTCATAAAACGTACACCTTTTGAGCTGTTAACAATACTTCTTTTGCCCGTGTATCTATGGGATTAAAGCATGGTCCCTAATTCTTGTAGACTTATTTGTCAAACAGAAGAGTTGTAAGAGATAAGACTAATGAAATTTTGAGGGGGAGATTGAGAAAGTTTAATTAATATTTTTCAGTTTTTATATTTTTGCATATATAGACACATACATATATATAAACTTATGTAATATAAGATATATTTTTAAGAAAAACAAACACTGGTGTCCCAGATGTTTTGTTACTGTGGACCAGTTGGGGAAGAGTGACACTAATCTGTTTTCTACCCTTATTGCAGGAAAGCAGGGATGAGGAATAGCATTAATGTTTTAAAAAGTCTGAGCTCACCTTGCACTACCACCCATCTACTCTCCATTGCAAGTAAAAAGCTTTACAATTACATGCTCATTCCTGATAAGACAAAAGAGAGGTTATTGCTTTAATTTGAAAAGGGTAAATAGCCCAACATGAAGGTAATTTCCCAAGAGAAATGGGCTTAGCGTTGTAGATTTGGGGAGTGGAAAAACATTGAGCTCAGACCCTAAAGAACCCCAGATGGAGTCCAGATATTTGATGGGTGATGTGTGGCTCCTGGGAGTCCAGAAATCTTGGCTTTGGGAAATAAGGTGAAAGATTCCAGTGTCCAAGGCAGGAAAGCAGTCCCTCTTTGAGTGATCTGCATGGGCTTGGTTAGGGAACATCTCTATAGTGACCAAGTCTCACCAAACCTGAAATTCTTTTTCAAGTTTTCTGAACAAGGTATGCCTCCCTGTGACTCTAGCAAAACCCCTGGACATTGTTAAGGGTTTCTGTCCCCATTTCCCATCCCCAAATATAACACATGACTAAGTTAGAATTTCCTGCCAACCTTTTGTGACAAGAAGCAATAAACCATGTTAGATTATTTTTATTTTTTTGTAAAGTTATAAAATAAGACTTTTCTTCCATTTGAATATCATTCACTGACCAAATTCATACCTCATTAAACTCAGTAAATAATCCTGGATTCTTTAAAACAATGTGACTTCTGTTTTTAAATCAACTTAAAATCTTGGTTGATTGCCTTTTTTTCTCTTTCTCTTCCAAGTGCTAGAGATATAATGGCCTTTCAAATAAAACTTGCGTAAAAAAATAAAAAATATTTTGCCGTCTTGAAGATATGATGGTAAACTGTGATCGTCCTCTGTAAAAATTGAAAGTAAAAAATTATATGTGGGTTCTCTGTTAAAGGCTGGTTTTCCTTTCAAATTCTTCTATAGTGTGATGTTATCTAGCAAGAGCAAGTGAGAATGCAGCTCTATAGGACATTTCTAGAATGTCTGCTACCCTTCATCCTATGCCTTGGAACCAAACTCACCCAATTGTAAAATATTTAGTTTAAAATAAATATGAGTGAATTGAGCACTCTCAGTTATACATAAATTGACAAATTGCTTAGAAAACTATAGGCATTTCTTCATTCAGTTGTATTCAGAAAATAGAATAAGTAATGACTTACATTCTCAAGAAATAGTGGTGACATTAAAATTTATCTACAACTTAATCTTGTAACTACAACTATCAGTGAGAAGACAGATCAACATACAATATAACACAAATTGTTTCATACAATCTTTGGAGATTAGACATTTGGTATTTTTACCACAGATATAAACAATATTAACAATTATTTATCGGCTACTTGATTTTCCCCTCACTTGACAGTGAAAAATGAAATGGCTTGCAAGGCACTTTGCAAATTTCAGCTAACCAGACTCATTGCAATGGCGATCTATCAATATTTTTATTCTCCAACATCAGCAGGAATTATTCCCATTTAATTTCTAAAAGTTAACCAAATACACTTGCATAATGAGAATCACTGCTTTCATTTTCGGTTCCAATGAGCAGTGGTGGGGCAAATCGTGTGCACACAGAAGTCACGCTGTTCGTATAGAAGCCATTAATTAGGTATACGTTATCACTTAGCAATTTAGCCACATGACATTAAATAGTAGATTCAGTGACAAGTAAGAGATCTTTCAAATGCATTTAGTTAATACCAAGTGACCCTTCAAAATTAATTAAAACTTTCTAAGATATCTACATTTATAGTGGGCTCATCTACATGTACATGAAAAGTTGGATATTCTCAAAAGTTTCAGCAAATTCATTATTATGGTTTACGAAGGTAATTAGCTTGCCAGCCCCAACATTCTACAGGTATGTTGTGGACAAATAAGCAAAACAATTTTTTGTTGCATCTGATTGTGATAATGTTGAGTAGTCATAACGTGGAACTATTAAACTCTGTGAGTAGGTCTCATGTCAGAGGGTTGTAACTCAAGATATTGCATTTTTTGCTTTTCTTTAAAATGTGTTTGGTTCTTGGTTTTATCACATAGTTTTATGGCCTTGCCAAAGCAACATAACTTTCTTCATTCTCATTTCCCTTATCTGTAAAGTGAGAACAGATTATTTCTGAGGGAGTAGTAGTGAGTATATATTAACCACTAAATAAATGTTTATTCACCTACTTTTGTATGAACACAAAACTGTGAAAATTATGCCTAAAATATTAGTGTACTATAAATGTCTTGCAGAAGAAAGCCTAGTGAGTTGGAGTAAAGCAATTATGTCCTCCAATAAAGATGCTTCATTTACAGAAGTTATCTTTTCCTCACATTTCTCCTATTGAACAATATGAAAGAATAGACTGTATAAACATCATGTGCAATATATAATCAAATACGAACTTCTTTATATTTTATTTGAACACAAATTACACTCAAAACAGTAAATAGTCCCAAAACAGTAAATATTGGAGTGGATATGGAGAAATAAGATCACTCATACACTGCTGGTGGAACTGCAAACTAGTACAACTTCTGTGGAAAGTAATATGGAGAAATCTCAAAGAGCTCCAAGTGGAACTACTATTTGATCCAGCAATCCCATTACTGGGCATCCACCCAAGTGGAAAAAAGACATTCTGCACTAGAATGTTTATAGCAGCACAATTCACAACTGCAAAGATGAGGAAATAACTCAAGTGCCCATCAATACATGAGTGGATTAATAAAATGTGGTATATGTATACCCTGGGGTTCTACTCAGCCACGAAAAACAATTGTGATCTAGCACCTCTTGTATTATCTTGGATAGAGCTGGAGCCCATTCTACTAAGTGAAGTATCACAAGAATGGAAAAACAAGCACCACATGTGTTCACCAGCAAATTGGTATTAACTGCTCAATGCTTATGGGCACATATAGTAGTAACATTCGTCGGGTGTCAGGCAGGTGGGAAGGGGAGGAGGGAATGGGTATATTGACACCTAATGGGTGTGCACCATCTGGGGGATGGACATCCTTGAAGCTCTGACTCGGGTGGGTCAAAGGCAATATATGTAACCTAAACATTTGTACCCTCATAATATGCTGCAATAAAAAAAAATTACACTGCTATAATTAATTAGGTGATTAATTGACAAAGGCTTCATTTTAGCTTTAGTACCTATAAGGTTTGGTCATGAGCTTTGATAATTATTAACAGTATTACATTACTAATTGTTCCTAATATAATTAAAATATTTATACTGAAAACACTATTAGATAAAACTAATATATGTAAATTATGGAACTTTTATAAATTTAATAAGTTTCATTGTTTCTTAATGCAGTGGTAATTTATTCCAAAACTGATTAGAATTATTTTTCTATAACTTTCTATGAATTATTATCTTAAAATGAGAGTATTTATTGGTGTAGCTTCTGAACTGCAGTATAATTTCAATGCTTTATTTCAGGCAAGCATAAAAAAATAGACAAACATATGCAACAATAACAAAAACCCTACATTATCGATTTATCCTCAGTGTCTTAGCCGCTTGTGCCTTTTATACAACTTTTTCATAGGCTAGAACTAATTAAATCTATGGCTTGGATTTACTCTTGTGGATTTTTTACCAACTAGGGGCCTTTGCTATTTTGCCTTCATTGCAATGCTTTACTCGATAGATCATGAATACAATAAAAAAGATGTAAGTTGTGAGCCTCAAGTGACAACAAAAAACTCATGATTGTTTATATTTTCTAGTAAAAAATGAGTATTTTCACTTTTCCCCTTCATAATTATTTTCTCTCAAATAAACTTGGAAAATTTGTATTTGGAATTTATAAAACTTAACCTTTGTTTATTATCACTATAATGGCAAAAAACTTGGCTATCCATATTGATTTAAAATAATAACAATTAGATGAATTTGTTTTACTGCTATTTTCCTAATTTTTTAAAATAGAAGATTAGATTATTGACTTTGTCATATATTTTTAATATATGCTATAAATTTCCCTCTAAGAGACAGATTTTTCTTTAAGGAAAGCTTCATCTGTATCTCAAAAGTTTCAATAATATAGTTTTTCATTAAATATCAAAGTATTTTCTAAATTTTATTTATATTTATATTATTTAACATTTAGAACTTTATTTCATAATTTTTCAAAATATGTGACATTTCAAATTAAATCTTATTAATTGCTAGTTTAATTGCCTTACAAAAATATATCCTATATGATTTACATCTATTGATCCATTGAGTTATATATCTTTATTATGTGTGTCTTTCTGTGTATTTATTACATTTTACTTAAAAGATTGAAATATTAAAATGATCTCTCATAATATATAATAAAATTATAGAATTATATCCTGTAGAAAAGACATTATTGTTTATTTCTATTATGGTAGTTTGCTAGGATTGTCTTAATAAAATACTGGAGTAGGTAGCCTAAAAGACAGAAACAGTTTTTCACAGGTCTGGAGTTTAGAAGTCCAAGATCAAGGTGTCAGCAAGACTGATTTATTCTAAGTCCTCTCTCCTTGGCATGTCCATGGGCATCTCATGCCTGTGTCTTCACATGGTTTTTCTTCTGTGTCTGTGTGTGTCCTAATCTCCTCTTCTTATAAAGGCACCGGTTATATTGGGTTATGGCATCCTAATGACTTCATTTTAACTTAATTACCTCTTTAAAAACCCATCTCCAATGTAGTCACATTTTGAGGAATTGGGGTTAGGACTTCAACACATAAATTGTGGAGAGACACAAGTTAACATCAATTAAATTATGCTGTACTCATTTAAGTCAATATAATTTCCTTTATTTTCATTTTGAAGTAATTCCTTCCTATAAATCTCCATGCTAGTAAAATAGTTTGATGTTATCTTATACACTGAACAGAAAATATTCTTTTTTTTTTTTTTTTTTTGAGACAGAGTCTCGCTTTGTTGTCCAGGCTAGAGTGAGTGCCATGGCGTCAGCCTAGCTCACAGCAACCTCAAACTCCTGGGCTCGAGCAATCCTTCTGCCTCAGCCTCCCGAGTAGCTGGGACTACAGGCATGCGCCACCATGCCCGGCTAATTTTTTTTCTATATATATCAGTTGGCCAATTAATTTCTTTCTATTTATAGTAGAGACGGGGTCTCGCTCTTGCTCAGGCTGGTTTTGAACTCCTGACCTTGAGCAATCCGCCTGCCTCGGCCTCCCAAGAGCTAGGATTACAGGCGTGAGCCACCGCGCCCGGCCAGAAAATATTCTTGAATACAGAAACATTTTGTTATACTCAAATTGAGACTGCTTTTCTTTGAAAAGTACTATTGTCATAATAGTAATGCAACAAATATTAGTTTTCCTTCGTAGTAGCAATAGCCAAGTAGGCTATTGCTATAGCCAGGTAGTGATGAGAAAAATCAAGTCCATTCATAATAATAACATAAATTTCCACATAAACTTTAAAATGCATATGAATAAATCTAAGGAAAAATATGGAAAAAACAAAAAGTATAAATTTTATATAGAAGGATATAAAAATCTTGAAATGGAAAGAGACATGTTTCTGATTAAAACAAAATTCTATGATGTAAAATGTAGATTTAGAAGAAATTATTTATTTTTGTATTCTTAACTATAGAAATAGGAAATATTATGAAACTTTATTTGATGATTATAATGACAAAGCCAGTAATAGCTAACCACTAACCTTTTCTGAATAGTTACTATTCGTAAGTTCTTAGAGTTTCTCAACTATATATTATCTGTTAGTTAAAAAATTTCTCAAATATTTACTATTTGAAGATCCTGTGTAAGCCTACTTTGGTTTTCTTAACTGTAAAATGGTGAAAATAATTGTGCCAGTATTATATAATCTGTTAGGTAGATTGGGGTTCTAGTAAACTATTGTATGTAAAAATACAGAACTTGGTAAGTAAAGGAAACTGAACTAATAATCTAATTAGATGCAGATTAAAACTTCTGTCTCAGTAAAACATCATGAACAGAGTTAAAAGATGAGTAACAGAAGAAAAACATGAAATAAAACCATTATAATGTCCAAAACATTCAGTAGATATAACCAATCAGTATATGAGACTGTTTAACAGAAATAATATTGAGCAGTCTACATGTACCAGTTATTGTTCCAAGACAGAAATTCTATTTGATTGGTGTTGTTATTAACCTCAGATGAAGACCCTAATTCTCTCATATTGGAGAAGAATTTTGTCTCATGATATATAATGAAATGACCATTGTTTTGTAGCAAACCTTTTTCAGCCATTAAAATATTTCATTGTAATGGATTCCAAAAATTATGAGGTCAAAGGCCAGTGGATACAACAGTTCCTTATTGCTTTCAGTATAGGTTATAACAATTATACTACCCTGGAAATGGAAGGTGGTAATGCTTATTAAGAGCAGCATTTCTGATTGACTTAAAGCCATTCAGAAACAACATGGTATATTGTCTTATCAATATTATTTTGGTGCTAACATTAATGACAATGTCTCTTTTATTTCTTTGTTTATTTATTTATTGATACCTTCACATAGATTCAACCTTGTAAGAAATAATAATACAATTATCAAAATGAATAAAGTAGCATTAACCCCATCATTTTTACTACAAATATTTGAATTCTGCCAATTTTTCCACCAATATTTTAATAAACTTTTTACTTTAGAACAGTTTTGGATTTATAGAAAAATTGCATCCTCACTGATGTAAAGGGCAAGGGAGCTCACTGGAACCTCTTTTATTAGGGCACTAATCCCATTCATGAGGGTGGAGCCCTCATGGTATAATCACTCCCCCAATGCCCCCCTCTTAATATTATCAAATTGGATATTAGGTTCCAATATCTGCATTTTGAGGGAACACCAATATTCTGATCATAACAGGTGACATTTTTAAAAAATTATATGCTTAATATTAGAGAAAACCTCACCATTTTAAATTTATTGGGCATAATATCAACTAAGTAAGTTTTCTTCTTTTCAGGCATTTTATAAATTTCTTAATAGTAGAGAATCTCTTGACAATTGTTTCCTATGTTTAAGCTGATTGCATTTACTTGGCTTTTGGTGGGAAATCTTGGAATTTCAGAATAAGGATTGTTTCTAGGATGGCAAGTAAGGCACTTGGTGAGCAACGTTGTTTAGAATTATACTTAGTGTTGCTCTCTAGAGAAGTGGTACATTAAATGCAATTTAACAAAAAGTAAAGACATAAAACATACAGCATAGTAGAATCCATACCTTCGTATCCATGGGGCTTGGTTCCAGGACCTCTGTGGATAAAAAATGCTGTGATGCTCAAGTCCCTGATATGAAATGGCATGGTATTTACATATAACCTATACTTATGCTCCCGTATACTTTAAATCATCTCTGCATTACTTGTAATACCAGATACAATGTAAATACTATGAAAATTGTTACACTGTATTGCTTAGGGAATAACTACAAGAATAAAAAAAGGTCTGTATATGTTCAGTATGGATGCAACCTTTTTTTTTTCTTTTTTGAATATTTTTGACCCCTGTTGGTTGAACCCATAGACGTGGAACCCGTGGATAGGGAGAGCCAACTGTAATGTAGGGGCTATGCCTAATCAAGTACATTTGCTTATTAGTGCTGGCTCTCTCTGGAAACATTGCAATCTTGGACTTCAGGTGAGATGTGTTAGGGGAGAAAGCTTCTTTTGTTGACTTGAACCAAATGCTGATGCTTTTCTTGGATTACATTAAATTGAATATATAGCAGGACAGTATAAACAGTCAGGAACCCAGTTTTAAGGAAAGGGTGCTTTTAAAGTATTTGTCTTGACAACACTCCTTTTTTTTTTTTTTTTAGCTTTTTCTTCAGGGCATTATGTTTAGTGATTTTAAGTTTGCATCTTATGCTGTTGATTAGACTCTTAAATTTGTCCTAGAGGCCTCTGAGAACAGAAAAACAAATTTCATAAGCAAAGAAATAAAAAAGGTTGATGGAAATTCTCTGTTTCTGCTGACTCAGGAACAGATGGTGCTCCAAATCCTTCTATTAAATGTCCATTTATAATGTTCATGTCTGTAGCCAACCCGGAGCACATCTCATGGCTTTTAAAGCACAAGATTGTGCAGAATTGGGTTGAACCCTGGAACAAACTTCTAGTTCTGGGACACTGATGTTCATTCTTATTCCTTTGTGTAGTTGAACTAATACTTAAGTCTGATGTTTGGACTGAGAATGACTTTCAGGTAAACCAGAAGGATTTTGCATTTTTCATATTGATGTGATTCTAGAAGTCTAAAAATGGCTCATTTACCATTTGAGCTGGTTCTTTTTGCAATATACATAACAGGCCTTCTTCATACTGGTTTTAATTGAACCTAATTTTATTTATAATATATTTCAAACACATGGTAAGAAGAACCATTTGTGTATCTGCCATCCAGATTTAACACTTGTTTACATTTTGAAAAAATATCTGTTTCATATGGCTTGCAATATCTGTTGGTTTTCTTTTTTAAAAATATGCATCTATAGAAAGATATCTATATTTTATAGATAGATATCTGTATATATATTCACCAAGACCTAACTAACTTCTTTCCATTTCCTCCTTCCCCCAAGGAAATTCAATACCGTGTATTGTTTTTTTTTAATTTTTATCCTATTCATATGTACTCATAAAAATTAATATTGATTGTCTGATTTTTAAAATATAGGTACATTATATCATTTGCAACTTGCTTTAAAAAAATTTACTGTTTGTTTTAAAACTAAGGTTTTGTTCATGTATTTTAATAGCTCTGTAGTCTTTCATGGTATGAACCAGTGTTCAATCATCAGTATTTTATTAATGGCTCGTTTGTTTTCCAATTTTACATATTACCAGCCTTGCTAAACTGAATATCATTTTAGGAGTTCTGTTAGATAAGACAGACTTTTACAAAGCTACAGAACTATTCGAAGAAATTCTGAATGTCAGGGAATATACAGCAACAGATTTTCTAAGTAGTATAACACGTTGCCAAATTTTTCTACAAAGTAATTGCCCCAATTTGCAGTCTTACCAGCTATTCATGAACTCTATAGCCAACGCATCCTAACCAGCACTTGGTGTTTATAGAATCTATTTTTAATCTAATACTATGAGAGAATTCTCTTCTATTTTTCTAAATGTTGTAATGTTTTGCTTTTTGCTTTTTGGTTTATAATCCCTTTTGAATCCATTTATCAATATTGTATGAGGTAATGATTTAACTTCATCTTTTTGTGTATGGATAGTTGACTCTGATGGAAGAAATGGAGTATATTTTCTCCACGAAATTGTAATGCCACTTCCACCTTCACAAATTCCTGTTTATATCCACATCTATTTTTAGGCTTTACTTTCATCTCAGAGATATGTATATCTATTCCTGTACCAAGCCCCACTATTTCAATTACTACAGTTGTAAAATAAGTCATCATGTCTTGTGGGCATGTATCCCCATCATTATTTTTAATCACATTTGATCTTTTGTATAGTTTTATGATCAGCTTATCAAGTTCTAGAAAAAGACATACTGCAATGCTGATTAGAATTTTATTGAACTTTTAGATTTATTTAGGGAGACTTGCCATCATCATAATATTGGATCATTGCATCCTTCTATGTCTTTTAATTGCTTCTAGTTTTATTCTGTTTTCTAGGGCACACATTTCTCCAATATTGAATCAAATAGATGATCTTACTTGACTTTATGCTATTCTGTACTTTAAAGGGCATAGTTTAATTTTTACCATTAACTATGAATCAAATTAGTTTTTTTTTTTTAACTTCTGGAAATGGCTGTATCAGAGCTGTTGATATATCAGAGCCTTTCAGAACTATGTAAAATGTAATTATTTAATGTGCTTGCTTTTTAAAATTTGCATTTCATAGTAAACAGAATAATGGACCCTTAAAGATGTTCATGCTTTACAATCCTCAGAGCCTGTTAATATATTAATTTACTCTGGTAAAAGAAACTTTGCAGATGTGATAAATTTAGGGATCAGGAGATGGGGAGATTATCTTGGATTATCCATGTGTACCCCATGACAACACAGTGTTGTTGTAAGTGGAAGAGAGAAGTGTCAGAGAAGGGGATATGATGGAAGTAGAGGCTAAATTGATGTAGCCAGCAGTCAAGGAATATGGGTATCCTCTAGAGGGTGGAATAGTCAGGAATGGATTCTCCCCTAGGGCCTCTAGCAGGAACACAGCCCTACCAATACCTTGATGTTATACTTCTAATTTCTAAATGCGTAAGGTAATACATTTGTGATGAATTAAGCCATTAAATTTATGGTAACTTGTTATAGCAACAATAGGAAACAAATACATCCTCGGATGAAGTTGTTTTTTAAGGCTCTGATCTGATTCAGTATAATAAAAAATATTTTTAATATTGTGTCTCAAATGACAAATGCTGTATCATTTAGAAAGTTTGTTCTTTAAGTGAGGTTGATCTAGAAGTAGAAGCATTTGGAGGAGGTTCAGTTTTACCCGTTATGCATCCATGATGTAGACACAGGCCACGGGAAAGTGGGCCAGGACTTAAGCCCAGCTGGAGACAAGGGAGGTACCCAGTTCTAATAAGGAAGTTCTGGACCAGAACTTTGAAGAACTGATAGTCACTTTTTTTTACAAAAGTGCTCCCATCAAAGCCAGTTCCCTTCTCAGTAAGTTGGTGTCCTATTTTTGTGCAATAGGATTTATTAATATATTATCTTCTATCTCTAGGAGTTGTTGGGAGAAACAAATAAGATCCTGTAAATAAACTCTCAAGTGATACACAAAAAGATATGGTAAGAGGGACTTCACTCCCTGGAGCCCACACAAAGGAACAGAGAGTGAGAAAAAGGAAACAAACTGGTAGTGAAAATGGATGAGACCCTTTTAATGTGGCCATTACATTACATTAGATATTTACTTGAAAAAGCTGTAAGTAGCCTCTAGTGGTTATTGAGAGGACTGGGAAGCTCTAAGTTATTTGGCTAGGAGGAATCCAAAGTGTGTGTGGGGGAAATGCCCTGCATGTGATCTCCTGGAAAGTGCAGAGAAATCTCCATTCTACCATGAATTATCTGCTTAGGTTAGTAATTTAATTTCTCTAAGCTGCCGTTTCTTCAACTGTTAACATGAGAATAATTCCAAGGTTTTAGATAACTGTTGTGATAATAAGTGGAATAATATAATGAAATACCCAATCCAGTATATTTGTATTTGTAACTTTGGGGTTTGCATTTCTGACAGTGAATTTTATGAGAAATTCACCTAGTTGTTAAAAGTTTAAATAGATTAGAGTGCACCTTTTAAAATTTGTTTTATATGCAGCTACCAGAATGAATCTAGTCTCTTGTCTGCAGCTATCTAATAATGCTTAGAAGCTAATGTGTCAAGAAGAAATAAATGGACTCTTTGTCTTCTTCACTGGGTGTCCTCTATATGCCCTCTAGTTTTCATTATTTTCAGGTGGTTCTGCACAGGTCTAGGATGCTGGGAGTACCAGTATTTCTTGCTAACATGGATGCTGATTCCTTTCAGCCGCTTCTTTTATCTGCATTAGGATTAGTGGCCTAGAGATATGCAATAGTGGTGACCTCATGTTGCTATTATTATCTACTTTTGGGGCACAGAATGGCATAGACTTTCCTTTTGAGAGAAAAAGCAGAAGATTTGAAATTAGGTGTTCACTTTAGGGTCTGCCCAGCAGCTACTAGAAAGCACCAAGAGGCTAGAGGAAGGATCAGTTACAGAGAAGAGGAAAAGCAGTTATTTTTCTCCTTTTTGCAGAGGGAAGTATGGTATGGTAGGAACTTGCATACTGGGAGACCCTGAGAATCAGACTCCAGCTGGCTCTGTCTTCTAGCTTATAAATGCTGGATCTGGGCATGTTATGTTTCCTTGTATGGCCTTAGTATTCTCTGTCTTAAAATGAGGATATTTGAGAGGCTGAATATAAATAAGCGAAAAGATTTCATTCTGAACCCAGCATATACAAATTTAGTATTTAATAAATATCACATCCCTTCTCTTTCTCTCTGTTGTACAACTGCTAGCATGAAGAAGAATTGTTTTAAGTATATGCTGCTTCTCATAGCCTCTGTCTCATGGTCAGTAGGTTAGGATGTAGCTGATGTATGTGTGTCCCACCTGAATTATCCAACATTATGATTCAAATCGTGAGATATTCTCTCTGTTCTCAATTGTGGCACCAATGTTTATCGTCAGCTTACTGCATCATTCAATTGCTTAAGCATGAAAAATACTAGAACTACCTCAATTATATTATGGACTATAAGAAATAGTATTATTAAGAACAGTGAAAGTAATCATTTCTAATGAAAGCTGAGAGACGAAAACAGCTCTGATTATAAAATGTCCTCCTCGCTTTTCCCTTTTGGGTGTTTTGGCTTGATCGGGTTATGCTTGAGCAACCTTCCAAATATCGTGGCTGACTTGTCGCCAACACAACCATGTGGGCATGTAATGACTGTGTAAGCCTTTATATAGATCACTTGCCTTTTATACTGTGTCACATTTCACAACAGAAGAAAAATTTGAATATTATGTACAACCTGGCATTTGCCTGAATAATTAAAATAATAGCCATGCCTCTTTCTTTTAATGTAAGAATTATTCAGGCAGAATCACTTTTTTAAATTACATTTTCTTGTAACTTTCCTGAGTGAACTTTGAGAATTATTGCAATTGTTTACACTAGCCTTCATCTATACTAAACCCCTCTTAGTTCCTTGAATGCACCATGCTCTTATCATTTCAGAGCCTTTGCGCATGTTGTCTGCTCTGATGGGAATGCCCATTGATGCCTCCCACCGCAAACACACACCCACATGCACACCTTTGCCTACTTAAATTCTTCTATACTTTAGAATAGTATTTTTCAGACTAGGCACTATTGATATTTGG
Organism: Microcebus murinus; assembly: GCF_040939455.1. NCBI lineage: Eukaryota > Metazoa > Chordata > Mammalia > Primates > Cheirogaleidae > Microcebus > Microcebus murinus. The sequence continues at coordinate 35,713,567 of NC_134111.1, forward strand.
GTTTAGATAATTGTTGTAAGAGAAGGGGTATAAGGGTTGTGCTGTACATTGGTAGGGTGTTTAGAATCGTCTTTGGCTTCTACCCACTATACTGCCTGTGGAATGCCCTCCTCCCATTTATGGGAAGCAAAATAACTTTTCCAGATGTCCAGTGGGGAGCGAATTCACCCTCAATTGACAACCACTTTTTTAGAGCTTACTGCAAAGGCAGTATAGCCTATTAGTCTATTGGTCTCCTTTGTGGCACTTATCACCAATAAAATTGCAGAATGAATATATATATATTATATGTATAAATATATATATCATATGTATAAATCTATCTATATATATTTATTTATTTACATTAATTTCTCCTGCTAGAATGTAGAGTCCAGGGAGGAAGAGACATTTTCTGCCTGTTTCCCTACTGTATTCCTATCGCCTAGCATACTTTCTTTCATATAGCTGGCACTCAATACGGATTTGTGAACTTAACGGTCTTTGATTTTGATTATATTTTTTTCCTATTACATAAAATTTTTGAAACTAGTGAATCTTTGCAATCATCAGAGTCTCAACACTGAATTCTGTGATTGTGACTATATTAATCTTTAGCCTAATCATTCCCTAATGGTGTGCGAAGGTGCTCTAGTGAACTCATGAGGTCCTGTGGAATATTTAAATTTCCAAGGGAAACATAGTAACATTTGTCATACACCCTGCAAGCTACTAGCTAGAGTTTATTCATAGTTTCAATATTAGAGCACATTACATTACTTTTGATGATGTCACATCTTTGCAAGACACATTTTTGACAGTTGCTGTGATGAAAAGCAATTACCAGAAAAAAAATCAATATGGAACAGAAAATGAGGGTGGCGATGTTTAGTCTGATTCCAGGATTTCAGAAATAGTGTGGTGCTAAACAGGTGCACGCAAGCCATTAGAGAGTAACTATGGTTATTTAAGAATTAAAGTGCTATTTTTCTTTCAATTTATGTGCGCTACTTTGTTAAATGACTATCAAGTTGTTAAGAACATAAGTAGTGGGTTGCTTGAATTTAAATACTTAATGAATAGAACAAGTAGATATTTCTTTTGTTTAAGGAGCATAATGAAAAAAATTACTGAGATGGTAAAGGGTTGATGAATCTAGGAAGTTTGGAATCTCTGCATTAGCCAGTTTAACCATTTTAATTATAAACACTTTCTTTTTATAGATGCTATTTTGCAGTTTCTTGTATAAGCAGTAATATATTTTAACAGATCTGACTGTGTATTATGCCATGATATGTCATTTTGATTTGTAAAAGAATATATGGTAAGAAACTTAAAATGGATATATATGGGTTGCAGGTTTTCTTCTGCCAAGATGCTGAAGGTCAATAATCAAAGAAACTGATATTGATTTTAGAGGATTGTCCAGGTTACTAGAAATAGATACAAGACATTTTGATAAAAATGATCCATATTATTTATATATTTTTATTTTCATTGAGTCTATCTATCTGTTAATGCTCGAACTAAGCTGTGATCTTAAGTAGATGTTACACCTTATCATTGTACCTACTGGACGGTTCCTAAGCTACTCACAGGTTTTAATGTCTTGGCTGTGCTAAATAAAGCTTTTATAAGAATTTATTTGGAATAAGTCTTAACTATCACTTTTCATTAAACTGCAGATCCCTTTGCTTTCTGCTTTTTCCATAACTTTCATTCAATTGTACCACAAATTCCATAAATGAAATTATAATTAAATCAAATTTATTCCAGCTGAAAATCCAAATCCTATTTAATTACTGGGACATTTTTAACTTTTTCTTGGACTCTATAAATATATCTCCACATCCTGTGGTTATATGATTACTGTAGAAAGGGGTAGAAAGAAAGCTTTATGAATCCTCAAACTAGTAATAAACTTTGCTTATTGGTATCATTCCTCCATTAATAGTTTTAATACAGAAAACTTCAGTCAATTCAGAAATTTAAAGTCAAGCCTCTTAAAAGACTTAAAATAAGGTGATTGTATCTTCAGTTTTATATTATCACTAGTTCTGGAAAAGTATTATATTGATAGATTAAATTTCAGAGTGAATTACACACCTTAGCTGAGGAGACCAGTATATCATTGAAAGGTAATTTAGCAATCTACAATTCCTAGCATTAAACATGTTTTTTAAAAATATATAATCATGAGCTTTCTTTTGCTTCCTCATACCCTCTCCTTGGTATATATCTGCATATAGCCTCCGAACAATCCTCTTTGAAATTCCAGATATTGTGCATCACACTAATGTGTTAAGAATTTGTGTCACTGAGACTTCTTGGAAAGATGAATAGAATTCATGTTGGTGGAAATCTTCATGGTCCTAAATTCTGTTTCAGCATGGCTCTTGGAAACTGTGAGCAGTATACTTGGCAGCTTGAAGGAGCTGAGAAATAGGATTTTTTTCCTTTATATTTTTTCTTTTTCTCTTTCTTCCTTGCATTTAATATTTTAAGGATATATTATTGTAGAGTATCTTGATCATTTCATGCCATTGCTAATTAGATGATTTTCTGATTGGAATAAGTTGTCTTATTATTTTTAAAATAACTATTTTTTGTTGTTGTTTTGGGAGTGTTGGGAGGTAGCAAAATAGGGGTAGGAAGGGAATCATAAGGATTCATATGGATCCTGTGATTTTCATTCACTGGAAGCAGTTTTATGTTACTCCCTGTACTAGTCTGTGGGTGACACCTCTCCGGAGCAAAATATTAAAACCTAAAACCATCAGTTTGAAGATGCCAAAAGAATTTGATTTATGTGATAAATTTGTGATAGTAAAAATATTAAATTTCCTTTCACAGTTTCAAGAAGATAATTTTTAAAGGTTATTTGTTAAAAGTAATTTGTTCAGAAGAGGAAGGATAAAAGCTATTAATTCCATTCCCCATGTAAAATAAACACTTTTCAATAAATGATGTTGGGACATGTGAGTCATCTGAAAAAGAAAATAAATTTGGATCCATACCTCACATACATAAGATAAATTGCAAATATATCAAATATAAAAAGTGAAAGCATGAAAATTCTAGGTGAAAATATTGCAGAATTGCTTTATAACATGAAGTGGTACTGTGAAAAGCTAACTTGATCGCGGTGGGTAGGAATCTGGGGGAAGGTTTGGAGCTACTACAATATGGCAGTTGAAGGGATAAAGGTGAGTGGGTAGAACAGGGCAAACCCAGGCAGGAGTTGGGAGATGTTTTCCAAAAGGTAGAAAGAACTCTTTTACTGCAGGCCAGTTCCCAAGCAATTGTGTTTTGTTACAGTTGGTATCAACTATGTCCAACATGGTTAGGAGATTTTGAGCATCCAGTAGAAAAGGAACATTCAACACTGTTCAAGGGCCAAGTAAACTCTGGGAACTAGATAATATTGTCCATAGATGGCAAGACTTTACCATAGATTGGGGACATGGGTTGGATTCCTCTATACCTTAGGGGAGGAATTGATACTATTATAGCAAAATAGCATTACACAAGTTACTAAATAGAGACCTTGGAACCCAAGAATAGTGGCTTCACAAAAAGACTTGTTAGTAAGTGTCAAAGTAATATGCTAGCTTGAATTCCTCATGCTTATGTTTGGGATTACTGTAATCAGAGAAACAATACCTGGTTGTGGACATTTAGCCCCACAAGTGCTGGAAACATACAGAAACAGAAATGAAAGATCTATTGTCAAGATACTGAAAATACATAAACTGATACTGAAAAAGATGACTGGTTTTGAGTGAAGCCGTAAACCAACGTTGACACTAACCAATCATCTGTTATGAAAATTTGAATTTGGGGAAAATCTAAATATGGATAAATGTTTTTCTAATTGTTTTGCAAATAATTAGGATATTTTTTATATTTTATATACTGAATATTGTCCCCGGTGGATCAGTCTCATTCCCCTGTCCCGATCTCCTTATATTTATTTTCTTCATAGAATAGTACATTAAGAAAAAGAGAAAGAATAAGAGATAAAAGCTGAGAATGATTATAGCTAAGGGATTGTTTCCTGTCTCAGTTCATTTTTAAAATTTGTTGTATACAACTGGAATATATGGAAATTCTAATGTGCAATTCATGAGTATTAATAATTCATCATGGAGTTTGGAATGGTTGAAACACAAGTAATATAAAATCTAATTTAACTATGTTTTTGTTCTTGAAAGATGATTATTGACAGTACAATGCTGTATGGTCATATTAACCTTCTATTTTCATTGCTACCTTCCCTGAAATTGGTAGAAAAGAAAATGCACTGTAGCAATTGTAAAAATGCTTAAAATATTTGAGTTTAAACATTAACTGAGAAAATGAGAATAATCTGAAGGCTGAGAGTTATTCTGAATTATTATTCTTAAAGTTCTATTTTCAAAGGCCATTTCTTATAAGCCTGATCAGAGGTGGCAGTAGCCTTAGTGTCTTTACTCATCTTAGTGTCTAAAAAATCACAGAAAGCTTTAAAATCATTCGAACTATGGAGTCAACCAAGTGTTAGCATATTTTTTTTTTCTCAAAAGTAATTTTATTAACTCAATTTTGCATTAAAATGGTATTTCCAAGTTTAAATTTACCTTATTCTGTAAAATTTGTTGAAGTATTTAGTGTCATGTGATGGACAATCCATGAGTTCTTAAGCAGTGGGATGGCAAGTTCCCCTGAATAAACTGAGATACAGTAGTAAAGTGAATTAAGCAAGATATAAAAAGAGAGCCTGTCTACCTAATAGGGGAAAGAAAGTACATTTTTACTATTGAAATTAACTTTTAACTAATATGAAATTTGTTATACTTTAATTATTTTAATGTATTTTGTCTTTGCTTTTATTATGTAAACAGCTCCTTGAATGATTCACTCACTGTATTTCCTCTAAGCATCACGAGATTGCTTTCTTTTCTATTACCTGCTGAGATTAGCACCAAAATATGATTTTAAGTGTGTGCGTATGTATGTATGCATGTGAGTTTACAAGTTTATGTGTGTGGTGGTTAAGTATGGCACGTTTTTGGAACATAGGCTATCTTATTAAATGGTTGGATTAAGTGTGATTCTGAAAATAGAAATTTGGGAGTAGATTAAAGGCAGCATTAGGGTATTAGGCACCTAATGTTTAGGGTGAGATTTCATGATCTTGAGATGAACTTTGCCTTTGGAGTACTTTTTGGTTTTATTCAGATCCATGATGTTGCCAAATTCACTTTTTCTTCCCCATGCCAAGAACCATTAAGGTGGAGTCATGTGAAGTAGTGTTTCAATTAATGCCTTTTTATTCTGACTTTGATATCACTAGTATCCTGTATTTTAATGAGCTATTAATAATTCAGACTTATCCTTTTTTAGGTTGCACATTTTTTATTTATACTTTCTCAGAAATTTTGAAGGGTTATTAAATTGATTGACTGTCTAATATCCACACTTGAAGCATGTCGTAAAATGTAAATTATATCTACTAAAAACATTTGTGCAGTCATTATGAGATGTTAAATTTCTGTAATACTTTGTCAGAGAATGATTTTTTAGATACAAATTCATTAGTTTTCAGCTATTTTTAGACTTACTATACAACTATTAATACCACCAATGCATAATTGCCTGATTTCTTAAATAATGTCTTTTTCTTGGAGTTCATTTTTCCATATATAGCATCCCAATAAGCTGCAAAAGTCATCAAATGCAATTCTGACATGTTAAGCTGACCAAAGATGGTCATTGCTCTCCTATTTTTAAAAATTTGTATTAAAATATATGTACCCTATAAAAATATATACAACTATTATATACCCATAATAATTAAAAATTGTTTAAGGAAACCCTAAAATTTATTCAGTAATACTTTAACATTTTAATAACTTCCAACTAGACTGACTATCATTTGGCAGTCATAATTTGCCTCTAGCACATGATTTTTGAAATGACACATATTGTCAAATGAAACAAGTCACTAGTTCAGGACGCATACTTTAAAGGAAATTTTATAGAGTAGAACTGGTTCCCTCAAATAGAAGCTAATTTCCCTGCCTGTAAAACTCTGCTTCATTTTTTCTTTAAGACTGGTTTTACAGCATTTGAATAAAGAAGGCTCTTCTTATTTACCTCTTGATCATTTGCATTGCTTCAGAGTTTTAATATAGTAATTTATTGTCAGAGGGGTAAATTCAACATATCACATAAAATATTTATATACATTAACATTTTTATTATACTCCAGTAATAAAATATTCAAAGAAAGATGGTCAATTGACTAACTCTTATATTTACAAATGATTAATGTAATTTCTTGCAATATCTTTGGCTTATTTTTAGGAGTGATGAAAATAAAATCCTTTAGAGGAGTTATGAGTTTTCACTGGTTCAAAGAATAACTGCAGTTGTAAAGGGGCACAAAATATCTTGATGAAATGGTTATATCAGGTAGAAAAACTATAATTAACAGTTGATGGAAAACAAGCACATCACTTACAATTACAAGATTTACTTAAGTACTGTGTGGAAGCAATTCTGAATACATGGAAAAAAATAGAAAATTCTCAAGGTATTAGAAAAGTAGAAAAGGCAAATGCAAAATTATTTTTTAAAAATCATGGTTAGCCATTTAGGATGTCACTATTTTTAAGCATTTATAATGATAATAACCGGACAATTTTTATGTTTAAAATTCAGTTTAAAAAAAACCCTATAGCTAGCCCACTTTCTTTTTTTTTTTTTTAACATTTCCACTGAATTTTATTTTTGCTAACTTTTCTTTTTTGTAATACAAAATTGCTTTCATAATATTTAGTGAGCATCACAAAACATTGTAAACTACATATCTTTTCAGTTGGATAAAATTTTTAAAAATCATTTCAGAGAAGCTTGGTTAATTTGTTTAGCTATTTAGGAATCAATATTTTGCAGAAAAGTTTTGCTAAGCTATTCATTTATTTTATTCCTGTGTTTAGCTTCACAAAATTGGGTATTTATCTTTTTCTGTTGGATGTTTTCTTGGTATGTACATTTCTTAATGTTTTCCTCTCCTAAATGTCACAGACTGCTAAAAAAAAAAGATTGGCTTATAACACATTTTATGAGATAATTAAACATCAAAAACAATCAAATAATACCATTACATTAAATATTTTATTTATTTATTTATTTATTTATTTTTGAGACAGAGTCTCGCTTTCTTGCCCAGGCTAGAGTGAGTGCCATGGCGTCAGCCTAGCTCAAAGCAACCTCAAACTCCTGGGCTCAAGCGATCCTCCTGCCTCAGCCTCCCGAGTAGCTGGGACTACAGGCATGCGCCACCATGCCCGGCTAATTTTTTGTATATATATTTTAGTTGGTCAATTAATTTATTTCTATTTTTGGTAGAGACAGGGTCTCGCTCAGGCTGGTTTCGAACTCCTGACCTTGAGCAATCTGCCCGCCTCGGCCTCCCAAAGTGCTAGGATTACAGGCGTGAGCCACCGCGCCCGGCCTACATTAAATATTTTAATTGAATTTAGAACACATTTTCATTTTTATAAATGTCACTGTGTACCACCACATTCATTTAAGAATCAAGGGAATTCACTATATGTCTTTTTTGGAACTTTATAGAACTTCTCTACTAAAACAGTTGGGCATAAGTAATTGTATGAAATATCGAAAGACAAGACCTGAGACCAGGGCAATCTTGGGAGATGGAGAACATACCAGGATGGGTGTGGTGGTAGATATAATATAATGAAAGTTTAGGTAAACTTCTTTATGAGGCAGACAGAAATTTCTTCCAATTTTTGCTTGCTTTTTTATATTTTATTTTGTAATGTGCATTAGGATCTTTATTTTTCATGAGCATTTGTAAAAGGAATTCAGGAGAAGGGATTCCTAGTGCATCTGCTCTTCCCGTCTACCACGGTTCCTTCCCACCCTTCCTGTCTGCCCAGAGGTTTGGAGACTAGCTGGGGAAAAGAATAGTTGTTCACTATTGGTCATGAGAGAGACATGAGGGTACACATAATATATCGATATACATATTAATGAAACAATTTACAGACCCTTTAATTAAAAGTCGTGGATTTCAAACTAAAGATTTCAGCCATTTTATAGTAATTTTCAAACCACATTATTTAGTAAAACAGGTCCTTTCCGTTCTTGAAATTGTCACATATATACCATAGGGAACATTCTTGCAATTATATGACTGTACCTCTACGATACAGTTCGGTAAGGACAGATAAGTACTTCAGATACATTCTTATGATTATATTGAATTAATACCCTAGTTTCACTGAAGAAAAGATATTTAACTAAAGTTCCAGTTTAAAAATTACTGTAAATGATGATAATGACCGTACTAGACATTTATCAATGTCTAGATAGATGACTTAAATTTTATTACTTTTGATCTTGTATTTTTAAGTTTCTTTGCAATCCATTGGCAATAAATAGGAAAAAAAAAAAAAAACCTCCACATTTACAAAAAGGTATTTAAGGAGAGTGAAATTATGTTCTAGTGTTCTATTTTAAAATGACAACATCACATGTACCAGTCACTCCATTTCTAAATGTTTCAAGGAAATCTTGTGCTCATTTTTCCAGAAATCTCTTCAACCAGTTTTCACACATGTGCACACACACACACACACGCACAGAGTCATCAAATTGGAAAGATTCAGCTAAATTTATCTGATGGACCAAAATAGTAAATTCAATCTTCAAACGTCTTCATACATAATGCACATATATGAAAGCATTTTGTATAACTAGGGTCTTTTCAAAGAGTTTTCATTGAGAATGTATGGATTGCACTGCAACAGGCCTCCTTATTTTCCTGTGACTACATCGTATCCGCCGACTTTATGAAAATAAGTGTATGCAGTGGTTGGTATGCTTGCCTGTATGTGTCTCAAACTTAAGCAAATGTTCTTTTAAATTTTCCTTTTTTAGTGAACACCGTGTGCATTTCTTGGATTAGCCAGGTTGACTTTCTCTGCTGTCAGAAATTACTGACCCAGTGCAAACTATACAACCATTGACAGTCCTGTGAAATTCATAACTTATCTTCTTTTCCTGTCACTTTGACAAGTTCTATTTATCTTTTCTTTCTACTTTACTCCCCCCTTCATTTTCTGTCAGTGAACTGATAGATATTTTTTCCTAGCTCTGTATGATGTAGGATATTGGAAGTGGTTATATTATTAGTTCAATCAGTTACACTTCTTCCCTCAGCCCCCATTGTGTGGTATATCCTGTTTAAGTTTATAGGACTTTGAAAGTGTTTTAACTTATTTGTTTATCTGAAATGTATTCCTTTATGTATATGCTTCTTCAAAGGCTTAAATGATTTTTTTTGCATAAACTTGCTGAATTTTTCAACTTTAGTTACTCTGAGTCAGTTGTCTCAATTTAATTTGCAGGCTTGGTTGGCAAAACAAAACTGATGAGAAAAAGGAGATTGGCTTTATGGTAGCCATTAGGAAATAAAACATGGGCATAAATATGGAGCTTTAATGTGGAACTTTAATGACAAATGACCAAAAATTAACTCAATACACCTCTCTGTCCACAATCTCTATTTCCTGCCTTGCCAAGTAGTGGATATTCCCTAGTCTGGTCCTTGATTTATTGTCACTTAATTCTTCTTCACAAGGAAAAGGAATAACCAGAAATGATAAAGGAGAGATAAGATAGTAACTGTGATACCTATAAAATTGTGTTATCTTCTAAATCATTGTCTGTCTACCCAATTTGATGATTTAAATGCTAAAGATTTCTTCAAAGTTTTCATCACCAAAGGCTTATTTGTATTTTCACTGTTGAAACTAATATTTTGAAAAATATAATTTTCAAAAAAGTATTAAGTAACACTTCATCTTGTGCTTTTATTAAAACAGAGAGTTAATGAGCAGTCTTAGTTTCTGATTAGTATGCTCTTACCAAGATTATTATGGTGAACTGAGATATTTAAAGGCCAAGAAAAACAACAGATCAAATTGTCCTTTGAAACTCAAAAATAGAATGACAGGTTTCCATTTGTTAATTTTTGTCTGGTAGACGAAAATTCCTAGGACAGGAAGTATTTTCTGTAGTATCAGAGAGTGTTGTTTCTAATGATGGAGAGAACATTAATCTCCTTTCAAACTCTCAGCCTATTACATTATAATGGGATTTGTCTTAGAGTTAGACATGGATAGATTTCCCTTAAGACAATTAAGCACCATGTAAATGATGCAATAGCTTTAAAAACAGATAATTTTTATTGAGTTATGTAATTATCATAATATGTATACATATAACTCTGCTGGAGAGCAATTATCTTTCTATAAAATTATAGTTGAGATTGAGAATATTCTCCCTTCTCTTCCTTTCCTGTCATCAGAGGAGAGGTTAATCACTTAAATATTTCTTCCCCTCCGGTTCATGGGGAAGTAGAAAAGTTTAGGGAATAGGCTGAGTTATTGGAGGGGGTAAAGCTTCGTGTCCTCATTACCAAAGGGTTAGTGTAATAGCCCTAAATTTTAATTTTCTTCTGTGTGAAATAGAGATAATAATATATTCCTCAGTGAGCTGTCATAGGATTCAATATGTATAAATCCCATAGGAGAGTGCTTGACAAATGGGTTGGTACCTAATAAAACTTAGCAATACTTCTTATTATGAAATTAAAGAAAAATTATTGATAACTTATTAATAGTATATTCTATTCTTGTGCAATAACAGGGGAAAACCACAGTGTATTTGGAGATTGGTTGGAGAATTATTTGAGAAATTTAACTATGTTGGTTTGGAGTTATTATACTTACCTCTAGGCTGGAAGTGGGTTCTGTAGATCTTGTGCAAAGGAATTATTGATAAAAAGAGACCACGTGAGAAGGCACTTAGAAAATTGAAGTTGTTCAGGTTTCTCTAGCAGGAGACCTCCTCTAGTAACCCAATGGTCTCAAATATTAATAGTTGGTGATTTATCAGGTCAGTTATTAGGATTGATATGAGTGTGACATTTGAATAATGCACTGGTTAGGATACCTCCCAAAGTCAAACTTCCACGTGCTCTTCTAGTTCTTAAAAAGTTTTACTCTTCCATGTGCCCTTCTAGTTTAGAACACTAATGATAAAGTGTTGGACTTTCATTTTCTATGGCTTAAAAATATGCCTCCATTGATACTATTGTCAGGTAAGGAAAAGTCAGTTTTCTTGCGGCAGGGTTACTATATACTAATTTGTTCTTCTATATCACAAACATTTATTAAGTGCTGATATGCTCTAGTTACATATTGAATATACTCAAAGATATTGATTTTATAGCCCTTGCCCTTGAAAGAATCAAATTTCAGTCAGAATCGAAGACAAAGGAGAGAAGAGAGAGAGGAAGAGAGGAACAGAGAGATCTATGTGTGCATGTGGGGTTAGAGCATATATTCAAGGGTAATGTGATAAACCTCTAACAGAGCAATATATCATGTTCTGTGGGAACACAGAGGAGGAAATATCCTACCTTGGAAAGGTCAGCAAGTAATTTACTCATGAGGGAATACATGAACTAGATTATGAATAAGAGTACTTGAAGCACACAAGGAAGAGATTTCAGCAAAGAAAAATTAGGGACAACTGTAGTACATAGTCTGTTACATTCTAGGTACAATAAGTATTTTGATATTGATAGACAGGGCTGTGTGTGTGTGTTTGCACATGTTGTAGGAGAGAGGATTATGTGTTTCAGGTGCTATGATTGCTAGATATTGAGACAGGTACCCTTCTGGAATGGCTTAAGTTTATCCTGTAGGTGATGAAGAATGGTGCAACAATTTTAAGCAAAGGGGACATATTAGGATTTACGTAATAGAAAATGACTCTTTCATCAGTATGAAGGATGTTAGAAGAGAGAGAGACTGCTAACAGTCAATAGATATCATGCAGGCAAAAAGTGGATGGTGGGTGGAGTTCAGACCAAGGCAATATCACTGGGGATAGAGAAAAGGAACCTAATTATTGGGTTAGCTGGAGTGAGAGAGGCTGGTCCCAGTGGGAACACCTGAGTTTCATTTTGCACAGTCTCTCAGATGTGGGATACAAGTGTTTGTGGTTTTGATTTTCTTGTTTTATACATATATTTTATACATATATGCTATATTTTTATGTTGTACATATGCATTTAAAAACTATCCCCAGGCTATCCTATTTATTGAATGAAAGAGTTTGGTATAAATAATTTCTGAATAGCAGAGAAACAATGGTCCCTTAGGCAGGCAGAATAATGGCGCCCTAAAGATGTTCACATACTATCTTCAGAACCTCCGAATATATCACATTACACAGCGAAAGGGAATTCAGGTAGCAGATGGAATTAAGGTTGTTAATTAGCTGGCTATAAAATAGGGAGATTATCCTGAATAAGCTCAGAGGGGAGTGGTGGTGTCTCATTGTAATCACAGGTGATCCTTAAATGTGGAAGAGAAAAGCAAAAGAGTCGATGTCAGAGTGATGAGATGGGAGAGAGACAACCAGCCACTGCTGGTTTTAAAGATGGAAGTGGGTCATGAGGGAAGAAATGAAGACAGTCTTTAGAAGGTGGAAAGGCAAGGAAATGGATTCTCCCCTAGAAGCCCCCAAAAAGAATGCAGTCCTGCCAATTCCTTGGTGTTAGCCCAGTGAGACCCAGTTTGGACTTTTGATTTACAGAACTATAAAATAATATAATTTGTTTTAAACTACTAAGTTTGTGATAATTGTTACAACCACAGTAAGAAATTAGTTCACCCATGGAAAATGAATGAGCCTCATCACTATAACTTTCTCCCTGCCATCCTATGTTCAATTATGTACATGAAAATTGCAAATGACACCTGAATATTAAATCATCATCCTTAACCTTCCCAAGGAAGGCTTACCATTCAATTTTAGCATTTGGCTCAAAGAAAAAAAAAAACAGTCTCAGAAAGAAAAAAGAAGCAGCACACAATGAAACAAAAGTACAGATGCAAGAATTAGCTATGAGGAGTCTGTTTTGGAAATTTTACTTAAGTCATGTGCATTTTAATTGCTGAAATGATAGCAGAATTCAATAGCATGCAAGATCTTGGCTTCTGATTTGTTTGCTTCTTGGCTACTGATGATATAGTAGGTGGATGGATCTTAAAGAGAAAATATCAATATTTGGGTACTTCTTACTTACCTGAACCATTTAATAATTTATTTGCAATAACCTGTGGCTTATTTCTCCCACAATGCTTACCAGACATGAGGCACTCAAGAGAGCCTTAGTGAATAGAATTATATTTAGTAAGAATTTTGTTTAGGTCAATCTAACAAATGGTCTAGTCTAGTCTAGTCTTTACAGCTGCACATAATGGTCAGTGGCTTTGAGTGCTGGGAAATGTTCTTAAGTGAGTAAATAATTCTTTGTGCCTTTTAATCTGTTTTTGTGATTATTTTGCCTGTCAGTGATATTGAGATTTGTAAAATTATTGTTTTTAGTTTTGGGTATTTTCCAAGCTTCATGATGCTCATGAATGCAGTGTGGACCTGGGAAGTCTTATTGAATAGGATCCTTTAAAGAGGCATTATGATAGTTGAGAAGAAGAAATATGAAGCCATAATACCTGGTTAAACTTGGGTCTGCTACTTGTTAACCATGTAATTCTGGGAGAGTTACTCATCCTTTCTATACATCAGGTTTTTAGTGCAAAATGAGGATAATAACAGTGCCTATTTCATAGAGATTAGAAAAGATTAAATGAGTTAATACATTTAAGGTAGTCAATGACTGGCCCATAATAGTTGCTAAATAAATGTTAGCTATAATTATTTACTTAAACATGTGATTGAAATAGGTGAAATATACATTTTAAACTGTTATGAAACATAGTATAATTATACCATACATATTCGTATTCCTACAATACACACATACACTCTTTCACATCCAACATCCATTTTATAGGTCTAAAATGGAGGCAAAATGACATGACAAAATACCTACTAATAAATCTGTATCTTCAACTGCCTTCTGGTCCCATGCATGAGAATAATGAAGTGTTCCCTCCTATTCTGCCTAGGTGAAAAGATTTGGTAGAGAGATGTGGTTACCTCACAGTTTTCATCAAAACACAGAGAACCCCATGCCTATTTTGTTTATTTTGTCAGTTGACCAGGATGTGTTAAGATACAAAAAGAGAATAGGGGTTACAATTAAATCACTTTAGATAACATTTCATATTTGCTTTTGAATGAATATCTCTGCATTTAAATCATAAAAGAGGACTTTTAGTATGTTTTGATGAAGAAATACCCAGAGGAGACAATGGAACAACAAAACATGGTTTGGATTTTGATAGTGTTGGAATAGTCAGGGCTATTAAAGAAATTTAATCTGTGTCTTCAGTGAATTTTACATAATTCTGTTTCTTAATGAGCTTTAATGATGTTCACAGATCTGTTCCTTGTTTGTTGGATTCTTCATTTTGCTCTATATGAGACAAAGAAAAGGAAACACTGGAATATGTTTTCACATATAGTAAAAGAAGAGCTCCTTAGCATATGTTTTTCTGCCACTACTAACATCCTGGATTCACCACAAAATTATAATATATGTCTTTTTGATAAACATATGTAGAAGTTAATAATATCTCCAAATTGCACTTTCAAGTGCCTTATAGATATTAACTTTTTAAATCCTCATAAACATTCTAAGGTAGGCATGTAAATCATTCACATTTTATAGAAGGGAAACTGAGGCACCAAGTGGCTAAATACCTTGCCCAAGGCAGCATAGTTCCTAAGTGCTAGAGTCAGATTTGAACCCAAGTAACCTTATACTCTACCTCTTTAACTATAAGAGATGGTGTTTCTTCTTTATACAAAAAATTCATTGGTAACTATTTCCATTATTCTATTTTATTTTAAATTTCTCAGTTTGAATTCTATATATGCTGCAACTTTAGAATGTATTTGAATTACTAATATTGTTGATTGGATTAGATGCAAAAAAACCAATTTCTTATACATATTTTATAATAAAATAATACAGCATTGATTCATAAAGGAATGATAGAAGAGTACAGTAGTCTTTTTATTTTATAACTTTTAAATAAAAATCCAGGTATTAAAATCTGCTTGCTGGGTGATAAAATTTGAGGTTTTTAATATGCCCGTATTAGGTTTGAAGATATTACTTTAATGATATATCAATAATAGTGACAAGGGTAAATTTGGTCTGCCAGTTGATAATTTTAACCCAAGGATTTTCAAACAATGTTTAATATTTAAAATTTCTTATTTATCACAGAAATATTATTTATGACCATTGCAATATTAGATAAGATTTTGATTTAGCTTCTGCATCTGAGCCAAGAGGTATTTGTATTATATAGAAGAGAAAAAAAATCTCTGAGTGGAAATTGGACATATATGACTTTTATTACAAAGACTTAGATTATCAAAGAAGGGTAACTGGGCTAAAATGGAAGACAGTTTAACTTTCTAAAAGTCAGAGTGGTATTTTAGAAATCCTATAACATAATGGTTAAAGAATGCTCTCAGGGTTAGACTATTCACATTGTGTTTGTATCCTAGCTCTGTGACTTTGGCCAAGCTACTTAACTTTTCTGTTTCCAAATTGACAAAATAAGCAAAGTAATAGTACCTACCTTATAGAATTGTTGTGAGGGGTAAAGGATTTAGTATGCAAACCATTCAGAACATTGACTACAACATACTATATGCTCAATAAAAATTAGGTTTTGTTGTGATGGTGGTGGTGAGGATAAATTGTCATGTAAATGTGTTAATAGCAGATAAGACATGGCAACATTATGTAAGTAAAATGTTATCCCAAGTATTGGTGCTATAAACTGTTCTCTCATAGAGAATATATAAATAAAATGTGTAATTTCATGTGAATAGCAAAGATTTTCAGTAAAGTCATTGTATTAGTTTGTTAGGGCTAGGATAAAATTCCACAGACTGGATATCTTAAATAACAACATAAATTTATTTCTCACAGTTCAGGAGGCTCCTAGTCTAAGATCAAGGTATTGGAAGATTAGATTTCTTTTGAGGACCCTCTTCCTGGATTACAAGTATCCACCTTCTTGCTGTGACCTCACATGATCATTCCCTGAGCACATACTATGGTTTGAATATTTGTCCTCTCTAAAACTCCTGTTGAAATTTAATTGCCATTGTAATGGTATTAAGAGGTGGAGCCTTTAGATCATGAGGATTCCATCCTCAAAAATGGATTAATACTGTTAATCATGGAAGCGGGTTAGTTATCATAAGAATTGACTCCTGAAAAAAGGGTAAGTTTGCCCCCCCTTCCCTCTCTGTCTCTGGCTCACAGGCTCACTTGCCATGTGATGACTTTTGCCATGGGATGACCCTCCTTAGATGCAAGCATAACACTTCTGGACTTCCCAACCTCCAGAACTGTGGGAAATAAATTTATTTGCTTTATAAATTACCCAGTCTTTGGTATTTTGTTAGAGCAGAAGAAAATAGACCAAGAAGATATCCCTGGTATCTCTCTATGTTCTCAAATTTCTCTTCTTATAAGGTCAACATTCAAATTGGATTTGAGCCCACTGTAATAGTATCATTTTAACTTAATTACCTATTTAATGGTCTTATTTCCAAATACAGCAACATTCTGATGTACTAGGGGTTAGGGCTTCAACATATGAATTTGGGGGGCAGGGAAGAGAGCACAATTCATAATTCATAATGGTCACTTTTCAGGCACATGAATTAAGACCTGTGACTAAATGTCTGGACTAACTTTAAAATATCATCATCTCTTTCCAAAATTTTAATCAAGATGTTGATGGATATCTGTTTTTCAGCACTACTGTTGTGATATGAACTTCATCTCCTTAGGAAATGAATTGATTATGTTAACAGAAAATCAATAGATCTTTGAAGGCAAATGAACTTTATTTTCTAACAGAAATTTTCAGATTGGGAAGATGCAACTTTTGTTGTCAAATGAAAGTGCACTCTAAGGTGGGGGTTGGAGAGTTAGAAATTATAAAGGCAGAATCTGCAGGGCAGAGAAGGGGAGGCAGGCTCTTGATTGGATGCCCTTTAAGCCCCAAATCCCCAGTCTCTCTTAATTTACTAGTCCTGGTGGTTGCTGGTTGGTAGCAGGTGGTCTGTTGCTGGTCAGTGGGGAATTTCCAGCTGCAGTCGATACTGGCACCAATGACAGGAACTGGTTTGGCTTGATTGTAGAAAAGGAGGTCCAGTGACAACATCTTTCTGAGAACCCAGAGTACGTGAACATCCCTTACCCAGCCATGGCTCCCTTTATAACTGTGGGAGAAAGATATAAAAATTTCCCTCTATAGACCCTTAGGAACCAAGGAGTCATTGAAAACCAAGCACTTTATGGAAAAATAAGTACTCAAGTTTATATTTCCCTCATTTTTGAGGCATTTGGAGAAGAGAAATGTTTAGGATCAATGATGTTATCCACTAATGTTATATAATTAACAATTGATTATTGGACACCATTTATGCAAAAAATGAAATGTCATTCCCCATGTTATTTTCAGTCAGTAAAAATGCTTCTTAGTACTTGATGCTATTGAATTAATATTTTGTACCATTGAGATGCATAAACACACATACACATATTCAAGACTTCTCTATTATTTATTACTCTGGACAAAACAAAATAAATAATAGCATTTTCTGATTACATCATGGATTGCTATGCAGGACTAATAAATCTGTTATTCTGAAAAGAATTTTATTTTAGTTAGCTGAAAAAAATCAAGAAATGATATATACTCCTTTATTTGGTATAATAATTGCCAAAATTGAATTTGAAATTTATTATTTTTCATTAAAGAACAAACCAAGAATGAATTAGCCATGGAATATAAGAGGAAAACATCTATTTGTACAGGGGAACCAGACGATTTAGTAGCTATGATTGCAAACATAAGCCAGGAAATATTAATTTGTTAATCTAAAATTTAACCTACTATATAACTTACAGAAATCCTGAGATATCGCATGAGAACACGCAGTTAACAATGATGTGGTTGGCTTATTTGTTAGAATCTCCCAATAAGTGTTTTTTCTGCCACTAGGAAGAATGTGTGTCATTTAAAAAATTACATTAGAAAGCATATTGAAAAGTAAGGTATTTTTAGTATTTGAGAAATGGAGGAAAACAATATTTAATATTCTGTTTTAAAATTAAGGTTCTCTTTCATCCTCCTTGCCTTTTCAATGACATTTTCTATTATTGATATTACATTCTCTTACTCATTGCTTTTTAAGCTCCATCATTAACTAATGGTTCTTTCTCCTAGTATTCTCTTGAAAAGATTGATTTTCAGTTTTTTTGCCTTTTTTACCCTCTTTTTGAATTAGCAGAATTTCATCATATCTCTATGGGGCTGCTCAGCACCAGGGACTGACTCAACCTTGTGTGCTCTTCCCTCCTTTTCCCTCCTTCTTCCCCACTTCAGCAACCATTGGGTACCCTTTGAAACCGGAGGCCACCAGGAGCAAAGTGTGAATGTGACTGCTCCAAGCATTACAAAGCTGTCTAGTTCCCCCTTCTTATTCTTTCTATTTTTTCAAACTTACCTAAGTCCCATTCTCATAACAAGTAGCAGTTCACATATGGAAAAGCCACAGGTGGATTTATTTTTTTTTACTTTTTAATTATTATGAATATATAATAGTTGTATATATTTATAGGTTACATATGGTGTTTGATACAGGCATAAGTGTACCTTATGCCTGTATTAACCAAATCAGGGTAACCAATTAACCAAATTAACCAAATCAGGGTAATTGGGGTATCCATAATCTCAGGCATTTAACATTTCTTTGTGTTAGGAACATTCTAATACCACTCTTTTAGTTGTTTTAAAGTACATCCATATTGCCCATATTGTTGATTATAGTCACTTTATTGTGCCATCAAATATTGTTCATTCTATCTTACTATCTATTTTCAATCCCATTAGCAATATTCACTTTATCTCCCCTCCCCGCTACAATTCCCAGCCTCTAGTCACCATCATTCTACACTCTGTCTTCATGAGATCAATTGTATTAAAAATTAGCTCCCACATATGAGTGAGAACATGTGAGATTTGTCTTTCTGTGCTTGGCTTATTTCACTTAACATAATGTTCTCCAGTTCCATCCATGTTGTTGCAAATGGCAGAATTTCATTCATTTTTATGGCTATATAATATTCCATTGTGTATATGTACCACAATTGCTTTATCCATTCATCCACTGATGGACATTTAGATTTTTTATTCCAAATCTTGGCTAGTGGAATAGTGCTGCAATAAACATGGAGTGTAGATATCTTTTTGATGCAATGATTTCCTTTCTTTGGATATATACCTAGAACAGTGGGATTCCTATCTCATATGGTAGTTCTATTTTTAGTTTTTTGAAGAACCACCACACCATTCTCCATAATGGTTACATTAATTTACATTCCCAACAATAGTCTACAGGGTTTTTCTTTCTCCAGATCCTCACCAGTATTTGTTATTGCCTGTCTTTTTGATAAAAGCCATTTTAACTAAGGTGAGATGATATCTAATTGTAGTTGTGATTTGCATTTCTCTGATGACTAATGATGTTGAGTGTTTTTTCATATACCTGTTGGCCATTTGTATGTCTTCTATTGAGAATATCTATTGAGATCTTTTGCTCATTTTTATAGGATTATTTGATTTTTTTTCCTATTGAGTTCTTGCAGCTCCTTATATATCTTCCAGTTATTAATCCCTTGCCAGATGGATAGTTTGCAGATATTTTCTTCCATTCTCTGGGTTGTCTCTTCACTTTATTGATTGTTTTCTTTGCTGTATAGCTTTTTAGTTTGATGAGATGCCATTTGTCCAATTTTGGTTTGGTTGCCTATGCTTTGGGGTTATTATTCAAGAAGTCCTTGCCCAGACCAACATCCTGTAGCAGTTCCCCAATGTTTGTTTGTTTTTGTTTTGTTTTTTTTAGTGGTTTTATAGTTTCAGTTCTGAGATTAAAGTCTTTAACACATTTTGATTTGATTTTTGTATATCCTGAGAGGTAAGGATCTGGTTTCATTCTGCATATGGATATCCAATTTTCCCTGCACCGTTTATTGAAGAAACTGTCCTTTCCCCACTGTATGTTCTTGGCACCTTTGTTGAAGATAAGTTCACTATATATGTGTGGATTTATTTCTGGGATCTCTATTCTGTCACATTGGTCTATGTATCTGTTCTTATGCTAGTACTATGCTGTTTTGGTTGCTATAGCTCTGTAGAATAATTTGATGTCAAGTAATATGATTCCTCCAGTTTTGTTCTTTTTACTCAGGATGGCTTTGGCTACGTTGGGTCTTTTGTAGTCCCATATAAACTTTAGGATTATTTTTTCTATTTCTGTGAAGAATATCATTGATATTTTGATGGGGATTGCATTGATTCTGTAAACTGCATTGGGTAGTTTGGGCATGTTAACAACATTGATTCTTCCAATCCACAAGCATGGCATATCATTCCTTTTTTTGTGTGTCTTCTTCAATTTCTTTCACAAATGTTTTATAGTTTTCATTGTAGAGATCTTTCATTTCTTTGGTTAAGTTTATTTCTAGGTATTTTATTTTATATATAGCTATTGTAGATGGGATACTTTCTTGATTTCTTTTTGGGATTGTTTGTTGTTATTACATAGAAATGCTACTGATTTTGTATGTTTTTGTATCTTGCAACTGTACTGAATTTGTCAGTTATAATAGTTTTTTAGTGGATTCTGTAGGTTTCTTTGGAATATGAGATCATATTATCTGTAAACAAGGATAGTTTGACTTCTTCCTTTTCAATTTGGATGTGTTTTATTTCTTTCTGTTGTCTGATTGCTGTAGGTAGAATTCCTAGTACTATGTTGAATAATAGTAGTGAAAGTGAGCATCCTTGTCTTATTCTAGATCTTAAAGGGAAGGCTTTCAGTTTTTCACATTCAGGATGATACTAACTATGGGACTGTCATAAGTGGCTTTTATAGTGTTGAATGAAGTATGTTCCTGCTATACCCAGCTTTTGGGGAGTTTTCATGATGAAGGGATATTGAATTTTATCAAATGGTTTGTTGGGATGAATTGAAATGATCATACTTATTTTGTTCTTCATTCTGTTGATATGATGTATCACATGGATTGATTTGCATATATTGAAACATCGTTGCATCCCTGAGGCAAATCCCACTTGATCATAATGTGTAATCTTTTAAATCTGTGGTTGAATTTGGTTTGCCATAATAGTATTTTGTTGAGGATTTTTGTATTTGTGCTCGTCACACATATTGGCCTATAGTTTTTTTCTTTTTGTTATGTCTTTGTCTGGTTTTGGTATCAGGGTGATACAGGCCTTGTACAATGAATTTCAAAATAATCCTTCCTCTGATTTTTTGAATGGTTTAAGATTAATAATAATTCTTCTCTGAATGCTTGATAGAATTTAGCAGTAAAGCCATCAGGTCATGGGCTTTTCTTTGATGGGAGACTTTTTATTACTGCTTCTATCTTATTACTTGTTATAGGTTTGTTCTGTCTTTGGATTTCTACTTGGATCAATCTTGGTAGGTTGCATGTGTTTAGGAATTTATTCATTTCTTGTAGGATTTTTTATTTATTGGCATGTCGTTGCTCATACTAGTCTCTAATGAGCCTTTGAATTTCTGCAGTAGCAGTTATAATGTCTCCATTTTCATTTCTGATTTTATTTATTTGGTATTTTTCTTTTTTCTTAGTCTAGCTAAAGGTTTATCAGCTTTGTTTATCTTTTCATAAAACAACTTTTCATTTTATTAATCTTTTGTGTTCTTTCTGGATTTCAATTTCATTTATTTCTGCTCTAATCTTTATTATTTCTCTTCTACTAATTTTGGGTTTGGTTTGCTCTTTTTTTCTAGTTCTTTAAGATGTATTGTTAGGTTTTTTATGTGAAGCTTTTCTACTTTTTTGATTAGGCACTTATTGCTATAAACTTTAATATAAACTCTTAATACTGCGTCTTCTGTATCCCATAGGTTTTGATATGTTGTGATTTCATTTTCATTTGTGTTGAGAATATTTAAAATTTCCTTCTCAATCTCTTCATTGACCCACAAGTCATTCAAAACCATGTTGTTTAATTTCCATGTGTTTGTGTAATTTCCAACGTTTCTTCTGTTACTTATTTCTGGTTTTATTCCATTGTTATCAGAGAAAATACTTGACATGATTTCAATTCTTTTGAATTTTTAAAGACTTGTTATGTGGCCTAACATATGGTATATCCATGATAATGATCTGTGAGCTGAAGAGAAGAACATGTATTCTGCAGCTATTGTATGAAAAATTCTGTAAATATCTATTAGGTCCATTTGGTCTATAGTGCAGATTAAATTCAATGTTTCTTTGTTGATTGTCTGTCTGGATGATCTGTCCAATGCTTAAAGGTGGGTGTTAAGTTCTTCAACAATTATTGTAATTAGGGTGTCTCTTTAGCTCTGATAATATGCATTTTGCATATCTGGGTGCTTCAGTGTTGGATGCATTTATATTTAGAATTGTTACGTACTCTTGCTGAATTGACTCCTTTATACTTAAAGAGACCTTCTTTGTCTCTTTTTACAGTTTTTTTCTTGAAATCTATTTTATGTAATAGAAGTATAGCTACTCCTGCTATTTTTTGGTTTCCATTTGCATGGAATATATTTTTCCATCCCTTTGTTTTCAGTCTCTGTATGTTTTCATAGGTGAAGTGTGTTTCTTGTAGTGGGTTTTAGTTTTTTGTCCATTCAGCCACTCTGTGTCTTTTGATTGAAGAGTTTAGTCCATTTACATTCAATTTATTACTGATAGGTAAGAACTTATTACTGCCATGTTGTTATTTGATTCCTGGTTGTTTTGTGCCTTTTCTTTTTTTATTCCTTTCTTCCTGCCCTCCTTTAAAAGTGATTTTCTCTGGTTGTGTGTTGTAATTTCTTGCTATTTATTTTTTGTATCTGTTGTAGGTTTTTTTTAATTTGATGTTACTATGAGGCTTCTAAAAACATAACCAATTATTTTAAACATATGACAAATTAACTTTGCTTATAAATAAACAAACAAACAAGTACAAAGAAATCTAAAAGAAACTTCTAGGTGGATTTAGATGTAACTAAGTTGGCTTTCCTTATCCAAAATTCAACCTGTATTGTACGAGTTCCTTGCAACTACCCAGTGTCCTTTTATATTCAAACATTTTTTTCATGATTTTTATTCAAATTGGAATGCAGCTTTTTCAATCTCTTTCTTTTATGAAAACCTGACCATAATTTGGTAGTAACCTCAAGTATACCATTTATCATTCCTGGTACTGTACATCTAAATGAGATTCAGTACTTTTTTATGGTGAGTATTTTACCCTTTCTTATATTATAATCTAATGTACACTTGTGTAAATTGGTCAGAAATTTATTGATGGAAGAGAAGAATATTCAGGAAGACACATAGACATTCATCCACACTCATTTATTCAGTATGGAAAACTAAGAAATGGAATAGCTGATATTACCATTAAATGCATGAAAACTGAGATGAGAAGATGTGCTTATACAGAGCATTAAAAGATAACCATGTTTAAGATATAGAAAAGAAGGTCATCAGTGAGAGTGAGAACAAGTACACATGTCACATATCTAAATTCATTATTGCTACATAGGTAAATAAAATCTATATATAATATATCGAAATATGTAGCTGGCAAATGGAAATATTGAGAAGTTATAACAAATATTTTTTTTTAATTATTGCAAATTATTATATCCAGTTGCTTTTTGGAAGATAGGAGTTTTTGGAATATAAACTCATGAGATAAGCAAGTGGTCCTAGTGTATATTATAGATTGCTGGTATTCTAGAATTTGTTTTTCTTTAATTTCACAATATTAAGGGACGACAAATATTTTAGATTACATGTATTATTTTTATAATGCTTGAATCCCAGGTATAGGTATGCCCATTATCTGAATGATGTTCATTATACCTATTAGGTAGGTTTTTGACCTTCCCTCTTCTCTGGTTGATTTATACTGAGTTTTATTTCCCTCTGTGCACATTTGTGCTCATTGGTTAGTTCCAGTTTAATAATGAGTGCATGTGGTGTTTCTTTTTCCATTCTTGAGATACTTCACTTAGGAGAATGGTTTCCAGTTCCATCCAGATTGTTGCAAAAGGTATTAATTCATCTGTTTTAGGGCCAAATATTACTCCACAGTATACATATACCACATTTTATTAATCCTCTCTTGAATTGATGAGCACTTGGGTTGATTCTACATCTTGGCATTTGTGAATTGTGGTACAATAAACATTTGAGTGCAGGTCTCTTTGTGATGAAAAGTCTTATTTTCCTTTGGGTAGATATCCAATAGTGGAATTGATGGATCAAATGGTAGGCCTACATTTAGTTCTTTGAGGAATCTCCATATTGTTTCCCATAGGGGTTGTACTAATTTGCAGTCTCACCAACAGTGTTCCTTTCTCTCTGAATCCATACCAGCACCTATTGTTTTGAGATTTTTTAATAAAAGCCATTCTAACTGGGGTAAGGGGATATCTCATTGTGGCTTTAATTTGTATTTCCCTAATGATTAGTGACGTTGAACATTTTTTTCATAAGTTTATTGGCCACTTGTTTTTCTTCTTTTGACAAGCTTCTGTTCATGTCTTTTGTCCACTTTTCTTGGGTTGTTTGTTTTTTTCTTGCTGGTTTGCTTGAATTGTTTGTAAATTCTAGATATTAGCTCTTCATCAGATGTGTAGCTTACGAATATTTTCTCCCGTTCGTTAGGTTGTCTACTTGCTCTGTTGATTGTTTCCTTAGCTGTACAGAAGCTTTTTAATATTTGAATCAAGGTGCTATAAGGCTACAATTGACAAAAATTGGTAGTCTGTTCACATTTTGCAGAAGGACCAATTTACCAGATTGTTTTCCTGTGTCCCAACAGATGTTTTATCATTTTCTTATATTTTTTGATACTCACTACTTCCTGTCTGCTAGCAAAAGTAGTTTTTTAAATAAATATTGATGGAAAAAGTTGAGATGGCTAGTAACACTTATTATAGGCATGTGTTTTACATGGTTACACACTATTCCTCTTTGTTAAATGTTGATTTTAAATGCATTTGTTTTTTGCCGTTATTATTTCTATAATTTTTAAGATGGATGGAATAATATTAGTATGTGAGTTTGAGGTATTTTTTTTCACTTAGGTTAGAGATTTACTATCTCTAACTTAGGTTAGAGATTCACTAGAGATATGTGAAATGATAATAATATTCAAGAAGTGAGGCAATATATTGCATTAAAAAATAATGAAGATATGCTGGATAAAATGTTACCAAAAATTTGCCTCAGTGTGACTATGAGAGTTCTAAAAAATCCTATATTATCTGATCTTGATTCAAAGTGGCTTAGGACTCTCACTCCTAATTCCAGTTTTAAAGTTTGAGAAACCTTTAAAAGGTGGTTGAGAATTTGTTGGTATGAGTATTATCTTTTGCTATTATAGCTTTTGTGTTATACTGATTCCATAACTTTTAATTTGTTCAAGGCACAGAGATTTGGTGGCTGATATTTTTCTTAGCTGCATAATATCACAAGGAGGAAAAGCACAAGGATCTCTAAGTATTAGATTTCTTTCTAACCAACAAGCCCAAGAGTTACCATGTACCCAGAGCCTAATAATAATCAGGTTAAAGTTAAAGTAAAGAAGACAGTGGCCACAGGGGAAATTAAACCCACTGTATCTTTAAATGTACTTTGTTTGTTGGAGTGTCATGGGACTTTTATATGAGGGAAATGCTAAGAATATTTATTTAGGAACCTGAATTGTGTAAGTTTGCTTTATGGAAGGCTTTATTAGGAACTAGAAGAGCAAAGGGAGCTTGGGAGTTGCCTTCTTTGGAAAACTCTACATGTTGTACCCTTAATATAATTAATAGAATAGGTGTAGAAGTCAACTTGGTCATTAGGATAATGCATTCAAATGTGCCCTGAGATACACAAAACACCATTCTATCTGGTGGATGATAGATACACTAATGATTAGCTATGTTGCTTTTCTCTCATTTTTCACTGAAGTTTCATGGTAAGGTTAAATGCTTTGAAGAAGGTTCCCTTCCAAGAGAAAAATTAAGCAGGCTTATAAATTGTAGATTATCATAAGACATAAGAGCAGATTTGGGTTTTTTTGTTTTTTTTTTTATTATCTCCCACTTAGAAGGCCTATGTTTTCAGATCCAGGTATCATCAATTGGTGTGATGATCCTGGTAGATAGAAGGTGTGCGGAATGTTCAGTGGAAGTTGAGTGGGAGTCCTGAGAGGTCATTCAGAGAGCCTATGCCCCCTTTGACAGGGAATTTGGCAGTCAGGGGACCCCAGCAAGGGGAGAGAGTGATCTTTGAATAACTCAGAAAAGAATTCCAAGACATTACCAATGTCTGGATTTCAACAACCTCAGTTCAGTAAGACTTTGATCTTATCATTATATTCCTTCTTCTCCTTTCCACCAGTATTGGGATCCTGGAGCTGTTTAATGAGTAGAAGTTGGATATGGAAGAAGAGGGGAAGAACACAGGGAAGAATACTGGAAAAAGGGAGAAGCCCCACCAGTTTTGAAAAGTGGGATTTGTTGCTTATGCTTGAGCTAGCAAAGTGTTGAAATTTTAATTGGTTAAGATTAAAGTTTTAGTAGCTGAAAATATATAAGAACTGCCTATTAACGAATTTCTGAAAGTGATTAAAAAGCTAAAGAGTATACCCAAAATTTGGTCCAGGGAAGAGGAAGAAGGGGGCTCCAAAGTTGATTTTAGAAAGAGCTAGTGTTAGAAAATTAAGTAAAGTTTCTTATTCTGTGTTGAAGCCTTCTGAGTCCAGCCTGTTCTGCAAACTGGTTATAGGTGCTTACTTCATTTAATCCTTGTGGAGTGGATTCTGTTATTATTGCCATTTGAGGAATGGTAGTTCAAAAGAGGTTGCAAAACCTAAGTTTATACAACTAGTGTATAGATAGGCCAGATTTTGAAACTAGACACTCTGACTTAGAAATCTGTCCTTTTATCCAATGTGAGTAGGTGTCAGAAGTGGTAAAATAGGAGATAAGATTGCATGACTGCAGAGAGCAGAAATAGGCTGGTGGTATAAAAGCTCTGAAATGGATAAAGGATAGGAGAGTTAAAGCAAGGACTTGGGAAACAGAGCATCAAAGCAGAGACAGAAAGCCTTTTGTATTAATGTATAGGAATAAGCCAAATTTTGATACAGCCAAGGATGGTGATTAAAGCAGAAAATACACAAGATGCAAGTCGTTAATCAGCAGAATGCCCAACAGAATGTCATAGGTGCACAAGCAATCAAAATGCTTTTATTTATTCAAAAATTATATTAAGAAACTTACTATAGGCCAGATTTTATGTTAGGCCTGAGGTTATATTAGTCAGCAAAGCAAATGAGAGTGCCTGTCCTTATGTGGCTTCTGTAGGAGGCAAAGTAGAAGTAGTGGTTTGTCTTTTTTTTTTTTTTTTTTAATTTCAGGATATTATGAAGGCACAAACATTTTGATTATATTTTATGTCTTTGCTTCACCCAAGCAAGGATTAGAGGCATGCCCTTCACCTCTACAATGCTCACCACGTCCATTAGTAGTGGTTTGTCTTCTAACTGCTTTTATATTTCTAGTTCTGAGTACATGACTTCCTGACCTTGGGTACATACAAAACAATTTTCAGATCTTCTTTGAGGCAGTCTACCACAGTCCTCTGAGGCTTCTACTTGTCTTCCTGAGTGTGCCAAATCCACAAGGTCCTGACTATGCCCCTGTGCTCCCTCTCAGGATTGTTTATGCAGCAAGCAATTCTGAAAAGAGAGGCAATGCATCCTAGGAGCACATCGTGTAGTCCTGAGCTGCACTTGGTCGCTCAGTGGGCAGAACAGAGACTGGCTCACTGCTTGTTGTAAAAGTAGTAGATTCCCTAAGTTGAGGGCTCCTCTCTGGTAACACACCCTACTCCACAGGCGAGTTCCACCTCTCTCTTTGTGTTGCCCTGTGGGATTTGTGGATTGGGGAACCAGTACTACTGTACTGATACTTCTGCTTCTTTGACCCAAGAGTCCTATGTCTTCTGTCAGAATCTATGGGGCTTGACAGGCTAACTTACTAGCTTATAGAGTTGCTTCAGTGTAAATCGCCCTGTTTCTAGCTCTCCTTCCCACAATCATACTTATTTAAGTAGAGAAAGAGTCCAATAAAATCCTATTAGGAGCAATGCAGTTTACTCAATCAATCACTAATAATCAATTGTGTTTCCTTGGAGAACCATTCTTTATTTTGATTATAGCCAAACTCAAAGGCAGAGAGATCTGTGTCCTCACAGAATGATTGTCTTTTCTTTCTGTTTTAGTTATTTGTGTGTGTTTTTGGAGAAATAACTATTCTACCTAAAAATATTAGCTTAGTTTGCCACACTGTTGACCATACTTCAACCCACTTGGGAAAATGTATATATACATTCTATATAAATACATTCTTTATAAATAAAGAACACAGAGGTAAGAAAAAGATAAAGCTTTACCACAAACCCCTAATGTGAATCTTCAGAAGTGATTTTTTAAAAAAAGATTTCTAAAACAGTTTTATTTGAAATGAAAGCACAGAGTTGTACTGAATTGCACTTTGGAAAGTGCTTCTTAAAATGGTCAGTTTTATGGGAACAGAATAAACTTAGGCCATGAGCTGATTCAGGATTTTTTTTTCCAGAATATAGGGTAGTTTCTAAAGATTCATATAATGACATTTGAAAGTAAACAACTTTGAGATTTCGGGGAAATAAATGAGTAAACAGAAAATACAAACCTGGGCCATAAGAATTATATTGGTGAATTTTTACTACATTTTTCATCTATTTGAGGCAGTTCAATACCTGCAATCTTCTTCTCACTACCTCTCTTTGCACATTGGAAAATATTCACTGATGACATTGAATAATTTTGCATAATCAAAGACAACTGTATAAAGTCTGTCAAGTTTGTGCCTTTTAGGCACATGTTTATCAATTGATGGTGAAAGCTGAAAACTGTAGGCATTTATCTAAACAAATGGAAGCAAGGAACACCACATAAGTGCTCTGTCTTTTAACATTTTTTTTTAAGAAACCTGATTTCCAGGACTATATTACATCAGAAAATTGTGATTACCTAAGTTTATCATTACTGCTTGGTCCTCAATCCTTTTATAATATTCCTTACATTAAATTTTTTTGAGTGTTTTCATAAAGATATATTTGTAGTTTAAAACATATAAGCCTCAAAGGTTTTAAGTTTCCAAGTATTTGCTGGTGGAAGGTTCTTATAAACACACACACACAGAAACACATAGAAGCTGGACTGGGATTTAAGTTTTCAGAGACTGGGGACTAACCTTTAATATGTCTCTCTCTGTAAGCTCTGCAACCAGTACAGGGAGGGTGGCATTTAGATATTTGCTGGTTGAATGAATTAGTGAGTGAACAGTATCAGAAGGCATGACTATGGATTAAATATATGTAATTGGATTTAATGCCTCTAGGAGTTCATACTGTAGATTCTGAGCCAAAACATTATGGTAATTTTTTGTTTTTCCTGAAGCAAATGCCTTGCTATTTTCAGGGACTATTATGTGTTCACTTTCAGCAACGTAAAGTGGAGGTGTCTGGAATCTCCTCAAAACCAATCTCTGAGGAAAGTTTGGTTTTGCTGCATTGGGAGCTGACATTTCAAATCTAAGTGAAAGAATCAAATTAATATGTTCTACCATTGTATGTATTGGGGTATTGAGTAAGAATTTCTATTGCTTTATTGTTAGGAACCTGTTCAGATAAAGTTTTTGTCAGATGCAAAGTGATACATATTTTGTTGTCATTTCCTTTTGATGTTTTTATTTCTTTCAAGAGAACTGATTTTACTTTAGTAACTTTTGTTCTTATTCAGTATTTCCTCTCAATGTTCTTTAAAATATATCTGCCAAGAAAAATAATTCACCTTCTTGCAAAATGTTAACATTTTCAATTTTAAGTGAAAACCACCTTGCCAACAGTGTTATTTCAAAACGTTTGATTTGTCATGATATGTTCAGTCTATTTTTAAGATTCTCCAATTTGAATTTTGAGGTTGGTGCTTGTTCCAAGATAGAGCAGTGTGCAATATGTTGCAGTATGACTGAGTGGAGGAGAGAAAGAGATCCAGGAATAAATATAACTAGAAGAGTGCTCGCAGCAAAATTCTCTTTTCATTTCACCAGCAAAGGGGATTAACCTGCCAAATGGCATCTTGCCCTCAAAGTCATAATGAATCTCATTTATGAACAAGTGTGATCATTCCTTTTGATGAATTATGTCTGTTCATGTGAAGCAGTAAATATTCTTGAATAATAAATGTATTATCTGACTCCTCATTATTTTCAATGGAGGTAGTTTAGTGCTTAGTCATATTGACTATGTCACATTGAGATATTTGTGTACAGTGCTTGGTGGGTATTTAATAAATACTAGCAAATGAGAAAATATTGAAAATCCTTAAAAAGTGGCCTATTCTTCTTCCTAGCAAAGAACAATGTTCTTTCCTAATGCCATATGCCAAGCACTATGTAATTGGATATAAAAATGAAGATAAGATTCCAGTCATCAGGAAACTCATAATGAAGTGAGAGACACAGATCTGTAATACTAAGGCGGGAATGTAACACAGGACGCTAAGGAAATATACTAAAGGAAAATTATCCTCAGTAACATTTACAACTATCCTGGATAATCTGATTGAAACTCTGCCATTTTGAATAATCTCCTTTTGAGCAGCCATAAGTTCCTTTTATCTTCTATAGGAAGCTGATATTTTAAGTTTAGCAAACAAGTCTGCATTGCTGAATAACAGCATGTATATCCCTTGGCACGAACCAGTGCTCCACAATAAATAATTTTGATTGACAGAATAAATTTTTACTAGTTTAGATTTATAATATTTTTTAAAATGTTGATTTTATCTATGCAGAATCTATTTCAGTATTAATTTTTTTTCTTCTTATATGTATGCCTTAAGGAAACATATTATGTTGACCCTCTTGTTGGTCCTTTCATTGGGCTTGGTGCATAATTAGGATGTATTAATATTTTCCACAGTTTTAGAGGAAAATTTGTGTTTTATGAAACTGGAGATTGTAAATCTATAATCCTTCACCTAGAAAAATAAAAGTCAAGATAAATTATCTCTTTGAACCTGAAATTATATTTTGTTGCGTATTTGTGTGAGATATATATATATATATATATATATGTATATACACGCACATACACACACATGCACATAAAGTGCTTTTCCTTTAGTTACAATCAATATTTAAAATTAATTTCCTGTGTCCATTAACTATTATAATGTAATAATATGCTTTAGCATACTTTTTGTAAGTATTTCAAGATCATTTTATTGCCAAAACTCATTTGTTTGCTTCTTTTTTAAAAAATATTTTCATGAATAACTTTTTTCCTATTTAAGAATTTTCAAGTCTTTTATTTTATGAAGGGTATTTTCAATCAATATTCCAGAGCAAAACTAATAGGCTAAAAGTTTCTCTTTTTAATGCTTCAGATTTATTTGGTAGCTGTGCCAATTGAATAAATTACGAGTATTTTTTTCTCTTTTATATACTTGCAAAGCAGGCCTCTTTCGAGATGCAAAAGAATACCTGGTGCTTTATTTTTTGCATGTCTTTGTAAGGTGTTTTCCTTTTTATATTCTCTATTAAATCAGTGTGGAGCCAAAAGCATCATTGCACAGTAAGGAAAGACTTAGAGAATTGGATTTATACTTGGGAAATTGGATTTTGAGAAGTTGAATTTCCTCAGTAGAGTGTGAATGACAGGAACTCAAACTCTAAGAGAAGGGCATCCTTCGGAGTATCCTTGCAAACTAGTTCTCAAAGCCCTGGACCGCAATTAAATTCCTTTTTTTTTTTTCTTTTTTTTTACTAGACTGCAGTTTTTTCATTGGCCTTTCTCAGACTATCACTTACATGATGTGGGTGATGGATTAAACAGCAAACTGTGTTGAGTGTCTTAACAAAGGTTGTAATGCAGGACTAAAATACATAATAGTGTGAGGTTATCTGGGGGATTGAGGGAATTGAAGTCTGTCGTTGAGGTACAATATCAATTTGTACAATAGAAACAGTCATTCTGGGAATGACACTTAGGGGATGCAGTCACAAAAGAAGAAATGCCAAGCCAGGTGGACATGGAAACGCTTCTATGAATTTCTGTGGATATAAAATCCGTCTTCATACAAAAGTGAAAAACACAGTTTTTCCAGTTAATGTTGTCCAGACAGTGTTGAAGCATTCCAATGACCTACCGTTATTCTTATATTTTCTTTCAGTGATTTAACTGATACAGTGGCATAATTATTGGTTTTGTGTCTTTTAAACACTAACCACCTTGGTAAATGAAGTGACACCTTTTGCTCATTACTTCGTTGAGGATCCTAGGTCATGTTTTTCCACCAGATGTAGGCAAAGCATTTAACATTTGACTAGGAAATACAGAAGTTTATATTGCTCATTAATTTTTGAGTCACTGAATTAAAATCATATTTTAAAGCTTACTTTGTGATAATAATTATGAAAAAATATACTACATAACAGTTGAATGGCTTGATGTGGGCAACATTTAAAGTAGATGACCTAGGTTATCAACAGATTACCTTGTTAGTTTTATTACTATTTACTACTTTAAATCTGTTAAGGTGCATAACAATCACAGAAAGTCAACTGTTTAAAATATTCTTTTAAGAATAAAATACAGTTAGTTACAAAAGTAAAATATGAAATATACTTCTTGTTTAAAATATCTAATAACTTAGAACTCTATAAAATAAGAAGTGAAATCCCTCCTTCCCAAACCATACTGTTTACAGTTTGGTGTACTATTTGATGTTTTTAGCTGTGGTCATGCATACAAGCAAATATATTTAGTTTTGCTATTGTTGATGTTTTCAGGGTTATTATTTTATAAAAGTGGGAACATATTTTATATGTATCTATAGATACACATATAAACAAATACGCATGCACACATACATCTTCTCTTCCCTATGTATAATATTTTATGGAATATATGATGATTAGTTTAACCATTCTTCTTAGATTGAATGTTTAGGTTGTCTCTACCTTTTATCATTATTATTATTATTTTATATTATTATGATAAGAGCACTTAACATGAGATTTTCCCTCAACAGATTTTTAAGGGTGAATACAGGATTATTATGTATAGGCACAATGTTGTACAGCAACCTTGCTCTAGAGCACATTCATCTGTCATAATTGAAACTTTATACCCATTGAACAACTCTTCATTTCCCTCTCCTCCCAGCCCCTGGCAGCCATTATCAGCACCATTCATAATAGCCATAATATAGAAACAATGTTAATAGATAAATAGATGAAAAATGTGTTATACACATACAGTGATATATTCAGCCCTATAAAAGAAGGTAATTTTGCAATATGCAACACCATGGATATAAATCTTGAAGACATTATACTAAGTGAAATAAGCCAGTCACAGAAGAACAAACTCTACCTTTTTATTTTTTTTAATTCTAAATGAAGTTGTAGCAAATATCATGGTTCACCTATCCTAATGCTCAGGTCCTAGTATTCATGGACTCTCTTCTTTGTCATTGATATATTCCCGCACCAAAACTGCACTGTATTAATCACCATAACCTTTTATATGTTTTGATCACAAGAAAGGCTAGTCTTCCTTATTATTCTACTTTTTCCAGAAATATCTTGGCTGTTCTTGCACAGTTTTTCTTCCAGATGGACTTTATAATCAACTTGACAAGTTCTCAAAAAAAAAAAAAAACCTGTTGAGATTCTGATTAAGATTGCCCTGAGTTTTAGATGTTTTGGGGAAGAACTGATGTATTTAAAATATTGAACCTTTTGTCTAGGAATCTTAAGTTTAACTATATATCTTACATTTGGAGTTGTGGTGAGCATGAATGCTGTTGGGGAACAAACTGTGTGTGCATTTGTGTGTGTAGTGTGTGTGCACTTAGTGTGTATGTGTGCATGGTGTGTGTAGTATGTATGAGGGTAGTGCATGTGTATGCGTAGTGTGTGTGTACATGACATATATGCATGTGCACGTGAGTGGTGTGTGCATGATGTGTATGTGTGTTGTACGTGTGTGTGTGTGTATGATGTGTATATGTGTTGTGCACATGGTGTGGGTGGTGTGTGTATGATGTGTATGTGTGTTGTGCACATAGTGTGGGGTGTGTATGTATGATGTGTATATGTGTTGTGCACATGGTGTGGAGTGTGTGTGTGTGTGTGTGTGTGTGTGTGTGTTGGGGTGGGAGAGGAACAAGGCTGAATACATAAGATTGTGGTTCTGTGAGAATTATGTCTGTGATTTTGTGAATTTGACAGACTCCACAGTCAAAAGAAAAGAAATCATAAGATTTTAAAGCAATTTATGGGGAAAGGTTGAAGAAGGAATGTATGGTGATGAGGCAGGCAGGGGTGAGGAGAAGAGGATGGAGATGGTAATGGTTTAATCAAGTCCTAGATGTCTCAGAGGCTCTGCATGTTGGATTTAACCACCCCTCCTTTTTTTACCTTAGACAGCTCAAAACTTCAATCCATTCTCACCAAACCATCTCTAGACTTAGAATAAAAGTTCTTCTTCCTGTTTGACCCCAGTACACCATTCCAGCCACATTTCCGGTTCTTCTCTCAGTGTAAGTGCCTGAGGCCTGCTATTTCTTCCTGTTAATGCAGCCTCCCTCTGCCACCTTTTGGGGACCTCACACCATAATAAAATGATCACTTATTGATATCCTAATATATTTCAGGCACTGTTACCTGTTCTTGGGATTTATTCCTGAACAGCATTAAAAAAAGTCCCATCTTGCATAGATTTTACATTCTAGTCAAATTAGGTAATACAGAAGCACATGGTGAGTGTTAAGGATACATAAAAGTAGAGCAGAATGGGATCAAGTTGAGGAGTGCGTTGTAATTTTAAATAGGTTGGGCAGGGCAGAGGCATGAGGTGGAGACATTTTTGCAAAGTCTCAAAAGAAGCTGGCAGAATGAGCAGTGAAGACATCTGGACTCTACACTAAATAGCTTGTTTTTGTTATCCTTCAAACTCAACAAACGTACATATTGGTTCATTTGCACTATGTTTGTCTCGTTTTCATTGAGTTATTTTGATCTATAGGTTTAGGTCCTCCCTTCCTTCAGCTCTGGAAAGCTTACTGTTAAAATCTTTGAATACAGCTTAAGCTGTTCTAGTTTCTTCTACAGGACAACTTACAATTCCACTAAAATTCAAGCAAAATGAGCGGAAGAGTTCTGCTTTTCTCAATTTATGAATTCTATAAAAATATGGACTTTATTTTAGAGGCAAGAGGTTTTAGGTTTCAACCAGTCCTAGGTAAATACTTGAAAAGCATTTGTTGAATGGAGGAATGAATACAGAGGTTTGCCCTCCATTCCCTTTCCCCAAATCTGTCAGATTCTTGTTAGCTTTCCTTTCAGTGACTTTCTTCTCTATTTTCAGAGCACTTATTATGTTTTTTCCTTCACATCACTGCTTTTATGCCTTTAATTCTACTTTTTACTGCCTTCAATATGAATTTTAATTGAGCTTTAGTATTTAGGATTTTCTGCATTTTTTCTTATTTCTGCCAACTTCTTCGCACTTTCTCATTCATCCTTGCTTGTCTTCTCCTTATGGCCCATTCTTCTGTTTCATAGAGCTTGACACTTTTTGATGACATCAAACGATTATTTTCAAAATTGCATTTTGAATCTCATTTAAAAAATATTTTTCACTGCTGTGTTTTGAGGAAGCTTGTGCTTGCTGTAGAGATTATATTTTAAGTAAAATATATAAAAGCATAACTGGAAGGTGGCCATGCAACGCAGAATGCTTGGCGGTATCATCACTATCAGAGGAGCAAGCTCCACAGCCTTCCTATCCCTAGGAGCCTTCTGTGTCTCTGGCTCCCACCTGACTTGGAGAAGACAAGCATTAGTTGTTTTAGAATCTGTCTTAGACATTCTCACTTTTTCTTAAGACTTGGATACGGAAGGAACAGTGTAGTATTAAGCCTGTGTATGTACTCTGAAGCCAGATGAATTTAAATCCCACTTTTACTGACTCTTGTCAACTGCATGACTCAGGGAAAGTCCCTTACCTTAATTTCTCTGGTTCTCCTTTTCCTGATCTATAAAGTAGAAATAAAAATGTTACTGATTTTAGAGGGTTATTGTTAGGATTAAATAAGTAGATGTATGCAAAATATTTAAAAGGATGGCTGGTAAATAGTGAGCACTGCAAGAGTGTTAGCAAATTTATTCTTAATTTTGTTTGCTATTATTTATAGATCTTATAGATTTTAATTATTTGTTTCTGTTTCCTGAACTTTAAAAGAGACTATATATATATATATATATATATATATACACACATATATATATATATATACATATATATTCTTAGCTTTTGGCATCTGGAAGGAACTGTTTCTACCTACTGCATTTTCCCCAGGCTGCTGGAAGGCCCCCTTTCATGTTATGCCCAAAATTAAAACAAAGCAGCACGACAACAAAAATAACTATCCTTACTCCCATTTTATTAGTATTAATATTGTTTAAATCTATGGAACTGCTGCTTTGGGATTTTCTTCTGCTCTGGCTACTTGATTTTAACTGCAGTTCTGAGTCAGCAGTAATGCATAACTGTTTATATCAGTCTTTAATTAAAAAACCTGCTACCTATCAGATGATGTTTCAAGGTTTTTTTTGTTTGTTTCATTTTTGTTGTTTTTTTTTTTAAACAACTTTTCTCTTATACTATGCCTGTACATTGTCTCCCAGTTGTCTACAGGGATGTAGAAAGTGTCGACGGGGCCAGAGGAGTGGTCACGGAACCGGGAGGAGGCATGGTTCAGCGTGGGTTGGGTTAGGGACCTTAAGCAGGATTATGGCTGCCTGGTGCTCTGGTTCTTGCCATGACTTGGTTCTGTATCCCATGTATGTTTTGGTTCATATCGCCAGTTTTTATAGTTGTGTATCTTCATAGTGTTTTTGAATAAATAGAGAACTTCAGAGAAGGACTAAGAAAAGCTGGGTAGCATGCTTTTAATCATAATTTTATCTTTTTAATATATTGACATTTTTTCTTTCTTTTTTTTTATTTTGGCATATTATGGGGGTACAGATTTTAAGGTTTCAATAAATGCCCTTTCCCCCCCTCTCCCCAAAAGTCTGAGTTTTCAGCATGACCATCCCCCAGAAGGTGCATATCTCATTATGTATATATATACCCGCCCCCTCCCCCTCCCACCTGCCCAATACCCTATTATTGTAGTACCTATGTGTCCACTTAGGTGCTACTCAGTTAATACAAGTTTGCTGGTGAATATATGTGGTGCTTGTTTTTCCATTCTTGGTCTACTTCACTTAGTAGTATGGGTTCCAGCTCTAACCAGGAAAATATAAGATGTGCCATGTCACCATTGTTTCTTAGAGCTGAATAGTACTCCATGGTATACATATACCACATTTTATTAATCCATTCTTGGATTGATGGGCACTTGGACTGTTTCCACAGCGTTGCAATTATGAATTGTGCTGATATAAACATTTGAGTGCAGTGTCTTTTTTGTAGAGTGTCATTGGATCTTTTGGGTAGATGCCCAGTAATAGGATTGCTGGATCAAATGGTAGATTTACTTGTATCACTTTAAGGTATCTCCATATTGCTTTCCACAGAGGTTGAACTAGTTTGCAGTCCCACCAGCAGTGTAGGAGTGTTCCTCTCTCTCCGCAACCACGCCAGCATTTATTGTTTGGAGATTTTTTGATAAAGGCCATTCTCACTGGGGTTAAGTGATATCTCATTGTGGTTTTGCTTTGCATTTCCCTGATGATTAGAGACGTTGAGCATTTCGTCATATGTTTGTTGGCCATTCTTCTGTCTTCTTTAGAAAAATTTCTGTTCAAGTCCTTTGCCCACTTTTTAATGGGGTTATTTGATTTTTTCTTCCTAATTTTCGTGAGTTCTAAGTATATTCTAGTTATCAGTCCCTTATCGGATACATAGGATGCAAAAATTTTCTCCCATTCTGTAGGTTGTCTGTTTACTTTCATGACTATTTCTTTGGCTGTGCAGAAGCTTTGTAGTTTGATCATGTCCCATTTATTTATTTTTGTTGCTGCTGTGCCTTTGGGGACTTCTTCATAAACTCTTTGCCCAGGCCGATGTCTAGGAGAGTGTTTCCAACTTTTTCCTCTAGAGTTCTAATAGTTTCATATCTTAGGTTTAAGTCTGTTATCCAGCGTGAGTTGGTTTTTGTGAGAGGTGAAAGGTGTGGGTCCTGTTTTAGCCTTCTACAGGTGGCTATCCAGTTTTCCCAGCACCATTTATTGAAGAGGGATTCTTTTCCCCATCATATGTTTTTGTCTGCTTTGTCAAAGATTAGATGGCTATATGAGGATGGTTTTATATCAGGATTCTCACATCTGTTCCACTGGTCAATATTCCTGTTTTTGTGCCAATACCATATTGTTTTAATTACTACAACTTTGTAGTATAGTTTGATATCTGGCATATTAATGCCTCCCATTTTGTTTTTGTTGCCTAGAATTGCTCTTGATATTCGGGGTCTTCTTTGGTTCCATACGAAGCGTAAAATTATTTTTTCTATATCTGTGAAGAATGCTGATGGGATTTTAATAGGTATTGCATTGAATCTGTAGATCAGTTTGGGTAGTATAGACATTTTGATGATATTGAGTCTGCCGATCCACGAGCATGGAATGGATTTCCATCTGTTTACATCCTCTGCTATTTCCTTCCTCAGTGTTTCATAGTTCTCCCTGTAGAGGTCTTTTACCTCCTTGGTTAAGTATACTCCTAGGTACTTTAATTTCTTTGTTGCTATTGTGAAGGGTCTTGAGTCTTTAATTTGATTCTCAATTTGATTGTTGTTGGCGTTTACGAATTCCTCTGATTTCTGTGTATTGATTTTGTATCCTGAGACTTTACTAAATTCATTTATCAGTTCCAGGAGTTTCTTGGTTGAATCTTTGGGGTTTTCTAAATATAATATCATATCATCAGCAAACAGTGAAAGTTTGATCTCTTCTGTATATTGACATTTTTGACTGAAAGTTTAAACATATACTTACATGGTGCATATACATAACTACTATATATTTTTTAATTTTAGTATATTATGAGGGTACAAACATTTTGGTTATATTTTATATCACTGCCTCTCCCTAGCGAGGGTTAGAGGCATACCCTTCCCCTCTACAATGCTCACTGTGTCCTATAGTTGTGAATTTACACCCCCCTCAAACTCCTCATCCCTGGAAAATATTACTACCGTGTGAGCACCATAGTGTTAATCAGTCAGTACCAATTTGATGGCGAGTACAAGTGGAGCCTATTCTTCCAATCTTGTGTTACCTCACTTTGGATAATGGCCTCAAGCTCAATCCAGGAAAATATTAGAGGTGCTAGGTCACTGTCATTTCTTATAATTGAGTGATATTCCATTGTATAGATATACCAAATTTTAATAATCCATTCATGAATTGACTGACATTTAGGTTGTTTCCACATCCTTGCGATAGTGAATTGTGCTGCCATGAACATTCAGGTGCAGATGTCTTTATTATAGAATGTCTTTTGCTCTTTTGGGTAGATGCCTAATATGCATGACTACTTTTTTATCAGTGAAATGATCCACATTCCCATTTCACTCCCACAAACAAGTAACTCATGGCTATGAGAAATTAATTCTATCGCATTCAGTCTCATAATGTTTATATATATATATATATATATATGAATATATATGTTGTTTAATAGTTTTATAGTACAGCTCTCTTATAGGGTAACAAACTGAAGATAATATTGATAAGTTGTTGACGTTTCAGTGGCTTTTACAATGCATTGAACATTTTTTTTTTTTTTTTTGAGAGGAAGGAGGAATTACCAGCTTGGATTGAGTAAAAATAATTTATAGATTATAGTTGAAATCATCATACTCACTTTCTAATGGTAAATCCAATAGTATTTTAAAGGCTCTACAATCAAACTAACATAACATAATTCCACTATTGGAACTAATGATGAAAAGAAAGATGAAGGAAGTAGCTAAGAACAATGTTCAATTGTAACTTCTTGGTACTCAAGGTTATTTAGCAGAAGCTTTCCATTACACAGAGGGAACAAACTTGGGGATTTCTTAAAGTTTGCAGATTATACCAATAAAGAATGTTTTATCATTTAATTTAAATGGATTTTTCATATTCAAAGGATCCATTATTCATGACACAAAAATGATATTTTTAGTAAATAATCTATTCTTCACGTCCTATATTTTTCTAATAAATTATAAAGCATGAGTGTGGGGAATTATGAAATTAGAATTGAATTAAACGAATACCTGTCTTTAAAAATATGATTATGAATAATTTAAAAATCATCCTCAAGAATCAATCTTGTATAAAGTGATTCTAAATCAAAATGGTTCACCCACACAAACACATAAAAATTGAGAAAGATTCAGTATATTAATTTATCAAATATCTAGTGCCAATTCCAAGTAAGATGGCAAAAGAATGAAGATTGATAAGTAACATTCTTTCCCACACAGAGTTAAGAATCTACTATATTTATTCTTAAATTAAATTATTATGTCTCTTTAATTATTATTTCTAAAACCTAGAATTTAAATTCTGACTTCCAAAATACATATTTTTACATGGGTGTATGCTGACATTTATTTTCTCTCTGATGAATTTGAAATGGAAATAAAAATAAATAGAACACCTCACTGACAAGGTGTATATAGAAATAAAAATATATCATGATCTGGAAATGAAGTGTGGTTAAGACTAATACTGAAGTTGAGTGGAAGTGTGGTATAAATTGAGTAAGTAATGCTGATTAGTCTTCAGGTGAATAATAACATTGTTCTAAATACAGAAAATTATGACATTTTAAGTATCATTTTTGAACTAAAGGAAAAAAATTTAAAAAGAACATAACTTTACAAAACGCAATATTTGTGATAGAGCCTAATAGCATTTTCATGCATTCTACATTAGGGTCTTCAAACATATATTTTTAAAAAAAACTTTTATAGTTCTAAGAAAGATTTCAGCATTTTGAAGGCCCTTTCAAATTTTGGAGGCCTGAAATTGTACTGGCTAAGATAAAGACATAGCCAATGAAATCATACAAATTAATGTTCAAAAGATGACATCTTGATAAAATATCAAGATTATTTCAAAGAACAGTTTTTCAGACATATAAAAGATAATACATGTAAAACAGGACAGCCTTTGGCACATAAGAAGTCCTCAATGAATGGTAGTAAATGTTTAATCTAGGGGTTGAGGTTTATGAGATATCTCTAAAGAAATAATAAGAGTTTCAACTTCCCCCAAAAGTGCTGGCTTTAGCAAAAAAACCTAATCAAACATATTTATGGTCCAGTTGTTTCTAATACTGTCACTTGCTCTTCTTCTCAGTCACACAAACTTTATTTTACTCGACTGTGCACATTTGCAAAAATTCTTTATTTCCTGACTGTTTAGCAGATATTTCACATTGGTGTAATGGGGAGAAGTGGGTAAGAATGAAGGAGAAGCCATCCACCATATGCTTATGATAATTTTCTGCCAAATGTTTCATGAGATAATAGTATCTCTGATTTACTCTGTGACACGTGAGGCACGGTGCTGCGAAATATAGCATTCAACCCCGTGAAGTAGGAATTATCTACATTTTATTGATGAATAATCTAAGATGAAAATAATTAAGGAGCTTGTCCATATTCATACACAAAAAAATAAAGTGCTGGTGTTGAAATCCAGGGCAGTCTGAATTGAAGCCATGTTCCCAACTGGAGGAAGCATTTTCCAGTGTTTGAAATGCTCCTAAAGTTTGTAAACAGTAAACATAAGTAGTCTATAATAACTAATATTTACATGTTATCAGTTTTCCATTTTTGTATCACTTGAGTTTTTATGTATTTCAATATAAAATTCCAGAGTGTCTGCAAGTTACAAATAGATTATGGTACAAAAGTTCATTTCCAAATCAGATGTTAGAATGTAAGGATAAAAAATATAATTTAAAATTATTTTTAAATTTTAAGTTGACAAAAAGTAAGGTAATTAAAGAGAATAAGGATCTAGATCAAGATGTGTAAAACTTTAAAGGGGAGCTTTCTGAGTATTTTGAAGGAGTAAAATGAAATCCTAAGAAGAATGAACAATTTTATGAAGAAGTGTGTGCTGCAGTTGGAATACGGTGTGGAAGTAAAAGCTGCAATCTGTAGGTATATGTACCAAAGAGGTAGACTTAAAAACTGGTGAAAGACTTTAAAAAAATGTGTTTTATTTTTTGTTTTTGTTTTTTTTTTTTTAAAAATCCAGACTAAAGAAAGGGCTAAAAGGAAGTGGTAGGGATTTGGGGAAGGATAATTTCCTCTTGTGCTGGAGAAGTCATGCCATCTTCCTGGGGCAGCTAGACTGCCAAAATCATGTAAGTGGCTTGATAAGAGCTAAAACTTAAGAGGGAGTAGAAAAACTGTCCTAAAATGAAGCAGAAGTCTTGTGAAGTTGACCTATTTTGTGCTCATAAATACAGTATCTATAAGGCATTTTTTTTTCTGTTTCAGAAACATCTTAATTTCAGAAAACATCTTAATAACACTCTGAAATGATTTTCTTTTTTTTTTATTTCAAAGTATCATGAAATAGTAGAAGTAGTTTTGATTACATTGATCACTTTTATAATTCTTGAGTCATGGTTATAAGTGTGCCTGTCACCCAGATAGTGTTCATTGTACCTGTTAGGTAGGTTTTTGCCCATTCTTTCCTTCCCTGTACTCCCTGCTTGATTTCTGTTGAGTTTTACTTCTCTCTATGCACATGTGTGCTCATTGGTTAGTTCCAATTTAATAGTGAGTAAGGGTGGTGTTTGTTTTTCCATTCTTTAGATACTTCAATTTGGATTATGGTCTCCAGTTCCATCCAAATTGTTGCAAAAGGCATTAAGTAATCCCTCTTCATGGTTGAGTAGTATTCCATGGTATGTGTGTGTATATATATATATATATATATATATATATATATATATATATATTACATTTTGCTAATCCACTCATGAATTGATAGGCACTTGGGTTGATTCTGCATGTTGGCAATTGTGAATTGTGGTAAACATTTTGAATGCAGGTGTCTTTTTGATAAAATGACTTATTTTTCTTTGGGTAAACCCAGTACTGGGATTGCTGGATCAAATGGTAGGTCTACTTTTAGTTCTTTAAGGAATCTCCATACTTTTTTTCATAGAGGTTGTATTAATTTTCAGTCCCACCAACAGTGTATCAGTATTCCTTTCTCTCTGCATCCACACCAACATCTATTGTTTTTGTACGTTTTAATAAAAACCATTCTAAGAGGGGTAAGGTGATATCTCATTGTGGCTTTAATTTGCATTTCCCTGATGATTAGTGATGTTGAGCATTTTTTCCGATGTTTAAACTTTTGAAAACCTTCTGTTCATGTCCTTTGTCCACTTTTTGATGGGGTTTTTTCTTACTGATTTACTTGAGTTCTATGTAGATTCTGGTTAAATTTGCTTTTCTCTCTTCCTGGTTAATTATTGAATGGTAATGCTGCTATGTGCCTGCACATACCACCTGTACAGAATTAGGTGGTATTTTACCTGGAAGGTAATAAGCCTGGAAGGAAGGGTCTGCTCCTGTTGCTTGAGATTCTCTTTAGAATAAAAAATACTAAAGGCCTCCTGTGTTTTCAGGTTGTTCCCCAGTTTTCAATAGTTGGACAAAGAAAAACGTCCTACTCAGCATCCTTTCGTATTAAATAGTGAAAATTAAACACAGTTCTATAAGACAGAAAATTTTGTACATTTACCAAAAGTACAAAATAACCTGGAGTAACTTTGAAAAGAAATCTTTGGGATCTATTTTAGAAGCATTAAAAAGAATAATTGGGTGACATTTACTTGTTCCTTTGCTAAATGCTTATTTGATTGATTTTGGTACCAAAAAAATGAATTCCATTGTGTTGGACAGAAACAATCAATATTAGAAAGGTAAAACTTTGCTCAAATTGATCTCTAAAAGTAATGCAATTTTAATTAAAAGCCCAGTAGCATGAAACAGGTACTTATATAATCAAGGAAATTTTAACAAACTGCCTTGTTATGGTGTGTGGGACACAGAATGTATATAACTTGTTAGATGAAAGAGGACAAAATTATAAATGGATAATATATATTTAAAAATATATATGTACACTTTTAATTTTAAAACAGTCTTTCAAAAATCTCTATCCAAGCTTTTCTAGGCTATCATTGCTCATTCATGATTGTTCTTTTGTGAAAACTGCAGAATCTTTTAAAATTCTGTCGAGAAGACAAACTTTTTAAATTGTTTGGTATTTCATTTAGGTCATTTATTTCATTGTTAAGATGGTGGTTCTTATCTATAGAGAAACTCCCTTTTTTTAGACGAAATAATTTTTTAAAAAAATATCTGGGGATCTTTTTGTTTTCACATTCTTATAGGTATAATACAATTTTGGGAGATGCTGGGGGCTTTACAAAAGTTTGTTTTGATTTATTTTGGTTATCCTATAATCAGGTGAAGAAATATGAAAATAGTTTGTCTATAATTTG
The DNA here is from genome assembly GCF_040939455.1 of Microcebus murinus. Classification (NCBI taxonomy): domain Eukaryota; kingdom Metazoa; phylum Chordata; class Mammalia; order Primates; family Cheirogaleidae; genus Microcebus; species Microcebus murinus. The sequence continues at coordinate 35,758,385 of NC_134111.1, forward strand.
ATTTTTGAGGTCATATATTGAATTGTGACTGAAGCTGGACAAAGGGCATTGTGGATATGGTGTATAATGTTCTTAGCTAACATTTATTGAACACTTCCTGTGTGTTTCATATTTAATAGTGCTTTACATTTAGTATCTCCACTAATCCAGGCAGTATCCATAGATAATTACTGTTATCATCCTTGTTTTCCACGTGCAGGAACTGACGTTAGTAAGACTAACTTATTAACCCAGGTTACACAGCTAGTAAGTAGCTAGAACTCGCACTACTAATCACTGTGTGGATGGTGAAAGCATTTCTTTCCTATACTCAGTAGTCAACAGAGGCAATCCTATCGTTTTTCCTAGCCTATTTGCCCTCATTAATAACTACTTGCTGCCGTGCCTGCTTTCTGGCTGGCACGGGATCTTTTCCAAGTGCAAACCATAGGATGTCCTGTGAAGCATCTACTCAAAGCGTTGCTGATATGAACTCACCATCCATGAGCTCTCCAAAATAGAGCATGTTGTTCATGGCCCCCGGAGTTCTGCTCCACTTGTTTCCGAAACAAACTTTTTCAGCATGCATGGAGTCCTGCATCAGAGTGGCCTTTCCATCCTCTGGTACTTTCTACACTCTATTTAGCAGAAATTACTTCTATTAAGATCCAAAGTTTAACTCTTTTTATTCCCTTTTTCTTATATATTTTTGCCTACTTCAGTGAATTCTGGTAGAAGGTAGGCTTAGATATATATGCTAATTTGCCACTTTTCAAGATAAATGTGTTATTGTTTGGGATCAGTTTTATAATTAGCTCAACAAAATATGAAATAATACGTATTTGATCATGATGTCATCCAGTGAGCTGAATGAAATTTCAGATCTAGAGATTAAAGTGTGTAACTCTTGTTGTTGGTCTTATACATTCAACTCTTTTGCCCTAAGGACAAAATGTTAAGATTTTGTGAGGGCTTGAGTTACAGACTGTGATGTTGTCAACTGGCATCTTCCTCACACAGAAAGAACAATGTATTACACTGAGTCAGAGATAAATACATTATCCCTACAATATTATTTTCCGAAATTGGGGTTATATGCCCCAGATAGTCATAATTTGTAGCTCTTTTAAATGTATATGTTAATCATCTTGTTAGGTGTGTCTCAATGTTCTCTGATGTTCCCTGGTCCTTGGTTCCCAGTGTCAGTAATGAGTACTGGTATCGAGTTGGGTTGGTGAGGGAGTGATCACAAATACAAGCAATCTCACACACGCAGTATTTATTGTAAAGCAAAATTACATCTCAGAGGGAAAGATGGGTCATTCTCTGTGAATGGAGAAGACCCCAAAGTCTTAGCACATACTGTCTTTTATATGCTCACTAGTTTGTCCTGCCTCTCTCCTGGGTGAGATTGGTTGACATTTCCCGCCTTCTGGGTGATTGACAGGCTGGAGTTATATAACAGGTTGCGGTTATGTAAGAGTTTCCATTTTACTCATGTGCCTTCCCAAATCCTTCATAAAAGCCCTACCTAAGGCTCAAACCATAACGCTAATTAGACGTTAATGAGACCCAAGTCAGTTAAGGTCACTAGGAGATCCTCACTGTGCATGCTCCATCCAGGGAAAAATTTCTAACCACAAATATCTGATATTGAAGTTTCTTTTCTGCATTTTGATTGGTTCCCACTCTCCACCTTTATCCACTTCCTCTACCTGCCTTGCCACCCATTTGCCTTCCACTCAGACCTAACAAGCTGGTTGTGCTGCCTACATATTTGCCACTTGGTGGGCAATTACTACATTTCCCCCTTACTAAACAGTGTCTTCCAATCTAGTCTCATCATGTTCTTTCCTACCCTCTCATTACTTCCTCAAAAGTTCTGTTAAAATTACTACTTACAACACAATTTTGAAAGGTTTAACTTTCATCTTTTTAAATAAATTTAGTAATTTCTTTTGTTTTTTACTTAATTGTGTGACTTTTGACATAAGATGACACAGCTCCATCCCCAGGAGACATGTAATGCTATAAATTACTAGCAAAGCTTTCAAATATATAATGTCTAATACAATATAGAGCTATAATAATAGTATAATTCTCAAAGCATTTGTAGGGTATAAAATGAAGTATGTTAAGGGAGGAAATCTCTTAATACATAAAATTGATAAAAATCATTTTTGCTCACCTTTCAGGCTTTTCTTTTATACTTATCTCAGGAGAAATGGAACATTTTGTAAGCTTTGTTAAGTTCTAAGAATAAAGTCGTAACCAAAGGAATTATTGTATGATAGGAAATGTAACAAATAATACTTTCAGAGCCAGAAAGCAATTCTGGAAAAGATCACAGCCATAAATAGGTAAGACAGTTAAAACAGGCACCATGACTTGCACAAAAGCAAGACTTGTGTATTTATGGTATGTTGAATGTACCAGAATAGCTGCTGCTGTCTCCAGAAGTCAAGCATGTATGAAAGTTGCCTTGCCTAATTTGTTCGACTGCTACTCAATATATACATTTCCTCATTTCCTTTAAAACCATATTTCTATATAAATTATTTTTTCTACATCTTTTTTTCTTCTTAAGCAAAAGGTTCTTCTCAGCTTTTTCAATATATGCTTCAAATTTAACTCCTTTTGAAAAAGCAAATGTACATGGCTATTAATTCAACTATAAAGAATACCTGGGAATTTATAAAATCTCAACAGCTCATTCCGCTTCAAAGATCTATATTAATAATTGTTAATAGCAAACAGGCTCTGCTATTTTTGTTCAGTTCTTTATTTTACTGCTGCGTTTTCCTTTGAAAACTGCATTAGACATAATATTGATTGGGTAGTCAGCGCTCAATGCTGTCCTTGGCAATCTGTTTATAGGTTTATTATACATGTCCATGTTCACCAGAAAAAAAAAATCAATGGACTAGATAGATGGAAAATGTAGGAGTTGACCCAGTATTGACTGTGTGTGCTCTTACACATGGGCATATGTGAAGTGCTTATGCATTTTGACTAGAGACACAGATTTCCTTCCTGTCTTCTTCTTCATACTTTGTATTTCCTTCCATCAGTCCACAAAGCCTACATGAGCGAACTCTTTATGAGTTCACTGATTCAATTCTTAATATTAGTTACCTTACTCTCACTCCCTCAATCATATTGAACTTCCTACTGATGGTCATACTTGCCAGGCTTGTACTCACCTCAGGGCCTTTGTACTTATTGTCTGTTTGCTGAAACCCTCTTCTATCAGATATTTTCATGGCTTCCTTTGCTCACTGTATCCACACATCTGCTCATCAGGGAAGTGTTTCTTGGCACTCAATATACAAATGCATGCTCCACCATATTGCTTTGTTTTTCTTCAGAGATTACTAATTACTGCCTGTCATGATGTTATTAAGTTATTTATTTGCTTGTTTATTTTTTTGTCATTTTTTCCTTTAGAATGCACATTTTATTAGGTTGTTACTTTGCCTGGCATGCAGAAGATTCATAAAACTATAGAAAATAATGATGACAATCTTTATTTCAAATGAAGAACATTTTAAAATATAAGCAAATTAGTTAACATGATTAAACATTTAAAAATATCTTATAAAGGTAGCTGTAGGAAGTCAGTAAAAATTGCTGTTTACCATATTATGTGAAAAGGAATATTGACTGTTACAATTTGATCAAAGTTTTAAAAAGGTTTACATTTTAAAAATTGTTTCTGCACTAAAATGTGATGTCACTGATTAAGAAGGAAAAAATTATTAAAGTTTTGTTTTTGTCTTTCATTTCTTTTTAACTTTTCCTTTCATGTAGCATAGACTTTGGAATGCTACTATGTGTTACAAAATATGGTATATGAATAAGTGAGACTCCAAAGCTGAAGGAGGTCATTTCCTTGGTAAAAATAAAAGCATATCCACAAATACTATTAAACAAATATAAATTGTTGAAAACATAAAAGCACTAACAATTGACTATAATTAATTATGCACATGATATTAAATAAATGCAAATATTTATGTATTGGTAGGCTCTATCAGCAGTATTCTTTACAACCTTGGGGCTATAAAATGATGGATAGAAAAAATGTTAATACATCAGCAAATATCATAGCTAATAACTTTCACCATTAAACTTTCAGTTTATGTAAGGCTTAGGAAAAACAAATTTCCCTGGATGATGTTTTTATTCAAGTGTTAATAATTATTCTGTATAAACGTTCTGAAATATGAATGTAAATTGTAGTTCAATGTTAGCCCTTTTATCTTTATTGCAATTTCTCATTGGCCTTTACTCACAAATATTAGTTTCATATCTTCCCTGGGAGTGATTTTAGGACTGTGTTTTGTTCTGGAAAGTCATTTGGCCCAGAGGCATTATGTCATATCTATGCCAGTCCTCTGTTTTAAAAGTGATTAATATGAGGAAACAAGAGAATACCACAATCATTTTAGTGCATTCATTGCATTCAAGATATAATCTTTTTTCTTCCGCCTGATAATAAGAACCTATGTTTGGTTTTCTTCCCATTAATTTCATATTCCTTTTTCATTCTAATAATAATCTGCAATCTGCAGGCTTAATCATGATAAGCAGTCTCAAATCACTTTATCTCATCACAGTGTTGGATAAACACTTCTGATTTAAATTTCAATAATTCTACATTACCAGGGCTGATATGAGCCTTAGATGTCTGATGGAAATTCTGCACAGGGATTACTTAGTAATTATTGGTTTCATTGAGGTTTATGTTAGAGCTGTAGTTAGCTCTGTGCCAGAAATCCAAGCCCCAGAGAGCAAGTCAGGACAAGCTTGCAGGATCACTGCTGTTCACCTATTAGATGTGTCATAAAAAATGAAATTAAAGTCTCTCTAGTGAGTGATCAAACTGTCTGAAAATCTCCTAGAATTTTAGAATCATGGAAATTTAAAGATGAGACAGCTCTATTACATTATCTAATCAACCTCCCACCCTCCTCTTTCTCTGGAGGGACTGCTTTCTTAGTGCCATTTTTGATTATTTTGTCTAGTCTATTGAAATGACTTGGTCCATAAGATTTCTATACTTCCCCCAGGAGAACTTTCTCTGCTCTAATAGATTTCATTGTTGGGAAGTGCTTCCTAATTGCTAAATCTTTCCCCACCCTTTAATTTCATGCTGTTCTCTTATTTTAACCTTTGTTTTATTGTCCATTTGTTTCTATACCTTATATGCAACCCATTTCCCAAGTAAGATTTGCATTTATCTCACTGAGATTCAACACATGGACAATAAGAAAACTTATGAAAGGCAAAAACTTGGTCAATCAAAGTTATATTTATTAATCAACTAAAGGCAATATATTAACCTAAACATTTGTATTCCCATAATATTCTGAAGTTAAAAAAAACACAGAAAAAAAGAAATTCTCTTATTTCATATGCCTTATAAAAATGGATACATTTTTTAATATATAATTGTTTCTTCCTCCATGTTCTTATATGAAAAGCAAGAGCCAGACATGATCATTCAAAGATTATTTGCACCCCCTTTTTGGTAAAAGGAAGATTAGAACAAATATTCCATTGTCAAATGTCAGAAAATGGAGTTTACTTTCATCATACCATATATTACCTTGGGCAATCTGCAATCCTTCTGAGGGTGGGTCTTGGATTAGAGTTTGAAATTATTTTCCCACAGAACTGGCTAGTAAGTGAAACTAGATAACTTTTTTAATTGCACGTAAATTAGTTGTTTGTGACCTATTTCTCAGAATTCTATTATTATCTCCTTTTGTCAAATGGGGAAACTGAAGCTTAGAGAGAGGCTTAGAGAAATCATGTACCTGGCAAAAATTTCTGATTCTAAATCCTAACTTTAACTATGTTACTATGCTGCCATTACACACTTATTTTCTTACTTTTTACTTTATTTTTTAATTTCAGAATATTACAGGGGTGCAAACATTTTGGTTAGATATTTTGCCTCTGCACCACTTGAGTCAGAGCTACAAGTATACCCATTCCCCAGACGGTGCACACCACACCCATTAGATATGAATTTACCCATCCCCTCCTACTCCCTCCCACCTACCTGACACCTGTTGAATGTTACTTCCATATATGCACATAAGCGTGGATGAATTAGTACCAATTTAATGGTGAGTACATGTGGTGCTTGTTTTTCCATTCTTGTGATACTTCAGTTAGAAGAATGGGCTCCAGCTCTATCCAGACTAATACAAGAGGTATTAGTTCACCATTTTTTTTTATGGCTGAGTAGTACTCCATGGTATACATATACCATATTTTATTAATCCATTCAGTATCGATGTGGGTTGTTGAGAAAACAACTTGGGTTGTTTCCACTTCTTTGCAATTGTTAATTATGCTGCTATAAACATTCAAGTGCAGATGTCTTTTTTATAAGATGTCTTTTTCTCTTTTGGGTAGATGCCCAGTAATGGGATTGCTGGATCAAATGGTAGTTTTACTTTGAGTTTTTGAGGTATCTCCATATTAATTTCCATAGAGGTTGTAGTTCTTCTCATCAGCTCATGGAACTTTCTCTAAAATTGATCACATCCTATGCCACAAAACAGATCTCAGCAAATTAAAAAAATAGAAATTATACCGTGTATCTTCTAAGATCACAGTGAAATAAAATAAGAAATCAATGGCAATAGAAGCACTCATCTCTACACAAAGTCATGGAAATTAATCTATTGCTGAATGATTGTTGGGTCAAGCAGATTAAGATGGAAATCAAAATATTTCTTTGAATTAAATGATAATGGGGGCACAAGTTATCCAAATTTGTGAGACACAGCAACAGCATTCCTGAGAGGAAAATTCAGCCTTAAAACTCAGAGCCTTAAAACTCAGAGCCCATGTCCAAAAGACAGAAAGATCAACAAAATAATGAATTGTCTCAAGAAATGTGAAAAGGAAGAGAAAATCAATCCTAAAGCCAGCAGAAGAAAAGAAACACACTTATTTTTTTTTTTTTTTTTTTGAGGCAGAATCTCACTTTGTTGCCCAGGCTAGAGTGAGTGCCGTGGCCTCAGCCTGGCTCACAGCAACCTCAAACTCCTGGGCTCAGCTATCCTCCTGCCTCAGCCTCCCAAGTAGCTGGGACTACAGGCATGCGCCACCATGCCCGGCTAATTTTTTTGTATATATATATTTTTAGTTGGTCAATTAATTTCTTTCTATTTTTGGTAGAGACGGGGTCTCGCTCAGACTAGTTTCGAACTCCTGACCTTGAGCAATCCGCCCGCCTCGGCCTCCCAAAGTGCTAGGATTACAGGCGTGAGCCACCGCGCCCGGCGAAACACACTTATTTTTAAGCTTTTTAAGCTGTTTTTTAAATAATAATTACCAACTGTGTAGACATTTAAGAAACTATACTTTTTTCTCTAATTATTCTGTGATTAGCTCCATGGAGCTTGCAAAATATTTAAAAATCTTGATTATGGACAAAACATAACTGACACATTTGATATTTTGTCTGTTTTGTTATAATTCAGTAGCCTGTTACACATAATAGAAATTCCATAGCACTTAAGCTTTAGTTGCCAAAGCCTTTCTTGTGAATTTCTCCTGCCTGCCCTCAGAGTAGGCATAGGGATTGCCAGTCGGTGCTTGCAACAGAAAGATCACAAGGCAAGGCCAGTACAGTGGCCGTGCCTGCAGTCCCAGCTACTCAGGGGGCTGAGGCGGAGGATCTCTTGAGCCCAGGAGTTTGAGACCAGCCTGGGCAACAGAGCAAGACAATGGAATAGTACTCAGCCTTAAAAAAGAACAAAATAATATCTTCTGAAGCAACTTGGATGGAACTGGAGGCCATTATCCTAGTGAAGTAACTCAGGAACAGAAAACTAAATACCACATGTTCTTACCTATGAGTGGGAGCTAATCTCTGGCTATGCATGGTCACTTAGAGTGGTGTAAGACATTGGAGACCAAAAAGGGGGGATGCTTGGAGGAAGTGAGGGATGCAAAATTACCTATTTAGTACAATGTACACTATTCAAGTGACAGGTACACTAGAAGCTCAGACTTCACCACTATACGATATATCCATCTAACAAAACTCCACTTGTACCCCCTAAATCTATTTAAATTTTAAAAAAAAAACAACAACTATGAGGTAGCAGTTGCACCGAACAGCATGGTGAGTGAAAGTTATGGCCAGAGGCTTAGATGGATCCAGAACTTGTTTCTAGTTATATGGCCAAGCAAAAGTTCTGAAATGTAAACTTTTTAATAACTTTTTATTGTTAGAGTTTGCAAACAAACACACATGTGGAGAGGGTGTCCTATATAATCATCCTCAGATTCAATCAATACTAGTGAAAAATTATCAAATCTTAATTTTCTTTCTTTCTTTCTTTTGAATTTTTAAGTCAAATCCTTAGAATCAGAACACTTGCCCACTAAATACTCCTATATATTTTTTTCAAAATAATGAGATTTTCTTCTCTAACCACAATATCATTATCATACCTAAAATAATTAAGCACATTTAATGCCAAATTCATATTTAAATTTCCCAGATTGTCTAAAAAAAGTCCTTTTATAGTTGATATGTTCAAATTTGGAACCAAACAAGCTGTGCACTTTGCATTTGTTGTATCCCTATTTTTTAACTTTTTAATTGGCAATAATTTTAGAATTATGGAAACACTGCAAAAATAATACAGTATTGCAGAGTTCTTTTCAGTTTCCCCTAGTATGAACATCTTACTTAGCAGTAATGCAATGATCAGAATCAAGAAATTAACATTGGCCACAAGTATTAAATAACCTACTGGTAAAATTTACATTTCACCAGTTTTTTCACTAATACTTTTTTTTTTCTTCCAGAATCCAATCCAGGATCCCTTGTTATATAGATATCTCACTTTCCCCCACAAAGTCATTCAGTTATTGAAGAAACCAAAACAACTGATGGATAGGATGTTATACATTCTGAACTTATCTGTTTCTTCATAGTGTTATTCAGTATGTACCTTGATTCAGTGTACATACTTTCAATTCCTGAGAATTGAAAGATAGATCATATGGCTCAATTAAGTTTAAGTTCATCATTTTTGACAAAAATACTTCATGGGTGATGCTGTTTACTTAATATTTTATCACATCAGGAGACACATGGTAGTTGCTTGTCCCATTTTAGTGATGGATATAGATTGGAGGCTGCAGGTATTCGTAGCCAGGTTATTTTATCGTAAATTTTCCATCAATTTTTCTCCTCATGGTTTTAGTATTCATTGATAATCATTTCCTGAATCACATATTTCATTTTGGGTTGCAAAATGGTGGTAATCTTCTAATTTTATTGTTTATTTTGAAATTTATTATCTGGAATTGCTCTGTGAAGAAAAAAATTTGCCCTTAAAAACTAGTTATTTAGTTGCCTTGAATTTTAATTTTCTCCCTTTAATTACTAACTCTTAGATTAAAGGGTTAGTGCTATAGCCACCCCCAGTGAAAACTAGAGATTTGCTTTTCTCTTTTATTCTGTTTGAACAATTTGTCTATGTACATGTATGTTTTTAAGTATTGTTATGAGCTCCTGGATTTTTTTATACATTTACTGTTTCTGTTCATTGTATTTATTATTCTTTTTCATGCTCAAATTCCTCATCTCTTATTAGTACTAGCCCTATCAAGCTGGCACTTGTGTCCTTTAGACATTAGACATTGACAGTTTCCTTTTTTTTAAGCACAAGTTAGCAGAGTTTCATCTTGTGCATTTCTTGCCTTAGATCTGGAATAAGCCCAATTCCTCTTGTGAAAATGGTATTAAGAGATCATACCCAGGACACAAGTTTCAAAGCATGGACACTATTTCTTTGAAATGTATTATTTTCATGAGCACATTACTAGGCAATTAACTATTAGAAAATAATCTACTGCAAAGTTTTAAAGGTTAGAAATTTTATTTAAAAAATATTTTTCTTATATCTCCTCAAAGCCAAGCTATCTACAAATTATTTTCTGCACAGCAATTTCAGTAAGATTCCATTAGTTGTATCTTGTTCTTTCCTAGGGATGACTTTCTAATTTAAAGCAAGTGCATCCCATCTCAGAAGCTTAAAGTGACTGAATAGAAATGCTCGCACCAAAACCTTTCTAAAAAAGAAAAAAAAAGAATAAGCCAATTTTTTGAGATCAATATGCATCTGTGTAACAGCAGAACTATACCAAAGAATGTGGTCATGCTACTTCCTTAGTTTTGGACATAGGACACTTAAGCTGCTATTGTTACTGTTCACTATTTATATAGTAGTACACTTGTCAAACTTAATGATGTTCTCCACAAAAACAGTAAAAACAAGGTAGTGACATAATATTTGTTTGACTCCAGTAATTAGTTTGGGAATTTATTTGTAGATGTCTACAAATTAATCTGAGCAGATTTTCAAATATCAGAGGTGAAATAAGTCAAATATACATAATCACTTAATTTTTAATATGTGATATTAAAAATATAATACTAAAAGAGGTATTCATAGTAATTTCATTTCTGATCTGTATGCCTTATAATTATCTTGAGCCACTGGGGCATTTCAGCAGCAATAAATGACCTAGGATGACATTTATATATATCTTTTATTCAATTTCTTTCATTAACAAAATGAAACAGTGGTGTGGCAAATACTAGAAGAATTAGATCCATGAAAATCTATTCATTCATTGTTACAAAGAAAAAAGGTATCTGTCCACTTGTCTTTATTTCATTGACAAGATGAGCTGTAACTATTTTAGCCAATGTAGCTTATACATTACTTAGCAGTTGCTGAGCATTTGCTGTGTAACGGGTATTATGTTTCAATGAGAGCAGAACGTACCTATTAGATTAAGAGCAAGGTTCTGATTTCTCCAAGTAAATGAGCCATTATTTTAACTAATATGCGAATAAAATACTTTAAAATATGTTTTTAAAATTGCTTTATTAAAATAAAATATATTTTCTTATAGTATTAGCAATCGAGTACACAACTTGATTAGCAATCGAGTACACGACTAGATCCAAAGAAGAGTTGGCATTACAAAAATATAATTTGTGGCACTATAATTATAAATACTTTTAGCTTCATTAAGTAGTAGTTTAATCTTTAAGTTAAATTTGGCATTGAACATTTTATGAAAACAATATAATTATATGAATGCTATGTATTAATCATATATAATTAACATATAATATATCAATATATTTCTTATAATATGTATCAATATAATGTTAATATTTGACATTCTGCTAACATGAAGGATATTATTTTTAATGGAGTTCATGATATCATGATGTTCATTTTTTGACTGCTGGGAACCTTAACAGATGTTTGTAATAATTTACATTGCCAAGTAATGTTAATATGGCACTAACAAAAAGTATGGCATATACAATAATGCATATGCAACGTTGACTTGACTTTTAACCATTTCTTAGTGTACTGTACATTAATGTAATTATATTAAAAATAATTGCAAGAAAGCACTGCTAAAATAAGGAACAATTCATGTTGAAATAGAATTAGAACATTGACGTGCAAGAGCAGAAGGAGGAGGAGGGAAGGAAGGAAGTGGGGGAGGAGAGGAAGGAAGGGAGGGAGGGAAGGAGGGAGGGAGGAAGGAAGGAAGGAAGGAAGGGAGGGAGAGAGGGAGGTACAGAGGGAGAGTTGGAGGTGGGGAAGGCCAGGGGAAAATAGAGAGGACTGAGGTACCATAGAAACTTCCTACATCCAGTCAATGACCAAAGTCCAGCAATAATTTATGGTTTTATTTATTCAGTCTTTTATCTCCTCAAACAACAAATATTTTTCAAGCATCTTTCATAATTACTGTAAACACATAGATCTGAGTACCTACATCTCTCAAATGTAATCTCTTGTCTGGTCCCACTGCCTTCATTGACCTTTGAATATATCAATTCCTTATCCTTTATTGCTTTTCTCAATTATGTGATTTATATCTGTATTGCAAAGTCAATTCATGTATTGCATCCTCTTAAGTGGTGTCTCCAGTCCCACCCAGCACGCCCTACATGAATTAGTTCCTTTTCTGTTATCTCAGTATTGATACATACATATCTTGTTTTATTTATCTTGCTTTTTGTGAGGTATTTATTTATATTTTTGTCTTCTATAGAAGACTGTGATCCCCATGGAGTCAGTGATTTTGTGTTATTTATTTGACTTTGATTTCCTGACCTTTTAGTGTTTGGCATAAAGGAAGTACTTGTCACATAATTGTTGAATGAACGAGAAGGAATGAATGAATGAAGAGTACACAGTCCTGGTGTATCTGTTTAATTCCTTTGCTTTGCTCTTAAGGAACATGAAATTGGGAAAAGTCTATTTGGCCTTAAATTACCCTACACTTGAAAATATATCACTGTAATTTTATTTTTACTAGTATTCTTAATATATTCATGCTAGTCTCCTTAAATATTAAATATCAGCTCTTAATTTTAACAAAGATTTAAAGGCCTAAAATAGGTCAGATGTCAAAGTCTCACTACATAAAATTTTAGTGTTTTCAAAGTCATGTAAAAGTCAAGCATTTATTGAGGCTCTATAACTGAAATGAAATTGGTGAGTAATCTATAAGAAACTTAAGATCTACCTCTTGCTTGCAATGGTATTCTTTGTATTTAGAAAAATATAAATGCATTTAGAAAATAGGAAGATAAAACAGTGTTTGTTCCTAAATCATATAACACAGGCCATTTCATATATGGAAATCAGGAAGCAGAATCCATCCCACAAGAAAAGGATGTTGCAGAGACCTGAGGAGTAGTCATGTCACTAGATGATGGATTATACTAAAAACACATGTATAGCTAACCTTGCAGGGGTGCAGGCCTAAGCAACTACTGTGCATTAATAACCACACTGGGGTCTTCTCCAAAGGGGATACAATAAAGCATACGTGAAGTTCCTTTAAGGGAAAATAGTCATGTGAATTATTTGATACAAACAGTCCTATGCAATCCCCTTGAGTATTTCTCTTAAAGTACAATTTGTTTACTATGGCTTCAGGGTTCTCTGTGACTGGTCACTGCTTACTTATGTGGGGTCTCACTCTTTCTTTCTTTTTAGTAGTCCATGCTTTGCCTATAACTGTTTTTCTTTAACATATTCAAGGTGCTTTCTGGCTTCCTTTCTGGGCATTCTAGTAGGAAGATCTCTTGTCCTGAACAGTCTTCCTCCCAACTTACCCTTTCTTTATTATCCTTCAGTGTTTTACCTACCTTTAAGTAAAACCTACCTAATGGGTCATTTTCTTTGACCTCTAATGCTCAGGGTGTATGCCCCAGCTCTGTGTTTTAAAAGATCCTGGGATAGAATTTATTGCGCTTTGCTGAAAATGTTGTGTTAAAAAATTGATTCTTTGCTAAACCCTTACGTCCCTAGGAGTAAGAATGAACCTGTTTGCTTTCCAATTTATCTTTGGTGCCTAGTACAATGTTCAATACCTAATGCATAAATGAATGTATTAATGACCTAGCTGAAATACCAGGAGAAATGTTAATTAGCAAATGGCAATTTCAAAGACCTAGTCACAGCAATGAAGGCTCAGATACCTGAGGACTCTTGTGAAATTCTTCATTAGTGATCACCTATTACAAACAAGCTTGCACACTCCACAGGGGTGCAATGGAAATTTTAGTGGTGAAAAGATCCGTGATAGCATTACCTAATAAGAACTCACAATTCGTTTAGTTGAAAAAAATTCCTCAGTGATACTTCTATCCCATTTATTGGACTTATAGAATAAGCATGTTACAAATTTATTTAACTTAGAGGGGAGAGTGAGAGAGAAAGAGATTGATTGAGGCTCTCACTAACTTCTCCATGGCATCCTTGGTTACATGGTTTCAAGATTCATGAATTGTTTATTGAGGACTCGGTATATACTAGACTGAACTAATCATTAGAAAGGGCACAGATGAATAAGAAATAGTTTTTCCCCAACAGGATATATGAAAATGTTCATTAAAAAATGGTTCAGAAGACATAGAATTTTGGCCAAGGGCTTTTTTTGTTGTTGTTGTTGTTGTTGTTGTTAACCTTGTCGTCTGAAAATTTTCATATACTTATAAATTATTTAAAGAATTTCAGACCCTTATGTTGTTTTCCTTTTATTTGTATGAAATGGAAGTTGATGAAGACATTAGTTATTTGCGGTGTCAGTTTCTCGAGTTTTGCTAATGTGGGAAAAACCTTTACTATTTCCACATAGGTAATTTATTAAGAATTGTTACTAAAATGTGCTTTTGAGATGTAATGTTAAAACTAATTTTATATTGAACTAGTAATAAACACATGCAGATACTTTTGAATTGTTGCTTTCCTTCAATAAGAGCACCCTGATAATTGGGGTACTGAAATTGGTTATGAGGAGTTTGGACAAGACTCCTTGCTACAAAATGCTGCACAGTGAATTCAGAAAGCACCAATTTTGTTATGCATATTTAGCCCAGACATTTTATTTTTGAAATAAACATATCTGCGTGTGTGTATATATGTGTATGTCTGTGGGGGCGGAGTGGGAGGGTGTTTTCTGCAATGTCATTTTATTTTAAAGCAGGTATACTTCATTTAACAAAATTGTGAACTTCATAAATTTGCATATATTTATTATAGTTATTGTTCAAGACAGCATATGTGATTTGGGGGCTTCTAGGCATCTTGTACAATTTGATTTTCCAGAGCAGTTCAGAGTGTATGTCTCTCCATTTCCTTTTATATGTCTGATTAGCTGAGCCTCCAAGATCCCTGTTTCCCTTTCTGATTGGTACCTCCTGTTCTCTCAGATGCCAACCTTTGCCAAATCAAAGCCTTCCCTCTTCCAGCTTAATACATCTGCCTTTATTTTCCTTTCATTTTCCCATTCTGGTGGTTTAACATAGCATGTCTTTTAATCAACTTAAATCTTCTTTGTTTTGCTGAGAAACTCTTAGAGGCAAAGTGTTTTAGGCCTAAGCTTTTTTATTTGGCTTTTTACTTTTTTGGTTTGCTATAATTTTGTGGGTTTTTTTTTTCTTTTTTTTTCTTCTACTTAAATCAAACAAGTTCTGAAAAGGGCCTTCATTCCTTTGCACTTGTATGTTGACAAAATCCATCATCATTCTGTGGCTTAGTGCTCCAACCTAGAAATTTCCCCTAAGACCTCTGAAAGGTGATATTTTTCCTAAATCAGCTTAACAGATGTTCTGCTAAATAGGCTGCCTCATGGTAATAAGACTGTTTCTGCTTGGCAAGTATGATGAGATTGGTGCCCCTTTCCAGCAAGGACTCCTGCTTGAAAAACAATTTACAAGAGGCTGTAAAGCTCTATGAGTCTCACGGTCTAATGACATTTGGAGGACACAGGAGGGAAAGGGACAGGTAAATAAATTGAAGACAGACTTATATAGGTGCTTTTTATAAATGTTCAGAAAATCATCAATTTTCTTTAAGCAGGTGCATGTAAAAGATTCCATTCTTAACTAGGCTTTTACTATCTTAGCTATACCCAGTGTAATACTCTGTAATAATCTAGTGGATCTTAATAGACAGTAATAAATATAAACACAGTTTATAGTCATACAGTTCATTTTAAACATAATAAGCAATTTTGCTCCTCAATATAACTCTTAGCAATTCAATCATCAGATTCCGGAAAGAACAATACATTTTCTGTAACTAACTGAGACTTTAGAAAATATGAACAAATTCTGCCAGGTATCTATTCTTGTGTTAGACTAAAGTACACAATTTTTGATTGCATCTCTATACTTGATTATCTTCAAATTAATTACCCTCATATTAAATGGGTGACAAGTTTGACATTTACATTGTAGTTATGCTAAAATTAAGTCTTAGAGAACAAATAAACAATGAGACTACAATGACTCAATTCTGAAGAAAACATAACTAATTACTAATCTGTTATTTTCTACATTTAAAAATTATAAAACATGGTTATCCCAAGATCACTGCATGGGCAGGTTTCACTGATGAGAGCCATCATATGAAAACCACATGCACCTCACCCTTGGAAAACCTATTTCATGTGTTTTCAGTAGGCATTAAAAGCGTTAGATACCCTATTGGGACTCCCAGTAATCCTGCAGTCCCCAAGCCCCAGGCCATTGACTGCTGCTGGTCAGTGGCCTGGTAGGAACCGGGCTGCATGGCAGGAAGTGAGTGGTAGGTGAGCAAGCAAAGCTTCATCTGTGCTTACTGCCGCTCTGCATCACTTGCATCACCTCCTGAGCTCCACCTCCTGTCATATCAGCTGCAGCATTAGATTCTGCATTATGGTGAGTTGTATATGTAATAGTAATAGAAATTAAGTGCACAATAAATGTAATGTGCTGGAATCATCCTGAAACCATTCCCTACTCCCCCCTACCCCAATCTGTGGAAAAATTGTCTTCCATGAAACCAGTCCCTTGTGCCAAAAATGTTGGTGACTGCTGCAGTAGTCCCAGCCCTGCCACATTCCACATACAAGGGCAACCAAGGCAGGGAAGGGTAGGAGTTTCTAAATGCTGGGAGGGCGAATGTTGAGTTAGAAGTTTTTAATATGTTTAGGATCATCCCTTTGCTGAATGGGGGACAAGTGTTGGCATTTTGGGGTGGTGATTTGTCAAGACTCATCAAGGGGTTTGATATAATCAGTGGATTTAGCAACGTCAGGGTTAAGAGATGTCAACATGGAATGGGAATGAGAACAACAGCTAGCTAAACTCTTAGCTCAGGCCAAACAGGGCTATTTTAGACTAATGTGAAGTACAAGCTTAGACATTGCCTCAGCTCCCAAGCTTCTCCCTTGAGTGCTCCTCCCTCTGGCAGAGGTGGGAAATCTCATATTACTAATTCTCTTCTGCCTGTGCCTTGGGATATGTAAAATTTTATATCCTTTCAAAATCAAGAGCTTTTGTTCTTTATTGCTCAGTAGATAGATTTCGGAACAAAATATTTGATTTGAGTTTTTCAAGCAAAAGCCACATAGGTACTCTTACAGTATATATTAATAACTGATTTTATATAATGTTTAGGTCTGAAATAAGAAACTTAAAAAGTACTCAATAGTAACTATATCTTTTCTTCTGACATACCATTTTGCTTATATTACTTACCTCCTTGCCCTGGTGAAATAGAGGTTGAAAATAACTGATGGGACCTCAAAATACGTATAATAAGGACTGAAACCCAAATATTATTTATAAATAGCAGTAGAGAACGAGACAGATGGCTGTTTCCTTTGCATATTCTAATAGTAACTAGAACTGTTAATTAAAATAAGAGGTAACTCAGAATGTAAGTAAACCTCTACAGAGAGTTAAATTAAACTAAATAATGTAGACAAGATCACAGTTCTCTTCATTTTATAGCAAGAATTTAGATTGTGTTTAAATTAACTGGTCGTTGAGGCCATGGACCCATTTTACCTTTTTACTGTTGACATATCATCTATAAACCAAATTGTGTTATAAAATGTAGAAATAGGTAATGTTAGCACGTACACAGGAGAGATTATTCCTCTATACCTCAGTTTCGCTCTATGATGCAAGCTAGTGTTTTAGATTATGTTTAATAAGCCTTCTCCAATTCAAAATAGTCTGGGTTTATTTCTTTAGTTGTACTGTTTGGGCAATAAGGTTATTCACTTACAAAAGACATAATGTTTATCTCATCAGAGCTCTTAACAAAGTACATTTTCTTTGCCTATTTTGCTATCATATTCCTGGAAAAGCAGCAGGGAATTGTGGCTGTATTCCAGCAGATTCTTATTGACCCCAGAGAAGTTAACAGCTTTCATTAAAATATATTTTAACACCACTAAATCACTATAAGATTATTGATACATAATTGTCCAGAGAAGAGCTTTGGAAAGACAACTGCATTAAGATGCACAGTGTGTATTTCAGATTTCATGTATTTAATCTGATTAGTTGGCTGAGACCCAGCCAGTGCTCTGTCAGCAGATCGGGAGTAAAACAAAGAGTCTGTAATTAACGAAATTAATGCCAGATATAGAAACTTGAGACTTGAGGTGACATTTCGGTCATAACATTTCCTTTGAGGTTAGCAGAATGGAGAGACAGTTTAGTTGGAAGTAATTGTTCTTAGTTTAATGGCACATGATTAGATGAGGCTGGTTATTTTTCTCATGCTACTGGCTGCTAAGACTGTTGACAGGTGTGATGCTACAAAACTGTCAGATATATTTGATCAGAAAGTTCAGAACATGAAAGATGTGATTTTTTCATTTACTATTTTTATATTCTCCTTCCAACAAAGAAGTACAAGTAAAATTTCAGGCTATGTCCATCTTCATCATCCCAACAATAAAAATTGTTGATAGCCAGTCTTCCTCTCCTTCTAAATACAATCAGTTGTCAAGTCTTGTTAAATTTGCCTCCTAAATACCTTTGGGATCTATCTCCACAGCTACTTATTTGGCCTTGTCTTTTACTACAGCTTCCCAGTTGCTCTACTTGTTTCAGTCTTGATCTCATCAGATATTTTCTCCAAAGAGCAGTCAAAGTGATCTCTGCAAAACACTATCAGACTGTGTCATAGCCTTTGATAAAATCCATCAGTTACCCGTCACTCACTGGAGTAACACATTATTTCAGGTGATAAGTACAACTTCCCTTCAGTATACGACACCAAATATTCCTTATCTGATAGAGGTTTGTCAACATTCAAAGGAAATGAAAAAGTCTAACCTTTTACTGTAGAAATCGTTTTGTGTAAGTGCCTGGGTCCTAAAAATAAATATTAAAATACTAATAGTAGTAGTAATAGTAGTCAATACTTATCACACACCACCCTCAGAAATGAAGAATGGAGTTTGTGAGGGAGAGTTTTTAAGTCAGGATAATGGCCAGGTCTTGCTGTCAGTGGCTATTGTCAGGACCAGCTTTGGCATGGGGAAGCATCCTACTGGATTAAGAATAGTGTCCAATGGGCTGTTTATGTGAATGAGATAAGTAACTGAGGTGAAATAGGCAATGCCTATAAATGATATGCAAAATTGTGTACTCTGCTTTCAATGTTCATAAATATTAAGAATAGAAAATTTATGAAACATTACCATCAAGATATTGGTAAATCTTTTCAATTGCACATGCTGTCTACATCAGGGATCCTTGTTTTGATTACATGTTATAGCACTTTGCAGGAGCAAATCTAGGTGAGGATGTGTCTTAAACTGTTTGTGTTGCTGTACAGGAGTAACTGAGGCTGGGTGATTTATAAAGAAAAGAAGTTTATTGAGCTCAGAGTCCTGCAGGCTGTGCAAGAAGTGTGGTACCAGCATCTGCTCCTGGTAAGGGACTCAGGAAGAAGGGGAGTGTGCAGTGATTACATAGTGAGAGAGGAAGCAAGAGAGAGACTAGGACGTGTCACATCACTTTAAAAACCAGCTCTTCCAAAAAGTAATAGACAGGTAATTCACTTACCACTGCAAGAACAGCACCAATCTGTGCATGAGGGATTCTTCCCCCATGACCCAAGCACCTCCCATTAGACCCCACCTCCAACATTGGGATTCAAATTTCAACATGAGCTTTGGAGAGCTCAAATATCTTAACCATAACAGGTTGGAGGTTAACATAATTTGGGGAGATTTTTTTTTAAAGAAAAACTGAATATAAAATTATTAAATCAAATGTATGAAAATGGAAAGGACTTGTGCTAGTGAGAGTCCCTGAAGCTTAAACTTCATTTATATCATGTTACATCTACCTGTGGACAATTGAAGTTTTGAATGTTCACTTTCTGTTCCTCTTGAAAAATAGTCTATGCTTCCCTTTGTCTGATGGTTATGGGAATGCTTCTCTATTAAGAATCTAGCATATTCTCATAACAATCTTAGATTTGGATGTTATATGATACTACTTTATAGGAAGCTCTACTTCTTTCACTATTTATTAGATGTTTTATGTGCTTAAAGAATTGATGGCTGAAGAAAGATTAAGAAAATAAATAGATATTGCTGGAGGGAAGAAACAGATCAAAAACAGTATGATAGCAGCCTATAAATAACTATGGAGGGAATGAGCCCTTGTGGATACTATAAACAATAGTGTTGCCTTCAAATTATACAGAAAAAAATTTCCTTCATATTATATTATAAAGAATGATTACATTACATAATTTTACCTTCGTTCATGGAAACTTTGGCATTAGACTTAGGTTTTGGAAAGTAGCTTATCATAGAAATTATAGAAAACTTTCATGTTGCTTGCCTCCATTCATCTGTGGAAATATAATATAGGCGTAGTAAAACATTTATATGAATAGACAAGATATAGTCTAATGTGGTGAGCTGAGTGTTTGGCATATACAAATGTAAGAACAAAATAGAATTTGACAATGTGACTTTTTGTGCCATCCTTAAAAGTAATTTTTAAAAAGTTCTTAAAATCCCCTTAATCATAGATTTATGAATTATAATCAAAATTTAGAAATTGTTAGACAAGAAAACAGATTAGATGGTTAATCTTTATGTCAATGTTTTTTTCCTACCATATGTATCATGATACATAGGTCCTCCAGTGAAATGGTTGAAATGCAGCACGTAATCTTAGATAAAGTTCGTTGAAATCAACGAACTAACACTGACACATCATTAGCAACCCAAGTTCATAGTTTACATCAGGGTTCATTCTTTGTGTTGTATATTCTGAGTCTTGATAAATATATAATGGCATGTATCCACCACTGTAGTATCAAACAGAACAATTTCACTGCCCTAAAAATCACTGATTTTCCAACTATTCATCTCTCCTTCTTCCTAAACCCCTAGCAATAATTAATTTTTATTAATTATATAACATTCTGTTATTAATACCATATAACATTAATTATATAACATTAATAATTATATAACATTCTGGAAATTGTAACTATGGAAACAGTACAAACTGTCTCCGTAGTTACATTTTCCAGAATGTTATATAATTGATATAATATAGTATGTGCCCATTTCAATTGGCTTCTTTCAATTAGTAATATGCATTCGATGTTCCTTCATGTCTTTTAGTGGCTTAATAGCTCATTTCTTTTTATCACTAAATAATATTCCTTTGTTTGGATGTACCACAGTTTCTCCATTCACCTGCTGAAAGACATCTTGATTGCTTCCAAGTTTTAGCAATTATGAATGTAGCTGCTACAAACATTCCTGTATAGATTTTTACATCGACAAAAGAATGCTCCATTCATTTGGGTGAATATAAAGGAGTATGATTGCTGGCTTATATGTTTAGAATATGTTTAGTTTTATAAGAAACTGGCAAACTGTCTCCCAGAGTGGCTGTGCCATTGTGCATTCCTACTGGCAGTGAATAAAAGTTTCTACATTCTTATTCTACATTCTTACCACTATTTGGTGGTGTGAAAATTTTGGATTTTAGCCATCCTAATAGGTATGTAGTGGTATCTCATTGGTGTTGTTATTATTATTATTATTATTATTATTATTATTTTTTGAGACAGAGTCTCACTCTGTTGACCAGACTAGAGTGCTATGGTGGCATCAGCCTAGCTCACAGCAACCTCAAGCTCCTGGGCTCAAGCAGTTCTTCTGCCTCAGCCTCCTGAGTAGCTGGGACTACAGGCATGCGCCACCAAGCTTGGCTAATTTTTCCCACTATGCATGGCTCATTTTTTCTATATATTTTTAGTTGGCCAATTAATTTCTTTCTATTTTTTAGTAGAAATGGGGTCTCACTCTTGCTCAGGCTGGTCTCAAACTCCTGACCTCGAGCGATCTTCCCGCCTGGGCCTGCCAGAGTGCTAGGATTACAGGCATGAGCCACCACGACCAGCATCTCATTAGTATTTTATTTACTGACTATGTTGAGCATCTTTGTATGATTACTTGTTATCTGTATATCTTCTTTGGTAAGTTGTCTATTCACATCTTTTGCCCATTTATTTTTAGGTATAGATTTTTCATTTGAAAAAGAAAATTATATTACTGGGATTTTGAAAATAAATAATTTAAACTTTTCAGCATAGAAGCTAGCATACAATATATATGCAGTAAACATTAGATGAAATTGTTATGGATTATCTACATTACTTCTTAATAACATACCTATTAATAAAACATAACTCACTCCTCTCCAGTCCCTCAACCAGCTTCCCTTCCAATCTTTTAAAAATATCAATACCTCCAATATTCTTCGTTTTGATTTGGCTTATATATTTTTCGTATTCTTTATTCATCTCCTAAATGCAAACAAATTTCTGTCACTTTTCTATCCTCTAAAATTTTTTAAAGCAAATATGTGAGATAGAGAAAGAAATAGTCTTAGGATAGTTTTGGTACTTATGTATAAGAGAGGATTTAATCAAACAGTTAATTTTTCAGGTTAATTGGAATAATACCTTGTTAACTTTTTAAATGTTTATTAGGCAGAATTGTTAAATTCAAGTAATAAAATATTACTTGAAATAAAATAGCTGCATGGCATTAAATTATTTTCAAAATCTTATCTTTTTGTTGTTCAGAAAATGATACACTTAAGGATGTATACCACTAGCTCAAAGGATATTAAAATTGTCAGAATGTGTAAAAATTTAGTTTCTGATTCTGAATAACATAATTTAATACCTACGGATATGTATGGCCACAGCATAAACCTTTTATTGTCCAATTATTATTTCTATCTAGTGATTTCTAAGTTGAGATATGGCCAGAGAGCTTGATTTCTAATATTACAGGTGGATTAAATTCCCTGATCTTCCTCCTTTCTCTCTCTCTCTTCCTTGTTTAGGCCTTAATTATTTTTGCAATTTTAACAAGCCTTTGAATATTTTATTTATTGGATATATTAGCATCATTTATATAATATGGATAATTCTATTCATAGATGTCAAAACATTCTGCAAATATATATATATGATAAAATTCCCCTAAAAGGTCCCCAGACTATTTGAGAATTTTACCTCTAGTACCCTTGGCTCACTATATTAACAAAATGCTTGTAGATAGATCATATTTTCACTTTAAAACCTGGGAAAAAATGTAGCTTGCCATAGGAGTTGAACTACATTTTAGCATAAACTTAGAAGTCATTTATCATTTCTGAAAATATCAATTTTAATGAAGTCACTGTATCTTATATTTGTATCCTATTTGTCTCAGCATCTTTGACTTTTTAGTTACTTTTGTATCTTATATGCTATTTGTCTCAGTATTTTTATATCATTGACTTCTTTAAGTGGTTTTCTATTTTTTTCATGAAATTAAAGTGAATTATAATAGTATCTAAGGAGATGAGAAACCATGTAGTTTAGGGAAATGTTTAATAATTTGACTTTAAGTGTATGTCATGGCACAAAATTAAATTTCTTCATAAGACTTGTATATACATGTTCAAACCAAACATTCCTTTTCCTTTGAAAATATATGTGCTAAAACATCATATATTTGTGATTATTAGTGTGAGGTGGCATTTTCACAACAAAAATAAAAGGCACTCAGAAATAGTTTCCATAAAATTATGGGAAATTTATTTTTCATTTAGTCTTTATAAATAGCATAACAACAAAATTAGAAGCAAAATTCTATGACCTTTTACTGCAAAGCATAGAACCAGAACAACTGCTGAATTGCAAATATTTATTCAAGCTCTGTTCTAAGCCTGCAAGCAAACACAATGTATTTGAATTTCTGCCAAAGGAGATGTTAAAAAATAGCTATAGTTTGTGATTAAAAAAGATGTGGCAGCCTATATAAAAAGTAAGATTCATGGGTTTAGGGAAAACAAGTTTTAAATTGTCAGGTAAAAAAATATATACTATATTTTATAAGATGATCAAATACAGTTGCATGAGAGATAGAAGTTTCACTAAAACTTTAAATTCAATAGAGGTCAAGTGTTCAAGTGTATCAGAAATGTCCAATTAATGTAATTATCCTACAGTTTAATGGTTAAATGTAGAAAGGGCCAAGCTCTCCAGTAAATGTATTTATATACACATGTAGCTATGGTTAATTTTATAAAGGTGTAAGAAAAAAACCAACTGGTTATCACTGAATGCGATTTATCAGCAAGTATATCTTGCTTCTTTGTGCATGAGTGATTCATAATTTGAATAGTGATTATATATAATTTATTTTATATTCTTCTCCCCCACTTATCAATATAAGAAGCTCTTAGTATAGATGTTTCAAAGTCAATTTTTGAGTTCATGAGTTGAACTGATTCATATATTGTCACTTTAAAAGCATAGGAAATAATCCAGGCTGGCATATTGCATATATCTATTTCATTAATAATTATATCCTTTGCATTTTTGTTAGTGACACTCTGTATTGGTTGTGAAGTAGAATAGTACAGTGATGGGAATGGAAGATCTGTTCCATTCAAAAAGTTGACTTCACCTCTGCTAACATTTTTAACCATCTCATTCTTCCCCTTCCTCCTTTCTACTTGCTGTCTCTCCTCAGGAATTCATTGATCATCTAATACCTGGCACGATGTTGAGTAAGGAGATGGATAAGATGTATAAGCACTCCCTTAAGAAGCTTACTCTAATCTGAAATGTATCTGTAACTGCAATGAATTAACCAATAGGAAGTGTATCTTAGAACAGGTAGAACTGGTCAAGCCTTTGCATGTGTTCTTTCCTCACTCCAGAATGGGGTTTTTTAACTTTGTGGATATGAACTATGTAGCAAACTATGATCCATCTTTCAAGACTTGATTTAAAATGGAAGTTGAGCAGGTCTATCCTTCCTCCATTGCCAAAAGCACCTTTAATTGTGTACCTAGAAGAGTGCCTGGCAGAAAGGAGATGTTTAATAAATTAACGAATGTTAAATATTAATGATTGAACTTAACTATGTATGTTGAGACATTTACATCACCTAGTAGGTGAGGATGTGTGTATGTGTGTGCACGTGTCTGTGTGACGATATGGCATATTTAAAATACAATAAATTAAAATAGAGAAATCAGGAAAGACTTCATAGATTAAAAGCATTTGATCTGAGCTTTGAAGGTGAGGAATTATGTCAGTAGGTAGAGAGATGGATAAGGACATGCCAAGCAGTTGAAACACCATTGATCAAGTCCTATGAATGGGGAGGGCACTCATTTTTATCTAGCGGAAACGTCATTCAAAAAAAACAAAATAGCAGAGTGGCATGGAAGGTAAAAAGCCTGGCTATGGAATTGAGGACTAAAGTTTGTATCTTGACTACATCCATCTCTTTGTCATTTGACTTTAGGCAAGCAGCTTCACCTCCCTGTACTTCCATATCTTTATCAGTCACGTGAGAAAAAGAACAGAGGGCAGTGGGCAGAACTATGCAGTAATATACGTAGAAACACTTAGGATCTGGTACATATTTTTACTCTGTATCGTGGTTATTGTTATAAAGGATTTCTAAGAAATGAAACTGTAATGGGAACTCAGAACTAGATTTAAAGGAACTAGAAAAACATGCTAGAAAATTTAGTTTATTTTTATTTTCTTGTTTACATTTATTTATTTTGTATAAGCATCACATTGTAAAGCATGACAATATAAAGCAGAGGTTTTTTTGTAATTCGCTTGTAACATTTATTAAAATTGACATATATGTTCTTGCTTCGTATAATTTTTCAAAAGGCTTCCCTATGACTAGGGATAATGTTTTCTAAAATAATTAAATTTCAGCATCCCCTGAAAGATGTTCCATTTGTTGTTTTTTAAGCTACAAATTTGTTACATTTCGCTTCTCAAAAATACATTTTCTGATGTCAGTCTTACAAGATGAAATGTCCTCCGACAGCAATTGGATTTATTATACCTACATAGATAAGACCTTTTGGAAGCTAACAATGAATGGATTTAGGTAGCTACTGTTTTCATTGTATAATCGGCAATGCAATGAAACATGATTTAATAGGTACCGTAAAGAGAAAGCAGAGAAAAAGGTGTCGTAAGACTGAAACATTTCCATTGGGTTAGATTAAAGGAATGATAATCAGTTGGAAGTGAATTTGGCAAATTCAGTTAATATTTCTATATAAAGTAAAAGTAAAGAGCTGAAAATAGTGCTTTGTCAATGCAGTAGAGAAATTAATTGTATGTTGGAGAGAGTAGTTGCTACTACAAAGTTGAGTCATATTTGTTCAGGGCAGGCCAGCCTGATAGTGATAGTGGCTTTGACTCAGTTCCTTATATGCCTTTCTTCATATTCCAGATAATAAAGGCAACATGGTCTATGTCAAATTGCCAGAAATAAACAAGGTGAAAATTATTTCCATTGCATAGAGCTGTTTCTGAGAAATAAGGTAATAACTAAAGAATCAGTTAAAATATATCTAAACTGACCTTCAAATTAATTGGAACCTTAATAATAATGATTCATATTTGCCACCAATGATTAAACTTTTATTATTTACCAGGTAATATGGTAGGCCCATAAATAGGTTATATCATTTATAGTCACAAAAACCTTATAAATTAGAAAATATTATCCCTTATTATTTTCCATAGTTTATAGCACTCAAGGTTCAGATAATTTAAATAACATGCCCAATGTCCTGCTAGTAATGAATGGTCAAACAAGAAAAATCTCAAGTTTATATGGAAAGCCCATTATTCTTTTGTTTAATATTCCCTTGTCTTTGATCCTTAGCATCTGTACTTACATTCTTTTTTGAAAGTCTAACATTTTGTTAGATTGATCATTATTAAAAATCTGTTTTTTTCTTTTGTTCTGGGAACTTAGAAAGCTAAAGTATTATATTTGAAATATTTTTTGGTAAATGTCTTACTGAAACTTTATATTCTAACAAATATAATTGGGCTTCTCTTCTTTTTTTTTAATTTTTTTTCTATAATTCTTTGACCTACCTTGAACAATAATGTCAAACTGATGTCTGAGAACACATTTTAAGACCAAGTACTTGTAAATAATAGAGGATAATACTGCATTGAGTGCATGCCAGAAACTTCTGTTCCTTTCTAAAAGTCTGTCTTGAGCAGAATATGTTAAGCTTTAAAAGGATTCCATCTATTTGAAAACTGCAGTTTCTGGAAGCAATTTATGTATTCTTAATAGTTTTGTAACCTATATCCCAGAAGAGCCTGATGCCAGTAACCTTAGTAGTATTGAACAGTAGTGTACACAGTGTCTTTAGGTTTTATAAACAAGATAAGAAAAAAAAAACATAATAAACTTCCTCAGAAGGTTTATAGTTTAAATCTGGGTTCAGCTCAGTGCAACACAATAGAGTACATGCAGAGAATGCCAAGCAAGGCTTATAGTTATTACATCTTGGGGGATGGGTGAAACTTTGGAAGTACTCTAGAGAAGAAACTGCTACAGTCCTTATTCAATAATTCTCAGAGCAATATGTAGGGTAGACTAAGAAATTACTTTGTGATATAGAACATGCTCTGCATATTAAGCTACTAGCTGATTCATTTATAAAAACAGCTGCCAATTTGAAGGAAAAATAGACAAAATGGATAGATTTAAGGAAAAATGTGTTATTTGATTAAATTTTCAACCTCTCTCTCTCTCTCTCTCTCTGTGTGTGTGTGTGTGTGTGTGTGTGTGTGTGTGAATGAATGAAAGCTGTAGTCATATAGCCTGTATTCCAAAGACTCATCTGAGAGAAAATGACCAATATTTATTGTGCAGGCAGTTTACATATGTTACTTACTTTCATTTAATTCTCACAGTAATCCATGTGAAATCAGCAGAGCGGGACTCAATTTACAGATAACGAAATTTTAGCTTAAGAAGATTTAGTAATTTTTTTAAGGTCACACATTAATTAGTGGTGTAGTTGGGATTCAGTGTTTGATTTTAGGTGAGTTTTGCCTTAAAAATTCATGTTTTATGCTCTATGTAAATGATCTCTATGGCTGACATGACCTGCTTACCTTGGACAACAGAATATCAGCTAGGATTGTCTAGCTGACCAAGAAGCTGAATCTTCTTGGTTCAATTGTTTTGGTGATATTTAAAGGTTTTGTTTATTTAAGAAGATAGTTGAGAAATATGGAACCCACACTAGAAATGAACAATATACAATTTACTTAACCAATAAACTCAAATATATATATATACGTACCTATACTCACATACATATATATATATTTGTATAAATGATACTAATTTTTAATTCTGAGATTAGGTTTTAATATGCTCTTACTGAGGATTTCATTAGATAGTGAAGTTATTGGTTAAGAGCTTAGGTTTGGGAATCAGTGTGGGTTCTGGACTTAGCTCTGTGCTTACTCTCTGTTCCTTGACTTTTCAAGCTCCAGAGTTCTCCCTGAAATATGGAAATAATAAAATCTGATTTACAGTGTTGTTATGATGATATAATGAGATAGAATATATAATATCTATACCATATTTGACATATGGTTAAGTACCTAATATTTAATTAACTTTGTCACTATTATTTTTACTGTTAATAATTAACACTTAAACAACAGTCAGGGGAACATAAGAAAATTGTTTTTCCTGTCCAGTAGGAAGATGACTCATTCATTATTTCTTAAAAGTCCACGGATCCTTTTGATTTCCCATAGTTTTTCTACAGATAATAACTACAATAAATATAATAGCTAATAGGTATTGGCATTGCTAACTATATTGCATACAATATCTCATAAAATTATACCAAAGATCGTGGGACATATGTACTATCATTATTATTTTAAGGATTAGAACAGCTGAGGTTTAGAGAGGCAAAGACACCTTCCCAAAGTTAAACAGCACAGGCAATAGAGCTGGGAAGTGGCCCGAGTGTTGTCTGGCACCAGAGTACTTACTTCAAGAAGTTGTACAAAGTGCCTCTGGTGTTCATCACTATAAAAGCAGTCATTTCTTTCATGCTTTTTGTCTTTACTATAGCAAATCTGGTCATCCTGACCGCAAAAATCACAGACTTGATGCTCTTGTGCCCTAAAGTTAACACTTTAACTTAATATTAATCAACTATATTCCTAATGCTGAATTCCCTCTCATTCCTTCTTTTGACTATGTAGTTACAACTTTACAGAGGGGCGGTATACAGCATACATAGGGATTAAGAGCATGAATTTTCAAGCTCAATTTCTTGAATTCAAAATCCAGCTTCATCACCTCTATGTGATATTACTATCTTGTAGCCCTCTGTGACTCAGTTTCTACCTCTAGAAAATAGGAAGAGGGATACCAGCACCTTCCTCAGAGAGCTGTGAGGATAAAGCCAACATGTGAAAAATGCTTAGAGAGATTCTCGGCACATAACCTTATATAGATTATTATGACATGGCTTACCTGAAGGAGAGTTGCTCCTTTTTTTTTTTTTTTTTTTTTTTTGGTTTTGTTTAATGCATGTGTGATAAGACACAGCAGCCATTACAGGAGGATGCTCTACCCCTACCGCCCCCATCTTCCCCTTTCCCTCTTCTTCTCCCTCTCTCTTTTCCTCTCTCTGGTTCTTCTCCTCCCTGTCCTTCTCCCTCTCTCTATTCTTTCCCTGTCTCCTCACCCACCCCCTCAAAGCAGCTTCTATATTTGATAAGGTTTAAATAAAGCTGCTGCTGTGCTGAAGTTATTGATTGTGTGATATTTTCTGTGTCATAGCCTCCAGACACCCTGCCCTTGGCCTGTGGTTATACTGTCTTTAACCATATCATGCCCACTTTGTGTGAGTGACACTGCCGTCACCTCTGGTCAGGAGAAATAATGGAAAATAACTGATTTAGAGGTATTCTGAAAGTTGAATTAAGGTCTCGTCAAATAACAACTCACTTTGTCATTTTCACTTAAAAACCTTTCAGACCTGTTCTTTGAATGAACATTCAATTCAGTTAAAAGGATGAACTCAGGGTGATGTAAAGGCAGAAGCAGGAAAGGGAAATGTCAAAAATAAAGAGGTTAGACTACATTTCCTCTACCATTTTAAATAGACATACTGACACTGGAATCAATTACATTAAACAATAACATATACCCTTTTAAATTCTGTGAATCAGTGCACAGAATAAATCTTTATTTTTTTTTTCACAAAATGTTTTTTATCTAAAGATTCAAAAGTTCCAGCTATTTCCAGTAGCAGCATCTGTTGCTTTGCCAGTTTCCACAGAGATGAGCTCCTGTTGATCTTCACCACATTTGTTCAAGCCCAGAATCTGGTTAAAACATGCAAACAGTCCTGTTGCTGGCTAAGGGGTGCAATCAATCGCATAGTACCCTTTGGATAATGGTATTCATTTGCATTTATTTTAATTCAGATGACATTTGCAATTCAAGCATGGATTATTTTAAAATAATTTGAATTAGAGGAAGAAAATTAGAGGAAGAGAAGATAAAGCATTATAGAAGCAAGAATGCTATGATACATGCATGTTCTTAGAAAACATAATTATATCTACTTTAAAGCTTCTCAATTGAAATTTGCATTTTTATTTTTTTCAACACCATTTTGGGATAACTTTTGCAAAAAGAAGTAGTCTCTCAATTATATCTTATCTTAGTTCATTGTCTAATCTGCAGATTGACAATCATAGACATTTTCCTGTGTCCAATTTATAAATCATCAGTATCATTACCCATATATTGCTTGTTAATTAATAAGATCCTGAGATGAAACCAGATTTTAAAACCATGATATTTGTGGATTAGAAATATTTGTTGTGTAACTACATTTTATGAAAGTGTGAAAGGAAAAGCAGAAGAACAAACAAGTGTTAAAGTGCTGGCCAATGTTCTTGGTACAATCAACCCAGTACTCTAAAATATTACAATTAGTTTTATCCATCTAGCTTGCTGCAAGACTTTTTAATAGTTTCTTCAAGTTTCTACACTTAGTCTCCTCTGCTATTCGGGATACTGCAGTGGAAAATGTTGAGAAACTCTCAAAGTTGGGAATATGAATAATGTAACTTTTCCTATATTTTAAAATATTTTGAATATTTATCTGAAAATATCTAAAAAAATTATTATTTCATACCCAGTGACTTTTATATTTAATTTTGTATATCAGTAATATGGAATAAATGACTAATATGTAAAAGTTCCCCATTTATATTAATGTATTGTCACTAATTTTCAGGAAAATCAGGAAATGCAGGTGGTAACTATGGAACAATAAGAACAGCAGTCATTAATGGGTATTGCCTAAACACCAAACAGAGTTCTGTGCCTTTCACTTTCAAACTCTCACCAGGCTCAATGGAGAGGGGATGTTGCCTCTAGTTTATAAAACAGAAAACCGGCCCAGAGAGCTTTAGGTAATTTTCACAAGCTATTTAGTAGTGGTATTGACAGCCACATTCATAAACTTTGTAATTATATAATGATTTTGCCTCATGTATATATTAGTTTGCTGTGAAAAGAAGGAAAGTTAATTTTTTATAGTGGAGTAGAATCCCTACCTTCCTTTTCAGTCAAAATCATGCACTGGCATTTCAATAACAATGTTTATGGGTATTTTAATGTGAACAAACAATTGAATGCCTATTTCTACTATAGAGGTAATAGCACCTGAGGTACCTTACTAATTGATGGCCTGTTTCCCTAAAGTTAAAATTGTGTAAGATTTTATTCCTCCTCCATTTTTTCTTCATTTAAGTGTCTCTAGTTCTTTTCCATGGCTTCTGCCAACCCTATAGGAAATGACTCAAGGTGATCAGCAACATGGTATGTTGTAATGGTTAAAGTGGGGGACAGAATTTTGATTTTACATTTTATATTCTTTTTCTAATGTAAAAAAAAATCACCAAAATGAAATGGGCTAAGATGATGATAGTCACCAAATTTTGTTTCAATATTTATTGTGTTAGAAATAATCGAACAAAGTTCGTGATCTGAATTTATTGTAACTCAATATATACATGCATTTATATTAACCAAAAGACAAACCTACAAACTTACCTTATATTTCAAAACATTGAATTATATTGAGTGTGTACTTACTTAGGATAATTCTGCCTGCCATCAATTGTCAATAGTCTAAGTTTTTTTTTTAATTAAAACAAGGTTATAAGGAAGTACTACACTTAATAAAACATACATTTATGATCTTTTAAATTAATGTCCCAGACTGAAATTTACATAGAGAATGATACATAAAGAAATTAGGAGAGTGGTTGCTTTTAGGAAGAAATTAAAAGATATTTTATCATTATTTATTTTATTATTTCTTATCTTAATGGATAGGAACATTGAATATTTGCTTTTTAGTCTAAATATTTTTCTATATCTTTAAATTTCTCAAAATAAAATGAAGTAAATATATCAGGAAATGCATTTTGACCTTTTCTGATTAAATGATAATCTGCAAATTTCTCTTGTGAAATATTTAGAGATTATAAAATTATTGGAAACTACAAAATGCTGCTATATGTGTGTCTATATAACTTGCAAATTAATTTTTAAAGTAATTTCATTATCTTTATACATAAATGTTTCTGGGGGCTTTTCCTGACAGATTGATTGTAAACACTGATATTTTAGTCACTGTCACAGTTGCACCATTACAGAGATAAAGTGATAAATTGTTTGGAATCGGGTTCCTATCTATTAGGGGCATCATTGCAAAGTAAAACAACAAAACAAATCACAACACAGAAACTAGAATAATACTGACATCTTTTCTTTACAGCTTACTAGGTTAATATTTATAGCTTTGGTACATACACTTTCAAGAGACTTAACCTCTCTCAATACTAGATTCCTTATCTTTAAAATGGACATAAGAATATCTTCCTAACAGGACCATATTGGGGATTAGGAAAAAAAGAGAGAGATAGAGCGCCTAACATAGCACTTGTCATATAATAGGCATTTATTTCCTATGTAAGCTTCTTTGAAAACTGTCTTGAAAAAGATGGTATATAGTGATAACTAATTCCCTGGTAATACATAAGTGATATTATTCATAAGGCAAGATTTCGGAAGGACTCAGTGAAGGATTTAATTTATCTTCAACGTGGCTTTTTAATTATGCATTTTATCCTAATTCTCTGTACATATTGTATGTGTGATTACTAGTCAGGGAGAAAAAAGGCAGAATATCACTTTATCTGAACTCTTCCAGACTTAAAAACAATAGAAATTACTTAGAATGTGATGAGGGAGAATTGAAATGAATTGAAACGATTATCATTACCTATCTAAATGATACTTAATTATTGAAGGGATGATTTTTTAAAATTCATCATTTTACATTTTAATAGCCTTTAATAGAAGTCTGATAGTAAAGGTAGAGGAAAGCGGTGGATTTTACTACTTACAGCAAATTGTGTCTTTTGATTAATATAAGACAGGAACTTGATATATGGTTTTAATTTATTCATGTACTTCCAGTCTTCACAAAATGAATATTCAGAGCTTGACTGATTTGATAGGAACTCAATCAAAATAAATGACTAATGAAGAGAACAAAATTGAGTAAATCAGAGTATCTTGAGGCAAATGACATCCAAGCAACATAATATATAAATTGCAAAATTTTACATCTGATATACAGCATCCAGTTCCAGATATTTCTAGAGAAAGAATGGAACTTGATATATCACATTGCCCAGATTACTGATTGTAGTATATGGATTTCTAAAACTTGAGCAAATTTATTCTGGCCTTATAGGTCCAAAAGGGTAGAATGGCAATGACTTTCTATTATCCAACATGCAAATATTTTCACCTTTTATTCTTTATCAAATACTTGGGAGAATTATCATTGGTCCTCCTACCTCCTGTAGCAAGCTTTCACTGTATGAAGAGAAAAAAGTGAGTTCTCATTTTGTTAAGAGCCAACTACCTGTAGAAATTATATGACCCATTTAATATTTCCATATATATTATTTTATTTCATGTTCACCACAGTCCTATGAGACAAATGTTGTTTTCCATGCTTTACTCTACAGAAGAGGAAAATGATACTCAGTTACGTATCTGTCCTAACTTTACACATTGGTAAAGTTTGGATTCAAAATCAGGTTTGTTTCATATATGACATTGCTTCTTAAATCATTTGAAATAATTACATAATTTCTTCACCTATATCCTTATAAGGACACACAGTTTTGAAATAATATGTGCCATTTTTGCCTTGGTTTATGGATCATAATTATATTATGATACATTAGCCTTCAAACATAAACAGTATCAGCACTCTGTGTGTTTTTATTGGAAGAAAACATATATATCAAAACTATTAACCTATAGTAAGTCTTTTAACCTGTTCTATTATTCATTCTACTCAGATAAATACTCCAAAAATGATTTAAGAAAGCAAGATGAATTCTTTACATCAAACTGGCTTTACATTTGCTTCCACTATGCAAAATTTATTAAGGGTTTTCTTTTTGCTTATAGGGATGACTTGTCAAGCTCGGACATCGTACACAGAAGATGAAGTTCTCTGGGGTCATCGTTTTTTTCCTGTAATTTCCTTAGAAGAAGGATTCTTTAAAGTTGATTACTCCCAGTTCCATGCAACATTTGAAGTCCCCACCCCACCTTACAGTGTGAAAGAGCAGGAAGAAATGCTTCTTATGTCGTCCCCTTTAATAGCACCAGCCATAACTAACAGCAAAGAAAGACACAATTCTGTGGAATGCTTAGATGGACTAGATGACATTAGTACAAAACTTCCATCTAAGCTGCAGAAAATTACTGGAAGAGAAGACTTTCCAAAAAAACTCTTGAGGATGAGTTCTACAACTTCAGAAAAAGCCTACAGTTTGGGAGATTTGCCCATGAAACTTCAACGAATAAGTTCAGTTCCTGGCAACTCAGAAGAAAAACTGGTTTCTAAAACTACCAAGATGTTGTCTGATCCCATGAGCCAGTCTGTGGCTGATCTGCCACCAAAGCTTCAAAAGATGGCTGGAGGAGCAGCTAGAATGGAAGGGAATCTCCCAGCCAAATTAAGAAAAATGAACTCTGATCGCTTCACATAACAAAACACCCCCTTTAGGCATTATTTAATGTTTGATTTAGTAATAGTCCAATATTTGGCTGATGAGGTAATCCTCCCTAAGGAATCTGAAGGTACATTTTTCTCCCAGTCCTATAAGCATATTTGAGAACCTTTCCTTCCCAAACATCGCTTAATAGGCAGAAAACAAAGGTTATGAAGGGAGGATATTATAAGGCAGTTATTAATGGGCATGTATTATCACATCAAGCATGCAATAATGTGCAAATTTTGCATTTAGTTTTATGGCATGATTTATATATGGCATATTTATATTGTATATTCTGGAAAAAAAAATATATATATTTAAAGGGAGGTATTCTCCCCAACATTTCTAATATATGTATTAAGCCAAACATGAGTGGATAGCTTTCAGGGCGATAAAACTACATATATATATGTGTGTGTGTGTATGTATACACACATATACATATATATACATACACACACATACATACATAAATATCTGATAAAATTGTGATGTTTTGTTCAAAGTTGTAGTTCTTGTGCATGTTTACTTTATTAGAATAGAGAGGCTACTGGCATTAATTATTAATACCAAATATTTTAGCCTTAAATTATTTGTCATTTTAAAATCTGATTTATGTTTTCTGCTGTTAAGGTCCTGGGAGGTTTTCACTTGTATTTTCTATGAGAGTCACACAAGTTTGTGCTATTTATGGCCCTGCAAAAATATAACCATTATATGTTTAACTTGTAAATTCTGGATCATACCAGTCATGGTATATCATTGAAAATTTTTTTATGATTTTTAAAAGTTGCTAGTAGTGATGGGGAAATAAATGTTGATAAATTTGAGAGTTGGTCCTTTCCTGGACTAATTAAAATATGGAAATTTGTTTTGTATACCATCTAATACAAATGTGAGCTCTGAACAAATGCTGAATCATTGTAATAGTCAGTAGCCAAGTTATATTGAATATATCAGAATCTATGTGAAATTACATAATTAATGGTCCCTGTTTCAAACTGAGTCAATTGGAAACATTTTCATTCTTTTTCTGGAAGCTCTGTCCATTTTAAAAAACAATCATTTATCTTTCAGAAGACATGACAATACAATGAAACAGATGATAAATAATGATGCTTAAAATATGTATGTCTAACTGAGTCTCTTTTTTATTCTGTTTTCTTGTTTATGACATTTGTTGTAATAGGATAGACTTTTTCCTCACCTGAGGAACCTATCCCATGTTTGTCATTCATATAGTTCAGGAGGATTGTTTTGAACAGACCTGAGAGAAATTAAAACTAAATGAATTGAAGAAAACTTACACACAGTTGTTTTTGTTGAACACAGATTTTATTGGTGTCTTGGATCCCTGGCTTACCCAAATAATTTTTGCAGTATGGTTTTCTAACCCTGAAGTCTGATATTTATGACTCATTAGCAGTAATCAAAAGTGATCAGTAGATGACCTTCAAAATAAAGATTTGGAATGATGAAATTTTTAAGAAAATTTAGAAGTGTTCCTTATCAGAATATTGTGGGATTTTCTATACAACTTCTTTGGGAATTACCATCTAAGTCTGCCCAGAATTAAAATATTTCTCATTAATATGTAAATAATGAATCACTGGTTTGGGCTGCCATTGTTTCCTGTTTTTTCAGAATCCTGTGATGATTTTATTATTGGCAAATTATCACATTCACAATTCTATCATTAACTATACTAATACCTTCTGGCTACCTCTGTATCAACCAAATTCTGTAGGTGCAAACATATACCAGGGAATTGTTACTGGCAAAATGATCAAACTGGAGCATCCATCCACTGTGAAGAGAGTGGGCTGCCCTTTCCCTTGATTACCAAACTCCCTTACTTGCTAGATGCAGGAAGGAAAATAGTGGCAGAGAGGGAAAGGGGTCCAGAGGGCATTGTATGTTTATCAGCAGTGGGGAAAGCTGCATAGATCATTTAGTCCAACAACTTAAAAATAAACAGAGCCATAATTAAGTTGGAGAGTCATTTTAAATTGTCTTTGGTGCCAAGGAGAAGATGGAACCAAAAACAAACTCTCCGAACGTGTTCACACGTTCAACACAATTTTTGTCTGCCTTCTATGACGTAGGCATTTTTTAGTTCCCGGGGATTTGGATTTGACTAAGTCAGAGGAGGTCACTGCTCACCAGGAACACTGCATACGAGAAGGAGAGTGGGGAGGAGACAAACGAAAAAGAAAGGAGTCCATTTCAGGTAGTCAAAATATCGACTAAGAGAATGAAAACAGGGTAGCGTGATGCAAAATGACTGTGGAAGTAAGAATAAATTGATTATTTCAGCAGATGTAGTTGGCTTAGGGAGAGAGTGATATTTAAAGAGAAACCTGAATGATGAGAAAGAGCTACTGTTGCCAAAATTAACCTGTCTGAGTGAATGGTATTCTTTTGTCTTTTCCACATATGTGTGGGAAAGGTATGATTTCTGCATGTAATTGCAGTTTAACCCTTATTTCTAGGTTTATCATAGGTCCCAGTTGACCCAGAAATATTCCAGTTTATACCTGTTGTATCTATGTAATTATTAGTAGCACTCCCTTTCATTCTTATAATGTCCTGGTTTGAATGATATATGGTGAAGCTTTTGTTGAAACTAAATTATAAAGTCTGATATATTTGGATAAAAATAAAGAATTGCTTTTCTTCTCCTTTTTCTGACTTTTCTGACACTGATCATTATAAGAAAAAACATCTCAGTTTCATATATTTCAGCCTGGATGATTTCTTACTAAAGTGTCTTTATGTAATATTCAATATGTACATGACATGTCTCTCAGCAATGAAAAGTTATGCATTTTATTGAATGAATAAAAAAATAAACCTCTGCTATTTCCATTTCTGGAAGTTGTAAGAGCTCAAATCAAATAGACTAACAGTCCATTTTAGCCAAGATAATTTTCACCCCACTGATGTGGTGGCTATTGAAAAGGAAAACATTATGTGATCTTTGAACTGAATAACTTAACCATTGGAAACTATAGTCCCTTTTTATAGGATTTTCATGACATAGCTCTTGTTATAGTAAAATATTTCATTCTATTTATCAAAATGATGTAAATAAAAGA
The DNA here is from genome assembly GCF_040939455.1 of Microcebus murinus. Classification (NCBI taxonomy): domain Eukaryota; kingdom Metazoa; phylum Chordata; class Mammalia; order Primates; family Cheirogaleidae; genus Microcebus; species Microcebus murinus. Next base: position 35,796,381 of record NC_134111.1, read on the forward strand.
AATACAATTATTTTGATAATATTTATCTTCAATTTAAATATTTATTCTTTTCAGCAATATGTGTATACACTTTTGTAAATATATACCAAATGAAAAATAAGGATATTTTATCATTAATTATTTCTGAAAAAATTCTTCCTATGCTGTTTTAAATTCATCCCTATATGGCTTAAAGTATTATAAAAAGCATTCAGTTGTGTCAGTACTCAAGAACCTTTTTGTCTGGACAGAATGGGCTCATAATGCATTATTTCTGTGGGAGGAAAACTGAAGTCATGAGAAGATGACTTACATTCTATTTGTATTATGAAAATTTCTGCCATTCCATATAATAAAGAGGGTTCCGCTTGACTGCACAGCATGTCTATGAGCTCTACTTCAGAATTTATGCTTGAATTTTATTGTACATATTTAAATTAGTATCAAACTAATTGCATTTTCTGGCATGCAAACTATTTAAATGTACAAGGTCATTTAGGTTACAAAAATATAAAATCATGTATTCAACACTGCAAGTTCAGTTTTTTAAAAACTATATTAAACTTTTGAAACATGATTGGGTTTAATTTTTACAGTGTGCTCATCATTTTTCTACTTTTCAACAGTTAATAATCTACATTCCTTGGTTCAGTTTGTTTATCATAAGACTCAGTTCCTGATAGACCCTGATTCAATCCATCACAAGTCATTCCTTGAGAATTCCTTTTATTTTGGCTCCTTGTTGGTGAGATACTTGAACAGCATGGAACCTGAACTTAATAATGCAGACACCTGAGACCTGCATTTCTTGGAAGAAGCAACATGACCGTTGTATTCTTTGCTGAACTCTGTTTTAAAAGCCACAGTAAGTAGAGCAGACACGTGCATAGTTTTCCTAATTTTGTTTAAATATCAAATCATCTTTTAATAAAGTGTTCAGTTGCTTCACCTGAGAGTGTTCCATAGAAAAATGTGTTTCTAATCTTGGATCAGATGAGTTCTATGATATGTAATTCGCCAAACTCCCAGGCACCTCACAGAATTCATTTAAAAAGCTAAGGTGCTGCAGTTCAGAGAGAATGGTCCTCATCATTTAGTAGAATTGTTAGTTTTTGTTTGTTTGTTTGTTTGTTTGTTTTCCAAGTTGGGAATTTTTCTTTCCTTGTAAGATTTTCTTGAAATCATGGCTGTTTCAGAATATCAGGGCAGTTTATGCCAATAGATTCTGTAGATAAGATATACTGTAGGGCCCACTATGTCCTCCTAGCTTATTAACCACTTCAGTACCAGCATTGACTACAGTCGATAACCACAGATGAACGCACGGCGACTTTAGCCCACAGCTGTGATATGACTTTTCTAATTTTTCATTTATCAAAATAAAATTGTGAACATTTAAAAATAACGTAATGAAAACATATATGTTTCTGTTGCCTATTCTGATTTACATTACGAGTAAAGCTGCCTGTAGAGTAAAACAAGCTTTCAGTGCTTTGAAGCTTTCCTCATCACACAAGAGCAAATAGGATTCGTCGTCAATGCACAGCAAACTATGTGCGGACTATGAGTGCCGGCTGTGGGCAAGGTTTCTTGGTCGGTGAGCACCGTACCGAAATGGTTAAGCATCACATACGTACTCCTATTTATCCTTTCCCAGCTCTGGATTGTCAGTCACTTGCATGGTCAAGCACATGTAAAAAGATATCCTGGGAGAACTTGAAACTCTAAACCTAACATCATGCAATTATGGATATCTTCTTCAAGATAGTCAAGCAATATATATATTTTTTTTACCTGGCTTCTGACTAATGAAATCATGGTGAAACTGAAGATCGTTTAGCTCAAAGAGAATACACACACATTATCTGGATCCTCAGAACTTGCACACATTATTTGAATCCTCAGAACAACTGTGCATAGTAGAGATCATCCCCATTTTACACTTGAAGAAACTGATTCACAGAGAGGTTGTTTGGTGGGTTTTTTAATTAAACCCACAAACATGAGATGTAGTCTCTACCCCCTGGGAGTCTAAAATCTATGGAGAATCTTTGTCTTTTACAACAACTGTGCATCCCAGGCAATTTGGATGCATAAACATAAATATTCAACGACTGTGTGCAATAGTTTCAAATCTACAGGATGCCTCGTCCAACGGGCATCCTTGCTGTGATTTGGAGAAGTGCTGGGTGGAAGGTGGTAGGTGCATGAGGAATAGCTGTGGTCAGCACTGTGAAGACAAGGACAAATTAAAATGAAGAAAGTATGGAGGAAGGCGGAAACTTGAAGTCACGCACAGAGAAATACCTGAATGGCAAAGTGGTAAAATGAAAGCCAAACTAAATAATCAGAAGTCCACTGGACACTTGAAAAAATAATTATTAATATAAAGTATTTCGAATAAATAGGAAGTGTCCTCATACAGAGGTACCACAGACCTAAAGGTTAAAACAAATGATACAGTAACATTTTGCTGCATTTGCCTCATGAATTGCTGAAGAAATAAAGTGTATAGAAATAGCTAAAACAGCCACCTCTTGTCTTCTAAACCCTACACTATTCCAAGCTACCACTATCTGGAAATTTGTGTGAATGCTTCCCATGAGCATGTGTGTGTATAAAAATGAGTATGTATATGCATACTATAAGCATACTTAAATATTTACATAGAAATATTTCATATGTTATATAAATATAACAAACCATATATACATACACACACTCTTAACAATAACTTTTTTTTCTGCCTTCTCTTGGATTTTGTATTTTCTTTGCCTTTTTAGAAATATTTCTTGTCTATTATTTTAGTAACCCTTAATATTTAAGTTTGTATACATGACCCAGTGAAATCTAAAGTTAACATCTCTACTCTCCTTTCAAACAACACAAATATCTTAGAGCATGTTAAATTCACATCTTCTGTTGTCTGTGCTATTTTATACAGTATTATATGTGTTTTTAATGTTCTAACAAATAATTGTTATTAAGTCAATGCATTTTTGTATTTACCTATAAATGTACTGATGTCTTTGTTCACCATAGCTTCTTGCATTTCACTCTTTTATTCTTTTTTCTTTTTTTCGTAAGTAACCACTTTGGTACCGTGCTCACAGGCCACGAAACCTTGCTCACAGCCAGCACTCATAGTCCACATGATTGTTTGTGTGTGCATTGACAACACCGTTTTGCTCTTGTGTGATGAGGAAAACGTTAAAGCACTGAAAGCTTGTTTTACTTTACAGGCAGCTTTACTTGTAATGCAAATCAGAATAGGTAGCATATACATACATGTTTTTGTTACGTTATTTTTCAATGTTCACAATTTTATTTTGATAAATGAAAAATTAGAAAAGTCATCACAGCTGTTGGCTAAAGTTAATGCTCGGCTATGCGCCTTCATATCATGGCTGTCAGCTAAAGTCTCTGTGCGTGTTCATCTGTGGCTGTCGACTACAATAGACGCTGGTCCCAAAGTGGTTAAGTCTATATCTCAATAGTTTTTTAAGCAAACATCTGTGGTGGAAAAATCTCAGTTCTTGATCATCTGAAATATTTTTTCTCGTTTTTTATAATTGTCTTCTGGATTTTCATATTGATTAAAAATCTATTATGTATCAAATTACTGTGTTTTGGAGGGAAGAGTACTTGTATTTTCTCTTTGATTTAAACATTCTTCAGTTTCACCATGATTTCATTAATCAGGAACCAAATTAAAACGAATTTTTCTGTAGGATATCTTGGAGAATATACCCATAACTGCATAATGTTAGGTTTGGAATTTCAACTTCTCCCAGGATATCTTTTTCTCTGTCCATAGCCCCATGCACAGCCAAGCTTCCCTGTCACTGGGGCGTAGGTATAAAATTTTGTCCCCCATAAGTCTTTACAGGGCCCTGCAATCATATAGGATCTTCAGTTCTTGTTATCTTCTTCACAAGTGTCTTAACATGTACATTTCCCATCATAAATGTTAGAATCTCAGTCCCCCAAATTAAGATTGTCACCTAAGTTTTATTCTCTGGGAGTGTGCATATATGTGCACATATATATACATATAGGAAATAATGTCTTTGAAATTCAGAAGGAATTTCTTCCTTATATGAGAGTATCTGTGTATATGTGTGTGTATACATATATGCATATACATATATACACACACATAAATATATGTGGGTGTAAACATATGTAATAGAAAACCATACTACATATATATTAACGTGAAGAAATTTCTACAAGGCTTGATACAATAAACAACAGTCCCCACTACCTACTCTCTCCTCACTCTCTCCCCAGAGACAAAGACTTTCAACACTTCTGAATAATTCTATTGTTATTTACATGCAAATTCCTAACCAGTCTTTTATTGCTTCTTGATTTTCAATTTTGTGGCATTATCTGTTTGCTTTCCACTGTGATAGAAGATTTAGTTTTATTTCAACCTTTGCTACCCACTATGTATCTATAACATTCACTTTACTATATAGTTAAATTACCAATAGAGATATATCATATTTTAATAGGTTAATTATCAATCAATATTTTCATTAAGTTCTATCACAATTGGACTCCATGCATTTTGATCTATTTCCTCAACCTTCACAGCTTCTTCTTTCTAGAGTTGATAATTGTCTTGATTTTGCCTTGCTCATTTATGTATGTACTTATTATAAATCTAGCCATAGAGAATTTCACAGTTATGTAAATACTTTCCTGTTAATTTGTCAAACTGATTAGATATTCTATCAATTTTCTTCTTGAAGAAATCTCTACCAAGACATTCTGAACTGCTCTACTATATAAAGTTCTTTCAGTCTCCTGTACAGCTGTTGTCTTGGGAGCTCCCTTAATCAACATTCTACGGATTCTGTACTTGGTGTAGAAACCTTGTTTCGTGGAACATATGTTTTCTTCTTTCTCTATTTTCCTTTTGTTTTAATAAAGCACGTTGTCTAGGAGTTTCTGAGAAGGAAAATATGGTGATAATCTTTTTGAGACCTTGCATATCTTTAAATAAATCTTTTGCCCATAATTATTTGATCTCTTATAGAAATTATTTCCCTTCTGAATTTCAGTGACATTGTTCTTTTTTTTCTATTAAATAATTTCCAGTGTTGCTATTGAGATGTCTGATGGCATCATGAATTATAAGCCCTTGTATGAAACTAATATTTCCCTAAAACCCTTAAGATATTCTCTTCTTCCCCAGTGTTCTAAAAATTTCAAAAGAATCTGCCTAAGTATGGTTTTGCTTCAATCCCTTTTGCTGGGCCTTTTCCATTTGGACTCTCATGTTCTTCAGGAAAATTTTCTTGTTATATCATTTACTCCCTGGCATTTTCTTCATTTTCATTTCATTATTCTGGATGTTGGACCAGAATAGTGTAATTTTATTTCTGGAGTTTTAATTTTTATTATTTGGATGTTGGGCTTCTTGGACTGATTCCCTAATACTTTCATATTTCCTCTTTTACTTGTCTCTGTATTTTTTCTCTATTTTCTTGGGGAGTTTCTTGACTTTATCCTCTATTGACTTTCAGTTATATCCATTTATTTCATTTTTTTGTCACTTATATTCCAAGATTTTCTTTCTGCTATACTAATTTTAATTTTCAAGACTATTTTTTCTCTAAAGTTTTAAAGATTCCTTTTATTGTTCCATAAATACATGATGTTAGCTCTCTCAAATTATTAATGATAGCATGGTTTAAGTGTTTCTTCTCTCTTCATTATACTTATTCCTAGTTTCTTTTTATATGTATAATTTTGAGTCTATATTTCATACAAAATGATTGTTTCATATATCTGGTGACTGTTAGGTCTCTGCTCATATTTAATAGTGGGGCAATTACAAACATTAATCAGATTTTGTGCAAATGTAAGTTGAACCATGGATTTCACTGATGATTGACATAGTTGAACTCTTTACCCTAATTTAGTATCTTTAGGCTCCCACTTTAAGGTCAGTAACATTGCCCAGATAAGAATCTCCTCTTGCAGGATATGCAGGGTAGGTAACTGGCTGCCAATGTTCTGAGAGCACAGTGGGCTCAGGATAAGTCTTTATCTATTCCCAGTTTTTGGAACAGTATCTTCATCCTTAAGTGTGCTAATATTCTAGTTTTACCTTCATCCAAAAAATAAATCTTCGGTTTTCTGCCGGAATGTGAGAACAGCAATGAAATAGTTGAGCTGATTAGATTCATCTGTGGCTTGTCACACCTTCCCTCCATCATCAGAGATAGCGAAGTGGCATCTCTTTGTGCCTTTTTCTATAGTCACATATTGCTTGGATAGAAGACTATCTTGCTCTTACACTTCTGGGAAGCATTGTGATTACCTTGGGGAAGATAATCCAAGATAATATCCCCATTTCAAGATCCTAAACCTAATCACACCTGCCAGTTCGTTTTGCAAAGGAAGGTAATATATTCACAGGTGCTAGAGATGAGGATACAGACCTCTTTGTGGGCCATTATTCTGCCTAGCTCACTAAACTCTCTTTTTTCTTCCTTTTATAAAAAGATAATTTAAAAAAATGTTTTCTCCCCAAATCTATGTACATCTTTTTGTAAATTAAAAAATAAGAGCAAGTACTCATTTTCATGGCATCCTTCCTTGTGAAGAAACATATTTAACAGTACATTATTTAATTATTCTCTTAAAAATCTATTTTTGTTATAGTCTGTGAGCAAATGTCTAACCAGGTTTTATTTTACACTTCTTCCTAGAAAAGAAAAGAAAACAAACTATATTAAAATAGATTGGAAACAACATCCATAACTTCAATGTTCTGAATCTAAGCTTGTATATCAAGTCCACTTTTTCTTGGTTAGTTACCCCACCCTATGGTCTTAAAACAGTATCAAGAGTAAATTTAAGTTTTAGCAATGCAACGTGAGAGCTGGAGTGAGTATTCGTTGGCAGAAAAATATTATTGGGCCACACAGACACTTAAAATGTATAAAAGCTTATGACCTGGAAATTAATTTTAGAAATTAATTTCAATGTACCATTCATTTCCTTCTGTTGCCTGATTGTTCTGTCAAGGACTTCCAGCACTATGTTGAATATATGTGGCCATAGTGGTCAACCTTGTCTCATTCCAGTTCTAAGAAGAAATACTTACAATTTTTCCCTGTTCAGTATGATATTGGTTTGTCATCTATGTCTTTAATAGTTTTGAGGTATGTCCCATCTTTGTTTATTTTGTTAAGAGTTCTTATCATAAAAGGGTGATGAATTTTGCCAAATGCCTTTTCTGCACCTATTGAGAGGATCTTATGGTCTTTGTTCTTGCTTTTATTTATATGGTGAATCAAGTTTATAGACTTGTGTATGTTGAACCATCCTTGCATCTCTGGGATGAAGCCCACCTGGTCATGATGAATTATTTTTCTGATGTGCAGTTGAATTTGGTTTGCTAGGATTTTAATAAGAATTTTTGCATCTACATACATAGGGATATTGGTCTATCATTTTCTTTTTTTGTTGTATTCTTTCCTGGCTTTGGTATGAAGGTAACATTGGCTTTGTAGAATGAGTTGAGGAGGACTCCATCCTTCTCAATGTTGTGGAATGATTTTTGCAGTATACATATCAGTTCTTCTTTGTAGGTTTGATTAAATTAAGGTGTGAACCTATCTGATCTGGGTCTATTTTTTGGGAAGATTTTTCATTGCTGCTTCAATTTTGGTACTTGCTATTGGTCTATCCATGAATTCTATTTCTTCCTAATTGAGCCTAGGGAGTTTGTGTGTTTCTAAGAATTTGTCCATTTGATCCGTGTTTTCACATTTATTGGCATAGAGACTTTTACAGTATTCAAGGGTGATGTTTTGTGTTTCTGTGATATCAGTTGTGACTTCTTTTTCATTTCTAATTGAGCTTATCAAAGTCTTTTCCTTTCTGCATCTGGTCAATCTAGCAAGAGGACTCTCAATTTTGTTTTCCTTTTCAAAGAACCCGTTTTTTGTTTCATTAATCTTCTGTATGGTTCTTTCTTCTTGATTTTATTTAGTTCTTTTCTGATATTGGTTATTTCTATTCTTCTGCTGAGTTTAGGATTGGGTTGCTCTTCCTTTTCTAGTTCTTGAGATGATTCATTAGTTTTTTGATTTGTGGTCTTTCTGTCTTTTGGATGAGGGCATTTAAGGCCATGAGTTTTTCTCTCAGGACTGCTTTTGCTTTATCCCAGAGATTTTCATACACAAATCAGTAGCTTACATATATGCCAATAACATGCTGAAAATCAAATCAGAGATGCCATACCTTTTACAATAGTATCAAAGAAAATATTTAGGAATATATTTAACTAGGAGGTGAGAGATCTAAATAAAGAGAACTATGAAATACTGAGAAAAGAAATTGCAGAGGGTGTAAACAGGTGGAAATACATACCATTCTCATGGATCAATATTGTTAACATGTCTATACTACCCAAAGTAGTCTACAGATTCATTGCAATCTGTGTTAAAATATCAGTATCATTTTTCACAGATACAGAAAAAATAATTCTACACTTTGTATGGAACTAGAGAATGCCTCATATAGCCAAAGCAATCTTAAGCAAAAATAACAAATTGGGAGGCATCAATCTACCAGACTTCAAGCTATACTACAAGGCTATAATAATAACCAAAACAACATGACATTGGCACAAGACCAGATATATAGACCAATGGAACAGGATTGAGAACCCAGGTAGAAAACCATCCTCATATTGTCATCTGATCTTTGACGAAGCAGACATAAACATACACTTGGAAAAAGAACACCTATTTAACAAATGGTGCTGTGAAAATTGGATAGCCACATGTAGAAAGCTGAAACAGGACCCATAACTCTCACCTATCACAAAAATCAACTCATGAAAGATAACAGACTCAAAAACTAAGGCATGAAACCATAAGAAGTCTAGAAGGAAATGTTGTAAAACTCTTATAGACATCAGCATAGATAAAGAATTTATGAAGACAACCCCAAGGGCAATCATAGCAACAACAAAAATAAATAAATGGGACCTGATCAAATTAAAAAGCTTCTGGACAGCCAAGGAAACTATCATGAGAACAAACAGACAACCTGCAGAATAAGAGAAAATATTTGCATGCTACACATCTGAAAAAAGACTGATAGCTAGAATCTATATAGAACTTGGGAAAATCAGCAAGAAAAAATCGACCCCTTTAAAAAGTGAACAATAAATATGAAAAGGAACTTTTCAAAATAAGACAGAATAATGGCCAGCAGACATATCAAAAATTGTTCACCATCTCTAATAACCAGGAAAATGCAAATCAAAACCACAATGAGATGTCACTTAACTTCAGTGACATTGGCTTTTATCAAAAATTCCCCAAACAACAAATGTTGGTGTGAATGCGGAGAGATAGGAACAGTCATACACTGCAAATTAGTAAAACCTCTATGTAAAGTAATATGAAGATATCTCAAAGAAGTAAAATTAGAACTACCATTTGATCTAGCATGCCCACTGGCAGGTATTTATCCAAAGGAAGAAAAGATGTTCTATAATGAATACATCTGCATTTGCATATTTATAGCAGCACAATTCACAATTGCACAGATGTGGAAATAACCCAAGTGCCCATCAATACATTAGTGGATTAATAAAACATGGTATATGGCTACCATGGAGTACTACTCAGCCATAAAAAACAATGCTGAACTAATACCTCTTGAATTATCCTGGATGGAGCTGTCGCCCATTCTTCGAAGGGAGGTATCATAAGAATAGAAAAAGAAGCACCACATGTACTTACCATTAAATTGGTAATAATTGATCAACATTTATGTGAACCTATGAAAATAACAGTCATCAGATGTTGGGCAGGTGGGAGGGCGGGGGGGATGGGTAAATGCACAACTAATGGGTGCAGTGCACACTGTCTAGGGGATGGACACACTTGTAGCTTTGACTCAGGTGTTGCAAAGGCAATATATGTAAACAAAGTGTTTGTGCCCCCATGATATTCTCAAAATAAATAAATATCAATGTGTTTTAACCGGATAATCAATGAACTGAATGCAGAGACACTGTATAGGTGCATGGGGGCTGGGCACTATTTTCAAAGTCTAAGTTTCAATGATTCAATGAGAAGAGTAAATCAGAAAATATCACTTAGATGCAAGTTTATTTTTATAAATGAGAGCTACTAGCATGTCCTCTACCAGTTACCCATTGTTATAAAGAAGACTTGTGAGGTATGATGAGATTTATGACTTCCTTCCTTAGTAAAAATTCCTAAGTTAATGATTAGTTTTCATTACCAACTTTGATCACATCACCTCCTCCTCCTCACTGCTAAAGTGAGTTCTTAGTTTCATAAAGTAGGCAATATTAAGGGGGGAAATGGGCACAGAATGAAGTAATTAATTATATTGTGGTCTCATATTTTTGTAATCCTCTATAGGTTTCACTTCACTGCCTCTCTTTCCCTATATATAACATTTATAGATAAAATTATATTCCTTTCCTGTTCATTCTGAGATTCATATTTCACATTATTCACAACTTCCTTAGAGTATTTAGATTTGGACATGTGAATGAACTATCTCATCTAACCATTGCTTTTTGATTAAATATATGAATCATGCATAATGTCTGTCATTTGCTATTCTGGCTGATTTACAGAGTTCATATTCAACTGTTAAAAAGTCATTAAGAGGAAGATATTTGGTAAATTGAGATCTACCCTGTGGTAAGGACTTAAGTATTTTAAGGAAAAAAACATTAATCATAAACTTTTGGCTTATTAATTGATAAAATAATTATTGATGACTAAATTGGGGGCAAAATTTGCTTTGGAAAGTGTGCATTATACTTAGTGTTGAAGAAAAGTAGTAGTCTACCTTGAAGAGAGTCCCAGATGACAACTGAAATGTTGAAATGGAGCTATAACTGTGATTGACCAGTAATCAAGCCAATATTCTATTATTCTGAATCAGTAGGTTACTATATAGTCAGTTGTTATGTATTTATTTGATTTATTTTCCCAAAACTCTACTATTACTTTCCAAATTGTTAAATATGCCTGTTGCATAGGGGAAGCTCTTAGCTGAGGATTGTGGAATCAATTTTTAGCATGTATAGAATCTGCATCACCTCTTGTCCATTAACATGAACTTTCTGGGTATTCATGCACAGTTTGAAATTAACTACTGGATTCAAATCTCCACACAGACCTGTCAAATTAAAAGCTTTAAATCAATAATCACTTGTTTGATCAATTTTGTGTACTTGCTATATAGTAGGTGTTGTGATATGCACTGGGGTTATAGAAAATAACAAAGGGAAAGAAGTTCCAAACTTACTAGAAATGACTGCTAATTAAAATTTAGTGTTCCAAATGTTTTAAAACACAACTGCACAGGATATTTTGGGAAAAATGAAAAAAAAAAAAGGTTATCCAATTTATATATGATGTGGGATTGAGGATGGGATTAAAAGAGGTGGGAAGATTGTGTGATTTCTTATAGATTTCTTATAGTAAAGAATACCACAATTTTGTTTTAAGAGATTTGAAGAAATTATATAGACAATGAAAAGGAGAAAAAGTAAAGTAGTCTTTACAGATTCATAGAGTTTGGAAAGGCAGATTATGTTTTGCAAATACAAGTGGGTCAGGAAGACTGGAATTTGGGGGTGAGAAGTGGATTATATGGGACACATTAAACAGAGAAGTAAATAGGGGCCTATTCACAATGGGTTATAGCTCAAAGAAAACAGTTGGATTTATATGTTGAAGAGACAGCTTTTAAAGATTTTTAAAGGGATGGTAGAAGGGTCAGGTATGTATTTCAGGAAATGTACTCTGCCAATATACACCAAGGATACATAAATTCCACAATTGTCATTTCATTGGAGCCAATATATCTTTCATTAAACTTTACTTATAGTAAGCATCCTTCATAAAAAGAATTTGTGAGGCCTAAAAAATGTCATATGAGAAGATGAATGAAATAGAAATGAGGAAACAGAGCAAAACTATATTCTAACTTGAAAAGCTAATATAGATGCCGTTACTGAATATAATATTTTATTCCTGTCATGTGAGGGGTAAAAAGGAGAGGGGATCTTTTTATTTGGTTTTTCTTATGTAAAAAGGGAGATGCCAACAATTCCCCAAAGACCAACCAATAATTTTAGACCTTTTAAGTTCTCATTAGACTTTCACAACAATGTCTCTTTCCTCAATCATTCTAATGAAGCACTACACCTGAACCATGCCCAAAAGGAAAGTATTATTAGAAAGTTTATTTCTTCTCTTTTCTTTTCTTGTTACATTTAACAACATGAGGTTGGTTTAAGGAAAGTCAGTAAAATGCAGACTATAAAGAAGCAAAGATTTTAAAATGTTTGGTGATTTTGTATCAGATGAATAACTCCTATTAATCTTTTGTAGAGATGAATAACTCCTATTAATCTCTAATTCAAGATAAAATTTTAAAAAAGAAAGGAAATGCCCAGTGTTGGCACATAATCTAGAAGCATCTTAAATAATATTGTAGATATTCCATTATTTGAAATTTAATAATGAAAGATTCACTGGTTACACCACTAGAATTTAATATATGTAACAAAGTGTTTTTTTCTGTAATTATTTGCATAAAAATAAATAATTGTTAGAAGACATTATTCTAGGCAATAAATGTTTATATTTTGAATCTCTCTTAAAATCTAGGAGTTCAGAATAGTGACTGATCAATGTAGTCCACATGTGGACTGATAGTCATTTATAAATCATGTACATTTACATGGTGAAATTTGTATGAGCTTTGATGAAATAAAAATAAGAGTTGCTGCTTTGGAATTTTAATTTACAGATAATTACCAAATCTAGGAAAAGAGAAATGAAAACATAGCCAATCAGTGATATTTATCTTGGTGTTTCCAAAAATCATAGACCATTTTAGAAAGTCAGTAAGTATTGAATTGTTGTGACCACCTTAATCAATATTTGGTATGGTAGACACAAACGCAGTATATTTTCTGAAGAGTTTGGTTGGATTAAGTATATGCCAGTCTCCACTCATTCTTATTAATACAATATAACTCTAATTTATATCTAATAAAAAATTATACAAATATGGCAGATATTTTTGGCCTTACTAAATACAGGTTTATTTTCAATTAAGAGAGTGTTCTCTTGGAAGAAATTAATTCCTGGACTTACCTGAGTACCCAGAATGATGACTGGCAGCTGACTTGGCAAAAGTCAAAAGGGAAATAATACTGAGACATTTAAAAAGAAGAAACAAGTCAACCAAATTCCATTTCAAATCAGTTTTTAAAAAAAAAATCTAAATTGCCAGACCACTAATCAAGTACTTGCTTTAATTAGTGTTAGAATTCATGCCTGTTTCATGGATAAAAATAACTGTAGTTTTATGACAATAAGTGACCTAATATGTTTTGGCATAGACATATTTATACATATTACATTCTTAGAAAGTTTGAAATTTGAAAATTATGCTATCTCTATTAGGGAAGAAAGAGGCTACATTTATTTTAGATACTTGTACTCATATATGTAAATTATTTCAAAATGGATACACAAGTGACAAGAAAATATGGAAAATACCTAAAATACTCAGATAAGTATTTAACACATCAGGGGAACTACTTTTACATTTATTGATAAATGAGCCACTCAGGTCATAAGATATTTCAGTTGAGTCTTGAGCAGGGAACTAACCAAAAATGGAGAAAATTCAATGCCTCTAGCCAGCACCAGGCCTTCATGTAAACAATCTGGATGGTTCAAACAGTTTGCTTCATGTTGTGGCTTGACTGTGTGTCATAATTATTTTCAGTCAACTGATGACACCTTATTTGCCAAACTGCAGAAACTTTTTACTTTTCATAGGCATCTTCAAAATATTAATAGCAGTCTCAAGCCAGTGAGAATGTATTTGGTATTGAATTACATCAGATTCTCTTCTATAGCTATAGCACAAGGGAATACATTCCTCAGCTAATAATGGGTGTGCAATTACCATTACAACTATCCTCCCAGAAAGTTTTAGATACAAGCCTATTGAACTCTTACTTAATCTGCATTCTTTTCGCAGCCAACACAATGGTAGCTTCTAACATAAAATATGCAATATAGTTTCTGAATGCTATCTTCCTGATAAAGTCTAATTAAAATGACTCTTGATCTCCCACCATTGGGTGAAAAATATATGGGCCTGCTTATCTCTGAATAATAGTTAAGTGAAGCGCTCTAGTAACTCTACTACTCAGAAGCAATATGATCGGGATAAGTTAGGAAAATTCCTTTCCTGGGCCTGGTGCGTGGCCTATAAGCCTAGCATGCCTATAATCCTAGCATTCTGAGAGGCCGAGGAGGGGATCCTTTGAGCTCAGGAGTTCCAGACCAGCCTGAGCAAGAGGGAGACCCCCCTCTCTACTAAAAAAAAAAAAAAAATAGAAAGAAAATAGCTGGACAACTAATGTATATATGATATATAATACATATATTATAAAATATATAAATTATATATTATATAATACATATATTATATAATGTATAAATTATCTGGGCATGGTGGCACATGCCTGTAGTCCCAGCTACTCAGAGGGCCTAGGCAACAGGATCTTGAGCCCAGAAGTTTAATGTTGCTGAGACCTAGGCTGCTGCCACAGCACTCTAGTCTGGGCAACAGAGTCAGACTCTGTCTTAAGAAAAGAACAGAAGAAAATTCCTTTCCTTATGGCTGTAGGATTTCTGGCAGCATGCTTCTTCAAAGCTAGCAAGGGAGACAGAGAGACCTTTCCTAGGGTAAGGATGTTGCTATATTTTTATATATCACATACATGGAATCATCTAGATACCACAACCATTGCTACATTCATTTCATTTTAGAAATCCACAGGTCCTGCCCAAACTCAAGGGGAGGGTATTACATAAAGAAGGTATTAATCTCAGGGGGATGGGAATCATATGAGCAATTTGTTTGCATGTGCCCTGGAGACTCTGATAATTTTAAATAGAGTTTAACAATCAGAACATACAGTATAGATAAATTCCCTAGATTCTAGGTCAATAGGTAATTGACAGAATATGTCCTCTGCTACTCTCTCTGTCTTTAAAAATTATCAAATATGTAGGACTCCACACAAACCTCCACTAGCTCACCAGTTATACTTTTATTTAGTCCTACATAAGTTTTAAGATTTCTTAAAAGTACTTGCAGAAAAGATACATACCTATGAGTCAGATGTGAAGTTATATTTTATGGTGAAAAAATTTGTGTTGCCATAATTAGGAAAGATAATTTATTATTTATCTTTAAATTCATATTTTTCTTCATTGATACTAATTATAAATATGTACCTACTGTATTTACTTGTGTATTTATTCATTATTTATTGTACTCTTTTTTCTGATTTTTAGATTCTTATCCCTGAAGGATCTAAGGTAGATTTTAAATTATGATAAAATTGAAAAATTTAAACAAAATTATTTTTAAAATTTAAACATAAAAGTATGCTCATATCCAAATTAAACAGAAATATGTGATTTATGAGGTCTTACATTTTGTTTTAATTGGGTTGAAAATTTGGACAGAATTTGTAGCCAAAATGAAATGAAGAACATTTTTTTTTAATATGGAAAAACTCACAGGAAAACAATAAAAAAATTAGTAATACTACAATAAAAATGCAAATTCAAAAAAATACAGTATAGTAACTATCTAAATAGCGTTATAATTAATCTGGAGATGATTTAAAGTATATGGGAGGATGTGCATAGATCATATGTAAATACTTCACCATTTTAGGTAAGGGACTTGAAATTCTGCAGATATTTTGGCATAAGCTGGGGAACCTTGAACCATATTCCCTGAAGATACAGAGGGACAACTGTACACTAAGGAAATTCAGGCACATTTACCCCAGGATACATGTAAAAGAGTGTTCACAATAGCATTGTCCATAATATTGAGAAACAAAAAGATCCAAAATGTCCTTCAACAGTAGAAAGGAAAAAAAAATTGTGACAAGTCCATTCAATTAAATGTTATAAAGTAATGAAAATAAAGAAACTAGACTACAGATAACAATATGAATTAATTTTACAAGCATAATATTGTGTAAAAAAAGAAAATTTTTTAAAATTAATTTTTCATGTGCATTTTCACAAAGGCCACCTTGATAGATACCATAAATGATGTTATCAATCAAATTCTATTAGTACCTGGTTACTGAAATAACCAGGTTGGTATAGTTTTATTCTGTAGTATTCCTTTGTTGAGTAATAAGGCATAACAAACCCCCACTACCACCGCAAGAAAACTCTGCAAGCTATAATTTGAAAATTTCAAATACTTATTTGGATAACAGCAAGAAATGTGATAGTGCATTTTCCATGAACATGGCAGTTTCTGATCATGTACGTATACTAAATATTATCTTGTTTCCAAAAGCACAATGCCATTTATCTCCTAAGTTTTAATTTTTTTGGTATTCTCTATGTATTACTATTTAGATTATATTAATGTATTTTTAAAGGTTAATATTTTTTCAACCAATTATTTCTTTGCTAATTTAGGTTTTTCATTTCCCCTTAAAATCTTTCCTTACAGAAGTAACTATCTACAAATACATCTCCTTGTGGTGAGGTCAAAACACTTTTACATTATAAAAGTACAAATAAGAACAATGTTTATTTCACTAGATTTTAAAAAATATAAGCAGCATAATTTTTGATAGTGGCCTTAAAAATCTTCAGTTTTCTGGGTAAAAAATAAAAAAGGTGAGTTTTTGTGTGTGTATATATACAAAACGTGTTGGGCATACAGTGATTTTTTAAAATATTTCACTTCTGAGATCAGTTCTTAAATCTGACATTGAAATTTTAATTTACAATATTCAATACAAAAATTTTTATAGACTATATTTAAGACAATGTCTTTTATACTGTATCATAAAAACAGTATGATTTTTAGAGCTGATTATAGAATACTAAAGTACTTAATCATTTTGTCATTTGCATTCTGAAAACTTTTTGATGAAGCAATGGTAGTATAATTCATTTGCTGGTACGACTTTATCCAGTTTTCCAGGGAAAGATGTTTTAGGCAATGCAGTAAAATGAGTAAAAGCATAAAACTGCAGATGACAACAAGAATGAGTGGAGAGATATAAGTAAGATCCCAATAAGTGGAAGGCAAAGTGGTTTGTTATGCAGCTGAAATGGAAGCCATGTAAATAGAAGTCATATTAATAAATGAACTGATTTGGTCACAGGGGCCAGAGGCTGCAATTATCTCTGAGAATTAACCACTTAGGTACTAGCATTGACTATAGTCAATAGCCACAGGTGAATGTGCACAGCGACTTTAGCCGACAGCCGTGATATGACTTTTCTAATTTTTCATTTATCAAAATAAAATTGTGAACATTTAAAAAAAGTAATGAAAGCATATGTGTATCTGTTACCTATTATGATTTACATTACAAATAAAGCTGCCTGTAAAGTAAAACAAGCTTTCAGTGCTTTAAAGCTTTCCTCATCACACAAGAGCAAAACGGATCCGTCACCAATGCACAGCACACACTATGGTGCGGACTATGAGTGGCGGCTGTGGGCAAGGTTTCACGGCCGGTGAGCGCCATACCGAGCGGCTAAAGCCTTGGGAAGATCAAATGTTTGCCTGTACGTTTTAAATTGAACAGCTTGAGTAATTAAACAGGTGAAAGGAGAATCCTTTTCTTCAAAATATGATGTTTTGACTTGACAATATGTCTAAGAAGGAGATTTATAATAAAGTGAAGTAGCAAGATGGAGAAGATGAAATTACAGAAGGGAAATGTAGTGACTAATATGGTTTGTGTAGGATGGCAGGGAAATGCAAATACTCTGAGAATATGAGTCTTCTCTAGCTATGAGCTTTTAGTTGTGTGAGCTTTTTAAGGAATAAGGGGAAGTTTTTGCTTTATTTTTTGTGTTTCTAAGGAACTAAACCTTACCAAGTATTTCCTGAGCTATGTAGCAAATCATTATTATTAATCATCATTATCATAATTATTATTTATGGAGCCCTAACTATGTGCCTGGCATAGTACCAACTCTTTATGCGCATTTTGTTCTTTTTAAATCTTCATTGGCATTCCATGGGATAAATTCAATTATTACCCTCATGTTACAAATGAAGATATTGACATATAGCCATGTTAAGTAGCTTGAGCAATGCTTTTCTAATGCAGGGAAGTGCACACTCATGTACTTCATAAACAAATATATATTACAAAAGGAGACAAAACAAACAAAAACATTTTCTCATGGAGCTTATATTGGCAGTGTTGTGAATGTAATGAATAAACAAAACAAATAGGTAAAATATATAATTGGTAGACAATGACAAACACTATGCAGAGAAACGTAGGAATGGTGACAAAAAAGTTCTAGAGTAGGGACACAGGAAGGTTTTGACGAGATAGCAACATCTAAATAAAGACCGAAAGGAGATCCCAGAAGCTCTGTGGGAAGACAAAATTCCAGAAAGTGGGAATGTTCAAGGCAGAAGTCTATTTAGTGATTCGATTTCAAGAAACAGCAAGAACAATTTAGCTAGGAATGATTGGGAAGGATCAGATTAGTGAAATAGTAGCAGGTGGTAATAAATAGAAGATATGTAGAGATGTGTGGAATAATTTGATTCAAACAGATTGACAAATAGTATGAACAACTCAGGGAGATTATTTAGGAGGCTTTTGCAATAATCGACATTTTGCAGGGCAAAGTGTTAGTTCCCTTTGATATCACTCACTGCTGCTATTAAATGGATCATTGGTCCTAGCTATACCTGCCTGTAGTTTGTCTCCTCCTTAGGTTGGCCAAGGTCATCCTGCTGCACGTTGTTGGTTGGGTTGTCCTTTGGCTGAAGGGCTAATATACAGCCTATGCCCACTGACCAAACTGTATACAGTGGTACTCACCAGCTGTGGATCCTTTTTGCCTGTTGCTCAGAGAGGGGATGTTTTCTTCCAGAGAGAACTCCTTTTTATGATTGTCACAAAGTGCTATATTCTTTATCTAGGTTTTTGAAGGTAGTATTATATACTCCAGTATGTCTGATCATGGGTAAGAGAATAATATTCTTGTCTTCAAATTTGCTTCAACAGTCCATGAGAGGAAAAAAAGTGCTATAGTCATGACATTCTTAAAAATATTAATAATTAAAAGAGGCAGAAATACTATCTTTTCTAATATGTTGTTAATATTAACACAGTTATATACAGGTAATGGGTTTAACCAAAAACAAGAGTAAGTAGTAGATAATCAGAGACTCCCTGGTGGCCAACTTAGATAATAACATTAATAAACATGTTCTCTTTGAAAGGGTACTGTTGGTTAATCACAGATAGAGACCCATGGTTGGAGGAAAAATTTTAGCATATGAAGAGTAAAGTTTGTTCTAAGCTAGAGAAATAATGTGATTTTCGGTAATATAAATGCCCATTTTAATATCTGAGCTGCTAGGAGAGAACATCATGGGCAATATAAATAAAATGAAAAAGGATTTCTTAGTTGTTAGAAAAAATATTGTTATTAATTTATAATTATTGCAAAAATACCTTGAATTATTAAAGGAAATTCCAGAAAATCTAAATACTTTAATATTGTATGTTGGATTTAGGGAAATCATTTGTCTGTTGCCAGCTGATCAACTAAATCTAATTATTATGACATGTTGTACATAAACTTAGGGTCTTAATATTTTTATCTCTTAATGTTAGTTGTCAAATAATTGATACATGCTCATAGTACAAAATTCAGAATTTAAAATAGTCTTCTTAGTGAAAAGTGAATCTTTCATGCTTTTCTCACTGAGCTATTTTGTTTCCATCCCTAGAGGCAAAGATTATTGACTGCTCCTTTTTCATATATCCAGAAATGTGCCTTGGAGGTATAAATATATAAGTTAAAGAATATTTCAGAGACATTTTATGCAGCTCTAAACATAGAATTCATAGAAAATTATACACACATACTTATGTTTGCATAGTTTGTATAACTAACTGTATATATAGAGCGATGTTTTTAAAATTTGTTTCCTCCCACACATTGGAGCATACTACAAACATACATTCAGTGGTCCCAACCTTTCTTTTATTCACTTTGTAAGTCTTGAAATATATCTCTAAGATATAAAGCTGGCAGTGGAATTGCTGGGTCAAGAGAAGTATATAAATTTAAAATTTTGATAGACAACGCTTATTGCTCTGCCTAGATTTGGCACCCATTTGAATTCTCACCTTCAATGTTCACCAGACTATTGCCCCACACCCTCATTTACACAGTTGGTTACCAATTTTATGTTACATTTTGGAAACTTGCAGATGAAATGTAATATGCAATTTTAGGTTGCATTTCTTTCATCATGAAATAGATTAGACACGTTTTCATATTGCATTTATTTTGATAAATAACCTTTACCCATTTTTCTGCCAAGTTGTCTTTTTCTTAACTCTCAATATTACATCCTCCTATGTAAGCAGGTCGGATTGTGTAGATGATAGAGTCTCCTGCTTTTCTTAGAGTTTTGCTGTGGAACTTACATTTGAGCTCGCCCTATTTTGCACAAAACACACTTAATTTTTTTCCTGTGGCTTACATGAACATAGATGGTGTCACTAGCTGGATTTAGGGGGAAGCATTTAGGGTGAGATGTCTATTAAGGAGTGACCTGGGCATCAAAATCTACTGAAGGGAGGAGGCGGAAGCAGCATGGGACCAAAAAAGCCAAGCTGCGATGCACGTCCCATAACAGCTCTGCTGATTCTACAGAGAGCTCGGGAATTCAAATGCCGCTGAGATGCCAAGACTGTGTGTGCCTTACTGATCAAACACTGGATGAAATTCCCTGCAAAGGGAAATGACCTTGAGACACTCTGGAACTGGCAACCCTTGAAAAGGCTAGTGGCTGAAGGTGTCTGCCCACAGCACCCCAAGCAATGGGACAGCAAGTCTGTCACTAAAGGGAGATTGGATGGGCACGCATCACATTGTCCACAACAGATGGGGACAGAGCCCTGATGAAAATATGAAAATGTGATTGCTTCTGTCATTAATTCTCTTTAAAAGGGCTTATATTTAATACGTGGCATTGAATAACATTTGGATCACATGGACATTATTTTTAGGTATTTCACTAGGCTTAATTTGGTTCTTGAAGGGATTTCTTCAGTCTTTTTTTCTCAACATATTAGCAATATTTTTATGAATTTGGAGTTCTTTATAATCATAAAAGTAAAAAGTTGTTATGTTTAGCTTGGAGGTAATGCAAATACAAATTGCACTGAGGATAACTCCAGCTAACAAATTTCAGTCATCAATATTCAGTTATCTCAGACTTTTGGAGAGAGTATTTTCTCAATTAAAATGTTATAATGCATCAAAAATTAAAGTTATTTTATAACTTTGAATAAGAGTTCACACTTTTTTTTTTTGAGACAGAGTCTCACTTTGTTGCCCAGGCTAGAGTGAGTGCTGTGGCATCAGCCTAGCTCACAGCAACCTCAAACTCCTGGGCTCAAGCAATCCTCTTGCCTCAGCCTCCTGAGTAGCTGGGACTACAGGCATGCGCCACCATGCCAGGCTAATTTTTTCTATATATATTAGTTGGCCAATTAATTTCTTTCTATTTATAGTAGAGACGGGGTCTCGCTCTTGCTCAGGCTGGTTTCAAACTCCTGACTTGGAGCTATCTGCCCGCCTTGGCCTCCCAGAGTGCTAGGATTACAGGCGTGAGCCACCACGCCCGGCCAAGAGTTCACATTTTTTAAAAATTAAAAATAATAAGGCCAAATTAAAAACATTTCAAAACATAAAATGATGGCATGATATTGGAGACAGATATGACTAAGAAGCTGATTAAAATATGTAGATTAGTCCATTCACCATTCAGGTGTGGAGCACATATATAGCCCTGGCTCAAGTCATGTATCAAAAAAATCTGTACCCCCTAAATATTTTGAAAGAAAAAAATAAAGAAAACCTGAAAAAATATGTGATTGCATAATAAGGATAATTATTTTCTTTACATTATTTTTAAGTTATAAATTAATTTAAAAAGAGACTTTTTATTTTGTGTGAAGGATTATAGGAATAAGTAATTTTGGTTTTTAAGTAATTTTAATTTTAAATTAGTTTACCAGTTTCAAGGTTTACCAAAATAATATTTCATATTTATTGTTTAATAGATGAATGCTTAAAATGATATAATTTTAATTATTTAAATGGTAACTTTTCTTAGCAAAATTCCCCAGATTAGCTAATAATGTTTGAGGCTATGAGGATCTGAATCCAAAAGACACTAAGTATAACAACTTCCTAATCACATGAGTGCTATGCAGGCCTCCAATTTCTCAATAATATTATTAATAGATATAGAAAAAAAAAGTATAGTCCACTTTTGCATGGAATGATTAGATGTGTGCTTGTATTTCAGAAAGATTTATTTGTACATATATTATAACAATATAGATCAGAGTGGGGTTTAGAAACTGAATCAAAATTGTCTGTAAATTACAAACCAACTATATGAGAAGAAAGACAAAGCAATTTCTAGAATTATATCAATTGGTAGGCAGTAAAAAGGGTAAGTCCTTAGAATACAGAACTAGAACAAGATACATTTTGAAAGAGATGTGATTTGTTGGAAAGTGAAAATATGAAACGTGGTTTCAAAAGCACTTCTACACATATCATTTTTGGTTTGACATTTTTCTTTCTTAGGTTAACTAAATTAAGTCTATTATGCTTGCAAATCAATATTTAATACAGTGCAAATAAAAGTGCTATGGAATTTCATAGCCAAGAGAGAACAAGAGTTGTAAAATTGGTGAATTAGATTCTGAAAATAGGCCTTAGAAATAGCTTTAGTGAACAATGGATTACATTTTGTTACAAGGGGCAATTGAAACATTTTTTGACATAACTCAAACTTCCATAACTCAAGAATTGCTTGGCAGGTGTCATAATTCCATTGTGTTTAAAACTACAAACTGTAAAAATGATAGAATTTGCCAGCCAATTCTATTGAATGATTGAATAGTAATTAGAATTTGATTCTATGATTTTTACTAAGATACACAAGTCGAGGATAAAAAGATAAATTGAAAATGCTACTCCAAATATAGCTGGGATAGGTACATTAATAACGGGCAAAATAGACTTGAAGGCAAAAAATATTACCAAAGATAATAAAAGGCACAAATCACAAGAATATATAACAATTTCCAGTTGCAATGACCTAAAAATATAAACATAATATTTATAAAGAAATATTAATAAACTAAAAAGTAATATTGACAAGTCCACAATGATAACAGAATACTTTAATGTGCCTCTTTCAGTAATTGAGTGAAAAATAGATAAAAATCATTAAGGATAATGGAAAAACAATGTTCATAGCAAATTTAATGACATTTAAATAGAACATTATACTGAAAAAAAGCATGATATTCATGCTTTTGAAGTGCATCTTGAACAGTCACAAAAACTAATCATACACTGGGTCATGAAAAATATCAATAACTTAAAAAAGTCATAAAATCTGCTCTCTGGATCTGCTCTCTGGCCATAATACAATTTTGCTGTTAATCAACAGTACAAAAGCTAAATAAAAAAATAAATTCATATATTTAAACATTAGCAAACCACTTTAAATGTTTATGGCAGCACAATTCACTATTGCAAGGACATGGAAACAACCCAAGTGCCCGTCAATTCATGAGTGGATAATTAAAATTTGGTATATGTTCACAATGAATTACTCAATTCTAAGAAATGACAGCAAGCTAGCACCACTTATACTATCCTGGATTAAGCGTAAGCACAGTATCCAAAGTGAGACAACACAAGACCAGGAAAATAGACTCCACATGTACTCGCCATCAAGCTGGTACTGACTGATTAAAACTATGGTGCTCAAATGGTGGTAGTGCTCAACAGGAATTTGGGTTAGGAAGGGTAGACCCACATCTTAGGGATGTGGTGAGCATTGTGAAGGGGAAGGGTATACCTCTAACCCTTCTTAGGGAGAGGCAAAGATAAAATGTAACCAAAATAAGAAAGAAAGAAAGAAAGAAAGAAAGAAAGAAAGAAAGAAAGAAAGAAAGAAAGAAAGAAAGAAAGAAAGAAAGAAAGAAAGAAAGAAAGAAAGAAAGAAAGAAAGAAAGAAAGAAAGAAAAGAAAGAAAGATTTATTGGATGTCGGTGGGTGGGAAGGGAGAGGAGGGAATTGGTATACACTTACATAATGAGTATGATGCACACCACTTGGAGGATGGATTTGCTTAAAGCTCTGACTTGAAGGGTGAGGGGAGAAAAGGGCAATATATGTAACCTTAACAACATTTGTACCCCCATAATATGATGAAATAAAAAAATCTAAAAAAAATAAATAAATAAAAATGGAAATTAGTTAATATTTGAATGAAATGGTGTAAAAATGTTAATTATCAATATTTGTAGAATGTAGTTAAAGAGAATTCTATATCTTAAATGCATGCAAATATTAGAAAAAAACAAATTATAATTAATGAGCTGAGAATCTCAAGTCAAAAAAGAGTAAAATAAACTTAAAAATAAAAAGATGCATAAAATATTAGAAATAATAACAAGAATTAACGAATCAGAAAGCAAATAACCAATGGAGATGATCAACATATATATTTAAAAGTTTGACAACATTTATCAAGAGAAAGAGACACTAAAACAACGTCAGGAATAAACAAAAAAGTAAGTATCATTACAGATGCTGCAGTCAATAAAAAGATAAGAATAAAATATTATTGTCCATTCTATGTTGATGCCTTTGAGAATGTAGGTGAAATGGAAATTTTTCCTAGAAAATGTCAATTACCAAAATAGACATGGAAATATAGAAAAATTATAAATATTTCAACAAACATTATAGAAACTGAATCAGTAAATAAAAATCTTATGGCAAAGAAAACTTCATGAATAGTTTCTCTAGTAAATTCTATCAGTCATGAAATAAACTATTAAAATATTAAACACTTCCAAAGAATAGAGTGTGAGGCACTTTCTTCCAATTAATTTATGAGTCAGCATCATCTTAACACCAAAACCTAAATAGGATCTTTTATGAATAAAAATTATAGTCCAATATTACTTAGAGATAGAAAAAGTCCTTGAAAAATTATTATGCTCAAATCTTATCCAAAAACATTTTAAAAGAATAATACAACACAACCAAGTTGGATTTATTACACACATGCATGGTTAGGGATATTAAAGGTACTCAGTATAATTCACCATATCAAAGATTAAATGAGAAAAATGATAGTTGTAGAAAATAACTTTGGATAAAATCACCAGCCATTCATTAAAAAAAAAAACACTAAGAACTTTTATGACCATAGGAATTGAATAAAAATTCTTCAAATGATTAAACATTACCACGAATATTCTACAGTAATATATGACATTTAAGAATGAAACCCAGAGAGCTTTTCCTTCCTATTCCCACTTCTATTAATTGTTCCACAGGATGCCCCAGGGAATAACAGAGAGAGAGAGAGAAAACTTAGGAAAACACCCAAATTTGTGATTATTCATAGACATTGTGATTGTATACAGAGAAAATTCAAACAATTCAACAGATCAACTTAAGATTTAATAAGAGTAGTTTTCAGAATTACTTGATTCAGAGTCAACATACAATAATCAAATATAAAAGTATATTTCACCAAGAAATATTTAATGCTTACCAAAAGTAGTGCCATTTATAATACCATCAAGCATATCAAGTACATAGAAATAAATCTAACAAAAGAAGTGCAAGACTAGTATAGGGAAAATGATAAAATATTATTAACACTTCAGAAGACCCAAATAAATAGAGTTATATGCTATGCTCATGGATTTGAAGACTCAATATTGTAGAGATGTCAACTCTCTCAAATTCATAGATATAAGCAATGCAATGAACTCAGAATCTCATTGTTTCTTTTTAAGTTGACAAGCTCATGCTGACATTTCCCAGGAAATACAAAGTGCCAGTAATAGCCAAGTCATTCTTATAGAGGATAAGTTTACCCTTCAAGCAGGGACTTTAGCAAATATTAAGGCTTATTATAAGAATATCAAAAACAAAACATTAAGGAATACCAATGAAGCAAAATAATAAACATCACAGGAATAGATATGCACATTTATGGGAACAGGACTTCTCTAATGGAAGACATTAGAGAAAAAAGGATTATTCAGTTTATGGAGCTGATGTGCCTGATAAGGGAAAACTTTTCACCTGATTTTTTTCAAAATTATATTAGTATGTCAAGGCCTTTACTCTTTCAACTTTTATAACCATATTTTTAAACTCTATGAAGAGCTCTCACAGAATTTTGATGAAAATTACATTATACTTTGGTATAATTGAGACAAATTTACCATACTGGCTCTCTACATTAATAGAGTATTTAACTTTCCATTTGCCTGAGTCTTGTTTGATGTTCTTTAAGAAATGTGTATAATTTTTCTCATACGTGCTTTACAAATGATTTGTGAAGTTAATGCCTTGATAATTCTTGATGTTGCTGCTCTAGTGAATGATATTTTTAAAAATACATTTTCTCACTAAATATTAGTTTTGAGTAGGAATGCTCTGATATGCATCTGAAAGTCTGAGTTTATTGTATTTTGTATGTAGCTAGTCATATATTTTTGAAATAATATGTTTTCTTTTCAATCTTTATGCATTTTTGTGGATTTTCTAAGTATAAAATCAAATTATCTGATAAAAAGTTTTAGATCTTACTTTTCATCCATTATGTATCTTCTTTATTTTAATAGTTTTCTTAAACTAAGACCTTGAGCAAGATTATGAATAGAGGTAATGATATCAGGCACCATTGTCTCTTTCCTGATTTTAAACTCCTGATTCTATCTTTAATACTGAATGAGCACTCAAGAAAAAAAAATTCTCTTCACCTGCAAGATTCACCAGACATTTATGAATAAATAACTAATTCCAATCTTACAAATTCTTGCAAAATGTAGAAAAGGAAGTCAAACTCCTTAACTTGTATAAATTTAACCAATTTTTCAAAGAAAAAAATCTCGATAAAGGCAAATCACACGTGTGAAAATATAAGATAATAACACTACCACAGATGCAAATAATTCTAAACAAAATATTATTGAATAAGGTCTAGCAGTACATAAAAGTGAGAATAAAACTTACCAAGGTGATTTTCATTAGACAATAAATTGTTGCAAACCATAATTATTGCAATTATTGCAAACCACATCATGAACAGATTTTATGATAATTAAATTAATTAAAAATGCATTGAGTAAAATTCACATCCATTAGTGATGAAAAACTATGGCAAGCAGAATAAAAAAAATCGATAAGCCAGGAAATTATACCTATCAAAACTAAAATAAATCTAGTATAGGTCATGAAATGTTGAAAACATTTCCTCTGAGTTAGCGAACAAGAGGATTGCCTCATGCCATCACTACTGGTCATGAAAGTTCTTGAGGGCCTGGTGGATACAGTAGAACTGATCCAGTTGTTAAACAAGATTTGCAAAGTAGTATGTAGGGATAAAATCATTCTTGGTTATATGAACAGTATATGAAAATATGTAGGTAGAGAAAAGGGCAAGATATGTAAGGAGAAATCAGAAAATTGTCTAACATAACTAAAATATCAAGTGTGTGAAGATTCATAGAATAAAAAATGAATGTCACAACAATTTGTACAATCAATTTAGGTGAAACATAACAAAGGAATACCGTTTATATAAGTAAATAGAACCAATGTATTTTTATGAGTTGTCTCAAGCAGATACATTTATGATGGTTGAAATATTAGTGCATATATTAATAATAAGGATTAATATGAATGTGACTAGTGCTGTAAAAAATATATACATACATACATGCGTGTATATGATTTAGTTACCTTTTTTAATATATCTGGTTTTCTGCATCTAACTTAACAAAATGATCAGAGACACTGTCAGCTTTAATGTCATACTTCTTATTCCAGAAATATAATACATCTTTTTGAACCAGTTCAAAAGTGAGAACAGCATTACAAATGGAGAAAAATCATTTGTTCTTTGCCTATTTTCTAAAATTTTCCCTGAAAGTCCACATTTTAATTTGATTTTAGGGTTAATAACAACATTTTCAACTTAATAAAACATGTCTTGCTTTCCTCAGAAGTTAATGGCGGGCAGAGCAGACAAAAGTCTTGCACTTTTGTTTTAACAGTCCGTTATGTTGGCTCAACTTACAATCTTCACAATCTTTGTTGCAACTTAAAAGCAGACTGTGTTTATGAGCATATTTCACTTTCAGACACCGTAAAAGGAAGGTGGGGACTTAATCAAATTGTAGTCACTTTGAGCTAATGTTGTTTTTTAAGTTTCCCATCTCTCTGCAACTTTATGACTTCTGTGAAATAAATATACTACCTAGTGGTAAAGAGAGACTGGTTGCCAAATACCAAATATGTACTTTATGTAACACATTTCATTTTTAGTGGAGTATTTTGGCAACAAGAAGATCTTAAAATAATGGCAATAAAAAAATGCAAGTATATATGATTAGACCTCTTAGTGTTCCTAGAAGCACGGTGTGTGTATGTGTACGTGTGTGTGTGTGTGTGTGTGTGTGTATGACAAACCTGAAAGAATTCTTTTTAAAAATCTGATAGAACAGCCCAATATCAGTACATAAGAGCACCTTGTATTGGGGATTAATTTCTTTGTCAGCCTTCTAAACAAAGCACTGACTATCCTAGTGGCCAAAAGAATATGTATCAGTGGCTAAAACTTCACATCACAAGAAATAAGTTTGCCAAGGTGCAAATATTTTAGGTTTATGATATTTTGAAAGGTTGACAGATGACCACTATATATATGTTATTTACTAAATTGAAGGAGGATACCTAGAAGATAAGTAAAACAACCACATCCTCTCCCTTCCCCCCCAAAAAAAGTGAAAAACGGGAGACTATAGCTAATATTGCCAATAATGGACAATTTTCTCTACCCTTTAAGTCTATTTTGTACATGTATATATGTATCATTTTCCCAGTATATTTCATTAGAGCTTTATCTGCCTTTTCTAGGCCAAATTGTAAATGACAAATATATAATAACAAATCTATTGAGAAGATGCATTTCTTGAAATACACTTATGGGTATTATAGGAAACCCTGTCAAATGCCTTACAGAAATATGAATGTATTTTATGTGGTATTTCCCAGATATATAAGCAAGTCTTTTTCAGTAATTTACAGGAATTATAATTTCCCTTTCTATGTCCTTTTAAATTATTACCTTAATGATATATTAAAGGATACATAAAGGATTAAAGGATACATAAAATTAATGTCTAATGGAAGAATAACTGATAATTAAAATTCTTTATAGACAAATTAATACATTCATTTAAGTTCTCTCCTGTGATAGCACAGTCCTTGCTGAATTGACTAGAGCCCATCTTGGAAGTTTCGACTTCTCTTCCCATTCTTGTCCCACTCAGCAGGCAACTAAAATATATCTTGGAATGGAAATAAATCTTAAGTTAATAACAGTAAACTTGGATAGAAAACAAAGGTTTAACTAGGCATGAATTTGTTGGAGAATGGAGTCATGTTCAGGTATAAACCTCAAAAGTATAGAGAGATCATCCATAATTTATTTAACTATGCACAATCATGACTAGGAAACAATCACAGAGTCATGACATTATACAACATAGTTTCTGTGTTGAATTCAATAATAATGCTCTGTGTTACACATCAAATCTGCTTTCTAACAGTTTTGTTGAGGTATACTTTATACACATAAAATTTACTCATTTTAAAAGTCCATTTCAATGACTTTCAGTAAATATACAAAGTTATACAACAATCACCTCATCCAATTTTAGAACATTTATATTAACCTCAAAAGATCTTTCATGTCCATTTGCAGTCACTACTTTTTCCTTCCCCCAGCTGCAGTGAACCTGTAATTTCCTTTCTGTCTATGCAGATTTGCCTTTTTCTGGACATTTCATATAGGTCAAATCATAAATTATGCAGTCTTTTGTGTCTGGCTTCTTTCAGGTAGCATAATGTTTTTGAGGGTCATCTATGGTGTAGTGTGAGGAGTTGGTAGTTTCTTCCTTTTTTTGATCAATAGTATTCCATCATATGAATATTTCACATTGTGTCTATTCAGAAATCTATTGATGGACATTTTGGTTGTTTCCATTTTTTGGCTATCATGAATAATTCTTCTATAAACATTCCCATACAACTCTTTTTGTGGTCCTGTATTTTCATTTCATTTGGACAGAATGCTAGAAGTAGATTTTCTGGTTTCTACGTAAATTTATGTTTAACATTTTGAGAATTACCAAACAACTTTTCAAAAACTAGTCCCATCATTTGACATTCCTGCCAGCAATTTTTCCACATCCTCACTACTCTTTTTATTGCCTGTTTGATTATTGTCATTGTAGGAGGTGTAGAATGGTATATTACTATGGTTTAATGTGCATTTTCCTAACAACTAATGATGTTGAGCATATTTTCATGAGTTTAGTGATCAATCATGTATTTTCTTTTCTCATTTTTATTGTGCGAAATTTTTCTTTGCATATTTAAGAAATAAAACTGTTTTGTATCTGAATTGCAAATATTTCCCCCCAGTAGATGATTTGCTTTTCATTTTCTTGTTTCTTTTGAAAGTTTTTAATTTTTATAAAGTTCAGTTATAATTGAGTTCTTCAATGGATTGTGGTTTTAGTGTTATATCTCAGAAATCTTGAACTTGAAGTCATGAAAATTCTATGTTTTCTTATAGAAGTTTCATAATTTTACCTCTTTCATTGAGAGTTATTATCTAGTTAAGATAATTTTTGTGCATATTGTGAGGTAAGGATAAACATCTGCATGTGCATAATTATCTCAGCACCATTTTTTGAGAAGTCCATCTTTTCCCCATACAATTGCCCTGGCACCTTTGTGAAAAATGAATATACCACCAATGTATGAGTTTATTTTGGATTATCAAATCTATTCCATTGATCTACATATCTATTTGTATGCCCGATCAGACTGCCTAGATTATTGTAGCTTTAAAGTTAGCAAGTCATCAAAGTAAGTGAGTAATTTGACACAAAGCATACAGATAGTATCATCACGTGAACATATATGATCTTACTAGCATTGGAAAAAAATATGAATTAAAAGAATGCTAAGATTCAAATAAACTCTTAGTAAACTAGAACAATGAATTAAGAGTTATAAAATCGAGTATAAATTTAAACTTTGCAAGTTCATGTTTGTCTATACCCTGAAGAAAAAATATAAGCATTTTTAAAACAATGAACACAATACTGTATCCTGTATGAGAAAGAGAAAAGAGATTCTCAAATAATCAACAAATCAAGGCTGGATGCAATGGCTCAAGCTTGTAATCCTAGCACTCTGAGAGGCCGAGGCAGGAGGATTGCTTGAGCTCAGAAGCAGGAAGATTGCTTGAGCTCAGAAGTTGGAGACCAGCCTGAGCAAGAGCTAGATCCTGTCTCTACTATAAAGAGGAAGAAATTAGCCGAACAACTAAAAATAGAAAAAATTAGCCAGGCATGGTGGCATGTGCCAATAGTCCCAGCTACCCGGGAGGCTGAGGCAGTAGGATTGCTTGAGCTCAGGAGTTTGAGGTTGCTGTGAGCTAGGCTGACGCCATGGCACTCTAGCCCAGGCAAGAGAGTGAGACTCTGTCTCAAAAAAGAAAAAAAAAAAATCAATCATATGGCATACTACAATATCAATAAAATGAGATAAATGCATCCTCTTTCAGAAATGGAAATATAGCATAAGAAATTATATTAGGTACATAAGCAAGATTGAAAATAAAAAAAAAACAGTTATGAGAGTATTTTACCATATTGCTTTGGATAAATGACAAAGATGAGATGTAAATTTGTTTGTGCAACAAGTTGTATTCTACAAAATTTTCTAAATTAATAATTATCACACAATTGTTATATATATATATATCACACAAATATATATATATTTTAAAAGCAACATAATTTTATAAAAAACTCGTGTGTGTGTGTGTGTGTGTGTGTGTGTGGCAACCAATAACGATGTGCAAGCAATGAAAACAATAATTACAATACTTCCTAATCTTAATTGGGTAATAAACCTACAGATCTCAGCATTTGTGGAATAAGAGTTCAAGAGTTTTAGGTCAGAAGTACAGATTTCAGGTGATAGGTGAGATTAATTGAGTCAAGAAGACAAATCAATAGCCACAAAGTCCTGGAGAATCTTTCCTCAACAGTAGCTCATGCATTTTAATGATTTTATTATTTTTTAATGTTCCATTTCTTATACTTTATGTCACTTCATTTCTTACATTTCTATTGCCCTCACCTATGCCTCACTTCCACCACATCTCTTCTAAATTTCTCATTCCCTCATTCCTCCTATTGTCTCAAGACTGTAATCATTTGGAGTCTAGTTATTTTTAAAGGGCAAGATGCCTCCACAGTTTAAGGTCTCAGAACTATAGAGCAGCTATTGGCAAGACACTCAAGAGATACAGAGCAAATGAGTGAAATGAATGGCATGTCTTATCTATCCTCAGAGGCAAAGATATCACTGGTAGCAATTTTTTGTATTATGAAAAGAAAGACCGAGGGCCAAGCTGGGACCTGGAACAAGAGATTGCAGATAAAGACATCTGCAGCAACAGTTTCCTCCCCAGTATGCCAGCACATAGCACATTCTGAGACGCTCTGTGCAAAATTCCAGCTGTCTGACATCAGAAGTGTTCAGAGATAAGCACTGAAATATAAAATCTGATGAATCTTTTACTGTCTAATGTGAATATCTGTATTGCTCTCCTAATAATGTTACTGCTGCGAGAGAGGGAGTAGAAATATTTATTAGCTACTCATTAGATGACCATATTTTAAACAGTCTTGTACAAGCATATGTGGTAATTATGATTTAGTATGGCAATTATGATGTGTTTTCTTTTCTTATACATCTTCTTTTTTTCAGCTGGCATAGTGCTATGCTTAATGCCTGACATTTGGCACAGTGTTCTGCATTGTTCTAGCTGTTGAAGGTAACCTGTACTCCTTTTCCATTTAGATCACGGAGGTTAATTGATGATGTGCCTACTGACCTGTTAAAAATAGCTAGTCTTTGGGCTTAGAAAACAATAGCCCTAATTGAATGCTTTGGAAATGACCTCATAAGCAAAAGTTTTTCTCTGTCCTTCTCTTGTCCTCCTACCTCTTAGTCCCACTCTCCCCTGAGGCCAGCCGTAGAAACTAGAATCTCTCTTCTCCAAGGTAGGTCATAGAAACCAGAGCCCCCTTTCCCTCAAAGCCAGCCATAAAACCTAAAAAAAAAAAAAAAAATTGAAACTTACCCTCTGCCCCATTTAAAAAACTGGCCATAAAGAAAATATCTGACCTACCTTAAGCATAGTTCATAAGACCCCCATTCCAGAAAGAATCTGCCACTTACCCAGAAGGAAATAAGGCATGCTCAGAGAGGCCAACAAAAATCTAAATAGACAGGCCTTGCTGAGTTTCAACACTTCTTCTATTAGCATTAGATCATACTCTTTTTGTCCAATCATATTTCTACATGATTGTCTATATTTTGTTGAATCTAAGCATAAAAATGGACAATTTCCCGTATATCTTTGGATCTTCATTCTGAAGGCTCTCATGTATACAAATAAATAAATTTATATACTTCTTTCTCCTATTAATCTGCTTTTTGTGAGATGATCTTTCAGCAAACCTTCAGAGGGTCAAGGGGAGCCTCACCCCTTTTGCCCATACTCTACGATGCACAGGAATCTGTCACACCATATATAGCACTCAACTCGCAATGTCCCTGCCTCATGCTGGCATTGCAAAGTTGTGATTTTTAAGAAAAGAGTATTTACCATCTTGGTATAGCAAAACAAAAAACTACTGTCACACCTCATTATGTCAATAATAAAAAGAGAAAAGTATAATGAGTGTTCCAAATGTGGGGCTTCACAAGATAGTTGCAAAGAATTTTATCTCTAAATCAGTGCCTCTGTCCAAAAGAAATCATGATTGCTTTCTACAAGTAAATGTAACAATAACCAATGTATTGCAAATATTTTAAAATTTTCTGTGTATTATGATGTTTTGACAACTTAAAAAGACATTCCTGGGTGTGAAGAGACTGCACCTGTTAGGGTTAGCTAATTCTCAGAGACAGCAAATGGCTCAACTGGGAGCATGTCTTTAATATGCAAACTAACCCATCAGGAGCCATACCTTCTCCATCTGGCTCATACACACAGGGGGGCAATATTCATTCCATGCCTCAACATCCAACGTGCCAGGCAACTAGGGGCCATCCCTATAGCTGAAAGCCCTTCTCAATTACTCAAACTAGCCATTCATCGATGCCTTGCCTTTCCAAGAAAACCCCAATAAAGGCAGTGGCCTAAATTTTCCCTTCTTTCCTGTCTTCTGACTGCTAACCAAGTGGGTGTCTTTTCCATATGAACCTGACTGGCATGCCATGCCTTCAGGACCTGTGGGTATTAACCATTTTGTTTTCCTGGGCCTCTCCTGTGTCTTCACTTGCGGCCGTAACTGAGCATCCCATTAAAGAATACGAATCAACAAACACCTTTAATTTTTGATTGTTACACCAAAAAATATCTCTTAAGATGCAATTCTGTAGTTATCTTAGCGATTTGGATGTTATAAAATAAACTTTTATAAAATATTTTACAAAATAAAATGCTTTTTATACTTTTATAAAATATTTTTAGATTTATAAAAGATCTAATTTTATTGATTGCTCTTATAACTGGTACAGCCAGTTTGCCAGCTTATTTTAGAAAATAACCTCCCCCTCGCTTTGTTCCTTGCTACATATATTGATATATTAATATAACTAATTACCTGTTTGCTTGGAAATTCTAAAGGCTAATCTCGAAGTAACCCAAGCGTGAAACAGAGAGGGCAGTTGCAATTATCTTCAATAAGAAATCAACACATGATTAATCTATAACTTGACCCCTACCAAGGTGCTGCCAACCAGAACTCCAGTGGCCCATTACTCAGGATAGCCATGAAAGGATGACAAGCAGACCCACACCCTGCATCACTCCTGCATGTACTTTCTGTACCACCTTCCTCCTTAAGACCCCTGTTGCCAGCCTAAGAAATGGAGATGGTTCTTTCAGACCTGAGTCCAGCCTTCTCCTCAAACTGAATGGCGCCTGAATAGAGGCTGCTTTCCTTGAACTAACCCTCACTTCTTGTGCCTGGCTTTTTGGGTGGCGAGCAGCCAAGCATGATTTTGGTTACAGGCTTGCCGATTAGCCGGGGATGAATTCACTGTTTTGAGAGAAGAGACATTTGATTGAGGGGCTTATTTTTCATTTCTTTATAAATTTTACTGAGTCAAAAGGAACAGCCATTAAAAAGAATTAATTATAGCTACATGAGATTATAGACAGGCATTCCTATGATATATTGTTGAATGAGGAAAGCAAGTCACAGGAAAATCACCAGCCTCCTTTGTTCTGCACATGTGTACGTGCACGTGTGTGTGATAGACACATCCCCCTATTTAGGTTTCCGTTAACACAAAGAATTATAGAGGAACACATTCACTTGTTTCTTAACAAGTAGAATCGGAATAGGAGCTCAAAATATAGGGTGGAAAGGAGAAAAGAAATGAGGAGGCACTAACCAAAAAAGAAAAAGAAAAATACTGTCCTAAAATAAAACAATTGAGCATCTGGTCACATTTATTCATTCATGTAAAATTAAATATTTATGAGCATACATGTCAAAAAATAAAATAATTGATTTTTTAATTTACAATGTTGGCTAAGATCAATGAATTTTAAAAGACACACAAACTAATTAAACTGATTTTAAAGACTTTGTGAGAGAGAATTTCCATGTAAATAATTAGAGAAGGTAGAATTTGTCTTTGTAAACCTTAATGGCATTCATAGTACTGTGCATACATTTGATATTAAATAAAGAATATGTATTTATAGATATTTAGGTGAAAATTTTTAACTGCTGCCACCTGAGGCTCCATAAGAAATAATTTTTCAAAAAATTGCTTATTTTTAATTTTGAAGAGGTCACTCTGATAGGCTGCCATAGAAGGGGAAGTCTAGGACTTTGAGGCCTTGGTCTACGCAAAACAAAGTCAGATCCACACTGTCGTTCATAAAGCATTAAAAGAACGGGATGTGGTGCAAACAGGAAGAAATGGGATGTGAGAAGGGGAGTAGCCATGCAACAAGAAAGATGAAGTTCTCTGGGGAAAGGTGGCCAGATAAAAATGATTAGGCTAAAGAACTTTCAAGAATAATGGTAGATGTATTATTTTCTGCTGTTTAAACATCCTTCACTACCCAAAAGCTTTACTGAAATTTACTGTGCATTAATAAGTTTAGATGGAATGGGTTTTGATAAGTGGTTTTGGGAAAAAATGAGGAAGAGTGACTCAGTTGTCCTTCTGGATGAGTGTGCTAAAGCAAAGAGCAAGTATCTCTGAGAGGAAAGATTCAAGTTAGAATGAGGGTAGCAGCAGCCACTGGTGTTGGTGTGTTGGTAGCCAAAAATTGCCATGAAAACATAAACCATTCAAATCTTGGTTACCGTTTAAGGAGCACCTCCTACTGCTTTTTGAATAACAGACGAAGTGTAGATCACCTCAAAGCGTCAACCAGATAATTTAGTGTTCCCAGTTATTTCCACGATCTTCTGCAAATGGCCCTACCATGTTGTTGGGGTTTTTATGTTAGGTTGGTTGTTGTTTTGTTCTACTTCCCTTGTTGCTGGCTGGAGCCCACCGTTACTTTATTTTCCCTGAAGCCTTTCCTACTTTCACAGATACATTAATATTTTGGGAGCTTTTGAGAAATATAGAGTATCAGGCTGATTCTAAACCTACTAAATCATAATCTGCATTTTAGCAACTCCCCAGATGTTTCCTATGTACGTTAAAGTTTTAGAAGCACAGCCCTAAAGTACTGATAGGCCAAATCCATGCTGTGCTCTGTGCAGAAGTGACATAAATGCTAACTTCTTCCTGATTTGTCATCTGTAGTTCTGAAGGCTGTTTATGCCTTGTGCCTCTGAGATCCTCTTGTAAAAGCAGCTTTTTATTTCAGCCTAGAGTTCTTTGCTCTATAAGACTCAAGTACAAGTTCATTGCCCCTGCTGGGGAACTATTAACCAAGACAGGCAGCACACTATCTTCTGTGATCTTTCCTAACTCTCCCAGGCACCTGCACAGAAATCTTTTCCCTATTTTTTCTTCAGCTTCAAAAAAATCCTTCTTGCAAACAACTCCTGATGGACTCGCCAACTGTTCACAGACAAGCCTAGAAACAGGCTAAGTCAAAATCTTGTGACACTCCAGTCAAGTATAAAGTGACAAAATGTGGTGCTTGAGAACATAGACCTCTAAAGCTACACTGCTTGGGTTTGAGTCCCTGCTCCTTCTCTTGTTCTCTGTATGACCTCGGGCAAGCTATGTAACCTCTCTGTCTCAGTTTCTTCATGTATAAAGTGAAGATGATTACAACACCTATAGATTAAATGTATGAACTTACATAACTTTTTTAGGAATTTTCCAAGGATACAGAGCAGTAGCTAATATTAAAGTACTTAAAAAACTTAATGCATTAGAAAATATTAAATGATAAACATTATATAATATTAATGTTTCTCTAGCACAGTAATATGATTTAGTCAATAAGTGTAACCCTGGTTCCCTTTCCATCTTCACTCTCTGTGGGTACTCCATACTAACGGCGTGGGAGCTTTAGGGTGTCTACTTATAGGAAAAAAACCAGGTAGTGTATTTGACTTTTTCCCTCGGATCCCTGCATGTTGAAAATAATCTCATGGGTTGATTGGAAATGAGCTACACAGTAGAGTACCCAATCAGGATGTGAGTGGTAGCCCAGTGCCCTCATGTGCTAATGTATTCAACAAATACCTATTGAGCTCCTAACATGTGCTACAACTACATTGGAGCCTGGAAACACGGTGATGGCAATGATTAATTCCCACCTCCGAGAAATACATAGCTTAGTAGAAAGATAGGCATACAAATTTAAATTATAAAGGCACTAATAATAGTGTGCATAATTACAAGGTAAGATGTGAAAACAGTTGAAGAAGATAGTTGATTTGTAAGAGCCATGTAGAATGTCATGGAAGAGACAACATTTACCTAAGACTTGAAAGAAGAGTAAAATTCTTTTTGATAAATAAGTCAATTGAGTATTTCAGAGAAATGAGCAAGTGTAAAGATGGTGTTTCAAGTGTGAATTGTGCTTTGGAGAATGCAAATAATTCAATATTTCTGTAGCATAGATTTGGGGAAAGGGGTGGTGGGAAGAGAGCCAGATGACAAAAGCCCTACATGTCATGTAGTAAACGTAAAAATTTGTCTTTTAGGTAATGGGAACTATTGAAGAGTTTTGAACAAGGACATCATATAATGCAACTTGCTTCAAGGGTCTCCCAGACAGTGATGAACAGAAGGATTCAGATGCTAGGAGTCAGTGAGGTGGCAATCAGGTGTTCAGGCAAGTGACGATAAGTTGATTAGGTAGAGAGAAACTTGTGGGATAAGTGCAGAGGGATTCAAGAGGTATGTAAGTGGGAGAAATGTTTCAACCTTGTGATTGCCTGGCAGCATATATGACATTATCACTAATTATCACAAAAATAGTCCAAGGCAGGTTTTCTTTTGCCTTTTACAGATAACTAAAAGGAATATTAAAAAGGCAATAGCTTGTCATTATTATATGCTGAGAAAGGGTGGGTGGAGTCAGTATTCTGTTCCTGTGCTAGCTGACCTTGCTAACAACTTCATGAGTCACATTTCGTTCTCTAGTCCCTGAAATTATTTTTTTGAAACATAGCAAAATAAAGGTACCTTACATATTTAAAGTTTATTTTCTAGGATTATCTAAATAAATTCTATAAAATCCATTCACTAAGATAGCTATATCCACCCAAAGTAAAGAATAACATAAATTCTGAAAGTTCGGGAGCTTCCTTTTGGTGTCTTTCGGTCTTCACTAGAATTTGATGATCTACAATAAATCAGTCCCTGTCAAAGTCTCTTGGCTTTCAGAAAATGCCTTCTCTGTAACGTGGGACAAAGCAGGACATCACCCTACAGCTACACGTAGACATCTCTAGGAAGAATAAAGATAGCCAGTGTAAACTGGGGAGCTGACAATCAACTGGCATTGTGACTAAATTCATGAAATATGTTCCCCAAAATATGAGCTGAGAACGTGTGATGCATTGATAACTTGAGACAATAATGCACAGATAATTTTTTTGTTATAATAGTTTATCTGAAGTGATCTAAACATGTTGTTTGCAAAAATTATATTGATGTTTCCCCATTTTGACTTGAATTCCTACTTAGGTCTTTAGACAGTGTAAATTCTCTCTTTCTCTGTGTTTCACAGTATTATTCAAACTTGAATAACTGTTTTCACTACTTGAATAATAATCCTTAACTCCTAATATAATAATATCTAGCAATTTTGCTCTGGGCTTATTACAGTTGATGATTTTCTGTCTAGTTGCATTATTATTTGTTGAGAATGAGGTTTTCAATTTTATAACTATATTTGTGAATTTGTTTATTTCTCTTTTATAGTTCTGTAATTTCTGCTTCATGTATTTTACAGTTCTGTTATTTGGTGCATGTATAGAATTGCTGTCTTTTTAGAGGTTTGACTGTTTATGATGTATAATTTTTGTCTCTTGAAATTTTGTTCAGTCTAAAGACTGTTTTTATCTGCTATTAATATAATCTTTCCTGCTTTCATTTGATTAATGCTTGCATGGTATATGTATATCCATCCTTTTACTTTTAGCCAACCTATAACTTTATTTCTGAAATAAGTTTCATGTAGACAACATATTTTGGGGTCATATTTTAAATCCATTCAGTTAATGTCTATCTTTTAATTGGTATATTTAAGCCATTTACATTTAATTTAGTTAGTGATATATGGAGTCTCAGAACTATCATTTTATTTTTTGTTTTCTGCTCCCTTTTTTAGTTTCCTGGTTTCTTTTACCTGCTTTTCTGTGGATTTGTTTAAATTTATTAGAATCCCACATTGGTTTATCTATAGTGCATTTGAACAAACATAATTTAGAACACTCAGGCGAATAAAGAAAATATTTTATTTTACCTGTGTTTTCACTCTTCCTTTTGTTCTTTCTATCTTCCTGACATTCCAATATTCCTTCTTCTATTTTTTTTTTTTCTGTACAAAGAACTTCCTTTGGTCATTCTTCTAGGATACACCTACAGGTGCCATACTCTTCCAGTTTTCCTTTGCGTGTGAATATTTTCATTTCTGCTTCTTTCTTAAAGGATATTTTTACTGCCTATAGGATTCAAGCTTGAAAGCCATTTTCTTTCAGAACTCAAAATACGTTGTGCCACTTCCTGCAGGACTTTGTGGTTTCTGATAAGAAAGTCACTGTAATTTGAATTGCTTTTCCCCTATAGGTACAATGTGATTTTTATGTAGTTGTTTTTAATATTGTTTCAATTTTTAGTGTTCAGAAGTTTGACTAAGATGTGTCTTGTTGTGTACTTCTTTGGGTTTATCTTCTTTTGAGTTTTCTAAACTTCCTTAATTTGTAGAATTATGTCCTTTTTCAAATTTGGAATAATTCAACCATCATTTCTTTGGGCACTTTTTTTGTTACTATATTTGTATTGTATTGTATTTTTTCAGTGTTTTTTTAAGTTCTAAAATATCCATTTATTTCTTATTTATGTCTTCTCTTTGCTGATACTTTTTATTTATTTGTTGAGATTCTACTTTTTATTTTATTCATGAAAGTTTACATTTACTCACTGAGCATTTTTATGATAACTGCTTTAAAATATTTGTCAAATAATTCTGACATTTCTGTCATTTTGTTGACATCTGTTGATTGCCTTTCATTATTCAATTTGGGATCGTTCTGATTTTGAGATGATGAATTATTTTCAAATGACAGCTGCACATTTGGATATTATGAGATTCTAAATATTATTTAGAACTTGTGCTTTAGCTGATTTTCCCTGACACTGTTGGGTAAGGGAGGGGGAACTGTCTTGGTACTGCCAAGTGGAGATAGAAGTTTGAGTTTCAACTTGACCTCAGTTGACAACTGAGTGGAGTTTATTCATTAATGATAGGTGGAAGTGGTAGTTCTGGACCACCACTAGGTCTTCACTGATCCCTTCCTGACAAGGAAGTACAGAAGTGTCTCATTACTGCTCTCCATTTGCCCTCATCAACACCACAGGGGAAGGTGACCTCATTACCATGTATGGAGGTGAAAGTCCTGACCCTCTGCTAGTATTCATCTGACATCATCCCACTGAAGAAGAGCAAAGAAATCTCATTACTATCAGCTGAGGCTGGACACCCAGGTACTCCATGTGATTTTTACTGACACTAAAGGTCCTTATTTCCACCTGATGTGGATAAAAGTCCCACCTTTCTACTCAGGCTTCTCTCATATCCGTCTTGCAGGGGGATTGGGTTGCCTCATAAAAGCCCTCTGAAGTTGGAAGTGTAGGTTTCCTACTCTGCCTCTGCTGATATGTGTAGGGATTGGGCCATGGTTTTTCCTATGTTATTTGGTTGAAGTGGAGGTGTTATTCAGTTATTGTTTGCAAATTTTCTATCTAGCTAGGCTATGCCTTTTCTGTTCTTTTGACTAGAGAGAGAAGACTAGAGAGTTTCTGTGGGCTTTTTTTTTTCTTTCCTTTACTCATTAGCATTTCTGTGCAGCCAGCTTTGTCATTTCCATGTCTGATATATAAAAAGCAAAATACAAAAAATCCAGGGAGGTCACTACTATGTCATTCTTTAGTCCCAATTTCCCTTTCCTATCTACTTTCTTCTTTTTATCTTTCAGAGCCTTCTTATGTCTGTTTCATATATATTGCCTCTTTTTTTAGCTGTATTTAGTGGAAAGAATGGAGAAAAGTATGTCCAGTCCATCTTCCTGGAAGCTGAAGTCCTATAAAGTTATTATATTAACATATTTCAGACAGAATTCATAAGCTAACAAAATTATCATCTTCATGACTAAATATTGCTCATTAAAATATCTTATAGAGATTTTCCAACATATGCAAAAGTACAGAGAAATCTATAATATTAATAATACTCCCCATCATCAAACATTTGCTTACCTGATGTGTAGCTAATATAGGAAAGGTAGGATGAATACTTGAGTTTCCCCCCATATTTACAAGTTTTCAATATGATGAAGTGGTTATCTAGCATTCTCCAAAATAAAAAAAATAAAAGCTTTGAAATTTTTTTTAGTATCACTACCATATGGATTTAAACATATTTGAAGTGATTCAACTCATTACAGTTATTTTTCTTATTGCAGCTCAAATTATCCTATCTTTGAATAGTGGAAGCCAATTCAATTTGGTTTCTTAGTCCTCTTGACTTATCCTACCTTTCATCATACTGATAACTGCTCCAAAACTTAGTAGCTTTAAACAACAAAAATCTTCACCATGTTGCAAAATTTCTGTGGATGAGAAATTCTGGAGCAGCTCAGCTGGGTGGCTCTGGATCAAGATCTGTTATGAAGTTTCAGTCAAGATGTTTGTTTGAGCTGCAGTCACCTGAAGGCTTGAAGGAAATGAAGGATCCACTTTTGCGTTGTTTTGCTTACATGGTTGTCAAGCTTGTTATGCCTGTTGACAAGATACCTCACTTTCTTACCACATGGACCTCTCCAGAGCTGTTTCAGTGTTCTTATGATATGGCAGATCGCTTCCCCCAGTGCAAGTAATCTCAGTAAGAGCAAGGCACAAAAAACAATGTATTTTGTGACTTAACATTAAGACACACACACAGTTATTTACAAATATTCTATTGGTTACATAGGTCTTCACTTTTCAATGTAGAGGGAACTATACAAGCCCATGAATACCAGAAGATGAGAGTCACTGGTGGCTGTTTTGGAGGTAGGCTACTACATACGTCTTCAGTAGTCTTTTAAAGCATCTTTACTTCTTGGTGTATCAAGATCTTTCTGGCTCTCTTTGTTTCTTTCCCCAAACATGGAATAATTGATTTTGATTTCTTTTGATAGAAAACATGTATGTAAACTATACACTTGGATCTATGGATGTTCATTATATGAGACTGGCCTTTATTTCTAAGTCTCATCATTTACATAGAGCTGGAAATCTGTATATATGTTTGCATGCACACACATATGTGCCAAGTTTATACACATATATTTTAAAATAAAATCATCCTTAATACTCAGTCTTTGACTTCATATTGAAGATACCGACCTTTACTTTTAACATATGT
This sequence comes from Microcebus murinus, assembly GCF_040939455.1. Taxonomy (NCBI): domain Eukaryota; kingdom Metazoa; phylum Chordata; class Mammalia; order Primates; family Cheirogaleidae; genus Microcebus; species Microcebus murinus. Next base: position 35,839,827 of record NC_134111.1, read on the forward strand.
ATCTTATTCATCTTATTCAGTTTTATTTTTTATTACAAGTAAAGAAATCCCATTTATTGAAGACACCAAAATAATTATTCATTTGCTTTATCTCATAACACACACACACAAGCTATATTCAATAGCAATATCAACACTTCCACCAACAATATGATTACTGATACAAGCTTAATTCTTTTTTCAGTTGTTTTTCCTTGAGCTATATTCTACTAAAGACATACAGTAAAATTACCATATTTTAAATTCACTTGGAATAGTTTCTGTTTGGTACATCTAACCACACAGATATGTTAGATGTGTTATGCATCTAACAAAGTGTATACATTTTTTTTACTTTTGATTTTTAGAGGTTGGTTTTAAGTATTTTACCATTATGTAAAATACTTTTACATGGTTAAAAAGTAAACCTTCAAATTATATTTAAGGATATTTAGCTTCCATCACTGTCTCCTTAACCCTAATCCTCTCTGAGATGCGAAGGCAGGAGGATCGTTTGAACTCAGGAGGTCAGGACCAACCTGAGCAAGAGAAAGACCCTGTTTCTACTAAAAATAGAAAGAAATTAGCTAGACAACTAAAAATATATAGAAAAAATTAGCCAGGCATGGTGGCACATGCCTTTAGTTTCAGCTACTCCGGAGGCTGAGGTAGAAGGATTGCTTGAGGCCAGGAGTTTGAGGTTGCTGTGAGCTAGACTGATGCCATGACACTGCAGCCCAGGTGACAGAGTGAGACCCTGTCTTAAATAAATAAATAAATAAATTGAAAAAATAAAAATTCTAATCCTCCCCTTCTCTCCAGAAGATCATTAAGTAGAGACTTTGGTTTTTGTTTTCATGTTTTAATATGAGCAAATACATAGACTTATGCTTATCTTCTACTTTTATTGGGGAAATCATAGCACACTATGCACACATTTCGGACCTTGCTTATTTCATTTAATAACATATGCGCAAGATCACTTCATAGCAGTATATTGACATATTCATTATTCATTTTTAGAAATACATAATATGTCACTGTGTGGAGGAATCATAGGTGAATAATGCCCTTTAGGATGGGATAAGCAATGGTTTTGTAAAAAATGACATTCTAATTAGCATGAAAACTTATTTTTTAAAACAGGAAGTAAATGCTCCTTTACATATTAAACATCATATTATTCAGACACTAGTAAAATTAACCTTAAGATTATATTAATAAAATGTTAAAATTTTAGTACTAAAACATTTTTATAATAAAAAGATCTATTAACATTTTAGAGAATATTAACAAATATTATGGAGGTTAAACATCTTAAAATTTTTTTATGATTTCAATTTCTGCAGAATTTTACTAAGATTTTCTTTGAAATTTTTATTTTTCTATTTCTTTTGTAATATTCAGATTTACAACTCTAAGCATCTCACTGCTTCACTCAAAACAAAAATATGATTACAAGCATAATTGTATTTTTGCTTTTAGTTGATTTTCCTACTTAGTTGAAAATAATGTGGAATCGTAGAAACAGCAGAGGGATAATGTGGATTAGAAAATAAAATCAAAATACCTTAAGACCTAAGAAATACAAGGTTAGCTGAATATTTATATTTTGATAGATAAATTAAACATTGAAGACTCAAATCTGTAATCATTGATAGTAATATATGGTAAGTTATATCGATTAAATTTAATCCTGTTTTAAATACATCATTTTTGTGACTATTAAGTGATGTTAACTCAATTCAATTTTATTTCACACCTCAATTAATTAGAATTTTATATCAAAGTACTGATAAATTATTACATAATTTCAACACCAATTTTGTTTTCCAGGGTGTTTCATTTGGATTTCTAAATATGGGAGAGGATTCTTCAGAAACATGTTATTACCCGTTAAAATTCCAGGATACAAATGTAATATTATTCAGATGTTAAAACTGCTTGAATCATTTAGTGATAGTCTGTTATTTGAATGAATGACAAGTGATACATGTTCTTTTTTCTTTTTTTTTTTTTTTTTTGCATTATAACCTCCTTCTGTTGACCATTTTTGCCATCTAGTTGCAGAAGTATAACTAAGACTAGCATGTAAAATTTTATATTTTCCATCCTGATTTTATTGTTAAAGTAGATTTATGAAAGATTATAGCCAATGAATATGGGCTCCATATATTCTTTTTGTTGTTGTTGTTGAGGTAGAGTGTCCCCTCAGTGTCTTTGGATAGATTGCAGTGATTGTAAGCTCACCACAAGCTCCAACTCCTGGACTGTGAGCCATCCTTCTGCCTCAGCCTCCTGGGTAGCTGGGACTACAGGCACGCATGTGCCACAATGCCTAGCTGGGTTTTGTTGTTTTCTGTATTTATTTTATTTATTTATTTTTTTGTTCAGTAGAGATGGGGTCCATATATTATTTATTATTCTGTTTATATAAATAAATTGTCTATGAGCTTAGCTAAAGCCCTTCCCATTGTGCACTAACCACTATCCTCTACCCACAACTCACTCAGGGACATCACTCTTGGACAGGGAGCAATTAGACCTTTTTGTTTGAAGAAGATGATGAGAAATTGGGAACTGAACATAATAATATCTCTTAAAATGGTATAAAAATATGAAAGATTTAGGAATTTTTACATTAAAAGTTACAACCATTAGCAAGAGAAATTAAAGAAAATTTCAGGGAATATTACATTTGGGACTAGAAAGAAAAAATATGTTATGATATCAAATTCTCTCCAAAATAATCTATATAATCCATGCAATCGCAATCAAAATCCCAGCCTTTTCTTTTCTTTTTGGTCTAAATTTACCACTTAATTATAAAATTTATTTGGAAAAGCAGCACAACAATCAAACAATTTTGAAAAAGAAGAAATAAATTGGAGGATACAGGCTATTGGATTTTTAAGACTTCCTATTAATGACATTTTCAGAAAATTCAAGTTGAGATAATTCAAAGTGGTGTTTTAAGAAAAAAATACAGAAACATCAATGAAACAGAATACAGAGTTCAGAAATTTACCTATATATATATCAGGTGGAGATGGTTAATGGGCGCAAAAATATATAGTTAGATAGATAGAAGTAATAATATTTGATAGTACAATAAAGCGACTATAATTAATACTAAATTAGGGTATACTTCAATTTATTTTTTGACAGTGGTGCCAAAATAATTCAAGAGGGGAGAAATAGTCTTTTGAACAAAGTATGTTGTAACAATTTAACTTCTATATGAAAATGAAATGAAATGTTATCCTTAATTTAAACTGTATACAAAATTTCCTTGAAACAAATAGATCTAAAGATTTAAAAACTATAACAATTTTAGTAAAAACATAAGAGAAAACCTAGGATTATATAAAGATTTCTTAGAACAACAAAAAACTATATAGAGAAAAATTGATAAATTAAATTTCATCAAAATTAAACATGCCTAAAATGTAGTATATGTATACCATGGAGTACTACTCAGCCACAAAAAACAATGGTGAGCTAGCACCTCTTATATTTTCCTGGATAGAGCTGGAGCTCATTCTACTAAGTGAAGTATCTCAAGAATGGAAAAACAAGCATCACATGTACTCACCATCAAACTGGTATTAACTGATCAACACTTACGTGCACATATAGTAGTAACATTCATCAGGTGCTGGGCAGGTGGGATGGGGGAGGAGGGGATGGGTATATTCACATGTTGGGTGTGGCGTGCACCATCTGGGGGATGGACATGCTTAAGCTCTGACTCGAGTGGGGCAAAGGCAATATATGTAACCTCAACATTTGTACCCCCATAATATTCTGAAATTTAAAAAATTAAACATGTCTGCTCTTCAAAAGTGCTGTAAAGAAATAAAAATGTAAGCCATAGGTTGGCAAAAAATACTTGCAATACACATATCTGATAAAGAACTTGCATCCAATCTATGGGAAGAACTCTTATAATTCAAGAATAAGAAGAAAAACATCCTATTAAATTATAAGACTAACTATATGAACAAAGGAGCATATATGGATAGCAAATAAACTCATGAAAAGAGGCTGAGTATCATTAAGAAGGAAATGCAAATTAAATTTATAATGAGATACATCTACACACCTGCTAGAAAGCTTGAATTTAGAAATTCCAATTCCTGATGAGGCTGCAGAGCAACAGAACTCTCCTACGTTGTTTTGCGGAGTGCTGTGCTATCCAGAACCTTGGAAAACAAGTTAGCAGTTCCTTATAAAAATAACTATACACTGATCATATGAACCAAAAATCCCACTTCTAAGTATTTACCCAAGAGAAATGAAAAGCTATGTCTACATAAAGACCCCTACACAAATAATGACAATTTTATTCATAACCACCCCAAACTGAAAACAACCCAAGAGTCCATCAACATGTATATAGATAAATTGTAGTACCTCTATACAACTGAATAGTTCTCAGTTTTCAAAATGAATGAACTACTGATGTACACAACAGTATGGAAGGATCATTAAAGGGGTCTTCTTAGTTTAAGAAGCCAGATTTATAAAGCTACCTGTTTTATGGTGGCATTTATATGACATCTAGAAAAAACAAAACCATAGAGAAAGAAATCAGATCCGCGATTTTTCAGGGGCTTTGCATTACAAAGTTCAAGGAACATTTGGGGTGAGGAAAATATACTTCAATAGTGATGTGGTTTCATATTCATTTGGCAAAATTCAATGATCTACATGTTTTTAAAAAGTGATTTTTACCATACATAAATTGTAGTACAAGAAATATGACTTAAAATTCATTCAATGAAAATAACTATAGATTTTTTATAATTGGGAAAGGAATTTCTGATCACTTTTGATATATATTTGGTATAGCCTTCCTTGTCGTTTATGATTTGTGACCAATTGCCAATGTTACTTCAGACTGCAGAGGAATTGTAAAAGTAGATAGTATATATTTTGTCATCTGAGGACTCCGACTATATCAGATGTCATTGTAACAAGACATTTCATATCTTTAAGGTTTAATATAATGTCATGAATAATCAGTGGTATAATGAAGGCTTTGGGGGTAGTAATGCTATACATATTTTTATTTAAATTTTAAAATCATTGTTTTTATTTTGTTGGAATTTTTTTAATTAATTTTGAAATGCTTTTAAAATTTAAACTTCCTGCTCAATGTGTGCAATACAAGAAGCAGAGGACTTTCAACTTTAAAATTTGAATAAAATTGAAATGCTTATTTAATATATGGATAAAAGTTCTGAAACCAAATTTAACTTAAAATATTTTTTCATATTGCATTTATCTCCAAGATTCAGGCTTACTATACCTTAAAATTTAGATCAGGTTAAATAAAGAGTGAACTATTTTTATTATAAGGTGAAGATGAACGAGACATTTCTTTCAACTCTTAATAGTAACTCTCTTATATACACCAAAATTAAAAATGAAGTCAAAATATTTCTCCCTGTAAGAACATCTGAAGATGATGTGAATGCCAAAAATGTAACGATTTCTAATGTTTTGAAAATATAATGTGCGTTTCATGAAAATTAACAATTAAGGTCTACTAGAGTTACAAAAATATTTCTAAACTTTAAGCACTTAAGAAGGGAATCTATTCATCAAGGAGCAGGGAGGTGCATATTTAAGATTACCTCCCTTTTACATCTCATTTTGTAAGTGTGAATTTGCTGAATCATACATTGCAGAATCTATTGGTTCTCTGTATTTGGATAGATTTACCATAGATATTTCTTTGTCTTCTGATCCTTAATGCTAAAAGCATTTCTCTTTTGTTTGTTTTCGAATCTAATACACATCTTAAAGATTAAGTAGAGTCATTGCCATGGTACAAAATACCTCTTATAAAATCACCACTTTTTGTCTCATTAATTACAATGAAATATAAAATTTTGTTTACAGTTTTAAACAAGAATGATGCATAATATATCAATCACTGGTGAAAAAATGACATACTTCTTGTTCAGGGTTAGAATTATTCTTTGAGGTAGCTAGACTACTCTTTAGCAAAAAGCCCTACTAGCAAGGATTGAGCAAAGACATGCATATTTCCAAGAACATTTATTTTCAGGAGAATAATGAATGAATAAGATATATGAAGGATTAAGGCTGAGATATCTACTTCATATCTACTCCCACATACTTCCTCTAAATGTTAAGGAGAAAAGATTTTGTGATATAACTGAGTATAGGAAGGTAATTATCTCTTCTTAGCCTATTAGGCTAGGTATGTAATTTACAATATTTGTTAAAGGAACAAGAAACAAAACTCAAGCTATAAAAATAAGTAAAATATAATCAGATGTGGATAATGTTGACATTGTTATGATAAAATACCAGTAACTTTCAAAGTGTATTGTTACAACTTCATAACAGTACAAAATGAGCACCTTATCTCACTTCCAACTCCCTCCTCCCCTTAATTTTATTCCTTGCAATTGGCCCTAATAAGACCATATGCCCATCCCTAAACCCATCATTTGGCTAGAGGAATGGGTTACTCTAACGCCCACTTCTAGAGAAAGGAGTGGAATCTGCCATTCTAGAAGCACATAGACTGAGGGTATTTCCTAGAGCAGTGGTCCCCAACCTTTTTGGTACCAGGCACTGGTTTCATGGAAGACTATTTTTCCACATACCTGGGTCGGAGGGGTGGGGATTCAAATCCATTACATTTATTGTGTAGTCAAACATCTTTGCTAATGATAATCTCTATTTGCAACCACTCTCCAGTGCTAGCAACATCACTTTAGTTCCACCTCAGGTCATCTCGCCTTCCATTCTCTTAAGAAGCAGCACAGCCTAGATCCCTCACATGCGCAGTTTACGGTAGGGTTCACGCTCCTCTGAGAATCTAATACCGCTGCTGATCTGACAGGAGGTGGAGCTTATGCAGTGACACAAGCGGTGAAGCTGCTATAAATACAGACGTAGCTTTGTCTGCTTGCCTGTCACTCAACTCCTGCAAAGCTTCATCTGCCGCCCTGTTCCTAGTTGGCCACGTCCCAAGGGTTTGGGGACCTCAGTACTAGAGAATATCTGTTGGAAGTTACCAGAAGAGATGTGAAATAAATGTCATGTGGGAAAACAGCAAACAGTTCATTATTCTGGGCACTTACCATGCGCTAGGTCCTATTATAAGTGATCTACATGTATTAGTTTATTTACTATTCAGGAAAACCCTATGATAAAGATATTTTCATTATAATTAATGAAAAAAGTGAAAATCAAAAATTATAATATATTTCCTAAGGGTGTATGGATAGTAACAGAATTTATATTCAAACCCAGATAGTCTGATTTCAGAGACAAAGCATCTAGAACTTTTTTTGGAAGGTAGAGAGTTGAAGTTATATGAAAAGAAGAAAATACTCATTTCTAATGTAAACGAGAGAGAGGGGAGGTAGTGAGAGAATTAGAAAAGGCCTGGGGAAAAATTCGTACCAAATATGAACTCGTAAAACTCAGGAAAAAAAAGACCAAAAGAGAAAACGTACTCTGTGATCTCTCTTCACCAAATCACCCGCTTTTTACTGTTTTGGAATAATCTCCAGCTCCTTTAATCAGGAAATATATTAAGCATCCATTGTATATGGATGCTTATTAAGCATATAATATATTAAGCATCAATAAACCTCTTCTCTTTGGAAGAGGTTTGGGGAGTAGAACGTTAAGCAGGAATTACACCATTAAAGGGTAAAGTCATCACCCTCATTCCAGACCAGTCAACATCTGGTGACAAAGCAGCTGGAGAACAAGTTGACACCAGGATTCACCCTCCCTAAGAGATAAGAAGACACACCCATTGTAAGAGAAACAAAGTAAAATTTAAACATAAAGGTTAAATTTGTTTCATGTAGGAAATTATATATATATCAATGTATGCAATATTAATTATGTACATATTTATATAAATTAATATCTCATTTATATAAAAACTATTATCTCTGACAAGTTTTCAAGATATATCATAATCTAATAGCATCTTTTAAATCCTTCCTTATCTCTCACTTTGCTCCAGAATATACTCTACTCTATTTAGATCATCCTTCTTATTCACCCTTCAACAGATACTAGCAATATGCACTTTGCTGACAAATTTTGTTTTCTTTTCTTGAACTACATTTGCTTTTTCTCTCCAAATTCTATGATTCTATGGTTAAGGCCTGTTTAAGATCTCCAACTCTTTTATATTATCATATTTATATTTCATGTCATGACATTTATCACTTATAATGATGCAGTGTAGCTTGAGAATAGATATAATTATATGCAATTCTTATTTATTTCAACAGAGCTGCACTGAGCTTCCACTGAAACTATCAAATTTAACAGGCAAAGGGACACTGATTATGAAATGCAGCATGCCTCTCAAAGTGCTTTCATTTTGATCTTAGGATAATTATTACATCATCATCATAAAATACAGATAAAATACAACTAAATCCATATATGCCCCATTGTCTTATCAAATTTTAATATATAATTTTGCTTCAACCTTTTCATGGAAGCAGAACATTATACATATGTTGGAAATCTACTCTTTCTCTGTAAAGTTCCTTTGCCCTTTCATTACGTATTTAGTATCATTTCAGATCATGAGTATTATGAAAATCTGATATTTAATGCAAATATCATTCCACTTTATGATTTTACCACAATTTTATATATAATGTATATATACACACATAGATGAATAGATATACCTATTTATGTATCTTATATGTATTTCAATAAGAATATGTTTATGCACATATATACATGTGTATATATGCATACATATGTCTTTTCTAAGGTTCACATTTTTTCACTATTTCAAACAGTGCAGCACTTAATATCCTTTATAGTTCTCCTTATGTACGTATTGCAAGTGTTTCTAGAAGGAGAATAGCTACCAGAATTGCATTTGATGTAAGCATTGCAAATATGTGTTTCTCACACTATTTCCATTTAACTTGATAGAGATAGTCTGGTTTGTCCTCTTAAAAAGATAAACAACTCTGCATTGATGTCATAAAGGTGCTTTCATATATTCTTATAAATGTTGTAATGTTTTTATTTTCATATGCAGGTATTTAACCCATCTGGAATTTATTTTGGGGCAATGGTATGAAGTAGGCATTTAATATATCATTCTCCATATGGAGAGCCAGTTGTCCTAGCATCATTTATAGGAAGAGTGCATCCTTTCCTTGCTGATGCATAGCGCTTCTTCTGCCAAATCCACCTTTCAATATATTCAGAGGTCTGTTTATGCCACATTCCTATGAATTTTCTTTTTGAGTCTTTCACTAGTTTTTCTGTTTTGTGGCAAATATATATACTTGACTAATACTACTCTGAAAGTACATTATTTTAGTCAATAAATTTTGAAATCTAATGGACAAGTTCCTGTTGTTTGTTACTTTTCAAAATTGTCTTAGCTACTCTTGTATTCTTTTATAAGCCTTTTAGAGAGCTTGATGAGTGTCATGAAAAACCTTGCTGAGTTTTTCTTTTTCTTTTTTTGAAACATGTTAAATGTATCACTTAATGTGGGGAGAATTATTATCTCCAAATGCACAACATTTTATTTTCTTATTTCTAAATATGTTATAGCAATTCAGATATATAGAATAGGACTTTAAAAATTATATTATCTAATTAGTTGCTCTTGGTGTATGAAATTGTATGGATTTTTATATATAGATTGTATAACTAACAACATTACTGAAACCTCTCATGAATTTTCATTATATTTTTGTTGGATCTTTTGGATTTTCTGTCATAAAAATACAGAATCTATGAATAATCACAGATTTTTTTTACCTTTCAGTCCTTAAACCTCATTTCTTTCAGTAATTAATTACGCTAACAAAAATATCGTCTTGATTTAGTTTTGAAAATATATATCAGATTTTCCTAGGAAGATACTCTTTTTTCAAATTTATTTTTATAATATAGTTCATAGCACCTTCATATAATTACTAGTTTTAATTATGTCACTTTTTATTTCTAAAATTACTTTTTATTGAATAATGACATATCCAACAATCTTAAGTGTTATTGCTTGATGAATTTTTACATATACATATACTCTTTTAAATATTACTCAGATCAAGGTATAGAATATTTTAGCATCCCAGAAAACTCCCTTATTCCTCTCCCAGACAATACCTCTTGACACCCCAAGGTAACTGATATTTGAATTTCTAAAACCATAGATTTGTTTTCCTTATTCTTAGACTTCATATAAATAAAAACACAGGAATATTTTTTGTCAGATTTCTTTCAGCATTTTACTTCTGAGATCATTCATCTATGTTGCATGTAAAAACAGTTCCTTTTTAAAATTCTTTTGAATTGCTATGTAATATTTCAGCCCATTTTATCCAATCCATATTGATGAGTATTTCCTTGAATTTTGTTATTTTGTTATTATGAAAAAGACTGGTACAGTCTTTTAGCAGATCCATTAACTCATTCATCTTGAGCGTTTACTCAGGAGAGAAATTGATGGATCATATAGATCATAAAGTTATATTAATGTTTGACTTTATAGGTACTGTCCACTTTTCAAGTTGTTGAACCCTTTTAAAATCCTGCCAGAAATATATTAGAGTTCTAGATGGCTACACCCTTGGCATACACTTGGACTCATTAGTATTTTTAACTATAGTTGTTTTGATGGAGATATGATGGTGTCCTTCTGGTTTTATTTTGCATTTCCCTGATGACTAACAAGATTGCACATGATTTTACATGCATAATGGATAATTTTATGAATAAATTTTATTCAATATATTTATTGCAAATCTGTGGCTTATCTTTTAATTCTCTTATTATCATTATTTGATGAGAAGAGATTAATTTTTGTTTTTCTTTTATAGTTGATACTTCCTGTGTCTTGTTGAAAAATATATCTGTTGCTATCCCAAGTCACAAGTATTTTATTGCCCTAGGTTTTTTTTTTTTTTCCTGGCAGCTACTTGTTTTATCTTTTCCTTGGTTACTAAGTATGAAATGTCCAATTTACTTGAGTACTAAGTTTGGCAGTTGATATCTGTGATGTTTCACTTTGACACTTCTTGTTTTATTTTTATTGTGAAGGTATATCCTCCGTCTTTCAAATACACATTTTTTGGCTTGTGATTATGGTTCACATTTTTTAGAGCAATTTTTGTGAAACCATGGATAAATCAAAAATTTGTGTCATTTTCAAATATGAATTCTGTCATGGAAGCTGTATTGGAAGCAATCCATCTTAACCTAAGCATGAATTAGCAGTAAGGTTTGATATTACTATGTCAACAATATTGGACCATTTGAAACAATGGCAAGGTAAAGAAGCTGGGAAGAGGTGTTCCATATGAATTAAACAAACATTGGAAGAGAAATAGTCTCAAAGCTTGCCAATCTTTGCTGTCACGACATAAAGGCGAACTATTATCACACGTATTGTTACGTGTGATGAAAAATGGATTCTTTTTGACAATTGCAACCATTCAGCACTATGGTTGGATAAAGATGAAGTGCTGAAACCCAGTCGAAAACAATCTTTCTCAAAAAAAGGTAATGGTATCTGTTTGGTGTCCAGAGCTGATATTATCCACTACAGCTTGATGAAATCTGGTCAATCAGTAACGGTGGATGTCTACTACAACCAGTTGGATGAAATGATGAGAATGCTTGTGATTAAGCAGCTGAGATTGGTCAATACAGACAGGACAATCCTATTGCAAGACAATGCTAGATCACATGTCGCACAAACAAGGCTACTCAAACTACAGAAGCTGGACTTGGAAACTCCCTGTCATCCAATGTATTTACCGGACCTTGCACCAATTGACTACCACCTCTTCCAGGCTTTGGACCACTTCTTGCAAGGAAAAATATTCAATTCCCAACATACTGTGTAATTTGCAATTTCATTGCTACTCACTTTCCAGGCTTCTTCGCTGCTGGCATAAACAAGCTACCATTAAGATGGCAAAACTGTGTTGATAGTTTAGGCAAGTTGATATTTTGATTAATTGTACTGCTTCTTATTTGAGATATAATAAACTACACTTTTGGTTTGAAATCTGACATTTCACATTTAAAGACCTAATTCATTTTGGCCTAATATCCATCTTAAATTAATTTTTGTGCATGGTTTGAGTTAATGGTCACGTTTTTTTTAATTTATATTTAAATGACCAAGCATCATGCACTGTTCTTCAGTAAAGACCATTTTCCCCCATTAAATTGTGGGCTTTTTTTTCTGTCATAAATCAACTTACTTGACATGTGTGGATCTATTTATAGACTCCCTTCTGTTCCAATGATTGATTTTTCTAAACTTATACCCAAACCCTCCTGCCTTAAATAAATAATATTGAATAAATCTGGATATCTAACTTTATAACATTTTACCATTGCTATTCTTATCTTTCTAAAATAATTTAAGTTTCTTGTTTGTTTAACCAGTCTTACCACATTTTCCTCTTTCATAAGTGTTTTTAAAAAGCCTTGTTTCCTCATATTTTGTCATTACCATATTTGTGTCCTTTTCTATTTTATCCCTACAGTTATCATTATTTCTATTCTTTTTATTTTATATATTGCATTAGTTTTCTATTGCTGCTATAACAAATTACCACAAATATAGTGGTAAAGCCACTCAGATTACCTCACAGATCTGTAGGACATGATGGAAGTCTGCGTAAGCCTGAATGGTTCTTTTGCTGTAGAACTCACAAGGCCAAAATCAAGGTGAAGGCTCACCTGTACTGTTATCTAGGGGAGAAAAGGAATCTAAGTTCCTTCATGCTGTGGCAAGATTCAGTTTTTTGTGGCTGTGTGACTGAGATCTTCTAATTTCTCCTTCCACCACGTTTTCTTTCTTCTAAAAAGTTCTCTACTTTTAGGAGCTCAGACACAAAAAAACGTGTGTTGTACAAATTCATTTACAGGAAACATCAGAGACACCAAACCTAGAGTTATAGAAAGCATGTCCAAAAGTATATCGGAGTTGCCTGGTCTACAGGTGGTAGTTAGGATTGATTAGACAGGGGTGTGAGGGAATATTTTGAGGTCATAGAAATCTTCTCTATCTTGATTATGTTAGTGGTTAAAAGATATATACATTTGACAAAACTGATGACTGTGCACTTGTAATGGGTTCCATTTATCAAATGCAACTTATATTTTTATGGTTGCAACCATAAAATGCAACCATTTTTATGGTTCTCTTTTATTAGGCAAACAATGTTAAGTTCAGTCATTTGTTTCAGGAGATGAGTAAGAATGTATTAGAAAAGAAAGGTAACTGATTACTATGTACTTAACTTTGGCTCATCTCTCTTTGGAGCCCCAGCACAGAGAAAATACACACAAAAAAAATTATTTTGAAAGTTGGGAGTTCTAAAACAAACAAATATCTATATTAGACTATGCATTTTCTATACCTTCCTATCTAAAATTTATCTACTTGATTGTGCATTTGGAATAAATCTTCCTCAGTCTTAATAACTTTTATAAGAAATTCATAACATTTTAAGATAAGAATAGCCTCTGTGAATGTCAATTTCAGCTGTTCTTACATGTTCTGCAACATGTTTTCCATTTTGTTCTAACTACAATAGTCATGAGTTCCATGGCCAATAGAAAAATTTCCCCAATAATTAAAATAGCATGTGTTTTTAATTTGAAAGTATTATGGGGCTACATATGTTTTTAGTTACAGGGATCTCTTCTGTAATGCTTGAGTCAGGGTTATAAGGGTGCCTGTCACCCAGATAGTATTCATTATACCCATTTAGTCATTTTTCGCTCATCCCCTCCTGTCCCCTCTGATTGATTTCCATTAAGCTATACTTCCCTCTATGCACTTGTGTGCTCATCAGTTAGTTCCAATGTAATAGTGAATACATCTAGTATTTGTTTTTCCATTCTTTAAATACTTCAGTTAGGATAATGGTCTCCAGTTCCATCTATGTTGTTGTAAAAAGCATTAAATCATCTTTCTTCATGGCTGAGTAGTATTCCATGGTGTAATGCTCAATGCCACTAATATCAAGGAAATGCAAGGAGACATCAACTTATCCCAGGCTTTTATTAAAAATTCCCAAAACATTATTTTTTATTTCAAAATATTAAGGAGGTACAAATGGTTACACAGATAATTTTTGTAATGCTTAGTCATGGCTATAAGTGTGCCCATCACCCAAATAGTGTTCATTGTATTTGTTACCTAGGTTTTTGCCCCTGCCCTCCTCCCTTGAAGTACATTCTTTAGAACTTCCTTTAGTAAAAATAATGTACTTTTGATAAAAGGAGAAATCCCAGGTACAAGATATAAGATGGCAAAAAAACAAATATAAAATCAAAGTAAATGTGTGGTTAAATTTAAATTAAGGTGAGGTAAAAAGGATAACATATTAATTTAAGTTCTGAGGGAATAAATACAGTTAATTGAAATCTAGGTTCTTTCTGCCTTTTCCCCAAAAAATAACGCTGGATTTGTTTTCTTTATAATCTGATTAAAAACTTCAAGATAAACTTCTGACACATATTGCGATCTATGTTGGTGGTTTTGTGAATTTCAGTATAGGGGATATGAAGAGAATATTCTGTGGGTCATTCTATGTTACCTTTTCAACATATTACTGGGTTGTACAGTACTTCAGAGTCTCTAATCCTGTAATTAATAAATGGGCAAATTTATGTACAGTTTCCAATAGTGGACAGTTTTCCACAATAAAAATAGCCTTTATGAAAAAAAATTCCAAAAATAATACATGCTGGCATGGTTGCAGAGAGAAAGGAATGCTTATACACTGTTGGTGGGATTGTAAATTAGTACAACCTCTGTGGAAAACAGTATGGAGATTCCTCAAAGAACTAAAAGTAGACCTACTATTTGATCCAGCAATTCCATTACTGGGTAAATACTCAAAGGAAAAGAAGTCATTTTATCAAAAAGACACCTGCACTTGAATGTTTATTACAGCACAATTCACAATTGCAAAGATGTGGCATCAACCCAAATGCCCATCAATTCATGAGTAGATTGAAATATAATGTTTTAAGAATTAATCCTTTTAAAAGAGTTCCCTTAATTTGATGCTCACACTGTTTAGACATTACTCTAAACAGTCTTATTTTCATTTTTAATTTTAATTTTTAAATTGTGGCAAATATATACAACATCAAATGTAACATTTTAACAACCTTTAAGTGTCTGGTTCAGTGGCATTAAGTACATTCACATTGCTGTGCAACCATCACCACCATCTAGCTCCAGAACTTTTTCATCTTGCCGAACTGAAACTTCATACCCATTAAACAATAAATCACCATTCCCCCTTCCGTGGTTACCACTATTCTGCTTTATGTCTTTATGAATTTGGCTATTAGAGACAGCTCAAATAAGTGAATCATGCAATATTTTTTCTTTTGTTACTGGTTTATTTCACTTCGCATAATACCTTGAAAGTTCATTCATATTGTAGAATGTGTTAAAATTTCCTTCCTTTTCCAGGTAGAATTATATTCTGTTGTGTGTATATACTATATTTTGTTTATCCATTCACCCACTGATAGACACTAGAATTACTTCCACCTTATGGTTATTGTGAATAATGAACCTGTCAGCATTGTTATATAAATATCTGGTCTATATGTGCTTTCAATAATTTTAAATATATACCCAGGAAAAAAATGTTGTGACGTATGATAATTCTGTGTTTCAGGTTACAAGGAACAACCATATCATTTACCACAGTGGCTGCATCATTTCCCAATTGCAATGCATAAGTGTTTCAACTTCTTCATATAATTTCCAACACTTGTTTTTTATTTTTCTGATACCAACCATTATCACAAGCCCAAAGTGGTGTCATACTGTGGTTTTGATTTGCCTTTCCCTAATGATTAGTGATATTGATATACAAATGTACTTGTCAGGCATTTGTATATCTATTGAAGATATATTGTATATATACAGATATATATGCAATAGATATATCTATTGTATATATATTGAAGAAATATCTGTTGAAGCTCTGTGCCCATTTTGAAGTCAGATTTTTATTTTATTGTTATTGAGTTGTAGGAATTTTAAAATACATTCAGAATATTAATCTCTTATCACATATATGATTTGCAAATATTTTCTTGCATCATGTGGGTTGTCTTTTCACTCTGTTGCTAGGAAATAATGCATAGAAGTTTAAACTTTTGATGAAGGCCCAATTTTTTTCCATTTTTTCTTCTGTTATTTGTGCATTTAGTGTCATATCCAAGAAATTTTAAATAATTTTTAATTGAACTGAAAAAGTATATGAATATATATATTCTTTCTTTAAGGAAATGTAAAACTATTTATTGACTAATTTTCACAAGCATTTACAATAAATAAACAATACACAGTTGGATGACATTCCAACTATTACTAAGTTATTGTTTTTCCTGGCTTCTACTGGATCACAATCAGTAACCCAAACACTTAAAAAATTGAGCCCACATGTAAGGAATGAATTAGGGTAAAGAGGAAACTTGCAGGTTAATACTTTAGATTACAAAATTTTGTTCACCCATTTATGCCAGAAAGTCCTAAATTGGTGAAAAAACACTTAAAATAAAGATTTTTTTTAAACCTGGTGCTACCTACTCCTTGAAAAACCCAGGTGACCGTGCTTAAGCATAGATTTGTCTGCCAGAACCGTTTTCCATTCCAAGCTGAGTCATCAAATCGGTCTGAAGACCAGGGTGAAAAGTGGTTTTGAATGTTTCAGTCTAAAGATCTACACTTCTCACCCGTCTCGCACATGCGCACTTCTCATCTCTGAGAATAGTCAGCTAGAAGGAAGGACTGACACGGGACCCACACTTTCCACCTTTCACAAAGGCCAGCCCAAAAAAGGATTCTAGAAAGGATGGAGAAAGGGGCTACCGTTCTTGAAGTAATGATGATCGATGGTGAGACAATTCTTTAAAGAATGGTTATTTTAAAGGCTCTAGGACCAACTTCTTTGAAATATCCCCTTAGCTCGGCATCAGCATAGAAATCTCTGCCAGAATCATCTTAGGCTGTGAGCACGTGAAACCACTTCGTTAAAAATGCTGGTAAAATGGCTGCAGTTTTTTTAAGATGGTGAAATAATACTTAAAATAATGATTTTTTTCAAAAAGAAAACTGTGCATGCTTTATTTATACAGACTCACGAAAACATGAAAAATCCAGAATGTTCTTTAAGCCTATGAGTTAAACACAAGTTCTAATTGAGTAGTGACTATGAATATACCATCATATCAAATGTTCTTTTCTTATAAAGTAGACAAATACAGAAAGCTTTTTTTATTTGTTCAAAGTAATCAGTGCTATTGATGCAAAAAAATTCCTCAACATCTCTCCCCATAGTGCTTTCAAGATGAACACTTAGACTTGCTTTTCTTTAGAATATAGTTATTTCTTTATGCTAGTAAATCAAAAACCAAGATGCAGATTTTATATGTGTGTGTATAAACATGTATAAGAAGCAATGTAAATATGTAGATAGTTATTGTGCTTCATCACACTATTAAATATCATTGAATTAGAATTTGAAGCACTTAAAGATTTATGTCTTTATTGTATGATAAGTAATATGTTTATACAACATTTAAAGAAATGTATGCAACAATTGCAGGTTTAAAAACATGATCATTTGGTGCTAAATTTAAATTTTAATACAGAACTTAATGGGGTATGCTTTGGAAATAGACTTGTGGTATATAGATATGTAGGCTCCTTTTACAAGTATATTATGTCAGTGTCACTGAAATTATGTATTTTGGTACAGGAATAACTCACATTTGTAATGCATATGTACTGCCTAATAAATATAATAGAATTCTAAATCTAATTATTTAAAATATTGTATACACAGCCTAAAAATGACCAATGAATAGTCATCATTCTCTTCTAAATGTGTATTTTTCTCTCAATTGATGATTCAAAGTATCTCATTATCATCCATCTGTTAAATTAGCTTTACTTATAATTAATGTCATCTCCGATGAAAGCCATCTATACTTAAATAGAACAATGTATAAAAAAACAGAAGTTGTTTTTTAATAAATGGAAAATACTTCAACTTAAAATTTGAAACAGTATGCAGAACACCATTTCCTGTTAGTAGGTTGCATAAAACTTTTATGAAATGAATCAGAATGGCTTGAGTCCTTACCATGCTAAACAAGAGGATACGAGTAGGCCTAGAATAACTCTATAACCATGTGTTAATGCAAACTCCCAGCTCCTGTGTCTGCCTGTGGCCCCCCAAAACTGTGATGATGTTAATGGTAGGGATAGAAATCCAAAACCAGGCTGCTTAGAATCTTTTGAAGTTTTATGCAAGACAGAGGGAGTGTGATTTTCTTGCTCTTGAGTTTCTAATTTGTGGGGTTTACTTTCTTATAGTGAGTTCTAGTTACTTTCCCAATTCCAGCTTAGGGATGTATCTACATTTAGAAGTTAAATATATCTAATTTTGTTAGCCTGTTATAAAAAACATAATAAATATCAACCACATAGTGTAGAACAGTTTATGATTAAAACCATGCCTTCTACACTACCCTTCCCAACTTCAGAGTTCCTACCCTGAGGCAATAGTTTAATAGTCTTTCTGCTTTAGTTACTTGTAGTGTTTTTCTCCATAATTATAGATAATATTATTTTACTTCAAACAGACAACCTACAGAATGGGAGAAATTTTTTGCATCCTATGCATCCGATAAGGGGCTGATAAATAGGATATACTTAGAACTCATGAAAATCAGCAAGAAAAAATCAAATAACCCTATTAAAAAGTGGGCAAAGGACTTGAACAGAAACTTTTCTAAAGAAGACAGAAGAATGGCCAACAAACATATGAAAAAATGCTCAACATCTCTAATCATCAGGGAAATGCAAATCAAAACCACAATGAAATATCACTTAACTCCAGTGAGAATGGCCTTTATCAAAAAGTCTCCAAATAACAAATGCTGGCGTGGATGCGGAAAGAGAGGCACACTCCAACACTGCTGGTTGGACTGCAAACTAGTTCAACCTCTGTGGAAAGCAATATGGAGATACCTTAAAGCGATACAAGTGAATCTACCATTTGATCTAGCAATCCCATTGCTGGGCATCTACCCAAATAATCCAATGACACTACAAAAAAGACACCTGCACTCGAATGTTTATAGCAGGACAATTCATAATTGCAAGGCTGTGGAAACAGCCCAAGTGCCCATCAATCCAAGAATGGATTAATAAAATGTGGTATATGTATACCATAGAGTACTCTTCAGCTCTAAGAAACAACGGTGATATAGCACGTCTTATATTTTCCTGGTTAGAGCTGGAACTCATACTACTAAGTGAAGTTTCCCAAGAATGGAAAAACAATCACATATACTCACCAGCAAATTGGTATTAACTGAGCAGCACCTAAGTGGACACATAGGTATACAGTAATAGGGTATTGGGCAGGTGGGAGGAGGGAGGGGGTTGGGGGGGTGGGTATATACATACATAATGAGTGAGATGTGCACCATCTGGGGGATGGTCATGCTGGAGACTCAGACTTGTGTGGGGAGGGGGGAAATGGGCATTTATTGAAACCTTAAAATCTGTACCCCCATAATATACCGAAATAAAAATTAAAAAATATTATTTTACTTCAATTTTTTAATTCATCAACTTCAGGCAATACTACTGACTTCATCTTAAAAAGATTAAACATCTCATCTTAGCTCCTACTTTCTGGTTCTCTCACTGTCTCAATATATGATTTTTATATTATTGGTTTATTAGTATTGATTATTTATATGCCTTTAAACATTGTAATCAAAATTTTATTTCTTGTTTCAACCACTTTTTAAAATATTTTTTTTTTTTTTTTTGAGACAGAGTCTCACTTTGTTGTCCAGGCTAGAGTGAGTGCCGTGGCATCAGCCTAGCTCACAGCAACCTCAAACTCCTGGGCTCAAGCGATCCTTCTGCCTCAGCCTCCCGAGTAGCTGGGACTACAGGCATGAGCCACCATGCCCGGCTAATTTTTTTTATATATATATCAGTTGGCCAATTAATTTCTTTCTATTTATAGTAGAGACGGGGTCTCGCTCTTGCTCAGGCTGGTTTTGAACTCCTGACCTTGAGCAATCCGCCCACCTCGGCCTCCCAAGAGCTAGGATTACAGGCGTGAGCCACCGGGCCCGGCCTAAAATATTTTTTGACTCCTTGTTTTTTAATATAGAAAGCATAGTGCCAATAAAATTCTTTCCCTTTTCTCCCGTGTTTTCATAGACTATCTATATTCATTTTAATTTTACATTGTCAAAGCAATTAGCATTATACTACATACTCAATCATAGCTAAAATATAATTTTATTTGCCTATGGATTGGCTCTGAAATTTGAAAATAGTTTTATTTTTATTTTATTTTAAATAGTTTTATTTTTTTTATAAATACTGCTTATTATTGACATGCTATGGTTTAATTTCATCCTGCCTCATGTCATTGTCCCTAAATAGTGTAGTTAATTCACAGCCAGATCTTCAATTTACTCCTTCCCTCATCCCTCATTTCAAACTATACCTTCTGATTAGGAACCTAGATACTCTACTGGGTTTCATAAATAGTTATACTCTTCTACCTCTTTGGCATCCAAGCAGCAGCCTCTTTTTATGTCTTCTTGAAGTTTACAAATTTTGTCTTATAGTAACTGCTCCCCTCTATTCTCTTTGCTGGTACAGATTTATTCCTTTTTTGTAACTATTCCTTTCATTTCTGGAGAGAATTTTGGCTGAAAGAAGGGCAGTACATTTGCACAGTCTGTCATCTTCAAAAAGATTCATGAAAATTGTAATTCTGCTAAGCTGTCTCTATGGTTCAAGCTTCCTCCTTCTAAATAATGTGGCAGTGACAAATTCTACATCTCAACTCCTTTTTCATCATGTCTACTTGGTATTGGATCTTTTCAAAGGCCACTCTTTCAGGAAAAGCTAAAGAGGTTAGGTAAGGCCTCCAGGTATCATGTACACAAATAAGATACACACTGCGATAAGCTCTTGCTCTTTGGCCACCAGCCTATAGGCTAAGATATTTGAAGCAAAGAAATTGGGAAACTGTGGGAAAAATCTAGTAACTTGAGATCAATGTTTCTCTTGAAACTTCGATTTTGTTAAGCTATACACTAATAATAATCAAGCTGAGGGTCAAGTTAAAGCCTCAATACCATTCACAATAGCTACAAAGAAAATAAAATACCTAGGAATATACTCGCCTAAAGAGGTGGAAAGATCTCTACAAAAAGAACTACAAAACACTGAGGAAAGAAATCACAGATGACACAAACAAATGGCAAAACATATCATGCTTATGGATTGGTAGAATCAACATTGTTATAATGTTCATATTACCCAAAGTCATTTATAGATTCAATGCAATCCCTACCAAAATACCAAAGTCATATTTCACAGACCTGAAAAAATAATTTTATGCTTTGTTCAAAACCAGAAAAAAGCCCTAATATCCAAAGCAATCTTAAGCAAAAAGAACAAATCTGGAGGCATCACATTACCAGACTTTAAACTACAAGGCTATGATAACCAAAACCAGCATGGTATTGGCACAAAAATAGAGACACAGACCAATGGAACAGAATAAAGAACCAATATATAAAACTATCCACATACAACCAATTGATCTTTGACAAAGCAGACAACAATATACACTGGAGAAAAGAAGCCCTATTTAATAAATGGTGCTGGGAAAATTGGATATCCACATGCAGAAGATTGAAATAGGATCCCTATCTCTCACCACTCACAAAAATTAATTCAAGATGGGTAAAAGACTTAAATGTAAGCCATGAAACCATAAGAACTCTAGAAGAAAATGTGGGAAAACACTTCTGTTAATAGATATTGGCCTAGATAAAGTATTTATGAAGAAGAACCCAATAAAAATCACAGTGACAACAAAAATAAATAAATTATAAACTTCTTCACAGCTAAGGATATAAACAACAGAGAAAATAGATAGCCTACAGAATGGGAGAAAATATTTGTGAGGTATACATCCAATAAAGGACTCATAACCAAAATCTACAAAGAACTCAAGCAAATCAGCAAGAGAAAAACAAACAACCCCTTTAAAAAGTGGGCAAATTACATGAATATAGGCTTTTCAAAAAAAGACATATGGCCAATAAACATGAAAAAATGCTCAATATCACTAATCATCAGGGAAATGCAAATTAAAATCATAAAATCATAATGAGATATCACCTTACCCCCATTAGAATGGGTTTTAATAAAAAAAAAAATCCAAAAACAATGGATGCAGAGAAAAAGAGACACTTATACACTGTTGGTGGGACTACAAATTAGTATTACCTCTATAAAAAACAGTATAGAAATCCCTCAAAGAACTAAAAATAGACCTACCATTTGATCCAGCAATCCCACTACGGGGTATTCACCCAAAGGGAAAGAAGTCATTTTATCAAAGAGACACCATATGAATGTTTATTGCAGCACAATTCACAATGACAAAAATGTGAAATCAACCGAAGTGCCCATCAATTCATGAGTGGGTTAACAAAATATGGCACATGTCTACTAAGGAATACTATGCAGCCAGAAAGAATTATGAATTAAGGCCTTTCCAACAATTTGGATAGAACTGGAGACCATTATCCTAAGTGTAGTGTCTAAAGAATGGAAAAGTAAACACCACATGTATTCACTATTAAATTGGAACTAACTGATGAGTATATATGTGCACAGAGGGAAGTATCAAAAAAACTCAGTGAAAATCAAGCAGTGTGCATGGGGGAGGAGCAGGTGGGTGAAACCTACCTAACAGGTACAATGAACACTGTTTGGTTGATGGGCACACTTATAACCCTGACTTAAGTGTAACAAAATTGATACATGTAACCAAATATGTTTGTACCTCATAATATTTTGAAATAAAAAATATAAATAAAATTTTAAAACAATTTTTAAAAAATCAGATTACACAATTGCATACAATGTCAGAAGGGAAAATGGTAGATGAAGATGTCAAGTAATGAAAAATTAAGAACAGAAAAATATGGCCAAGTGCAGTGGCTCATGCCTGTAATCCAAGCACTCTGGGAGGCCGAGGTGGGAGGATTGCTTCAGCTCAGGAGTTCAAGACCAGCCTGATCAAGAGTGAGTCCCCATCTCAATAAAAAGCAACAAACAAATAAACAAACATTCCTTGACTAGCTATAGCTCCATGGAGGAACAAGAGAATAGAAAAATGCATAATAAAGAAGTTGTGTTTTGTTTGCAAAGAAAATTTGTTTTTGAATAGAAAACATGCCATAAGACAAAAGCATATAATATAATAACACATTTTTAAAATATATAATTTGATTGTTTTATTTAAATGTAGCAGCATATTTTTATAAGAAAAATGGAAAAATACAGACAGAAAGAATGTCAGAATGTTTAAAGCCAATAGAAGGGTTGTTTTGTTTTGTTTTGTTTTGTTTTAAGAAAAAACCCTCATGATATGCCCAGGGCAAGAACTTGCATTGTAAAATTTTGCAAAGAATTCCACTTCCAGAGGGCAACCTACATCAGGACTAATGTTTAAGAACAGCTTGAATTTTATAGGCAAAGTGTGGCAAAACTACTTTAATAAAGCTCACCCCTGCTGTTCTTGCTGATGGTACCTCCTGCAATGTATTAAAACTTCTCTGTGTGCCAAATGACTGTAGATTTAATCCACATCATTATAATATCCAGCTTTTAAAATCCTGGAGACACAAAGTGTATAACTAAGGAACATGACAAAAGAATAGTAGGGTTCCAATTGACAATCCAGTTATCTCTAAGATTTCCATATAATTATGTATAATTGGTCAGCATATGAACAAAGTCTTTGTTTCTATCACAGTATTTTTAAAACAGGTTTTTCTGAATTGAGATTTAACTTTTGTTTTCATAAACTTTCATGGTATGTACTTAAATTAACATGCAATTCTCAGATTTGTCTTGTTAGCAAACTGTGAGAAACTTACAAATAAACCAGTAGAAACTCTAATTTTCCCAGTTAGGGGAAAAGTCAGAATTAGGGTAAGGCGATTTGACCAAAGTAGATAAAGAGTTCACATTTCATAGTCATTTCAACATTTCAAATATAATCATTTGTTTAAAAATATGATTTTTTCACATATTTCAACAAATACAAATTTATTACCCATTTCAAGTGATACGTTTCCTGTTTGCACAGTCTAATTATGGACCAATTAACACTATGGAGTTTAAACACATACCATGTATTTTAATGTCCTATGTAGAATTAGACAGATGTTGCATTTCAATATGAGAAAATATGATTAATCATCTAACACTTAAAATGGTTTTAAATGATGATGAATGACATATAATTGTGTGCTCCTTGATGCCTCCAAGTATACATAGGCAAAGCATCTTTACTTGAGTCAATATTTACAATTATTTAGGATGGAAGGCTCTTGAGTACAAATATAATTGTTTGGTAATTTTAATGAACAAATGGTGAGTTCACAATTTAGTTGGCCATTTGGAATTGTTTCTAGCTCTTATGTTGTGTTTACTGAGATATAGACAGGTTGCAATGTTGCAGTATACTGTATGCTTTTATTACCTAGAATATAATTTCTTTTAGTCTAAAGCTAATTTATTTTATTCCTCCTCCTGGGATTCTATACTAATCAGAGATCAAAAAACAGCTTGAGCTATTCTACCACCAGCTGCTTGAGGTGCTCTGAGCTCTCACTATAACTCTGTTTTAAAGGGGGGAAAGCAAATATGGAGAAATTAAGGAAATACAAAAAATATTGTTAAATGTAAAATAAAGGTATAAACCCAGAAATTTCCTGTAAGTCATGAGTGATTATATTCTGACAGATATGAAGAAGCACTGCATTTCCATAGTGAGTTTCCATTATTCAAACATCTAATCAAATCATGCATATCATAAGAGGGGTTCATATTTCAGAAATAGAAGCAATAGTATTATTTAAATAACTTGGTTTTGAAATAAATGTATCATAATCTTGTGCTTCTTTTTTTTTGCTTTTCTTAAAATTATAATTTGTTATTATTTGCCTACAATTGGTTTTATTAAATGAAAGGCAATTTTGTATTTAACAAGAAGATAAACGGTAACACACAAACATATTTTATTAAGTCACCATGGATCTATCTCTTAAACAGAAGTGACCATCTACATTCTAGTGGATTTCATTTGTGACATCAAGTTATACTATGGAACATAGGTCTCAGCTATAAAGTTTTAATTTTATTACTGAGTCTTTCAGAAAAATTAAAACAGAGAAAATTATATTTAAATTAAGAATTTTAAAAAAGACAACTGTCATTAATTCTTGAAAGGAAAAGGCAATAAAAGTCAAAATTAATTAGTGCATATCAATGTAGAAACTGGAATCCTCAAGACAGACTGCAGGGGTTCTAATTCGAGCTACACCACTTAGTAGCTATGTGACCTTGGGCCAGTTATCACATCTGTGCCTCATATACAAAATGTGGACAAAACAGTATGTACCATATGGGGTTCTTATGTGAATTAAGTTAATAAATGTATATAAAAGAGTTTAAAGTAAATGCTTAGTATAAATAAGCATCACAGGAGTGTTCCTTCTTGCTGTTATCTATTTAAATTAAGTATTATGCCACATTGCTATATAAGATGAACCCCCAGTGCATGTTCTGTGGGCTGACTATGACTCTAACTGCAGATAACAAACGTGAAAAGTCTTTATTCATAGAATTACCATTCTCTATTATTTAATACCTACAATGATCCAAATATTTTTGACACCCGTGTGGCCCTTGCAGTCATTTAGGTTTATGATGTGGTGCCATGGAGAGAACTTCTACCCACTCAAATCAACCTTCTAATGTATTAGGTAGCAGAACACTAATGCTTTACAAAAAAATTAGAAGTTTTTAATCTTATTACTCTTTTTCTGCACGCCCTCTAATTTACCTATGCCTTTCCTTGTCAATGAACATTGATACTTTGTTGTATATGACAGTAGGCTTTATACTATACCTCTCTGTTCTTTGACTGAGTATCATGTGTTTTTCTGTACTATAGTAAACTAAAGAAACATGAGCTAATGAATTGTTAGCTCAGTTTCCTGTCCTGGACTCAGGTCTCATAAGAGTTTTATGGACCCCACATGATATATTATTTACTTCTAATCTATTTTATATATTTTATAACACATATATAGTATTTCATTTTTTAACATATAAAATTACTTCAAGAGATATTTCAGTGTAATAGAAGTTAATAATATTTTAAAATATTATTTACTATTTTAATATGTATTTAATAATTAAATTTTAAATGATATTTTAAAATATTATTTAGGAAATATCAAAATTATTAAAAAGATGACCTTATATAAAGCAGTCTATTATCTAAGGACATTATTCCAGAGGAAAGCCTTAAAGAGCAATAATAAATTTTCTTACAACTTTAATAATAATGATAAGAATGTTAATAATGAATGATTCTATTGTAGGCATATTATTAATAGAGAAAATAGGTTGTACTCTAAAAATTATAATTTTTTAAATGGATTTAAATAAACTTCATTTGGTTCATAGCAACATTGTATAGAATCACATGAAAATGAAAATTACAAGTCATAAGGAAATTTAATGCCACTTCTTTATGGCCAGTATATCTTGGTTTGTTTTGCCATGCTCCTCTATTTCCATTCAGTGAAGAAGCAGTTGGCCACAATGTGCTCTGAAGACTGTTCTCTATTTGTCTGGAACCCAGAGTTTAAGAACCATTGACTTACAGATGAGAATTTCATCAGAATCCAACTGCATATAGAATAAAGCAAACTAGATCTCTATTGAAGTGTAATCTTATTTGTTGTTCTGTGAATATCAACCTCGGTGGCATCAGAGCTCTCCGCTCTTCCCACTATATTGCCCTTGCACAGGAGAAAGACCAAACTACTCTCTGAAATTCAAGGTTCTTCATGTAGACTTAAGGGTAACAAACACTTCTAAGGCACAAGACTTATTATTGCTTCAAAAATTGCTCAAAACTGTTTTCTTGTTGAATAATAATGAGGTAAGAGTGGAAAATGAAGAATTTTAATTATGGGGCATTTTCAAAAACATTCTGTGCCCTCAGTTTAGATTAGCAAAAGCCCAAATTTCTTAAGCCACAATACTGATAATCAGACTTTAGGTAGAGTCTGCTCTTGGGTGTTTGGTCCTTAATTAGAGGTATTTATATAACACTTTTCTGTGAAATGAAAAGACTGAAGGCCTGACGATATTCATAAGTATGCAGGCAAGCCAGTCTACAGCAACAATATGAGAATCCTTCAGGTATTCTAACATTTCAAAACTCTATAGGGAACAGCGGGAAAGGCATGAAAACTAACGGCACCAATAGAACACATTTCAGACAGGGTTTATTATAACCAGAATGCAACAGTTCAAATGTTTTATAACCTGTGGGGCGCGGTGGCAACGCCATTCCAAGATGGCGCCCGCTTCCTGGTCACACCCTACTGTGCGTCTGACAAACAGATGTTCAGCGCATGTGCAAAGCCTTGCCTCCTCTCCTGTTCTGTGTTGACCAATCAGGTTATGCCCCGTGTACTTACTGTCTATATAAGCAGCCGCCGAGAACGCCTCGGTGTCTTCCGCATGTAACCAGCTAAGCAATCCCCATTAAAGCGCTGTCAGAAGAACTCCAATTGCCGTGTCTTCCTTGCTGGCGAGGGGGCGCGACAATAACCCATGGTCCTTAGACTTGAGAATAAAAATAGATGGAGAGAAAATACTAAGTTGGCTGATTATTTTATAAAAATTCAAATCAGAAAGAAAGAAAATAGTCACTCACAGAATTATGCCGATTTATAAATAGTAACTGAGCAGGTGGCACCCACATCAGAGTATGTAAGTTTGAATCCTGGTTCTGCCACCTACTAGTTGGATGTCCCAGAGAAAGGTATTTCACACCTCTGTGCTTCGTTTTTCTCATCTATACAATGGAGATGATAATAATAATAGTACCTTCTTCACAAAGTCATTTGAAGGTCAAATAAATTAAGATTCTGCAAAATGCTAGTGTGTCTGGTCTTTGTGGGTACTCAATGGTTCATTGTTATTAATAAGTGAAAAAAATAAAGAACTAGCTAATGAGAAAAAGAATTAACATGGAAAGGATAGGTAAGACTGAAGTGACAACATGATCAAAGCATAGCCATTGTTTTTCTTCGTGTAATCATCATCTTTCAAATAATAGATTCAGAGTCATTAAAGAAATTTCACACATAGTAGTTAAAGGTGAGGTGTTTCCTCACTCAAAAAGTTTATACGCTCCCTTTTACAGTACATGCAGGTCAGAGTTATTGGAAACTTTATTACATATTTTAAGGTTTCTCAATTTGGGGAAGTTTATGAATACACCTTTCCTCTCCTGTATCTTTTACCATTCTTTATTCTTATTATTTATAAGTTTATTTTTTAATTTTTAACACATTCTAATCTCTTTCACATAATCTCAACATCTAACACTAAAAAAAGTTATTTTGTTCCCTGAAAATTGAATTAAAAATGTTTTTAGTATTATTTAATTATTGCTTAGGTGCTAGGTTTTATTTCGGACAGACATAGAAACTATCCAAAAATTAACATTAGGTTATTATATAGCCTATTCTAAAAGTCTTAGGTAGGTGGGAACTGCTGGATTATGGTTCTTGGTTTTTTGTTTTTTGGGTTTTTATGTAGAATCTCTATTTGCACTAACATTCATTAGTTTTTATACAATATTCCAAATCCCTGAAACAATTTTTGATATAATTTTTTCCTATTTTCTTTTATGATTTCACATTATGATCTGCATCATTTAAACCAAGTATAAATAAAGCAACTGTTCTGTACAAAGCAGACAAAGGAAGTGGTTGCCTAGCAACAGAAATCACAGAACAGATCCTGAACTCCTACTCAGATGGAAGCTTCATACCCCAGCTTGGTGGTGAAAGCATTTCTGAGTATCCATTCTCTTACTGTTCATGTCCCTCACACTGGGAAAAGAGGCGGCTTTTGATCTTGCTATTAAATGGAATTGGAAATTAACAGGCTTCAGTAGAGTTTATGCCATTTCTTCCAGGTTCATAAATTACTATGTTGAAGATGATGAAAAATATCCACACCTGACATGTTCATGCTTTTGTTTTAAAGCTGATTAACTATGTACCTGAAAATTATTCTGAATGCTCATGGGGTGACCATATGGGCTGAGCTGGAGATTAAAATGCATCTGAATCTGTGTGTGAACAGATCCAAAACAAGCACTGGGACATCCTAGAAACTAAGTCAGCTTGATTCTCCCATATTGGGAATGCTGTTGTGTACAGCTCTGGGAATTGCATATGAGGATTTGTGAACTGATGCAAATTACAACTAATTTAGATTTTAATTCATGTCATAATTCACTATCTTTGAGCATAGAAATCTTCCAAAATCAAAAATGATGATAGATAGATGTTGTTTTCTTGCCTTGTGTGTGTTTTTAAATTTTTCTCTTAAAAATTTGTAAAAAGACCAGTATAATTCAAAATTATGTTTAATTATTTTGAGATTATAAATTAAGCTTTGTATTTCTTTATGAGTGTCAGGTGCACAGAATTGCATCAATCTTAGTTTCTTTTTCTTGTAAGATCGCTACATTACATGATTATGTATCATCATGAGTCCTTGCAAGACCTCTTGAATTTTAAAAGTTTGCTTAGTAATCAATATATTTATTTTGAGTGCCTACTATGTTTCTAGTTATCTCTCATGGATAAGTCAAGCCTTGTCATTGATGCCAAATTCATGGGCTGACTCATGCATAGATTCTGAGAAGCCAGGATTGAGCAGCTTGGAATGCCCTTCTGAGTGGGCAAACTAAACTTAATTCATACCAAACCAAGTGAAATATAATAGATATTATAGAAGCAGCATCAAGTGTCATTTGTAAGAGGAAAGCATGTAAGACCAAAGACAAAGGAGAATAGCAATAGAACAGGAGCCAGTGTGCTCATGGAGACATGGAGAGAGTACAAAAAGGAATGAAGTAAGTGGTTGAGGACCTACCATGAACCATGAACTAATCATCTGCTAGGAGGCAGTAGAATATTCCTAGTGGGGACTCTCTATGTGGGTATGGGGGAAAAATGCATCACTGAAGGTAATATGTTTTGGATTTCTAAGGCATTGGGTTCCAAGTTTTGAGGATCAAGTGAATTAAGAAACAAACAAGCATGGTTGTCCACAAGAGTTCATAGCTAAAAAGGGAAGATGAAAATGTAAATAAATGATTCTGATAAAGTATGGCAAGTGTAAAAGCAGAGATGGTCACAAGGTATATTGCAGAGTTAAAGAGAATAATGGGAAAATAACTCTGCAGAGGAGAAATGTGGTCAGAATAGGCTTTGCTTAGATAAATAGCATTTCCTGTAAGTTCCAGAGATTTCCAGGCACATCTCCACAAAGATTTAATATCCACTACACATAGTCTACAGGCATGCTCTGGATATTGTGAGTTCTGTTTCAGACTAGTGTAATAAAGCTAATAAAGTGAGTCACATGAATTTTTTGGTTTCCCAGTGCATAGAGTTGTTTACACTATACTGTAGTCTACTCAGTGTGCAATAAAATTATATATAAAAAACCCATGTACAACAAATAAAAATATTTTATTGCTAAAAAATGCTAATGATTACCTGAATTTTAAGCCATTCATAATCTATTTGCAGGTGGAGACAACAATATTCATAATATTCTTGCCTCGATATGGATGGCTGCTAATTATTGGGTGATAGTTGTTAAAGTTTGAGGTAGCTGTGAAAATTTCTTAAAATAAGACAAAAATAAAATTTGCCACATCAGCGAACTCTTCCTTCCATGCAAGATTTCTATATGGTATGCGATGCTGTTTGATAGCATTTTACCTACAGTAGAACTTCTTTCAAAATTAGAGTCAATCCTCCCAAACTCTTCTGCTGCTTATGTGTTTATGTATTATTCTAAATTCCTTGTTGCCATTTTAACAATGTCCACAGAGTTTTCACCAGAAGTAGATTCCACCACAAGAACTACTTCCTTTGCTCAATCATAAGAAGCAATTCCTAGTTCACATTTTATTATGAAATTGCAGTAATTCAGTCAAATCTTAAGGCTTCACTTCTAACTCTAGTTCTCTTTCTATTTATACCACATTTGCAGTTACTTCCTCCACTGAAGTCTTGAAGCCCTCAGAGTCATCCATGCCATTTGGAATCAACTTCTTCTAAACTCCTGTTAATGCTGATACTTTGACCTCCTCACATGAATCAAAAATGTTCTTAATGATATCTAGAATGGTGAATTTTTTCCCAGAAGGTTTCTAATTCCCTTCCCCAGATCCATCTGAGGAATCACTATCTATGGCAGCTATAGCCTAATGAAATTTATTTCTTAAATAATAAGACTTAAAAATCGAATTAATCCCATGGACTGCAGAATGGATGTTGTTTTAGCAGGCATGAAAACAACATTAATCTTCTTGTATATCTTATAACAGCTCTTGAGTTACCAGGTGCATTGTCAATGAGTGGTAATATTTTCAAAGGTAACTTTTTTTCGCTGAGCAGTAGGTCTCAACAGTAGACTTAAAATATTCAGTAAACCATATTATTATCAGATATGCTGTTATCCAGGCTTTGTTGTGCCATTTATAGAGCACAGGTAAAGTAGATTTAGCAGAATTCTTAAGTGCCCTAGGATTTTTAGAGTGGTAAATGAGCATTGGCTTGGACTTCGAGTCACCAGCTGCATTAGCCCATAACAAGAGAGTCAACCTGTCCTTTGAAGTTTTGAATCGGGCATCTGTGGTTATGAAGGTTCTTAATGGCATCTTCATCAATTATCTTAGCTATATCTACTAGATAACTTACTGTAGCTTCTATATTAACACTTGTTGCCACACCTTGCATATTTATATTATAGAAATAGCTTCTTTCCTTAAACCTAATGATTCACCCACTGCTATCTTCAATATTTCTTCTGCAGCTTTCTCACCTCTCTCAGTCTTTATAGAACTAAAGAGAGTCAGAGCCTTGCTCTGGACTAGGATTTAGCTTAGGGAAATGTTATGGCTGGTTTGATCTCAGTTCGACCACTCAAATTTTCTCTGTATTAGTAATATCATTGTTTTGATTTCTTATTATTAAAGTGTTCACTGGAGGAACACTTTTAATTTCCTTCAAGAACTTTTCCTTTGCATTCACAACTTGACTAACCATTTGGATCAGTAGGCCTAGCTTTCATCCTATCTTTGCTTTCTGCATGCCTTCTTCTCTAAGCTTAAGCATTTCTAGCTTTTGACTTAAAGTGAGACATGTGGTGTGTGTATCTCTACCTCTATCTCTATCTATCTATCTATCTATCTATCTATCTATCTATCTATCTATCATTTAGATATGCCATGGAGTACTACTCAGCCATAAAAAATGGTGAACTACCTATTGTATTATCCTGGATGGAGCTGGAGCCCATTCTTCTAAGTGAAGTATCACAAGAATGGAAAAACAAACACCACATTTACTCACCATTACATTTGGGACTAATCGATCAACACTAATATACACATATGAGAAGTAACATTCATCAAGTGTTGGGTAGGTGGGAGTGGGAAGGTGGGGATGGGCAAATTCACACCTAAGGGATGCGGTGTAGGCTATCTGGAGGATGGGCACACCTGTAGCTCTGACTTGGGTGGCACAAAGGCAACTTATGTAATGGAAGTGTTTGTACCCCCTTAATACTCCTAAATTAAAAATAAAGAAACAAACAGAGAAATAATTAAAAGAGAGAGAAAAAAAAATAAAGTGAGAGATGTGAGACTCTTCCTTTTACTTGAATGCTTAGAGGCCATTTTAGGGTTATTAGTTGGTCTAATTTCAATATTGTTGTGTCTTAAGGAATAGAGAGGCCCAAGGAGAGGTAGAGACATAGGGGAATGCTTGGTCAGTGGAACAGTCAGAACACATATAACATTTATGTATTAAGTTTGCTATCTTGTATGAGTTATGTTTCATGGTGCCCCAAAACAATTGCAACAGGAACATCAAAGATCATTGATCACAGATCACCATAACAGATGTAATAATCATAAAATATTTGAAATATTGTAAGAATTACCAAAATTTAACATAGACACATAAAATAAACACATGGTGTTGGTAAAATGGTTTCAATGGCCATACTTCATGCAGAGTTGCCACAAACTTTCAATTCACAGAATCTGTGAAGTACAAGAAAGTGTAGTTCAATAAAACAAGGTATGCCTGTACTTCCCAAAAACATGGCTTCCCACAGTTCCTGGAGTTCTATCAGTAGCTATCAATGATGTGCCTTTCCTCACCTGCCCAAATCAGGAGTAGTTTAGAGCTTGCCCTCTCAGAGCAGTTGTCTCTGTCCTTCTCTAACATAAATGGATATATTCTTTCCCAAAGTTCTTTTTAGTTTTAGTAAAGTAGGTTCTTTCTCTAAAGACCTACAGTGACTGCACAAAGATAACATAGTATGTGAGTACTTTAGAGACACTCCAGTAAGTGTTCTTTTTAGTTATGTTATTGTTTTCACAGTTTGAAACTTGCTGTGAAATGAAAACACATACATAGCTAAACAGAAAATCCTACTGGGACTGGCCAAAGTACTAATTTTTTATTTCCCTCTTACCTCTCTAGTTCATTGTGGTGAAATGAATATGACCTTCATAGAGATTCATGGCAGGTAGGTGGCTCTGCATATAGATTTTTTCAAACCATGTCTGCAGAAGTCAAATTCTACATATTCCGTAGACTGGCCCTGTTTGTACTTCTACCTTCCATGCTCTTTTGGAATGCAGCTTTCATTTGAATTGCACATTAGGGCATTTCCTATTCAAATTGTTTTCTTCTTTCTGTATGACATATAACATTAGAAGGTGCTGGAAATTCTATGGGTAGGATGGAATTTAAAACTCAGATCACTCACACCAGAAATTATAATGGCTGTGAAACAATATTTTTCCTTGAAGGGTAACAGGGTGAGAAAAGTGAGCACAGGAAATTGAAGACTTAGAATTGACATTTGGACACCATAATTTACTTACCATATAGCTTTGTTAGGTAGTTGAAGAGATAGGAACTTAATTTCCTTTGCTGCAAAATTAAAGTAATGCCAAACTCTCAGTGTTGGTATCAGGATTAATCAAGATAAGCAGAATTAAAGAGCTCAGTATATAGCAAGTCTTTAACAAACATTGGACCCCATCTTCTTAGTCTCCCTGTGTGCTTTGTCCTGATGCCATCAGCCTTATTTCTTGATGGGACTGGGGTTTTGATGGTTTTGGCATATTTATTAATTAATGTTAATTTGTGAATTTAAGCATTGAGTATTGTCTCATCTCTGCTCTAGTAAAAAACTACTTACTAAATGACTTGCATCCTGTCATACCAAATTTTGTGTGGTCTTGAGCACCTTTCTACTGTGGACCTGAAACTTTGAGTGAATTCTCCTAATTTCTCAAGCCTCACTCACATAGCTGGCAAGGGGAGTTTATTTGGGAATTTACAAAAATCTTCAGTTTATGCTATAACATTTACACTGAGCTATACCTATGACAATTAGACTTACTATTCGGAATTCTTTAATTTTTTTCACTTCTTAATTAATATATAATATATTTGTACATTTCTTTAAAGTACATGTGATATTTTGATACATGCATAGAGTGTATAATTATCAGAATTATTCTTCCTCTAATGCAGAAAGAGACTGTTGGCTCCTGAGAAGGAATGTTTCACATACACTGATTGAAGAGCATAGATAGTTAGAGGATATGTCTTCTCCAGAATTCGTATTTGTTTATTTGTTTATTCATTCATTAATTTATTCATCAATTATTTACATATGCTGGTTATATTCCATATGACCTTTATTTGCCAGGCTTTACATTGTAAGGCATAGATCATGACTATTATTTTCCCATAGTAATGTGATTAGTAAGATGCCTTACACATTATGGTCACTCAATTCTTTTGAAAATGATTCTTGGGAAAGAATTACTATAGGACATTTGCTTTAGTATTCTTGGTTTCCTATGATAAGACAGATAAAATAGAGATGGGTTGGTTGATTTAATTTATATGCAGACAATAACTTAATTTTTTGGTTATATGTACTGATCTTTTATTATTAGAAATTAGCCACCTATATTGTATCATATTCATACTATGTCCTTGTCAACTTAGTATTTCACCTACATTCTTTTATAAGTTTTTTAAATTTTTGATTATTATGGTTACATAATAGCTTATATATTTATAAGGTACATGTGATGTTTTGATATAGGCATATAATATGTAATGATCAAATCAGGATAATTGGGGTATCCCTCACCTCAACCATTTATCATTTTTTTCTGTTCGGAACATTAAAATTCCACTCTTAGTTACTTTAAAATATACAATAATTTATTGTTACCCTATTGTGCTATCAAATACCAGATCTTATTCATTCTATCTAACTGTACTTTTGCACTCATTAGTCATCTCTATCCTTCTCTCCCACTACCCTTCCCAGCCTCTGGTAATCATCATTCTACTCTCTATCTCCATAAATTCATTTGCAAAAAATGTAGCTCTCTCATGTGAGTGAAAACATATGAAATTTGTCTTTCTGTGCCTGTCTTATTTCACTTAACATAATGTCTTCCAGTTCTATCCATATTGTTATAAATACAAAACTTCATTCTTTTTGTGGCTGAATAATATTTCATTTTATATATGTACCACAATTGCTTTATCCATTAATTCATTGATGAACACTCAGGTTGATTCCATATCTTGGCTATCATGAATAGTGCTGCAATAAACAGGGAGTGCAGATATCTTTTCAATATACTGATTTCACCTCCGTTGGATATATACCCAGCAGTAGGATTGCTGGAACACGTGGTAGTTCTACTTCTACTTTTTATGAGGAACCTCCATACTATTCTCCATAGTGGCTGTACTAATTTACATTCCCACCAAAGTGTACAAGAGTTCCCCATTCTTCACATCCTCTCTAGAATCCATTATTGTCCATCTTTTTGATAAAACCTATTTTCACTGGGGTGAGATGATATCTTATTGCAGTTTTGATTTGCATTTTTCTGATTAGTGAGGTTGAACATTTTTTTATATACATGAAAATGTTGGTCATTTGTATGTCTCCTTTGGGGAAATGTTTATTCATAACTGCCTATTTTTTAATCAGATTATTTGATTTTTTTTCTTATTGAGTTTTTTGAGCTCCTAATATATTCTAGTTATTAATCCCTTGTCAGAAGGGAGGTTTGCACATATTTTCTCCCATATTGGTGGTCTCTTTATTTTCTTTTTTTATTTTTTCCTTTACCATGCAGAAGCTTTTTAGCTTAATATGATCTCATTTGCCCATTTTTGCTTTCTTGCCTGTGTTTTTGAGATATTATTCATTTCGTATTTTTAAATAAATATTAAAGTTCAATAATTGACTCTAGAATGAAAATGCTGGTTTTGGAATTCAAGTTTTATCTTTTTCCCAAACTACAATGAAGTCTAAATACTGTATCTTACCAGACTTTGATCTAATTAAAAGAGTACTAGAGAATAAAGTTTAAAAAACTTATAACAATATTTTACAGAACTACAAATAGACATGTGACATTGTAATAAAGTAAGTAATTCTATTTCATTTTATAAATGATGAAATTGAAATTTGGGGAATGAGAAAGACTTGTCCTTTTCAAACCCAGGGCTTTAAAACTTACATGTCTATCTATAATCATTCCATCTCTGATTAGTTTCTATTTCTCAACATAATACTAATTCATGTTGGGCCTACATAAGATGCAAATAATGTAAACAAAAAATAAGAAATTACACCATTTGTTGAGATATTTACGTCCTCTGCATCCAAATGTACACACAGCCCTTGCTCTATAGAAATGTATTCTAAAAGGTGGTCTATAAGTTACATACATCAGAATGGCTCAGGAAGTCTAATAAAATGAACAGTACTGGCTACTTCCTTAACTTTCCGAATCAAATTCTATGGAAGTGGGAACCTGAGAATTTAATTTATAATTTACAAGCTCCCCACATCATTCTTATGTAGAGGAAAGTATGAGAACATCTGGTAAATGATTGTGCCTTTCCTTTGGTATGAGAATGTAATTCCAGGCACTTTTGATTATCTGGAGAGCTGGCCAGTCATGCAGAACATCCAGGTGTTGAGAGTTTCACAGCACAAGTAATCCTCACAAGAACAGATGATACTTGATAGCACAGCACAAATCAGTCATTTTGGAGAAAAAAGAAATTCACACAGAACACAGAATGTGATGTCTCTCCAGATTGGCATTGGGAAGCTCCTTCCTGAGAAAAGTCATTTTCCTTCCATTGTGATCAGCATTATTCCACACATAAATAATAAATGTACATGTAAGCTTGAGGTGGAAAGCACAATAATTTATTTTTAAAAGAGCTTTGTACTTCCCTTAAAAAGTTGATTATTGGCCGGGCGCGGTGGCTCATGCCTGTAATCCTAGCACTCTGGGAAGCCGAGGCGGGCGGATTGCTCAAGGTCAGGAGTTTGAAACCACCCTGAGCAAGAGCGAGACCCTGTCTCTACTATAAATAGAAAGAAATTAATTGGCCAACTAATATATATAGAAAAAATTAGCCGGGCATGGTGGCGCATGCCTGTAGTCCCAGCTACTCGGGAGGCTGAGACAGGAGGATTGCTTGAGCTCAAGAGTTTGAGGTTGCTGTGAGCTAGGCTGACGCCATGGCACTCTAGCTTGGGCAACAAAGCGAGACTCTGTCTCAAAAAAAAAAAAATGTTGATTACTTTTCTAGTAAGTAATCAACTGAGAATTTTCCTATAAAGATTTAGACAATATGGTCTAATACAGTATTGTCCAATACAAATGTATTAATATGTAAGCCACCAATCTGAGCCACTCATTGAATTAAAATTTTCTGGTGGCACATTATAAAAAAGAAAAAAAAAAGCAAGTAATATAGATTTCATCAATATTTTTTTAACCTATTATATCTAAAATATTATCATTTTAAGATGAAAGCCATATAAAAATTATTAGTGAGATGGCTTTAACTTTGTACCCTTTATTTCATCTCAAGTTTTCAAAATCTGGTTATATTTTTCATTTTCAGCACATCTTGTTTCAAACTATCCTTATATCAAATGTTTGATAGCCAACACATAGAGTGGCTATTATATTGGGCTGTGCATTTCCAATGGGTTTAATAGAAAGAGAAGAGTTGTGCTCAAATGATGTGTTTGCTACTTAAATGTCTGACGATGTCTGGCAAGTTACATAACTTTTGAGCCATAGTTTTCTCATCTGAAAAAAAAATGTGAATTGGTAATAATAGAAAACATATACCTTACTAGACAGCTGTGTCAGTTACACTGGGATCTGCAAGGTACCAGCTATAGGTATACACACATACACACTAGTTTTGAGGAATGAGGAAATTTCCATTACATGCAAGTTTGATAAAAAGATAAAGTGATGTTGGGATTGCCCAGGTAGTTAAAGGCACAGAATACTCTTGGCTGGGTATAGAGATAATGATTATAAACCCAATAACATAATTACAATTTTTTTTGTTTTTTTATTTTATTTCAAGAAAATATGAAAGTATGAACATTTGGTTACATTTATATCTTTACCTCTCCATGGCAAGGGTTAGAAGTATGCCCTTCCCCTCCACAATGCTCACCACATCCCTCAGATGTGGGTCTACCCCCCCCCAACCTCTGAATCCATGGTGAACACCACCACCCTTTGAGCACCATAGTGTTAATCAGTCAGTACCAATTTGATGCCGAGTACATGTGGAGCCCATTCTCTGATCACCTCACTTTGGATAATTTTCGTTTTTGGTGCATGAAGGTCCTTTATTCTCTCAGAGTATAAGTGACAGGAAAAAAAAAACAGACCTGCTGCCCACCTACTCACACCATCAGCCTGTGCTTTTGTTCATGAGGGAAGATAAGAATAGCTAAGAACAATCCAATTTTTGGTAACTTATTGGGCAGCATTAATTATCCATCAACATCCTAGATCTAAGAAGTATAAGACTTACATCCTAATTGATCACCTCACCTGGACAAAAACTTATCTAAAATATAGCTTACCTTCTGGCTGCATAACACTGAAATAGCTCATCAAATTACTTTAGGCTTCTGAAACCAGTATAGAAAATGTTCGCATTCTGGAAACATATCTGAGAAAATTTTGTTTCACCTGCTTTAAAAGATGAGGCTGTTCTGAAAACATAGGTATTAATTATGATTTAATGTATTCTATGATTATATCATGCGCAACACTGTTTGTGTCCCAAAATGAAATGACAAAGGGATACTCATCATTTCTTTAGATATTTCATATAAAGAGAAAAGAATGGATTCTAATGGCATTGTTTACAGGGAATATGTGCAGTGTAGCATAAATTGTGCAAAATGAAATATTAAAGCAGGTTTAATAACTACTTATTGATTTAATTATTTGTGAACTTGTAAAGGGAGAGATAAATTGAGATATTGAGAGGCTTGTGTTTTCTTACATTCCATCTATTCAAATTCATGGCATTTTGGCTGAAAATTTTCCCTTATGATTTTATGAATTAATGCAGGCTACAAGTTTCATTTTAGAGCACATCATTTCTGATTTTTTTCAGAGATAGTCCAGGAGTTCGCATTCTGTGAACTTTTCTTTCCAAAATCTAAATATATACCATGGATAATAATTGAAATTATGTGTTCATGGTTTACTGTAATTTTACTTGTTCACTCAGTCTGCAATGTTCCTTTTGGAGATTTGGGTGTTCAAAATAGTATAACAAATTAATGTGTCTTTTGTTTTCTGCAGAGGTAATTGCCATTAAGTCAATGACTTAGGTTATTCCTCCCACACATGCCCTACGCTATGGCTTGGCATGATTTCCTTTGCACTTCCCAGAGTATGAGACCCAGACAGCATGTACAATATTCACAGCAAGGACTAGAGACACCTTGTTGAAAGCAAAACAAAGAGCTGAAAATAGCAAAGCCCAAAGCCCACATCCCCGCTTTTTCTTCACTTCTTTTTCTCATTAGCACAGATTATTTTCCAGAATTGGCTTCTTACCAGATGATTCTCTGGCAAACATCTTTTTAAAGTTCATTTTATCTCTCTTGAGCTAGTTCTAATTTAGGACAGTTGGTAATGTTAATTATTAACACTGCCCCATTCAGGTACCTTGGCAAGCATCTTACAAAAACCAAAAGGAATCTGGTATGACAGTGTGGTTTGTGTAAACAAAACAGTTCACCTCGAGGTACTACCATCTCTGTGAAGCTCATAACAATAAGAAATTAGTATTTAGTAATTCATAAGACATATCTAAAAAAGTAATCCAAACAACGCACATAATTAAAAGAATGACAACCTAGTTTATAAAAGCCACAGCATCTGAAAAACTACCTTACATCTGTATAAAGCTCATATATTACTTTTGCCAAACAGATGTGGAATCCTTAGTATGCATGAAGAACTGTGTTGAAACTCAAGGATTTCAGGAGCAGTAAGATGTGATTCCCAAATTCATATAGCCAGAGTTTGGAATAAAGAAATTTCTAAGTGAATAATTGGGGTAATACATAAGAACTATATAATAGAATCATGTCCATGATTCTTGGGAAATCAAGAAGTGGAGGTTCTTTTTCTCTGACTGGGAAAGGGGTCAGGAGAAGGGTTGGCTGATGAAGTGAAACTTGAGATAAATCTTAAAGGCGTTTGCTAAATGGGCAAGAGGAAGGAAAGTGTTAAATATTCCACATAGAAGGAACAGCAACGGAGAGCATGTCTCATTCAGGGAACCACAGGATGTTAAGACCTCAATGGTAGAGTACATAAGAATATTAATAGGAGACAGGTACAGATCAGATCCTGCAAAAAAACTGGATTTTCTTGCTATGTTTTAGAATTTTATCTTTGTGGCTAATTTAAAATAGGAGATTAACACATTTATTAATAATTTCTGTTATAGTCTGAATGCTTATGTTCACTCCAAATTCATATGTTGAAATCCTTACATGTGTGATAGTATGAGCAGGTGGGGACTTTGGGAAGTGATTAGGTCATGAGGGAAAAGCCCTCAATGAATGGCATTAGTACCCTCATAAAAGAGGCCCAAAAGAAATCTTTTGCCTATCCTACCACGTAAGAACTCAGTGGGAAGACCCTGTCTATGAGGAATCGGGGTGCTCACCAGACAAGGAATCTACTGGCATCTTGATCTTGAACTTCCCAGGCTCTAAAACTGTGAGAAATTAAATTCTGTTTTCTATAAACTATCCAGTTTATGACATTTTGTTATCACAGCCTGTGTGGACTAAGAGAACTTCTTTTTTAAGAAAACAATGCTCTGGTAAGCAGTGTGAAAATTATGTAGGGATAGAATGAAAGTTGGAAGGGGTCCAATTA
Organism: Microcebus murinus; assembly: GCF_040939455.1. Classification (NCBI taxonomy): domain Eukaryota; kingdom Metazoa; phylum Chordata; class Mammalia; order Primates; family Cheirogaleidae; genus Microcebus; species Microcebus murinus. Next base: position 35,881,427 of record NC_134111.1, read on the forward strand.
GCAAACGGTTATAATAATCTAGGTAAAGGTGAGGTGGGCATAAACTAAAGCAGCAGCAGTGAAAGGAGAAAAGTGTATGTATTCTAGATTTCTGTAGGAGTCAGAATTGACAAAATTTGAGATATGAATGGATATGAGAATTAAAAGAAAATGAAGAATTAAAAATGATCCTTATATTTGAAGATTGGGCAACTGGATCGTTATTGGTTCCCCAAACCAAAATAATGTATATAGAGAGAGCAGATTTAAGATGTGGAGCAGTTGCTATAGTCTATATGTTACTTTGTTTATAAATCTTATTGTAGGGGGAAACTGAGGCACACACTCAAGAATACATAAGGGATTCTAGGACTGTGGACTTATGATTTATGTTCCAGTTGGTTTCCTTTATACTAGATTCCTTTGTATTACTTCATGGTGTTGCTGAGCCAATTTCTAAATCAGTCTTTGTTCAAGGTTGCAGGTACTTTCTTCCTCTGCTAACCTTCAGTGATTTGTTCCATATTCAAATGTTTTTTATTGGAATGACACAAATGATCAACTAAATACAAGCATATCACTGGAAAAAATAGAAAATTGGAATCCAGCAGGTAATTCGTCAGGATTATTGGAAGGTTCATGTGACAACAAATGTAGTAGTAATTCATTCTAGAGATCCTCTATGGACTGCCAAAATCCATTCCTGTGCATGTGACAGAGTATTACCTGGATTTTAAACTGCAGACTAGAAGACTCAATCAGGGATTGATAAAGGCACTGAAACATTAGATAGCCTAGTCACTGAGTTCAACTGATTTGGGTGATATTTTTCATTGATATTCCTTTTGGAATGAGAAATGAATTAACCTAGTTACCTTACATCCCTCTGGGTAGGTAGAGTAGACTTTTATGAATTTACAATAATGGTATAATCTCTAGATCTCCACTGACAGTCAAATTCAGGGAATTTTTCTGATACAATTTTGATCCTGCAAGCATCCCATATAATATACAGTTTATAACAGGGACTGGAGATGGCTGAATTAAAGATCCCATAGTTTTCTAGGAGAGATGGACTAAGCAACCATAGAATGATAAAAATGCTTTTCTAATTCTGCTGAGTGTATGAGTCCATCTGTGGTTTCTCAGGCAATTTCTTATCTCAAGGTGAACAGATAGTGCATGTGCTTGACAACATGATTTTATTATGTCATTTTAGCCAAAATTAGAAATAAGCCAAGTTTATCTTTGACATTCAGTTTGCACTTCCCGGAGCCACACTGCCTAATCTCCTATCCCAACCTCTCCAGACACTCAGTATTATACTTCTTTCTTACTTTCTCCATCTGCAGTCTATCAAAAGCGTTTTTCCAAGAAGGCATTGGATAAACTCCTTTACACTAGAGCTTATGGTTCTGATAATATTTGAAGTGTTAATCCTTCTTGTTAGATCAACTTTTCCTTCAGCCATAGGAACTGCAAGTTCGTAACAGTGGCACTGCAAGGTGCCAGGAAACAAGGTGAGTGATAGGGAGACCGCTCTAATCATCTCTCCTGGGGGTGACAACCATCACTATGCTCCTATTAACTGGCAGCATTATAAGACCGATGCTCTCTTTGCCTCTCTGCTTTTGTACCGAGAAAAAAGTAAACTACACTAAAAGTGATTCAGATATCCAAACAAGCTCCTTCACTCCCTTCTCCCTACTGGACACCAGTGACCTGTCTGGCTATTCCAGGAGATTTTCTACTGTTAGTTCATCTCTCTTTCTTGCATTTTGTTAGCTTGAATTTAATTTTTATTTTTGGCAGCAGGCCTAATGACTCAACATGTTCTCTTTTCTTCTTTAAATGTTCTACACATTCTATCACTTGAAATTCCTTTTCGATCCAAATCTGTTTCCGCTTTTTTCTATGGACGCCAGATTGCCTACATTAAAAAATAAATAAATGAACAAATTTAAATTTTTTAATGTGCTTTAATGCTCATTCCTAAAGTGAAGTATGCAACCGATAAGAATAGTAACAAAGATAAGATCCAAAGAATAAACCCTTTGAAACCTCTTATAAGGCTTTCCCAATGTTCCACATATCTGCTTGTAAAACCACAGGGTTGGCTTTTTACCTGGTACAAAAAAAAAATGTCTTAAATTAACTTAAAGCTGTTTATGGAAAAGGAAAAATTATCATTGCTGTTTTTTGTTGTTGTTTTTTATAACTAAGGGTTAGAAAAACTGAAAAAAAGTAAAACAGAAATATTGTAATTAGTAAATTTTTAAAGAAGTAATAAAAATCTTCATAAATAAATTAATATACATATTTTCTTTTATAACTGCATTTCAGAAATATATCAATCAGTTTCACTGATTGGTTAAATTCAGTATCTATGCTTTGAAGATTCTAAAATGTTTGCAAAGACATCATCAGAGGAACTTGAATATGGATAAACATTAATATATAGTATTCAAACAAAAATAATATAAGCAATTATTAAACAGATAAACACTTTTATTCACTTTTTAGTTCCTAAAAGGTTTTTCACTACAGAATCATGCCTTGTGGATGTCTTAAAATACAGAAACAGATATTTATTTAAAGTATATTCACTCTCACTGACAAAGCTTTTATTCTTCTTTAGTTATTCCTCCCTTGAGCCACTTTTTCTCTCAAAAATTTAGGTATACAGAAAAGACAATGTGCATGGTGACTAGGAGGAACACAGGACTAGTTTAAACCAAACACAAAGTGTCCTTATTTGGCCTCTTAGAAGCTGAAGTTAGTTCAGTTTTAGTGGTTATTTTCATCTTAAAAATGTATACCCGTGAGACCTAACATAATTTGTCTCGATAGAAAAATTTTCAAATATTTTTATGCCGAGTTATTTTGTCCCTATTATTTTCAGTCCCAAATTGTCATGCAGATTGCTAAGATATTACCCCTGAGAATTTGGCAAAACCTCATTTCTTTCTAGCAATCATTAGCAGAAGATTTTGTGGACTTGATTGAGGAAAGTCCTCATTTGTCATATGGCTCAGGGAGAATGGCCATCTTCTTCCCACCCATCCCGTCTTATAATGGCTGATGGTGAAAAGCTTCAGCAGCTGGAGGAGGAAGAAATCTGAAACAAATAAAGATGGCCATCGATGATACAGCAGAAACTGAATTGCCTTCTTCCTTAGAAGGTCATTGGTTTTATGCATGAGGGCTGATGGTGAAGACAGCATAACTTTTGGATTTGTCTTATACACCAGCCATCTCATGAAACATAATTTTCTGTTAGTCAAGAAACTGATGGAATATCTAAAAGACTTTGACTAGAAATACCTTAATGGAGGGACTATACACAGGAGGGTTGGTGGGTTTATAGACACCAACCACGAATGGTGACATACCCAGGGATTCGCAATGTCGGAGTCCCATTTACCTTCCCTAGGCATGAAGGGGCAAGGGGAATGAAATGTGGATCTATGGAAGAGGAAGCCCTACAGTAGCTGTGGCCATAACGGGCTGTAGCCACCGATAGTGCTGGTACCAGGCAAAGAGCTGGGGGAGGCAGAGGTTCACTAGCACATCGTGCTCTTTCTTCTTTACTCTGATTTCCCATCGCTGTCTCTTACTGGTTGAATCCAAGCGGAGCCCTGGAAACAAAAGAGCAAAGGCAATGCAGTCCACAGAGGTCAGCCTCCCAAATTACAAAGCAGGGAACTGAAGGGCAACCTTGTAGTATGGGGTTTAGGGCTAAAAAGAGGACAACAGGGAATAAGTAGCATGTTTACATTGCTGTCATTCTCATTTGGAGTAACTTGAAATTAACTTAAAGGTTAAGAACAGTATTTTTGGTGACAGAGAGAACTGAGAAGTGGGCAAAACAATTTAAACCATGTGTTTTCTTTTTTGTTAGAAGAAACACAGGAATTCCTTATTTCTGTTAATGTTAAAATTAATTTTCTAAGCATTATAAAGGTAAAGAATAAAACAATGATTGTTGTAAAAAAAAGTCAAGCCAGTCGATGTAGAAACGAAAGTCCCCTTTCACCTAGGCTCTTCGTTTCTTTATTCATTCATTAAATCATTCATGCTTTTTACTCCCACAAGAGTTTTAGCAGTAATAGCTGACATCTATAAATATATGCCAAACAGACTTCAAAGTGTTTTATATGCATTGAATCATCACGACATTAAAAATAGGTGCTGCTGTTATCCCAGTTTGTATAAAAGAAAGTTAAGTACATTGCTGAAGGTCAATGAACTGCTAAATGGCAGAAGTGGAATTTGAACACAGGTGGGTTGATCCTAACTAAAGCCTTGATTCTCAGCCACTATGCTATGTTGTGATAAACACATATTTAATGAACACCTACTCTGTTGCAGGAACTTTTCTAAGCATTGAGGATACAGGGCTAAAAATGATAGTCAAAAGTCCTATCTCATGCAATGTATATTTCAGTGGTGGAAACAAACAATAACCAGTAATCTTTGGAATCTTTCACCTGGATAATTTCTCTGAAAATCAGGTGAATCTAGGCTGTCTGTTTATTTGAAGAGACACTAAAAATTAGGTTGAAGGCTCTGGGATGAGTAGTGGACTTCACATCAGGTTTTGAGCCAAATTCTGTCTCGTAAGACATACAAATGACAATATATAGAGGTTTTCCTCTGGGAACATTTAATTTTTACAGAGATGAATAGTTCAATCTCCTTCCTGATGGCAGTGCTGAGGGTAGAAATGCTACTGGCATTCCTGAAGCAGAAAGAGGGAAAGGCACCACAGTTTTACAGTTCAGTGTGTAAACTTTCAGAGCATTTTTTGTTTGTTTATTTTTGTTTTGTTTTCAGCCCAGTGCTAACACCCAATCATTGTGCATGTCCCCAACTACAGAGCTTCTCTGGATCATCTTTTCCAATTTCATAGTGAAGAAAAAGTAATTTGTGGGGGCAGAGGGTATAACCAACTTATACCCTTGTTCCTTATACCTTATCATATACCTTATTCCTTATACCTTATTCATATACCTTATTCCTTATACCTTATTCATATCCTGTGAAACTTATACCTTATTCATATACTGTGAAAGCGAGGCTTTAACAAATATTTATTGAGCACCTACTCTTTGTCATACTTTTCTAGATGCTGGGAATACAGCAATGAATAAAAACAGGTATACCATTTACTGAAGTTCTCTATTGCTTTTATAGTTTGCTTTTTAAAAAAAAACATGTTTATTGTTATACTATCTACTGTGATGGTGGAGATTGTATGTGGTGTGAGGTAAGGATCTGACAGCTTTAAAAAGAAATCAAATGTTTCAATTTTACATGTTGAAGATATTTGTTTTGTTTTGTTCTTTTTTGATTTCAAGATATGGATTTAATTTCAGACTATGATTTCTTCTTGAATTACTTAATGAATACCCATTTTGTTCATTTCAGCATAATCTCCTCTTTCTTGTGTTAATTCTGTTTTTCTAATGTTTTGAAGTGACATTGGTATTGGTTAGTCTCTTTCATTGATATTGCAAGATTTTCTCAAAATACAGGAGATAGCTTTTGTCTTTACATGCTGTGGAGCAAAAGGTAAATTACTTTTTGGAAGATGTAGCCTATTTCTTAAGCTGTAACACACCATGCTCTTTTTTTGCCATAGCTTTTATTTTATTTTATTTTTTAAAATTGTTATGGGTGCATAACAATTGTATATATTTCCATAATTTTTTATTATAATACAGTTCTCAGGTATTTGAAAGGGAGTTTGGATACGAGGTTGAATATAGTGAAATATCACAGGTACTGCTTTGATTCTTACGCCCTAGCAACCATGCTCACTCTGTCAGAACTCTGACTTTAGAGAGCAGTATTAAGTGCTTTAGCCTGGGTTCATGTTCTTGCGTTTGCTGCTCTGAGAGCAGGAAGTTACATTTAATTAATTTTATTTTGACTATATCTCATGTTTTTCAGCCTTCATTTCCTCGATTCCTAGTTATTTTCAGGGTTCTTTTAGAAGATAAATGTGTTTTGTTGTTTTTAATGTTTTCTTCCTTCCTTTTGTCTTCTCTCTCCTTTTTTTCGTCAATTTATATGACTTCTGGTTTCTGTTTTCTGTGTGGGGCAGTATGTTATTCTGGTTTTCTTTGAGTAGATTTTGCTACCAGTTTGTAGTCAGCTGCTTTATATAATCACTCCAATGCCAGTTCATTTATAACATAGACTTTGAAAGAGTGAGCATTATGTTAATATTATTCTTCATCCTATACTCTTTTATTGCCTCTCTCCGTTGTTAAAATCTCCTTTGCTCCAGCCCAAAAGGTAAAAAGCTAAAAGTTTCTATGTTTGTACTATTTCTTCACATTTCTTGATATCATCCCTTATTTTAAAAATGTGCTTAAGGAAAATATTCATTTTCCTGGTAGTCCAAAGTAACTCTGAGAGCGGGATTAGGTGATCTTAAATGCCTCAAATAAACATAGTGGCCAGTTGCTGACAGAAACAACATTTAAAAACTGACGCACTGTGTCCTTATTGATAAATCATCTAATTATATTTATATTGATTCAGCTTGATGCAAAGAATACAATCTCTAAGGACTGGTTTGTTTTCCCTCTGCCAAGAACATTATAGCTTTTATTGTATTATGTTAGGTAAGTAGATTAAATTATGAAACTCAAGTTTTTTAAAGTGAAACTATAGGAAAATAAGTTTTATAAATGAAACATAATCAAGTCTAGCATAATAAGTATATATTTATATGGGCTTTTATGTTTATCAGAGGTCTTTATAAGAATTTCAGTTTTAAAAGAACAAATGCTAACATAGTAATATTGATATCAACTACCTTGCTATTATAATTTATGTAAGTATGGAAACTTAACTTTCTTAAAAATATATGGTTTGATATAGTTCACTTTATCCAGTTTGTGTCTGAGCCTTCCCTAGAAACAAAGCATATCTAATAAAAACCACACAATAATATAATCAATAACAATGGGGGCAATTAATTATTCATAAAAATTTCAGTTCTCATAAAAATCACTTGAAATATTTGATAATTCATTTCTCCCAAACATTGTGCATTTCTATTTTTTCCCCTCATCAAGAAAATATTTAATTTTAGAAAAACTAGTTTCAAAATAAGCACATAATCTTTGTATAATATAGCAATTTGAAAGGAAGTTAGATTTATTTTTATTTGTTTTTTTTTAATTTTTACAATATGGTTAAGAGTAATTTTCTCTAAGAGGCCTTGAGGCAGATTTCTTCAAGCAAAATCAAACTAATCAGTTACAGCTACACAGCTATTACAAAGACAGAAGAGAGTCCTGGGTGGTACCAAGAGACTTTCTGGAAACTTAGCATTCTTTGAAATCTCTTTATCCAGTAATGTTATCTCTAAATATGAAAAAGGCAATCTGGTACCATGAAAAGATTGTGGCATGCAGATGTATGCAACCTCTCTAAGAAAATTATGGAGTTTCTTTATGTTGTAGAATCAAATACAGAAAAGTTTGAATGGGCTTTATGAATTATAACACTATCCTAAAATGCCATAATAATATCTGTCATCCAAATTCAGTGTTCTCTTTGTGTCACTAAAATCCTATGTACAAAGTAAAGACTCAACCAAACAAGAAGGTTTGGGATTTCTTAAAATGGCTTGCAAAACATTTATAAATTTTCTTGTCAGTTTAGTAGCTGGAATGCAAGATTATTTCAAAACCTACAGTAGATGCAATGATCTTTATCTCACAAAAGCAAATGTTGCTGGGTTGTGGTGGTTCACGCCTATAATCCTAGCACTTTGGGAGGCCAAGACAGGAGGGTTGCTTGAGGTCAGGAGTTCGAGATCAGGCTGAGCAAGAGCAAGACCCCGTCTCTACTAAAATAGAAAGAAATTAGCTAGACAGCCAAAACTATACAGAAAAAATTAGCCAGGCATGGTGGTGCATGACTGTAGCCCCAGCTACTCGGAAGGCTGAGGCAAAAAGATTGCTTGAGCCTAAAAGTTTTTGGCTGCTGTGAGCTAGGCTGATGTCACAGCACTCTAGCCCAGACCACAGAGTGAGACTCTGTCTCAGAAAAAAAAAAAAAAAAGCAAATATCACAATATCACTCAGAGTCTAATTTAGAGAAAAGTGGTTTATGTTTCAACATATAGTAGAATGTTTAACAACTCAAGTCAGGGCTTGAATCTTTGTCTGTAAACTCAAATTTATATTCCTCAATAATTCTATTTGGACATATGTTCTTCAAAATGAACATTTCCATAGTAAATGCATTTGAAATGAACTTATTTTATTATATTCTACATATAAATTCTTCATCAGTAAGCATGCTGACTTTCCATGTTCCTTACATATGGAAAAAGGACAAACATGTCAGAGTAAAATGGCTATTTGATCTTCATAACAATTATATTCCTCATTGTAAATTCATAAATAAGTAGTTTCTTTTTACAGATCAGTGTCAATGTCTAAAACAGGGCTTGATGTATAGTAGATATTTAATGTATATTTGTTCATTTCATTTGCCTTTTGATTTTACTTTCATTTTTAATTTTTGTATAGAATGCTATAATTCTTTAGCATAAACGAGGAATCCCAATTACCCTATGTCGAGGAACATTGATGACTCATTTTCTGACTTGTCGAAGTAAAGAGATGACTCTACATGGTACTTATTTCACCTTGGAGAAATATCTCTTTGTTGTCAGTGATCTTTTCCTGAGTGATACTAACCATTTTTTTTTTTGATGACAAGGACATCTGGACACAGTAAGTAGAGGAGGTATGATTTCAAGGTTTTATGTGGGTTTTCCTCCATAAGAAGTTTGTTACTATTGGACAAATGGAAGTTTATATAAATGCATTTAACTGCAAAACCTACAGATTTTTTACAAAATAGAATACCTTCGCAATTTCTTTAAAATTTTGAGATTTAGAGGTCCTTAAACTTAAAAAATTGAACCAAGCTTTTGGCCAACATAGATAAAACATGGACAGAATTTACTCCATACACACACACACACACACACACACACTTCTATTCTGAAACAGAAGTAGAAAAATTATATGACACAATGGTTTCCATTAAGTGACCATTAGGCAATAAAGAACAGTGATCTATAAGTGATGAAAACACATGAGATGAGACTGATTATTATTTAGACTACTCCCCTTAGTTACAAAAGCACAGGGAGGGGACAGCTAGGCAAGCCCAGATGACTCCTTAAGTTGAACAGGTATAGGTAGAGTTCATACAAGATAGTACAAGGCATTACAGAGCTGAACTGGAAAAAATTTCAGATAACTCTGAGTCCCCTAAAGTATTTAGCTGAGTACTGATCAGTGAATGTGTATAAGGAAACTACCCAAGGCTGGGGAATAAACTTCCCAAAATGATTTGAGGAAACAATAACAGGGCATCACACAGGGGTTAGTAGATTGCCTGTTCCCACTAGCCAGATTGAAAAATCTCATGGTAAAGTAGTCATAAAGTTTTTGTCTCCATAGTTGCAATTATCTTCAGACTAAGCATGATTCTGCTTATAGTTAACAAACCATAAAAACCCATAATGTTCAAAGTCTTTTCAACAAACTTAACTTTGTACCTGAAAAAAGTCAAAAATACATATAGAAATATGAGCATATTCAAAAATCCAACAAGAGAAGATTAACAATTGCTGACATCCAATCAAAAATTTATAGAACACGTAAAGATGCAGGACAGTACAAACCAAAATAAGAAGAAAAACTGACTACTGACAGAAATGTTACAGTTAGCAGATAATGGCATTACAACTTTATACTTGCATTTCATTCTTTCAAAAATGTAAAGAGAGATAAGAAAAATATTTTAAGAATTCCAAATCAAACTAGAAATGAAAACTATAATATGTGAAGTGGAAAATAACAATATTAATAGTAGATTAGATACTGCAAAAGGAAAGGGTAGTGAAACTGAAGACATGACAATAGAAATGATTCACAATGGAAAGGAGAACAAAAGGAATAAAAATAAACAAACAAAAAGTGAGCACAGCATGAATGAATGGTGAGACAACTTTTAATAATATAAAGCAGGTGTACTTGGAATGCTCTAAGGAATAGAAACAAAGAAGACACACAGGAGGATAAAGAAACAAAATATTCAAAGAAATAATGACCACAATGCTTCCACATTTGATAATAACTGTATAGCCACAGATCCAAAAAATCTCAATAAACTCTAAGCACAAGAAATAGGAAGGAAACTACACAAGGGTAAATAAATTATAATAAAATGACTCATATCCAGCAATAAACAGAGACTCTTAAATGTAATCATAGGTAAATTATATGCAGAGGAACAAAAATAAGGATGACAGATTTCTTGTTGAAAATAATGCAACCATAAGTATATATCTATACAAATTATTGTACACAAATATTCCTAGCAGCTTTATTTGTAATATCCTCAAACTAGAAACAGCCCAAATCTCCATCAGAATGTGAATATATACCAAACAGTGTTATAGCCATGCAATGAAATGTTGCTTAGTAATGAAAAAGAGTGAAATATTGATATATCTATAACGTGGATGAATCTCAAAATAATTATGCACAGTGAAGAAACCAGACAGAAAACAAGCACAGATGACCTTTGAACAACACAAGGGTAAGGGGGACCAAGCCCCTGAACAGTTGAAAAATCATGTATAATTTTTGCCTGCCCCCAAACTTAACTACTAATAGCCTACTATTTATCGGAAGCCTCATCAATAACATAGTCAATTAACACATATTTTGTATAAGTATTATTACAATAAAGTAAGCTAGAGAAAAGAAAATGTTATTAATAAAATCTTAAGAAAGAAAAAAAATATTTACTATTCATTAAGTGGAAGTGGATCATCATAAAGGTTGTCTTTGCATTGATTGGGCCGAGGAGGAAGAAGAGGAACGTTGGTCTTGCTGTCTTAGGGGACGCAGAAGCAGAAGAGGCAGAGGAAGTAGGATATAGGAGGCAGCAAAGGCAGGCACACTCTGTGTAACTTTTATTTAAAAAAATCCACATAAAAGTGGACTCTTGTAGTTTAAGTCCATAATGTTCAATAATCAACTACATATACTTTATATTTTCATTTACATAATCTCTAGAAAATAGAAACTTACCAATCAATAATGACAGAAAGTTATTTAGTGGTTGGCTGGGGATAGAGTGGAGGGTGACTGGAGGGATATATTCAAAGGGCCTTAAGGGAACTCTTTAAGGAGGTGGATTTTTCATTATCTTAATTGTACTAGTGGTTTCAGAGGCATATACATTTGTAAAAACTTATCAAACTGTATAGTTAAATGTGTATGATTCATTGCATGTCAATTATAATACAATAAAGCTATGGGGGGAGTAGTGACTAAACTTTCTGGTGGAAAAAAAATCACCTCAACACATTTTACCAGTGTATGTATGCCAGCAATAAAACATAAATAACTTTAATCTAATTATTGATATATTTAATGATAGTCATTAGGAAAACTGTATGTATTCAAAATTTCAAAACATGTTAAAATTTAGATTTATAAAATAATATAATCTTATAGCTGGGAGCAATCTTAGAGAGTACCTAGTTTGAAATCCTTAATTCTTGAGTCACAGTCTTAGAATTTAAGGAACTTGGAAGGGGCCATGTGGAATACCATACCCTTATTTAGTCTGTCACAGATAGGAAACCCAAGTCCATGAAGCTTGCTGACTCATGAGAAAGTATTTCCTGACTCTCAGTCTAGAGCTGTTTTCATTTTTATCATATTGTCTCAGTTAATTTATGTATCATATTCTTGAATATTTTCAATTTTGTTTTTCTCAGAACACAATAGTATGCACTGGCATTTACTTTGTCTCAATTATTATGAATTGTTAAATTACTACCGTTTGTCGTCTGGTGAAAAATTTAAATGCTTATTTAGGGGCACATCGTTATTTCAGCAAATTTATGAAATTTTATCTCTATTTTCATTTAATTTTTGAGCCCCATATTCCTAATATTCCTAATGAACTCTTTTTAGAGTTCTTCTGCCTTAGGAATTCTTCTGCCTTAGACTATTTGGATAGCCACAATTCTTGCTTTAGGTAATCTTATCTACCCCTATTGCTTGATCTCTCGACTGTTTAAAATCTCAATTCCATGATTCTGGTTGCTCTTTAATTCATAGCTGCCAGGCTGATTTTGCTGAAGTTTTCATTGTTCTAATCTGTTGCTCAAAACCTGGCAAGGATCCCCTGTATTTAAATGTCATGCTTTCACTTAATAATAAAGGACTTCCATATTTGGACCCCAATTACCTTCATGGCCATCTTTATTTCTGTACTTCTTTAAGTACTAAATTAAACTGCTTGTATTTCCCATAAGGAAAGCACTATTTATTTATTTTATGTGTCTAAAATATTCCTCATCCTGATATGTATTTGTTGAGATCACACTAGTCTTAACATTTCAGATGCCACCGTCCACCATCTCCAACATGCATTGCCTGTTCATACAAACCACGAGTAATGTGTCCTTTCCTTGGATATAATTGTGCACTCCTTTCCTTAGAATATACATTTAGTTTTGACTAAAATATCTACATCTGCCAATATAAAATTAAAAATTTATAATAAATACAACTTCCTGTATGTTCATATAAGGATAGTGAATGATGAATGTGATTGTAATATAGGAAGTAAACCTAAAAGAGTGTAGCATTCATTCATGTTGTAGTCCCTCTGGCCCCCCAAAGCAACAATTTTTTATATGCTTCATTTTATTTTGCATCTTTCTGTCACGGAATGTAAAACAAAGAAAAATTCATTTCTGGTACTATCGATACCAGAGGCAGTTAATATGCAGAACTGAAGGAAAGTTGAGATTTCTGAATTTCACATATTGGTATGACACTGTATGATAATTAACAGGAAAAACAACTATATATATATACACACACACACACACACACACACACACACATATTGGATGAAAAGTTGATGATAAAGCCAAATTATAGACATAGAGAAATTTTTCAATTTTTGCTCTTTTTGTACAAGTATGAAATACATAAAGTTGTCTAAAGTAGTCCACCAAAGAGGATGTTCCAGACAGGATCAGATTGACAGCAGGCATGGTATTCATATCTGAATAAGAGTATAGAGACCCATTTGCTAACTGCAAGAGATTATAGAGAACCATACCTTGTTTCATATTTGCATGAAATAGCTACACTCAAAGTAACTGTTATTTCTGCTCTGGGAAACACTTTTTTTTTTTTATACTCTGAGTCATGTGATCTCGAGGGACACAGTAATGGCCACTGGTCTAGCTCTGGTTCCAGATCTCATGTCTCTTTCATCTCCCTACCTCCACTCATAGGGAAGTTATTCCCCACATGATTCCGGTATTCTCTCATGACTCCACATTGGGCTTTTCAGCCAAAGACCAGGATGATAAAACATATTCATTTGCTGGTCTGGGTCATCTATACTTTCTGTGCCTCACATTGAGGGTGGTTGGTGGAGAACAGAGTAGAGATAAATAACATCTTAAACTTTAATTCCTCAAAATAATTCCTTAAAACAATCATAACACCTTCAATTTGCTAAAAGCTTGGGAATCATTTTTACATAAATAATCTCATTTGATCATAACAACAATATTTTGATGCAGCTATGTGAATTATTATCATTCCCATTTTGCAAATGTTCTGAGCCAGGCCTTGTAATAAGTACTGAGGATACATTGTTTAACAAAATTGGCATGGTTCCTGACCTCATAGAAATTATAGTCCCATGAGTGAACTGACAAATTACATACTTACAAACTATGATAAATCTTATGAAGAAAGAAATAGTATTGCAGGAAAGAATAAGAGGAAACAATTTTGTTTGGGGAGTCCTCCCTGAGGTGGTTCCAATAAAGATGAGACACCAGAGAGGAGAAGGACTCAGCCACTTTTAGAGTAGGGGGAAAGATTTCCAGGATCAGCAAATCACTCTAGGGATGTTCTCAAGTTATACATTTAGTTCAGATAGTATAGCTGATATTTAGCAGAAATTTCTGAAAATGATAATTAACATTTGTATAGCTGTTTTCAAAGTGCTTTCATGTGTATAATCTCATTTAATAATCACGCTATGAGGTGGAAAACTTGGAGAATGATTGATGGGTAGAAAATTTTCTATCCTCCTTTTGACTTAGAATGTATTATTAATTGTGAAGGAAAACAAATCTAAGATTAGGTAAAAGACATTGTGAGTGGAATATGAACTGTTTGTAGGTAAAATATTCAATAAGCTATTTCCCATTTGAACAGTGTTGAGAATGAAAGCATCCAGCCAAGTATTCAGAACATGTGATTAGATGCTAATGATTTACCTTCACTGAGCCCACACTGTGTTTAGAGCTTTACATGAAGTATTTTAAGAAGAAAAATGATTTCACAGAGAATAAGTTAAGTTTAAAACATTCTAAGAATTGTCAATGAAGACTGGGCATAGACATACACATATTTAAATATTTCTAAGTAATATATGTGTGTGTATATACCGAAGTGTATTTATACATTTTTAAATTGCTCTAAGCAATATGCACTCCATATATGCAAATATGTTAAAATATATACATAGTGCTTACAGTTATTCTAAAGTATATATATAACTGACTGACCATAATATGTTTTAATTCATAACCTGTACCAAATTTCTCTCCATCTATTAAAAATAGCAATCATACTAACTTACCTAAAAAGTAGCTAATTAAATTAACAGATGTTAGTAGAAACTATGACTTAAAAAAAAAAACTATTAAAAGATAGGTATTTTCATTATTGAATTTCAAAAACATCAGGCTACATACTAATTGCTAAAGTAATTTATTCATATAGTACATTTATCCAAGTAATAATTCATGTAGATGTTCAACATATCATCTTTGTAAATATTCTGAATATTCTATGTTCAAATGTAGAAGTATGCATAAAACTATCCATTATATTGTCTATCCATTTTATTGTCTATATGTCATATTAAATAATCTCCCTTTCTACAACTCAGGGAACATTATAGTCTTTTCTCCATTTAGCAACCAAAGTGATCTTTTTAAAACATAATGAACACATGAGTATCATGGATTTAAAGAATGTCAGTACACAGATGTGCAGAAATGCTAGGTGTGATTGGTTTATTTTGACTGTCACTATACTATGTAACTCCAAAGTTCAGACCCTGCACTGACATCTCACTAACAGTGAAAGTCTAAGAGTTCCAGCAGCCCACACCACCCTATACTTTGGTCCCTCGACTCTTCTTACTTTATCTCCTTAAGTTTCCTGCTTGCATACTCTTCTATAGCCACAATGGTATCCTGACACTGTTGGAAGACAGCAAAAATGCTATTATCTTAGGATCTTTATACTTGCCCCTGTGCCTGGAGGATTCTTCCCATAAACATAGATTTAATTTGCTCCCTCATCTGGTCAAATGTCACCTTATCAGAGATATCTTTGTTCACTACTCTAAACATTGAGCACACACTTTCCCAGTCTTCTCTAGCTATCTTATTCTGTTTTATTATTCTTCTTGATACTTATCGCCATCCAACAAATATTTTATTATTTCTATTTCTCCTCTTTTTTCCTTCTTATTCTGCTATAATAGAAACTCATGAAGGCAGGAACTTTGTCATTTTGTTTTGTGCTAAATCCCCAGTCTGGGAGAAAATAGACACTCAATAAATATTTCTTGAATAGTCGAAAGAGTGTGTTGTTCAGAGAAATATTATGATCATAGCTAACTCTTCATAGAAATAGGTTTTCTATGTAGGAGTAAGACTATGTTAGCAATTTTTCCAATACTTCCCCCTTTTGGGAACAGTGGTATAATCTGTCTTCACAGCATTGAAACAAACAGTGAAGGAAAGAGGATTTTATCTATGGCCCTTTTGGGGATAATTCAATCTAATGGTGTTGAGTCTTGGAAAATTATCCAGTGTTTTCTAGAAAGACATTCATACTCTGCCTATCTACACATGAAAATAAATATGAGTTCATTCAAGTTAAAGAAGAGAAAAAGTGAATATGATGGATAACATTTCAAATGATCTAGAATAAACATAAGAAACCAGCCTAGAGCAAGAATGAAACAGACTCATTTGTCCAAGATAGAGACTTTTATTTAAACATCATTCATCTCTCCTAATAGAGAAAGGAGAGCATTGATGAATGCAATGGGGAAAGCAGCCCATTTTCAGAGAAGTGCACACATTTATTTACTTTTTAACTCCCCAATAGGGGAAACAAAGTCATAGATGAAATCAGTAAAGGGCATTAAATCAGTAAGGGGCATTAAAGCCCATTAAATACCTACTCAGAGCACTGCCATTAGCAGAAGGGAAAACTGACAAGTACGGTGGCAAGAAAGACACAGAGCCAATGAGTACAGGGGCCAATG